>NC_072387.2:33813204-35064454 GCF_028885625.2 Pongo pygmaeus
TATTATCAATACTTATGAACAGAAATGGACATAAAGAGATGAACAGTCATGAAAAAAGGTAAGAGCTACAGAAGTTAACTGGAAAGTTTTAGGGTTATACTTCAAATGTTAGAGGAGTAGGATTACATAGAAATTTAACTTACTAATGGAGTTATATATTTGACAATAAACAACTTAAACAAAAAGAATGAAGGAAGTTCCAAAAAGTGTAAATAAATGCTTCTTTTCTTAAAGCAGATCTCAAGCTACAATATTGATCCATGAAGACACGACCAGAAAATCTCTGCTCTCATCAGCACATGTGGCTCCCATTCTAAAGTGCTATTGTTGTTTTCTCAAGTGAAAGAAAAATAAATCCTTCACACTGAGTCAAGGTGGAAACGGGAGCTGGCCCATCTGCCTTCTAGGTTCATCTCCTCAGTTAAAAGTAACCAAGACATCAGGGTGGGGCAATGTCCACAGTCAGTGGAGCGGCCTGAGCTCCACCATTCACAGGGGACTAGCCAAGAGCCATTCAGCTCGGGCACCTGAGAAAAATAGGGTCCTGCCACCCAGCGAGACAACTGTTCTCTTTATAAGTGCTTGGAATTGTTTCCAGGAAACATAACAATCACCCCACCCGAGCCCTCATCCCTAAAAGGAGAAGCAGGGTGTGTGGATTGTGCAGCAGAAATTAAGCGGCCGCCTTCACAGCAAGCTCCTACCCATCGAGAAAGGGTTCTCTAGGCCCAGTCGTCCCTGGACTGGCTCCTGACTCATGTGTCTCTCTGGGACTCTCTGCTTTTGCCTCATTTGACACCTAGAAGACAGAGAAAGAATTGACTTGAAGAATTAAAACACCAAGTTCTTTACTAGATGCTCAAAGCTTTATCTCAAAACAAAAACATCCTTTAAAATGTCCATCACAATGACCTACCTGTGCTGCTTGTAGGCAGCCTTCCTCTCTGCCTTCCCCCTTTGCAACGCTTGAGCACAGAGCTGTGGGGAGAAAAATACATCCATGTCCTGACCTGGCAGACTATGTCCAAAAGCAAGGAAAACAAACAAACTTACTGAGTTGGCAAGAGGCTTTCTTGCAGAAGGGGTGATCTGAAAAAGCCAACACATGAGAAATTGAATGTTGAGAGAGTCTAAGGGCCGTGGCATCATCTGCATCAGCACTGAACTATTGTGCAACTGTGGGGAGGAAGCTCCTTACTTTGCATCTGCAGTAGTCCTGTGCCCGCCGCCGCAACTCTTGCATGCGTTGAAACAGTTTCCTATGGATTACAATCACTTTCATCAGATAAAGCACCACTTTCAGGATGATTTTAAATAATCTGCCATGTTTCTGTTATCCTCACAACTGTACCCTTACACAATCTATCTATACCTAGAAAATGTATTTCAGATGGCTATAAGAGTACAGTCTGAGCCGGTCGCGGTGGCTGACACCTGTAATCCCAGCACTCTGGGAGGCTGAGGCCAGTGGATCACGAGGTCAGGAGATTGAGAACATCGTGGCTAATACAGTGAAACCCCATCTCTACTAAAAATACAAAAAATTAGCCGGGCGTGGTGGCAGGCACCTGTCATCCCAGCTACTCGGGAGGCTGAGGCAGGGGAATCACTTGAACCTGGGAGGCGGAGGTTGCAGTGAGCCAAGATCACGTCATTGCACTCCAGGCTGGGTGACAGAGCGAGACTCCACCTCAGAAAAAATAACAAAAACAAAAACAAAAACAGTACAGTCTGATCCAAACTGTTGCTGTATTGATTCCGCCTCTTTTGCTTACTGCCTGCTGACTTCTGAGTTGACAATTTCCTTCCCCATTCTCAGTATATCCCTAATTCATCCTTCATTGAGCATCTTTTATCATAAAGCTCTATTCTCTTTGTATTAATATCCTTGCCGTGTTTCACAGGGCAGAAACAGCTGGGCTTATAAACAGGCATAGTCCTTTTGAAGGATGTGGTTGATCCTACAACAACACACTTTCCTAAGGATGACAACAACTCACTCCACCCCTAGAATGGCTGGTAACCGAGTTTCCACACAGTCTAGCTGGCAATGGGGTCAGGAGACGTTTTGCTACTTCACATCTTTTGGTCACTGGTAAATCTTAAGGTACTTTGTTTTCTGTTTTGTCAACTCTCTCTCTCTCTCTCTCGATATGTCTTCTGACCATTTGTTTCTATTTCTGCATTTACTGGGTCTAAACATTGTACAAAGGTTAAAAACAACATTCCAATGGGGGTTTCCCAAGGGGGGGGGTTCCCAAGAGGGGGGATTTCCAAAGAGGGTGGGGTTCAGTTTCTGAACTCAAGGTAGGTATGTATTTCTTTCATCTCCAATTTCCCATTCTCCTCTGCCTCTGATAGCTGCCTCTCATTTTCTGCTTGCTCACATTCTTTCATGTTTTGTTTCCTGAGATTAGAAGGGAGGGAAATGCACACACAAGATCCACCAGCCCATGTGGGATTCCCTCTGCCCTTCTGGCATCTGAAGGCTGTGATTCAAAGAGCCCCCCTGCAACCTTCCCATAAATGAACCAACTGATTCTCACAACCAAAGGGAGAATTGACACCTCCCATTGAGGGACAAAGAAAAATCACACTCTGGCCTGCTGGCAAGTCACCTGTCATTTCCAGCTCATCTTCATAGTTCTATAGTTAGTCCTATTCTTTAGTAAATAAAGACTATTAAAAGCTTCTATGAGGTGCACTATGTGTGTCTCTGGGGTCAGTCTTGTGCTTGACACAGCGAAAGCTCATTTTACTTCAGTGTGAAAAACCAGACCTCACCAACTCATCACAACTAACTCCATCGGAAGCAGAGGATTGCTCCTCATCTGACTCCTCCTGTGGGAGACCTGATTCTCAGTCAGAGGCTGATGCCGGAACTGAGACCATCAGCCATAGAGAGATCCTTCCAGAATATGGTGTCATTAACCCTGCAGTTCACTACTGCACTTTGCCATGATTCAGGACTGGAACTCTTGTCATCGACTTTAAAGATCCTGGTTGACAGAAAAGGCAATCTGAATGCTGGGCACATCTATTGAATTAGAAATAATTGGAATGGCTCCTAAGTCAGGGTGTTATGTCCTGAAAATAGATGACAACTGCAAACCATCCACCCTGGTGTTGACTGATTGTAACAAGGTTCAGTTCACAGAGAGTGAGGGCAGAAAAAGGAAATGGCCTAAAAAGGTAAGTTTGCTGTGTTGCCCTCACACCACTTGATTCATGGTCCTGATCCTAAGGACCTCACCTGATACTTGGTTTTATAGGAAGGATGTGTAAAATTCCCAGAACGCTAGGAAACAGGGACAAAAACACTTCAAAGAGAAAGTTAATAAACTTGTTTCTGACCACAGGGCATCCTTCAGCACATGCTTCTGGAGTGGCCTCAAACAAGGAGTGTGTGGTGGGGTGCTGAGAATGCAATGGGAGCAGGGTCCTGTCCCCACGCTAAATGAGCTCACAGATTAATGCAAATGAGAAGCCAGTGAGGACCTCACTACTCCTGCTGTGCACTTGGGAACTACAAACACAAAACCTGACTCTGGAGGGAAGCTAAGGAAGCATTCTAATCTTGAGTTGCATAAGTGCATCTGAAACTTCCGATCTCCGATGAGAACAATGGGGGACACCAAACAGAATATAAAACCCATGACTGAATACATCAAATTGCTAACATGGCAGTAAACAGACATGAGGTCAAGATGGAGAAGGAAACCCAGGACGAAAGACATCCTTGCATTTGGAACCCATTTCCCTGAGTTTCATTGCTGAATTCCAGAAGGGACTACTGAGATGCAAAGAAGCAGAGCAGCTTTTGCACACATGCATGCGATTAGATGAAAACCAAGTGGATTGAGGGTCTGCCAATGAAAGCGACCTGTACTGAAGTCCACTGGCTCTGGTTGAGACCCAGAAGAGTCACACATCAGAACAGAGGTGGATAGGAAATACCTGGCCTTTGTAGGGACTGAGCCTGCACTGATGACCTCAATTGCAGCCTGTATGGAGGACCCCTGACCATCCCCCAGAAGTAGACTCCCATCTCTTCTGC
The DNA here is from genome assembly GCF_028885625.2 of Pongo pygmaeus. Classification (NCBI taxonomy): domain Eukaryota; kingdom Metazoa; phylum Chordata; class Mammalia; order Primates; family Hominidae; genus Pongo; species Pongo pygmaeus. The sequence goes on from NC_072387.2 coordinate 33,817,262, forward strand.
AGCAAGATAACATGCTACTAGGCCTCAATTCATTGCTAAATATTTTTTAACAAGTATCTCACATTTAACAAAAAAAAGATCAGTCATATGGCAGCAAAATACAATGTAATATGACCAAAACGTGAAAGACTGTGAAAATGAATCTGGAGGTGACCCAAGCATTGAATTCAACAATCCAGGCTGGGTGCAGTGGCTCACGCTGGGAGGCTGAGGCAGGCGGATCACCTGAGGTCAGGAGTTCAAGACTAGCCTGGCCAACATGGTGAACCCCTGTCTCTACTAAAAATACAAAAATTGGGCTGGGCACAGTGGCTCACGCCTGTAATCCCAGCACATTGGGAGGCCGAGGTGTGTGGATCGTGACGTCAGGAGTTCTAGACCAGCCTGGCCAATATGGTGAAACTCCGCCTCTACTAAAAATACAAAAATTATCTGGGCATGGTGGCATATGCCTGTAGTCCCAGCTACTCAAGAGGCTAAGGGATAAGAATCGCTTGAACCTGGGAGGCAGAGGTTGCAGTGAGCCAAGATCACCCCACTGCACTCTAGCCTGGGTGACAGAGTGAGACTCTGTCTCAAAAACAAAAACAAAAAAATTGGCTGAGTGTGGTGGCACACACCTGTAATCCAAGCTACTTGGGAGGCTGAGGCAGAATTGCTTCAACCTGAGAGGCAGAGGTTGCAGTGAGCCAAGATTGTGCCATAGCACTCCAGCCTGGGCAACAGAGCGAGACTCTATCTCAAAATTAAAAAAAAAAAAGGCTGGGTGTGGTGGCTCACACCTCTAATCCCAGCACTTTGGGAGGCTGAGGTGGGTGGATCACCTGAGGTCAGAAGTTCGAGACCAGCCTGAACAACATGGCGAAACCCCATCTCTAGTAAAAATACAAAAATTAGCTGGGTGTGGTGGTGGGTTCCTGTAATCCCAGCTACTTGGGAGGCTGAGGCAGGAGAATTGCTTGAACCCAAAAGGCAGTGAGCTGAGATTGTGCCATTGCACTACAGCCTGGGCAACAAGAGCAAAGCTCCGTCTCAGGAAAAAAAAAAAAAAGAGAGAAAGGAAAACCAATGCCAGTACTAGCACCTCCTCTTCCCCCGAAAAAATTACAAACAAGAATGTAGGAAGGGAAAGGAATTATACAGATTAAACTAATCAAGCAAAAAGGACAAACTCAATTTTGAACCCACTGAATTTGCCACAAATATTGTAGAAAATATTCTCAAGGACTTTACAGTTGTCTACTTTGATTGGCACATGGTTCATACAACAGTATTTGTGTCAAGGCACATCTTACTTTTTTTTGGCAGTCTTCCTATGTCCATTGATTTTGTAATGACTGTTGACATTCTTTGTCACCTTATGGACTTCAGCTCGAACTTTGGCTTCCATATGTCTCTGTGAAGTAAAGAGGTCTTCCAGGCCAATTTTAATTCCTGGAAAGGAAGAAACCCTTTTCTTTGTGTGCATACAAATGGACCTTGGCCCTTGGTGAGAGTGAGGAGAGGAGAAGGTGAGAAACCTGAGGGCAAGAAGCTGTTCTTTCCCTTTCCAGGGCAAACTCATTTCCACACTATGGGGACTCCAACAGAGCCATACCTTCCTGGCTACGGCTATTGGACCTCCAGGCTTTCCGCTGTACATCCGTGGATCCGTCATGTACATTTTGTGACTTTAAGACAGTCTTGAGGAAAGACACCTAGGAAATAATAATTTAAGAATGATGGCTGGGCACGCTGGCTCATGCCTATAATCCCAGCACTTTGGGAGGCCGAGGCGGGTGGACCATGGGGTCAGGAGTTCAAGACCAGCCTGGCCAAGATGGTGAAACCCCGTCTCTACTAAAAATACCAAAATTAGCCGGGCATGGCAGCGGGCGCCTGTAATCCGAGCTACTCGGGAGGCTGAGGCAGAGAACCATTTGAAGCCGGGAGGCGGAGGTTGCAGTGAGCCGAGATCACCAAGAGGTGGTGCATGCCTGTAATCCCAACTAGTCGGGAGGCTAAGGCAGGAGAATCACTTGAACCCAGGAGGAAAATGTTGTAGTGAGCTGAGATTGTGCCATTGCACTCCAAACTGGGCAACAAGATTGAAACTCTGTCTCAAAAAAAAAAAAAAAAAAAAATAGGCCAGGTGCGGTAGCTCACGCCTGTAATCCCAGCACTTTGGGAGGCTGAGGCAGGTGAATCACAAGGTCAAGAGATGGTGACCATCCTGGCCAACATGGTGAAACCCCGTCTCTACTAAAAATGCAAAAATTAGCTGAGCATGGTGGTGCATGCCTGTAGTCCCAGCTACTCGGGAGGCTGAGGCAGGAGAACTGCTTGAACCCGGGAGGCAGAGGTTGCAGTAAGCCGAGATCACACCACTGCACTCCAGCCTGGTGACAGAGTGAGACTCCGTCTCAAAAAAAAAAAAAAAAAAAAGACATGAATATACTTCACACAACTGAACTGCACACTTCAACACGGTTAGATGGTAACTATCATGTTATAAGTATTTTACCACAGGTTAACATGTTTCACAACTTGAAAGGGAAGTAATTACCTTCAGCTCTCTGAGTTCTAGAATTTGTAATATTTCACCCCCTGCTCCTTCCTGATCTGCACTGGAGCATCTTCCTTCTATCCCTGCTCTACTCAGAGTCCACTTTCCCTTCCCTCACATCAGCTTCATTGAGGCTGGTTTGAACCTAATGCAAAACATTCTCAATAACGACTGAATTCCCACCAAGATTTTCATATTATCACAGTATGCTTTTAATCTTCTAAGATATTAAATGTTTGTTCTCATCATAGCTAAAATGCAATGCAAATCCCATCTCAGATGTGGGTCAGGTACCTATGAATCTCCTGAGGTAGTCATTGAAATAACTTTTTTTTTTTTTGAGACGGAGAGTCACTCTCACCCATGCTGAAGTGCAGTGGCACTACCTTGGCTCACGGCAACCTCCACCTCCCAGATTCAAGCGGTTCTTGTGCCTCAGCCCCCCAAGTAGCCGGGATTATGGGTGCCCGCTACCGTGCCTGGCTAATTTTTGTCTTTTTAGTAGAGATGGGGTTTCACCATGTTGGCCCATCTGGTCTTGAACTCCTGACCTCAAGTGATCCACCTGCCTCAGCCTCCCAAAGTGCTGGGATTACAGGCATGAGCCACCACACCTGGCCTGAAATAATATCTTTCAAATTCTTTGCAGAATTTGTTCTTTTCTGATTTCCGCACATAGGATAAAAAACAAAACATGTACTAGGATTTCGAGAGAAGCATGGGTAATCTAAAAAGATGAAAGAGCAACCACATCTATCCCACAGCTACTGCTAGATTTCATAGGAAAGGTAGGTGGCCCAGTTTGGAGCTAGGAGGAATGTCAAACACATGAAGAAATGAGAAGCAAGGAAATGCCATCATGCATGAATGCTTCATGGCACCCATGATGTCCCTGCTTAGGAGGTAGTGGTATAGATGACTAGATGATAAGGACAAAGATGAGAAGGTGTGAAGTTGTCCAAGTCCAACAGCTCAACTGAACTTTCCTAAATGGAATTTTTAAAAAGTGGTAAATTTAAAAACTTCCCCCGGCTCACGTGGTGGCTGCCGCTTGTAATCCCAGCACTTTGGGAGGCTGAGGCGGGCGGATCATTTGAGGTCGGGTTTTGAGACTAGCCTGGCCAACATGGTAAAACCCTGACTCTACTAAAAATACAAAAATCAGCTGGGCATGGTGGTGGGCACCTGTAATCCCAGCTACTTGAGAGGCTGAGGCAGGGGAATCACTTGAAGCCAGGAGGTGGAGGTTGCAGTGAGCCAAGATCACACCATTATACTCCAGCCTGGGCAACACAGGGAGACTCGTCTCAGGGCTAGGAAAAAAAAAAAATCTTCCTCCAATTTATACCAAAAATTCTCTCTTCAGGACTAAGTGGCATAGAGAATGTTAAACGTTCCTCGATATCTTCATAACTCATATATTTTCTGTTTTCTACATATCTTGAAAGGCAGTGCCAAATGACGTGTAATTATCTAGGTGGTAAAACTGAAACATACTTCCTCTTCCCTTGAATATAAAAAAGCATTGTGGTATTAGTACTTTTATCTTGGATCATTGTTCAGAAGGAGGTTCAGCCCCCAGACAACCACATTTTTACTGCCATCAATGGCAAGAGAAAATGTAGAGCTCAACTTACCCAATGGAAAAAAGGCTCAAAAGACAAATTATGGCACAACTTAGCAGCCAAATTCTTACCAAGTACAGACTTTTGACATACTGATCTCTCTCCAGTTGCAACTGGGAACATGCACTTTGAATGATGTCATTCAAAATTACCCTGCCCAGACACACTTTTCATTGATTCTCTGGAGGGCAGTTCTAAGAGATTCTCTGGGGCTTTCTCTGCATCATGAGACGCAGTGCAGTTCTGCCCTTCACCTTCTGGCAGTTTGTCACCTCATCCCTATGACCTCAGAGGAACTTTGTCTCAGGCCAATTGTTTGTTCCTTGAGCTCTTCCATTTCCCCTAAAAATCATTTGCTGCCCCTCTAAATGGCCTACATCTCCATCTATCTCCCTCTTCCCTCAGAAGAGGGTGCTCTTTAAGCATCAACCATCCAGCCCTTCTAGCAGTCTCATTTTTCAGCTGGTTCCCATGTTTATGCCTGTTCTATGTTTTTCTTCTCCTGTTAAGCTGTCTGTTGTCAGCTCATTTCTGCAGTGAATCTTCAGAGAGGAGACTGGAAGCTTTCCTTCCACCCATATGATAGAACTATAGAGCAGAAGAGTTTAGAAAGAATTTCCTATTTAAGTGATGAAATCTCATACTCCATTTCTGATAAATAACACTAAGGTTAAAAAAAGTTATTTTTGACCAAAAGCTCTGTTGACATTTTATTAAACAAACACCAACCTATTTAATTTTCATAATGTAAATGGCAGATATTTTCATAATTCTTATGCTAATAAATCATTTCCCTGATTTTTTGGGTAAAACCACATATTCATAATGAAGTCCAGAAACGTGAATTGTTTTAAATAATTTCTTCTTATTTGTGATTACAAGTATACCTCTACAGAAAGTTAGTATACTCACACAAAGGCTAGTTTTCCAGAGGAAAATAGCAAGTGTAGAAATTCCCAGAAACACAATAATGATAACTATCCAAGGAATTCCGCAAAAGTCAGTCCCAGGATGAAAATGATCAGGTGGAGAATTGATAACCTGGAATAATAATAGTTGAAATAATGAAAAGGTCAATGACACTGACAATATTTCACTCAGAAAGAATCATCCTTAGAAACCGTCAACCTCCTCCAAAAGGTAACCACATCCCTCAGATATCACCGTGGGATTCCATTGCTACAAAAAAGAACAGAAGTTAGAAGTCTCGTGTTTTTCAGATGGCTGGTAGTGTTTTTAGGCATTGCAAATGTGGGATGTCATCTTTCTTGGTATAAAGCAGGGATATCCAATCTTTTGGCTTCCCTGGCTATATTAAAAGAAGCAAAGTTGTCTTGAGCCACACATAACATACACTAACACTAACAATAGCTGATGATCTAAAAAAAAGCTCCCTTTTTTTTTTTGGAGACAGTGTTCCGCTCCGCTCAGTCGTCCAGGCTGGAGTGCAGTGGTGCAATCTCGGCTCACTGCAACCTCCAGCTCCTGGGCTCAAGCCATTCTCCTCCCTCAGCCTCCCGAGTAGCTGAGATTACAGGTCTCTCCCACCATGCCCGACTAATTTTTGTATTTTTGGTAGAGATGAGGTTTCACCATGTTGGCCAGGCTGGTCTCAAACTCCTGACAGGCGATCTGCCTGCCTCGGCCTCCCAAACTGCTGGGGGGATTACAGGTGTGAGCCACCATGCCCAGCCATTTTTTTGCTTTTGTTTTTGTTTGTTGTTTGTTTTTGAGATGGGGTCTCACTCTGTCACCCAGGCTGGAGTGCAGTGGTGTGCTCTCGGCTCATTGCAACCTCTGCCTCTCAGGTTCAAGTGATTCTCCTGCCTCAGCCTCCCGAGTAGCTGGGAGTACAGGTGCCTGACAGTGCACTCAGCAAATTTTTGTATTTTTTGTGGAGATGGGGTTTTGCCATGTTGGCCAGGGTGGTCTCAAACTCCTGACCTCAGGTAATCTGCCCGCCTCAGCCTCCCAAAGTGCTGGGATTACAGGCAAGAGCCACTGCGCCTGGCCAAAATCTCATAATGTTTTAAGAAAGTTTACAAATTTGTGTTGAACTGCATTCAAAACTGTCCTGGGCCACATGCAGCCCATCACTCATGGGTAAGACAAGCTAAGTATAAAGTAATTATCTTATCTTTTCTTTTCTGTTTTGAGACAAAGTCTTGCTCTGTTACCCAGGCTAGATTGCAGTGGCATGATCTCAGGTCACTGCAACCTCCGCCTCCCGGGTTCAAGCGATTCTCCTGCCTCAGCCTACTGAGTAACTGGGATTACAGGTGCCTGCCACCGTGCTTGGCTAATTTTTGTATTTTTAGTAGAGACAGGGTTTCACCATCTTGGCCAGGCTGGTCTCCAACTCCTGACCTCATGATCTACTTGCCTTGGCCTCCCAAAGTGCTGGGAATACAGGTGTGAGCCACTGGGCCTGGCCAGTAGTTATCTTTTCTTTAAAGTTATTTACTTGTTTTTTAAATTGATGTGTAACATTGGATGCATTTATTATATATCACATGATAAAAGAATCCCTCTAAATAATACTTCTCTCTTGGATCATGTGAATCTTTGTCATTTAAAGCTCAGCATAAGTAAAAAAAAAAAAAAAAAAAAAAAAATACAATGAAGGGATTACTTCATTCACAAATAAGTATCAAATTTTAGTGCTTAAAAATTAACAAGGTGGGCCGGGTGCGGTGGCTCATGCTTGTAATCCCAGCAATTTGGGAAGCCGAGGTGGGTGGATCATGAGATCAGGAGATTGAGACCATCCTGGCTAACACAGTGAAACCCCATCTCTACTAAAAATACAAAAAATTAGCAGGGCCTGGTGGCACATGCCTATAGTTCTAGCTATTCAGGAGGCTGAGGCAGAAGAATCACTTGAACCAGGGAGGCAGAGGTTGCAGTGAGCCGAGACTGCACCACTGCACTTCAGCCTGGGTGACAGAGTGAGACTCCATCTCAAAAAAAAAAAAAAAATTACCATGGAGATCACGAAAATGGCATGAATAGTGTGGGATATCTCTAAGATTGTTGATATTAATTCCATTAGACTCTTATGTGAGTGAAGACGAAGACTTCCCCTGAGTAAGTTCAGACAGTTTGTGAAAGCATTTCTACATTGATTCCTCAGGATTTAACTATATATTTTTGAAAACATCTCAATTTTAAATGTTTCTTTCAAGATGGTGAATTAAACAGAGATAGCCCTTCAACAGGTTGAACTCAGCATATGCTGAGTGTGAAATGCAAATGATGGAGTTAGAGAACCATACAACAATGGTAATGATTCAGAAACATGGTGTTGAGCAGAATAAGGCAGACACAAAAGAGTACCTATGGCATGGCATGCATCTGTATATGCGAAATTCCAGAATAAACAAGCTAACCCATGATAAGAAAGAGACTGGCCGGGAAGAGTGAGAGTTCACTTTCTGGGGTGACATAATAGTTAGATCTTGGCTGGGCATGGTGGTTTATGCCTGTAATCCCAACGCTTTGGGAGGCAGAGGCGGGTAGATCACCTGAGGTCAGGAGTTCAAAACCAGCCTGACCAACATGGAGAAACCCTATCTCTACTAAAAATACAAAATTAGCTGGGTGTGGTGGCACGCCAGGACAGAGGCGGGGGTGGCTTAGGGCAGGGGGAGGGAAGGGGATGGGGACGGGGGGGATGGGGACGGGGAGGTGGAGGGAAGGGGGAGGGGAGGGGAGGGAAGGGAGGGGAAAGGAGGAGAAGCGGGCTGTTGGGCACCTGGAGGTGGAAGAGGAGGAGGAGGAGGAGGAGAAAGGGGTCTGGGAAAGGATCCGGTTCAAATTAAGTTCTCAAGCGCTGGTGGAAGGTTTAGCTACAGGTCACGGAGAAAGTCAATCAGGGAAGCAACAGGACGCGCAGGGCAAGGGAGCGTGAGGCTTAGGAGCAGTTAGATGGAGACCAAGGTTCTGCTTTCCACCAAACCTTCTTCAGTTTGGGCCCTCTCTTAGCAACCCTGGGATTTTATACTCCCTCTCCACCAATCCCTGATGCCGGTGGTGCGGCCTCACAATGGACATTCCATGAGTGCCCCACCATGCCAATGCCCCCTCCCCCATCTCAGCCCCGAACACTCCTCCCAAGGACAGGTCCTCTCTGGAACCTTCACAAACCTGATTTCTGGTCCTCCCCAACCAGCTCCCTGTCCCTGCTTCTGGGCACTGCTTCCTTCCTGAGCTCACAGGGTTCCTCAAGGTCAAACATGGAGAAACCCTATCTCTACTGAAAATACAAAATTAACTGGGTGTGGTGGCACACGGCTGTAATCCCAGCCACTCGGGAGGCTGAGGCAGGAGAATTGCTCAAACCTGGGAAGCAGAGGTTGTGGTGACCTGATATTGTGCCACTACACTCCAATGGGCAACAAGGGATATTGTGCCATTGCACTCCAGCCTGGGCAACAAGGGAGAAACTCTGTCTCAAAAATAATAATAATAATAAAATAAAAATAAAAATAATAAAAATAAAATAATGTATATCTTGAATGGGGGTTGGGTTATGCTGGGGTACGTACTTTCCAAAGTTAGTAAACTTACACTTAAGGTTATATATTTTGGCCAGGCGTGGTGGCTCACGCCTGTAATCCCAGCACTTTGGGAGACTGAGGCAGGCGGATCACGAGGTCGAGAGATGGAGACTATCCTGGCGAACATGGTGAAACCCCATCTATACTGAAAATACAAAAATTAGCCAGGCGTGGTGGTCTGCGCTTGTAATCCCAGCTACTCAGGAGGCTGAGGCAGGACAATTGCTTGAACCCCGGAAGCGGAGGTGGCAGTGGGCCGAGATCTTGCCACTGCACTCCAGCCTGGGCGACAGAGTGAGACTCTGTCTTAAAAAAAAAAAAAAAAAAAAAAAAATCATCAAACCAGATGACACAAATCAAATGATATTTCACTTTGTTTGGGTCCATTTTGTTTTTTTGAGACAAGAGTGCAGCGGGGCCATCTCAGCTAACTGCAACTTCCAGCTCTTAGGCCCAAGCGATCCTCCCATCTCAGCCTCTCCGGTAACTGGGATAACAGGTACGCACCACCAGGCCCAACTAATCTTTTTTGGAATTTTTTGTAGAGATGGGGTTTCGCTATGATGCCCTGGCTAGTCTTCAACTCCTGGACTCAAGTGATCTGCCCACCTCAGCCCCCTAAACTGCTGGGATTACAGGCCTGAGCTGTGTAATTTCATGCCACGTGACACAGCCCGGTAACAAGGAAGAAACCCCGTGGGTCCAGCGTCTACTCACGTAGGTGGGGTGATGGCTGATAAATCCCAGCAGGAGGAGCCAAAAGAGCAGCCACCACACTGGCATGTCCTGGTCCTCTCAGGGCGCCCTGAGGCGGCCAGGACAGAGGCGGGGGTGGCTTAGGGCGGGGGGAGGGAGGGGGACGGGGATGGGGAGGCGGAGGGAAGGGGGAGGGGAGGGGAGGGAAGGGAAGGGAAAGGAGGAGAAGGGGGCTGTTGGGCACTTGGAGGTGGAAGAGGAGGAGGAGGAGGAGGAGAAAGTGGTCTGGGAAAGGATGCGGTTCAAATTAAGTTCTCAAGCGCTGGTGGAAGGTTTAGCTACAGGTCACGGAGAAAGTCAATCAGGGAAGCAACAGGACGCGCAGGGCAAGGGAGCGTGAGGCTCAGGAGCAGTTAGATGGAGACCAAGGTTCTGCTTTCCACCAAACCTTCTTCGGTCTGGGCCCTCTCTTAGCAACCCTGGGATTTTATACTCCCTCTCCACCAATCCCTGACGCCAGTGGTGCGGCCTCACAATGGACATCCCATGAGTGCCCCACCATGCCAATGCCCCCTCCCCCATCTCAGCCCCCCACGCTCCTCCCAAGGACAGGTCCTCTCTGGAACCTTCACAAACCTGATTTCTGGTCCTCCCCAACCAGCTCCCTGTCCCTGCTTCTGGGCACTCCTTCCTTCCTGAGCTCCCAGGATTCCTCAAGGTCACTCTTGGCGACAAAACATAAAAAACAAATGATGGCAGGGTGGCAGGAAGAACCTCATACCCAAGCAGAGTGCTAGGTTTTACAGCCCCCACTCAGCCATTCATATGCTAAGCAACAAAACATCAGCAGGATGTGGAAGGTCCCAATAGTAAACCATCTCCATCACATCCATGTAGCCATCAGGCCATCAACCTGTATCTCAGGGACAAATGTTGTAGATACACTCATTTTAAGCATGCATGGTACATTTACAAAAATTAACCTGACTTATTTTGTTCCAGCAAATCTCAATATATTTTAGAGCAATCAAATCACACAGCATGTTTCTGATCATATAACTGTGCTAGAAGTCAATGATTAAAAGCTAACTCAAAATTATTATTTGCTTGGAAATTCAAAGTGCCCTTATAAGATATAAACATAAGAAAGAATCCAAAATGAAACAAGATTGCCTTTAAACTCAATGATAAGATCATAACATGGCAAGAAAATGTCTCCCTCTGGCCTGGGAATTCCACTTTGTGGCACAAGGTTATGTGATCTCACATCACCCCTAACCCACCTAGACATGTTAACATCTGAAACAGAGTGATGATGTCACTTATCTATATCATCTTACTGCCTGTGTGCATGGACTTTAAATTCTGAACCCAAATGAGGGGGAGAAAACCAAGTTGACTTTCATGATTGACCTTTCAGGGATGTCCAAGAAATCTGCATTTCAAGAAACAAAGTTCATCAGCTTCTCTCCTAGGGTATTTGGCCACAATACCCAGAGGGCTTGTCAGCATCATGAGTGATGGGTGGGGAGCACCAAGCAGGTGGGCAGGACCCAGGGCCTGGTGACCAGGACAGACCCCCACTATCCATCACCTTTGCAGGCCCTGTCCTCAGCTAAACTTCCCAAAGGCCTTCTTCTGCCCAATCACACAGAGTGTGCCCAAACTCACTCAGGCCTCTGGCAGTTGGACACAATGGCTCATGCCTGTAATCACAGCACTTTGAGAGGCCGAGGTGGGTGGATTATGAGGTCAGGAGTTCAAGACCAGCCTGGCCAAGATGGTGAAACCCCATCTCTACTAAAAATGCAAAATTAGCCAGCGTAGTGGCGGACGCCTATAATTCCAGCTACTCAGGAGGCTGAGACAGAGAATTACTTGAACCCAGGAGGCAAACGTTTCAGTGAGCTGAGATCGTGCCACTACAATCCAGTCTGGGTGACAGAGCAAAACTCAAAAAAATAAATAAATAAAATAAGGGGCCGGGAACCATGACTCATGCCTATAATCCCAGCAATTTGGGAAGCTGAAGTAGGTGGATCATCTGAGGTCAGGAGTTGGAGACCAGCCTGAGCAACAGGGTGAAACCCCGTCTCTACTAAAAAGACAAAAAATAAATCAGGTGTGGTGGTGCACACCTGTAATCCCAGCTACTCATGAGGCTGAGGCAGGAGAAGTGCTTGAACCTGGGAGGCAGAGGTTGCAGTGAGCTGAGATCGCACCATTGCACTTCAGCCTGGGCAACAAGAGCGATCACTTTGGGATTGTGATTTTTGAGATTTTAGATGTGAGGGATTTTGATCTTTCAGGATTTAACCTATTTTACAGTTGAGCAGACTGAGCCACAGAGAGGGGATGTGAACTGCCCAAGGTCTCACAGGTGGTGAATGTTTGTAGCTGGAACCTGAACTAAGGAAGGAGACCACTACTACTGCTGCCCTCCTTCCACCATCTTGCCTAGTTCACAAGACAGGAGGAAAGAGAGAAAGTAAAAATTTAGAAACAAAAGTGAGATAAATAGCCAGACAACCTTGGCACCACCATCTGCCATAGGGGTTAAAAATAATAATAATGACATCAACCCCTGACCTAAACTACTTGTGTTATCTGTAAATTCCAGACATTGTATGAAAAAGCATTGCAAAACTTTCTGTTCTGTTAGCTGATGCATGTAGCCCCCAGTCACGTTCCCCATGCTTCCTCGATTCATCACGACCCTTTCACGTGGATCCTTTAAAGTTGTAAGCCTTTAAAAAGGCCAAGAATTTCTTTTTCGGGGAGCTCGGCTCTTAAGACACAAATCTGCCAGTGCTCCCGGACAAATAAGCCTTTTGCTTCTTTAATCCGGTGCCTGAGGAGATTTGTCTGTGGCTCGTCCTGCTACAGAACCAGGGTCTACCTTGGCAAGGGATTCCACACTGAGTGTCCTCCTGAGAAGCCTGCTTTCAGGGGTTTTGAGGAAATTCATGGTCAGTAAACTGTGTCTCAGGAAATTGTTCCTCTCATGCCATTAGTACCTCTAATGCATCAGTCAGGATAAACAAGATTATGATGCAATAACAAGCAACCTCCATTCTCCCTCTCTTTGTTTTGTTTTGTTTTTTGGAGATAAGAATCTTGCTCTGTTGCCCAGGCAGGAGGGCAGTGGTGTGACCTTGGCTCACTACAACCTCTACCTCTTGGTTCAAGCAATTTTCCTGCCTCAGCCTCCTGAGTAGCTGGGATTACAGGCATGCCCCACCACACCTGGCTAATTTTTGTATTTTTAGTAGAGACGGGGTTTCACTATGTTAGCCAGGCTGGTCTTGAACTCCTGGCCTGAAGTGATCCACCAGCCTTGGGCTCCCAAAGTGCTGGAATTACAGGCATGAGTCATTCTGCCTGGTGCACCCCCCGTTCTCCATAGAGAAATCAACACAACGCATCCACAACAGCCTTGGATTAGTCTGCACTGGAAACATCCAGAGTCCTGTGGCACAAAGAAAAGAGACATGCCTGGCCACTTACTGACTCTGAAAGTTTCTGCTAAATAATGACACGGGTTCAGGCTGGTCGTGGTGACTCACGCCTGTAATCCCAGCACTTTCGGAGGCCAAGGTGGACAGATCACGAGGTCAGGAGATCGAGATCATCCTGGCTAACACAGTGAAACCCCATCTCTACTAAAAATACAAAAAATTAGCCAGGCGTGGTGGCAGATGCCTGTAGTCCCAGCTACTCAGGAGGCTGAGGCAGGAGAATGGCATGAACCCGGGAGGTAGAGCTTGCAGTGAGCTGAGATCACGCCACTGCACTCCAGCCTGGGTGACAGAGCAAGACTCCCGTCTCTGAAAAAACAAAAACAAAAATTAGCCGGGCATGTTGGCATGTGCCTGTAGTCCCAGCTACTCGAGAGGCTGAGGCAAGAGAATCGCTTGAACCAGGGGGATGGAGGTTGCGGTGAGCCGAGACTGCGCTACTGCACTTCAGCCTGGGAGGCAGAGTGAGACTCCGTCTCAGAAAAAATGCTTTCTTCCAACTTACACAAGCCGGAAGAAGAAAATGTCATTTATTTTCATGGTAGGAGATTTATGCCAAGATTTTACACCAGGTGGAGACCTGTACCAGCTCCCTCTGCTCCCATCTCCCAGAGTTCTAGGAATTTACTCTTGCACACTGGCTCTTTCATGTCTCTTGGACTTTGCCTACAGAGATCTCTCTGCCTAGCACGCCTTCTCTCCATGTCTCACCGTTATCCTCCCGCTTTATTTATTTATTTATTTATTTATTTTTATTGTTTGAGAAAGTGTCTGACTTTGCCACCCAGGCTGGAGTGCAGTGGCTTGGTCACTGTTGACTGCAGCCTCAAATTCCTGGGCTCAAGAAATCCTCCCGTCTCAGCCTCCCAAGTAGGTATGCGTCGCCACACCCAACTAGTTTTTTAATTTGTGTGTGTGTGTTTGGTAGAGATGGTAGAGATGTTGCCCAGGCTGGTCTCAAACTCCTGGGCTCCACTGATCCTCCCACCTAAGCCTCCCAAAGTGCAGAGATTACAGGTATGAGCCACCACACACACCCAGCCTCTCCATCTATTTTATTTATTTATTTATTTATTTCTGAGACACAGTCTCCCTCTGTGCCCCACACTGGTGTGCAGTGGCACAATCTTGGGTTCACCGCAACCTTTGACTCCCGGGTTCAAGTGATTCTCCTGCCTCAGCTTCCAGAGTAGCTGAGATTACAGGCGTGCACCATCACGCCCAGCTAATTTTTGTATTTTTAGTAGAGATGGGGTTTTGCCATATTGGCCAGGCTGGTCTCAAACTCCTGACCTCAAGGGATGCACCTGCCTCAGCCTCCCAAAGTGCTGAGATTACAGGCCTGAGCCACCATGCCCTGCTACTGCACCCAGCTACTCAAGGCAAATATGGAGCCAACATACTTGACTATCTGCAGGGGTCCACCCAGGGTAGGGGAGATGTGAGCACTGGCGTCGGAGGGAGCCCAGCTTATTGGCCCAACTCAGAGATAGACCCATTTCCTGGTGGGCATAGCACTCCAAGGCTTGTCACTTACAGCCTCTGCAACTCCAAGTCTTGGTATGCCTGAAACCCATACTCCACAAGAGCAAGCCTTCACTGAGCACCTAGGGTGAGACAGATAGGCCAGGGCTGAGCACGCAAGAGGAAGGAGACCCAGACTTTGCCTTGAGGAGATCACATTCAGCCAGGGACAGAATTACTCCAGAGTGTCGCAGACAAAGGGACCAAAGCCTCTGATTTTCTTTTCTTTTTTTTTTTCTAATTTTTTTGAGATGGAGTTTCACTCTTGTTTCCCAGGCTGGAGTGCAATGGCATGATCTCAGCTCACTGCAACCTCTGCCTCCTGGATTCAAGCGATTCTCCTGCCTTAGCCTCCCATGTAGCTGGGATTACAGGCACCCGCCACCACACTCAGCTAATTTTTTGTATTTTGAGTAGAGACAGGGTTTCACTATATTGGCCAGGCTGGTCTCAAACTCCTGACGTCAGGTGATCCACCTACCTAGGCCTCCTAAAGTGCTGGGATCACAGGTGTGAGCCACCGTGCCTAGCCATCTCCAATAGAAGGAGGCAGAGAGAGGTTTGGCACCCAACAGAAATGAGTTTAAATCTTGGTTCCCCTGGTTCTTGGCTCAAGCTTCTCTGGTGCCCAGTGTCTTCCTATGAAAGGGAATGAGAGGGGTCTGGGGTTGTGACAAAATCATGTTTCTAGTGCTGGGCAAGGTGATATGCACCTGTAATATCAGCAACTCAGGAGCCTGAGGAGGGAGGATTGCTTGAGGTCAGAAATTCCAGCCCAGGCCGGGCGCAGTGGCACACGACTGTAATCCTAGCACTTTGGGAGGCCGAGGTGGGCAGATCACCTAAGGTTAGGAGTTTGAGACCAGCCTGGCCAACGTGATGAAATTCCGGCTCTACTAAACATACAAAAAGTAGCTGGGCATAGTGGCGGGCAGCTGTAGTCCCAGCTACTCCCAACCTGGGAGGCAGAGGTTGCAGTGAGCCGAGATCGTGCCACTGCACTGCAGCCTGGGCGACAAGAGCAAAACTCCATCTCAAAAAATAGAAATAAATAAATAAAATAAATGAAAAAATAAAATAAAAATAAAAATAAAAATAAATTCAAGCTTAGCCTCGGCAACATAGGGAGACCCCATCTCAAAAAAAACAAAAGGCCAGGCACGGTGGCTCACACCTGTAATCCCAGCACTTTGCGAAGCCAAGGCGGGTGGATCACCTGAGGTCAGGAGTTCAAGACAAGCTTGGCCAACATGGTAAAATCCTATCTCTACTAAAAATACAAAAACTGGCTGGACGTGGTGGCACATGCCTGTAGTCCCAGCTACTTGGGAGGCTGAGGCAGGAGAATTGCTTGAACCTGGAGGCAGAGGTTGCAATGAGCTGAGATCACACCACTGCACTCCAGCCTGGGCATCAGAGTGAGACTCTTATCTCCAAAAAAGAAAAAAAAAAAGTAGTCAGGAAGAGACATCAACAAAAATTGGTGACGAATGGGGTAGCGGTGGCACTGGGGAACAAAAGGGAACAGATATTTTGCACTGCAATTGTCATCTCGTTTCTTTTCTTTTTTTTTGAGATGGAGTCTCCTTCTGTTGCCAGGCTAGAATACAGTGGTGTGATCTTGGCTCACTGCAACCTCCGCCTCCCAGGTTCAAGCGATTCTCCTGCCTTAGCCTCCCAAATAGCTGAGACTACAAGCACATGCCACCATGCCCAGCTAATTTTTTTATTTTTAGTAGACACAGGGTTTCACCATTTCGGTTAGGATTGTCTTGATCTCTTGACCTTCTGATCTGCCCACTTCATCCTCCCAAAGTGCTGGGATTACAGGTGTGAGCCATCATGCCTGGCCAATTGTCATCTCTTTTCAATATTGAGCACATATGGGTACGCTGTAAAGGAAATTTTAAAATCTCAGGATCCCAGCCCCCCATCTTCTTATGCAAAAGAGAAAGTCATTGCAACACCCTTTTCCAAATGAATAGCTGTTCCTAAGATCACGTAACAGCCAGATAGATGTCTACTCAGCAAGAAAAGGCCTCAGGCATCTGGGAAGGGCTGCACCCCATAGATCATTCATAAGTAAATTATTTGCTGGCCTCCTATAATCAAGGACATGACAATGTTAATGTTAGGTCTACAAACTTTTTTTTCTTTGAGATGGATTCTCCCTCTGTCACCCAGACTGGAGTGTAGTTGTGCAATCTGGGCTCACTGCAAACTCTGCCTCTCAGGCTCAAGCAATTCTCTTGCCTCCGCCACCCGAGTAGCTGGGATTATGGGCGTGTGCCTCCACACTGGGCTAATTTTTGTATTTTTAGTACAGATGGGGTTTCACCATGTTGGCCAGGCTGTTTTCGAACTCCTGACCTCAGGGGATCCACCCGCCTTGGCCTCCCAAAGTGCTGCAATTACAGGTGTGAGCCACTGCACCCAGCTGAGTAAATTTCTTGATTGCACAGAATGTATGGTGATATTGGTGGACTTAAGGACATTGAATTGTTTATCAGGAATAAAGTATTATGTGTGTTTTCTGGGGTCCTGGATAATGCTGTAGCATTCAGGGTAGATTGAGTAAAAAAAATGTAGAGATGGTTTCCTAGTTACTTGTTTTTGCTTCTAATTTTCATTCGTTTGCTATTTATTCTCTTCTGGCTTTGCTTGTGTATGCATATATATAAAACCATTATTATTATTATTATTTTTAGTTTCTAGTGGAAGGCTTTTATTTGGTTCTGTGAATAGTCATTTTATTTCCTATGTATTTCTAGCAAGTTGTATTCATTCCATTGATCTAGAATTCCTAGGCTGCCTTTGGCAGGCCTGCAGGAATTAATGGAGCATACCAGCTTTTTATTTTTTATATTTATTTTTTGAGACAGAGTCTCACTCTGTCGCCCAGGCTGGAGTGCAATGGTGCGATCTCAGCTCACTGCAGCCTCCACCTCAGAGGTTCAAGTGATTCTCTTGCCTCAGCCTCTGGAACAGCTGGGACTACAGGCGCCCACTACCACACCTGGCTAACTTTTTGTATTTTTAGTGGAGATGGGGTTTCATCATGTTGGCCAAGCTGGTCTCAAACTCCTGACCTCAGGTGATCTATCTGCCTTGGCCTCCCAAAGTGCTGGGAGTACAGGCGTGAGCCACCCCATCCAGCGAGTATACTTTCATAAATAGAATTTGAGTCATATTTCTGTCTCTGCCTAATTTCTCCAAAATTTGTAAACTATTTGTGAATATTCTTAATTCATGACAATGTGTTTGTTGGCATACAGTTGAACAGGGTCCCCAGGGCCGATCAGGGAGAGAGAGCCCAGAAACTTGACATGTTGGCACTACTGTAACTGCTCAAGGGGGTGACGTTGCCCACTGCCTAGACAGAGCCAATTCATGAAGACAGGTGAATTGTAATTGACCAACATGGTGAAATCCTGTCTCTACTAAAAAAATACAAAATTAGCTGAGCATGGTGGTGGGCACCTCTAATCCCAGCTACTTGGGAGCCTGAGGCAGGAGAACCAGTTGAACTCAGGAGGCGGAGATTGCAGTGAGCCAGGATCGTGCCATTGCACTTCAGCCTGGGTGACAGAAAGAAATAAAGAAAGAAAGAAAGAAAGAAAGAAGAAAGGAAGGAAGGAAGGGGAGAAAGAGAGAAAGAAAGAAAAGCATCAGTGTTAACCCAAGCGGGACAAAAAATTAATTGAATACCAAAAAAATACTTTGCTAAATTTTTATGTTAAAACAGCTGATACCGAAATTGTTTAGATAAACAGTTTGGTTTTTGTTGTTGTTGTTTGTTTTTGTTATTTGCTTTTTGCTTTTTTGAGACGGAGTCTCAATCTGTCACCCAGGCTGGAGTGCAATGGCATGATTTTGGCTCACTGCAACCTCTGCCTCCCAGGTTCAAGTGATTCTCGTACCTCAGCCTTCTGAGTAGCTGGGATTACAGGCGCCCACCACTATGCCTGGCTAATTTTTTTGAATTTTTAGTAGAGACGGGGTTTCACCATGTTGGTAAGGCTGGTCTTGAACTCCCAACCTCAGGTGATCCACCTGCCTCGGCCTCCCAAAGTGCTGGGATTACAGGCATGAGCCACCATTCCCTGCTAATTTTGTATTTTTTAGTAGAGACAGGCTACTTTCACACTTTCATTAATTTTTCCATAAACAGTATGTGATTATGGTGCAATTATAAATAAATTTTATTAAAATTGAAATGCTCCTTGCCAGCTTTGATAAATCGTATTTCTAGAAATGGCTACAACGTTTCCAGCTCTCACATTCTTCCAGAATCTTGTCATTGTCCCATCAAGAGATGGAGTCTATTTCCTTTCCCCTTGTCCTGACCAGGCCTTTGTGACGGCCTTAACAAACAGGTGGTGGGGGCGATGCTGCGTGATTTCCAAGGCTAGGTTAGACTATGTGATACAGCTTCCACCTGGCACTGTCTCTTGGGATGTGAGGCAGCCCAGGCAGAAAGGCCACAGGTAGGTATACCAGCTGACCACCTGACAGCCCCAGCTAAGGTTCCAGCTGCCAGCCGGCATCAAATGCCAGACGTGATATTAATGAATCAGTGAAATAATTTTGGGGGAGAGGGTCTGGGGAAACTGCCTCTTTTGTTATTAGGAAGACAGAGATTCAGAGTTCTAAATAGTTCTTCCAAGTCTCGTTTGGGACATTGCTCTCTAAAAACAATGTGTAAAATGAGAAGAATTATGAGAAGAGTTAAGAGTCATCAAAATGCATTTACAGAATGCCTAATAAGAACCTCATAAAAGAATAAAGATTTCCAGCCAGGCGCAGTGGCTCATGCCTGTTATCCCAGCACTTTGGGAGGCTGAGGTGGGAGGATCATGCGGTCGAGAGATTGAGACCATCCTGGCCAACATGGTGAAACCCTGCCTCTACTAAAAATACAAAAATTAGCCGGGCATGGTGGCGCGTGCCTGTAATCCCAGCTACTCAGGGGGCTCAGGCAGGAGAATTGCTTGAACCCAGGAGGCGGAGACTGCAGTGAGCCGAGATGGCACCACTGCACTCCAGCCTGGGTGACAGAGCGAGACTCCATCTCAAAAAAAAAAAGAAGACAAAGAAGAAAGATTTCCATTAAATCATCTCCCGTCCTGGATCCTTTGCCCAATGCCTTCGGGGTGTCTCTTTTAGTTGTTAGTTTTTAAATAATAATCAAGAGAGAGGAAAGAGATCCTATGAAGATACTGGTCTGCGGACAGAGGGAAAGGAAAGGGATTAGGGGTGAGTACACAAGGGGCTTTCAACAGGCCTATATTGCTTTGTTTCCTAAACAGGAGAACAGGTACAGGGATGATTGGTACATGCTTATGTATATTTTTTCACATGCTACTTATATGCCATTTTCTTTTTAAAGTGTTTATGTAGACAGATGCGGTAGCTCATGTCTGTAATCCCAGCACTTGGGGAAGGTGAGGCAGGAGGATGGTTTGAGTTCAGGAATTTGAGACCAGCCTGGGCAACATGGTGAAATCCTGTCTCTAGAAAAAATACAAAAAGTAGCTGGATGTGGTGGCACACGCCTGTGGTCCCAGCTATTTGGGAGGCTAATGGAGGAGAATTGCTTGAGCCTAGGAGGTTGAGGCTTCAGTGAGCCATGTTCGCACCACTATACTCCATCCTGGGCAAAAGGGTGAGACTCTGCCTCAAATAAAAAAGAAGTGATAAAATGTTTCACATATATACATATGTGTACAGATATAAAAGATATAGACACATAAGCATTTTAAAAAGGAAATGGGGCTTTTTTAGTTTGAGGAAAAGAAGGGCTTAAGAGACGGCTTGACGTCTTCATTTGTATAAAAGAACTTCTTGAAAAGGATGCCAACTGACTGTTTTCTAGGACCATGAAGACTAAAAAGGAAGGATAGGCTTAAGTTAAAATTTAAGATGTTCAGAGGACAAACTGCTTCAAAACACTAGTTCTTGAACACTGGAGTGGGCTGCCAAGAGACGCGATCTGGCCGCCTTCCTTGGGAATCACCAGGAAAGGCAGGAGCAGCGTCTGTGCTGTCACAGCACTGGAGGGTTGGATCCTCTCCTGGGAGATTGGTCTGTCTTGGCTCAACTTATCGCATAAGGAGAAGGGCACACAGAAGAGTGAGAGGATGACGACAACTGCCTTTCAGGGAAAGAAAAAGAATTCTCCCTTTCCCTTCACTTCCTCCTCCAGGAGGAAAGGGCTACTCTGGCTTAGTTAAGTTCAATGACACTCATCGACCCACAATGCTAGGGACTTGGTGTGACTCCTACTGGGGGCTGCAGGCTGCCGTTCTACCTGTCTTATGAACGCATAGGGTCGTGGCTCTAAGAACTGAGGCAAACTCTCTTTGTTGAGTTCTTGCTTTCACAGACAGAGCACATTTCCCTGACTGTCCTGGTTGCAGTGCCTTTTGCATTTGCTGTTTCTCCTCACAGGCTTCTTTATCTCATTTGGTTCTAACCTAGGCTGCCTCTGGCAAGGGTGAAAGGATGTCTCCAAGCCAAGCCTGGGTCACAGGGTGATCCACATCGGCACTGGATTCTAAGCATAATAATAAATACCGTCCATTTGCTAGCTTTTGTCCTTTGTGCATATATTTCCCTTGAAGACCTCAAAGATGGGATTTAGATCTGGACTCTGGCCAATGCCAATCTACTAATCTCCCCAACACCCCAAGAGGCAGTCAGATCAGGGGAATTAACCAAGACATGAAGGAGACAGCACAAGTTGCTGTGAAATATTCACTTACTACTCCTTGCAGTCTATGCCGTGATCTTCAAGGTGCGCCAACCGAGCTATATTTCACACACCTACAAAGTTGTCGGGGCAGTTTGGTTATGGGAAGATAAACATACATAGAGAAGCAACAACTCCGTTTCATGATGGGGCTGCACAAAGTCAGGGTGGGACATTTGGTCACTCTTAGTGATCAAGGCAAATATTCTATATGTAACATACTCTGCTTCTTAAAAATTAAAAATAACCTTTATCTACTCTTTTTATTCCCATCTAAGTTAGAGCAAAAAAACCCAAAATGTTTTCTATTTATCTTGAAGTTTGGGGATTGGAAAAAAACACATTTTCCTTTTAAGTTCCTTTCAATTCTGGTTAGGTCCTCAAGGTGTTATCATACACAGAAGATTTACTGAAGCATAGTGACAAGTTTTTGACAAAGCCAGTCCTAGGATTAGCCCCAGCTTTAAGATTTATCCTCAGCAGCAATGAAGATCCACTGAGAAAACCTCTCCCACTCTGAAGCTTAGCTCAACAATTTAGAAAATTTTATTTTTCTTCATCTTCCTGATAAAGATTCATTTCTTATCAGAAAAATTTTTTGAGGGCCCACAAGAGACAGGTAAAGAATCCTACCTGAAGCTACATTTAGTGTAGATTCTTGCCAGCCTGCAGTTTTCAATGTAAGTTGCCTGTCCCTTTTGGATGTTGTTTTTTGTTTTGTTTTGTTTTTGGTGGAGTCTTACTCTGGCACCCAGGCTGGAGTGCAGCGGCACGATTTTCGCTCACTGCAACATCCACCTCCCGGGTTCAAGCGATTCTCCTGCCTTAGCCTCCCGAGTAGCTGGGACTACAGGTGCCTGCCACCACACCCGGCGAATTTTTTTTTGTATTTTTAGTAGAGACGGGGTTTCACCGCGTTAGCCAGAATGGTCTCCATCTCCTGACCTCATGATCTGACCGCCTTGGCCTCCCAAAGTGCTGGGATTACAGGCGTGAGCCACCGCGCGCGGCCTGGATGTTTGTTCTTAAGAAAATTAGAAGCAGAGGCCGCGGGTGGTGGCTCACGCTTGTAATCCCAGCACTTTGGGAGGCTGAGGCAGGTGGATCGCCTGAGGTCAGGAGTTCGAGACCAGCTTGGCCAACATAGTGAAACCCTGTCTCTACTAAAAATACAAAAATTAGCTGGGCGTGGTGGCAGGCGCCTGTAATCCCAGCTACTCGGAAGGCTGACACACAAGAATCCCTTGAACCCGGGCGACGGAGGTTGCAGTGGGCCGAGATAGTGCCATTGCACTCCAGCCTGGGCAACAAGAGCAAAACTCTGTCAAAAAAAAGTAAAAAAGTAAAAGAAAATAAAATCAGAAGCAGAGGCCAGGCAGGAGGAGCTCAGGCCGCACTGCTGTCTTTGCTAGCACAGATTCTTTTTGCTGAACTCTGTACTACTCCTTGTCAGTCCCTAATGTTAATTTAGGTTAAAAGAAATGTAATGATCGCATCAGTAAAAGCAAGGTCAGACTTTCACCTGAACGGTTTTATTTTTGTTTTGTTCCGTTTTTACTCCGAGGTCAGAATGTCATCAGGCACAATAAACATTTCGCTTTTTATCTTCATGGGATTGCGCCCAGAAAGACCAAGAACAGTCTAAACATTACGCGATAAGAAAAAACAAAAAATAGATCAAGTGACCTTGGACAAGTCACCTTACCTCTTGATGGTTTTGTTTTATGAAAGAAGGTGTGTGTGTGTGTGTGTGTGTGTGTGTGTGTGTCGATGGGTCTGTGTGTGTGTGTGTGTGCGCGCGTGCGGGGGAGTGGTTGCTGCTAAGGTTCCCTAGGGCTACCTGAAGCTTTAATATGCCTAGTTAGAATGTCAGGCAGGTTGAGAGTGCGGGGCTGTAGACCCCCGGCTTCTCTGAGTGCCAAGCCACACATCAGACACTTTGGAAACAACCCTTCCACGAAGACCCTACACAGATCCCACCAGGCTGGGCACGGAAGAACAGAAACTGCGAAAAGAAAGGGACAGGATGAGTCCTGGGGGATCACAGCGCCTCCACTTGCACAGGACAAGTGACAGGCAGGTAAATAGGTAGCAGACAGGCAGAGACTCCGAGTCCCCCAGGTGCACCCCTCTCCTGGAAGAGCCCCCGAAAGCACAGGCCCAATCACCCACCCCACCAAACCCTCCCCATCGCCTTCCCTGACACCTAAAAGCCCCGGGTCCTGCGTAATACTGCGGATCCCTCCCAGCCTCCCATCCGCTCCTCCTCCCGCGGGGCTCCGCTCAGGGCCGGTCCCCCTCCCCCACGCCGCAGCCCGGGCCAGCGGGGCCCGCCGCGGTGGCGTTCGCGGGCGCTGCCGCATTGGCCGCTGCGGCACGGACGGCGCAGCCTCGGGCGCGTCCCGGCACAGGCGCCGGCGGTCCCCGCCAGCTAGCAGCCCGGCGAGGCGCTGGCCCACCCATGGCCCTCGGGCCGCGGCCCCTGCGCCCAGCCCTGCGCGTAGCCTCAGTCTCTCGCCCGGGACCGCCGAGCCCCCGACACGGGCGAGATGCTGAACGGCGCAGGCCTGGACAAAGCTCTTAAGATGTCCCTGCCGCGGAGGTCGAGGATCCGCTCGTCCGTGGGTGAGCTGGGAGGGGCGCGGCGGGGGAGGGTGGGCCCGGGGCGGGGGCGGCGCGGGGCGCGCCTGCGGTTATGCGACACTGCCCCGCCCGCGCCCCGCTCCCCTCCCTGGGCTCCCTGGGCTCCCTGGGCTGCAGGATCCGCCGACGCCGCGCGCTGGCCGCACGGGGGCTGGGCGTCGCTGCACCTGCGGGGCCAAAAGGCCCCAGGCCGGGGCGAGGGGAGCAGCGGGCGTCAGAGACCCCCCGGCTCGTCCCTGTACAGATGTGTGTGTGTGTCTGCGGGCGCGCGTGTATGTGTGCGCGCGCCCTGTGCGCGTGCCCGTGCGCCCCTACGCGCGGATGCGGCTCAGGGATGCGACCTAGGCGGCAGTCCCCGCGGTTGTGGGCACGGTTTGGCGGCGCAGAGAAGATGCAGCCTTCCCTGCCGGCGGCCGGCACCGCGGTGCTGCAGAGCTCAAAGGCAGAGGGGGAAAAAGGCATCCGAAGGGTCCCTCCAGTGATTCTCACCACTTGGAGCCCCGGGTCCTCGCGCGCTCACAGCGGCGACGTACTGGCTCATAACCATCCGTGCATACAACCATCTGGAGACGAACACACACACGCACACGCCCGCGCGCACACACAGGTACACACACACGTACACACGCACGCGTGCACACACACCCTGCCTGCAGGCGCCTGGGTGTTGGAACTCGAAACCTAAAGCCAAAAACGCATGTACCATACCCGACCACTCACACTGTTAGAGGCCTGCGTTCTATGATTATAGAACACATTTAGAAACTATGATGTCGTGGAGCCGGATGTTATGTGGCTGTGACACTTGATAAGGTTACCTAGACCATTAGTTAATGCAGACGTAAAGAGGAGCCCCAAAAATGATTTCTTACCGTTTCAGGACTGCGGCAAGTTTTGCAGGTAGATCTTTGACATGAGGAAGGTAGAGGGTGTACAGTTTGAAGCTGGGGTCACTTGTCTTCGTGCTTTTTTATTTGTTTTGAGAAAACAGGCGCATAAAAATAAGCGACTTTCGTATTTCTGTAGTTGAGTAACGTGAGAGGGAAGCAAGCTTATCAGGTAATTTAAGCCAATGTTTGTTAAACTTGGGTAAAGTCAGGACACTTTCACATTCATTTTGAGGAGAATCCCAGCCTGAAGGGGTCACGGGGTGCAGGGTCAAGACTAAATAGCCGGGAAGAGCTGTGGCAGAGACAGTGGGAAGGCGCAGTCATACAGGTGTGAGAATTTCCCAAGGTGGAGGCAGCCTGGGGAGACCTGGGGACACCCTCTGTACCTTTGCAGGTGGGGCCAAAGGCATTTGCTTATGATTTGGATGTGGGGGCTTCAGTACAAGAAAAGAATCAAAGATGGCCCCAAGGGTGTTGGTCTGAGACACCGGAAGAATGCGCCACTTGCTGAGATGGGGAAACTGCGGAGGACCAGGGTTCTCTTTTGCGGAAAGGGAGGGTGTGAAGAATTTGGTCTGAAATGCCTACCATAGAGCCAAGTGGAGATGATTAGTTGAGAGCTGGATTTATGAGTCTGTGGTTCCGGGGAGTGTGCAAGGCCAGACATAGAGATTCAAGAGTCTTCGGCAGGACCAGCTCCAAGAGTGTATGCCCTGCAGCTGCTCAGAGTCTGGCTCCTACAAGAGTCAGCACTTGCTTGGATGTTCTGCCCAGTGTTGCTGTCTTGAAAGTCTTAATTTTTGAACAAGGGGCCCACATTTTCATTTTACACGGGTCCCTAAGAATTATGTGATCAGCTGTCAATGTGTATAGATGTGACCTAGAAAAGAGGGGTCCTTGGATAGAGTCCTGGGCACTCTAACATTTTGAGGTCGGGGAGATGAGGGACAACAGAAGGGGCCTGAGAGGATAGCCAGGGAGGTCCCTGGAAACCCGGAGGGAGTGCTCTGAAACTCAATGTGGAGATGTTCAGGAAGGGGTGGGGTGTACCTGTGCCCAGTGCTGCTGAGCTCAATAAAGATGAGGCTGGAGAACTGTCGTGTGAGTGGAGGTCACTGGTGATCTTGAAAAGAGCTGTTAACATATCATTGTGGGGAAGAATGCCTAATAGAGCAGGTGTAAGAGAGTAACAAGACAGGAACTGGAAACAGCAAGTCCGGAAAACTCTTTTGAGTGAATATTGCAGAAAAGGGAGGGGGAGAAGCAGATCGAGTGGTAGCTGGAGGAAAATGCGAGTTCAAGAGAGGTCGCTTTGTTTTGAGACTGTCCTACAGTCTGATGGCATGAACATCAATGCAGGGAGCTTTTAGGGAGCAGGGGGAAGGGCAGTGATCTGAGAGTAACCATGAGAAGCAGGATCCTCCTGGCAGAGCAGTTAAGGCAAGAAGTTTCAGGAATAGTCAGAGGGGTCGGGTTGTGAGGGATCTTGCTGATGATAGGCTGAAAGTTCCAGGAGACAGAGTGGAGGCTCTGAGATGGGGTCTGTTTAGGGTATTTGCATAATGTATGGAGAAGAAAGAGGATCTGCATAGTGTGGGCTCCTGCGGACACTGATGGAAACAGGGGCAAAAGGCCTGACAATCGTGTACTCCCATAAAAATACTAAACAAAGATGTGTGATTTTTAATGAAGTCTGCTACTTCTCATTTTTTAAAAATAAACCAATGATGAAAGGATGGCAGATCACAGTCAGCTTCAAGATTATATGCTGAGCTGTATACTATTTTTAAAAATAATTCTGGAATATTTTATTGTCTGAGCCATCTTTGACTCTTATCTTATTCTGCATATTCAATTGCACTTTGATCAGTTTTACCTTTCCCCAAATATCTACTTAGCACCAGTGTGTCTCATTTTACCACATGATGAAAATCCAAAGATTTGTGACCATGGGGATCCTCTTTCCCATATAGTGCTTACAGTCTGCTCAGGGTGGAGCCCCTTGGAATGGAAACAAAGTCAGTGACAAACATATATCAGTGCCTTCTATGTGCCAGGCATGGTTCTAGGTGCTAGAGACAGAGCAGGGAACACAGCAGTGTGTCTCACGGAGCTTATGGTCTGGGCAGTGACTACAATGCATGTGGGAAGAGCTCTCAACTCTCTTCTCTCACCTTGACCCAGATGAGTAAGGAAATTAAGGGTGTGCATGTGAATATGGGTGTCGGGGGTTGTGGGAGGGGAGGAGTGGGGACAGAAAGGAAGGAAGTTGTTTTCTATAGACGACAGCATCAGTGCTGTCTAGGGCAGAAGCTCTTCCCTATCTTACTGCATTTCTGGACATAGTGAAAGAACAGGCAAGCCGGAAGTGCACAAACCAAATGCAGAACCCAGAGGACTACAAATTTTTTTTTTTTTTGAGCCCGTCACCAGGCTGGAGTGCAGTGGTGTGATCTCGGCTCACTGCAACCTCCGCCTCCTGGGTTCAAGCAATTCTGCTGCCTCAGCCTCCCAAGTAGCTGGGATTACAGGCTCCCACCACCACACCCAGCTGATTTTTGTATTTTTAGTAGAGACGGGGTTTCACCATGTTGACCAGGATGGTCTCGATCTCTTGACCTCGTGATCCACCCACCTCGGCCTCCCAAAGTGCTGGGATTACAGGCGTGAGCCACCGTTTGGACCAGGACTACAAACCTTCTAGAAACTGCCCCTGGAGCCCTCCTCTAAATTCCACACCCAACTCACCCTGCCCTCTGCTGGTCATCAAAGGTGTTTCTTAATGTGTGTTTTCTGTTTTTGCCAGAACAACCTGCCCCAAGTTGCAAGGAGGAGAATCAGGGCAGCTGAAAATACAAGCTGCGCTAATGTGAGAATGTAATAGCTGGAGGATATCTCAGAGATGGTCTGATCCCTTCACTTTACAAATGAAAAAAAAAAAATCAGAGAGATTCCTTACTTGCTGCGTAATTTCTGTCAGGACAAGCTAATTAGCAAGTCCAGTGTGGTTCTTATCGTTGCCCACCTGCCTAGTATCAGATCTAAATGAAACAGAATATGCTCATTGATTCTATATTGTTTTCTCCTCCTTGATAAGAAATAAAGATAATAATCTAATTTCTCCTGCTTCCATTTCCTATACTACCCTATGTGTGCTCAGTAATTACGATTTTACTGAACTCTGTCATGGGCAGCTTTTGGACTTGGTCTAATGGTCCACATTCTGTTTGGAAGTTTCTTAAGGGCAGTATATCTAGGGGTTAAAACCCCAGAATTTAGGGTTAAAGATAATTGAATTCAGGTTTTAACACTGTCATTTCTACCTATATGACATTCAAAAGATTCATTTACTTCTGTTACAGATAAAGATAAAAATAAGAGTTTGCACTTCACGGGTGGTTGGTAGTGGTCTGTGGTTATGTGCATATAAGTGCATGCATTAACTGACACATTATCAAGATGATATCGACAACATGTTAGATTTCTCCCATGCTGCCCATCGTCATCTAAGGCAAAGTCCTCCATCTAGGTATTTATCCTATGTAATAGAAGAATTGGCAAAAACTTTTGTTATTATTTTCCCTTCTAAATCTAATGATGGAGGCCTAACTAGGAGAGGACCGCACAGTCATCACAGGAGAACTTAAGTGTTCTTTTACTGTCATTATCCAGGTGTAAATGGTTGCAGAAATAAGCGCTTACTCACCAGGAGCTCTGAATCTGGACAGAGTGTTCATCCTGTAGTGTCTCTGAAGGTCGTCACCTTCTGTTGAAAAGAGTCCTGACTACAAGGCCGTCTTCTACCCCACAGGTGGCCAATAAGCACCTCTGTGGACGCCTTCCGTTGTCCAATAATTGATTTTACATTTATAACGGATGTGTTATCTTAAACCCTCCTCAGAGGTGCCAGCTAGACAAGTGGAATATTTTACAGTTATTTTCGAAAAAGTTTTTAAGCATTTATGAGAGGAAGTGTATACAGTGCCTCTAAAGAAGGGTCTCTGTTCTTCCTCCTTGGATCCTTTACATTTACTAAGTAAAACTTCTGGTCAATACCACACTGGATGCAAGATGTTATTTACATCCACTTAGGCTGGGAAAAGTGCTCAGCACAAATGTTAACAACCATTAAGAAGGGCTAAAAATAAAAGTGATCTCACCTCCATGCCTTGGGAGTTTCTCCCCGTCATCACCAAGGGCAAACACAGAAACAGGACCTACTCCAGGACAGGAGAGTGTCCTTCCAGGAATAGAGTAAGGAGTGGGGGACCTGTCACACCCCAGTGGCTGCCTGGGTCTGCCTGCATAGATCTGTCATAAAAGTACCTGGATGGGCTGGGCACAGTGGCTCATGTCTGCAATCCCAGCACTTTGGGAGGCCGAGACGGGTGGATCATTTGAGGTCAGGAGTTCAAGACCAGCCTGGCTAACATGGTGAAACCCTAAAAGTACAAAAATTAGCCAAGTGGTAGTGGTGCACGCCTGTAATCCCTGTAACTCAGCAGGCTGAGGCAGGAGAATCACTGGAGTCTGTGAGGGGGAGGTTGTGGTGAGCCAAGATTGCACCACTGCACTCCAGTCTGGGCGACAGGGTGAGACTCTGTCTCTAAGAAAACAAAGCAAAGCAAAACAAAACAAAACAGTACTTGAATGGCCAAGCCTGGTGGCTCACGTGTGTAATCTCAGCAGTTTGGGAGGCCCAGGTGGGAGGTTCACTTGAGGCCAGGAGTTCGAGACCAGCCTGTACAACATAGTGAGACCCCATCTCTACAAAAAAATTATAGCCAGGCGTTGTGGCACAAGCATGTAGTCCCAGCTACTTGAGAGGCTGAGGCAGAAGGATTGCTTGAGCCCAGGAATTTGAGGCTGCGATGAGCTACTGTATCACTGCATTCCAGCCTGGACAACAGAGTGAGACCCTTCCTCTAAAGAAAAAAAAAAGAGCACATGAATGATGCTGGTCACTCCCCAGCTGTGATGGGGGAGGGTTATGGGCCTAATATTACCATAGACACGTGTGTGCTTGTTTATGTGAATAGGTCTCTTGCTCTGACGGTTCATTTCTTCCCTCCCTTACTGCCCCTGTAAAGCTTATCATAAAATATTTCATGCTAAAAAGTGATCTAATCCTCATTAACTCTGTTTTTTTCCCAGAGTTTTGCATTTTTTTTTGTAATCATTAGTTTATAAATACTGCCCATTTTGCTTTCCATCACAATCATTCCCAGGTGAGTGTAGAAAAAGCTGCATTCAGGAATATGGTAAAATATTACAGGAAGATTTATGCCATTTTGATTGGTTTGTTTCAGGTTGCCTGAATTTTTAATACCCCTTTCTTGTCACAGAGAAGAGAACTTTGTTATTTTTGGCTTTCACTGGAGTTCTCACTTCAGAGTTGGTTAGTATGAGTTTCTGCTTTCCAAGCTGACATGTTTTTTTCTTTTTAGCATCTGTTCCATATACAGGGTGAATAGCTACAGGGTTCCAAAATTGCGAGTGAAGCAGCTCCTCTACATATTCCTCACTAGCCCGCATAACTGACAGCACTTGGCTGTTTCCGTCCCTGCTGCCCTGGCTCTGTCCCTGCTGCCCTGGCTCTGTCCCTGCTGCCCTGGCTCCGTCCCTGCTGTCCTAGCTACTCTGTAGCTCTGCCCACCTGATACTGCGCCCCTGATGGCAGGCAGTGCTGTTGGGAAGAGAGCAAAGGAAGTGAGTCTGGTGGTGTGAGAATAAAGATAATAAAGGTAATTACTAATATGCCTTTAGTGTTTTTTGCATATTTTTCTTACTGATCCTCACACCATCCCTCTGAGAAATATATTATTATTGCCTCCCATTTAAAAATTCTATATACATATTTGTATACTTTTCTTTTTGAATAAAGGCAGGAGAGAAGAAATACTCCAGATAGGAGCAATATTTTTTTCTTTTCTCCTCTTTTGCACAGAATGTTAAGGCAGGCTCATTAATTTTGATTCAGAGGTTTTGCATTCAGAAGTAAGTGTTCCTGTCTTGTGTAATCTTTTGCCAAATCATCAGCAATGTACATTTCACACATTGCAGGGAAGCATTTGGGTGCTCCTCCTCCCTTTTCTATCTCTAGAGATACTGTGTAAGCCAAACGCAGCACCGAGGATCCCAGGATTACTGTAAATATTTTAAGCACATTATGGAGACTGATTATATAGGAAACTAGGGTAAGCAAACTACTCCATGGAGTGAGTGAGTACTTCTCTATACTGACATTTGGAATCTCATTCCAGATATTTAGTTCAAAGACAGTTGCTTTTCTCACGGTCATGATATGTTAATATCGGGGAGCAGTTCATTCATATTCAAAGGAGAGAACAGTGGCCTGGCTGATAATATATTCAGTTACTGCACCATGGGATCAGGCCTCTTATCAGCTATTTTTAGTCACATAATGATTATCCTTGTTTAAGTCTCTTCCATTTTCTTTTTGTTGTCTTTATTCTAATGCATTGAGGAAACATAACATTGGTTTTAAAACTGCAGAATTTTTGTTTTTAACCTTCAGTAGTTACTGTATATGTAGCAAACTAAGTGGTCTTCTGGGACTGGGTGGAGCGGGCCCTGCTAAGCGTATAAGATAGTGTACCGTTTCTGCTGCGTCCCCTGTCCCAGCGTGCCGTGTCCCCAAGTTACTCTGCTGTCCATTTGTGCTGGAGAGAATAATAGAAATAAGCAGTCTTTCTGGGTCCACTCTAAGTTCATTTTCCTGTTGCCCCTTCCTGAAGCTTGGAAATACATTTATTCAACTTGATTGAACTCTTCTACTGTCTGATTTTCTGGTGTTAGAGTTTGGGCAAATTTTCTGGAAGGGAAGACACCAGTGTGGGCAGGCAACTGAGAAGGGTTCTCGGGTAAGAATAAACTGGGCTAGATGCAAACACAGGGATGAGTGAAGATTGTAAATGAAATGCACAGTTAGGGCCTGTTGTAATACTCCAGGTGTAAAATAATGAGGCCTGAACCCATGCAGCGTTAGAGAGAAATGCAAGTGAGGATGGAAAACAGCTGGGTTGCAATCAAGCCATACAAATGGAAACCAGGGAGATGAGAGATGAGGGAGGAGCTCTCCCTGGTCTTGGGCAAGTAGAATCGTTGAGCTTGTAGCTTGCTTGTCTAATATTTGTCCTTTAGAGAGCCCAAGATACTTTGTACAGAGTAGGCAATACTTTGTAGAGTCAGATTATTAAAGTTGAAGGTGACTTTACAGATCTTTGCCGCGCAGCAGAGTGGCCACTAGCGGCATGTGGCTGAAGACATGGTGAGTCATGATTGAGCTGGGCTGTAACGGCAAAATATGCACTGGATTTCTGAGACTTAGTATGAAAAAGGAAAATAAAACAGTTCATTCATAATGTTTTCTGTTTATTATATATCGAAATAATATTTTGGATATATGAGATTAAATAAAATATATTAAGATTATTTTATGTATTTCTTTTTATCTTTTTAGTGCAGCTGCTAGAAAGTTTAAAATTGTATATGTGGTCTGCATTATATTTCTATTGGTGAACAAATTATAGATCATCTAGTCCAAATATTTTAATTGATTATTTATGGAATTGCAGACTTTCAGAAATAAAATGATCTGACAGTCAACACCCCCATTGCTACACAGGGAAACCAAGGTCATGAAGGGTGAAGTTCCAGGGATTTGTCTGGTCTTCCAAGGATAGTACCAGTGTGAAAGAACTAAAGCCACGTCTTTGGATTCCCCAAGTATTAAAAAAAATTTGTTTTTCTTCCCTGCCCCCTCCCTCCAGCATTTTTTTCAGGGTTATTTATCTTCCTCTTGAGTCAATATCTCCCTCAGGCGCACTCTAAGATATCCACCTTAAGTTAATTTTGAAAATGAACTGGGTCATGGCACTAGGAAATACTATTCTATTTCTTTGAACCTAATCTTTAATAGAATCTGGTTGCTTGCGTCTTTTAGTATGGTCTGATATTATCAGTCAGTATTTATGGAGAGGATCTTCAACACACTCACAATTTATGATTAATCTCACTTTTGACTACATGACAAATCTTAGTGTCCTACACAACAACCTTCTTTAAGACCAGTGGGCATCCCAGCAACAATGTTTTTCTTCTCAGAGACCAGTCATTGATTGGAGTTGAGCACCTTTTAAAGCAGTACATTTAAAAATGTGTTCCTGCTAGTACACATTTTCTCCATAACATATTACTTTCTCAAATAAGCATGTCAGAAAAATGGAGGAAGTAAATACAAAAGAGAAAAAGTCTGAATAGATAATGTTCAAATACCATTAGGTTGTGAGTGGCTCTGAGTCCTGCTAGGAAGACAAAGGTAGTTTTTATTACCAGGGGATGCTGCTGGACTTTTAAAATTGTTCAAGACTTTGAGTTTTTAGGCATTTCTTTTAAACTACATTGATGAAACTATGGGCTGTGATAATAAACACAGTGATGGCAACCAAGATAACACTGTGTGATGATTAGTTGTCTGATAACTTGTATCAGTGTGTGGTTACTTTGATTTCACTCATAATTTATGAGTCCATATGATGAGAGCTGTGTTGTCTGCAGTCTGTGATATTTTTCAGTGGAGATCTTGGCTTTCTGAGCGTGGGTATAGAGTGTGGCTGAAGAACCCCAGGGTAGGAGAGCTAGTCCAGAGTTCTGAGACCACCCGCCAGGCTCTTCTATGCAGCATGGTATGTTGACAAGATATTACAGGGCAATGTCGGCAGTGTTGTGCAGAGGAAGTGGGGATGTCATCTTTGTAAACACTGTGATGATGTCTGTGTTAACACTATGAATTCAGCACCATAGTATCACACCGTGATGTCACACTGCGTCACACCGTGACAATGTATAATGGCATGTGTCCCCCATTGTGGTATCATACAGAAGAGTTTCACTGCCCTAAAAATCCCCTGTGCTCCAGCTGTTCATCCCATCCTTCCTCTCTAACCTCCGGCAACCACTGATCTTTTTACTGTCTCCATAGTTACAGTTTTGCTCTTTACACAATGTCATGGAGTTAGCATCATATAGCATGAAGCCTTTTCAGATTGGCTTCTTTTACTTAGCAATATGCATTTAACATTCCCCCATGTCATTTCATGGCTTGATAGCTCATTTCTTTTTATCCTTGAATAATACTCCATTGCCTAGCTGTGTACCACAGTGTATCAATTCACCTACTGAAGAACATCTTGGGTGCTTTCACTTTTTTGAAATTATAAATAAAGCTGCTATAAATACTCCTGTGCAGGTTTTTGTGCGGACATAAGTTTTCACATCGTTTGGGAAAATTCCAGGGTGTGTGATTGCTGGTTCGTATGCTAAGAGTATGTTTAGTTTTGGAAGAAATTGCCAGATTGTCCTCCAAAGTGGCTGTACCATTTTGCATCCCCACCAGCAATGAATGAGAGTCCCTATTGCTCCACATCTCACCAGCATTTGGTGCTTTCAGTGTTTTGAATTTTAGCCATTTGATAGATGTGTAGTGGTGTCTCCTTATTTAAATTTGTGATTTTCTCATGACATATGACGTTGAGCATCTTTCCATATTTAATTGCCATCTGTATATCTTCTTTGGTGAAACATCTGTTTAGATCTTTTGTCCTTTTTTTTTTTTTTTGAGATGGAGTCTCGCTCTGTCGCCCAGGCTGGAGTTCAGTGGCACGATCTCAGCTCACTGCAAGCTCCGCCTCCCGGGTTCACGCCATTTTCCTGCCTCAGCCTCCCGAGTAGCTGGGACTACAGGCACCCACCACCACGCCCAGCTAATTTTTTGTATTTTTAGTAGAGACGGGGTTTCATCGTGTTAGCCAGGATGGTCTCGATCTCCTGACTTCGTGATCTGCCCACCTTGGCCTCCCAAAGTGCTGGGATTACAGGTGTCAGCCACCATGCCTGGCCTTTTCTTTTTGTGACAGAGTCTCGCTCTGTTGCCAGGCTGGAGCTCAGTGGCACGATCTCAGCTCACTACAACCTCCTCCTCCCGGGTTCAAGAGATTCTCCTGCCTCAGCCTCCCAAGTAGCTGGGACTACAGGTGTGCACCACCATGCCCAGCTAATATTTGTATTTTTAGTAGAGATGGGGTTTCACCATGTTGGCCAGGATGGTCTCAATCTCCTGACCTTGTGATCCACCCGCCTCGGCCTCCCAAAGTGCTGGGATTATAGGCGTGTGCCTTTTGTCCATTTTTTAATTGGGTTGCTTGTTTTCCTAGTTTTGAGTTTGAAGAGTTCTTTGTATATTTTGGATACCAGTCCTTTATAAAAAAATCAGAAACGTGTTCTCCAAATATCCTCTCCCAGTCCATGGCTTGTCTTTCATCCTCTTAACAGTGTCTTTTGCAGGGGTGAAGTTTTAATTTTAGCGAAATCCAACTTATCAATATGTTCTTTCATGAATTATACTTCTGGCGTTTCAAGGTTTTTTGTTAATATTTTTGCTTACCTTTTTGAAATTATACATTTAAATTTATTCTTTTAGAGGGTATACTTAAATTATTAATATAGTGTTTACTTACTTTGTCCCTAACAATGGCTAGAGTTAATTAGTATATATATCTTTTTCCTTTCCATAGTGACCCTCTCCAAACAAAAATAAGGCAAAAACTTTCGCACCGTCTTACTCCCTACCCCTGACTCTCCCCTACTTTCTTTCTTGTCACAGTCACCTGAGTTGGTTCCAGAGAGTAATTATTTTTCTCCGGGTAACAGGTATGTGTGACTTTCTTTACTCAGCTGTGCTTCCTTGGGTTTTATTCCTGTTGTTGGAGTAGATCCCCGGGGATCTTTTAGGGAGCATCTGTGAGTGGCCATATGTCTGATTTTTTTCATGTCCCTAAAAATGCTTTCATGTCATCTTCACAAGTAAGTGACAGTTTTGCTGTCTAAGGAATTCTAGATTCAAAATTCTTCTTCTCTGGCACACTTTTTTATTATCTTACTCCTACCCAGATTTGCTAATGAGCAGAGACATCAATCTGGTTCTTGTTCCTTTGCAGCTTAGCTATTTTTCGTTTTGATTAGTTTTTAATGATGTATCTGTCTTTGATGTTCTGAAATTTCAATACGATGGTTTAAGTATTTCTTTTATTCCATTAGTTGTCTGGTCAACACTGGAAGGATCTTGCAATCTGACACTGGGTCTTTCTTTTTTGGGGAGAAGTCCTCATGTCTCATGTCTTCAAGTGTGGCCTCCTGTGCAGTCTCCCTTTTCTGGTGGCAACTCTAGAATTAGACTGCTCTTGCCACTTCTGTCTTTGCTCCCAGCTTTCTTAATTTTCCTTAAATCTCTTTGTGCCCCATTTTTGAAGAATTCTTGTCTTTGTCTTCTTGTTCGGTAATTTGCTCTTTGGCTTTGTTTTGCATTGTTTTGTTTTTATCCTTTCCAGTTCGTAGTGTCTATCAAGTTTTTATTTCAACAATTATATTTTTTCTTGGAAAGATCTCTAACTGACTTTTTTTTCATAACAGCCTAGTATTGCTTCATGATTGAATATGCACCCATTTCCTGGAGGTTATGAATTACACTTATTTAAAAATCTTTTTCTGATTGTTTTATTATTTAAGTTCTGTTTGCCTCCTCTTTTTCTTGGTGTTCATGAATCTTAAATGCCTTATGATTCCAGAACCCCCATCCCAGTTTTTTGGCAGTCAGGAGTCCCAGGAGGAGGCAGTGAAAAGCTGCAGGGCTGTGTGACACTGCCTTGAGCAAGTGCAGGGATGGGTGGGACATGCCCTGGGTTGGGCTGCACCAGTGGCTGCTTTGCTGAGCTATATCGCTCCATGTTTCTTCCACATAAGCAGCTCCATGTTCCATAAACAGCGGGGAAGCCCTCTCCAAAGGGCTTTAGTTAGTCTTTTGATTTTCAGAGGGCCAGTGTTTTAGTGGTTTAACCCTTAACCCAGTGTCGTTAGGGACCACATTAACCATGCAAGGAGTTTATATTGCTCTTTCCTTTCTTTTGCCAAAATGCCTGCATGCTGGTGCAGGAGGGAAGCCAACTGAGCTGTGCTATTTCATGTGACTTGTGCTGCTGAATTCAGCCCTTTCTTTAGGCAAGGATATAGTCCAGATGACTCCAGTCAGACCTGCTTTTACGTTTTGATCCTGGCACTTCCTAGCTGGGTATCTTTGGGGAAGTTACCTAATTCACTCAGCCTCACTTTCCTCCTCTATAAAATGTCAGTAGTAATACCTTCTTCACTGAATTACTGAGCGACTTAAACAAGATAACATATATAAAGCACTTCACACTACCTGAAACTTAATAAGGATTACCTGTTCATATAAAATTAATAATTAAAAAAGATATTGTTATTATTTCTAGAATAATATACCAGGGGCATAGAGAGCTGAACCTCTTCCATTTTATTTTGTCTATAACTGGATTGGTAACTTCTCTTCATATGATTTGAATTTCATGTGGATACAATGCCTTTGGAAAGTTTATTGATCCTCCTGGTGGGCTTAAGTTTTTTTGTTTTTATTTGAGACGAAGTCTTGCTTTGTTTCCAGGCTGGAGTGCAGTGGTGCAATCATGGCTCACTGCAGCCTTGACATCCCAGGCTCAAGCAATCCTCTCACCTTAGCCTCTTGAGTAGCTGGGACTACAGGTACACACCGCTATGCCCAGCTAATTTTTAAAATTTTTGGTAGAGATGAGGTCTCCCTGTGTTGCCCAGGCTTGGGATTAATTTTTTTTTTTTTAAGACAATTTTGCTCTGTTGCCCAGGCTGGAGTACAGTGGTTCGACCTCAGCGGTACACTGAAACCCCTGCCTCCCAGGTTCTAGTGATTCTCCTGCCTCAGGCTCCCAAGTAGCTGGGATTACAGACACGAGCCACCACTCCTGGCTAATTTTTGTATTTTTAGTAGAGACAGGGTTTCACCATGTTGGCCAGGCTGGTCTCGAACTCCTGGCTCAAGTAATCCACCCACCTCGGCTTCCCAAAGTGCTGGGATTACAGGTGTGAGCCACCTCTCCTGGCCGGGCTTAATTTTCAAAGAGCATTATAACAGTCTGCTCACATCAGTGAGTGCATGGGAGAATTCAGCTGTTCCTGAGAAACAAAACCAGTTTTCTTTGCGATGATGGTGCTTCGTTAAACTTAGAGGAACTCAGTCATTATGTAGGGTCCTATTAACCAACCTCCCCACCCCTACCCTGGTCACTGATGGGAATATCGAGGCAGGCTGAGGTGGCACCCATTCAAACCTCAGCGAACTATGCTAAGCCCTGTGGTAGTCTGAAGATTAATAGTGGTGAATGGTTCTTCCCTCGGAATCCAAATAGCCATTTCCTCTTCTCTCTAAGAATGAAAGCTATGACCCCCACATTAATTCCAGATTCTGAAACAATTTATTGGTGGCGTTTTTTTCTCTGCCTTGATTTCCCTACAGAACACATTTTCTGGGGACCTCTTGTCAGTGGATCCTGTCAATACAGGGTTCTTGGTGTTCAACTACTTATTAAAAAAACACAGGCCGGGCACGGAGGCTCACGCATGTAATCCCAGCACCTCTGGGAGGCTGAGGCGGGTGGATCACAAGGTCAGGAGATCGAGACCAACCTGGCTAACACAGTGAAACCCGTCTCTACCAAAAATACAAAAAATCAGCCAGGCGTGGTGGTGGGCGCCTGTAGTCCCAGCTACTCGGAAGGCTGAGGTGGGAGAATGGCATGAACCCGGGAGGTGGAGCTTGCAGTGAGCCGAGATCGCGCCACTGCACTCCAGCCTGGGCGACAGAGCGAGACTCCATCTCAAAAAGAAAAAAAAATCAACAGGATTCAGTCACTTCTCTCTGGACTTTTCTGAAGATAATTTTCCCACTTCCTTAGCCTTGTTAATATAGAGAACTGGCTCATTCCGTGCTTAGGACTAAGACAGTGAATAACTGGAGAAACATTGCCGAGGTGGTTCTGCCTACAAAGCCATCAAGGATTTCCAGGGCAGCGGTGAGCAGCCATGAACCTCAAGCTGGATGCTTTAGTAGGAATTTAAATAGTGCAAATGGGTCTGCGCTGCAGGGTCTAAATGGACCTGTCTTTTCCAGACCTGGAACGTTTCTTTCTGCGTGTTTGTACACATTCATCTCTAAGCACTTGCTTCTGCTTTTGTGGGTCACTTTGAGGTGGGCTCAGTCCTAGTCACGTCCTAGGTTATTGTAGCACATTCTAACTATTTCGGGTGTTGGACTGAGCTCTTGGTGGGGTTCACCTGCTAGAGCCTGGGTTTAATGGTGGTCCACTTCGGTTGTTGGGACGTGCACAGCTTCACTGCCTTAGTGACCTCACCAATTGCTAAAATGGGCATAAACGACAAACCCATTTATCAACTTACTTCGAGGTGCACCTAGAGAAATAGGAGAACAATTGGAGTGACTAAAACATTATTTCGAGCTGTAATTTTCTAAAACTTGAATAATTTTAGAATTTTCAGAGTTTTTGATAGGTCTTTAAACTTAAAAGTTTTAAGATAGGGGTTTCATTCTTTAATCTGTAAATGTTTCTATATATTGATTAAAATCTCTTTACTAGGCTGGGCGTGGTGGCTCATGCCTGTAATCCCAGCACTTTGGGAGGGCAGGGTGGGTGGATCACCTGAGGTCAGGAGTTTGAGACCAGCCTGGACAACATGGTGAAACCCTGTCTCTACTAAAAATATAAAATTAGCCAGGCATGGTGGCGCATGCCTGTAATTCCAGCTACTCAGGAAGCTGAGGCAGGAGATTCACTTGAGCCTGGGAGGCAGAGGCTGTGGTGAGCCAAGACTGTGCCACTGCACTCCAGCCTGGGCAAGAGAGCGAGACTCCATCTCAAAAAAAAAAAATCTCTTTACTAGTGTTTTCAGTTATGTTTATGGTGAGGGCTGTTTTGGTTGAGATATTGTTGTGTTACCTTATTTAGTGTCAGAATTAAGAAAGGAAGGGAGGGAAGGAGAGAAACAAGGAGGAAGGAAAGAAGGAAGGAAGGGATAAAGGAAGTGAAAAGAAGAAAGCTGGCTCCTGGGGGCAAGTCAAGGACACTTCAGCACAATTCCTAGTTCCTGTGGTCAGGAGAGCTTGTCTCAGTGTTGCAGGACAAGCTGCAGAAAAAACCCCTCAGACACCAAGTTAAAGAAGGAAGGGCTTTATTCAGCTGGGAGCTTCCACAAGACTCACGTCTCCAACAACCGAGCTCCCTGAGTGAGCAATTCCTGTCCCTTTTAAGGGCTCACAACTGTAAGGGGGTCCATGTGAAAGGATCGTGATTGATTGAGCAAGCAGGGGGTTCGTGACTGGGGACTGCATGCACCGGTAATTAGAATGGAACAGAACAGGGCAGGGATTTTCACAGTGCTTTTCTATACAATGTCTGTAATCTATAGATAACATAACCGATTAGGTCAGGGGTCGATCTTTAACTACCAGGCCCAGGTGTGGCGCCAGGCTGTCTGCTTGTGGATTTCATTTCTACCTTTTAGTTTTTACTTCTTTCTTTGGAGGCAGAAATCGGGCCTAAGACAATATGAGGGGTGGTCTCCTCCCTTATCAGGAGGGAGCTGACCACAGGAGCAGTGACATGGCCAGCAATGGGTAGGAGGGGAAGTAGGGGTGAGGGCAGGTGTGCATAAAACACATGCTGAAGGAAATGATGTCTCCACCTGTTTGATGGAAAATAGATTCACCAGGGAAGAGAAAGCCAATGGGAATCCAATGAAAGGGTCTTGGGCAAAGCTCTGTGATGTGGAAGAAATGCAGCTCTGCAGCAGGGGGATTCAGTGAGCGCAGGACCAATTGCCCGCACCCAATAGGAGACTCATCACAATTAAATGACCTGTTATAAGGTTGTGATAAGACAAACAAGAACTTGGTCAAGATGGTGGCACTCAGTGAAATTTGGGGGACGCCAAGGCTGGAAGTAGCCACTGTTTTACTTCCAGGAATTGAAAATAGGCAAGTT
This sequence comes from Pongo pygmaeus, assembly GCF_028885625.2. Classification (NCBI taxonomy): domain Eukaryota; kingdom Metazoa; phylum Chordata; class Mammalia; order Primates; family Hominidae; genus Pongo; species Pongo pygmaeus. Next base: position 33,857,975 of record NC_072387.2, read on the forward strand.
TGGAAATAGGAAACCCTAGCATTTTAGATGTAAGGAGAATCAAATAGAAATTCAGTTTTTGTAATATTAAAGTAGAACATGACTTTGTTGAGTATAATAATTATTTCTGTCATATTTTCCCCCCTAAAATACTAAAACTCTGGGCTTAATGAGGCCAGTAATTGTCAGCCAAGGAAATAAGACAATAGGCTGAAAAAGGCGGCGTCAGCACTGGCACAGTCCAAGCACTTTCTGGGAGGTGTGCTAAACTGGTCTAGGGTTACTTGGAAATCGTCAGCCTCTTCTTTTAGTCAGGGACAAATGAACTAGAGCACCGAGGGTGAAATATACAAGTGATTGACTTAGACACCCTGAGAGGCGTTGAGAAAAGTTGTGTTTGGTAATTAATGGAGAAATGCATTTGTGAGCCTGTTTACCAAATTCAACTTTGGATTGAAGAAGTACACCGAGTAGCTTCACTTAGCTGCTTTTTACTCAAATCAACAAAGATTTGTTGAACATCTCTTGTGTTTAATGTGTCAGTCAGTGACCTGGATTCATAGTTGTGGATGAAGGATGGATAATACTGCATAGTTCCCGTTTCCAAGGCATTTACCATCTGGCTGGGGGAGAAGACCTGGACACGTAAAAAGGAAACAGTAAAAAGTAAGCGATGTCCAAGGCAATACTAGAAGAGATGCTTACAAGGCATAATTAATTGCTAAAGGAGTTGTGAGGATAAATGAACACTTGAAGCAAAGAGTGGTCATAGTCAACTTTTAAGAAGAGGACACAAGTTAGGTTTCCATTTTTTGCCTTTTGTTTTGCTTTGTTTTGAGACAGAGTCCTGCTCTGTCACCCAGGCTGAGTGCAGTGGTGCGATCTCAGCTGACTGCAACTTCCACCTCCCAGGTTCAAGTGATTCTCCTGCCTCAGCCTTCTGAGTAGCTGGGATTACAGGCATGTGCCATAACGCCCAGCTAATTTTTGTATTTTTAGTACAGATGAGGTTTCACCATCTTGGCCAGGCTGGTCTTGAACTCCTGACCTCAAGTGATCCACCCACCTCGGCCTCCCAAAGTGCTGGGATTACAGGCGTGAGCCATCGTGCCCAGCCTATTTTTTGGCTTTTTAAAAGTCAAGGTTATTCAAGTGCCACTCTTCGTATGCTTGGAAGTTTGTTGTCCTCACCTTTAACTATGTTTTGCTTAATAAAGTGAAAAATTAAAAAAAAAGAAGTCAAGGTTATTAAGATATAATTTACACACAGTGAAATGTGCCCTTTTGAGGCGTATAGTATGCACAGTGTATGGGTGTATAATGTGGCTTGATGACTTTGACAAATACACAGCTGTGTACAGTCAAGATAGGGATTTTCCATCACCCCTAAAGTTCTCCCTGTCCCTTTGTACTCAGTTCCCTTCCCCTCTCCCAGCCCCTATTAACCACTGATCTGATTTCTGACTCTGTAGTTTTGTCTTTCCCAGAATGTCATACAAATGGAATTAAACAGTGTGCAGTCTTCTTTGTCTGGCTTCTTTCACTTACATACTGCTTTTAAGATTCATCCGGCCAGGTGCGGTGGCTCACGCCTGTAATCCCAGCATTTTGGGAGGCCAAGCCAGGTGGATCATTTGAGGTCAGGAGTTCAAGACCAGCCAGGCCATCATGGTGAAATCCTGTCTCTACTAAAAATACAAAAATTAGCTGTGCATGGTGGTACACACCTGTAATCCCAGCTACTCAGGGAGGCAGGAGAATTGCTTGAACCCAGGAAGCAGAGGTTGCAGTGAGCTGAGATCACGCCACTGCACTCCAGCCTGGGTGACAGAGCGAGACTCCGTCTCAAAAAAAAAAAAAAAAAATTCATCCATGTTGCCACATGTCTCAGTGGTTTCATTCCTTAGGATTACTGAGTTGTGTTCTATTATTGTAGGGATGGACTGCAGTTTGTTCATTAGTTCCCCTGCTTCTTTGAGCTAAGTTTCAAAGGACAGTAGATTTAAATAGTCAGGAGAGAGGGGAAATGGGATAATTGGAGGTAAACTGGCATAAGGCAGAATAGAATGAGTCACTGAGGTGTATCCTGCATCTGGGAAGAATCAGTAAATCAGAGAAGACGACTCCTGGATATGAGGCTTCATCTGCATTTTTATTATAAATGAATCCAGCTCAAGCCTTATCTCCTCCTTCATACTTCAACCTGCAGTAATTTCTCCCTACTCTGAATTTCTATTCATCTGTCCATTCTTCACCCATCTATTCATCCGTCCATCCATCCATCATTGATCCACCCATTCTTTCATCATCTATTTATTTTATTTGTCCTTCATTTAACGACCTTTGTTTCAGGTCTCCAACATCCCAGGCACTGACTCACGAACAGGTTAAACAAGTTAAAAATCATAATCCCTTTCCCCAAGAAGTTCTTAGGAATCTACTGGAGGAAACAGCAAGAAAGGTGAAGGTAATAACAGTAACTGTATACTGCTTTACATCATTGTTTTACTCTCCATGTGTGTCCTTGGGGGCAGGAAGCTCACCTTGCCATCTACTTCAGTGCCTTGAATATCATAAGAGTTCAACAAGTACAAAAAAATAGCTAAAGCTGCAGCACTGTAGCTTAGTTTTGGCCTTTGGAAAAGAAAGAAACTTACATGTATGGATGCTGACGTTTTTGCCCTTACAGGAGGCCGTCCAGAGGCCGTGCAGAAGGAAGGCCAGAGTGGGGACTCTTGAACAGGCTGTCTTGCGTGGATGGAGGGCTCAGGGAAAATTGCAGCATGCAACAGTTACATTTTCCTCATCAAGAATATGCGGTTGAAAAAAGTGATTTGGAAAATGCCAACAGGCATCTATCACACTTTGATATAAATGCATGCATATAAAAGTCAAACTATCAGATTCCATCGCACAGGTGGACGGGCAAAGGCAGCCAGTTTGTCGCTGGGTCTGCTTGTTTAGTGCTGAGCTGGTGCAATGTGATAGTGCAGTGAGCTCAGCCCACCCTGGTCAACAGAAGCTCTCCGGGGCTGACCTCACATGCAGCAATAGATAGTGAGCACCACCCCTCAAGTGCCTGATACACTAGTCAGAAGAACGTTCTGTTTCTTTGGTGCATATTGTACCTTTCCTTTGCACATCAGCACATGTCTGTGAAAATAAGTAATTTAAAATCTAAGCTGTTGAAACTTTAAATTATTTTGAGCCTTAAGGGAATGTGATTATGGGACTTGAATCATGTGACAGGCAGTTGTAACCTAGGAGCTGTAACCTTAGTTTCTCTGATTATAGATTGGCCTTCTTCCTTACCTACATTGTTTTGTAAAATGTTCTAAATGACTAAACAGTCCCATAGAAGACCTCTTACCTCTCCACTGTTGATCTTCATTGTAAAATTAACTTCCCTCTTTGCTCCTTCACACAGACTTCATGAGTATCACACAGTCTAAGATGGAATGTTAAATATATTCTTTTAAATTGGAAAAGAAATAAAAAGGCTTTCAGAAAAGAAAACAAACTGTAACTAATTAAATTATTGCAACTCATAAGCTAGCCTTTTATAAAATAATGTTGTAATTCCGTTAAATTTCTTCGTTTTCTTCTTACAAAAACAAGACCTTAACTTTGAACTTCAGAGCAGTGACCCCATTTCTCTGGAGCATGTATTTCTAGGATGCTAACTTACAACTTTTTGCTTGAACACACTTTTAAAAACTAGATTCTAAGCTGGGTGTGGTGGCTCATACCTGTAGTTCCAGTGACTTGGGAGGCTGAGGCAGGAGGATTGTTTCAGGCCAGGAGTTTGAGACCAGACTGGGCAAAACAATGAAGCCTCATCTCTACAAAAAAAACAAAAAACAAAAATGAACTGGATTCTGATCCTTTTGATTATTTCAGGTTGACATGTCCCTCCAAACCCGAATGCCCCCTTTTCCCTGGGACCCTTCATGGTTGATAAAGATTGAAAAGCTTTTCTTTCCCTGAGCCATATCGACACTTTATCTGTCCCACTTTTTAGTTCATGGATACTTTTTTTTAACCTCCTCAAATTTATTTACATACTTTTTTTTTTTTTTAAGACAGAGTCTTGCTCTGTCACCCAGGCTGGAGTACAGTGGCATGATCACAACTCACTGCAGCCTCAACTTCCTAAGCTCAAAAAATCCTCTTGCTTCAGCCTCCTGAGTATCTGGGGCTACAGGCACGTGCCACCATGCTTGGCTAATTATCTTTTATTTTTTGTAGAGATGGGATCTCACTGTGTTGCCCAGGCTAATTTCAAACTCCTGGCTAAGTACTGGGATTACAGGTGTGAGCCACCTCACCCAACCTATTTACATACCTTTTTTGTTGTTGTTTTTTGAGACGGGGTCTCACTCTGTCACCCAGGCTGGAGTGCAGTGGTGCAATCTCAGCTCACTGCAACCTCTGCCTCCTGGGTTCAAGTGATTCTCCTGCCTCAGCCTCCTGAGTAGCTGGGATTACAGGCATGTACCACCATGCCCAGCTAACTTTTGTATTTTTAGTAGAGATGGGGTTTCACCATGTTGGCCAGGCTGGTCTTGAACTCCTGACCTCAGGTGATCTGCCCGCCTCAGCTTCCTAAAGGGCTGGGATTACAGGTATGAGCCACTGTGCCCAGCCCCTATTTACATACTTTTTGACTCCTCTATATAACTTTCAGCATCTTAAGAATCTGAGGTTCATTTTATGTTGTGCACGCCTTGACTATAACACATGCTAAGTACACATTTATTGACTATCTGACATAAGACAGTGGGGTTAGCTGGGAAGGGTCCAGAGTTCTGCATCAGGTAGACTGAGGTTGAATCTTGAACACTGATCATGGGATCTTGGGAAAACTATGAAACTTATCCAAGACTCAGTGTAGTGACCTATAAAACAGGAATATTATCTTAGGATCAATGAGAGGAACTGCAAACTGCCTAGCTTTTGATAGTTATTCTATAAGTACTTTTTTATTGTCCTGGTTGTTTTAAAAAAATGAAGTGAATGATCACTGTAACTGTCATCACCTTGTAAGTGCATCTTTAAAACAGGTTGTAAAGATTCTGATGGATGGTTTCAGTATTTTAGGTGGAGTTTACAGGCTGTAGATGAGCTTGGCTTGTTCTCTATAGTGTGATTAGACATGTCTGCCTGTTCTGGCCATTGGTAGACTGAGAGTCTATTGGAAGGAGAGCTCATTACTGGCTAGTGGTGATGCAGGGAAGTTGGATTCAGGCAGGCATCAACAAAGATGTTGCTCAGGATAATTCATTAAGACATAAAGTTGCTTTGTGTAATTTTTGGTATCTGTGTTTTACTTAACAATAGAAAACAAAATAAAAGAAGCAATCTGAAAACCAAGACAAAATAAAACTCCAAGTCTAACTAGGATGTGGCAGGCTGAATCCAGGCTGTGCCCCTGAGCCTGAGGGGCAACCAATCAGAAGAGGAAGATAAAGACAAAGCAGGAGGTGGCAGAGACCAATTGCTGGCCAGGTTGATGACATAGGTCAGATCTAGGCTTGCCAGGCCTGTGAAGGGGACCATAATATGTCACCCTGAAATATGCCTTTTGGACTAAGGGTTATTTTGAGCTGAAGGCAATTAAGAAACATCAGATGCAGAAAGAAAAAAAAAAGGCTTACTGTCCTTCCCCTATCTGGCTAAAAACAGAACATAAATTTCCATTTGTAAAAGTGTCTCCCTCTCCCATACCAGAAAAAGCAAAATAACTCTTCGTCACCTGAGATGACTAGAGTCTTATCAGCCCAGAGCACTGAGTGGAGCCTGCATGACAAGCCTTACAAAAGCAGCCTTATCTTCCATTAATTTCCCCACATATTTACCCTCCCACAATTTACTGCCCTTAGAAGCCTTCCCTTTTCCTTTGTCTTGTCATGGCTTCACAATTTATCATTCTTTGTTGAAGTAGTATGTAAGCTCTCTAGCCTATGTACTTCTTTGGGTCTCTCTATATATACATACAAAGATTCTATGTCTTCCTAAAACTATGACCATCAAATAAAATTTGCATGTCTTTTCTTCTCTTCATTTGTCTTTTGTCAGTTTGATTAGCAGGGCCCTTGCTGCTGAACCTAGGATAGTAGAGGGGCAGGGTTTTTCACCCACTATTGGCATCTTCTGGTCATCCCTCAGTAGGCTGCTGGTCCATCTGCAATGTGTCCACTTAGTTACCAAAGCCAGAGATCTTGTCTTAGGCCTGAGAGGGCTTCTGTCTTTTTAAAAAAGGCCTTGAGACTCTGTTTGTCATTCTCACCTTCAGTTCTGTGGCTTGTAGGTGTCAAGGGAAAGCTTTCCCTTCGCCCTCTGAAAGTTTGCTGAAAAAATCTACTCAAAAAAGCCAGATTACTTGGAGAAAAGGCATACACATTTATTAACGTATACATGGGAGCCTTGAGAATAAAGACCAAAAGACAAAGGAAAATTGTCCATTTTTATGCTTAGGTTTAACAAAGTATGGAGAGCCAGGAACAGATGATTGGACAGAAAAGGTGCAATCATAGCTCACTGCAGCCTTGAACTCCTGGGCTCAAACGATCCTCCCAGCTCAGTCTACTGAGTAGCTAGAACTACAGGCATGTGCCACCATGCTTGGCTGATTTTTGAATTTTTTTGTAGAGATGAGGTCTTGCTATGTTGCTCAGGGGTGTCTCAAACCCCTGGCCTCAAGTGATTGCCCTGCCTCAGTCTTCAAAAGTGCTAGAATTACAGGCAGGAGCCACTGTGTCTGGCTGATCCAATTTTTCTTTCTTTTTTTTTGACGGAGTCTCACTCAGTCCCCAGGCTGGAGTGCAGTGTCGTAATCTCAGCTCACTGCTACCTCCATCTCCTGGGTTCAAGAGATTTTCCTGCCTCAGCTTCCTGAGTAGCTGGGACTACAGGTGTGCATCATCATGCCCAGCTAATTTTTTTATTTTTAGTAGAGAGGGGGTTTCACCATGTTGGCCAGGATGGTCTTGATCTCCTGACCTCGTGGCCTGCCTGCCTTGGCCTCCCAAAGTGCTGAGATTACAGGCGTGAGCCACTGTGCCAAGCCCTGATCCAATGTTAATAGACTGAGTGGGGGAAACCCAGCAAGGCCTGTCTCTCTGGATTCTTCTCGGCCTCTTGGAGCAGCCTATCTTCCTTCTTGGTGTGGAGTGGGATCCTCTCTGTAATGAGGAACTTAGGGCCTACAGTCAAACAAGGTAGGTCAGATAACTTTTTTATGGCCAGTTTTTACACAGAAAGAGGAAAAGTTATTAGAGTGCTTTTTTTAGGTTTTATGGCTGGCCTTGGGGAAAAGGGGTTCTAATTTCTATGACCTGCCTTGAAGAAGAGGGATTCTAGTTTTTATGGCTAGCCTGGGGGATAATGGGACTGAGAGACAATAGGGCAAAAGAAGGTCAGAGAGAAACTTTTGCTTCTGAGGCCTTGATTTTAGGGTATTGTTTTCTCAGTCCCAGCCAGCTTCTGTCCTCTTGCCTCTAGGAACATGGCCTAATTTGCCCTTGACTCTGGGTAGCCTGCAATCATGAGGATGCTCTTGGGCGCATTATTATCTTCATGTTCCCAATCTTTGCTCTCACGAACTCTATTTTGGGGCTGGAAATTTCATGTTTTTAACACTGACTCTTAGTTGTGGATGAGTGCCTGCCACTAGCAAGTATGCATTTCCTTTCCTTTCTACTTTCAGGCTTCTCAGACACATCTATCGTGGGGAGGACTCTAAAAACTTTGCCAATATATGCAATGTTATCAATCCACTGGCATGACTGTGGTGAGACAGAACACTCACACAGCAAGCTTTCAGCAAAGCAGCTTTATTACTCACAGATAGGCAGCAAGAGATGGTAGAAGCCTGGGCCCATGGCGGGCCAGTCCCTCACGGTTCAGGAAAGTGGCCCAAGGCAGATGGAGTCTTGTCTTTGGCACCAAAGGTGTGCTCCTTGGTGGGGGTGGGGGTGGCTGATTTCGCTGGGTTAAATAAAGCCTTGCTGGACATCCTGTTCCAGGAAGATGGGAACAGAGCCTAGGCTGTTATGGTCAGTGCCTCCTTATCTCAGGTTGTCGCATTCCCAGCACATTCTCCAGTTGTCCTCAGGAACTACCAGTGAGAAGGAGGGGAAGAGGTGGGTCTCCAAGGCCCTCCAGACAGTTGTCCTATAGCACCTTAGAAAAAGGCTTGTCTCCTTCTTATAGGACCTTGTGAAAGTCCACTTGAATTATCAAAACCATCAATATACTGATATTTTTCTATCAAGTCATAAAACACCAGCCTCTATGAACAAGGGGTTGAAATCCTGTGATGCTCAGGTCCCTTTCAGCCTGCCTACTCTGCTGCCGCTGGCCCATGACCGCAACTTCCTAATAAGGTGTGGAGGGGTCCTCTCTGCTCCTCACCCACCTTGACTCAGTGCACAGTCACACTCCAGGACCGGCCGCTTGCAATATGGGTCCATTTCTGGGGAACCATTTTTCTCTTCATTGGGAAACCCTGAGAATTTTCCTTTACTATTAGTCATTATACTTTGTTGAGGAAAAAAGCCAGACTCTAAAATATTTGAAAAGGTTTATTCTGAGCCAAATGTGAGGATCATGACCTGTGACAGCCTCATCAGGTCCTGAGAACATGTGCCCAAGGTGGCTGGGTTACAGCTTGATTTTATGCATTTTAGGGAGCTAGAAGATATAGGCAAAGGCATAAACCAATACATAGAAGGTGTACATCGGTTTGGCCAAGAAAGCTGGGACATCTCAAAGTGGGGGCTTCCAAGTCATAGGTGGATTCAAAGATTTCCTGATTGGCAATTGGTTGAAAGAGTTAAGCTTTGCCTGAACTGTTGAAGGCAGCAGGAAGAAATGCATGGGTTAAGATAAGGGGGATCGTGGAAGCCAAGGTCCTGTTATGTAGATGAAGCCTCCAGGTAGCAGCCTTCAGGGAGAATAGATGGTAAATGTCTCTTATCAGAACTTAAAAGGTGTCAGACTCTTAGTTAATCTCTTGGATCAGGAAAAGACCTGGAAATGGAAGGAGATTCCTTACAGAATGTAAATTTTCCCCACATGAGATGGCTTTGCAGGGCCATTCCAAAATATGTCAAAGAAAAGTATTTTGGGGTAAATACTTTGATTTCCTTTAGAGCCTGTTATCTGTCATGTGATGCTACACCACAGCAGACTGGAGTTGGGGTCTTATTGCTACAAAGAGTCTATTTTGTCAGTCTTCGGATCTCTACTTTAATGTTAATGATGGTCAATTGCGCCTAAACATCAAAAGAGAGAATGTATAATGAGGTATGTCTGACCCCTCTCCTTCCTATCGTGGCGTAAGCTAGTTTTTCAGGACTTCTTTGGAATCCCCTTGGTTTGGAGGGGATCCATTCAGTCGGTCGGGAACTTATAATTTTATTTTGGGGTTACAGCTTTCATATGTACAATTACCCAGTCGTCATCACTGTGGGCCATCTGGTACATGGGGGCAGCCCTTGCCCCCTCTGGCTCACTGCTGTGTCCCTAGTGCTAGACATACAGTAGATGCTAATAAACATCGTTGACTACATGCCCTGTGCTAAAACTTCTGGAAACACAAATTTGAATGAGACTTAGTCCCTGTCCTTGAGGAACTCAGGAGGGGAGGAAGGTGTCTGCAGAATTATTTCCAATACAACATGATAAGCTCTGTTAAGAGCTATGAGTGAGATTGAGAAGTGGCAGGAAAGAGAAGAGCATCCTTCTCACCAGGTATGAGGGTGACCAAGAAAGACTTCATGAGAGAAGGGTGCTGTCTGCCATAAAATGTGCATCCATAACTGAAGTAATGCATATGAAAAAAAATAAGACAGGTGGCAGACATTATAAATTTCAGGCTCTGTACATACGTATAATAAGATATTTTTACTATTATTACTCTTTTCCTCTACTTGAAAATTTGCTGCAGTTTACAACAGTGATCACCAAATGCCAATTTGTGGACTGGCAGAGGCACGATCCCAGAAGGCAGAACCTGGGTATCTAATCTGCATGTGTAACCAGCTCTCAGGAGGATGTGATATACCACCCAGTGTGGGGACTGCTGGGCATGGCAGTGGTTCTTACACTGAAGCATGCACTGGAGTCACTTGGAGGCTTATTAACATGCAGGTGGCTGTTTCCCACTCTCAGAAGTTCTGATTCAGGAAGTCTGGGATGGGACCAAGAATTCGCATTTCTCACAAATTCTCAGGGGATGCTGCTGCTACTGTTGCTGGTCTGTGGCACACTTTGAGAATCACTGGTGTATAGTAAGATCCTGATTTCTTAGTGGTTCTTCTTTTTCTTGTCCTTCCTCTTCCTCCTTCTCCTCTTCCTCCTTCTCTTCCTCCTCCTCCTCTTTTTCTTCTTCTTCTTCTCCTTCTCCTTCTCCTTCTTCTTCTTCTTCTTCCCCTTCCTCCCCCCTCCTTCTCCCTCCTCTTCCTTCTCCTTTTCTCCTTCTTCTTCTTCTTTCTTCTTCTCTTTCTTACTCTTCCTCTTCTTCTCTTTCTTCCCCCTCCTCCTTCATCTTCTTCTTCTTCCTCTTCCTCCTCCTCTTATTCTTCTCCTCCTTCTTCTTCTCTTCCTTTTTCCTCTTCCTTTTCTCCTTCTTCTTCTCTTTCTCCTTTTTCCTTTTCTTCTTTCTTCTTCCTTTTTTGAGACTGGATCTTGCTCTTTCAGCCAGGCTGGAGTGCAGTGGTGCCACCACAGCTCACTGCAGCATTGAACTCTTGAGCTTAAGCCATCCTCCCACCTCAGCCTCCCAAGTAGCTGGGTCTACAGGCACACACTGCCACGCCCAGCTAATTTTAATTTTTCTGTAGAGATAGGGTCTTCCTATGTTGCCCAGGATAGTGTGTGAACTCCTGGGCTCAAGAGATTCTCCCACATCAGCCTCCCAAAGTGGCTGGGATGAGAGGTGTGAGCCACCACACCTGGTTTCTTGGTGCTTCTGAGGAACACAGCATTCCACATAAATGACTTATCTGGATAACTAAAGGTTATCTCTCCAAATGCCAAATCTTTGTTTCTTCGGGTCATATTAAAAGAACATTTACTGAAATAAATTTTCCACTTCTTTGCTTTCTTTTTTTCTTTTATTGATACATAATATTTTACATATTTATGGGGTACATGCGAGTGTTTGTTACTTGCATAGAATTTGTGATGATCTCTGTTTGGAACTAACCCAAATGTCCAACAATGATAGACTGGATTAAGAAAATGTGGCACATATACACCATGGAATACTATGCAGCCATAAAAAACGATGAGTTCATGTCCTTTGTAGGGACATGGATGAAATTGGAAATCATCATTCTCAGTAAACTATTGCAAGAACAAAAAACCAAACACCGCATATTCTCACTCATAGGTGGGAATTGAACAACGAGAACACATGGACACAGGAAGGGGAACATCACACTCTGGGGACTGTTGTGGGGTCGGGGGAGGGGAGAGGGATAGCATTAGGAGATATATCTAATGCTAAATGACGAGTTAATGGGTGCAGCACACCAGCATGGCACATGTATACATATGTAACTAACCTGCACATTGTGCACATGTGCCCTAAAACTTAAAGTATAATAATAATTAAAAAAAAAAAAAGAATGTGTAATGATCAAGTCAGGGCATTTGGGTTCTTCAACACCTTGAATGTTTGTCATTTCTATGTGTTAGTATCATTTCAAGTCCTCTCTAGTTATTTTGAAATATACACAATATTGTTGCTAACACTTCTTTGCTTTCTTAACCAGAGGATTCTGAACACCATTGAATCCTTTCCCGATGACTCTGGATTATTCTAATGCACATCCATTATGGTTCTGCACAGTAATACATAGGGTGGGTATTTAAACCATTTAACACCAGACAGCATGAGGTCACACCAGTGAACACAGACTCTTGCTGTAATGGTGCAGAAAGGTTCTCGGGCCTCCTATGCTGTGGCAGTTACTGGCTTACAGGAAGGCCTTGAGGGTTGTGGGAAAGGGTCTGAGAAGGCCGGCATTGTGGGGCCACAGAAGGCCTTGGGACAGTGGCTATTTATCACTAAGTGGAAGCATTTTGATATTTCAACAACAGGAAGGATGTATTATGGATGTCAACCCTGAATACACATCAGTTCTGTGACTGCCCACTTAACAGGAAGTTTTTGTCTAGTGTTTCTTTATTACCAAGTCCTGGGGAATCACTTATAGCTAACTTCTCTTCATTCATAGAATAAACTGCCAGGCACTCTGGGTTTAGAGGAAAATGAACCAGATGTGCAGTGAGTGTGCGGCACAGCTCGGAAATGAGACACGGTCCTTAACTCCTCCGAGACGCAGCACTCTCAGTAAAATTTGAATACATTCTTGTCCTTCCAATATTGCAGCATAGTGCGGATAGAAGTGAAAGACGATGCAAAAGCCCTTTAAAATGTGCCATTTAAAATGAGTATTGGGCAAATGGAAAGGATTGTTATGATTTTTGCTGAAGGTGTTAAAAAGAAGTGGCATTTCTTAAATATTTTCAACCTGAAATAGTATACTGTAGCAAATGCTGATATCAATCGAGTTATAAATTGAATCTGAAGAAAGAGCTAGCAGCAAGATTACTAATAAATGTTTGTTCTCGGGCTGTGGTAAGAAGGCTCTTGTTTCCTTTGAGTGGCAGCCAAAACTTTTTTTCTCTGAAAATAACCATTTTTCATTATTATTCTCCTGCTTCAAGCTGTTCTTTTTTTAGCAATGAATACAATCAGGCTAGGTTGTGAGTGACAGAAATAAGTGCTTGTTGGTTCAGGAGGGAAAAAGCAGTAGATGTGTCCAGTATTCATGGGGTGCACATTCCAAGACACCCAGTAGGTACCGGAAACCTCGGATGGTACCAAAATCTATAAACACTATGCTTTTTCCTGTACATACATACCTATGATAAAGTTTAATTTATAAATTAGGCACATTAAGAGATTAATAACAACAATAATAAAATAGAACAATGATAATAATATACCAGCATCACTACTGTTGTACTTTGGGGCTATTATTATTATTTAGAGAAATAATAATTAAGAGATTAATAATAATAAGAGAGTAATAATAATTAAGAGATTAATAACAAGAAATAATAATTAAGAGATTAATAATAATAAGAGATTAATAATAATTAACCAACATCACTACTGTTGTGCTTTGGGGCTATTATTATTATTTCACTCTGTCGCCCAGGCTGGAGTGCAGTGGCATGATCATAGCTCTCTGTAGCCTTGAACTCCTGGGCTCAAACAATCCTCCCTCCTCAGCCTCCCAAAATACAGAATACGAACATGAGCCACTGCACCCAGCCTGGGGCCATTAGTAAGTCAAATAAGGGCTACTTGAATCCGAGCACTGTGATACCACGACACTCAATCCGCCAAGAAGACTCCTAAGTGACTAAATGGGCTGGCTGGGAGCATCCTTATCGTGAATTCGCTGGATAAAGGGATGATTCACACCCTAGGTGGGAAGGATCAGGATGGTGCGAGGTTTCATCATGCCACTCAGAACAGCATGCAGTTTAAAACTTATGAGTTGTTTATTTCTGGCATTTTTCATTTAATAGTTTCAGACCATGGTTTACTGCAAGGAACTGAAACTGCAGAAAGCAAAACGGTGGGTCAAGGAGGCTCTTGTATATAAGAGCAAGGTGTCAGACACAAACAGGCTTCATGGAGACCTGGCCCTGCGTGTGTTAGGGGGTGAGTGTCTTTCTGCATGGATGAAAGGACAGGATGATTTTAAAGGTCCTTTAAAAATAGCGTCGTTTCTTTTATTCTGTGCTGGTGGGCCCTGGCACTGGCTCCTGGGTCAGCACCAAATCAAACATATGATTTATTCGTTCAGTCTAATTCTTTCTTTGCCTGTTCAGCAGGGTATAGCTGAGTCAGGCTGGGCTCCAGTGAAAAAGACCCTCATGGAAATATGGTTGCTATAGTTTGAATATTTGTGTCCCCAGTGCAACAGTATTAAGAGGTGGGGTATTTAGGAGATGATTTGGCCCTGAGGGCTCCACCTTTGAGAATGGGATTAGTGCCCTTATTAAATGGCTTGAGGGAGCAAGTTTGCCCTGTCTTAGTCTGGTTGAGCTGCTATAATGAAATACCTTAGACTAAGTAATTTATAAGTAATAGAAATTAATTTCCCACAGTTGTGGAGGCTAGGAAGTCCCAGATCAAGGCACAGCCAGATTCAGTTTCCGATGAGGTCCCTGTGTCTGCTTCAAAGATGGTGCCTCATTCCCATGTCATCACATGAAAGAGATAGAAAGGAAAATAGGATGGACTCATTCCCTGAATCCCTTTTATAAGGGCACCAATCCTCTCCATGAGAACAGAGACCTCATGACCTAACTATCTCCTACAGGCCCCACCTTTTAATACTGCTGCATTGGGGATTACATTTCAATATGAATTGTGGAGGGGACACAAACATTCCAACCACAGCACCTCTTTTTGCCTTTCCATCATGAGAGGACGTGGCAAACAAGGCACCGTCTTGGAAGCAGAGAGCAGCCCTCACCAGACACTGAATCTGCAGGTGCCTTGATCTTGATCTTCCCTGCCTCCATTACTGTGAGACCTAGGTTTCTATTTATAAATTACCCAGCCTGTGGTATTTTGTTAGAGCAGGAGGAAGAGACTAAGACAAAGGTCCCAGATGGGTTTGCCTGGGAAAATGGTTGTTCCCAGGCCAGCCCAGCTTAGTTTATAATATTGAGTTAAATCAGGCTTGGAAAGTACAGTAATGTACTGTGCTAGAGAAAAGTACAGAAAATTCTTTAAAAAGAGAATCCAAGTTGAGTTGTGGATCCTATCTCCAGCTTCACTGGGACCTCAGTGAATGACCTCGAATACATTTTCAATTCCTCTGCATCCAGACTTTTCATTCTAGGCCAGCTTTCCAGATCAGGAGATTAGGTGGTTGCCTCTATCTGTGTGGCAGCCATACTTTTTCTAGAACACAATAGGAACATATGGTCTTGAAATATTTTTTCTAATGTATATTTATTTTGAATGGAATGTTGCCTGCCAACTTAATTCCTTGGTCCCTCATTGCAGCTATGGCACTTGGAGATCAGTGGTTTAAAAGAGTAGATGACTTGAAGTTGGGACTGTCCATGAAAATCCAATGCAGATAGTTGCTATAATCAATACAAAAATTATCAGTTTGCTTTATTTATCCCAGGTAAGATAAATCCTAGAAGTATGAAGGAGGGAGGGGGCTGCAGGAAGGGATCCATGCATTCATTCACTCATCCATCCATTTGAATGTTTATTGAATACCTGTTCTATGCCAGGCACCGTGTTAAGTGCTGAGGATGTCCTGGTGCATTAGGTATAATCCTTGCTCTCATGGAACTTATGGCTCAGTGGGAGACATAGGCTGATTGGTAAGTGCTTCGGTAGGGAAAGTAGAAGAAGCACATAGGAAAATCACCCAGACTCAGAGGCCAGAGCAGGCTTCTTGAGGGGAGTGGTCTTAAGACTGAAGCCTCAGTTATGCAGATAAGGAAGCTGGGGGTGGCAAGCATGACCAAAGCCAAGGTGACCAGAAGCCTGGAGATGTGTGAGAGCTGGGGAGGAGAGCTGGAAGCATCCACCTGGCTGGCATTTGTGGAGCGAGGCAGAATTGACTGAAAAGCGCAGCCTGGTTAAAGGATTTGAACTTCACCTGCAGGGTGGTGGAGATCCTTTGGAGGATGTGACTATGCCACAGTGAGATTCACACTTGAGGATTTTGGCCCTGGTTCACTGTGGAGAGTGGCTTGGAGAGGAGAGTGGTCACAGTGAGGAAAGCATTCGAGGAGAGGAATAAGCGGGGAAACACCCAGGGGAGTGGCAGTGAGGGTGTTGGGCAGTGGATGTGCATCTGAGAAACTTGATCCATGTAGAAAGGAGGGAGAAAGAGGAGGCGAGTGTGCTGCTCAGATTTCTGGTTTGCGCAACTGGGTGGGTGCAGAACATGGGAGGAAGAGCAGGGTTGTGTAGGGATAATCATTTTTCTTTTTTGGCTGTGTTGATTGAGGTGTCTGTGTGGGGGAGGGCAGGTGTCCAGCAGGCAGCTGGATCTGAGGGTGTGGTGCTGGAAGGTGAGAGACTGGAGAGTCATCAATGGGCACTCGTGGGAACTGATGTTCTAGTGATGGAGGAGTAGTTCTGGGAACAGGGGAGGCGAGGAAAAAGTGCCCTGACCAGAATTCGGTGAAACGTCAACATCTAGGGGACAAGCAGAGAGAGGAGGAGAAAGCTAGAAATGCCACTGAGAAGTGGCCAGAGCGCTGGGGGAAAGCAGAAGAGGGTGGTCTCTCGGAAGCACAGGGATGGCCGAATTTCAAGTCGATTGTGCTCAGCAGGGCCAAATGCTGCTGGGCTGGTCAGATGAAGTCTGGCAAAGGGTGTTTGGGTTCAGCAGCAAGAGGCTGTTGGAGACCTTGACGAGAGCAGCTCCATGGAAGGCTCAGGACAGAGGCCTGATTGCAGTGCAGAAGGAGAAGAGGAGGGAAGGCGCAGACGCGAAAGTGTAGACAGCACTTTCCAAAAGCTCAGCTTCAAGGGGAGGGGTGGGAAGAGGCTGCTGAAAAGTTGATCTGAGTCCAGCAAATGGAATCCTGAAGAGAAATGTGATCTACCGTATATGATGAGTCATGGATGCCCTTACGTATCCAGTTAAATTAGAATACACAGACATTTAGCATTAAAGCCCATCTCCCTTCATTCATTTTTTTCTAGGACTCCCCCAGGTCTTCTTTCTGAGTATGGCCCACATATCTCAGCTTCCCAGCAAGTGTATCCTCCTTTGCTTCGGACCTCTCTCCTTGGGGCACTCCCAGCGTGCTCTCTTGAGACCCTAAAGAGCTTATACAGGAGCGGCTCCCTGGGCAGTGAGGTACTGCCCAAACTTGTAACCTGCCACTCCAGGAGAGTTTGACAAACCAACAAATAAAGCTCATTCAGCACCACACCTTCCAGATCATGAGTTTTGAAAAAATGGACAAAATCCTAGATATCATGTATTAGATAGAAATGAAGCGTTAAGATATAGCATTATATACACTATCGTGCTGTGTTTTCAGGCTAGACAGTGCCTTGCACTTCAAAGTGCACGTCCTAGGCAGGAACATTCTGGGGGAAATGGAAAAAGCGATTTATCCACAGGCACACAGCCTTCTCTGCTTCACCTTTAACTCTTTTTTTATTCTCCTACCCCTGTCTTCTCTCAACCTAGCTTCTGGCATGTTGAGTCATTCGTCCATTCACTCATTCATTTATTCATTCATCAAACATATTTTGAGGACTCACCTTCCAGGACGTGATTGGCACTAAGAACTCAAAGATGGGTAAACCAAGAGTTTTGCCTGATAAGGGCAATATGACCTGTTCCAGTGGTCAGGTCTATGCAAACCTACCCCCAAATTCTGAGGAAGCAGAGAGGCTGAAGAAAGAGGCTGACATACACAGTTTCTCCGAAAGAAACATTTCACAGGGACTTACGAACAGGAGCCATGCCTCTGTCTCAGCTGGCAGAGAGATGGTGGAATCCTGGTGCTATTACCCTTCAAATCCAGGGCTTACACACTATAGGGGAGTGGTGGTTCAGAAGGGAGGTGTAGACAATTGAAGTATGATAACATAAGGTTGCTTTGACCTAAGGGCAAGATTTATGGTAACTACCTGCTCTTACAGAAGAAACAACAGGTAAACTGGAAATCTTAGAGGCCTTGCCTGAACAGGAGTTAATCAAAAGCCAACATGGTAGGTTAGCTCCCAATGTGGAGTTGGAGTTGCTTTTGCTTCCATAAATGGCCAATGCTCTCACAGGACTGTGCATATACTACAGTGAGAGCCCAACAGAGGGCACTCATATATCTGCCTGGGAATGCAGAAAGGACAAGGAGGGCTCACAGAGGAGGTGACATCTGAGTCTAGCCTGGAGTTGGCTCTCTCCAGGTGGCTGGCATTGAGACCATGTTTGGGGTTGGAATCTCCTGCCTCATCTCCCTCCTGGGGACCCACCTCACTTCCAGAAGGCCAGCTCTTGGTTAGGGATTGCTGAACCAGTTTTGTTACTCTTCCCAGAAAATATGTTATCTCTTCCAGGTCAGATATTTTTATTTCACAAACCACTGTATAGCTAATGCCTCAGCCCAAGTGGTGGCTTTCATGTGGGCCACGTTCTTAGGCTGGCAGATGGCCAAGTCTCTCAGATCGTCAGGACACCAAGATAGCGTCCCCTCTCCATTGGCTCCAGCCTGTTACCGCTGCTTCCAGATTCTGGAGACAGCAACAGCATTGCTGAGAAAGGACACTTACCTGGCAGTGGTGATTTTAAGGGCCACTTAAAGATACCATGATTGGGTTGAATTAAGAACCACAGAAGAGACTGCCTAGATCTCAGATGTTGTGATGAGAGTCTCAGTGTCCACCCAAGGTTTCATGAAAGAAAAGATTCTATCATTAAATGTAATCAAACTAGGAAAACTGCTGGCTTGAGAAGAGAATGGATGTCCTATCATCCTGAATATATATTTTTCCTTACAGGGTAATTTAAAGAGAAAACAAAACTTAGGCATTCTTTCTGGATGGTATATTTCAGATAAAAGGAAGAATGTCTTTGAATTCTGATATAGGGGCTTGTTTCTAGACTATATTTTGCGTGTTTGTTTCAATGAGGAGAGAAATGGATTTTCACAAAAGGTAATTTGTAAGCCGTTGCATTGCCCATGCGTGTAAGGATTTCAGGACATAACAGGTGCACGATAAATATTCGTTATACGCATAAATGAAGGAAAGAATAAACAGAAGTTTCCCTCTGATTGCAATGACCACATTACTGTGAAAGTTTAAGGTTACTGTAGCAGTTGCAGTTTTCTGCTTTTGAGTTAAGGCTGGGGACTGTCTCTCTCAATTAGTACTTACAAAAGTACAATAAATAAACTGAGCAGCAGCTGCTGATGTCCCCTCTTCTTCAATTTTAACTATTCTTCTCATCTTAGGACTTAGTGAAATCTTTGTAGACAGGATTGATTATTTTCACTACCCAGAAATATCTGGAAATCGTACATCCTCAAGTAACCGAAGGAAACCCCCAGTGAGAAATCTAGACTCTCTTCCTGTCCATTTAGATGCAACTCTGACTTTTTCTTTCAGGCTGTATTTGCCTGGTGTGCATGCTGATAGTTTAGGAACTGGTCCCCATGAAGAGAGGAAACACCCTGTTTCACAAGAAGCTTTGGGGGACGCTGATGTCCAGACAGGCCAATGTCCTGATCAAGCGTTGGTGTGGCCAGAGGACAGGCTGGGCTTCTTCTCGACATTCTTTGAGATCCAGGGTTTCTTATGGAAATGCAAGTACTTCTGAAAGAATCGGTCCCACTTCAGCACAGATCAGTTGGTTGTAACTCAGAGGACTCTCCGGGAATGTGTCGCACTGGTAAGTACCAAGGCCTGCAAGCCAAGGAGGAAAGCTGTGCAGTTTGGGGGAGGCAAGACAGATGAATTCTTAAAGCTTCATCATTTGGCTTCTTTCCCAGCCTGTACCCAGAATCTTGAGGAAGAAAAAGGCTAATTGAATTTTTGCTCCCTATGAAGACCCTTCCTCACCAGTAAGAGTTAAAACCCAGCAGACAAGGAAGCAATTTTAAAAAGCCAAACTCTTCCAACTGTATGTATTTTGGAAAGTGCAATTTGCATTAGTTATGGTAATACTGAAACATAATCTAAATGAGAAACTCATATCCCAAATATTCAGTGAAGTCAGTAAAGAGTAAGAAAAAAGTTCTATCATCTCACTGCCTAGAATTTTCCTCCATATTGAGGCCTAGGGAAGTGGTTATGAGCTTGACAAGTAGGGATTATTTGATTTTTAGGAGGATTATAAAAGAGCTTTATGAGGAAAATGATGAGCAGCTATTAAGAGACTGCACATGAGGAAACAATGGAAAGACCTAGAAGAAAGTGGATTAAAACTGAAGAGGATATTTGAGGGGTTAAGAAAGACTTCCTCCCTGGGTTTTGCTGGGGAGATCTACATGGGTTTCCAAAGGTGATTGCAGTCTGTCCTCCTGTAAGTTGAATAAATCAGCAAACATGCCTTGGATGGCATCACATCAGTTCTGTGGGAGATGCCAGGGAGCATAAGACATGAACTCCCACCTACGGGAGGCAAGGGGAGGGACAGCATTAGGACAAATACATAATGCATGTGGGGCTTAAAACCTAGATGATGGGTTGGTCAGTGCAGCAAACCACCACAGCACATGTATACCTATGTAACAAGCCTGCACATTCTGCACATGTGTCCTGGAACTTAAAGTAAAAAAAAAAAAAGTATATTTGACATTTAAAAAAAAAATGTGGCTGGGCGCAGTGGCTCATGCCTGTAATCCCAGCACTTTGGGAGGCCAAGGCAGGCAGATGACGAAGTCAGGAGACCAAGACAATTCTGGCCAACATGGTGAAACCCCGTCTCTATTAAAATACAAAAAATTAACCGGGCATGGTGGCTCGCTCCTGCAGTCCTAGCTACTTGGGAGGCTGAGGCAGGGGGTTTGCTTGAACCCAGGAGGTGGAGGTTGCAGTGAGCCAAGATTGTGCCACTGCACTCCAGCCTGGTGACAGAGCAAGACTCCATCTAAAAAAAAAAAAAGCTTGTGCAGGATCCCAGGTGAGTTGGCCCTGCCCTTCTGGGTTCCCACAGACAGGATGGTGAGCAGTGAAGACTCGTACACAGTTCACTGTGGCAGGCTCATGCACACTGTTGTGTTAATCTTGTTGAAAGATGCTTTTCTTCTGTCTTCTGACAGTGGGTGTTTATTCGGTAACTAGGTTTTAATATAATGAGGTAAAAATTTGCAAAGTATTGTAGTAATGTCTTATTAATGAGTTCTATTTATAGGTGATCTACACTAAGCCCTTACCTTCAACTCTTTACTTTCCCAAAATAATCTTGACCTTATTTTAAAAGGCTGTTTATAGTTAGAGACTCCTCAGATCTCTTATGCTTTGGGACCACTTTCCTGGTTCCTTGCTCAGCTAGTTTAAGGAAACTAATTTTACATCCAATAATTTTAATTTCTGGTTGTAGATGCAGAACAATATTATGCTCCTCTTGGAATGCTGCAAAAGGAGCAGCTTAAATATGGAAATAATGAGCGTTCTGCAAACATGCAAAGAATTATAATAATACTTAGAGAAATAAAGCATTGTTGTGATGCTTGATTTTAGTACCTTCAATTATAGTTTGCAAATTCATAGGTCATTTCATGGAATTGTTATTTGAACATCTTTCTTCTTTATTTTTCTGTATTAGTGTATGCCCTTTTCTATTTTGATCTTTCTGTAAAGCCCTCTTTTTCTGCAAACAACAATTTCTGAAAATAACACTATTGGCGAGACCAGCAGGCCTGCTTTCATCTCTTCTCAGCCCTGGTACATGCTGTCTACTGAAGTATTGACTTAAAGTCTGCAGGCTCAGTAATAATGTCTATTGTGTCTATTTACGGAAAATGAATTTTCTGGACCTCATTTCCTTTCAGAGAGAAAGGGAATAATTATGGACATTTATATATCACCCTGAGCATAATTGTGTTGAAGCAGGAAAAATAGAAAACAAAAAGACAAGATCCTGGACATCCAGGGCTCAAGATCTAAGATGTAATATTCCAAATATCACAGCAAATAGCCAAGCCAAAATACGAAAGACAGGGCAAAACAGGTAACTTGGAAGAGTACATGGAAAAAGTGATTCAAGAGAATGATAATATCTTCTTTCAGATTCTTCTATGAATTCATCATGAGCTTCAGACAGAGCAAAAACACTGTATCAGGCACCATGAAGCTTAGTCAAGTGTGGTACCTCCCCAGAGAGGATAACTAGGGAAAATATTGAGAATTTTTAAAAAGTTGATGTACATCAATGAAACAGGAGATACAGCCTTGCAGTCAGGAAGGATCACCTGCCTTTCAAGTTTTGCCAGTAGAGGTAATAGAATTTTTGTATTGCAATGACACCATAATTACTTTTATGGCAGGTAGTCGTAGTTAGGGTATAGTCTGACTCCAATCAGCCATTAGAGAAATGTAGATATCAGAAATGAGATGAAATGATATTAAGTGTCCGATGACATTGCACTCACAGTTGTGTGTGCTGCCTTCCAGTATCAGTCGCTTTTTAATGTGTGTATGTATATATAAATATATATGTGCATGTATTTGTATACACAAATATACATATTTTTCTATGTCATGTATTCAGAAAATCATTCTCCTAATGGGGTCAGCCCATACAACGTGTGCTCAGCCTTCTGCACGGCTCTTGCTGTAGTGGTTTGGTTTACCACATAAACCCCATTAGCTTCTCCCATCAGCCATGGCACTTACAAGTGTAAATGAATTTATGTAGACAGTCCTTAGTGGTTTTTTTTCCCCTTATGGTAAAATGTTCTCCCTCCGGTTTCTGATTATTGAATTCATGTTTGTCTTTAAGACCTTCATCAAATGCTATTTGTTCTGGGAAGGTTTTCACCTTTTGTTCTGTCAGAATGAATTTAACATTTCCTCAAAGCCCCAGTGGTGTCTATTGCTACACAGAAGTTAATTCACTTTCTTCTGCTGTCATTACATACCCGCTTCTCTCACTGAATTTTAAGTTATTTGAACTCAATGACCATATCTTATTCTTATTTGTAATCTCAGTGCACAACACTGTGCATGGTGCATGTCAATTCATTCTAAACAAAGTAAAAGGATTAGTACCTTGTACAGCAGATCTCTTTAAATCAACACAGTTTTTCAGCACTCCTGTGAGCAAGGCCCTGCATAAGGGTCAGGTGTTCTGCTAAGCTTTGCAGTAAGGGCTGGAAGAACGTGCACAGAAAGCTTCCTCATCCATAAATGGGATGGTCTGAAGATCAAGTCACTTGTATGTTCAGTGTCTAATGTGGGATAGGTGCTCAGTCTACAGTAACCATAGCTATCACTTGGAAATTTCTCTGTTGGCTGTTGACTGAGCCAACATCATCCCTGGAATTTCACTTTGAGAGTTTCTCTGAACTGGTTCTACTCCCTTCCAGGCCTGCAGCTTGCTTCCAAGTTTTCACAACCACTCCTTTAACCATTTTCCTTTGTTCTTGCTATCAAAACCTTCATATAACCAATCCTGTTATGTTCATCCAGTTTTTCTGCTCTGTTTTTAACATCTCTGTTCTCCTACTGACTGTACTCCAGGAGTTCTGGGCTCTTAATCTCTCAGGTAGATCCTTCCTTCTTCCTTTCTCCTGGAAGCAATTCATTACGACAATATTAGCAAAAGATGATGGTTTATTTATAATGTTGTCAAACTTATACAATTTTTACAATCTTCTTTTAAAACTAGCTCTATACTAGGGATATACCATACTATTCAGAAGTTTTAAGGAGGGTGATCTCTTTTGCAAAGACTAAAGGTTTTTCCCCTGCGGCAGCTCATGCTTTGTCCTACTCAGCCAGAAGGAGACTATCAGGTGTGTTTCCATATGGTTGCTGGTTCCTGAGAGGTGGCTAGTACTGTGAGAGGAGACCTGGATGAAGAGGGAGAATCTAATGTTTGCTTCATGGCTCCCCACTTATCAGATTACACGAGTTTTCACAAATCACTTAGCTTTCTCAGAGCCTTAATTTTCTGATACATAAAGCAGGAATAATAGTCCCTGCCAATCTCAGAGAGTTGTCTATCTTGTCAGCAAAAATGTTTTATACTGTTATCAGGAGACTGAGAAGACTGGCTTAACAAATTAAGTGTAGCCATATAATGAGGTGGCATAGCTCTGTAGTTCACTGCTCTGGGAAGATGCTCAGAATGTAATATTTAAAAAAAATACTGCATAATTCCATTTTATGTTGAAAAGTGCATGTTTATTTGTGTATACATATACATACACATACATATTTATATATACATACATGCATTAAAAAGTGGCTGATACTGGAAGGCAGCACACATAACTGTGAGTGCAATGTAATTGGAGAGTTAATATCATTTCATCTCATTTCTGATATCTACATTTCTCTAAGTGGTGGGATTCTGGGTGACTTTTACTTTTTCTTTTGCAGTATTGAAAACAAATTAATAAAAAGAACTTTAAATCTTCCTGTCCAAACTCTTTTCCTCCTAAAACTATCTAAATAAAAATGCAGTTTTTGTCTGCCTGTAGTTCTGTCTCTTCCTGCATCAGACCCGTACAGATTTCTTTTTAGCTGTAAAGATTTGTAGGGAATGTTGACAATAGTCTGGATGAAAACAAGACTACTTTGTAAACAGAAAGTTCCTTTGGCAGGGGGTGGTGGGTGCCCCTCTCAGAGACAGGCAGGCATCCTCCAGGAGGGGGACAGGTATAGGCTGGGTTGAGCTGCTTGGATCATGTAAATGAACAACTCTATATAGGGATGCTTCAGTGGCAGAAGTACCAGGGAGTTATTTAATGATGGGCAGCAGTTTATCTAATGATTCCTGCAGGACACCTAGGATGCCACAAAGCAGTGTTCAAGAGTGAGAAATTGCTTATTCTGTAAGGTCTACAGCTTAAGCGACCATATTTGGGGACTGGAGGCTAAAGGGATTTATCTTCCAAGCAATAACTTTGTTTCTGATGGAGGGCACGCATCTGACTGTTTGGAGATCATCTGTCTCCTATAGCCACAGGCTGTGCTCAAACTATATTAGATGCTAAAATAATCCAGTTAAGGAAAGCAGAGCTCAAAACACCTACTATCCACAGAACCACTGGCCAGGTGGCTGCCGAAGGACTTATAAGAAGGGCCTTCAGTCTTCTTTGAAGACTTCTTTGGGAGCAAAAGGTGGAGAACATCTCCCCTTAGGCCTCGTGCATCTAGTTATAATGGTAAGAAGGAGGTAGGGGCCTAGGAAATAGGGGAATCATAGATTCATCACAGAACAGCAAAGCCAGCTGGTCACCCACCAGCCTGTTCCTTCTCTGACCCCACAGTGTCCAGGTAGGACCTACATGAGCATGCCCCAGTAATACCAAATGGATCCGTTTTTTTTTTTTTTTTTTTTTTTTTTTGAGATGGAGTCTTGCTCTGTTGCCCAGGCTGGAGTACAGTGGCATGATCTTGGCTCACTGCAACCTCCACCTCCCAGGTTCAAGCAATTCTGCCTCAGCCTCCTGAGTAGCTGGGAATACAGGTGTGTGCCACCACACCTGAATAATTTTTGTGTTTTCAGTGGAGATGGGGTTTCACCGTGTTGGCCAGGCTGGTCTTGAACTTCTTACCTCAAGTGATCCACCCACCTCGATCTCCCAAAGTGCTGGGATTACAGGCGTGAGCCACCGTGCTGGCCCCAAAGGGATCAGTTTGTAAATTCAGTAAACCAAAACAAAAATCTAATTTTGTGCTTAATTTTTTGTTGCAGTACTGCAATAGAAGTAATTCTTCTATTAGTTTTGGTTAGAACATCTTTTATACTTGTAGTCAGACTTCTTTTTCTTTTTCTTTCTCTTTTTTTTTTTTTTTTTTTTGAGATGGAGTTTCACTCTTGTCTCTTGTCGCCTTGGCTGGAGTACATTGGCACGGTCTTGACTCACTACAATGTCCACCTCCCAGGTTCAAGCGATTCTCCTGCCTCAGCCTCCCGGGTAGCTGGGATTACAGGCACCCACCCCCACACCTGGCTAATTTTTGTATTTCTAGTAGAGATGGGGTTTTGCCATGTTGGCCAGGCTGGTCTCGAACTCCTGACCTCAGGTGATCTGCCCGCCTCAGCCTCCCAAAGTGTTATTTTTCCAAAGGCTTACAACCTTAATTGATAATATGATAATCTAAGTTAAAATCTAAGTGAGCCTAGTTGCTATTTCTAATTCTAATTTATGCTTAAGTGTAGTGTGGAGTTCAAGCCATTCTGTTTTTTCCTTTTTAATGGGAATCTAGAGGCTAGAAGGGTAAGTTACCAGCGATTTAGAGGCCAAGCAGGTGCAGGGCAAAGGTCTTCTTCTCTGGAGTCTGTCTTCCATCGCTGTCCAAAGAACTTGTCATCATTTCTGGAGGGCTCTTTATTCCCTTAAAAGCTGCTCTGTTTTATTCTTTAACAATCCCCTGTTTTTTTATTTCTTTGATGACTAATGAAGTTTATCATTTTTCCATGGATTGACTGAAAATCTTTAATAGTTGGTGGCTCTTTTCTTGCCTTCATGAGGGCAGCAGAGCGAGCATGAGGCGTGGTCAGTATCTGCCATGTGGGGTGATGATGATCAGAGAGTAGAACCATGGAGGAACCTTGGTGATCCCTAAGCCTGACTTTCATTCCCAGATTAGGAAACTGGGACCCACAGAGATCAGATGACTTGTCAATAACTAGAACCGTGATTACAACTTGGCTCTTGACTCCGTGACTATCTTATTACAAGGGCTGTGGTTTTGTTTTGTTTTTTTTTGGTTTGTTTGTTTTTTTTTTTTTTTTGAGTCGGAGTCTCGCTCTGTCACCCAGGCTGGAGTGCAATGATGCAATCTCAGCTCACTGCAATCTCTGCCTCCTGGGTTCAAGCGATTTTCCTGCCCCAGCCTCCCGAGCAGCTGGGATTACAAGCATGTGCCACCACACTTGGCTAATTTTTGTATTTTTAGTAGAGATAGGGTTTCACCATGTTGGCCAGGCTGGTCTTGAACTCCTTGGCCTCCCAAAGTGCTGGGATTACAGGTCTGAGCCACCGTGCCCAGCCAGGCTGTGTTTCTTAAACAGAAGTACCCATCATAATAAACTATATAAGTAAATGTAATAAATTTTAGGAGACTAAGTTGGCTGTTCTCAACTAGAGGACCTAGTCTGGAAGGTCATACTAACCAGTCCCTGGATGTACTTTATGTATGTGTCACTTTCCCACAAGTTGAGTGCCTTCATCTATTCAACTGAGGCTTCTTACATATTAATAATCCCACTCATAGTATTAATTCCAAGCTGCAAAGTCTCAGAAGCACACATGATGCTGAATTTCATTGCCCAAGTTGTGGTTAATTACCTAATGTATACTTCATTCTGAGAGAATTGCCCTTCGTTGCTATTTGCTTATTTTCCCTTCTTTTGTGCTCGCCCCATAACCCAGCTATCATTCATCTCTTCATTAGTTCCTGTCCCGTGCTTGTGGCACAGGGTCATGCAGAGCAGGTGCTGGATAAATACTTTACCAGGGGAGCACACACATTGCCCATTTGCCAGAGAAGAAGCAAAAGAGCATGGTGCTTTTGCTCAGGGAGATGGTATAGAGAGATGGTTTTGGAGAAAAGTGGCGCTGAAAGCCAACTGAGACTGTGACAGCTATGAGAGTTTCTAAGCTTTTGCATTAGAATAACATTTTCACCACTACAGATCCAATAGCACAGAATGTTATTCACTGTCACGTTTGCCTATGAACATTGTTGGATGTCTTGTGGGTATATTACAGTTAGCATATCCTCCTCCCCATGTACTCTCCATGCATCCAGTATGTGGCCCCAAATCTTGGGGCAATGCTTGACTGCCCTTTCTCTCACCTAGTCCTTCAGCAAATCCTGCTGCCTCTGCCTTTGAAACAGGTCCCCAATAGAACCACTTCCCACCATCTGCACAACTAAGGCCCTGGGCCAAGCCACTGTCATCACTCAACTGGAGTCTGCACTGATCCTCTACCCTGCTCCCTTCCTCAACCGTTTATTCTCTAGCCTACAGCAGATTGAGCCTTTGAAGATTTCATCAGATCAAATGACACTCCCAGTGGAATTGCAAAGTGGCTTTTTTAGTTCTATGTAGACATAAACCAGAGCTCAACAGGGTAAATGCTCTGTGTGGTCCAGCTCTTGAGCCCTAACTGACATCCTGAATCTCTACCTCTTGACTTGCACACACGCACACTGGCTTCCTGCTGTTCTTCAAAAGCAGTGAGCACATCCCTGTCTCAGTACTCTCATTGGGTTTGTTTCCTCATCTCAATCAATTATCTGATCAAATGTCACCTCTTCAGAAATGCCTACTTGGCCTCCACATCTGAAGGTGATCTCCTTAATCACTTGGTCCCTCTCTATCCCCCTATGTTTTTTTTTCTGAGACAGGATCTCGCTCTGCCACCCAGGCTGGTGTGTAGAGGCCCAATTGTAGCTCACTGCAGCCTCAAACTCCTGGGCTCAAGGGATCCTCCTGCTTCAGCCTCTCAAGTAGTTGAGACCGCAGGAGTTCACCACCACTCTGGCTATTTTTAAAACTTTTTGTAGAGATGGGGTCTCACAAAGTTGAGTTGCCTGGGCTCGTCTCAAACTTCCAGCCTCAAGCAGTCCTCCTTCCTTGGACTCCCAAAGTGTTGGGATAGCAGGCATGAGCCACTACACCTGGCCTCTTTTTCTTTGTTGAATACGTTATACATTCATTCATTTATCATGCGCCCACCCCCACCCACCCCCTAGACTGCAGCCTCCATGAGACAGGCATTGGGTTTCACTGTTTCAACTATAGAAAATAAACATTTGTTGTATGAATTACTGGGATTGTCTGAGAACTGTATTTCAGTGATTAAAATTCCTGTTAAAACCCATAAAACTGAAAGGGCATTGGCAGCCTGCAGATGGTAAGACACTAGGGCTTGTCCTGTCATTGCCATTGGACTTGTTTGTGCTGCTGTTCCCCTGCTCTCACCCCTACCCCCATTTAAAATAAAATGTTATCAATAGATTTCACTTGAAAGTCTCTTGGAAGACTCCAGATTAGTCCTGGCACCAGGGTTAGAAGATGAGAGCCCTAGATGATGTGTTTTCAGGGCAAGCGCAGACAGTGTGCATAGATTCTGGACAGCATTAATGTCTGCATATTTATCTCCTTTACAGAAATTCAAGAACCCGTGTTACTCTCCCACCCAGTCCTCTCAAAATGGACAAATTCCAAAGCCCTCAGGAAACATTAGCTGTAATTTGTTGTATCACATGACTTACAAATTGCCCAGGAGAAGCATAAATTGTCAATACTACTTCCAGAAGGATTAACTTTATTAATATTTATGATTAGCCTCTGAATGGTATCATTCAGCTTTTTGACTTTCTTTTATTCATGGGAGATACACAAAGCAACTTCTTTTCAGGTTGAAAATACTAAGGCATATACAAAGTAAAGATATTTGAATGGAGCAATAAGCCAAACCATATTTTGTGCTTGTGACTTGTGTTTCTTCATGAGTGACGTACAGTCTTGAGCACTTTTGCTGCTTGAAATTGCCATGTGGTTGAAAACTTGGGCTATCTTGGGGGTGGTTTAGAACACTGGATTCCAGATCAAGTCAAGCCATTTATCAGAACTTTAATTATGAAGTACTGAGGTATTGAGTTTCTTTCACTTGCTTGTCATCTTTGCATCCTGAGACCTTCTTTTGTCCCCAGTTTCCCATTAATTCTTGGCCATTTATGGAGACAGGTGTGGTTTAGTTTCCCCCAGTTTAGGCTGAGCCAGGTGTTTCATTCATCTTCAGCCTGTTGGTGTAACTGAGTCCCTACCCTCTACAAAGCTGGGTCCTAACTACCCAGGAACGTTTGCTCTTATTTGACTTCATTTCTCCCATTTCCCCAAATGCCTGGCTTCTAAGTCCTGCCTTTTTGGTCTGGGCTTGACACTGGCCAGTTTCTTTACCATTTTGGGTTCCGTCTTCTTCATCCATAGATGAGATAGTTGTATTGGACAACCTGTAAGTCTATTCATTTATGAGCTGATACTTATGGACTGTCATCTCAGATGCTGGATAAGTTTTCTTTGATTCGTGGACCCATACTCTAATTTGTTTCAGAAAGAATTTAAGACAGCTGGATAATTTTTTACTTCATTAGCTTACAAAGCACTTTAGCATGTATTATACCATTTGATTATCCTAATAGTCCTGTGAGACAGGTGAAAGTCTGATATTATTAACTTCATGGTACAGATGGGATTAAAGCCTCTTTAACACTCCAAATTTGATAATTCTGTAGCCCAGTTGTTCAATTTAGACTTGTTAGGATAATTATTCTAGCTCACTGATTCTGAAACTTTGGTGCATAGGACTGGAAATTTGTTTACAGTAGAGATTTCTGACTCACTATATTTGGGGTGGAGCCCAGGAATCTGCATTTCTCACAAGCAATAGCACGATTCTGATCAGGAGGCTGCTGTCTACACCTCTGTGCTTACACAGTGCCTGCCTCAGCAGGGATGTTCACCAACTGTTCATTGACTTAACTTATGCATAGCAAATCTCAAGTCAGTATTTAAACCTTTAAGCATAAACAGATATACAATGGACACAATATGCAGTCAGTTTTACTGTGGAATCAGTTGATTGGCACTCAA
Source organism: Pongo pygmaeus (assembly GCF_028885625.2). Taxonomy (NCBI): domain Eukaryota; kingdom Metazoa; phylum Chordata; class Mammalia; order Primates; family Hominidae; genus Pongo; species Pongo pygmaeus. Next base: position 33,888,331 of record NC_072387.2, read on the forward strand.
GTGTCTGAAAGTAAAATTAACTGGTGCTCTATGTACCATGCTCCCAGGTCTCCTTGTTAATGCCGTAAGCTTCAGATTTTACCTCTTACACTTCTCATACCCATATGTCCAATAAACTCTCATTTCCCCCTGTTAACAGACTCTCTCAACCCACCTTTTCCTTCAGTGGCTTGCTTCAGGAAGCCCATTAATTCTCCCATTAGCAATTAGGGAGCCAAGGTGTCTCCCTGACCAGGACATAGCTCCCAATGAATACATACCCTCAGATGCGGAATATCGGGACCCTGTGTCAAAAGATCCCCACTGTCCTGTAATAATGCCCCTAACATTTGCACGGAACTAGGAGAGGCTCTGTGTTAAAGCGGCATCAGCTGACGTTTTCTTGCAGTCTTTTAAAGTCTATGGATAAATGGCAGTACCCTATAGAAGGTAACAAATAGGGTTTTAAGCCTTGCAGTACCCTATAGAAGGTAACAAATAGGGTTTTAAGCCTTGCAGTGCCAGACCTTCACTGAGAAACTGTGGTCTCCTTGGGGACAAGGCTACTCTGCCTCCTCTAGATCTAGTACCATGTTAAAGGATTTTTTTTTTTTCAAAAAGTTAAATCATAACTCTCATAGACATAGTGTTAAAGAGAGAACTGGGAAGATGTTACAATCGATTCCAGGCAGAATGCAAAGAGCAGATGCATTTGTAGATCAAAAAGAATGAAATGAATGTGCAAATAGAGGCCAAACTGGCATCTTCCACAGTATGGTGGGAGCAATGAGCTGAGCTGCCACCTGACAGCATTTCCATGTCTACAGACAAGGATGATTTTGTATCACCTTCCGAGATCCACAATTCGCAGAGCTCAGACAATGAAATGCTAGAATCAAATATCTCAGAAGGGTGTGAGTTCAACAGTTCATCATTTTCTTTTGAAGCACCAATTTTCCTTGCCTTGACTGTATGTACTTGTGTTTAACAGTCAGTTTGTAAGAAGGAATTCATCCTAAGTTCGGCTGCTCTGAGATTTCTCATCTGGGTCTTTGTATCAAAAACAGAACCACATCCTCAAATGAAGGGATTCTTAAGGTAGTCGGCTGGAAGAGGGGGAAAAAGGAAGAGAAGGGAGGAGGAAGAAGGATGTGTCAGAATCATCTTAGAACCAGGGCCATATGTGTGCGTGTGTGTGTGTGTCTGCGTGCATCTGTGTGCACGCATGTGTTTACGAAAAGCTCCACATACCCTTTCTGAGATATATGACTGCTCTGAAGTTTTAGGTTCCCATCGTCATCATTCAGTGCAGTGACTCCAGGCACTTGGCCCTGGAAACTTTAGTTCTAGTCTTGGTCAGTGACTTGCACCCTTGGGGCTTTGGTCTAATCACTTAACTCCAAATACCCTCATCTAAAACATGGAGAAATACTGATGTTGCTATTGTAGGGGAGTAGAATCTACTTTCTTTTCCTCCCCCATCACTAGGCTCATGGCTGAGGCCCCTATCTGTAACGAAAGGCAGATTAATAAGAGAAAAGCATACATGTTTCATGTAAGTTTTCTGTAACCTGGGAACTTTCAGGAATGAAGACCCAAAGAAACGAGGAAATATATTTTTATGCTGTTTTAGCATTTTTTATGCTATTTTTAGGCCATTTTGACTAATGCCCAATGCACTCACTCACTGGGCAGCTGGAGTTTCCAGGAACACAAGAAGTGCCATGATGCAAACAGGGAAGAGCCCCTGAGAACCAGCAGTGAGGTTTTTATTTGTTTTCATCAACCATAATGTTTTAGTACAAGTGTTGATTCTGTGCAGGCACCTAAAGAATTGATATAATATCTTGCTTTAGGGAATTTATATCAAATTGGAAATATAAGATTAATGATTAGGAAACAGCAAGCGTGAGAGTGAAATATAATCAAGGGCTATTAAGTGGTGCAATGTGAATAGATGATCATTGCTCTAAGTCATCAGGAAACAGTGCTCTGCAAAGAACCCTGGCCCTTAATTTATATTTTCTGACAATGCACATGCAGGCAGTTGTGGCTCTGATTCTGCTGACAATTGAAAGGAACAGAGAATTGAGGCAGGTGGATGAATAGTTCTAGAAAGGAATACGATACGTACTTCATGGAAAAATGTGTATACTGATGGTGGGTACATTATCTTCCCAGAACTCTAGGCGCTTTTATTGAAGGGTTTCTGTGTAAAATCAGTCACAGACTCAGCGTTCAGACTTAAGATTGGGAGCATCTCAGATTTTGATTTCATTTGGAAAGATAGGGAGAGGGCCCAAAGGGAATCCTCCTTGTCCTTTCAGGCTTATTTCTTTCTGTAATTTACAAATTCTTCATTTGTATTTTTTTAAAAAACCACTTGAAAAGAACCATTTTAGAATGAATTGGCCAGAAGAAGGTTAATACAGACAGGAAGGTGGCACAGCGGGGCTCTGTTGCCATCAAAGACAAAGATGAAGTGGGACCAGGTGGCCAGGAGTGGTTTTGGCTAGAGCGGACTCAAAGCTTTGGGAGAGGCTGTGCCTCCCTGGTTAGCATTTTAAAAACTGTTCTCTGGGAAATGTGACATCCTTGAGCTTATTACATTGAACAATAGATAGGCTTTTAGATGCAATTTGGTGACTACAAAATAAAATTTTTGGTGATAATTGAAATGAGCTTCATATTTGATTTGTAAAATTCAATGCTTTCAATAGCTAATGCATGCAGGGCTTAATACCTAGGTGATGGGTTGATCTGTGCAGCAAAATATCATGGCACATGTTTACCTGTGTAACAAGCCTGCACATCCTGCACATGTATCGCAGAACTTAAAAAAGAAAAGAGTTCAATGCTCTCATTTGCATGGTCACAGATAGTTACCTATAAATATTTCCGGAATATTGATGGTAGGAATCGATATCCAAGCAGACAACTTGAACACAAGAAGCTCAGCTTGATTTGAAGACTCTGTTCTGTTCTTCGTAAGCTCAAGCATTAAATGACAAATTTAACTGGTGTGGCTATAAACAGCTCTGTACAAACCTCCACCTACTTTAAAAAATTACTTCCATGGGATATCTTCCTGAGGTTATTTTACTTCAACCATGCCTTCCCTTTATTTCTAAAGCTTTGATTGAGGTTCTAAGACTGCACATGAAATATTTAGGATTTTGTCTGTTGTGTAAAGTGTGACATAACTCTAGATCAACAGAGAGCTCACATTCTTTAGAAATATTACTAATCACTTTGACATAGAAAGCACAGATTCAAAATCATTTCTCATAGAGTATTCCCATAGTGGTTCTAGCATTGCAGTGGATATACAGATACTTACTTAAGAGTACATTTTGTCTTCTAGGTCCTTCCAGAGCTCCATTCTTTACTATGTGTGAGACACAGAAACTGTCCTTTTCACGTTTTTAAACATGTTTCTCTAAAACTTGTAGTCTCTCCTCTTTTAAATTTTTTTTAGAGTCAGGGTCTCTCTCTGTTGCCCAGGCTCAAGTGCGGTGGCATGATCATAGCTCACTGTAGCCTCGAACTTCTGGACCCAAATCATCCTCCCACCTCAGCCCCCCAAGTAGCTAGGACTACATGCCCGTGCCACTGCACCTGGGTATTTAAAAAATTTTTTGTAGAGACAGGGTCTCAATGTGTTGCCCAGGCTGGTCTTGAACTCCAGGGCTCAAGTGATTCTCCTGCCTCAGCCTCCCAAGGACTGGGATTACAGGGATGAACCACCGTGCCTGGCCCTTTTCTCCTTATAAAAGAGAAGTAAACTATATGGAAACTTGAAAATTACACAAGCAACTATTAGTTTTTACTTGTACAGGACTGGAAGTAGACACTAGAGAAAAGAAAACAAACATGGAGTTTGATCTATATAGCCTGCAGTGGCTCTACGTGGTGCCATGCAAATTGCTGCAGATGAAGCAACCGTGTGTATGTATTTGATGCCAAATTCCGCGGCTTGGCAGGACTGATAAAGGCAACATCTGATGAAAGTTCTGTTTGAGGATATTTCCATTTCTTTCCTTTTTTTGCTTCTCCTAAATTCATCAGCATTTTTCCATATCGTGCAGTACCTAGAACAGATCTGCTCGTTACAACCTCTCTACCTCAGTTCCACCAGTTATGAAATGGTGATAAGAAACAACGCTTGAAAGTGATAAAAAGAGGTGTAGGGCTCAAACCCTGAGCTCTGGTTTTCAGAAAAGACAAAGCAGTATCATTGCCCCCTCTTTTTTTTCTGGCTTGTTCCTATAGTATTGTTTAAACAGACAAAAACACTTATGAATCAAGAGTAATAATATAAATAATTTCTTAAGGACTTAGTAAATACATACAGAGGCATTTTTGAAAGCAAGTATGATTGATCTTAGTAATATATTTTGGCACAAGCATTTGCTTAATAGACTAAGAAGTGTTTATTTTTAAATCATTGACCTGTTTGTAAGGCTTCATGTCAGGCCAAATGTGAGGTTTGAGAGCACACACTTGGAAGGCTCCACTGGCTCTATTTAGAGATTTTTAAAAGGTCCCCATTAGACCAATGAGTTAAAATCCCCATTGTCATTGTAGTCTTCTGTCAATAAACATCCTTGCCTTCCCTGTTTTGTTCTCAGTACAGCCTTTTTAAAAAATTACCAAAAGATACTTGCATATATTGTCATAAGAAACTCCCATTACTATTCATGCTTTTAATAAAACAATGAACTTTACTTTCACACGAGTCAACCTACATAACACACACAGAGAGGCTCTCTACAAGGAAGGATGTTTATTTAGAAATAGGCATTGCAGTGGGGATGTACATGCCATAGTGAAAACTGTGTGTGTATTCAGAGAGGTAAAGGGAAACCAAAGTTTTTAAAGGAAAAAATGAGGAGAATTACATAATTGTTTGAAATAGTTATCCTTGGCTACAAAGATCAGTAACAAGAGTGCTACCAGTCTGAGGTTGCACAGGCTGTTGCTGGGGCAAATGTCCTTACAAAAGTATTTGTTGTGTCAGGTTTTGATAGCCTTTGTGCATGGTTGTGGTTTTTGCAGTTTTTGGTAATCATTTTTGTTATCAGGCCTGCATGAATGACAGCCCTCTCTTCATGGCCTTCCTTGGCTCTATTTGTCAGGGTTATCTTAACATTAGTGACTCCATTTTGGTTCCAACAACTTTCACTCATCTTCTTTCACTCCTCTACCCCCACCATGGCATTGTGACAGAAGGCATCAACTTCCACCCTCTGACTCTTGGATAGATGGGCACTGGCATCACTTGAGCTTCACTTTCAGTGCTCTTTCTAGGCCTTTTTACCCACACATAGCCTTCCTTCCTTTTTTAAAAAAAAATAATTAGATCAGATTAAACATTATTAGCAACTTCCTTTTTCTCTTAATGTATCTTCGATAGCTTTCCTTATTTGTATATGTCTACCCTATCTTAAAGCAGTGTAATATATCTCATAGTAAGTGTGTACCAAGGCAATGAAATGAATCTGCATTAATAAACTTTTAGGATGTCTGGCTTTTACAAAGCTTGCTGAGTGATCCTTGGCCATGTGCATTTTTGTGTACATTTTTGAATATTTTTGTATGATATAATTCTAAGGGTGGAATCGGGTTTTGAATTTTGTAGTACACTTCCATGTGATTTTTTTCTAAAAGCTGTACCAGTCTATATTTACATGACAATCTATGAGAGTACGCATTTCCACTTAGACAAAGCAGCAATGAATATCATCAGTCTCTTTAGGTTGTGCAATCTAAAGGATGTCAAATGTGTTTTTAATTCTTATAATTTGTGTATTACTGACTACTATTAAGTTGTGCATCTTTTTATAAGTTCTTGGTCAATTTTATTAGTTGGAGATCAGATGTTTGGCACAGATCTTTCCTTACAACAATATAATTTAAGGTCTACTAAGGACTAGTCAGTGCTTGGGATTTAGAGATTAAGGAGGTTAAATGTCTCCCTTTAAGGAATCAACAAGCTAGTGAACAGCAGTGAGGTGTGCACAAATAATCCTAACAATGTGAGTTGTGTCCGTTGACAGCGTGGGCAAAGTTTAAAGAGGGATGTGAGGATGAGGATTTCAGAGGGTCAGGTTTGAGCCAGGTTTGAAGATTTCCCCAGGTGGCAGATGGGGAGGGCCATCAATAATGTGAAATTGTTGGCACACGGTGTCTTAGGAAGGCAAGTGGTCCTGCAGGGCTTGGTGTGGGAAATGGAGCTGGGAAGGGGATCGTGGACCTTCTGTGACATGCTCAGAAGAAACCTCTTCCATGGGCCCAGCAGAGGGTCCGGGAATCCTGTTCTCACTGCATAAAATGCTTATTATTATCTGTTATAAATATGTGTTGACTGAAGGTAATGGTTCCATGTTTTCACTCACCTGCTTGGCCCAATATCCTTTCTTCCCATTCTTGTAACCTTTCTTCTGTAGAAGATCATTCTAACACATGGCAATGTTGTTTCAGCCTTAGGTTCTCTGTAATCACATCATCAACACAGGTGGGTTGGCGTTCCAGCCACCTTCCAATATAGGAGGAAGTTAATTGGTGATTCCCTTCTTCTCTTCTCTGAGTACTGCTCATGATCTCTGCAGGGACCTCTGAGCAGGATGTCTCAGTCATAGGCATATATTTAAGTCTAACTGCCGTTACGCTTAATAGAAAGTGGCTTGTAAAACACATTAAAATATTCACAGGGTTCCTTTGAAACATAGTGATAAAACACTCAGCCAAACTTCTTTTTGGAAACAAGTTCACTTAAGCCATTCAATAAAGATGGCTTGGCCAGGTGTGGTGGCTCATGCCTATAATCCCAGCATTTTGGGAAGCGCAGGTGAGCAGATCACCTGAGGTCAGGAGTTCAAGACCATCCTGGCCAACATGGTGAAACCCTGTCTCTATTAAAAATACAAAAATTAGCCAGGCGTGGTGGTGGGCGCCTGTAGTCCCAGCTACTTGGGAGGCTGAGGCAGGAGAACTGCTTGAACATGGGAGGCAGAGGTTGTAGTGAGCCAAGATTACACCATTACACTCCAGCCTGGGTGACAAGAGCAAAACTTGGTCTCAAATAAATAAATAAATAAAGATGGCTTGATTTATGTCATTAAAGATGTTTCCTGCAAGTTTTCCTGATAGATCATGTGCATTTCAGTGATGATAGTGGAGATTCATTTTGTTTTCTAGCTACTAGTGGTTTTTAAAGAGGTAACGACATGGCACCTGACTTAAAAATGAAGAAATTGACTGAAGTACACACCCTGAAATATATACTCTGTGTGTAAGTCTCAGCACATGGGCTACCACTATCATTAGAGCACTTGGGTTCCATTACTCCTGTGTTTTGTATATACATTTTGCTTTTTACAGTGGCTCCAACTACTGCTCAAGATCAATTTGCTCCTATTTTAATGCTAGAAGCTCCCCCCAGCAACCCCCAACGCCTGAAAAAAATTAACTAGGAAACAACATCAGCTTCTAGTACTAGATCTCTAGTACTTGCAAGATGTCATAAATTTGAAATCATACAGTATGCAGCCTTTTCAGATTGGCTTCTTTCACTTAGCACTATGCATTTAAGGTTCCCCTATGTCTTTTCATAGCTTGATAGCTCAGTCTTTTTATTGTGGACTAGTACTTCTTTGTCTGAATGGATGACAGTTTGTTTATCCATTCACCTACTGAAGGACATCTTGCAAGAAGCAACACCATGTAGACTGTAGAAAGATCAGTGGTTGCCAGGGCTTGGGGGAGGGAGAGACGAATGGGTGGAGCCTTGTGTTAGGCTGTTCTGGTGTTGCTATAAAGAAACACCTGAGACTGGGTAATTTATAGATAAAAGAGGTTTAACTGGCTCACAGATCTGCACACAGTACTAGAAGCATGGTGCCAGCATCTGCTTCTGGTGAGGCCTCAGGGATCTGTGACTCACGGCAGAAGGAGGAGCAGGAGCTTGCCCATCACATGACAAGAGTAGGAGCAAGAGACAGAGTGGTGGGGGAGGTGCCACACACGTTTAAACGACTAGTTTCACATGAACTCACTCATTAGCATGAGGGCAGCACCAAGCTATGAGAGATCCGCACCCCCAGACCCGAAGACTTCCCACCAGGCCCCACCTCCAGCACTGGGGATTGTATTTCAACATGAGATATGAGGGGACAAATATCCAAACTATATCAAGCATGGAGGATTTTGAGAGCAGTAGAACTACTCTGTGTGATACCATTATGGTGGCTACATGTCATTATACACTTGTTCAGACCATAGCCTGTACAACATAGAGTGAACCCTAATGCCAACTGTGGACTTCAGTTAATAATAATGTATCAGGGCCAGGCATGGTGGCTCATGCCTGTAATCTCAGTACTTTGGGAGGCTGATGTGGGTGGATCACCTGAGGTCAAGAGTTTGAGACCAGCCTGGCCAACATGGTGAAGCCCTGTCTCTACCAAAAATATAAAAAAAAATAGCTGGGCACAATGGCACATGCCTGTAATCCCAGCTACTCGGGAGGCTGAGAGAGGAGAATCGATTGAATCTGGGAGGCAGAGGTTGCAATGAGGTGAGATCACTCCACTGCACTCTAGCCTGGGCGACAGAGCCAGACTCCCTCTAGGAAAATAATAATAATAACAATAATAATATATCAGTATCAGTTCATCACTTGTAACAAATGTAAAACACCAGCGCAAGATGTTAATAAAGGGGGAAAGCCAGAGGGGGTGTGAGGGAGTATGTGGGAACTCTCTACACCAGGGGTTCCCCCAACATAGGAACCAGGCTGCAGAGCAGGAGGTGGCAGTGGGCGAGCTAGCAAGTGAAGCTTTATCTGTATTTACAGCCACTCCCCATAGCTCCCCATTACTGCCTGAGCTCCGCCTCCTGTCAGATCAGCGGCAGCATTAGACTGTGCATGTGAGGGATCTAGGTTGTGTGCACCTTATGAAAATCTAATGCCTGATGATCTGTCACTGTCTCCCATCACTGCCAGATGGGACCATCTAGTTGCAGGAAAGCAAGCTCAAGGCTCCCACTGATTCTACATTATGGTGATTTGTATAATTAATTCATTATATATCACAATGTAATAATAATAGAAATAAGGTGCACAATAAATGTAATGTGCTTGAATCATCCTGAAACTATCCCTCCGCCCCTGGGCCATGGGAAAATTGTCTTCCATGAAACTGGTCCCTGGTGCCAAAAAGGTTGGCAACTACTACTCTACACTAACTGCTCATTTTCCTGGGAGCCTAAAAGTTCTCTAAAAAAAAAACAGCTGAGCTCAGTGGCTCATGCCTGTAATCCTAGCACTTTGGGAGGCCAAGGCAGGTGGAACATGAGGTCAAGAGATCGAGACCATGCTGGCCAACATGGTGAAACCCCATCTCTGCTAAAAATGTGAAAATTAGTTGAGTGTGGTGGTGGGCGCCTGTAGTCCCAGCTACTTGGGAGACTGAGGCAGGTGAATTGTTTGAACCTGAGAGGCAGAGGTTGCAGTGAGCCGAGATCGAGCCACTGTACTCCAGCCTGATGACAGAGTGAGGCTCTGTCTCAAAAAAAAAAAAAAAAAAAAGGAAAAAGCAAGTTGGCAGGGTGCAGTGGCTTATGCCTGTAATTCCAGCACTTGAGGGGCGGAGGAGAGCAAATCACTTCAGCCTAGTCCTTGGCAGCATGGCAAAACCCCATCTCTACAAAAATTACAAAAATTAGCCAGGCATGGTGATGGGCTCCTGTAGTCCCAGCTACTCAGCAGGCTTAGGTGGGAGGATCGCTTGAACCTGGGAGGTTGAGCCTGCAGTCAGCTGTGATGGTACCACTGCACTTCAGCCTGGGTGACAGAGTAAGACCCTGTCTCAAAAAAAAAGTCTGTTAATTAACAAAATTAAAACTTAAAAGAAGTGGGCACATATAACTGGTCGTGTGACAAAAATATTTATGAAGCATGCCTCAGTTTCCAATCTTTACTTCCTACAGAGTTCTGCACACTTGGTGCCACCATTTACGACACCGACCACTACTTCTTGGTGTTAACTTGTTCTTTCAGTAAATGCGAATGGAGCACCTAATGCTAGATGTGCTGGGTTCGAGGATGAGCCATAGTGTCTACTCCTTGAGATCTTAGTCTGTTGTGGGAAAGAGACATATGAACAGATGAATGGCACTTAAACCCCTGGGTGTGATATTTAAAGATATGAACAAAGTGCTGTGGGACCACAGGGAACACTGTCTCACCCTCCCTGCAGGAGTCAAGAGGAGCCTCTGAGAGGAGGGCATGTCTGACCCAGGTGTGTTTTAAGTGTGAGGAGGTGGCAAGGTGTGTGTTTGTTGGGGCACTGCTCGCAAGTATAACAAACCCCCAAATATATAATGGCTCAAACACAGCAGCCTTACATGTTGCTCATTGAATGGCTCAGCAGGCAGCCCACTTGCAGGAAGGATTTGGGACCCCAGGGTCCTTCCAATGTTGCCTCATTTCTCTGCATCAGCTGGAGAAAAAGGGAGAGAAGTGGAGGCAGCACAGAGGCTTGATGGCCTCTGTCCAGCCTGGACACGTGCCACTTCTGCTCAAGTCCCCTTAGCAAGAGCTCATAGCATGACACCAGAACAGGTCTGGGAAATGCCCCCCAGCTAGGCAGCTGGTGACACTGCTCCAGGCCATGGAAAGGGAGGCTGAAGGTTCTTAAGAGATAGTGAGTGCTCCCTGCCATACCAGGGGAAGTAGAGAGTTAAGTCTAAAGAAATAATCTAGTGGCCGGGCACCGTGGCTCATGCCTGTAATCCCAGCACTTTGGGAGGCCGAGGCGGTTGGATCACCTGAGGTCACGTGTTCGAGACCAGGCTGGCCAACATAGTGAAACCTCGTCTCTACTAAAAGTACAAAAAAATTAGTCCGGTGTGGTGGCGGGTATCTGTAATCTTAGCAATTCGGGAGGCTGAGGCAGGAGAATTGCTGGAACCTGGGAGGCGGAAGTTGCAGTGTGCCGAGATTGAGCCATTGCACTCCAGCCTGAGCCCATAACAGTGTGACTCCATCTTAAAAAAAAAAGAAAAAAAAAAAAAGAAGTAATCTTGCATGTTCACTCTTTGGAAGGACTCTCCCAATTCTGGGGGATTCACCCCATTCTCCCCAAGAAGGAAAATGGTCAGCTGGATGGCTGGGTGGGTGGAGTGGGATAGTTCTTCATGCTGCAGTCATTTGTACCCTTGAATGTTTCCCTTTCAAGTGTATTAATTATTAAAGAAATGAGTCACCTTAATAGACTGCCACATAACATGTGGGAAACCTGGTGGTTCCTCAGGCACGGGGTACCAGTGGGGAGATACATATTCCTCACAAGCTTGGGTGAAATTGTTATTTCAGGAGGCAGGAGATGCCCCTTTGAGCCCGGCTGGGAAAGGCCTTGTCTGATGCGCTGAGGCATTTAGGCTTCCTCGTGTGGGCCAGGAGGAGGCCACAGCACTGGGCAGGGAGCACTCTCCAGGGCTTGGAGCCAGGGGTAAGGCATTGGTGACAGGGAGGTGGCCTGGGCAGGAGTCAGCAGGGTGCAGTGGTCCAGGCTGGGAGGATGAGGTTCTGGAGGAGAGGGATGGCTGTGGGGATTTTGAGGAGGGGTTGGGTGTTTAGACAGTTTGGCAGTGAAACAAGGAAGGTTTAGGAGCCAGTTATCACAGAGGGAGAAAATTAGTCATCGCTCTGATGTTTGGGTTTTGAGCCCTTAGATAAATAGTAGATTTGCAGAAAGGTAAACAATTCCATTCCAGTTTTAGAGAGCTGGAGAAGCAGTCAGGACCTCCAGGTGGAGATGTCTAGTAAACAGCTATAAATGTGGGCTCGGGTCCATGAGAGAGGTCCAGGCCCCAGCCTACCTCAGAAAAGGAGGCTGTGACCTTGGGCGAATGTGCAGCCTGAGCAGGGGGCTGAAATGCAACTGTGGGGGGGTCTCCGGTAAGGGATAGACATGGGGGAGCCTGTGTGGAGGGACAGGAAGGAAACAACCATAGCGTGAATTCCTAGAAGCCCAAATAGGGATTGCTGCAAGAATGGGGGATGCCAGATGCTGCAGGAGTTTTGTAGGAGCAGGAGTGGTTGTGCACGGCTGGATTTGGCAGACTTTTCATTGACCTCGGCAGAGCAATTTCAGAAGATGGTAGCAGAAGGCCACTGTAATGGACTGAGGAATGAATGATGATCAGACTAGAGGACAGTTTGAGATGTTTTGAGAGGCAAATGAGGGGATAGGTTTTTGTTGTTGTTGTTTCTTTGTTTTGTTTGTTTTTTTGAGACATAGTCTCACTGTTGCCCAGACTGGAGTGAAGCAGCAAAATCTCGGCTCACTGTAGCCTCCGCCTCCCGGGTTCAAGCGATTCTCCTACCTCAGCCTCCCGAGTAGCTGGGATTACAGGCGCCCACCACCATGCCCAGTAAATTTTTGTATTTTTAGTAGAGACAGGGTTTCACCATGTTGGTAAGTCTGGTCTCAAACTCCTGACCTTAGATGATCCATCCGCCTCAGCCTCCCAAAGTGCTGGGATTACAGTCATGAGACACTACACCCTGCCAAGGTAGTTTATAATGGTCTCTTAAGCATGATTATAAGTCAAGGGAAGAAACTGGTTAATATTGTCACTCCTTGTTTAACTGGCTATTGCTTCCTAAAACACACACATACACACACACACACACACACATACACACACACATAATGAGTGTGTGTATATGGTCTGTCTTCTGGTTATTTTGATAACATAGCCTTTGAATGGATTAGAAAACCTCAGCATTGTTAAGTACATATGCTTTCTCTAAACAGATTTTATTTTATTTATTTATTTTTTTATTTTTTTGAGACTGAGTTTCACTCTTGTTGCCCAGGCTAGAGTGCAATGGCGTGATCTCGGCTCACCGCAACCTCTGCCTCCCAGATTCAAGTGATTCTTCTGCCTCAGCCTCCCGAGTAGCTGGGATTAGAGGCATGCGCCACCATGCCTGGCTAATTTTGTATTTTTTAGTAGAGATGGGGTTTCTCCATGTTGGTCAGGCTGGTCTCGAACTCCCGACCTCAAGTGATCTGCTCGCCTCGGCCTCCCAAAGTGCTGGGATTACAGGCGTGAGCCACCGCACCCGGCTTCTCTTAACAGATTTTAATTGATGAATTCTAATTGTAACTTTTACTTTGGCGTGGGGGGGAATCTCATACAATTATGATGGAATGGGAATTGATTTTCTTTCCCCTGAGCTCTGGAAAACAATTTGAGATTATAAAGTTCTAGTACTAGCTTGATTTCTTCTAACTAAGCAAACTTTTTTTTAATGTGAAAAAATTAATATGAATTCTTCTCTGTAAAGTGTGGGCTTGTATTATTTTTTAAAGCTTACCTCTTGATTAAAATATAAGCTACATACAGAAAATTACAGGAATTAATTTTTTTTGTTTACTGAGCTATAAATTATATACATTAAATTCATTTTAGCATATTCACAAAGTTGTGCAGCCATCACAATTATCTAATTCCAGAACATTTTCCTCACCCCTCAAAATAACCCCATACCTGTTAACAGTCACTCTCCTTTTCCCTGTCTCCCAGCTCCTGAAAATCACTAATCAACTGTCTGTTTCTAAGGATTTACCTATTCTGGGCATTTCCTTTGAATTGAGTCATATGCTGTGTGGCCTTTGTGCTTGGTTTCTTTTACTAGCACAATCTTTTCAGGGATCATCTGTGTAGTAGCTTGCATTAGAACCTTATTCTTTTATTTACTTCTGAATAATATTCCATTTTACAAATATCCCACATTTTGTTTATCCATGCATCAATTAATGACCATAATTGCTTTTTAACATTTTCATTTTAAAGATCTGGGGCTTGATTTGTGCATGAAGAACGCTATGGTAGCCAGTATGAGCCCACCTCATTCAGCACAGGAGCCAGGGCAGGGACGGCACTGGGGAGTTTGCCAGTTTACCTCGGAGGTCCTTGTGTGTCCACGTGTTTGGGTGCTCATGGCCAGAAGACAACTTTTGTGCCTCATCTACAGTGCTCCCCTAGGGAATAGGATGTCTCTGGGGACCCCAGCATAGAACAGAAACCCCAGCCACTGCATGTCAGGTGACGTTCTTTCCTTGGGGATCTTTAGATTTGCATAAACATGGAGTGAGCGTTTTCTTCTTCTAAAACCTGACTTCTTTAGTTTGGGGGCTTTGATGGTTTCTACCAAAATCCTAGGGGTGTGCTTGTGGGCTAGTGAGAGGGCTCAGAGCTCCTAGGCAGGGCACCCCAGTTTTGTGATGTTCCACGAATTGCTGCAAGCATCTAGCCTGTTCATTTTCTTCCTGTCATTTTTTTTCTGCAGATGATACAACCATGTTTACACTTCTCAAAGGGAAGCAGTCCCAGAAAAAACTCCCTTAGGATGCATAACTAGGTGAACTCCTGGATGTTTACATGTTCTTAAGTGGTAGATGTTCTTTCATGGAGCCTGGCTGTTTTTTTCAATGTATGCGTTTTATTTCTACTAGAACAGAGTTCATGAGTGGGTCAGTCTGTGACCCATGCACATGTGTTGTCTAAAGAGACACAGCCACACATGGGGTTTTCTTGGTTCTGTGTGGAATGGGGAGTAGTTAGCTTCAGTGAGGCTCCTTATGTACTTTTCCACAGTTTGGAGAAATCTGAGTTAGTCTGCAGAATGGCTTCTATTTCTTTTAAATCTGATCTGTGGGAGTTGAGTTGTTGCAAGGTCTGTCTGTGTTCCTAAGCCTTGGCAGTCTGTCTTTCCACGATCACAAGTCAAAGGCATTTTCCCACAGGTTTCTTCCTGGATGAGTAGGGGATGGGAAAAGAGAGAAGGAAGTGTTACGGACTATCTCTGAAAATCACAGTTGTGTCCTGAAATTCATTTCAGGTCTGTTTTTCTTTTCCTTTTGTTTTGTTTTGTTTTTGAGACAGGCTTTCTTTCTGTCTCCCAGGCTGGAGTGCAGTGGTGTGATCATAGCTCACTGCAACCTTGAATTCCTGGGCTCAACTGATCTTCTCACCTCAGCTTCCCAAGTAGCTGGGACTACAGGCGTGTGCCACCACTCCTGGCTAATTTTTGTATTTTCTGTAGAGACAGGGGTCTTGCTTTGTTGCTGAGGCTGGTCTTGAACTTCCGGGCTCGAGCAATCCTCCTGCCTCAGCCTCCCAAAGTGTTGGGATTACAGGTGTGAGCCACGGATCCTGACCTCAGGTCTGTTTTTCAAGTGTTGTTTGTATACATGGAAGTGAGTGCACATACTTCATTCTTGTGTTTCAGATGAAATGCTTAGTTCCACACACGACTATCCTGCATTAGAAATCACATGCTTCTTGTTCACAGTAGCAAAGTCATAGAACCAACCTGAGTGCCCATCAGCGGTTGACTGGAAAAGGAAATATGGTATTTATACACCATGGAATACTACACAGCCATAAAACACAATGAAATCATGTCTTTTGCAGCAACATGAATGGAGCTGGAAACCATTATCCTAAGCAAACTAACTCAGAAACAGAAAATATTGCATGTTCTCACTGACAAGCGGGAGCTAAACAGTGGGTACGCATGGACATAAAGATGGAAATAATAGATTCTGGGGGCTCCAAAAGAGTGGGAGTGCTAAGGCTTGAGAGATTTCCTGTCAAGTACAATGTTTACTATTTGGGTAATGGGTATACTAGGAACCCAGTCCCCACCAGGATGCAATATACCCATGTAACAGACAAGCACATGTACCCCCGAATCTAAAAAAGAAGAAATCTCGTGCTTGTTGGGAGCAGAAGGGGAATATTGGTCATCCACTCTGTGGTGCAAGGAATTCTTCAGAGATGGTTAGCACTGAGGCTCTTGGTGCCTGTAGGTTGCATTCAGGACATGACCCACAGTTTGTCATTTATTCAGGACTCATACCTGGGCTCCCTGCCTAAGGTGTGATGAGAAGCATGAGCCTCTTTTTCTTAACCACTTTTTTCTTTTCTCTTTTTTTTTTTTTTTTTGAGACAGTGTCTCTCTGTGTTGCCCAGGTTGGAATGCAAAGGCATTATCTTGGCTCACTGCAACCTCTGCCTCCCAGGTTCAAGTGTTTCTCGTGCCTCAGCCATCCAAGTAGTTGGGATTACAGGCAAGTGTCACCACACCTGGATAATTTTTGTATTTTTAGTAGAGGTAGGGTTTTGCCATGTTGGCCAGTCTGGTCTCGAACTCCTGGCCTCAAGTGATCCACCTGCTTCGGCCTTCCAAAGTGCTGGGATTACAGGCATGAGCCACTGTGCCTGGCCCCACTTTCTTTTCAAGCACAGTAGCTGCCCCATCACAGAATTAAAATACAATTGTTTTTTATTTTCCCCTATGTTCCTCAGCACCCAGCCCCGTGCATTTTATTGATGACTTGTCTTTCACTCCTTTTTCATTTTTGCACCACATGCAATAAGAGGTATGAAGTGCAAATGGGCTTGCTGCATACTTGGTATTTTCTCCAGCATGCACGTGTTCTATTGGTATGGACATATCACTGCATTACTGACGCAAGTATGGCTTGTGTAGCATTTTACACCTCATCTTGTCTCATCCCTGGGTGATGATGGCGTTAATCAGAAAGAAACCACAGAAGTGCTTCTTGCCCTCTGCTTTTCTTGGGATCTATGCATCCATTCTGTGCTGGGGCACCTTGAGTTCTTATGTGTTCATCTGCTGGAGCCTCATAGAAAACAGCAGAAGCCTTCTGAACTCTAGGAGTTCCTGAGCTTAGGAAACCTTTTTTTTTTTTTTGAGATGTAGTTTTGCTCTTTTGCCCAGTCCGGAGTGCAGTGGCACAATCTCGGCTCACTGCAACCTCCACCTCCCGGTTTCAAGCAATTCTTCTGCCTCAACCTCCCAAGTAGCTGGGATTACAGGCACCCGCCACCATACCTGGCTAATTTTTGTATTTTCAGTAGAGACGGAGTTTCACCATGTTGGTCAGGCTGGTCTCGAACTCCTAACTTCGTGATCTGCCTGCCTCGGCCTCCCGAAGTCCTGAGATTACAGGCATGAGCCACTGTGCCCGGCTGGAAATCTTTGATTATACAATCAATTAAATGATGTGGGCTATATCTGCAGGGAGAGAAAGCCAGTAAAGCTTAAGTTTTGTTTTTATCAACATAATCTTCGTAGGTTCTTTCTTCTGGAATCATCTAGCCTCAAGTGCAATGTAGTACTTCTTGGGTGTAAATGTCACTGGAATTGATGGCATAAGTTACTTCTTGTTTTTTGTTGGGTTTTACTTGTTGTTCTTTTTATTTTCTTTCTTTTTTTTTTTTTTTTTTGCCTTATTTGCACAGTTAATGGATCTTGTAGTTTTTTTTCTCCACCGAGATATACAGTTATTGTATTATATTGATTTATGTCCCTGCTCTTCTTCAAGAGGCCTGCATAAGGAAAATATAATGTAGACTATTAATTTTAGAAGCAATCATGGAACAAGAATCTTATTTATGCTTCCCCTAAATTTTATTTTAAACTGTAGACTAAAATGATCTTATGAAAAATGTTGCACAGTTAAGAAAAAGCAGTGTGTGTGTGTGTGTGTGTGTGTGTGTGTGTGTGTGTGTGTGTGTGTCTTTCGGACTAAATTTAAGCCACTGGCAATCTTTTTATTGGGTTATAGCCATAAAGCTTTATCTTTTTTTTTTTGGCTTGTTAATAGATTTTACTTTTATTTTTTATTTAAAAAAATAATTTCAACTTTTATTTTAGACTCAGGGGGTATATGCGCAGGTCTGTCACATGGGAACACTGTGTGAAGCTGAGGTTTGGGGTATGGATGATCCTGTTACCCAGACAGTGAGCACAGCACCCATTAGGCAGTCCCTCAGCCCCTACCCCATCCCCCATCCAGCAGTCCCAGTATCCATTGCTCCCATATTTATGTCCACATGTACTCAATGTTTAGCTCTCCCTTATAAATGAGAAGGTATGGTAATTGGTTTTCTGTTCCTGGTTAATTCACTTCAGATAAGGGCCTCCAGCTGCATCCATGTTGCTGCAAAGGACATTATCTCATTCTTTTTTATGGCTACGTAGTATTCCGTGGTATATATGTATCACATTTTCTTTATCCAGGCCACCGTTGATGGGCATTTAGGTTGATTCCATGTCTTTGCTGGAAATTATTCCATGTTATAAAACTATTTCCATGTAAATAGTACTGTGATGAACATAAGTGTGTATGTGTCTGTTTGGTAGAATGATTTATTTTCCTTGGGGTATATACTCACTAATGGGATTGTTGGGTTGAATGGTAGTTCTGTTTTAAGCTCTTTGAGAAATCTCCAAACTGCTTTCCATAGTGGCTGAACTAATTTACATTCCCTCCAGCAGTGTATAAGCACTCCCCTTTTTCTGCAGCCTTGCCAACATCTGTTGTTTTTTGACTGTTTTTTTTTTTTTGGAACAGAGTCTCACTCTGTCACCTAGGCTGGAGTCCAGTGGCACAATCACAGCTCCACTGCAGCCTTGGCCTCTGAGGGTTAGGTGATCCTCCCACCTCAGCCTCCTGAGTAGCTGGGATTACAGGTGCCCACCACCACGCCCAGCTAATTTTTGTATTTTTTGTAGAGATGAGGTTTCACCGTGTTGCCCAGGCTGGTCTTTAATTCCTAAGTTCAAGTGACTCACCAGCCTCAGCTTCCCAAAGTGCTGGAATTATAGGAGTGAGCCACCATGCCCAGCTGTTTTTTGCCTCTTTAGTAATAGCCATTCTGACTAGTGTGAGATGGTATCTTATTGTGGTTTTGATTTGCATTTCTCTGATGATTAGTGATAATGAGCATTTTTTCATATGCTCGTTTGCTACTTATATGTCTTCTTTTGAGAAGTTTCTGTTCATGTTCTTTGACCACTTTTTAATGAGGTTATTTGGAATACTTCATCTTAGCACCAGAGCTTTCAAAGATGCCTTAAGTCAAATTCCAAGATGACTTGGAAGGTGTGCCCATAACCTTCTCAATCAGATTCAGAATTAATCAACTGATGGATTCGGAACAAGGTTTCCATGGTCTTGACATTGCTACTTCAACAGAAACCCTAATGTTTACATATTTTGCTCCCTCCTCCTCCAGGGATATGTTCTTGCTAGGAAATCTGATGACTTTTCAACAGATCAAAGCTCTTATATAAAGTCAGTTTTCAAAGCTTTTGAAGCTGTGTTAGGTTCAGGAAATCAGTGTAAATAAAATCAATATGACTATTTTAAAATAAAGCTTTCCCTTGTATTGCTGGAGATTGTATTTAGCATTTCTAAAAGATTCTTGATGGTAACACCTTACCATCAAACAGACTTAAAGAGTCATGTATCTTTTAGAGTCAGTATTACAAATGGATTTTAAATAAAATATGTTAAGGGAAGCTCCTGCTTTATCTGAAGTCTAAAGAATAAGTGGGAAGAAAGGGTGAGAGCATGTATACGCTGCTTTGGAGAAGGAGTCAGACAAGTTTTAAACAAATTGATATCCTGGAATCTTTATAATACCCAAAAGTATGCTTTGCCACTGGACAACCTCCAGTTTAGATATAATACTATATGTTGATGATTAGATAAGGCAGCCTTATTTATTAAGGCTTTAGAAAACAACCCTTTCCCTTTTAGTCTTTTTCTAATTACAAACTATGTTCATAATTATTTTTATTGTGTTTGTATTGTTTTAAAGTCTTAAATCAGTCAATGTCCTTAGGGCATTCTGTGACCTTTAGTAGATTTTTAATTGTGAGATTGTTCAACTATGAGGGCAGATGAGAAATGAGGAAGCGTCTGGGTAGGAGGTTGACAAGCCAGAGATGTCCAGTGAATGTCAGAGAGGAGCCTACCTCTAAAAACCGCCTTCTCTTATTTTCAAAAAAGCTTTGAAATATATTATCAACCATTCATGATGATTTCCATAGAAAGATTTTCACTTTCTACAAATGATCAAAGACAGTAAGAGATGAATTAGAAAATGTAATCTCTGCTGGGCACCGTGGCTCACTCTTGCAATCCCAGCACTTTGAGAGGCCAAGGAGGGAGGATTGCTTGAGGCCAGGAGTTTAGATGAGCCTGAGCAACAGAGACCTGCATCTCTACAAAAAAATACAAAAATTAGCTTGGCATGGTGGTGTGCACCTGTAGTCCTAGCTACTCTGGAGGCTGAGGTGGGCGGTTCACTTGAGCCCAGGATTTGGAGGCTACAACGAGCTATGGTTGCACCAGTGCACTCCAGCCTGGGCAACAGAGCAAGATCCTGTCTCCAAAAGAAAAGGAAAAAAAAAAGAGAGATAAGAAAAGAAGAAAAGAAAAGAGAAAGAAAAGAACATACAATCCCCATTTCCCAGCTTTGAACCAAGTTTGTTAGTAAATTCAGCCTAGTTGGCTGGGTTTTTATTTCTATGTTACTTGTTTTATTTTATTTCACTCTAGACCTTTTTATGGAAGAATTTTTTACCCCATATACCTATGTGACACAGTATGTCATAAATGAAAATAAATGAGAAAACAAAGGATAGGAGAAAATAGGAGTAAAGGACAGGAAGACAAAATCAGAGGTCAGAGAGAATATATTTGGCTCAGACCCTTTAAGAATTCAAAATGGAAAGGAGGCATGATCCCTCACGAGAATTAGTGTCCATTAGAGGAGATAAATTCTGCTCCAGAGACATCGAGCTATTTCTGATACTGAGCCCAGTATTGAACTTCTCCCTTAGGAATCCAAAAAGGTGCTGTGATACAGGACCACATCTCCCACAACATCCCTGAAGAAAACCTAGCGACAGCCTGCCTGGGGCGTGCCACAGGACCTGGCAAGGGCAGTTCCGGGCAATTCCTGCCAGTGTTTCAACTCAGGGGCTGTCAGCCAGGCTGGTGGCCTTGGTGCCTGCAGGGTCTCCCTAATAGGGAGGCGCCTGAAATCTTCCCGGGAGGCAGGAAATGCTTCAGGATGAAAAAAAGGACATCATGGAGCTTTGCTCACCCTCCCGTAGATCTCCATAAATGTCTTTTGTATGGGGGCTCCAGACTCTATTAGGGCATTTTCAAGGAAAAAAAGAGTCTGTTATTTTGCCATCACGTTCAAGGATAATGTATGTCGTCAGCTTTGCACTCCTCTTTGCTGCTTGTCAGACTTTTAAAGCTTTCTACCACTTGTTTTGTTGGTTTTAACTAGACACATTTGCCACATATGGTTTTGTTAAACATACTGAGTTTGGGGACTTATATATGTTTTCTATGTAAATGTTAACCAAGGCCAGGCACAGCGGCTCATGCCTGTAATCCCAGTGCTCTGAGAGGCCAAGGGCAGAAGGGTCGCTTGAGCCCAGAAGTTTGAGATCAGCCTGGGAAACATTGTGAGACTTTGTCTAATTTTTTCAAAAATTAGCCGGTCATGATGGTGTGCACCTGTAGTCCTCAGCTACTTGGGAAGCTGAGGCAGGAGGATTGCTTGGGCCCAGGAGTTTGTGGTTATGGTAAGCTATGATTGTGCCACTGTACTCCAGCCTGGGCAGTAGAGCAAAACCCTGTCTCTAAAAAAAAAAAAAAAAAATTAAAAGTTAACCAAAAGTTATCATATTGAGAGGTCATTGCAGTCTATGGAGTTTGAGTATTAAAATCCAAAGGTCATTTTATGAGAGAAGGTTAACAAGGGAGAAGTTCTGTGGGGTGCATGTGCCATTCATCTGTCCTTCTTCTTATATGATCTGGAGGGGGTTGCTAGTGTTGGCGTAACTTAATTCTGCATGAAGATGCGGGTCAGCAGAAAGAGCTCTACACAGATGCTGGGGAAGCCTGGCTCTCAGAGGTGGTCCTCTCCAGCACTTTTCTCACAGGCTCTAGGAATGAATCATCTGGTGTTACTGGGAAAGAAAGCAAGCCAAGGAGAGGTCCCATTAGTTTAGAAATTGTGCTGTCAGGATATACTACTGAGTGTTTCTTCCTTCCCCTTTTTCCTTTGCTAATTTGGTAGGTGAAAGCCCCTCCCTGCCATTAGACATTGCTCCCCCTCGTCCTGTATAACTCTCTACCATCCATCCTATGTTACTTGTACTCAAGAACTATGCCAGGTGAACTAGAACAGGACAGTCGCAGGGCGTAATATAATTCCCCCCGATTATCACAGGATCAGCCTTCAGATCTCTTAATACTTAGAAACGTCACTGCTGCTTTGTCTTCATGTAAAGGGTGTAAAGGACCGAACACCATGCCTCTCACCCGCGGCTGGAGAAGATATTGCACCATAGGTAATAGACACGTCTACAAAGTTTTAAAAAATATATAGATGCAATCTACACAAGGCATGGGTGAAAGAGGACAATGTGACAAGCAGTGATTTTTTTGAGCAGATGGTTACCTATAGCTAACAATTTTTCAATCCGATGCCTTCTAGATATGGATTATAGGTCATATAGCTTAGAAAAAAGCAAAAACAACCTAGATGATTATTTATGGAGTTCTTTTTCAGTTTGTAAATGTTAGCCAGATATATTTTCAATATGTTGAGACCCTTGATGTAGCTTTTTGCATTAAAATTATTTAGAAGAATACTTAAAAGGATTAAATGATATGTAGACAGCAGGAAATCCAGCAATTATATGTGAAAATGGTCTAATAGTATTCTATGGTCTTGGAAAAGGTTCTCTGCCTCAGGAGTCATCAAAAGGAAAACTATAAGCTCCTGATTGGCGATCAGGATGTTTCTGTTACTTTAAAATTATTTTTCTCTCCCCCAGTTTGTTTTCAGGCTATTTATTTCAGTTTAAATACCATGCTTAATTTTTGTTAGGTATTTAATTTGCTCTTACAGCTTAGAACAGTGATAAAATGGCTGCTAAAGTATAGAAATCCAAAGAACATAAATGGAATTCTGAATTTCTGGACAACTTCTTGTACTTGGTGAAAGTCATAACTGATGAAAATTCTAGTTAGGAGAAAAATCTAAAGCACTGTGTGTCAAGAGGTATTGCTTTTGGCGATTGAATGCTTTTGTCCCAACCTTACCGTTGGAAAAACAATGTCACAGACTTGAGCACAGAAGAACTGACAGTGATTTATATCAAATCCATGTCATGAGAGGAAGGCTTGAGGAAGTCAGTGCGGCGTGGACTGTGAAATACTTGACCGTTCTGGGCTTCTCCTGGCCTCTCAATTCATTCATTTATCAACCTACCTATAACTTGAGGCTCAGGTTTTTGCAATCTAGATACAAATTATGATTCTTTTAGATATACTTTTCATAAACATTGTTGTATTTCCAAGAAAATTGCCATAGTAAACAAACACCCAACCCTACAACATCTTGATTTGCATATATACTTTAACAATTAGACTGTTTGCTTTTTCCTCAAATTTTTATTGCAGTAAAATACACATAACATAGAATTTACTCTCTCATCATTTTTAGGTATACAGTTCAGTGGACTGAAGTACCTTCCCATTGTTGTGTAACTTTCACCACCGTCCACCTCCAGGACTTTTTTCATCTGTAAAACTAAAACTCTGTGCCCATTTAACACCAGCTCTCCATTCCTGTCTTCTCCCAGCCTTTGTCAACCAGGATTCCACTTTCTGTCTCTAAGATTTTGACTACTCTAAGTACCTCTTAGAAGTGGAATCACTTTTTGCTTGTTTCACTTAGCACAATGTCCTCCAGCTTCATCCATGTGGAAGCATTTGTCAGAATTTCCTTTCCTTTAAGGCTGAATAATGTTTCATTGTATGTATAGACCACATTTTGCTTATCCATTTATCCATGGATAAGCAAACCAACTTGGGTTGCTTCCACGTCGTAGCTGCTGTGAATAGTGCTGCTATAAACATGGGTGTACAAATGTATCTTTGAACCCTGCTTTCAATTCTTTTGGGTACATATATACTCAGAAGTGAAATTGCTGGATCAGATGATAACTCGACTTTTATTTTTTTAAGGAAATGCCATACTGTTTTCCGTAGCAGCTGCACCATTTTATATTCCCACCAACAGTGCCCAAAGGTTCCACTCTCACCACATCCTACACAACACTTGTTATTTTCTATTTGTTTTTTCTTTTTGACAGAGTCTTGCTCTGTCACCCACGTTGAAGTGCAGTGGTGCAATTATAACTGGCTGCAGCCTCAAACTCCTGGGCTCATGTGATCTCCCTGCCTCAGCCTCCTGAGTAGCTGGGACTACAGGTGCACACCACCATACCTGCCTAATTAAATAATCTTTTTGTAGAGATGGGAGGAGTCTTGCTATGTTGTCCCAGCTGTTCTTGAACTCCTAGGCTCAAGTGGTCCTCCAGCCTCGGCGTCCCAAAGTGCTGTGGGTGTGAGGTGGTATCTCATTGTAGTTTTGACTTGCATTTCCCTGATTATTAGTTCATGTTGAGCATCTTTTCATGTGCTTTTTGGCCATTTACTTGCATATCTTCTTTGGAAAAATGTCTATGCAAGTCCTTTGCCCCTTTTAAAATCTACTGTGAAATATTTGACCATTCAAGTATTGTGACAGAGCAAGACTCTGCCAATTTGTTGTTGTTGTTGTTACTTTTTAGGAGTTCTCTGTATAGTCTAGATACTAATCCTTTATCAGATGTGGGATTTGCAAATATTTTCTCTCATTCTGTGGTTGCCTTTTTCTTCTGTTTATAGTATTAATCGATGCACAATTTTTTGAACTTTGATGAAGTCCAATTTGTCTATTTTTCTTTTGTTGACTGTGCCTTTTGTATCATATCTAAGAAATCATTGCCAAATTCAATAGACTGTTTTTTACAGTTTAATTTCATCCTTATAACTATGAGATGGATTATTTTTCTTGTCGTGCCATTATGTATAGCAAATGAAACCTACTGAATAAAAGTTGAGTTTGAAGTGATAGCAATCTATGGTGATTAATCTTAACTTCAGATGGAATTTTATATTTACTTTAACATGAAAAGTTTCCTAGGAAGAAGTATTGCCATCTCCTTGAGATATGGTGAAGGGTAAACATGAGCTTTATTGGATTTTTCCTCCCTTGAGTGCTTCATAAATAATAGAAACTCTGTCTTACAAAGTAAAAAAGAAAGAAGGATAGTAAGTTAATTTTAGATAAAGGTAATATGGAAGGTGAGACAACTGCTGTTCTAAGTATGTAATGTGAGTGGATCATACTTCACAATGGTCAAATAGAAATGCAATTTTAAAAAGCAAACTACACGTGGAATGTGTTGTACGTGCCTATCATGATTCAAGTTAAACAGCCATTTACGTGGGCAATGCTGAGATTGCAGTCTACATTCCCTATCCCCATTCCCTTTTGGGATTTTTTGTTCTTTACTTTTCTCTTTATAAAATACTGCATAAATTATTTGTTTATTTTGTTTATTGTCTCTCTTTCCTCCCTAAAACATAAGCTATATGAGGGCAGGGAATTATATCTGTTTTGTTGCCTGCTGTAGCTCTCATGCCTAGAAGGGTGCCTGGCACCCGGTAGGTGATCAGCAAATATCCATTGAGTGATAGACTATTGTAAGTAAAATAAGCCACTTAAATGACAAATGCATTTGACATATTTTATTTTTATTTTTAAATGTCTTTTATTTTTGAGATTAGCATAAAGTATATAAATGTAAGGTACATACTTGAATGAATTTTTATATACCTGTGACTAACACCCAAATAAAAATATAGCCTAGTTCCATTTACCCCTTCTAGGTTAGATCTTCTAGATCTCTCTTGCTCCTTCCCAGACAATCCCCTTCCTGCCAAGTGCAATCACTGTTCCGATTTTTCTCATCCATAGATTAGTTTTCCTTTGAATGTCATATAAATGGAATTGTACAATATGCACTTTTTTGGTCTGACTTCTTTTGGTCAGCAGATTCAGTCTGTGAGATCAGTGGCGTGTGGTATTCTGCTGCGTGATTGATCCCCACCTGTTTATCCATTCCCCTGCTGATGGACATGTAGGTTGCTTCCTTTTTTTTTCCTTTGCTAATGTGAATAAAGTTCTTGTATGAATTTTTGTGGACGTAACTTTTAGTTTACCTTGGATAAAACACCTAGAAGTAGAATTAACTCAATCATAAGGTAGATGCATACTTAACTCTTAGAAACTGCCAAAGAGTGTTCTAAAGTGGCTGAACTAATTTATATTCTCTCCAGCATCTGTTGCACATTCTGGAGAACGTGAGGAGTTGCTCTTCTTTTTAAGCCATACTTATGGGTATGCAGTGGTATCTCTTTATAGCTTCAACTTGCATTTTTTTTTTTTTTTTTGAGACAGAGTCTCACTCTGTTGCCCAGGCTGGAGTGCAATGGTGTGATCTCAGCTCACTGCAACATCTGTCTCCTGGGTTCAAGCAATTCTCCTGTCTCAGCCTCCCAAGTAGCTTGGATTACAGGCACCTGCCACCACAACTAGCTAATTTTTGTATTTTTAGTAAAGATGGGGTTTCACCATATTGGTCAGGCTGGTCTCGAACTCCTGAACTCAGATGATCCACCTGCCTTGGCCTCCCAAAGTGCTGGGATTACAGGTGTGAGCCACCACACCCGGCCCCGAGCATCATTTCATGTGTTTGTTGGTCATTTGGCTATCTTCTTGTGAAGAACACGTTGAACCCTTTTGCACATTTGCTTTTCACATTCTTTATTGTTTTACATGTGTTCTTTATTGTGGATGCAAGCATCAGATACATATATTGCAAATATCTTTTTCCAGCCTGTGATTTCCCTACTCCTCTTCCTAATATCTTTCAACAAACAGAAGTTTTTCATTTTAATGAAGTCATATGTATCAAATATTCTTTCTTTATTGCTTTTGTGTTGTGTTTAAGAAAACTTTGCCTCCCTTGGAATGATTTTAAAGGCATCAATACAGTTAGCTCAATTAAAATAGGTTGAATTAAATGCTTTTATTTGAAAGAATAAAAGCATTAAGTCTAAACAACTTTGAAATCTAAACCCCTCCTGTGGTACCTAAGCTCCTGGTAGCACCTGGCGTTCTCTTTGAAAATTACTTGCAGCCTTGTCTCCTTTATCCCTGCCCTGAAGGATCGGTGAAGGACAGCAGCCGTCTCATTCATCTTTGTCTTCAGGCGCTACACTATTCCTAGCACAAAGTAGCCAGTGGTTTTATTGACTGAATTCAGGAATGCTGACTTTACTCAAATATTGATTTTTTAAAAAAATTTTAGCCAAAATATACCTCTTTATGTCCTGATGTACACTCTTACTATGCTTCTTAAATAGAGACTATGTGAGAAAAATACCATTTGAATTTTACAGGGACTGCAGAGAAGCTTACAGAGGAGAACTCATTGGCGTCAAATAATGATGAAGTTTCCTATAGTTGGTGGCTGGGTGTGGGGAGGAGACTTTGGGCAGAGTAGGAGTAAATGCATGCACGGGCTTGGTGGATTAGCAAAGACCAAGAAGTGTGATGGGGTGAGATTGATGCCTGCAGATGAGAACCCAGTGGTGGTCATCCAATGAGGGTACAAGACAGGCAGTGATGAGGAGCTTGAAGACTGACCTCCTTCACAGCACTACTACTTATTGAGAACCTGGACCGGTTAATCAACTTACAGATTCCTATCTATGAAATGAAGTTTATGTGTACACCATGGGATTGCTGTAAATGATAGCTTGTGTGGAGTGTGCGTGAGAGAAACAGGGAGACAGAGAGAGATATGGGACGTGGAATTATCCATAGAGTGCCGTAAGTGCTCTGAATGTCAGTGATGGTCTTCCTGAGACTTCAGTTTCACCCTTTGGGGCTGTCCTATCAGTCTCTGCTCCCCTGGCTGTCCGTCCAGGCCTGCCGTCATTGTCTCCTGCCCACCCCCAATTCAGAGAAAGACCAGCTGTGCTATTTCTGAATGCATGACTCATAACTCTAATGGTGCTTGGAATGCCACAAATAATGTATATTTATGTATACCACTTATCTTTCACCTAGCCCCCTCTTCCCCAAATGAGCGCAGAATTTGTTTTAAATATCTTTATGTATCTGCTTCTCAGACTGCTGCCTGCCCCCTCCCTCACCCTCAAATGAGAGGATTAGTTCACTGTCATAGGCATTCAGATATGCTGAGTAAGTTAATTTATAACTTGTGTAACTGATCAGGACAAATGCTTCTGCCTAGGGTTCCAAAGCCTGGAACCACGCCCGCAGTACATTGAGTTTTTTGTTCATTCCATTATCTTTTTTGGAACTAAATCACTTTGCCAACCCCAGATCTTCTTCTAATGAGACTGCAGTACTGAATCATTTGGTATTTTTATGAAGTTTCTCATTGAATGAAATATTTATTGTGAGAAGAACATTACAAATCCAAAGTTTATCTAAAATAAATCTGGCTACAGCTGAGCAAAACATTTTTTGCTAAGCGGAAAAGAATAATAAAAATTTCCCGTAAATGTCATACAGAAGTCTTAGAGGTTTATATAAGAGAACTTTGATTTTTATAAACCTAGGATTTTGTTTTGTTTTGTTTTGTTTTGTTGAGGCAAGGTCTTGCTCTGTCACCCAGGCTGGAGTGCAATGGCACAATCATGGCTCATGGCACCCTTGACCTCCCATGCTCAAGCAGTCTTCCCACCTCAGCCACCCAAAGTGTTGGGATTACAGGCGTGAACCACCACACCTGGCCTTAAACCTAGTTCTTAAGAACAATAAAACAATTAGAACATTCCTAATTGTGTTAAATGTTAACTTCAAATTGCTTTTTAGACTAAGCAAACAAACTAAAATTTTCATCTTTGTTCTAAATAATATCTTTCCTTCTCAGTAAAATGGCAGAGATATTTAGGTTTTGACAAATAAATAATTTTTGGGGGGTTAACCTGGAGTTTGCACGCTAGATCATCTCACCTTAATGGTTAAAACTTTTTTTCTTTTTTTAATCGATACATAATTGTACGTATTTATGGGGTACATGTTATTTTGATATATGCACACAATGGGTAATGAACAAATCATGGTAATTAACATATCTATCACCTCTAACATTTATCATTTCTCTGTGTTGGTGAGATGGGAGAGCTCCCTTGACCCCCTCATGGGACTTGTGATGGGGGTGGCTCATTTACTTGGCTGCCATGCTGAAGCCCCTTGCAGAATGGGAAGCACACAGGGAGCAGGTGCAGGAGCTGGGGTGAGTGCCTTTGGGCACCAGTAGAAACAAATCCAGTACCAGCCATGGCAGTGTCTAGGGGTCACCTGCAACCTCTGGAGCACCAGAGGGTGTGTGTTACAATCAGTGCTCTTTTAGCATTTGCTGTCCACAGATGGCTAAGTGTTAAATCAGCTCAGTGGAGGATCAGGGTGACAGCCTTTTATACCCTGCCATTTCAGTACATGGGTTCTTGTCCAGTGTCCAGGAAGAATCAGGTCACATGAACTCGAAGGATGGTGAATGTGGAGATTTTACTGAGCAGTGGAAGTGGCTCTCAGTGGTATGGGGAGCTAGAGAGGGGATGGAGTGGGAAGATAACTTTCCCCTGGAGAGGGAAGAAGTCCTCTCAGACTATCCCTAGCCAAACTCCTCTCCAACCGTAGTCTTTGATGTCCAGCTGCCTCTCAATGTTCAGATGCTTCTTTTCTTGCCTTCTCTGCCATGCTGTTTTGTTCCTCTACCAGTGGATCTTGGGGACTTTATGGGCACAGGATGGGGTGTGGTGTGCCAAAAGGTGACATTTGGGCTGGAAAACAGGTATGTGAAGCCCTCATTTAGGGCCACGGGTCCAGGCTTGAGGGTGGAACCCTTGCCAGGGACTCTGTCCTTTTCTACCTAGTATTCCCCTGCTTCCTGTCCGTATTATTGGGAACCTTCAAAATCTACTCTTCTAGCTATTTTGAAATATACAATAAGTTATTGTTAACTATAGTCACCCTACTGTGCTGTCAAACACTAGAGCTCATTTTAATGGAACACTTCAGAGGGAAACTTAAAGCTTAGTTTTTGTTTGAAGAGTTTTGACTAATATTTAGAGTAAAGTTAATTTTGTAATTTAAAAATACACATAAAGTCAACAGAAAAAACTGAGGGAGATACACATAAGGAAAATAAATCACTCTGAATAAGCCTAGATCATTCTGATATTTAATCTGCCCAAATAACCTTTTTGTAAAAGTGGGGGAAATGGTGTCATATTTTATAACCTGTTTTATTTGTCTACAGTCTCATGAATATTTTCCAAGTTTATTACATATTCTTTTGTTACATTTTAAATAGCTGCATAGTAGTCTCATGAAGACAGAGGATAATTTAATAAAGTTCTGTTTATTTTATTTATTTTTTCAGACAGAGTCTCACTCTGTTACCCAGGCTGGAGTGCAGTGGCATGATCTTGGCTCACTGCCACCTCTGCCTCCCCGGTTCAAGTGATTGTCCTTTCTCAGCCTCCTGAGTAGCCGGGAATACAGGCACCTGCCACCACCCCTGGCTAATTTTTGTATTTTTTTAATTTTTATTTTTAGTACAGAAGGGATTTCACCATGTTGGCCAGGCTGATCTCAAATTCCTGACCTCAGGTGAGCCACCTGCTTCAGCCTCCCAAAGTGCTGGGACTACAGGCGTGAGCCACCGTGCCCAGCCAATAAAGTTCTTAAAGTTCTTAGTAATTTCTGACTTTTTGCTATTATAAACAATACTGCCAAAAAAAATCCTCATGATTTCCCTAAGATAAATCTATTTAGAAAGATCTTTTCAAAGAACCAATTCTGACTTTAATTTTCTTGTTTGCTCCTTTTCTTACTGGCTTCCCTTCTCATCTTTCTCTCTTTTTGCTCTCCTTTGTGTTTATAATTTGTTCTTCTTTTTCTAGTTTTTAAAGAAAGCATCTTTATTTTAGACCTTTCTATTTCTCTAATGTAAGCATTTAAGCTATAGATTTCTAAGTTATATCACACAAAATTTTGATATTTATTTTTACTCAGTTCGAAATATTTCCTGATTTTTAAAAATCCTCTTTGTTTACCCTACAGTTTAGAAACGTGTTGTTTAATTTTCAAAGGACGGAGATTCCCCAGAGAGCTTTCTACTATTGATTTGTGATTGTGGTTAGAGGCCATATGTTATTTCAGTTCCTTTAAATGTGCTGAGACTTGTTGTATGCTATAGATTGTGGTGTATCTTGTGGAGGGGTCCATGTGCATCTTCACTTGTGGGATGGAGTGTTCCCTAAGTGTCAGCTGTGTCCAGGGGCTTCAGAGTCTTGCTCCCATCTTGTATATCATTATTTTCTTTCTCCATGTTGTATCAATTACTGAGAAAGAAGTATTGAAGTCTCCAAGTATAATTGCAGATTTTTCTATTTCAACTTGCAGATCTGTTAGTTTTCCATTATATATCTGTTATTAAATGCATAAATGCTTAGGGTTGTCAATTCCTGTTGGTGAGTTGACCCCTTTATCATTATGAAATGTGCTTTTTTACCCTTGTAATATTTCTGTTTTTTTAAACTTTTATTTTAAATTCAGGGGTACAAGTGCAGGTTTGTTACATAGGTAAACTTGTGTCATGGGAGTTTGTTGTACAGATTATTTTATCACCCAGGTATTAAGCCTAGTACCCACTAGCTATTTTTCCTGATCCTGTCTCTCCTCCCACCCTCCACCCTCCTAAAGGCCCCAGTGTGTGCTGTTCCTCTCTGTGTCCATGTGTTCTCATCATTTAGCTCCCACTTATAAGTGAGAACATGCAGTATTTGGTTTTCTGTTCTTGTGTTGGTTAGCTAAGGATAATGGCCTCAAGCTCTATCCATGTTCCTGCAAAAGACATGATCTAATTTTTTGGTGGTGCATAGTATTTCATGGTATATATGTACCACATTTTCTTTATCCATTCTACTATTGATGAGCATTTAGGTTGATTCCATATCTTTACTAGTGTGAACAGTGCTGCATGTGTCTTTCTAATGCGTGAACATGCGTGCATGTGTCTTCATAATAAAATGATATAAATTCCTTTGGTTATATACCCAGTAATGGGATTTCTGGGTTGAATGGTATTTCTGTCTTTAGATCTTTGAGGAATCATGACACTGGCTTCCACAATGGCTGAACTAATTTACACTTCAGCCAAAAGTGTATAAGTGTTCCTTCTTCTCCACAACTTTGCAAGGATCTGTTATTTTTTTACTTTTTACCAAGAGCCATTCTGACTGGTCCTTTTTTTTTTTTTTTTTTTTTTTTTTTTTTTTTTTGAGACGGAGTCTTGCTCTGTCGCCCAGGCTGGAGTGCAGTGGCATGATCTCGGCTCACTGCAAGCTCCGCCTCCCAGGTTCACGCCATTCTCCTGCCTCAGCCTCCCAAGTAGCTGGGACTACAGGTGCCAGCCACCACGCCCAGCTAATTTTTTGTATTTTTAGTAGAGACGGGGTTTCACCGTGTTAGCCAGGATGGTCTCAGTCTCCTGACCTCGTAATCTGCCCACCTCGGCCTCCCAAAGTGCTAGGATTACAGGCTTGAGCCACCGCGCCCGGCCCTGACTGGTCTTAAACCCCTGGGCTCAAGTGATCCTCCTGCCTCAGCCTCCCAAAGTGCTGAGATTATAGGTTTGAGCCACTGTGCTGGGCCTTGATGTGTTTTTAAAAAATATTTTGTTTGGTGATCATTGAGCTTCTGGACCTTTGGGTTTATGGTTTTCAGCAAATTTGGAAGTATTTTTCCACATTTCTTCTTCAGATATTTATGTCGTTTTCCTCTTGGAGCTTCTGGACCTTTGGGTTTATGGGTTTCAGCAAATTTGGAAATATTTTTCCACATTGCTTCTTCAGATATTTATGTCCTTTTCCTCTCTAACCCCTTTTTCCCTTGGGACTCCAATTATGTAATGCATTAGACCCCCATGAGGTTGTCTCATAGGTCACCGATGCTCTGTTACTATTTTTCTTCTTGTGCTTCTTTTTGGAGAGTTTCTATTGCTGTCTTCAAATTCATGCATCCTTCCCTTTGCAGTGCCTAATCTGCTATTAATCCCACCTAGTGTCATTTTCATTTCAGGTGTTCTAGTTTCCATTACAAATTCAATTCAGCAAGACTGCGAGGCTTTTGTTTGAGTTCCCTGCTCACTGTACTTTGGCTCAGAAATCATTTTCAGCTAGAAAGAGAGTGCAATCCTAGTGGTCATTTTGTTTGTTTCTCCTATCGGGGATTGCTTTTCTATCCTGCCTATTGTTTGATATCAGAAAATAGTTGTTTCCTATCCCTTTTCGTGTTTTCTAGTTGTTAGAGTGGAATGGCTAGTCTATACCTCCTTACACCCTCATGGTCAGAAACAGAAATCCAATCAGTATTTACTTTGTCGATTTGTGTGGTAAGATCATGTCATTTTAATTTCTATTTCCTTGGTAATTGATGTGCAATTTTTTTTGTCTTTTAAGTTAGCTTAGACTTCGTAGGTTCACCACAGTATAGGTTGAGGGAGTCAGTTGCTTGGATGTCACCTAACATGGAGTTTTGTTTTGTTTTGTTTTGTTTTACAATAGTGAAAAGTCACCCCAGACCAAAACCACAGGTGTCCCACTGAGTTCAGTTTTCAGAATCTCAATGTAGAGTTTAAAAGGGGAAAAGATATCCTTTCCTAAAAGCACATATACCTTCGTGGTTTGTTTTTTTGTTTTGTTTTTTTTTTTTGTTTTTTGAGACGGAGTCTCACTCTTTTGCCCAGGCTGGAGTGCAGTGGCGCGATCTCGGCTCACTGCAACCTCCGCCTCCTGGGTTCACGCCATTCTCCTGCCTCAGCCTCCCAAGTAGCTGGGATTACAGGCACCCACCACCACACCTGGTTATTTTTTGTATTTTTAGTAGAGACGGGGTTTTACCGTGTTAGCCAGGATGGTCTCGATCTCCTGACCTCGTGATCCACCCACCTCAGCCTCCCAAAGTGCTGGGATTACAGGCGTGAGCCAGTGTCCGGCCTAACCTCCATGAGTTTAAAAAAGTCCACAGGTTTGAGTGAGAGAACTTGGAGAGCAGGAAGGTCACAACCCAGCTCAGATGGTGGACGCAGGGAATGGAAAAGCGGGTGACCATCCACATTCCCCTCCGGCATCGTCCCACCACCATGGGCTGAGCGCACACCGAGAGGAAGTCATGTTCTGTTCCTTAGGTGCAACAGGGTTGAAGGATTCTCAATCTCTCCTTCACCAAAATACTTCTCTTTCTATTTAGATGCTTTCCCCTCCTTGTAACATTATGACTGTTTTTTATTTCCACTTGGCTGTGATATTTTTGTGTAAGTCAAATATCAATATAGTTTTCTTGAGAAAAGCGCTGTTAAAGATTGATACCCCGTTTCAGGCTGTATTAAGTATACATTAGTAATTCACTGGCTATAAAAGCACTTATAGACACAGATGTATTTAAGATACATCATTGTATGTTATATCAGACATTTTATATTTCTGGGAAGATCTCAAATATTTGAAACAGTAAATATATTTTTTAGCTTCATCAATAGGTACTGAATTAAGTAGGTAAGGTTGAGGCTTGAAAATGCAACTTTAAACTTTTGAAATTAAAAGTTTAATTTTTAAAAACATAAGAGGAAACTTGTGAATTAAAAATAACTTAGGGTAGGCTGGGAGGATCACTCACATCTGTAATCCCAGCACTTTGGGAGGCTGAGGCAGGAGGATCACTTGAGGCCAGGTATTTGAGACCAGCCTGGGCAACAGGGGGAAACCTTGTCTGTACTAAAAATACAAAAATTAGCCATGCATGGTGGTGGGTGCCGGTAATTCCAGCTACTCAAGAGGCTGAGGCAGGAGAATCACTTGAACTCAGGAGGCGGAGGTTGCAGTAGCAGAGATCATGCCACTGCACTCCAGCCTGGGTGACAGAGTGAGACTCTGTCTTTAAAAAACAAAAAATGATGTTATATGAACTTTTCTTTTCTTTTCTTTCTGAGACAGAGTTTTCGCTCTTGTTGCCCAGGCTGGAGTGCAATGGTGTGATCTCGGCTCACTGCAACCTCCACCTCCTGGGTTCAAATGATTCTCCTGCCTCAGCCTCCCGAGTAGCTGGGATTACAGGCGCCTGCCACCACGCCCAGCTAATTTTTGTATTTTTAGTAGAGAGGGGTTTCCTTACGTTGGCCAGACTGGTCTCAAACTCCTGACCTCAAGCGATCCATCCACCTCGGCCTCCCAAAGTACTGGGAGAACTTTTCTTAATGACTCAAGATGGTAAGTGTGAATGCCAGGGATTACATTGTGTCTAAGCAGGGCTGCCTTCATGGCTGGGGTTTTAGGGCTTATGGCCCCGGGATTTGCTTGTGCGCTTTTGTTCTTCTGTGCTGGTTCTTGCCTGAGTTGTCATTTCTGACTAGTGACTAGTGTGCCTGCCTGCAGCCATTTATTTTCCTCTATTCATCCCTAATCTGAGGTGGGGTTGTATCTAGCCTATTAATCTTATTAGAAACAAGTGTAAACTAAATATGTGCTTTGCTTCTAAAGAAAGACTAACGTTCTATAAGAAAGTGTTTTGATTTTGTGAAGAACTTTCTGAAATGAACTAAATTTCTCTACAGGGTTTTTGATTCCTAAGTCCCAGGAGGTTGGGGAAAGTTTGCCAGAGGGCTAAGAAATAGGCAGGTGAGGTGTTAATACTTAGCTTTAGGGTACAGTGAATTTGGGTACGGATCTGTGTTTTTTGATAGATTTTCCTGAAGCTGGTATTGAAATTCTGTTTCCTTGTTTAGGTACAAGCTATGGGTTTCACTGATGAGTGGGGAGGGCTGTGGCGGGAGGAAAGGAACTGGTTTGGTAGTTGGCAGCAAAGAAATAGATGAGCGGTAGGATGGTTAGTCATAATGAGGTTGCGACTGCTAAACTGGCACTGTGGAATGTGTCACTCAGGGGTGAACTGCGTGGTCTCTTTGCGTCTGGCTCCCTGTGTTGTTTGTGGCTGGGCTCTCTCTTGGCAGAAGTGATGTGTACTTTACTTGCTTTGCCATCGGCATGGCTGTCATCAACCCACCATCTAGCAGTTGCTCAAGTGCTGTTGTCATTATTCAAATCAAACTAGAAACTGTCTTTTCATGAGTGTGAACATGTCAGCCGGAGCTAGAGGAGAAGCATCAACTCAGGTCCTCTGCCGAGCAGACAGAGATGGAGTTAGGAGTAAGAGAGGTTTACTGGGGACAACCTCCCTGAACGACGAAGACGGGGAGGGGGTGGGATTGGGCCCAGAAAGCCTTCATGTGGCGATGTGGATCTGACGGCTGTGACAGAAACGAGAGAAGCAAGCACAGCTGGGCAGGGCAGGTCTCAGACCGCACTGCCCATCGGATGGGACCCTCTCATACTGGGGTTGGCAGCGTAGAGCCAGTGGCCCAGTTGCCTTCTTAACAATGGCTTTGGCCGGGCGCGGTGGCTCACGCCTGTAATCCCAGCACTTTGGGAGGCCGAGGTGGGTGAATCACGAGGTCATGAGATCGAGACCAGCCTGATCAACATAGTGAAACCCCGTCTCTACTAAAAATACAAAAATTAGCCAGGCGTGGTGGCACATACCTGTAATCCCAGCTACTCGGGAGGCTGAGGCAGGAGAATCGCTTGAAGGTTGCAGTGAGCCGAGATCACGCCACTGTACTCCAGCCTGGCCGACAGAGTGAGACTCCATCTCAAAAAACAAAAACAAACAAAACAATGGCTTTAACTACTTGTAGAATTTTAAGAGATACTCTGGTCTTAGGAGCATCACATTTACTGATCTTCTGTTAGAGTGGCTGGTGTTTCGCATTTTATAAGCAAATCCATTTTGTCTGTTGTTTGCATGGAGTTCAGTTTCAGAGGGTGTTCCTAAACTCTGGAGGGATATAATCCCTTGATTACTGCTTCTCCCCCTCACTGTCCCCCACAGCAATGTCTCCTGATACAGGGGTGTGGCCCAGCATCTGACCGTCAGCACAGAAAAAGGGAGCTCTGGACCTAGTATGAGACTCCTTGATTGTGGCCCTCCTTGCTGCTAGTGCGTTCGCAGCATGTGTACAGTCGAGTGTGCCATAGACACTCAGCTATGATTCAAGATTGTATGTCAGACATTACTGAGAGCTTGGCACAGTTCCATGAGGGTTCTGTAATACTTGGCTCATTTGTAAGCAGTGCCTTTGGCAGAATGGTGAGCTCTGCCCAGGAGCAGCACAATGCTTTTATTACTTAGGCCTATAATACCTTATCTTCACGGAATTATGGGTCATAAGGATATCACACTGTACAGGTAGTATATTTGGTTGTATTAACTTATACATTTCATTTCATAGCTCATTGATATTAAAAGCCTTTCGTTCAAGGGGGGAGCTAATAATTTATACAGCTAGAAATTCAATAAATTCAGGAAGAGTGCCAAGAATGCCAGGCCTCTTGTCTTTCCTATCCCTGCCAAGCAGTCACCTGCCAGACTCCATTCGTTCATTCCTTTGATCTGCTTCTGAGGTCAATTGCTGCCCCCTTGGCATCCCAGACCCTCTGACTCATAATTAGAGACTCTTCCTTTGTGGGAACACCTTACCTGATTTGTATCTGTTATAACACATCTTATTCTACTTTCTTGTAATTTTGTACAAGTTTCCACTACTAGATCATTTTGGCTTGTTATAGTTGGTCTATCAATATAGTTTTTCCATTCTCTACTCTTTGCCCTCCTCTTCAGAGAAGTGTCATGCAGGGAAGCAGAGCTAAGAGGGTTTGTCTTTCTTGTGTGTCTATCTGGCTATGGGGTGGAGGAGAGCACAAACTCAAAGGAGGGGGCACTCTGGGAAGTCCAGACCATAGCTGTTCATGTTGCAGCATATGTGCTCACGGATTTGTCTCACTGCACAGGATATTCTTCTCCATCTTTACCCTCTGTTTTGGAAGCTTTTAGATGAATCCCAGCTGCTGACTTTACAGAGGAAGGCATCTTAAATCTCTCCAACCAATCACCCTTTTCCCCAGCTGGAAGTACTCGTCTTTCTCTTAGACTCTGAACATCCATAGCTCTCACTGTCTCCACTTCTTCCACTCTCACAGGTGCTGAGAATGGTAATATCAGTAGGGCACAGTCCACACTTACACAAGTGGACACCTTGTTAACTGGGAAGGCAGACACAAAAGCAGAATAATTCTAATGTGGAAAATGCACAGACTGGACCACTGCACGTGGTTACGTTGGTCGTATGAGACTAAGAAATGTGCTTTCTGGAATTGCTGTCTGCCCACCTGTGCCTGGGGGCCCTATGCATAGAGGAGGGGGATCTAACTCAACCCGAGAGTGTGCGACGAGGGAAGACATCTCAGAGGAGAGAAAGCCTGGGCTGTGTCTTAAGGGGTGAGTAGTAGGCAGGCAGAGAACTGGCGGAGAGGAAGCAAGTCCAGGTGAAAGGAAACACTCCACATTCGAAGCTGTCTTAGTTATTTCCACATTGGTCTGTTTCCTCTCCAGACTACAGGTGCTTTGAAGGCAGGGAGAGGGTTTTTTAACTTCTGCATTATGCACACAGAATGCCCAAAATTTCTGGTGATGGAATGACTTCCTGTCTGCTTTAGCCTTTTTGCCTGCCTCCTTGACTTACTGAATTCTTACACATGTTCCTATCTTAAACAGGGGTGTCCAATCTTTTGGCTTCCCTGGGCCACATTGGAAGGAGAAGGACCGTCTTGGGCCACCCATAAAATACACTAACACTAACGGTAGCTGATGAGCTGAAAAAAGAAAACAATCCCCCAAAAACTCATCATGTTTTAAGAAAGTTTACAAATTTGTGAAGGGCCACGTTCAAAGCCATCCTGGGCTGCATGTGGCTTGTGGGCCACGAGTTGGACAAGCTTGCTCTAGAATATGTTAATCTTTAGTATTTGGGACTTGGCTTTTCCTGGCTTAAGCACCCGGTACCATCACTGCTACCACCGCTAAAGCCTGTGAGTCTGGAATGGCTATTGGGATTTCTTTTTAATGCATAGACTCTAGGAGTATACTTTTATTTTTAACAACCCCACAAAACCTAATAAAGATAAAAGATTCAGTTAGTCAACAGATATTTTATTGTCTATTTCAGGAAACTCTTTGAAATGCCACTCTCATTTATATAAAGGTCAGATAGATGATTTATGTAGGTAAAAGGTCATATGGATGATCATATAGATAAGGGTTATATTAATGATTCTTATAGTAACAAACAAAAAAAAATGCACCTGTGGGCATTGAGCTGGTTGCTTAATTACTCCTTGCCCCATTTTTATTATCTTTAAAAAATTATCTGTAAAAATAAGCATGCTCCTCATATGATTGTTATGAGGATTGGATGGATTTACACATACAGAATGCTTAGAACAGTGGTAGGCTCAACAATAGTTGTGCTTTTTATCACACTTGTCTATGGCACCTTAGTGACATGGCAAAGACAACAAATCGACCTGGCAACCCTGAGTCGGTTGTGGAGGCCTTGGATTCAGATGATTGCATATGCATCTCTTTGGCAGTGCTCTTGCTTTTTAAAGATTTTCTCATATTTTAAACTTTCTCACTTCTGTGTCTGAGAAGAAAACGTGATACACAAAATGTCAACTCAACAAGAGAGTCAGGAAAAGCCATCCTGCTGGGGAAGTCTATTTTGTGTCAGTGGAGTTGGGAACAAAAGTGAATGAGCTGGCCTCCGTAGTGACTTGCTCAAATCTGACTGCATGTATTTAGTGGGTTAAGACTGCTGTTGGAAGTAGAGCATTGGGTTCATATGACCAGTGATTGTAAGCAAACAGGACAGGCTGATTGGCATGAGAAACTGGGGCAATAGTTGAAGCAAATGAATGTGTTTTTCTCTTGTACCTGACTGCTGACTTCCATCTGCTTGGAGCCTCCACCTCCCCAAGAAAGATTAGAAGGAATGTCAAGAGAAACATCAAGATGTTTTCATTGTTTGTCTTTCAAAAATAGCAGGATTAGGCAAGCCAGCCTTTTGTTTACGAGGAGACTTTGTAGACTAATTCTTCTTTGAAATACATACAATACTTAATTGTATATATTAATCTGCATTATATAGTTATATTATAAATATCTCACACTTACAAGAGTTGGATGGCTTGACTCTCAACATTTTCCACATTGAAGAAGAGATACCTGAGCAGGTTTTTTGATTTTGAGATGAGGGTCTTGCTATGTTGCCCATGCTGGCCTTAAACTCTTGGGCTCAAGCAATCCTCCCACCTCAGCCTCCTGAGTAGCTGGAATTTATAGGTGCACTCACCATGCCCTGCAGAAGCTGCATGTGTTGGGGTGCACCTGCAATTCCAGCCACTGTAATTTTAAGGAGTGTTTGGAATCTGGAAGAATGGCATGAGGGAAGTGCATTAAAACACTTGCCTGTTTTTGATTTCCAGAAGGTAGAGTGGAAGGCAGGAGGAGGAAAGAAAGCAATGTAATGAGATACGCCTTGATGTTTCTCTCCCTGGGGAAAGTTTTCCCAGTCGGAGAGATGAGGTGTGTGGGATAAGTGATGATAATACTGAGGAGCAACAGGGAGGTCCTGTTTTCTTGAACTGCCCACTTGTGCTTCCCATGTGGTCTGGGAGCTAATCTGAAAGCTCCTGGGGCCTCTCTGGGGCCTGGCTTGGTAGGGTTGTGGAATGAGGCTGACAGAAGGTGGCAGAGAGAGCACAGCAGATGCTGTAGTCTCTGCAGAGGGAGCCCAGGTGAGGCAGAGCCATCTAGGGAACACAGATGCCCTTTGACAAAGCCAAGCCAGACCAGTCACAGACATAACCCAAATGCCAGCAAGGGGACTAGGGATGTCATTCTGCAGACCAGAGGAGGCAGAAGGCATTTATGTGTAAGGATCCCAACTATTCCCCACGCCCCCATCTCTACCCTCCATGGATCCAGCACCATTTTCAAGAGAGAAGCCAGAGGAGGATGAAGTGATTTAGGAGCTAAAGCGTCCTTATTCAAGGAAGACTGAATACCCCTTACTTAAACTTTTCACATTGGACTGAGCTGCAAACAAAACTGGACATTTCCATTTTTTCCCAGCTATTTATACAGGATGATGCCTTAGGAGGTGGGTCAGATTAGTTGCAGACTAAATTTAAAGAATTGCATTTTTCTCTGTCCACTTATGACAGAATGTGAAATTTTGTGTTCGCTTGATTCACTCGTCAAACATGTTTACTGAATGACTTCTGCATCCCATTTCCTGGGGATACAGAGGTGATGAAGACGAGCATGGGTCCTGCCCTCCTGGAGCTCCTAGAGAATGTTGGAAGACAGAAAATGAACACACACATTTTATGGAGTGGTATGTGCCATGGAAGAAATAATGTGTGGTGTTAGGGAATAAGTGAGAAGGGGAATGCTGTAGCTAGGGCGTGGTCACAAAGTGCTTCTGTGGGGAAGTGACATTTAAGCTGATGCCTGAGTGACAGGAAGAAGTGAGTTAGCAAAGACTAGGGAATGATAGTCTAGGTGAAGGAAAAGCAAGTACCAGGTCTCTGGAGAAGGAACAGAGCTGACGTCTTGAGGAAAGAAGGTCATCATGGGTGGGGTTCAGGAGCAGCAGGAGAGGGGTCACTGATGTCACTGAGGAGGTGGGCTGGCTATGGGGTTGGTTGCAGTGAAGCCATGTGCCTTTGGCCA
Organism: Pongo pygmaeus; assembly: GCF_028885625.2. NCBI lineage: Eukaryota > Metazoa > Chordata > Mammalia > Primates > Hominidae > Pongo > Pongo pygmaeus. The sequence continues at coordinate 33,929,926 of NC_072387.2, forward strand.
AGCTGTGTGGGTCTTCAAAATGCTTAGGACAAGGCTGGATGCAGTGGCTCACGCCTGTAATCCCAGCACTTTGGGAGGCTGAGGTGGGCGGATCACCTGAGGTCAGGAGTTCAAGACCAGCCTGGCCAATATGGTGAAACCCCATCTCTACAAAAATACAAAAATTAGCCGGGCATGATGGTGGGTGCCTATAATCCCAGCTACTTGGGAGGCTGAGGTGGGAGAATTGCTTGAATCTGGGAGGCAGAGGTTGCAGTAAGCCAAGATTGCGCCATTGCACTCCAGCCTGGGCAACGGGGCCAGACTCCGTCTCAAACAAACAAAAACAAACAAACAAAATATGCTTAGGACAGGCAAACCACAACTTCAAAGGAAATTGCGCCTCTCCTAGATTAGCTGTTCAAAGATGGTGTTCATGCATATTGAATCAGCAATGAGATTTTAAAGTTGGTGTCCCTAACTTGGGCCAGTGTTGGGGTCCTAGGAGCAATGGAGAATGTCTATCCTAGCAACAGAGGAAGTTGCTAAGGAGAAGTAACTGGACTTGTATTTTTAAACCTCGACCAATCCAATCCACATGAAAAATTACTCTGAGTTGAGTGTTTGAAACATAGCTTTTCTTTTTTTTGGTTTTAGATATGAAATACATTTCCTTAAAAGCACATTTGTCTTCATTTCATTTACAGGATAAATTTAATACATCTAAGGTATAAAATGGGTTTTGAGGAACAGAAGCCAGTGTATATTGCTGTACTTATTGGAAACAAGGCTTCAAATTACAGTGGCTCAACTTTCACCCACTGTGCTAGAGCCAACTAGGTTGTAAATAAAGTATCACCAGCACGTGTCCCTGCTCACACACAATTACACCTGCAATGCTCTGCTCTTTCTCTGCACAGCCAAATCATAATCATTCTTATAAGCCTACTTCAAATGGCTTCCTGAATGAAATCGCTCTGTTTCTTTGGCCCCCATTGAGACTGGCAGCCATCTTTTGTGCTTTGAATTTCCACATTTCTTGCTCTCTGTTGCTGTAAAAATGGAAGCTTATGCCCCTCTCCCTACCCACTACTTCACAAAATGCCTTCTATCTAGGAGGTGCTCAATAACTGAATGCATTCCATAGCCAACAATATTTTAAATCATAAAGAATCCATGGCCTGTTACTTCTCTTTTCATCTTCTCTGATCTGAAAAAAAGAAAGAAACCAACAAGTATTTGCAGTAATAAGAAATCCTGACCCATCAGTGTCGCTTTCCCTTTGTGTTTATTTCTTTTGAATTCTTGGGTAGAAGTGGATTGCAGATGCTATATTTGGAGAGATGCGGTTTGTGCAAAGGAGGGTCTTGAAAAGGCCTTCGAAATGTGTCTGCCAAGGCTAAAATAATCACATTTTGCATTTACCAGCATTTTCATTGTGTCTGTTTGATTAGGAGAAATAATCAGCCCAGTGCTTCCCCAGTGGCTGAACTGCTTTTGATGTGCCTGTGTTCTGAAGGATTATAAAACATCTTTGCAAATATGGGGTAGAGGCCATAGTTGAACTTGAAACTCTTTTGAGGAGTGGAACGTATGGGTATATGCATGCACACGTGCTTCATGTTACGAAGGCTTTGCAATGACTGCACGGTTTTCCTAGAGATTTTTCTGGGGGCAAAGAGAAAGCTACCTTTACATACTTTTCAAGTACCTAAAACATTGGAAAAAAGACATAACCAACTTCTTAACTCATGTAGTAACAGTTTGAATACCTATGTTTACCAGGAAATTTCAGCTAATAGAAATTTAAGTGATTATTTCCTTGAGATGGGAGTTGGGATATAATCAGGTTGTGAACTACAAAAGAACTTCGTTTATATAAGGGCTCAGCAAACCATGGCCTGTAAAGTAAGACTGGTTTTTACATTTTTAAAGATGTGTGAGGAAGGAGAAGAAGGAGAAGAAGAAGAAGAAGAAGAGGAAGAGGAAGAGGAAGAAGAAGAAGAAGACGAAGAGGAGGAGGAGGAGGAGGAGGGGAAAGAAGGAGACTATGAGACAGAGACCATATGTGGCCCACAAAGCCTAAAATATTAACCAACTGACACTTTACAGAAAAATTTGCCAACCCTTGATTTATGTAATCGATTTCTATTTTGCAGATGAAGAAACCAAGGCTCAGATGGTAGCCTGCTTACCTAAGCTCACAAGAAGCAGCCTGTTCTATTAAAGGAGAATCGGATTCAAGTTTCTGCAGATCTGGCTTCTAATCATATCTTTCATTTGAGCTAATATGGTTTTGTGACTGATAATAAGATTTCCCTTTTGGCTCTATGATTCTAGAGTTCACAGAGAAATGTGTGCAATGCAGTTCTAACACCAACTACCTGGAGTGAGGTCAGACTTTACAGGTTAAGAGCGCAGTCCTCTAGAAGACTGTCCATGCTTCAACAACCAGCTGCAGGCTGTGGGGTTCCCAGACCACCTGCACATCTGACCAACTGGCTACACATTCAAAGGTTCCTACTACTCCTCAAAGAACTCAGAAAAAATGCTACACTTATGGTTACAGTTTTATTACAAAGGATACAAGTCAGGACCAGCCAATTGGAGACACAGAGGTTGAGATCTGGGAAGGTCCTGAACATGAAGCTTCTGTGTCTTCAAGATGTGTCACTTCTTGGCATATTGATGTGAATCACCAACCTGGGAGGCTCCCCTGAGTTTCAGTGTCCACAAGTTTTTATTGGGGTTTCATTATGTAGGCGTTATTAATTGGATCATTGGTCACATGAATTCAACCTCCATCCCCCTTTCCCCTCCCCAGAGGTTGGAAGGTCAGGCTGAATCACCCGGCTGAAACCCCCAACCCTCTAACCACATGATTGGCCTTTCTGGGATGGCTGGACCCCATTCTTAAACCATCTAGCAACCCACCATGAGTCATCATCTTAGCAGGAACTGAGGAGCGCACAGAGGGACCCACCATGAATAGCAAAGATGCTCCTATCACTGCGAAATTCCAGGGGTTTAGAGGCTCCCTTACAGAAACTGAAGACAAAGACCAGACATATTATTGCACAAGTGTCCGAGCCGGGTCTGACTCCACCTTGACTTTTCATTCTGTGCGTATGGAGCACAGTTACAGACTGACTGACGTGGGACGGCCTGTGTGACTGGCGTTGGGAGGAAGACGAGGGTGGCCTGTGTGACTGGCATTGGGAAGAAGATGAAGGTGGCCTGTGTGACTGGTGTCGAGAGGAAGATGAGGGTGGCCTGTGTGACTGGCGTTGGGAGGATGATGAGGGTGGCCTGTGTGGCTGGTGTAGGAAGGAAGATGAAGGTATTTCTTTCCGAAGTTGTTTTTTTTTTTTTTTTTTTTTGAGATAGTGAAACTTTGCCAGGGAAATGGACTAGATGTGTCTCAAGCATCTTTTGGAGTTTTAAACATTTTGAATTAAGTTAGGGTGAAAATACTGCAGTTTGGAGTGAAGGATTTTGTTTCTGTGTTACTTAAGGCAATGAAACAATAATAATTTGCCCTTATGTTAACTCTTCTTTCGTGTTTACTCCCTTATTTGAAGTTCTTAACTCCCTGACCTATTTAGTTTATGCTTTTATTTGTGTATGTTACATAAAAGTTATCATAAATAAATAAATACATACATATTATTACAATATTTAATATATTGGAACAAATTTCCAAAACCTGTCAGCATTTTTCATTTTCTTCCCCAAAACCATCTCCATGGAATTTGTTTATGTAATGGATAGAAATTAGGTGTTGTCCTCACTTTTACCTGCTCCCCTGACAATGTGAGGTCCATCATTGTCCTTGCTTCCTCACCAGTGACTTCCACATTCTTATTGCCACACACACATTCCAAGTGAGTGAAACGATGAGGAATTTGAGTCATTCAGTAAAATGAAAAACATGACCAATCATGTGGTTAGAGGGTTGAAAATATGAAAATATACGTTTTGTACAATGAAGTGAACAAAGTGCATGGAGGAGACATCAACCAGAGAGCTAGAGCTGGCGGAAGGTGAGCTGCTGAGTGCGTGTCCCTCCCCTTCCACCCCCTCATGCTTCTGTGGGTCACTGGTGTATCTACTGTAACTGATCTGCTCTGCTCTGCCCTTCCCTGTTCTTCACCTGTCCTCTTATTGCTGGTCTCTGGTGGGCATTCTCTACCATCTCTCTTCATTTCCTAACATTCTGTTCTTTCTCCAACCCCGGGCAGAAACTCTGAAGGCAGGAGGAGGAGGACAGGGGTGCTTATCTCATTAGTCCTGCACTTCCCACCCACTTTGGGGCTTCATCAAAACCTACTGGCCCAGGTGTTGCTGTGAAGACTTTCCTCTGCCAGATTCAGCCTCCTGGGTCTGGGTTGTAGCATTTAACAGCATCTGTGCTAGATTATCTAAAATCCTGGGCACCTGGTGGTGATCTACAGATGAATAGGAATTTGTCCCTCCTCTTTAACCCTTCTTGCTTTTCCATCTTATAGGGAAAACAGGTTCTCTGCATACTGCTTTACCATACTAGTTAAGATACGTGGTTATGAGAAGTTTATAGAATGATCCAGTGGTGGCTCATGGAACCCAAACCCCCTAATGCAGCTGGGATCTCGGAGAGGACTGGACCTAGGACCCAAAAAACTGCTGCCTCATCTCTATCTCAAAAAAAAAAAAAAAAAAAATCCTTTCTCTGTCTCCTGGTCCACTCAGAGGGTAGAAGACGGCCATCTAGAGACCTGGTGTGTATATGTTAATAGGCCAGCCACATGCAGAAATGGTCCCTACGAGTTCCCATGTCAAAGTTCCCAGAAGAGAGACCCTTGGTGGCCCAATTTGGACCAAGTAACCATCCCTGGTCCAAAGAGCTGTAACAAGTAGATGGGATTGCACGGTATGACCCAGCTGATGGGCTCCCTGGCTTGTATGAGGAAAGAGGTCTGGTTCAAGGGAGACAGACAAGGGAGCAGCTGGTTCAGCGGCTGGGTCTACATTAGCCTCTTATGTATTCATTTGACATATTCTTTCAGACTGTCTACTGTGTGCTAGGCATGATCCAGGGCACTCTATCCAGGGATAGAGCTGTGAACAAGAGGAAGTCTCTGCCCTCACGGCCTTGACCTTCCACTGTCTTGTCTGCATTTCCACTTTGCAGGGTGGGGGCAAATTTAGTGCTTTTCTCTTTGCTTACTCTTGTTCTCTCAGTTCTTTCCCTTCCCTTTGGTTTCTTTCTCAACTAATAGATATTTATTGAACTCCCACTCTCTGCTGACACAGCGCCTGTTTAAATGGTGGAGGTGTAAGCATATACTCATTTTCTGTGGTAGTATTTGCAAAATGCATTAACTCACAATTATCTCATGAAACCTTAGTCATAATGTGCTTTGCTGTAGAAGGTATAATGTTTCCTTAGGCAATATGTTTTCCACAAATTTTTTTGGAAAATATCTTTTTTCTAATACAGGGTTAGGTCGAGATGAGGCCACTGAGGTAGAAAAAATTTATCTGAATCTTAGGGACAGGTGCGGGGTGGTATAACTATTTCTACCCAGGAAAAAAATCCCAAGGTTTTCCCTGTTGTGGTATAGAAAGCTGTGTTGGCCTGAAACATGCTAGGTAGGTAAGTGGGAGACATTATTCCACTTCATTCTGTCATCACTATTTACTCGTGTCAATAATTTTTTTCACTCCAATATTTGTTATCCAACATCTAAATTCTTGTTTGGAAAAGTTATTGTTCTGGTTATTATTTCTATCAGTGATTTTTTTTTCTGTCCCAGTCTTCTTCAAACCTCAGTGGTCTCGTGTTTCTTCCTTTTCTGGTGCACACATTTAAACCTCACATCCCCAGAAATCTTGCAGAGTTTTCTTTCTTTCTTTTTTTTTTTTTTTTTTTTTGGTAGGGATGAGGTCTTCCTATGTTGCCTAGGCTGGACTCGAACTCCTGGGCTCAAGGCATCCTCCCAACTTGGCCTCCCAAAGTGTTGGGACTACAGGCATGAGCCACCATGCCCAGCTCAGGGTTTTCTCTTCAGATGTTTCTCATGTCCATCCTTTTATCCCAACCTCCATGTAATTCACGCTTTTATCATCTTGCTTCTAGATTGTAGAATTAATTTCCTACCTGGTCCCCTTATCTAAAAATTCTCTCCTGCTGTTGCCCCTTTGCCGTCACTGTCAGATGCTCTTCTCTCCTGCTCAGAAACTTCCTGCGATCTCCTGTGACCTTCAGGATGAAATTCTAGCTTCTTTGCTTGGCATTGAGTCATCCACAGTCTGGCCACAGGCTATTTTTTTGGTGAACTTTTTTTCTGCTTTTTCCCAATTTGGACCCTCAGGGTTGATTTGTTTTTTCAGTTGGCCCCGATACAATTTTGTCTGCTTGGGCCTTTGCTTAAGCTCTTCTTGCCCTTGCCCACAATGCCCTTCCCTTTCCTCCAATGCCCTTCCCTTTCCTAATCCACACCTCACTCACATTGCCAGGCTCTTCTGTCTGTACTCAGAATCTATTCCACCACCTGCCCTCCCAGCACAAAGAGGCTGCTGACCTCTGAGCCTCCTTAGCACCTTTGGGCCCACTCTTAGTCACACACTGGTAAGTAACCATGGTTACACCTTCATGCCTTAATTGAGGGAACATTTTCAAGGGCAGGAACTTGATCTTTTGTTTTTGTGTTCTCAGCGGCATCTAACAAGTGATCCTGACTGGGTGCTCATCAGCATCACTTAGTGAGCTTTAGAAACAAAACACAGTGACCACAGAATCTGAGAGGGTAGGGCCCAGGAACTAATACATTGTGAAAGTTGCACTGGTAATACTAATGCACAGGGGAACTGAGAGCCACTAGGTGAGCAATGGACCACTTTGACCATGCACTGTTCAGTGAACCCAGCCTGTCCCTACTGTCCTGGAGCTTGGGCTCCTGGGTGCAGTGAGACAGAGCCTCCATAAATAAAATCAGGTAATGATGATATCTGGTACTGTGGAGGACGACAAGGCAGGGTAAGTGGGCAGAGAGAAAAGCAGTACTTCCATATAGGCTAGCTTCAAAAATATTCTCCATCTGTCTTACATCAGCAAATGCTCCAACACCTGGCCTTCCCTGATTGAAGTCCGGGAGCCCCAGCTGGTGGGCCAGACAGTCTGGAAGAAGGGATTCTGGCTCTCTGCTGCCGCTTGTTGTTGAGTAGACGACCAAGCAGTGTCCCATGGAGCCAGAAAGACCCCAGAGAGTGGGAGGTTGGAGGGAAGGAGATGAGGGATCCTGTCTGAGTGAGGAATAGCCAGGGTGCTGTGGGCACACGCAAAAAGCAAGAGGAAAACTGGAGTGTGCCTGACCTGTGACCAGGGACCTGGCTTGAGCCCTGGAGCCTGCACCCACTAGGCGTCCCCATCTAGGTGAAGGGAGAAGCCTTAGCCCACTTCAGACTTAACTCTTACTTAATATTCAGAATAATATGTCAGCTTTCAGTAAACCAGTTTACATTTCGCTTGTCCCTTTCTTAGGATAAGGATTATCATCCTTCTAATCACTTTAAAAAGATGATGTAGCCAAAACTTTCTCTTTAAAAGTGTTTCTCTATGACAGTGAAAAGTATTCTTTGTAAGAGGGAAGTGAAGGTTTACTTGCGTAAGATGTTAGTTTTTTTTTCGTTTTTTTTTTTGAGACGAGTCTCGCTGTCGCCCAGGCTGGAGTGCAGTGGCGCGATCTCAGCTCACTGCAGCCTCCAACCCCCGGGGTTCTCGCCATTCTCCTACCTCAGCTTCCCGCGTAGCTGGGCCTACAGGCGCCCTCCACCTTGCCCGGCTAATTTTTTGTATTTTTAGTAGAGATGGGGTTTCACCGTGTTAGCCAGGATGGTCTCGATCTCCTGACCTCGTGATCCGGCCGCCTTGGCCTCCCAAAGTGCTGGGATTACAGGCGTGAGCCACCGTGCCCGGCCAAGATGTCAGTTTTTTAATGATGTGCAACGTCCGTTTCTTTGATAGTTGGAAAGCGTGGCAGGTATTAGAGGACGAATGTATATTTAAGAAAAACAAAATAAGGCTTCATCTGTAGAGTATTAATTTTTCTGTGATCTTTTACCTCAGACGCCTCTCCTCTGAAGGTCACTTCTCAAGCTGGGCAGCCCCTTCTAACAAGGGATGCTGCCTTGGAGTTGGAGATGAGGTGAAGATCTACGTGCGGGTACCAGTTTCAGTAATAACTGGATCCTTCTCTAGGTTTAGGCTGGAACGTCTCAAGTGAAGGTTATTGGGGGGCAGGGGTTTGGGTCCACCCAAAAAGTCTTGACCCATAGGACTGAAATCAAATCTTGAGCTAGGCTGGCTTGCCACGTAACCACAGAAACGGTAATTTAAGCAATAAAACGAAAGCTCGCGCGCTGGTCCAGAGCTGGGGTTGGGACAGCTACTGCCCTCAGGTCTCCAAGTGCGTGTAGGGAGAAGAGCGGCGGATCCCTTGCAGACAATGGTGGGAGCGAGCTCTTCACCCTGGGGTCTGGGAAGCCCATTTTTAGCGCCCAGAGGTGTGCTTTCGCCATCTCCTTCTGCGGTGGCTGCTTGCAGGGCGCATTCCCATTGCTGCTGTCTCTGTTCCTAAGGAAGATCAAAGGATCCCAGAAAACCCAGTTCCAGAGCTCAGTTCCCGGGACTAGAGGGTACGCTCGGCCAGATGGCTGGGGGTGCCGCTGGCCTTGGCGACCCCGCCGTCCCCGCGCGGTCGCCCTCCCCGGCCCGGCAAGCAGCTTGGGCGTCCAGCCCGGCCCGGTCCCTGCAGGGAGGGAGCGCAGGAGCTGGGGGCCGCTCTCCCGGGGCGGGGCTCGCTCCACAAGCGCCGGGGGCGGCGCGGGGCGTGGACGTGGGCGTGGGCGGGGCCGGGGGCGGGGCCGGCCGTGGCTGCGGCGGGGGCGGCGGCGGCGTCTCCAGGGGGAGCCAAGGTACATAGGCGGCGCCCGCCTCACCCGAGCATCCTTCCCCGCCGGTGGCCGCCCGCCCGCGGCCCGCGCTCGCAGCCTCCCGCCTGGCGGTTGACTTCTTTGTGTCGTATTCTCTGCCTGCGCCCTGTCTCTGCAGGACCTGTTCGTTCTTCTTTGGGCTATAAGAAGGCAGAGGATGAGATGTCCCGGGCCACGTCTGTTGGAGACCAGCTGGAGGCACCCGCCCGCACCATTTACCTCAACCAACCGCATCTCAACAAATTCCGCGACAACCAGATCAGGTAGGAGAAGGCGGCCGGCTCGCGCGGAAGGCGGTGGAGTCACAGCTGGGAAGGGGCTCGTCCTCGTGCGCGGGGCTTGGCCGCGCACCTGGCCGGCCCCCATCCATCTCCCCCAGAGCCTTCGCCTGCCCCCTCCCCACCCCACTAGCCCGCGGTGCAGCCCCGCGCTTCCAGTAGGGTCATGCGAATGCAGCCCTCACCGTCCTCTCCTGCGCATCCGTTCTGCGCCCAGCCTGCCTCTGAGCCCTGAGAAGTTTTCACTCTAATGTCACCGACAAAAATGCGGTCTCTGCTCTTTTCATCCCTGGGCTTCCTTCCCGGAACCCCCTTCTAGCCTTGTTTTAAGCCAGTTGATAGCCCTCTTTAGCAATTTTTAGACCATACTATGGGGGACGTGCTTCATAAGGGAATCCCACAAGTCACAAGGACTCACATTCAGTTCTCAGTGGTCCACGACAATTGTTAAGAGGTCTTCATTTGCTGGGAAACTTTGCCCAGAGTTAGCAGAAAGATGGACAGAAGCTAGCGTTTAAATGTCTACTTTTGCTGGCCGCTATGTCACACACCTTAACTATAGCAGCTTAGTGAATCTTCATAACTTCTTGAAGCAGGCCAGGAGACTGGAATATAGAGATGCTAAATAATGTACCTATCGTCATACAGCTCCTAAATGGCAGGGCTGGAAATTGAACCCAGCCCATCTGACTACTAAGGGTAAAATTTTTTTCTGCTGTGCAAAGCTAGTTCTTTAGCACGGGTGTTCGTACATTTTCAAATTTCATTAAACTTTCAGGCTTAAACAACTTTGTATCTGGGAGAGACTTCAGAGGATGTAGTTCTGTGAGCTGCTCAGAACACCATGCTTGGGTGTAGAGAAGTTCAGTGATTTATCAGGTTACACATAGATTATTGACAAACCTGAGTTCCAATCCAGTGTTCTTTTTTGGAAGACAAAAACTTTGTTGTTATATGTTTAAGTATTCCACTACTGCACTAACACTTGTACAAACGACTTAGCCTGACATCTTTATTTAGAAAGGTCAGGCTGTTGGACATTATTGGGGTATAATAATGGTGCATATTATATGGAGGTGGAATTTTCACTTATTAAATGAGTGTTAGATTATGCAGCTTTATTTTGGGTTTTAAGAATGACAGTTGGGCATATTTTATACTTAAAAGTGTAACTTGGAAGAGTAGCTGAGTCCCCATTTCAGAATGTCTGGGCTTCGTTTAAGATACAGAGCATCAGCCACAGTGAGTTACCACTTCACAAACTAGGGTGGCTCCAATCAAAAAGACAAATAACAAGTATTGGCAATGATTTAGAGAACTTGGTACCCTCATGCATTGCTGATGGGGATGAAAAACGATGGAGCTGCTTTGGAAAACAGTAAAAATGATGGAGCTGCCTTGGGAAACAGTTTGATAGTTCTTCAAAAGGTTCAATGTAAAGTTACCATATGACCTAGCCATTCTACTCCTGGGTATATCTCCCCAAGAGAAATGAAAACCTACGTCCACACAAAAACTTGTACACATATATTTCACAGCAGCATTATTATGAATAGCCCCAAAGTAGAAATAATCTAAATGTCCATCAGCTGATGAATGAATAAATAAGATGAAGTATATCCATACAGTGAAATATTATTGGGCCATAAAAAGGAATGAAATATTGACACATTCTACAACATGGATGAGACTTGAAAGCATTATGCTAAGTGGAAGAAGCCAGTCACAAAAGGCCTCACAGTACATGATTCCATTTATATGAAGTATCCAGAAGAGGCAAATTTATAGAGTTATGAGGTAGATTAGTGGTTCCTGGGGCTGAGGAAGAGAGAAAAGGTTGGGGGGAAATGGGGAATGACTGTGAATGTGGATGGGGTTTCATTTTGGGGTGATGGTTGCACAACTCTGTGAATTTACCTAAACCATTTGGAAACCTGCACTGCTCATGTAGTTCCATTTCTTCACACCTTCTCATATGTGTTTCTATTGAATTGCTTTCAAAAAGATGATTTTCTAAAAGATATGTACTGTATAAGGATATGGGATTTGAAGAGCTACTTTTCTTTTTAAACTTTAGTGTGTTTTCAAGTTGTATTTTTGCTTAATTTCTATTAATTCCTTTAATTTTGTTATCCATTTGTGCATGCTTAAGACTGGGAGAAAAAAAATAGAGGCCTTTGTTTTTCTCTAAATTCTTTTGTTTTAATGGAAGGTAAAGTTTTTTTTTTTTTTTTTTTTTTTTTTGGAGACGGAGTCGCTCTGTCCCCCAGGCTGGAGTGCAGTGGTATGATCTTGGCTAACTGCACCCTCCGCCTCCTGGGTTCAAGTGATTCTCCTGCTTCAGCCTTCCAGGTAGCTGGGATTACAGGCGCCTGCCCAGCTAATTTTTGTATTTTTAATAGAGACGGGGCTTCGCCATGTTGGCCAGGCTGGTCTCAAACTACTGACCTCAGGCGATGCACCTGCCTCAGCCTCCCAAAATGCTGGAATTACAGGCATGAACCACCATGCCCAGCTGGAAGGTAAAGATTTTTAAGAGCACTGATAATGGAGCTTTACTACCTGTTCTGTAATCAAGACTGAAAGCTGACCCAGACTGATTGTATTATTAGTCAGAGGGATTCCGAGTAGCTGCCTGCTGTGCAGTTTCATCTGTACTGTTTTGAGAGAGGCAGAGTAAGTTGAGGATGTACAGTGGGTTGGTGAGGAATAAAGTAGGCAGTTACCAACTATTGTATTTAAAGCTTTATATAAGTATATAATTGAATTAGTTGAAATACATTAAAATTCATATAATTTCTGAGTTCATGGCTTATACTGTGAGTGTAAGTTTCCGCATGCACTGGTTAGGGTCTAAGAAATTAAAATGTGGTCCTTGACGTTCTTTAAAATGGCCTTTGAGTATTTGGTTCACCTTGACTCTGTGTTTAAATAGGAATTACTAATGGTTATCAGTGACTTGTAGTTCATTAAAAAATTGATTATAGGCCAGATGCAGTGGCTAACACCTGTAATCCCAGCACTTTGGGAGGCCAGGGTGGGTGGATCACTTGAGGCCAGGAGTTTGAGACCAGCCTGGCCAACATGGCAAAACCCCATCTCTACCAAAAATACAAAAATTAGCCAGGCGTGGTGGTGCTTGCCTGTAGTCCCAGCTACTCGAGAGACTGAGGCACAAGAATCACTTGAGTCCAGGAGGCAGAGATTGCAATGAGCCCAAATCGCACCACTGCACTCTAGCCTGGGTGACAGAGCAAGACTCCGTCTCAAAAAAAAAAAAAAAAAAAAAAAAAATGATTGTAAAGCTTCTTAGCATTATGGTTTAAGGATTTTAGACAACGTCAAGCCATGTTATTTTAGCACTTTAATGTTACCGAACTCAAGTTTTATGACAATATTGATTTTTAAAAATAAGGCCTTTTATCTTGGCCATGAATGTTTGCTAAAAGTTAGTGAAGCTATTCAAAGGAATATTTTTATAAAAGGATAAATAATTTGTTTTTTAATATAATTTTTCTGGAGAAAAGGTTAATGGTTTTGTTAGAGTCAGGGGCATGGAGAGTTTATTCCAGTTCCTTTGCCCCTAAATTGAGCTTTTGGAAAAGAAGGGACCACATGGGATAGATGAGGCTCAGACTAGTCTGCTGACTCAGGGCTGTCTGACTTACCTTGTTGTACCCCTTGGCAGGCCTGTCCTCTCTGGAACAGAGTTCTCTCCCCTACTTTCCTCAACCCTAAGCCGGTTTTGGTTTGAAACCCTCTGGATTATAGCAGTTGCTCTGCGCTTGCCTTTCTGGGCAGCTGGCGTTTGACTAGGAGTGGGAGTTTGAAGCAGAGGAAGGGAGGGCAGTGAGGGGCGGCATGCTGTCATTCAGGACAGGAATTCTATGGGCCAAGGTTACTGGAATGGAATTGACGTGACTGAAGAAAGAGGGTGGGTCTGGGGAAATGCCTAGAAAGCAGGAGTGAGGTCCCCTCTGGGGTCCACTGTGGCCTTAGCACCCCCAGGGGAATGCACTACATGAGAACTCCAAATTCTGGCCAATTCGTTGAATTTTTGGGAGGGACTGTGCTATGTATATAGATGTCTCACCAAACCTTGTTCTTGTTCTTGACACTGAAAATCCCACCAGTGTTTGATCTGAAGTCTGTGGTAGGTTTATTAAGTCTTTCATTATTGAAGTCAATGAATTCAGATTACCATCATGATGGAGAATTATGAAGTGGTCTTTTTCTACCAGGGACTGATTTTCTAGGACCTTAACAATGAGGATAATAACTTCCTTCATCCTCTAGAAATGAATAGTAATTAATGGGATTCAATGTTTATATACATATGTAAGATTATGTATGTGTCCACCTAACAAGATCTCCTTTTCCTGAAGTGTACAATCTTATCTCCTTTCAAATGTTTTGAAGGTTTTAGTGCATAATTCAGCCATCTAAAGTATACAATTCAGTGATTTTTAATATATTCATAGAGTTGTGCAACTATTATCACAGTCAATTTTGGAACATTTTCATCACCTCCAAAAGAAATATTATACTCTAGCTATCATCTCCCATCCCTTCCTCCCCCCACCCCTAAGGAACCACAAATTTACTTTGTATTTCCATAGATTTCCCTGGACATTTTGTATAAATAGCCTCATATCCTTTTAAGTTAAATATTAAATACTTACAAAAGCTCACTGTTTAGAGGAAACTGGTGGTGAATTTTTAATTTTATATATCTAAATTTTCAAAAATGTTTAAAGTTATAATGTTTTTTTCCCCCAGAAAAATCTTGAAATAATGTGCTGATCAAAGGAATGAGCAATACTTATGTCATCACTATCAGACATATGTAATCTTTCTATGTGATTATCAGCATACCATTTGAAATAGTGAATTTCAAAGTCATAAGGCAGTTTTCTTCAATATTTGAAATGAGGTCTTCAAAGCTAGTTAGGAATGTTTACAGTTACTCAGTTTTGAATGACTCATTCATTTCAGGTGGGCGTTTTAGCTAGCAAAAACTTCATTACAGTGATAACTTGAGCTTTGTCAAGTTACTGCATTTCTTCAGGTTGGTTTGCCTTAAAGGAAAATTACTTCATATAAATTTTTGATAAATTTTTGTTGGCTTTGCCAAGGTAAATTTTAAATAGAATATTACCTTTACAGGGCCGGGCGCGGTGGCTCACGCCTGTAATCCCAGCACTTTGGGAGGCCGAGGTGGACAGATCACGAGGTCAGGAGATGGAGACCGTCCTGGCTAACACGGTGAAACTCCGTCTCTACTAAAAATACAAAAAATTAGCTGGGCGTGGTGGTGGGCGCCTGTAGTCCCAGCTACTCGGGAGGCTGAGGCAGGAGAATGGCGTGAACCCGGGAGGCGGAGCTTGCAGTGAGCCGAGATCGTGCCACTGCACTCCAGCCTGGGCGACAGAGCAAGACTCTGTCTCAAAAAAAAAAAAAAAAAAAAAGAATATTACCTTTACAGAAAAAGGAATTGAGCACTGTATGCTAGGTTGGTACAGTATCATTGTTTATAATATTAATGCTGAGATCCTAATTTTTTTAACCTTGTTTTTTGGTTGTTTTGTTTTAACTTATATTTTAGGTTCGGGGTGTGTGTTCAGGTTTGTTATATAGGTAAACTCATGTCATAGGGGTTTGTTGTACAGATTATTTCATCACCCAGATACTAAGCCTAGTACTCAATAGTTATTATTATTATTATTATTATCTGAGACGGAGTCTCACTCTGTCACCCAGGCTGGAGTGCAGTGGTGCAATCTTGGCTCACTGCAACCTCTGCCTCCTGGGTTCAAGCCTCAGCCTCCTGAGTAGCTAGGATTGCAGGCATGTGCCACCATGCCTGGCTAATTTTTGTATTTTTAGTAGAGATGGGGTTTCACCATGTTGGCCAGGCTGGTCTCAAACTCCTGACCTCAGGTGATCCACCCGCCTTGGCCTCCCAAAGTGCTGAGATTACAGGTGTGAGCCACTGTGCCCGGCCTCAATAGTTGTTTTTTCTGCACCTCTTCCTTCTCCCACCCTCCACCCTCAAGTAGGCCTCAGTGTCTGTTGTTTCCTTCTTTGTGTTCATGAGTTCTCATCATTTAGCTCCCTCTTGTAAGTGAGAATGTGTGGTATTTGATTTTCTGTTCCTGTTAGTTTGCTAAGGATAATGGTCTCCCCCTCATTCCATGTTCCCACAAAAGACATGATCTCATTCTTTTTTATGGCTGCATAGTATTCCATAGTGTATATGTACATTTTCTTTATCCAGTCTGTTGTTGATGGACATTTAGGTTGATTCCATGTCATTGCTATTGTGAATAGTGCTTCAGTGAGCATTCGAGTCCATGTGCCTTTATGGTAGTAGGACTTATGTTCCTCTTGGTGTATACCCAGTAATAGGATTGCTGAGTTGAATGGTAGTTCGGTTATTAGCTCTTTGAAAAACTTCCAAACTGCTTTTCACCATAGTTGAACTAATTTACGCTCTCACCAACAGTGTTTAATTGTTCCCTTTTCTCTGCAACCTCACCAGCGTATGTTATATTTTGGCTTTTTAAATAGCCATGGTGGTGGTGTGAGATAGTATCTCATTGTGGTTTTAATTTGCGTTTCTCTAATGATCAGTGATAGTGAGCATTTTTTTCATATGTTTGTTGGCGGCATGTGTGTCTTCTTTAGAAAAGTGTTTGTTCATATCTTTTGTCTACTTTTTAATGCGGTTGTTAGTATTTTGTTCTTATAAATTTGTTTCAGTTCCTTACAGGTGCTGGATATTAGACCTTTGTCAGATGCATAGTTTGCATGTATTTTCTCCCATTCTGCAGGTTGTCTGTTCACTCTGTTGATAGTTTATTTTGCTGTGCAGAAGCCCTTAAGTTTAATTAGATGGGATCATAATTCTAAAAGAATATTTTTGTCTTAAGGAATAAAAAGAACAAAATAATCTTCAATAACCAATTTGTCCATGAATAGTGGGGAGAGATTATATATGTGGTACTAGATCCAATGTCATTGAGTACTGTGAGGATGAAGAATTCTCCTCTAAATGTTTTAATGCTACAGAATTTATGTAGGATCTGGTCTTAATGCACAAGCTGCTTACAATTTAGCAAAGAAGCAATACCAGCATCCTAGTTAGAATCATAACTTTTTTTTTTTTTTGAGATGGAGTCTCACTCTATTGGCCAGGCTAGAGTGCAGTGGCGTGAACTCCACTCACTGCAAACCTCTGCCTCCTGGGTTCAAGTGATTCTCCTGCCCCTCAGACTCTCGAGTAGCTGGGATTATAGGCACCCGCCACCACGGCCAGCTAATTTTTGAATTTTTGGTAGAGAACGGGGTTTCACCACGTGGGCCAGGTGGTCTTGAACTCCTGACCTCAAGTGATCCATCTGCCCTGGCCTCCCAAAGTGCTGGGATTATAGGCATGAGCCATGACGCCTGGCAGAATCATAACTTTTTTTGGTTTATGTAAAGATCATTATCTTAAAAACCAAGGTTACATAATCTCTGATTTGAGACTGCTGTCTTTATCAAGTTTGGCAAAGGTAAAAGTATTCCTTATCAAGAGTAATTGCTGATGTTGAAAACAATCTCAAGATTTTCCTTCTGGGTGTGCTGCTTTTTGTTTAGAAGCAGATATACTTGGTTAATTTCCAAGCCAGGCACTGTATTTTCTGAACGTGAATGGCACAACAATCCTGAGTTCTTATTTTCGATGTACCAGCAGCAATTAATGCCATAGAAGAGTCTTGTAATGGGAACTGTTATCAGCTTTACACCCCTGGACAAGTCTTTTGAGGAATCCTGCAGACGAAAATATTGGAATTGGGGGAGCTTTGGCATAGTACATTCCAGGTAACCATTGAATGTGTGAGCTTTCTTGAAGAGTATTTTTAGAAACAGAAAAGCCTGTCAGCATTCGGCCAGTTTTATATTTGGTGTTTCTAAGGAAACGGCAAATGTCTAAGAGGACAGATTTTCATGGTGATTTCTTTATCAAGTTGACCCCTGTGTGGGTGGATAATGGAGCCCAGTTTGAATTTGACCAAAAAAACATCTGTGCCATTCCCGCTGTTTAAAATAGGTAAAGGCATTTGGTTTGAGAATTTTGGTCAGTAATTTATTTCCCCTCTCTCCTCTTCCCGAATTCTGTTAACTCTTATTGTCTGATGTGAACTTGGAAGCATTGATGATTCTTTGATTAAAAAGAATTAAGCATCAGGATTTGTGAGACAAATTAAAATTCAACCAGAATTGGAAGAGACCCAAGACGTGACAGGTAAGTACTGTGTTGGTCCCTGAATTGGATTCTGGAACAGAAAAGATACATTGGTGGAAAAACTGGTGAATCTTGAATAAAGTCTGTAATTGGATTAGTGTTGTGCCAGTGTTACTTTCTTAGTTTTGAGAATTGTGCTATGGTGATGTAAGATGCTAATATTGTGGGGAAACTGGGTGAAGGATAGATGTCAACTCTATTATTTTTGCAACTCTTCTATAAGTATACAATTTTTGGCCAAGTGTGGTGGCTCACACCTGTAATCCCAGCACTTTGGGAGGCCAAGGCAGGCAGATCACCTGAGGTCAGGAGTTCAAGACCAGCCTGGCGAACATGGTGAAACCCCATCTCTACTAAAAATACAAAAGTTAGCCAGGCGCGGTAGCGGGTGCCTGTAATCCCAGTTACTCAGGAGGCTGAGGGTGGAGAATCGCTTGAACCCAGGAGGCGGAGGTTGCAATCAGCAGAGATCGCACCATTGCGCTCCAGCCTGGGTGAAGAGAGTGAAACTCCATCTCAAAAAAGAAAAAAGTATACTATTTTCTCAAAATTAAACAAATCTTAAAATCAACTAGAAGTATCTGAGAATAGGAACGAAATGCTAAACTCTTGTTTTTCTGTTGAGTACTTTAGTAAATGTTTGGGTCTTTAATTGGAAACAGACATGATTTTGAAGGGAGGATGGTCAGAGGAAAAAAGGATCAATATCTTCATATGTTTGTTGTAATGAGTAGATGGGAAAACCCTTGCTCTCGGGGCATCAAAGAACATTCCCTATGCTCACAAACAGCACCAAGGGTTTGTTTGCATAATGTCTGATCTAGTTGCTTAAATTGAAAAAGTAGGTAGCAAAGTAGACTGCTCTGTTTCTGCTCAGTTTAGTCATGTGAACTTCTGTGTCCTTATCCAGAAAGTTGCATCTAAGTGTTTGTTCTACTACTTATAGCTGAGTCACTCAACAGACAGCAAAAGCTTACTCAGAAATGCTAATCAGCAACCCTTTCAAGAGGGACAATGCTTAGAGAGAACAAAAGGAGAGGTCTGACCATTGTGGCGATGTAGGGATGTTTAACAAAGAAATTTCCTGAAATCCATGAGGTTGGGTTTGGTCATTCAAATGCTGACCCATTCTTTTCTCTTAAATGAAAGCCAGCTCTTCAAAACTGAAATCACAGGTTTTAAGCCTTTACTATTTTATATTAGATGTCATTAAAAATGATTTGGAGTTGAGTTTGGGATGGTGTTAGTCACTCTGATGGATTATTCTATGTATCTTCAGTCTATGTATAACGTATACCATATGAAAGGCTTTTGGAGAGTGTTGGCAGGTTTCAGCTTAGAAAAGACTTCAGCTTGAGAGTGGACCTAACTCTCATGTAAGTTCTCTGTCTATATCAGTGGTCTCCAAAACTTTTTCATTGGATGTCCCATTTGTAACACTTTTTTTTTTTTTTCTTTTTGGAGTCTTGCTGTGTCGCCAGGCTGGAGTGCAGTGGCGTGATCTCGGCTCACTGCAACCTCTGCCTCCTGGGTTCAAGTGATTCCCCTGCCTCAGCCTCCCAAGTAGCTGGGACTACAGGCGCGTGCCACCATGCCCGGCTAATTTTTTGTATTTTAGTAGAGACAGGGTTTCACCATTTTGGCCAGGATGGTCTCGATCTCCTGACCCCATGATCTGCCCTCCTCGGCCTCCCAAAGTGCTGGGGTTACAGGCATGAGCCACCACACTCAGCCCATAAAATTTTTTAGCGTGAACCTTTGATATGTATATTTAAAACATTCATATACATGTGCTATCATTGTTAGTTATTATCTGAAGACCCAGTATGTATTTACCAAGATTCTCCATTAAGAGTTGTGGATGTAAGTACATATTGTTCACAGTCTTCTCTATTATTTTGAATGCTTTTGGCCGATTTGTCAGATTTGATTAAATTACCCTAATGTTTAACCTAGTAAAATGGTTTTAAAGAGCTTTTACTAGGAATGTGTCAATTCTGCTGCTTTTTATTCTCTTGTAATTGCATTATTAATAAGTATAATTTCCAATTTGTGGTTTTGTTGTATGATTCTTAAGCCATTTTTTTCTTTTGGGAGGGTTAATTTAGTTTAAATTAGATAAAGTGATCCATGACTCCACCTAGCTGGGACCTGGAAATTGAAATGTGTAGTAGTAAGGAGAGAGACAGACAGGGAGGGTACCACTGTTATCCCTGTATTAGCTCAGGCTGCCATAGCAAAATACGTAGACCAGTGGGCATAAGCAGGTGTTCATCTTCTCATAGTTCTAGAGGCTGGAAGTCCAAGATCAGGGTGCCAGCATGATCCGGTTCTGGTGTGGGCTCTCCCCTGGCTTGCAGATAGCTGCCTTCTTGCTATGTCCTCCCAGAACAGAGAGAGTGAGCAAGAGCAAGAGCAAGAGCGAGAGTGAGGGGGTGACAGAGTGAGAGCTCTTTGTCTCTAATAAGGGCACTAATCCCATCTTGAGGGTCCCACCCTCATGACCTCATCTGATCCTAATTATCTCCAAAAGGGCCCAACAGTGGCATTCCATCACATTGGGGGCTAGGGCTTCAACATATGAATTTTAGGAAGGACACAGTTCAGTCCACAGCACCACCCACCCTTCCCATTTAAGGAGGTTCCTCTCCAGCCACATTACGTAGAATTATGTTGGGACACCAGTGTCAGTGCATTTAATAAATGTTCCTGAAAGCTTATTTTTTGGAGGTATATATAAATATAAGCTCTGATAGTGTCTTCCCAAACCCCACTTGGGAGCTACCTCCTTTAAATTCAGTTGATTAGGGCCCGCCTTAGAGGAAAGCCATCTGGTCAGACCCAGTCTGACTTTTACTTTAGGCCCTAGGAACTCTGAGACTGATCGTGATCAGTACTATTCATAATCGTATATTTGGTATATGTGAGGTAAGCATTGCAGTCCCTCTCTGTCAAGAATTGGGGGTGCGTGGTTAGTGGCAGCACTGCAGGAAAAGTAGAAGGATGGGGCAAAGCTGCTGGTAGAGACCAATAAGCTGGGCCTGAAAGATGAGTAGGAGTCAGCCTGGAAACTTGGGTGAGGCTTGGTGGGGAGGGCAGGCCAGACATGGGGAACCCCATGTGCAGAGATGCAGAAGAGTGTAATGGCCAGGTGTGTGTCTTTCCAGAAAAGATGTGGAAGAAGAAAGTGATGTGGTTTGGCTCTGGGTCCCTACCCAAATCTCATCTTGAATTGTGGCTCCCATAATTCCCATGTGTTGTGGGAGGGACCTGGTGGGAGATGATTGGTTTCCCCCATACTGTTCTTGTGGCAGTGAATAAATCTTATGAGAGCTGATGGTTTTATCAGGGGTTCCAGTTTTGCATCTTCCTCATTCTGTCTTTGCCTGCTGCTGTCCGTGTAAGACGGGACTTGCTCCTCCTTGCCTTCTACCATGATTGTGAGGCTTCCTCAGCCATGTGGAACTGTAATTCCAATTAAATCTCTTTCTTTTGTAAATTGCCCAGTCTGGGGTATGTCTTTATCAGCAGCGTGAAAATGGACTAATACAGAAGGGGGATGATGGACAAAGTGCTGTGAAAGGCCAGGCTACTGGAGACGGGCTGCAGTAGTCAGGAAAAGCTTTTATGGGCCAAGTGACAAAGGCATAGTACTTGGGTTTGATGTGCACAGCCACCTGCTCTGCATTTAGAATAAGCACATGAGGCTGCCGTCATTGCCCAGGAAGAGGTGCAGGGCTATACTGCTGCAGGAGAAGAGAAGCACTTGGGATGGTTAGCAGTGGAGCTGTAAGTGGACAGAGCACTAGGCAAGTGTGATTTCCAGGTTCCAGTGTTAGTGATGGAGAAGGTGTTGATGCTATTTCTTGTGTTTCTGAGTTTTGTTTTGAACTATTTTGAACTGTGGATTGGGGCAAGGTGATTGACCTCAGAATAGCAGAAAGCCCCTTTCACCCCAGTATGAGACCACCCCAGAGGAGCAGAGATACACATGTAGGGGGTGATCTCTGTTGGTTGCATCATGATGGAGCTCCTTCCTCCAGCAAGGTGGGGGCAGCACTGGCTCTCTTGGAGAGACACCAAACTTTTGACAGATCTTTCCCTACCTCTAGATCTGTTTGGTTTCAAGATACTCCAGTTAGTAAACTGGAAGTAGAATAATGTCATAGCTTATAGCATGATGAGAATTAGATGAGAACAGCTGGGCACAGTGGCTCATGCCTGTAATCCCAGCACTTTGGGAGGCCAAGGCAGGAAGATTGTTTGAGGCCAGGAGTTTGAAACCAGCCTGGGCAACATAGTGAGACCCTATCTCTACAAGAAAAAAATAATTAGATGAGAATGTACCTGTTTAAGGCCGCACTGTATAAGAGCTCACAGACTCACACAGAGTTGCTCATTGACGCCAGTTATCTGGTTATTACGGATGTTGTTCTTCTTTGCCACTCATTTTGCTTTCTAATTCTTTGATAACCAAAACAATCAATTATAAGCTATAACTTGGGGAAAAGGGAAGTGGACTTGTGTATTACTCTGCCCAAGAGTTACACATTGCCAAGGGGAGAAATGTGCAGGCTGAAGAATCACCAGGTACGTTTTGGGCATTAGGGTCTTTTGTACATATATGTTTTCTAGCCTGTAACTGCTAGGGACAAGCAGGCTGGACTGCGAGCATAAGACGAGTCTAAAACGTGTTTGAGAGTGTGCATGTGTGGATTGGTGTTAAATCAAGAAACTGGCTTCTCCTTTTGGTGTCGTGAAAGAACACAGTTGCATATAAATTCACATTAAATTCACTGACACCTCCTCCTGCAAACAAACACCAAGATTCTTTACCATAGAATGGTTAAAACGTTAAACTTGGTCTACATGTGTGACTAGAGTTGTATTGAATTGTGACTATAAAGTCTGCATCTGTATCTTTCTACCCTCCCTCCTTTTTTCCCTTCCATCTTGTTTGAGACCATCAACTTTTTGGCTCTGTGGGGCTCTGCTTTGAATATCTCTGAGGAACTTGGCACTGTGCATAATATGGAAACTGAATACTTAACTGTAGATTCAATGATATAAAGGAATATTTTTTATTTATTTATTTTTAAAAATTTTTTTCTTTTTTTGAGACAGAGTCTCGCCGTTGCCCAGGCTGGAGTGCAGTGGCGTGATCTTGGCTTACTGCAACCTCGCACTCCCAGGTTCAGGTGATTCTCCTGCCTCAGCTTCCTGTGTAGCTGGGACTACAGGCGCCCACCAGCAGGCCCGGCTAATTTTTTTGTATTTTTAGTAGAGATGGGATTTCGCTATGTTGGCCAGGCTAGTCTCGAACTCCTGACCTCAAGTGATCCGCCTGCCTCAGCCTCCCAAAGTGTTGGGATTACAGGCATGAGCCACTGCACCCGGCAGGAATATTCTTTAAATTATTGAATAAAAAATATGACTCTTTTGTTTTTATTCCAGTGAAAGGTGGAAGTTTTGAAAGTATTGCTGTCTAGTATATGAAACATGTTACCAAGCTCTGATAGTTTAAAAATAGAGCTCTTTATTTTAAAACAGTAAGGCCATTTGCTGAATAGTATCACAATTATTTCTCTAATACTCAGCTTTGTTAAAACTGCCTCATAGTCATTTTTTACTGTTACCTTTACAAATTAGAATGCATTAACCGTTCTAACATCGATGTACCAGAGTAAATTGAATAATTTCACATAATGACGATGCCTTGGTAAGGCAGAAACATGAACTTCTCTCAGTATCACTGTTTTGACTGTCAGCTGTCATGCAGTTTCAACACTACACCTATTCCAACAAAGTTTTGTTCTCTGTATAAGATTAGACATAGCAGAGGAAATAATTTTAAGTACAGGATAGTGCATGTGTGTGTGTGTGTTGGGGAGGTACCACCATTATTCTCTGTACATGGGTTAGTCATATTTGTAAGCCAAACATTGTGGACATTGGAAAGTCAAAAAACTCCAAGACAGAAAATAACATAAGGGAAGATTTCTTTTCGTACTTTTACCAGCCTCCTTCCACTGCTTGTCTAAATGCGTACACACATAGGCGCATGCCATATATTTTAACGCTTATAATTCACTGGGCCTACACATGAACATCTGTCTTCCTGGGGGACACACCATTTCACCTGGAAACCATTCTAGTCCACAGTGAGCTGGTGTTGAAAGTTCTTCCTCTGAATCGAGGCTTCCTGTGAGTCCCAGACAATGATTCTAGACTGTGGCCAACACATAAGCGGCAGTCGACCCATAACAACTGCAAACACGTTTAATCACTATAACAAAACGTTAATTCTCACATTATATTTGAGTTAGTATTGGACTGTCAGGAATTTAGTAGTTCTCTTCATGTTTAGTTTGATAGTCACAGACCCATTTATAGAGATGACTCTTCAGGGCTGTCCCAGGGAGCATATGTGGCCTCTTCATATGTTGTTGGGTCTTCTATCACATCGCTGGGAAAGAGTGAGTTTTCTTATTTCACCAATTGACAACATTGCTCCTATACTCAACAAAAATTTAAATGAGGGTCGGAAAAGCTTTCAATTTTTTGCCTCTAAAATTGTACCCCCAAACTCCAATACTCCATATTAGTACGTACGAACTCTGAGGAAATGCTGAGAAAGCTGGGGACTATCTGTTACCTGCTGACAGTCTTTTCCTGTGTCTAGTTCACTTTCTGAGGTCCTTCTATGTCTAGTTTTATGGTCCCTTTGCTAGTATTTTGTATGGATGGTTGATGGGTGCAATGTGCAATGCAGTATTCCAAACATTTTTTTTTTAATCATGTGTCATGCACTTAAGCAGACAAGAAGCTATTCTCAATTCAGTGCTGGTGTTTGCTATAGAGTTAAATACTTTTTTTATAGAAATCAACCTGTGATATTTTTAAAGATTTAGAATAGTAGATTATAAGACATTTAACTGACTTGGATTTTAAACCATAGTACTTTTTATATAAATAGTTTAAAGATATTGATTTAGCATTCTTCACAGCCAAGTATGTTTTCTTATATACCCTGAAGATAAATTGATTATGCGTCATTTTTTTGAACTATTGTGTTAAGGGGCATGATGAATTTTGATATTTTGAGATACTACCATTAGAAAAAAATGAAGACGTCAGAATATGTAGCCCTTTAAAAGAAACTTATGTGCTGCTTACTGTTTGAAATACATTGAATATTTTAAAATTAGGACAGCATCAACATGGCTGCACATATACCCGTGGAATAATTGTTACAACAAATAGAGGCTGAGTGTGGTAGCTCACACCTGTAATTCCAGCACTTTGGGAGGCTGAGGCAGGTGCTTCGCCTGAGCTCAGGAGTTTGAGACCAGCGGGGGGCAGCATGGTGAAACCCCATCTCTATCAAAAGTGCAAAAAATTAGCTGAGCATGGTGATGCATGCCTGTGGTCCCAGCTACTTGGGAAGCTGAGGTGGAGGATCGCTTGAGCCTGGGAGGTGGAGGTTAAAGTGAGCTGAGATTGCACCACCGCACTCCAGCCTGTGTGATGGAGCAAAACCCTGTCTCAATTAAAAATATTAATAGTAATAATATAACGAATAGAGCTGTGGTTGAGTTCTGCAGAAGTCATGAGCTAAGATGTATGATCTGCTTAGTAAGACTTGAAAGACAGTCTCTAACTAAAAAGGTGAATTGTTTTGTAAAACCTTTTTGCCAAGGTTTATGTTCTCCGTAAAATTCTCAAATACAATTTTGCGGAGTCTTTGCAGAATGATGTCAGTGGTAATATTTACTTTTGCTTTCCAGTTCTCGTTCTTGGCATGTTTGTATTCCACAGGCTGTCATGTACCTCTCATTTCCTGTTTTGTGCATATAAAGGTAGCTTGGTTGGTGAATCCATGATATATAGATCAGGTATTTTATTTTTAGCCTTATATTGCATAAGAAAAATCTAGGTTCATTTCGTCTGGGGCAGGCTCTGATTTCTGTTTGCAGCCAGCACTCCTGGTGATTTTGTTGAAGATGGTCCTCATTTGTCACCCTCATGCAACAATGTATAGTTCATAGGAATTTTTTGAAGATTAAATGAGTTAATATGCATGAGGCACTTTAAACAGCACCTCACTGAGTGATTTATAAATTTTGCTGTTGCTGTTGTTGCATTTTAGATAGTGTGTTTGACAATAACTCTCCCATCAATTTTGGAATGTACCACTTGGGTTTTACAAAAAAAAAACAACAGGTTTTGACTTGCATTAGTAGAGATTAAAAGGTAAGGTGCATATCGAATAGGATGAATGTGTTTTAGGAACAAACTAGAAATGTTTTCTTTTTGCACTAACCTGATTTTGAAGATTAATTCTAGTTTGCCTGAGGTTATCATGGAGAACTTTAAATTATTAAACATGTAATGGAAAAAACTTGCAGTGTAATCTTTCTCTTTCTTTTTTATTTTTTTTGTAATAGCCTGAGTGGGAGGGTAATTAGCTATAGTATAAGGAACAAAACATAACAAGTACACGAGTCTTGGCTCTACCAGGGACCAACTGAATGACCTTAGGTCAAGTACATGATTTCGCTGAGCCTGACTTTTCTTGTTTGTTTGATGGAAACACACTTCCCTAGAAAGCATGTCGGGAAGCTAAATGAGATTTCAGATGCAAAAATGCCTAGGACACAGTACAGTGGCCGTAGACATCATATATTCCATCCTGTTTGACAGGTTGGGTAGGCTTGTTGCTCTTTTTTCTTTCTTTTTTCTCTTTTTTGTGGTAAAATACACAACATGAAATTTATCTTCTTTATTATATTTAAGTATACGATCCAGTAGTGTTAAGGATAGTCACACTGGTGTGCAACCAGTCTCCAGAAAGCTTTTCATCTTGCAAAACTGAAACTCTGTCCCTGTTAAACAACTCCCTGTTCTTCCTGCCCCTGCCCCTGAGAATCACCATTCTACTTTCTGTCCCTGTGTATTTGACTTCTCCAGGTCCCTCATGTAATAGTCTTATTGCTCGTTGATATAGTAATTACAACTTTACCATTACAAGGAGTCTTGGCTGGGCATGGTGGCTCATGCCTGTAATCCCAGCACTTTGGGAGGCTGAGGTGGGAGGATTGCTTGAGCTCAGGAGTTTGAGACCAGGGCAACATGGCAAAACCCTTTCTTTATGAAAAATACAAAAATTAGCCAGGTGTGGTGGCATGCACCTGTAGTCCCAGCTACTTGGGAGGTGGAGGTTGCAGTGAGCCAAAATCATGCCACTGCACTCCAGCCTGGGCATCAGAGCCATACCCGTCTCAAGAGGAAAAAAACCAAAAAGAGTCTTAGTACTCTATCACACGGTCATTTTTGGTGGTGTTTTTGTCCTTTTTCTATGCTTTATCTCATGTCTTGCTGTGTACCACAGTAAGCACCACTTTTTAAAAAATAGGTATAAACGTTTAAAGGAAATTCAGATAACTCCCCCACCCCCCACCCCCCATTTTTGCTGTCTGGTTGACTTTACCATTTGCATCTTTCCCTGACAACCCTGGCTAGGTTGGGATACACCAGGACCAGGGTACAGAGTCATAGTGCCCAGGAGGATGCTTGGTGGGGTGGGTATAGATTTTAAACCAGATCTGCTTTTTTGTTGAGTGGATCATTTTCATGGCACTGGTGCTGGTTCAGTCTCTCTTGTCTCCACCTGTAACAGGGTTTCCCTTTCACCTTCCCGATTGCTGGTGGTTATCGTTCTAAAACAGCCAAGGCACTGTGATTCTCCCTGTTGAGGGACCATCGCTACTTCTCTTTTGTCTCCAGTAAGATACACAAGGCCACTCTCGTTCTATTCCCGGCTTACCGCACCATCTCCCCAGGCTCCTCTTCCTGTGTCTGGCTGCAGCCTTTAATCATGGCACTTTCCCTGGAACACTGTCTTCTAACCTACTCAAGTTTGTCCTCCTGGAGGGCCCTGTTTTTCAGGCTCAGGTCGCATCTCTGTAAGCAAGCATTTTCTTCCTCATCCTGCATCTCCACCGTTTGCAGGCGGAGGCAGCCCCTCTGTGCCGCAGCATTTCTCAAGACTCTTTTGCTCTGGAACTTAGCATGCTGCACCACATCTATTTTTATCCATCTCTGACTCTCCTGCTCTGCTGTGTCATCCTTGATGACAAAGTCTGTCTGTTTCCCCTCGCATCCTCCCCAGCACGACGCACAATTCCTGCCAATGGGAAGTGGAAAACCTTTGCTGAAGGACTGCGCTCTGCAAGCGAAGGTCAGAATTGAACAGAAAATGCGAATTGGCTTAATGTGTTGTTCTCAGATATCCCTTCACACTTAATTGCTTATTGAACAAAGTAGAACCTCCATGGTGATGTGCAGTTACTTATGCCTCGGAAATTGATGTATTGCGTAGTGTTGATATTGTACTTTCATATATAAACTACTTCTAAAAGGGGGCTGCCGAGGTAAATGCTTTTAATGCCAATTTCTTCAGACTTGGCAGATGGATGTCTACCCTCAAATGGAGGTACATTTGGGATTTAATGTGACAGCTGGCATCCTTAGTCATTTATGTTGGTCAAGGTTTAAAACTTGTGTGTCAAACAAATTCATTTGTAGTAGCTAGTGTATACTGTCTTGGTGCTTGGTGTTGCGGCACAGTGGTAGAAAATCGAGGGCTCTGCCTGCAAGGTTACTCCTTAGCTTTTCGGGTATATTTGAGTAAGGGAAGTGTAGTAGAACACATATGTTGAACGATCCACTTCCATGGCTAAGTTCGTGGCCCCTTTTTCCTCCCTGCTCTCTGGCTCATGCCCTTAGCCTCTTAAAGAAGAGCTACGGGAGAGAAACTCTGAGCAGCCTCCTGACCTGTTTTTCCTGAGCCATAAGGTGGGTGCTTCACTCTTCATAGGGCTGCCGCCGTATAGCTTTAATTCCCACAGCACTTTCCTTAGAAGCTCTCCTCGCAGAGCACACCACGGACGGGCCAGGAGCCGGGGCTCCCACACCTGAGGCTGCAGTCCTCCAGGAGCCTCAGATGTGAGGCAGAGCCAGTCCCAGCTGGCATCTCCATGGCACAGATAAGGACACACACCAGAAAGAGTTACGTAACTTGCCTGAGTTCGTACAGTCGGTGAGCATCACAGGCTGTGTGGGATGCATTAGGGAGTGATCTGCCTGAGGTGCAGGCAATAAGAAGGTCCACACAATTAAACCCACTAAAAGTCCATCTGCTTTTAATCATCCCCATGTACCAGCAGTAACATTCTCTTCCCTGCAAAAGCCTTCATTTGGACTAAATTCTAAATAATTGCCATGACTACTATTTAGTTGTTGTTGTTGTTGTTGTTGTTGTTTTTTAGAGCGGAGGTCTTACTCTGTGGGCCAGGCTGGAGTGCAGTAGTACAATCATAGTTCATTACAGCCTCAGATTCTCCCACGTCAGCCTCGCAAGTAGCTGGGAATATAGGCACACGTCACCATGCGTGACTAATTAAAAAAAAATTTAGAGACAGGGTCTTGCTGTGTTGCTGTGTTGCCCAGGCTGGTCTCAAACTCCTGCCCCTAAGTGATCCTCCCCCCTCAGCCTCCCAAGTTGCTGGGATTACAGTCACAAGCCTGGCTACTTTTAAAGATTTCACAGTATATAGCAGATATAGTGTGTATATATATAAAATATACACATATTCTTCAATGTAGCACATATTTATTTTATTTACATTTTCTTTTTTTTTAAAGTGCTGTTGGACTTGATTTATTTCTTTTAAGTGACCATTATATTCTACATGGAAATTCATTAGGAGCACTCCCAGTTAACCCTCTGTCTCCATTGCCCACAACCAACTGAACTGTATGTGTGCATTTTGAGAGCAAGGTCCTAAGAGTTAGGACAGGTCCGGAGTTCCCTTTGGACACAGTGCTCTCCAGGAGCCCCATGGTGCTACATATTCTGGAGTTAGTTAGTTTATGTACTTATTTATGATTATTTCGTAGAGATGGGGTCTCGCTATGTTGCCCAGGCTGGTCTTGAACTCCTGGCCTCAAGTGATCCTTCCAGCAGAGACTCTCAAAGTGCCGGGATTACAAGTGTGAGTCACCATGCCCAGTGCTTGAGTTTAAATAGTAGCGATGAAATAGTGACAGTACAGCGTTTATAAACACTAAGAAAGTAGAACTTGAGTTACTTCGATTCTGTCATTTTATGTGACCACGTGGGGGTTTTTACATCTAACATTTAAGACAGCAAAACAGAATATGAACTGCAGGGTATGATATTTTGTTTGGTAAGCTCACATTTTAGTTTGGTAAATTTTTCCTAGATTCTTAAAATTGAAATTCATTCATAATTATTCATTGCTTTAAAATTGAAGACCAAGTCAAGAAAAGAAAATGTGACATTAGTGGTATGATTTAGTAGATGTTTATACCTTTGACAGAGCATTGGTTTTGTTAAATTTCACTTATTAGTTACTTGCCAATTAATGACATAAATATTGTATCAGTCTGTAACCAAAGGATCAAAATTCAAGTTGTTACATAGATAGATATGAAAACCATTGAATAAATACTTGTGCTTTTTTCTCTTTTTTTTGGACTATAAAAATTTTTATTATTTTATTTACTGGCATGATTAGATGCAGTTTTATTTTTTTGTTTTTGAGACGGAGTCTCACTCTGTTTTCCAGGCTGGAGTGCCGTAGTGTGATTTCGGCTCACTGCAACCTTTGCCTCCTGGGTTCAAGCGATTCTCCTGCCTCAGCCTCCCAAGTAACTGGGTTTACAGGCACCTGCCACCATGCCTGGCTAATTTTTGTATTTTTGTAGAGATGGGGTTTCACCATGTTGGCCAGGCTGGTCTTGAACTCCTGACTTCAGGTGATCCACCCGCCTCAGCCTCCCAGAGTGCTGGGATTACAGGCATGAGCCACTGTGCGTGGCCTAGATGCAAGTTCAATAAAGACTATTTTTGCTGTTTGTTTCTTTTTTGGTCAATTTTATGTTCTTTATAGTTATCACTGAAAGAAATTTTACCACATAGAGAAGGGGGTTGCTTACAAAAAAAATTCTCTTGGTGTGAAACACACTGGGGACATCACTGCCCTCAGCCATCATCACAAGATGCCCAGCCTTGACCCCGTCTGGACCCTCCCACTGTTTCTAACCTCTGAGTGCAGCTCCTCCCACCCCGTGTAGTCGTGTTTCTGTAGATGTAGCACTGTGTCTTACAAGCCCTCAGTTTCCTACTGTGTGAAGGGAAGGGCTTTAATGAGAGTTTTCAAGGTTTCCCTCAATTCTGAAATCTTGTGGTTGAATGGACCCTAAGCTGTGCTCTGATCGTGGTGGGGAAAGTGTTTCCATTACCTGTTGGCTCGTTATTACAGTGACCGCAGCCCCTGCTGTTTGAAGTGTCTGAGACAGGTGGGGCCCAGTTTCCTTTGGCAAAAGAAGAAACTGGCAAGACATGGAGGTGGTCCAAGGATGTGGGGTCCATTCCCTGTTGCTTCAGTGCCTGCACGAGGAGCGAGGGACTTATTCCAGGTTTCCCTTTGTGCTTGGAAGGAAGATGTATTCTCCATAGGCTCCAAAATTCATTTGTTTAGACATTTTAATTACATTTTTTGAATCTGTATTTTTAGCCTGTCCAATTAGTCAGTTTGATAATAGCATCAATCTCCTGTTACAGCTTTCTTGGTCCATTTGCTTGTGAATGTTGTTTTACATGTTTTCATGTAAAACATAATTTACATTTTGAGTAAAATTTAATTTTATGTGAAATAAAGTGTACCACACTGGTGGTAATGTGGCTGTAATTTTTACTCTGGCCTTATGCTCATTAATTATTTCTGTCTTAAACTTGGTGGTGATGTTACTATTTTAGCCTTTCCTTTCTTTTTGCTCATGTTTGTGTTATATGATTACTCATAACTTAGTTTTTAATTTTTTGAAGTTACATAAGAAAATCCCCACAGAGATCCTTTTTCATTTGATGGGGGCGCTTAAACCATTTGTTGGTGTAACTTTTTGGTAGGGTATTTTTTGTTTTATGCTTCTTATTTTTGCTTCCTTGGTGTTTTCTCAACTCTTTGGCTTGGTTGAGAAAGCTCATTGTGGGATTACTAAACATACGCAGGAACCGGAAGTGAAGACATCAGTTGTCATCACGCTGATCTTGCAGAGTCTGTGGACATTCAGGTAGGTGTATCCAGAGAAGTTAAATATGTTGGTCTAGACAGAGCTTGTGGTAGACATCCAAGCTGGAGGTGAATTTGATAACCATTTGATGAGTACACTGGTGCTAATTTCAGCCATACATGGAAAAGATGGTTCAGTGCATTGAATAAAGACCAAAGGCAGAAAACCTCAGGGATGATCTCTGTCTCAGGGTCAGGAAAAGGAATGTGGAGGGGAGGTTGCACAGGAGCCTTGGGAGGTGTAGGGGCTAACCAGGAAAGGAGGGCTGCCAGTAGGTGAGCTCAGGTGCAATGTTTATTGATTTGGGCAAGAATAAGAGAGACTTCTTTATCAATAGGGTGGAAAGAGCTTTGGGAGTCGGTTTGTGTGTGTGGGTGTCAAGGTGAATCACGTCCACTCTAAAGCTTCAGTGTACCCCATGAAATGGGGAGGAGGCAGAGTGCTCAAAGTGAAGGGGCTGGGGTAGGGTGGAGAGTTTGAGGAGAGAGAAGGGTTGGAAGAGCCAGGGTGGTACATGGGAGAGGGAGCTGTCCAAGGTCTGTGGCAACGAGAACCTAGGTGACATCAGAAAACACATGTGGGTCAATGTCTGTTAAGGGACGCACTTAGAATTGCTGTGTTGAATAATGTACTTCTGTTTCTTAATCCTTTGGTGATTAAAAAAATTACAAGGAAAAGATCAGTCTGGGTCTGCTGCATTTAATTGTGTGTATAGTAGATGTAATCTCCAAGGCGGGCGGTGGGGGTAGTTGGAGGGATCGCTTTGACCTTTCTGCCACTGCAGAGACTCCTGCTGCCAACTCTGCTGCCAATATTGAAACATTCATAAATATCTTATTAGGTTTCCTGGGAACAAAGCCATGCTGCAAAGGGTATGAAAGCCTGTTTGGCAGGGATGAAGGTAGGAAGGATTATATGAAAAGAGAGGAGACTGTGGGGACACAGCCCGCTTTTCTGTTTGTTTGCCTGCTTGTTTGTTTTTATGAGGGGCAGGCTCTGTGGTATCTGCATCTATATTTTAGAAGTGCTTTGCTGTTGTTCTGATATTCACAGGGCCTTCATCTGTGTTTAAAAAACTGAAAACATAAGGATAAAAACTGATTTGAAGCTTCTGACATTTTTATAATTGTTTTCAAACGCAGTTAACAGCATCTTCCCTTTTACTGTTTTGGACACCTTCTGTCCGAATCCTTCTAGCTGTGAGTGAATTCGACTTTGTAATGATTTATTTTTTCACAGTGATGTCAGCAAAATCACACAGACCTAGGGGTCTAGCCCGGAGCTTTGCAATGTCCTTCTAGTTCCCTGGAGGCCCTCTGCTGGCTAGCAGCCCTTGGGTGACAGCTTGCTTTCTCTTCACATCTCTTGCCTCTCAAATCTGTTTAAGATTCTGCTTCTTAAACTGTCTGAATTAGGTGTCTCTGCAGATTTCCCTGTGGCCAACTACCTCCCAAACCAAACACCTATGTAAGCCCACCTTGGTTGTTGTTCCTGAGCACATTGAGGACATTTGGGCAAACGCAACAAGAACAGGAAGTCGACAACGTTCCAGTTATAACCTCCTGCTGCTGTCCTTCCAGGGTGGGGCTGGACTTCTTCCAACCCACTTTACCACCTGTCTTTGTTCAGGAAAGGCCAGAGTGTGCCATTGCCTTGGAAATGGCCTGTGTAAGAGGCTGAGAAGGGGTTTGAATGAGTCCAAGAAGCAGTAGGATTGGATCTGGAAGGGTTGATGAGGACTGGGTGAGGTGTTGTGGGGTTGTGAGTCTCATGTGGAAAGAGCTGGAAAGCACAGATGGAGGTGGAGGGACCCTTTCTTACCTTTTCTCTGCTCTCTCTTCCCACCTATCTGGTTTTTTGGTTTTATTTTTGCTTTTTAAGAGACAGAGTCTTGCTCTGTTACCCAGGCTGGAGTGCAGTGGCATGATCATAGCTCATTGCAGGCTCCAACTCCTGGCTTCAAGCCCTCCTCCTGCTTCAGCCTCCCAAGAAGCTGGGACCACAGGCATGCACCACCATGCATGCCTTCCTTTTTTTTTTTTTTTTTTTTTAAGAGATGGGGTCTCACTGTGTTGCCCAGTCTGGTCTCAAACTCCTGACTTCAGGAGATCCTCTTGCCTTGGCCTCTGAAAGTGCTGGGATTATAGACATGAGCCACTGCTCTAGACCCCTGTCTATTTTTATAGCTTAAAGTCACTTTTGTACTTCCCATGGCTGTGTTCTGACAGTTTCATACTGTGTATACCTTGATCTGAGCTGTACACCTCAAGCTGCTTGGTTTGAATATATTTCATCTTTCTGGATTAAAACCCTTTGAACAAAGAGAACAGGATTCTTGTTCATCTTTATACAGGCAGCACTAACTGAGCAGTTTATCCACCAGAACTGTCATCACTGGGGCTCATGCACATTCAGGCTGGATGCTCCAACACTAGATGTTCCCCGTGAAACACCCGAGGGTAACCTGGCTGTATTGTCTGACTTCTTTGAAAGGTGCTGTCCTGTGGAAGGAGTGAGGGTGTGGGCTTTCTTTGCTTGACTATTTTATCAAGTTTAATTGTAGGAAGCCATTCCTGCAATTGATGACTTTATGTAATTATGTAATTAAAATGAATCATTGTTGAAGAGGAGACTGGGTGGGAAAAAAAGGATTGGGAGCATCTTGGCACATGGAAGCAGCTCTTGGGAAACTGAGAGTCTCACACCCCTGGCTCATGTGCCACCTCCAGCTTGGATGTTAGACCACCTGATCATTTTCCTATTGCGCCTGGCTTATTTTGAACCCCTGCATGAAATCTACATTGAAGAGGAGAGAGTACTTTCTTTCTTTTCACATTATAGTTAATTGCTGAAAGAAACAGTTTAGTTAGGAAATTTGAAAAAAATAAATAGTGACTTAATCTAAATGGGCCTCGATTTCCTCACTGGCAAAAAGGAGTGGATATTTGAAGGCTAAATAAAGGATGCAAAAAAACAAAATACATGTGAACAAACACATGGTGAGCGTAGTGCCCAGAACACTTCGGGTTTTCAGGAAATGTTGTCTTCCTTATCAGTAAATTGAAAGGTAACAGGGCTTGATGATTATCAGGTGCTCTGATCTCTAATAGCCCAGGATTTTAAAAAAAAGTCCTGTTTACTAGAGGAACACTTTGTTCTCTTAGAGAGGCACAGGTGGAGTTGACCTTTGTATGCAGGTCACATTTTGGATTAATGCATTGCTGTGCTTTTGTACTAGAGTATTTAATATTCTTATTAAAATATCAGGAGGAAATGGGAAATCTCAGTATTATAATCTGCTTGCATGGGTTGATGTGTTAATTCAGCCCTTTGGATGTAAAGCTGCTCTGGGCACGGCTTATGTTTGGCTGGCACAGTGCTGAAGTGTTGAGACCATCGTGCTAATGAGACCAAGGTGCAGGGTCTGACTCCCTCGGCAGGCTGCGGGGCCCTCAGAGGACCAGTCACCTCCTGCAGGTGCGTGTTCTTCATGTGAACAGGTGGTGGGGCGTCCACAATATGTGATGTATCATGATCAACACAGGTTAATCACCTGTTTTGAGAAATTCTTTGAAGTTTGAGGTGGGCCATTAGTAGTATCAAAAACAGAAGGAATATTATGTGTGATTAAAGTCGTGAAAGGAGCTATTATTTCTGTGAAATTTGTAGGCTTCATATTTTACTCCAACACATTTTAGACTGAGTTAAACACAGAGTAGTTTTTAGGTTTAATTTAACCATTCAAAAGAATGGTTAGTTTTAGGACTGATTGCCTGTTAAATTCCTGACTATTGAGGGAAATAAAACGTTTAATAGCTGAATGAAAATTGAGTTTGCACTATCTAATTTGGTTTAGATAATACTTTTTCAGATTTCAGGGGAAAATAAAGGCTGTTTTAATGTAAGAATGTGCATGAATGTTTATTTGATTCTGCAGTGTTAGTTTATTTTTCTGTTAATGGGAGAATTTGAAGGTGTTTTAAGCCAACCTAAGCAAATATCTATCATTTAGACCACTGCTTTTTCCTAGTCTATCTCCCTCTTGAAGATAACTATTTAAAAATAGGATTTTCAGCCGGGCACGGTGGCTCACGCCTGTAATTGCAGCACTTTGGGAGGCCAAGGCGGGCGGATCACGAGGTCAGGAGATCGAGACCATCTGGCTAACACGGTGAAACCCCGTCTCTACTAAAAATACAAAAAAAAAAAATATATTAGCCGGGCATGGTGGCGGGTGCCTGTAGTCCCAGCTACTCGGGAGGCTGAGGCAGGAGAATGGCATGAACCCGGGAGGCAGAGGTTGCAGTGAGCCGAGATCGCGCCACTGCACTCCAGCCTGGGCAAAAGAGAGAGAGACTCCGTCTCAAAATAATAATAATAATCATCATAATAATAATAATAATAATAATAAAAGTAAGATTTTCATTGTCTAGTACTTGTTCATTAAAATTGTTGCCTGTTTCACCTGATCCATATGCTGTATACCCATACATGTGGACACACGTGCTCCAGATATGAGTTGAAAATTTTGGGCACCCAATACGGGGCAGGTGTCATGCTCGTTGTTAGGATTTAATGGTCAATAGGGTGAGACTTGCAGTGCTGGAGACATAAACAGGTGCTCATACTATGAATGATGCGTATTTGTGAGGAAAACTTCAGTATCAAGGCAGTAAATACAGCAGCAATATTTGTGTGCCTGCTTGGATTTTCACATAGTGGATTCTCACTAATAGAATTTGATATTTCACCTTTAAAATTTCTCATGATAGAAATAAATCAGTAAGCTCTGCCTTATAAAGGGACTCGAGTCCTTCCATGATCACCCATTCTACAGAATGCTTGTTTTACATGTGCACATCTATTTCTGGTTGTCACAAATTCTCCAATGATACTACGATTCAGTCTGTCAGACGTGGAGTCTACCTTTTTCTTGCTACTGATGATGTGCTTAACAGGTAAGCTCGTCTTTTTGGTCATGGAATTGGCCAATGTGGATAATCCTGTTAATACCCTACCTCCGCCAAGCTCATAGGATGATATTAGATAGAATGAATCTAGTCTGAAAAGTTTTTTTTTAACACCCTGCAGATGTATTCAAGTAAAAATGAAGGTAGGGGTTTAAATAATATTAGGAAGAGCTAACATTTGTTGAGAACATACTATGTCCCCAATGCCATTATAAACATTTTATTTCTATTAACTCAATATTTGACTTCCGTTTTGCAGATGATGAAAGTGAAGCATGGACTGATTAAATAACAAGCCTAGGGCTCATGGCAGACCCAAGAGTGCAGTGGCAGAGCTCATGCTTTTAGCCACTGTGCTTCATCTTTGGTGGCAGGATACTGAGTCCTGTACCCGGAGACTGTTTATATACAGAATAGTGCTAATGTGTTTTTCTAATCAGTACATAGGAGGAAATGGACACTTTGGTTAAGGAAAGTAAAACCGAGATTCCTTATATTTGACAATAAAATAGAATCTCCGTGTGGCAGGGGATAACTGCCCCCAAGATCCATTCTCTGTCCGGCGCCCATTGTTGCCCTATATTCTGGCCTAATTACCTGTTAGTACTCCCTCAGGCCAACTATGGGCCCAGACCCTAGTGTATAGTAACCCTCACTAAATTGAGTGCAGCATTTAAGGAAGACTTGGCAAAGGTGAATGTGTTACTCACAGAAACAAACCTAGAGGGAGGTGAGTCTTGAGTGTGACTTGCAGGTAGAGCTATATATAAGACCCTACTTCACAAATAATGCCTAGTTCTGAATCTGTATCCGGTGGAATGTTTCAGAACATGAGATTTGGAGCCAGACACACTTGGCCCTGATGACACAGACACCTTGGTGAACCATGTGTTGTCATGTTTGGGGGGTTGAATCTTGGTTTAGCTATTGCCTAGCTACATGAGCCTGGGCCAGTCAGCACCTTCTTCGAGAGCGTTTCCACCTCTGTAAGTTGGTGCTTATCTAGCCGATTTGTTTAAAGGTCAATTGCCTGACATATATTAATTACCAGGTTGGATGCCAATAATTTCTCGTTGGGGACATCATATTCTATTCTTTCAGGAATGGTGTGGCTATTACCCCAAACTCTGCCAAGACACGTACTGGTTCTCCTCTCCAGTGTACTCTTTTATTTAATATTTGTGGAGTACTTACCTGAGCTGGTTCAGTTAGGAAAACAGACAGTAAACACAAGAACTACATAACTTCAGATTATAATAAGGGCTGTTAAAATAAACAGGAGACATAAGGAAAAGTTGGGATAGGGTGGGGGAAGACCAACGGGCAACTCACTGTGGAAGTGATGATGTGTTAAGGTGTGAGAAAGAGGAGGTGGAGCAGGGTGGGAGGAAGATACCAGGCAGAGAAGACAGCAAGGGCAGAGGACAGCTATGCTGCCCTCTAGTCCTAGGGTAGCACAGCTGAAACTCCCCAAACATGAC
The DNA here is from genome assembly GCF_028885625.2 of Pongo pygmaeus. NCBI lineage: Eukaryota > Metazoa > Chordata > Mammalia > Primates > Hominidae > Pongo > Pongo pygmaeus. Next base: position 33,968,057 of record NC_072387.2, read on the forward strand.
AACCCCACAGTTCACCAAGGCGTGTGTGTCATGGGGGAAGAGTAGATTATTTCCTCATAAATCCTTCATTTTATAGTTACCAAAGTGCCCTCCATAAATGCATTGCCTGCTCCCTTCTTATCTTGAAGTATGGTATAGATCACTAAGATTCCTGTTTCCCTGGACTTGGAAGGAAGGCACAATAGGGTGAGCGAGGTGCCACACAAGTTATTAGAAACTGCTGGGGAGAGAGGGCTCTTGTTTGCCCTAGAGAATTCAAGTGAACTCAATTATGTTATTGTAGAGCTTTTCTGAAGGTGTAATTGAAATATTCAGGTGTAACATCATAGGATATGCAGGTTAAAATTTGTCTCATTAAAATAACACCTTTAAACTTACTGAAGGTTTTAAATGTCTTAGTCAATTAAAACAATGCATTAGTGTTACACTGCAGACATGGATTAACTCCATAATATTGTGTGGAGTGCTCATACAGTGTTAGAGAAATGAACTAAAGTGAAATGAAATTAAAGCAGAATATAAAGACCATGAGATTAATAACAGTGGTAACTTGAGGCCGAATATATAATTTTTTTTTTGAGACAGGGTCTCACTTGTTGCCCAGTCTGGAGTGCAGTGGTGCGATCTTGGCTTACCACAACCTCCATGGCTCAGGTGATCCTCCCACCTCAGCCTCCCGAGTAGCTGGGACCACAGGCATGCATCACCACACTCGACTAATTTTTTTTGTCCTTTTTGTAGAGGTGGGGTTTTGCCACATTGCACCAGCTGTCCTCAAACTCCTGGACTCAAGTGATCCACCTGCCCTAGCCTCTCAAAGTGCTGGGATTACAGGCATGAGCCACCTGGCACCAATATATATAATTTTAAGTTAAAACTTTTTTGTGTATTTTTACATTTTTGAGGCATGTAAATATATTCCCTGTGCATTTTCTTTATTTGTACGCCTTATGTATTTTTTCACTTTTGAAAAACTAAACTTGAATGCCTGTCTTCTTCAACCCATGTTTGTATTTCTTTGACATACTTGACTTCTACTCGATGATGTGATACTATTTTAGAAGTATGGTTGGGCAGAAAGCGGGAGGCATGAAAGAGATACAGAGGTCATGTGTTTAAAAATGTACCTGGGATTGGTTTTAATCGAGGATGGTAAGACCTGCAGACACAGAAAGGAGCATCATCAAGAAGTTTGTACTCACAGTTCCCTAGAAACAGGAGGCTGGCACACCACCCAGGGCCACACACGGAAGCTCCAGGTGGCTTAGGAAGCGTGGACAGTGGCCTTCCCTGTGGTTTCCATGAGAAGGGCAGGGCGGGATGAGCAGGTTTAGAATTGGCTGGTATGGATAATTTCAGTGAGCTCTGGACATAAGGGCTTCTCTGGTTGTCTGGCATCTGGCTCTGGAATGATCAGGGCAGGCTTGATGAGTGAGAGTTTCTTAAGGGAGGCAGCTGGGAGGCACAGCACAGACTGGATTGTTTGGTTTGCATGTGAAAGACATATTCCCTGGCAAGTTGTTTGCTATTTCTAGGAATTAGCCCTAGGAGGGGCAGTCCCCTCCCAGGGTCAGTGAAGCCCCAGGGGCCAGAGTGTAGGGTATGGAAAATAAGAAAACATAGTTATTACACCATAATATGTTATGGGAAGTCTTCTGTTATTTATAATCAAATGGAGACAAGACACACATCCATGGTTAACTTGTAATGGAAGGTAGCATAAAGCTCAATGCTGAAGGGCGAGGTAATTTTCCCAGACTTCAGGGAAGGGAGGGTTTGTCCCCTGGAGCTCTGAGGAGATGTCTTAGTGGATGGTAGAACAGCCCAGGTTTTCCAGAAAGGAGTAGGACTAGAAGAAAGGAGGGTGAGTTCAGGACACAGAAAGACATGCGTGTCTGAAGCAGAGGTTTGCACTGGAGGGGGAGCAACCATTGGAAAGACATGCGTGGAAGCAAATGTCGAACCCTTTAATTACAGGCTGGGGAGCTCAAGAGAGGCATTGTGAATTTATTAACAATGCAAGTTCAGATCCCATACCCTGTCTTCGCTTCCTAACTCTTAGTTAGAAAGCAACCCTCTGAAGTAATGTCAAGTGCCTCAAAAATAAATTCTCAAATGCTGGCTATGATTTGGATCACTGGGTGTTTTTAAACATGCTGTGTGGCATGTCAGACAGCAGTCATGTGTCATTGTGGATGGATTCAGGCAATTAGGAGGTGTGATGTGGTGAGGATTTCCAATAAGCCATGATGGCACTGGCAATGAAAAAGGAGAAATAAACGGGAGCTATTTGGCTATGTAGTTTAATTCAGAAAAATCCTCATTGAGCCTCATTATAACCTCATCATCATGTCATTGGGAAAATGAATTTACTGTCAAGTATTGAAGCTTAGAATGCTGCCAGTGGGCATATGTTCATTTCTTCTGTGGAGGGTGTCCATTATTGTCATCTGATTCCCACAGGGTACTAGAACCCAACGAAAATGATTTAGAGTCTGGGGTAGGGCAAACAGGAGTGTGAAGCATGCCTCTGTCACTTGCTTTTTGGGTGATACAGGGCAAGTTAACTTTTTAAGCTGCTAATAGTAAGCTACAAATAGTAACTGCTATGATAATATTCAGAAGAACAGTGGTAGCAGGTGGATCCTCTACCTAGAACACCGACGAATTCACTCCTACTTGTCCTTTGGACTCAGATGTGACTGTGTGTGCGTGTTGTATCACCTGCTTGTTATGGCTGTCGTGCTTGGCACTGCACGGTGTCATGGTCTGTGTGCCATGCTCTAGACTGACACACCTGGAGGCTGGCATTGTGTGGGTTCTGGTTTCTAGTCTGTAGGTATAGTGGGTGTTTCATGGATGTTGTTTTGCTATGTATTTTAAGAGGCATTGTCAAACCCGAGTGGTGGTTTTGTTTATTAGCTTGAGAAGAGACCACTTGGGGAAGACTTGACCGAGCTTTTGGGCATTGAGAGCTGTCCAGGGGAGAGTGCTGTCATGGAGGTGTCCAAGCGGGGGCAGAATGTCCAGGACTAGGCGGGTAGGATCAGTGTGCTGCTTGGGTGGAAGCGCCTCTCTGATATTGGGTCTAGAAGAGACATGAGCTGCCACCTGGCTTCATTCCTCACCCCTCACTGTATAGTTGAAACAGGGACTTACGCAAAGTTGTGTGATGAGTGGTGACTGCTGGTTGCCCTGTGCAGCATCGAGACCTAGTCCGAGTCTCCTTCTGTGGAAATGGGTACTGATTGAGAAGAAATCAATGACATACCCAAGCAGAGAAGCCTATTAGAGAGCTGAATGAAAAGGGAAATAGCCCTACTATTCGTGAGGTTGGAAAGGGTGGTTGGCATGCTGACAAGGAACAAAGCCATGAAGCGGCGTTCATACAGAACTTTCCAGCTGCAGGAGTTGTACTGAGGTGGGAATTTGCGTTGTGGGTGAGACGCTTGGCACTGGTGCTACCCTTGGGCATTTGGAGGATCCAAATCCACAAGAACTCAGCCTCCATTTGCACATGGGACCAGGACAAGACCTCATGTGCTCAGTAGAAAGAAATAACTCCTTCTTGGAAGGAGTAAGATGTTGGAAAAATAATTAAACACTCTGTATATTTTCTCTTGTGGATCTTTCAGTTTGATTAGGTGCCATACACTCTGATGCTGAAAAGGATAGTCATACAGTCATTTGTGAAGAAAATTAAGGTCCTCGGGTTAAAAAAACAAGCCACAGGATAAAGCCTGAATCCTTAATGGCAAGTTTGGTGTGGCATGTGACTCTGAGCCTGTTGCCGGCATTCGGTAGGTGGAGGCATAAAGATGTGTGTGCACACACACTGGGTGCAAGATAGCAGCTCAGAGCCAAACAAGGTATGTAGATCTTTAAAAAAAACTTCTCCAGTAGGATTTGGAGATTGTCCTTTGCTAATGGTTATCCAAATTTTTACAAGCACTGTGAAGTAACATTCTATGTCTGAACTCCTCGAGCTGCAAGAGATGATTCTGTCATGTACACGGGTATGCAGTGCGCTGGAGAGCACGTTGGAAGGAATCCAGTGGGGGTTTGCAGTCCACTTCCCTCTGCCTCATTCCAGTGGAAAGTTGCACATTGGTATTTTTGTGCCCCACTACCCTGCTACCCCAGTCCAGTTTTGCATTGAATACCGTTAGTATTCAGTATTGTCTATATAAATGGTATGAGGATTAGGTATTATGTTGATAGAATTATTTGTGGATTGGTAATTGGTATAGGATTTTGAAGAGATAGAACTGATTGGTACCCTATTATTTTAAAATCGTTTTTCATCTAACATCTATTTCGTATGTTTTTTTCAGAAGTTGCAGTTAGATTGTTTATTGAGAACAATTTTTAAAAATCTTTCCTTTCCTTTTTTTTTTTTTTAAAAAAAAAGTATACAGTGCTCAGACAGAGTCACTTTATAGTGTGATTGGAAAGGTCACATATAATGATCTATGGTCCCCTTGCTAGTAAGTGCATGCCCCTAAACCAGGCTATTGTTCTCATTACTTCTAAATCTTTGCTTGGGTCAGCGGGCTTGAGGCCATCGGATGCTATTAACTTTGGTTTGTATTCTCAGAATTGTATTTTTTTAGTGAGAATTTACAGTTATTGTTTAGTTGTTGGGGAAATTACTGCTCTTACCCGTCTTCCCCTTTCTTATGTGAGATATCTTGATAGTACTCACTTTACCAAAAATAGTGTATGTGTTGGTTTTAGAATTATTGGATTGAATGGGTCTGAAATTGCTTTGACTCCAGTCTCAAGTTTGCTGATGATAAAACTTCTATTAGACTTGTTAAGTAGGATTTGTTTTTTCGGGGAGGGGGTGGTGGTCACAACTCATTGGAAATACCTGTTAATCAGTCTCTCTCTCTCTCTCTCTCTCTCAAGAGATCTATTGACATATACCCTTTATTCTTCCAGTTTCTTTTCTCAAAACCACATAAACCCCCTTGATTTATTTTTCCTTTTATAAGACCATTATTTTCTTTCTTGCTTTTCATATAACCTTAATGTCTGATATTAGTTTTAAAGTCTGATTAGTAAAATCATTTTGTGTTTTATAACTGTTATACGTGTTAAAGTCACCTTCACATGTATAATTTAACTTCATAGACTTCTTAAAACATGACCTGATGTAAGTGCCTTCACTTTTTATCACATCCTCAACCCTTTATATTTTTTGTTCTCAGTGTATCTGACCTAGAGACTCTATCTCTCTAGAGATATTATAGTTCTGAATCTGTATCCAGAAAGACGTACACATCCCTGTTTCGCTCTGCAGGTCTGGTGGACATTACCAGGAGAGCCTGCTCACTTATTTCCCTTTCAAAACTGTTGCCAGCTGGCTACCATGTTGATGGCTCTACATGACTTAACATTATTATTATATACAATATATGCTATATCATATTCTATGATAATATTAAATATTAACGAGGTATTATTAATATCCGACATATTCTTGCCTTCCTTTATATTCTCCTATACAGGCATTCTTTCTTGCTCTAGAATTATAAATTAACTGCAACTTCGCAAGATCTGCGATAGAGAAAGGAAAATGATGGCCTCCACTGCAGAGTGTAGAGCTAGAGGTGTGGAAAGGTCAAGCAGCTTCTCCAAGCTGACACTGGGATTACAAACCAGCTTTCTGTGTCCCCGACCAGGCTTTGGTTATTCTGAGGAAATTGGATCTAACAAGTGTTTGGTTACAGCTTCCTATAAAGACAGTTATGTTTAGCTTTGTTGAAAATCCAATTTTATATTTTTCCTAGATAATACCGAATGATGAGAGAGCTCTTCCACTCTCCCTGCTGAAAGTTGTTGATTTTCTAGTTGAGTGGGGCTCATTTGAGGGGAGCTGACAGATTTTTAGCTCCTGATTCTAGGTCATTCATTTCTATGGATGCTATAATGGGTACATGCTTTTTTTGTCATGCCTCAGACACAAACCATTAATATTTCTGCTCTTTCCTATTTATGCAAGGTATAGAATAGTCCCAGTTTGACTCCCTTATGGGGGTGGATTAGGGCCAAATGTACCATCTGGCCGACCTCCCATATGGGAACCAGGAGGCCATGTCTTGGACATTTGCTTATTTCAGAAAAAGCCATCAAGGCAGATATTGCCCACCAATTTTGTTCCAGATGTGCCCAGTTGGAAACCCTTGAAACTGGAAACATTCATGAGATAGAGTTCTGGCCAATGAGATGGGAGCTGAGGGCATCTGAGGAAGCCCCACTTCCCGTATTGAGGTGCCCAGTTCTCTGTTTCTCCTCGTGTGGAACACGGCTGTGGATCTGAAGGGGAGCAGCATCTGTGACACTGTGACGCTATAATCCCAAAATGCTGGGATTATAGGTGTGAGCCACCATGCCTGGCCTGAAGGTTATTTTATACAATATTTTCAATAATTTTGTACATAAAACAAAGTTTGTGTACATTGAACCATCAGAAAGCAGAGGTGTCATGTCAGTGCTCAAAAAGGTTTGGATTTTAGAGCATTTCAAATTTCAGATTTTTGGATTAGGGATATTTAACCTGTGTGTGTATATATACAGTACAGTATATATATATATATATATATATATATATATATATATATATCTTATTTTACATATAAAACTTATAAATAGGAAACTAAATGTGAGTGTGTATATCTGTATATCTATATACCTCTATATAAATTTTGGTAAGGAATAATACTGTGTAGAGGGAGATATTACCTTACCAAGAGTCAGAACAGGTATAAAACTACTGTAAATCAATTGGTTGGGAATTGACATAGAACTAAATATATGCCAATATATTGAAGAGTGATATCTCAGTTAAGTGGAGTGGATAATTGTGCTGGTACCATTCTTTGTGTGTGTGTGTGTGTGTGTTTTGCTGTTGTTGTTTTTTTGAGAAGGAGTTTTGTTCTGTTACCCAGGCTGGAGTGTAGTGGTGTGATCTTGGCTCACTGCAGCCTCTGCCTCCCAGGTTCCAGTGACTCTCCTGCTCCAGCCTCCTGGGTAGCTGGGATTACAGGCATGTGCCACCATGCCCGGCTAATTTTTGTATTTTTAGTAGAGACAGAGTTTCACCATGTTGGCCAGGCTGGTCACGAACTCCTGACCTGAGGTGATCCTCCCTCCTTGGCCTCCCAAAGTGCTAGGATTACAGGTGTCAGCCACTGTGCCCGGCTATGCTGGTACCATTTTTAAATAAGTGGCTATGTATCAGGATGAACACAGAACTGAACTCTATCCTTTATCACATGTGAAAATAAATTCTGATTGCAGAAATTAAAGACTGACATAAAAAAGTCAGTAAAGACAATCTTAGCCATTACATATATAATGAGGTTGGTGAAGAACTTCTTAATACTAAACCAAGGTGCTATAAATATTTTGGAACATTTCCAATGTCCAGGACCTCTTTGTATGTCAAAGGTGCCATTAAAAACTTGCTATACAAATGAATAGTCTAGAAAACTACTAAATGTAAACTACGTAATATAAAATAGAGTTAACAGACAATTCCAAGAGGCTTTGCAAAGGGACACTGGAAAGATCAACAAACCAGTAGGAAAATGGGCAAAGTATACGAGGAGATGATATGGCTCACAAATGTATGAAAATATATTTAACTTGATTAGCAGTCAAGGAAATGCAAATTAATGTGACAGTGATGTCTTACTTGACATAAGACTGAGTACTGTAAAAAAAAAAACTGTTAATATCTGTTGCTGGCAGGAATATGCATGCAAATAATACACCAACACATTGCTGGTTGGAATGTGAAGTTTGAAAATCCTTTTAGCATGTTGTCTACTATATATTAAAATTTATGCTCCTCTAGGAACAGAAACAAGACATTAGGTAGGAACTTAGGAAATCTGAATGCAGTGTGGACTTTAGTTTAATTTTTAACAACCACGTGACCCTTAGACTCATTAATTCCACTTCAGGCAATCGATCTCCTAGAATTAAACTCACCAGTATTCATGGACATGTGAACATGGGTCTTTATTGTGACATGTCTCATAGCATACAAAGCCTGGAAATAAAGTAAATGCTTATCATAGAAGAATGGCTGAATAAATTATGGAATATTATATCACCATTAAAAAGGATGAATTAGAATTATACAATTGGCTTGCAAGGATTTTGCAATATTATTGAGAAAGAAAAAAAATTCAGAAAATGGCATAATGTCTAATACTTGTGGAACTTTGGCAACCCTCTGATTGTGAATATGTGTGTTGAGACATCTATGTAAGATTGTATAAACTTGGAGAAAAGTTTGGAAACGTATATAGGTTGTTATTAAAACAACCATGTGTAAATCACTTACATATTTGTATTAGATGATGCATATATCCACAGAAGCAGATTTTCTGGGAGCTAATGGTATTTACACTTCAGAACGTCTGCCCCAGGGCCCCAGGGAGGACCCTACCAATGTAGACATGGCCAATTATTTTTGCATAATTTAATAGACTTGAGCCTTGCTTGGGGTAAGAACACAGTGTCTTTTCACCCAAACTTCCACCCTCTCGCCCTTCTTCTGTTAGGAGGCATGTTTTGGGGACCTGGGTAAGGGAAAGTTGAGTTGGAAATAATAGAGATGTATTTACATGGTGTGCAGTCACTTTTGTGAACAGGTAAATTTTTAGCTCTCCCAGCATAGAAATAAGGACCAGAAATATTCTTCCTGGCCACCTCTGCACCTGAGGTTATGATATGGTGTAGCATTTCTAGAAGTATCAAAATATCAGTGTGGTATATTATGCTTGAAGTTTGTGAGTCATATTGGAGAGACAGTGTTTGAAATGTGTGGAGCCAGAAGCTAGATTTTAAGTTTCACTTATGAAGGAAATTTCATGGCAATTCCTCTAAATTTGACAACCATCATAAAAATTTACATGACATGTATTGATAAGTTGTGGAGCTGAAAGAAGCTTTACCAAAAGATCAATTAAAAATAATTGATCAATTATAGCTAGAGGAAAAATAAATTATCTGTTCTTTCTATACACACTATTTACAAAATTTTCTAAGAAACTATCCACACAAATAAAATTAAAAATATGGAGGGGAAAGTATTATAGACTGTTAATATTAATATTATAGTATTTAATAAAAATAGTATGTTTTCTGAATAACATGATGTATTTTTCAGCCTTCATGAATTTGTAATATGTTGTGTTTTCTTCATTATAAGTAAACTTCACTTCTGTGCCCAATTGTTTTCGTAATACTGTATTTTTCTTAAAGCAAGATTCCCAAATTGTATACATGTTGTATACAAATTGCATCCAGTCCCCACAAAATTTAATATTCTCCTTCTCTGATTTCTGGGTAAACTAATGAGTAAATTAAATGAAAAGATGACTAAACATTTTAGAATTGCTTAGGAATGAATACTAGTACTTTGTGTTTTTATATTAAATGGATATAAGTGAATATGCAAGAACCAAATGCAATACGGCTATTACAGTTCTTCCTTAGACATCGGTTCTCTGAGGATTCTTATTAGATAATTGATGAAGAACTTGAACTTCATCTGGCACACACCCCAAATGTTGTTTACTTTGCAGAAAACACTGCTATGCTGGCTGGCCAGTAGAGGGCACTGTGTTGTTGGTCTGAGTTGTACAACGAGCGTTCAACCTGCAAGGCGTGGAGAGGTGGTTAAGATAATAAATATTTTATGTGACCAGCCTAGAGCTCACAGTACAAGACAAGAAATTTCTTTCTCTCTCTGACTCCCTGCCTTTGTCTGTCCCCGTCTCTCTGTCTCTAACACACTCTCTGTCTCTCTCACAAACACACACACACACACACACACACACACACAGAATGTTGAAATAAATGGATGGATTACAGATTGTACACTTTGGGTAGACATGAATAGAGAAAAGCTTGTTAAAGAAGATGACCCCTTGGGCTATTGGCTCAGAAAAGGAGAAGGATGTGGTTTGATGAAAAGAAGAAAGAAAGATGTTCTAGGAATTTGGCAGAGGATGAAAGGAAGCAAGAGAACTTAATAAGAGCAAATACTTTTTAGAATAAAGTGATTTCCATTTAAAGGGGGAGAACTGGACTGTTCGATTTCCCTGTGGGGTGAGTTTTAGGGTAAAGACTCCTGTGCTGAAAGCCAGCCTGCTCATCTCAAAGGAATACATACAAATGTTGCACTCTGAGTGCTGTACTCATGTTTGTTTCTTGTTAGACTCTTACGGGGCAGATGACAGTTTCCCCTTCTTTTATCCATGATCTAGGTGTCAATTGCCGCTGGCAAAAGGAAGTGATCGTGGGGAGTGATATCAGATATGAGCAGTTACTAGCTCTTTTGTGGTGGAAGCAGTATAGAAACAAACTGGGTGTTTAGTCTGATTTCATGTTCTAAAAAAAAGCTCCTTACGTATGACCAGTCCTAAACTTAGCTAAAATAATCAGCTGTCCCTTGACAGTTATATCTGGATACTACTTTTTTATATTAAAGTATTATTACAACAACACATGTAGGTAGTTAAAAGTTCAAATAGTTTAGAAGTTGCTTATCATGAAAATCAATACTCTTCTGCCCGTCTCTCCCACCCCAGTCCTGTCCCACCAAAGGCAACTACTTTCAACTCTGTGTGTTTTTCATTCTTTGGAGGTTTCTACCATATTTCAAAATTAAGTTTAGAAATGTGGTTTTCTCTACATTGTGAAATACAGTTTAGAAATGATCTCTCTGAACTCTCTTATAGATGCAGATTTCAGTTATTTACTTCAGGTCCAAGTAGTGAGGCAGTATATCATGTTTGCCTCTTTTCTAGTATAACTTGCTTTTCCTTCCTTGTTCTTCTCCTTAAATAATTTTTTTGCATATTAATTTTTATCGTTTCCATTAGATCAATACACATTTATATTATATAACCTCTCTATATATTTTAAAATAAATATCCCAGAATAATCTCTTGGTTTTACCCCTTCCCCTCCACACCCCGCCATCTTCTTGCCAGATAAACTGGCTGCCTTGTAGATGTGTTGCTGTAAAGTGGTCATCCCAGAACTTTCTCACTGCTTTCTTGAGTTGTATTCCCTGATATTTAGACACTGTCGGGGAGTGGGGTGGGGGGTTGCTTTCTTGATTACTGTTTTGTATTGTTGAAGAACGTCTTGCAGTAAGAGGCTTCCTAGAAAAGCTTATGTGAAAAGTAGATTTCAGTGTCTGATAGCTTGGCTGGGTATAGAAATCTAAAGTGTCACTTTAGTGGTCTGTGTTGCTATTAAGAGGCTCAATTTCGTCTTGATTTTTTTCTCTTTATAAATAGGCTCTTTTTAATATCTTTATGGTTTAGAAATAGCATTCTATAATGAAAAACATTTAGTATTCTATAATGAAAAATTTTGGTATGTGTCTCATTGTTTTGGGTACCTTGGTGTACCCTTTCAATCAGAAATCTTTGTTCTTAGAGTTCTAGCAACTTTTTCTGTATAACTTGTTAATATTATCTTTCTCTGGTTTCTGTGGAACTCTTAATAGTCTTGTATTTGTACTATTAAGTCTCTTTTATTTTGCATCTTGTGTTTTTGGTTTTACTTTTTGGGAAATTTGCTTAGCTTTATTCTTCACTTCCTTTTTTTTTGCAATATTTTAGTTAGGCTAGCATACTTTCAATTGCCAATAGCTATTTTATTCCATTTCCTTTTTGAAATACCATCTTATTCTTGTTTCATGTGAATGTGTTATCATCTTATGACTCTGAGGATATTAGCATTAGCATTACTCCAAACTCTAAAATATTCTTTTAAAGTTTGCTGTACTGTTTCCTCAGGTCTCCCCTTTCTTCTGTATTCATTTAAAGTCTCTTTTTCATGGTGGAGGCTTTCTACACATATTTGGTAATTTTTCAAAGAGGAAGTGTAGCAGGATGATGGGGTGCTCTGTGAGTGCAGGCCAGATAGCAAGACTCACTTCTCGGTGAAGGACTTTTAGACATGAGTGTATGAGGTTTGTATGGGTGCCCTGGGAATACTCCTTGGCTGTGGGTGTAGCAGCCTGGCTGTGTAAGATTTTGGTGTAACCAGAAGAAGGGGGCTTGTGAGAGAGGAACCATGTTTCTTTTATGAAGCCTTTTGCTTTGAACTCTTTATAGTTTATCTTGTGCGGTTCCTCCAGACTCCTAGCCCTGATTTCCTGTGTGAGCTCCTCTGTATATGGACTTCAAATACCTCCTTTTACTTTCTATGCTTGCCGCAGACCCTTTTCCATCATTGGTGTCTCATGAGTCTCCTGAACTCTGCAGGCTGAAACTGTTCCCCTCCTGTCCACAGGCTCCCCTGTCTCCAACGCACTGGGCTTGTGCCTGCCTCTGCCCTGCCTAATATATGATTGTGATAGTCAAGTTAATGTGTCAACTCGACAGGGCTATGGGGTGCCCAAGCATCCGGTTGAACATTATTCTGAGTGTCCGCGAGGGCATTTCTGGATGAGATTAGCATCTGTATCAGTAGAGTGAGGAAAGCAGGTGGCCTTCCTAGTGTGGGCGGCCCCATCAAACAGTTGAAGTCCTGACCAGAACAACCCTCTGCCGAGTAAGAGGGAGCTCCTCCTGCCCGACAAGCTTCAAACTGGCACATTAGCTTTTCCCGCCTTCAGAGCTACTGAAGCAATGTCTCTTCCTGAGTTTCCAACCCGCCGGCCTTTGGACTGGAACCATACCATTGGCCCTCTTGCCCATTCCCACTGCTGGTGTTGGGGTTTGCCAGACTCCATAGTTGTGTGAGCCAATTCCTTATCATAAATATGTCACCTAGTGGCTCTGTTTCTTTGACACAATGACACTTATTACAACTGCATTATTATTTTAAGAATGGATTGACATATCTTCTGAGATACCATTTGTGAAGGTAGAGCCCGTTCTTCCTGCCTCGCAGGCCAGGGCCCTTGCTTAGGCGGCAGCCCCTCTTGTGGGCTTCTCTCTCTCTGCAGCTTATACTCGGAAGGCGTCTTGGAGGCACGTTCAACTTGTCTGGCGAAAGCAGAAAGAAGTCTATTTTAGAAAAAAGACAACCCCACATCTTAGCTAATGATTCAGTTCCTAGTTGTGTGTGTGTGTGTGTTTTAAACTGACTGCATATTTTTACATTCCTTTCTAGTATGGTAGTGGTGTCCCTGTAGGCAGAAGCGGTAAATGTGTTTACATTTTACAATTGTCATCTGAAGCTAGGCAGCCTTTAGATCGGGTCTTTACTGCTGTTAGAATCCTGCACATAACAGACCTATTTAACTCATGTCTCTATGTTGGATTTCAGTTAGACACCTACAGGAATGGGTCCACTTTATGAAAATGTGAGCTGTACACTTTGGTTTTGTGCACTTTGCTATATATGCATGATAAACATAAAAACGTCAGTTAGAATTAAACACCTGAATAAAGTTTGACAATTATGTGAGAAATCCAGAAAGATAGAATAATATAGCTCGCCCCAGATTTTTAACTCTACAACATGAGGGACGGATAGATATGGCTTTCTACCCAGACCTAAATCAAACATTTGTGTTTTCCATACTAGAAATCTCTGTGTACCAATCATCTCAGCTCCCAATGTTCTCCCAGCTTGACTACTTTGGTTTAGCTTTCCATCCAGATGTTTGATGTTGTAGTTCCTGAACCTGTCTCCTTGGGAAGTGTCTTTTCTGACAAGGTATGTCCTCCCCAAGAGCCAGTGCACCCTTGACTGAGGGCAGAGGCGTTTGGGACCTGAAAAGGATGGGTTTAGGCCCTTGCATTTGGATAACTCGATCTCAGGGTGGCTGCTGCTCCTTACTTGGTTTGCAGCATGCCAACACTTAGGACAGCCTTAAACCTTTCCTTGTAGTAGGGATTATTTCCCTCTGTTTGGAAAGAATATACTGAATTCTGAATGAAAGGCCAAATGTGGTATACTTAAATGCAATACGTTTTAGTATTAGAGTTTCACACACTGACCTGTTGCATTTCTTTTGGGGCAATGGCTGCATGGGGCCTGAATTGTAATGATTCCTGTACTTGTTGAGGCCAGATATTTTTATAACAAATAGTTGTTGTTTCTTTTAATTGAAAATTGGGAAGAATCTCATTAAAAATGATCCTTCCCTTGCAGTGCAAAATTAAACAAATCTCATAACTCATTTTTTTTTGTTTTTGTACCATAAAGTTCACATCATTTTTTCTTTCTTTCTTTTTTTTTTTTTTTTTGAGATGGAGTTTCACTCTCTCGCCCAGGCTGAAGTGCAGTGGAGCAATCTCAGCTCACTGCAACCTCCGCTTTCTGGGTTCAAGAGATTCTCCTGCCTCAGCCTTCCAGGTAGCTCAGATTACAGGTGCTTGCTACCACGCTCGGCTAATTTTTGTATTTTATTTATTTATTTATTTATTTATTTATTTATTTATTTTGAGACGGAGTCTTGCTCTGTCACCCAGGCTGGAGTGCAGTGGCATGACCTCGGCTCACTGAAAGCTCCGCCTCCTGGGTTCACGCCATTCTCCTGCCTCAGCCTCCCGAGTAGCTGCGACTACAGGCGCCCGCCACCACACCCGGCTAATTTTTTGTATTTTTAGTAGAGACGGGGTTTCACCGTGGTCTCGATCTCCTGACCTCGTGATCCGCCCGCCTTGGCCTCCGAAAGTACTGGGATTACAGGCGTGAGCCACCATGCCTGGCCAATTTTTGTATTTTTAATAGAGACAGGGTTTCACCATGTTGGTCAGGCTGGCCTCGAGCTGCTGACCTCAAGCAATCCACCCACCTCGCCCTCCCAAAGTTCTGGGATTACAGGCATGAGCCACCGTGCCTGGCCACATTTTTTTTTTTCATAAAGCACCTGGGCATGCTCACTTTGGCAGCACACAGACTACAATTGGAATGATACAGAGAAAGTTAGGATGATCCCTCCGCAAGGATGACACACACATTCATGAAGTGTTCTATGTTTTTAAAGTTAAAAAAAAAAGAAAGAATAAATCACTTGGGTAAAACCTGCTTTTCAATAATGTCACATTTAATGATATTAGCCACAAATATCTGACGTCTTGCATTTGGAATTGGTTATCTAAGAGTTGTTCTCACTAGAAGATCTTCCTGGCAGCATGCTCAGTGGTCAAAATGTTATCTTCTCCTCAGCTCATGTTTCCACGCAGGTGTTGAGATAAAGTGTTTCATGTCCATAGTTATTTATTGAATAATGCATTGAGTAATAGAACAGATTTGGAAATCTGATAGGAGCAGGACAGTTGCACTATTTAATAGGAATTATAGGTAGACTCTAATTTACGAACTTACCTTCAAAGGTGTATTGTAAGTTGATTGGTCAGCGGTCAACTTCTATTTCACTCCTTGGATGTGTTTTGTGACAGATAGTCTAAAAGAGCCTATGTGAGCCATAATAAAGGACTGTATAGAGTTACAGCACTAATACCTCTCCTGGTCCAATTACTACATTCTGGGAACAGGCTATGAGATAAAGCAGTATCTGACACCCATTTTTCCTGCTGTAGACTAAGAATTAGGAACATGTTTAAAATATAAATGGCAGTGTTTTAAAATGAACTTATTGACCTTTTATTTGTAACTGGTGAGATTTCAGTAGTTTAGCATTAATAAAATGAAGTGAAAATTTCTTGTAAGGTGCTCATATGTTACCACTGACAGGCTGTATTTATCAGTGGGAATTCTTGTATTTAAGGTTATTTCCAGAATACAATTTGGGAGGGATGGTTGGCAAAGCCTCAGGAATTGATGCCAGATGTGGAAGGCCATGGGCTTTGCCATCCATTGGAATGTCCTCTGGGGTGGCTCCCAGGTATGCAATGATGTCCATCAAGAGAAATGGCAGAGGGCCACTGGGGAGGGCTTTTGCATTTGGTGGTGTTGCTCTTGTTCTTTCCCTTGATTGGTTGAATGCACTGCTAAGGAATCAGTGAATTAAACTGCTTAATGTTTAGTGTTATCATCTTGTCCTCAACTTCCAATCATCTAGAACTCCTTGCTGAGTGACTATTTGGGAGGAGGAAGGTGAATGATATCCTATTGGGAGCCTGCTAGGATGGAAGGCTTCCAGAACATGGTCATGGAATGCTGGCCCTGTTCACAAAGTCAGCTTCCGGTGGGGAGGCTTAAAGCCTCCTTTATTCTTTCAGTAAATATTGAACGCTTACTGTATGTTGAGAAGATGTAAGAAATTTGTTTTTCCATGGAAAGCAGTAGAATAAGGCAATTGTTTTTAACTGTCTTTACACCTTAACATGGATTTACTGTTTCCATTTTGGTGATGAGTGTTAAGCTTTAGCTTAATTTCTGTGTTTCTGGAGGCTTGCTTGAAGGGGAAGTTACACTTTGAGCAGCTACTGAACTTTGCCTCTTTTAGATCGGTCTCTGGAGAAGAGCTGTCAACTTCAATTTTTCTCATAGCTGGAAAATCAGACTCTGGCATTGTCTGTGGGTTCTTGCTTTCTGCCACATTTCTGGAGGTCAGACTCCTGTGGTGCCTTGTGATTTGTGAGGATCAGGTAGACCCAGATCCATATTTTGCCAGACCCTATTTTCTAATGGATTGTTTCCCGTATGCGCCTAATTATGAGTTATGGAGTGGAGTGCCAACATACATGTAACAAGATCCACCCCGTGAGTCGGGCTCCTCAGAGGAGGGTTTGTGAATAGATATTATTGTCAGGTTTTGTCCTCTCCTGGGAAGCCTCCAGATCTTCCCATCTCTCGAAAGGAAAAAGGCCAGTGTGTCAACATGAGTGACAAGGCCAATGCGTTGGCCCTTTGCCATGTTCATTTCAGTTCTCTTCATACTTCTCCACCTCCGTTTGCCCAAATTGGGCTCTTTACTGTCCCTCCTACAGGTGGAGCAACAGGAGCTCTCCCACCTGGGCGTTTCTGCACTTGCTGTCCCCTCCCTCTGCAAAGCTCTTCCCCTGTGTATCCCTGAGACTTGCTCCTGCTCCTTCACCTCCTTTAGGGCTTAGTTCACAGGTCACCTTCTCAGTGAAACTTTCCCTCGCCACTCTGTTGAAAATAATCCTTCTCCCAGCCCCAGCCAGTGTACCCTTCTGTATCCTCCTTCCCTGATCTGTTTTCCTCTGCAGTGTTCATCACCATCTATGCTGGTATGTGTTCTATTTTTTTTTTTTTTAATCTCGTTTCTCCTCTAGAGTGCAATTTCCTTGAGGGTGTGCGTTTTTGACCACCTGGTTCCCTTCAGTATCTCCAGGGCCTGGCACACTGCCCTAGTGCATAATTAGGGCTGAGGAAGTATCTATTGCACATGATGGATGGATGGATGGATGGATGGATGGATGGATGGATGGATGGATGGATTTTTGATAAATCCCAGTCATCTTCCTGTCACCCAGTTTCAGAAAACACTGGCCTCATGTTTAGAGGGAGACTGAGTGAATCATAGAGAAATGTTCCTGTTTGTTCCTGGTCACTTATCTCCAGCACCCAAGCTCTAAGGTCTTGGGTTTCCATGCAGCTAAAGCCCCTCCTTGCTGTGACTAGCCAGGAGGACAGTGATGCTGGCACATGCATTTCATCCCACGAGTGGGAATGTGTTTAGGGGAGGGATGGCTTATTTACTTGGGTGAATAAACTCTCCTGTTGGACAGTTCTGTCATTCACCCATTTACCCCTGGAGATGTTTTTCCCCTGGCAGAGTGAATGGTAAAACATCTCCCATCTTATTACATTTTTAAAGAGTTGCTGCATAATAGTTGTATTAACACATATTTTAAAGGTACATGTGATAATTTGATACATTCATATAGTGTGTAAAGGTCAAATCAAGGTAATTGGGATATCCAATGCCTTAAATCTCTTCTAGATATTTTGAAGTGTACAACAGATTATTGTAAACTATAGTCACCCTGCTGATCGTTCAAATACCGGCTCTTATTTTCTCTACCAAACTGTATGCTACCACTCCTAGCCTCTGGTAACCACCAGTCTGCCCTCTCTCTTCATGAGATCCACTTTTCTGGCTCTCACATATGAGTGAGAACATGTGATATTAGTCTTTTTATGCCTGGCTTATCTCACTTAATATAATGACCTCCAGTTCCATTTATGTTGCTGCAAATGACAGGATCTCATTCATTTTTTGTGGCTGAATAAGTACTCCATTGTGTATATATGACACATTTTCTTTATCCATTCATTCACTGATGGCCACTTAGGTTGATTCTATATTTTGGCTATTGTAAATATTCTGAATAGTGCTGCAATAAATATGACAGTGCAGACAGATATCTCTTTGACGTATTGATTTTCTTTCTTTTGGATCTATAGCCAGCAGTGAAATTGCTGGATTATATGGCATTCCTATTTTTAGTTTTTTTTTTTTTTTTTTGAGATGGAGTCTTGCTCTGTCTCCCAGGCTGGAGTGCAGTGGCATGATCTCGGCTCACTGCAAGCTCCACCTCTCAAGTTCCACACCATTCTCCTGCCTCAATCTCCCAAGTAGCTGGGACTACAGGTGCCCGCCACCACGCCTGGCTAATTTTTTGTGTATATATATATATATGTATATATATATTTTTTTTTTAGTAGAGACGAGGTTTCACCATGTTAGCCAGGATGGTCTCGATCTCCTGACCTCGTGATTCACCCACCTCGGCCTCCCAAAGTGTTGGGATCACAGGCATGAGCCACCATGCTGGCCCTATTTTTAATTTTTTGAGGAACCTCCATGCTGTTTTCTATACTGGCTGTACTAATTTACTTTCCCACCATCAGTGTACAAGGGTTCTGCTTTTTGCATATCCTTGCCAACATTAAATCTTACCTGTCTTTTTTATAATAACCATTTACACTGCAGTGAGATGATATCTCATTATGGTTTTGATTTGCATTTTTCTGATAATTAGTTATGTTGCGCATTTTCCTGTTGGCCATTTGTATGTCTCTTTTGAGAAATGTCTATTCAGATATTTTATGCGTTTTTAAAACATATTATTTTATTTATTTATTTATTTTTGCTGTTAAGTTGTTTGAGATCCTTATTATATTCTGGTTATATTCTCCTTATATATCCCTTGTCAGATGGATAGCTTGTAGGTATTTTCTCTCATTCTCTGGGTTGTCTCTTTGTTGATGTTTTCTTCATTCTGCAGAAGGTTTTTAGCTTGATGTAACCTTATTTGTCTATTCTTGCTTTGGTTGCCTATGCTTTTGAGGTCTTATACAAAAAAATCTTTGTCTAGACCAATGTCCTGGAGTATTTCCCCAATGTCTTATTTTAGTAATTCCCAGTTTCAGGTCTTAGATTTGAGCCTTTAATCTATTTTTATTTGATTTTTGTATAATGAGAGATAGGGGTCTACATTTATTCTTTGATATGTAATTACCAGTTTTCCCAGCATCATTTATTGAAGAAACTGTCCTTTCCCCACTGTATGTTCTTAGCGCCTTTGTTAAAATGAATTGACTATAAATGCATGGCTTTATATCTGGGTTCTCTCTATTTCTTTTTTTTTAAGAGATGGGGGTCTCACAACGTTGCTGATCTCAAACTCCAGGCTTCAAGTGGTTCTCCCACCTTGGCCTCCCAATGGCTTCTCTATTCTGTTCCATTGGTCTGTGTGTCTATTTTTATGCCAGTACCATGCTGATTTGATTACTACAGCTTTGTAGTGTGTTTTGAAGTCAGGTAGTGTAATGCCTCCAGCTTTGTTCTTTTTGCTCAGGATTGCTTTGGCTATTCAAGATTTGTGGTTCCATATAAACTTTAGAATTGTGTTTTTCTGTTTCTGTGAAGAATATCATTGGTATTTTTATAGGGATTATATTGAATCTGTAATTTGCTTTGGGTAGTGTTGTCACTTGAATAATATTAATTCTAATTCATGAGCATGGAATATCTTTCCATTCTTTGGTGTCCTCTTCAACTTTTTTCATCAGTGTATTAATAGTTTTTCTTATATAGATCTTTCACTTCTCTGGTAAAATTGATTCCTAGGTATTTTACGTTCTTTGTAGCTATTGTAAATGAGATTGTTTTCTTGATTTCTTTTTTCAGATTGTTTGCTGTTGGCATATAGAAATGCTACTGATTTTTATATGTTGATTTTGTATCCTGCAACTTACAATCATGTCCTTTGTGAACAAGGCTAATTTGACTTTTTCCTTTCCAGTTTGGATGCCCTTTATTTATTTCTCTTGCCTAATTTCACTATCCAGGACTTCCAATACTATGTTTAATAACAGTGGTGAAAGTGGGCATCCTTATCATGTTCCAGATCTTAGAGGAAAGGCTTTCAGTTTTTCCCAATTGAGTATGATATTGGTTGTGGGTTTGTCATGTATGCATTATTATTTTGAAGTGTGTTCCATCTATATCTAGTTTGTTGAGGATCTTTATCATAAAGAGATATTGAATTTTCTCAAATACTTTTTTCAGCATCTACTAAAATGATCACATGGTTTTTGTTCTTGGTTCTGTTAATGTCATATATCACATTTATAGATTTGTATATGTTGAACCATCCTTACATCCCTGAGAAGAATTCCACTTGATCATGGTGAATGATCTTTTTAATATGTTGGTGAATTCATTTTGCTAGTATTTGGTTAAGAATTTTTGCATCTACTAGCTGGGCATGGTGGCTCATGCCTGTAATCCCAGCACTTTGGGAGGCCAAGGTGGATGAATCACTTGAGGTCAGGAATTCAAGACCAGCTTGGCCAAGATGGTGAAACCCCATCTCTACTAAAAATACAAAAAGATAGCCAGGCGTAGTGGCACATGCCTGTAATCCCAGTTACTCTGGAGGCTGAGACTACCTTGAACCCAAGAGGCGCAAGTTGTGGTGAGCTGAGATCACAGTACTGCCCTCCAGCCTGGGCAACAGGGCTAGACTCTGTCTCAAAAAAAAAAAAAAAAAGAATTTTTTTATCTATGTTCATCAGTGATATTGGCCTATAATTTTCTTGCCTGGTTTTATTATCAGGATAATGCTGGCCTCATAGAATGAGTTTGGAAGTATTCCGTGATCTTCAATTTTTTCTCAAGGCTTTAGGGGAACTTTTTTTTTTTTTTTTTTTTTTTTGAGTCAGAGTTTCACTCTCATTGCCCAGGCTGGAGTGCAGTGCCGCAATCTTGGCTCACTGCAACCTTGACTTCTGGGGCTTAGATTCTCCCACCTCAGCAATGTCCTGAGTAGCTAAGACTTCAGGTACACACCACCTTGCCTGGCTAGGTATTAGTTCTTCTTTAAATGTCTCATAGAAATCAGCAGTGAAACCATCTGGTCCTGGACTTTTCTTTAATGGGAGGCTTCTTATTATGGCTTTGATTTAGTTACTTGTTATTGATTGGTTGAGGTTTTCTGTCTCTTTACGGTTCAGTCTTGGTAGGTTTTGTGTGCCCGAGAATTTTTTCATTTCTTCTTGGTTTCCAATTTGTTGGTGCATAATTGTTCATAGTAGTCTCTAATGATTTTTTTTTTTGTATTTCTGTGGTCTTAGTTTTTATGTTGCATTTTCATTTCTGGTTTTATTTGAGTCTTCTCTTTTCTTCCTAGTGTAGCTAAGGGTTTGCCAATTTTGCTTATCTTTTCAAAAATTCAAGTTTTTGTTTCATTGATCTTTTGTACTTTTTTTAGTCTCAATTTTATTTCTGCTCTTACCTTTATTATTTCTTTTCTTCTACTAATTTTGGGTTTCATTTGTTCTTGTTTTTCTAATCTCTTAAGGTGCTTTATTAAGTTGTTTATTTGAAGTCTTTCTACTTTTTTGATGTAGGTGTTTATTACTACAAACTTTCCCTCTTACCATTGCTTTTGCTGTATCCCATAGATTTTGGTATGTTATATTTCCATATCCTTTTGTTTCAAGAAATTTAAAATTTTCCTTCTTAATTTCTTCATTGACCTATCAGTTGTTGAGGAACATATTATTTAATTTCCATGGGTTTGTGTAGTTTCCAGGGTTCTTATTGTTATTGATTTCTAGTTTATTTCATTGTGATCAGAAAAAAATAGTTGATATGATTTCTACCTTTTTGAATGTGCTGGGACTTGATTTATAGCCTAAGATATGGTCTATTCTAAAGAATGTTCTGTATACCAATGAAAAGAACATGCATTCTGTAGCAGTTGGGTGAAATATTCTGTAAATGTGAGTTAGTCTTGTTTTGTCTAGTATACAATTTAACTCCGGTGTTCCTTTGCTGATTTTCTGTCTAGATGATCTGTCCATTACTGACAGTGGGAAGCTGAGGTCCCCTACTACTATTGTATTGCAGTCTATCTCTTGCTTTAGATATATTAATATTTGCTTTATATTTTTGGGTGCTCTGGTGTTGAGTGCATAGATATTTATAATTGCCTTTATCATTATAAAATGACCTTCTTTGTCTTTGACTTGTAGTCTGTTTTGTGTAGTATAAGAATAGACAATCCTACTATTTTTTGGTTTTCACTTGCATGGAATATCTTCTTCCATCTCTTTCATTCTATGTGTGTCTGTATAGGTGATATCAGTTTCTTGTAGGCAGCATATAGCTGAGTCGTGTTTCTTTATCCATTCAGCTATATATTTTTTTTAATTAGAGAATTAAGTTCATTTACATGCAGCATTATCATTGATAAGTAAGGACTTACTACTGCCATTTTTCTGCTTGTTTTCTCATTGTTTGGTAACTTCCTTCCTTCTTGCCTTCCTTCTTTCAGTCCTTCTTTTCTTTTTTCCATCTTCCTTTGTGGTTAAGTGATTTTCTCAGGTAATAGGTTTTAATTTGTTGTTTTTTATTTTTAGTGTATCTATTATATGTTTTTGCATTGTGGTCATCACAAGGCTTGCAAAAACATCTTGTAGATATAACAAGTTATTTTTAAAGAGATGACAACTTATCTTAGATCACAGAAAGGAATAGAAACAATAAACTAAAAAAACCTCTGTGTTTTAACTCCATCTCCCCTACATATTGATTTTTTTGTTACCTCAATTTGGATATATTTATACTGCCTATTTCTTAGCAGGTTGCTGTATGTGTTTTTGTTTTTGATAGATTTGTCTTTTGGGCTTCATACTAGAGTTATGAGTGGATTGCACACCACAATTACAGTATTAGAGTATTCTGGGTATGTCTATATGCTTAATTTTACTCGTGGGTTTTATACCTTCAAATGTTTTCTATTTGCATGTTAGTGTTTTTTTTTTCTTTCAAATTGAAGAACCTCTTTTAGTATTTCTTGTAAGATGGATCTGGTGATGGTAAATTCTCTCAGCTTTTGTTTTTCTGGGAAAGCCTTTATTTCTCCTTCATAGTTGAAGGACAGCTTTGCTGGATACAGTATTCTTGGATGAAAATTTTTTTCTTTTAGCACTTTGAAAATTTTGTTCCACTCCCTTCTGGCCTGTTTGGTTTCCATTGATAAGTCTGTTGCCAGATGAATTGGAGGTTCTTTATACGTTATTTGCTTCTTTTCTTTTGCTGCTTTTAGGATCCTCTTTGTCTTTGATCTTTGAGAATGTGATTATTACATGCCTTGGGGAAGTCTTATTTGGGTCAGATCTGTTTGTTGTTCTCTGACATTCCTGTACCTGGATGTTTATCTCTTTCTCAAGTTTTGGAAAGTTTTCTGTTATTTTTTTGAGTAAGCTTTCTACTCCTTGCTCTTGTTTAACTCCCTCTTGAACACCAGTGATTCTTAGACTTTGTCTTTTGAGGTAATTTCCTTTATCTTGTTGACAATCTTTGTTCCTTTTTATTCTTTTTTCTTCTCTGTGTATTTTCAAATTGCCTGTCTTTGAGCTCATTTATTCTTACTTCTGCTTGATTCATTCTCCTACTGACAGCCTCTAATGAGTTTTTCAGTTCCTCAAATACATTTCTCAGTTTGAAGATTTCTGTTTGTTTTTATTATTATTTCAATCTCTTCATGAAATTTCTCTGATACATTTTTGAGTTGCTTTTCTGTGTTATCTTGAAAATCACTGAGTTCCCTTAAAACTGCTATTTTGAATTCTTGTTCAGAGAGCTCACATATCACCATCTTGTTAGGGTTAGTCACTGGATCCTTGCTTCATTTGTTCAGGGAAGTCATGGTTCCCTGTTTGCTGCTGTCACTTATGAATGTATGTATATATGTTTGCATTGGAGAATTAGTTATTTCAGTCTTCTCTGTCTGGATTCTTTTGTTTTTTATTGGATATGTTTGCTTAGAGATTGATTGTAATTTACCTGTTGAATTTCTTTCTTTTCCCATTAGGTCACTGCCTCCTTTTCAGCATTAGATGGTGCCTTAAGCCCAGGTTTGTCTCCACTCTAATAAACAATTGGAGCACTGCCCATCCCAAATGGAAATGGTGCCAAAGGGCATAGCCTAGCAGTGTGGGAAGGTGAATTAGGGGTTTGTGCTCAGGGGACCTGTGGGATGAACCTCCTATAGCATGGTGCTGCTAAGCAGACACTCCAATTTGGTATCTCTTTTGGCCAACTTATAGAGCAAAGTTTCCAGAGTTGGGGATAGTAGTCCTGCCTCCTCACTTTGGCTCTGGCTGTCCCCAGGGATATTTCTTCCTTCAGGCACTCCCCATGCTTCTTGTGAGTTGAGGTAGGAACAGGTATCCTGCCAGGGAACTCAAGATGATGGGGAAGCTGCCTGTCACCTTGATTTCCCTTTTTCCAGTGTTAAACTAAGAGTCAGGGGAGATTTTCCACGTTTGGTGCCAGCAGATTGGGGAGAGGGGTGTCTTGGCTGTGGATGTCCCCTTCTCTTACCATCTACTTGGAGCTTTTTTACTTCTCTGTGGCACTGAGAACTGTCTCATCCTCATATTTTAGTTTTGGGATATTTGTGGTGATAACCTTAGTGCTGTAAATTTGGTTTTTGTTTTCTGTGTGGGGAATGAAGCCAGCTTGCTTCCATGCCACCATTTTGGAACCAGAAACCTCATTGTATTACACCTTATAGTGCTCTGCTGAATTAAATTCAAATAGGAAGTTTGAACAAATTTACCTCCTCAGCAATTATCCTAAATCCCTGCTACTCAAAGTGTGGTCATTGTACCAGTAGCATTGAACTCACCTAGGAACTTGTTAGAAATGTGGAATCTCAGGCCCACCCCAGACCTACTGAATCAGAATCTGCATTTTAATAAGCTCTCCAGGAGACTGGTGTGTTCGAGAAGTACTGTCCTGCAATATTCTGGTAGACTCATTTTGATAGGTGCTGCCTTTAGCTGTTTGTAGTATTATATCTTTAATTCTGTAACATGACAGCTAATGGCTGTATATTTTGGCAATTATTTTAATGCCACACAATAACCTTTTCCTGGATGAATGTTAATTTCTCTGAATTATTGATCATGGTTACTCTATCTCAGGATGCAAGCATTTGGGCTCATTTTTCTAGTTCTAGTAGAGTAAAAGTTAGCATGCATTTCCCTCTACACTTCTACCCTCTTATATTTCATTTCTTGCCACAAGCAAGATTCCTTTCCTCCTCAACTCTCCATCTTCATGGTTCTCAGGGATATGTAGGTCCTTAAGCACAGTCAGCATTTTGCTCAAGTGGAAAATGTTCATATATAGCTGGGGTAATGTGCCAACTGTGTGCATGTGTATCTGGTTTATACAGATGGAATCTCAGGTTCAAATTTTATAATCAAGCTATCTTGCAAGATAGTTTCTACACTCTTATTTTACAGTATGTGAACTTTCTTTTTGTTTTTTGCTGACAAATGTTGATTGCTTTATTTCAGTGGTCAGGATTGCTGTAGAGGTATGCATGATATTCCATTTGATTTTGTCCTCTAAGCCATAGTTAAGAAGACTTTGTATTGTGAGCTATCACATACATGAGTTTTGTGTATTTTCCCTACTTTTTAATGAGCTTAATGTCAGCTGTTGATTCTGGCCAAATTTCACAGTGACATCCTGTTATGCCACAGGTCCATGTAAACAAGGAGGAAATCCATGTCAGCAAATTTCTAGCTAATTCAGGGATAGTCTTTCAAGTTATATATTGTTTAAGTTTTGAGTCTTTAAAAAGTGGTCTTTGTATAATATCACATACATTTTTAGCACCTTAGGTAGAAGGTGTATACATATGTATACATATGTAGTGTGCTGCACCCATTAACTCATCATTTATATTAGGTGTATCTCCTAATGCTATCCCTCCCCCCTTCCCCCACCCCACAATAGGCCCCAGTGTGTGATGTTCCCCTTCCTGTGTCCATGTGTTCTCATTGTTCAATTCCCACCTATGAGTGAGAACATGTGGTGTTTGGTTTTCTGTCCTTGCTATAGTTTGCTCAGAATGACGAAAACCTGCTGGATAATCTTGCTACAATATATTATAATTAAGAATAGGCTCAGAGTGATGTCTTCAGAGGGTGAGCTAGGAATCATATAGGTACTTTTATGGTACAAACTTGAATGAAACGTGTGAGCAGCCACAGCTGGTTTGGTTCATTTTGCCTTTGGGTTATTTCACTGTTCACTCACTATCTGCTATGTGCTAGGAACATATGGAATTGAAGTAAACATTCTTGTCGTTCCCATAATCTGTTCTGGGGATAGATAAAATACTAAGCAAAGCATTACACCTATATGATATAGGTGTAAACACTGTACTGTAGGCTTGCATGAGGAATGTCATTATAAATTTGACCAGACTTACTGAAAGATGTAAGATTGGGTGGAAAGAAGGACACTTTAGTCATGGAGAGACAGGTAGGGTGTAAGGGAGAGGATGTCCTAGGTGGAAGAAAAAGTGTGAGCAAACATGATCAAATAAAGGGTGTGTGGAAGGAATGGAATTTATTTGGGTGTGGTTGAAGCATGAAACGTCTCTGGTGGGTACCCAGAGGGAACATCGAATTGTTATTCACATGCCTGCTGTTCATAGCATATAGCTCCTAGAAGGTGGGTAGATGTCTCTGCTTATGTTGTGTGAAAATTAAAGAAGCACATGTATATCTTCCAATGTGGAAAACAAAGACCACATTGGAAGATTTTCTCATCGGGGCGCCATTTTACAAACTAAAGCTCTTTAGGAGAAGAGACACAGCAATTTCCTTGTCTCGAGTTTTGAAACCTTTTTTTTTAAACCATTTGTAAAACTTTCGAAACTTCTTGTCTTGTTTTTGTGTTTTAGAGTTTACATCTATAACTGATAGTATTATTTTTCTTTGCACTTACAGTACGGCCAAGTACAGCGTGTTGACATTTCTACCTCGATTCTTGTATGAGCAGATTAGAAGAGCTGCTAATGCCTTCTTTCTCTTCATTGCCTTATTACAGGTAATGGTTTTTTAACAGTTCCTTGGAATTCACTTAATTACATGTAAAATGAGATTTTGCTAAAGGTTCCTTAACTGCTAAAGTGTTATAATCTTGGAATATAGTTTGTTTCCCTCCTCCAGTCATTGTTTGATAGAGTGAACAAGCCTGACTTTGTATACAGGGAGATTTCTTTTGGTATGGCCTTAAGGATGATTGCAGTGACTGAAAGAGGCATTGAAAAGTGGCCTTAGGGCCATACTTTTAAGCCTTTTTCTGTTCCAAACACATAACCAATATTGGATAAAATTTTTAAAAATATGTAAAATATGTAGCTAGTTTTTAAAGTAAGGTAATTATTTTTGAGTAACAGAAATGGAACAGAACTGCAAAAGTGTGAACCGTGCGTGACTGCCATAATTTTCTGTTCATGGAGAGGATTTTTAATGTGCCAACTTCCTACTTGTGGTCTCTTATCTTCCAGCAAATTCCAGATGTATCTCCAACAGGAAGATATACCACCCTGGTGCCATTGATCATTATTTTAACAATTGCAGGCATCAAAGAGATTGTAGAAGATTTTGTAAGTTTTTGCTTTTGGATAATAAAATCATTGTATGCAGTAGATAATAACTTATGTGTTGCCTCGGGTGATATACTCAAGGCAGGAAATTGGGCTATAGTTTAACCAGCCTCTTTAGACGCCTGATGGTATTTTTACGGGGAGGGAATGTATACTCAGAGTGTCCTAAATACCTGTACAGTGACACTAAACAGTTCAAACTTTGTTTTCAAATATTAGGTCTCTGGAGGCCCATTGATTTTTATCACTGATGTTCCTTATAGCCTGCTTTAGAGCTTGCCAATTTAGGCAGCAAATGAAGGATTGCTATGTTGTCTAGGTTGGCAGCATTGTCTCGCTCTGCCTGAGGCAACTTTACAAGAATCTTCTCCCCTCACAATCATCCTAGTGTATCTCCATGTTCACTGGCTTCAACAACTATATTCCTTTTCCCTCTCTTTCTTGCTCTGTCTCCCCATATATATTTGTGTGTATGTGTGTGTGTGTATATATATATATGTTTGCATGTGCTGTCTCTCTGTCTCTGGATCTTCCTCTCCTCCCTTACATACACACACACCTTGATTTCACAAACATATATGCATCTTTCTGGGAATAGGTATGTAAATAAATATAATACAAGTTAAGCATCCCTAAATCCAAAAACCCCAAATCTGAAATGCTTCAAAATCCAAAACTTTTTACATGCCAACATGATGCCACAAGTGGAAAACCCCACACCTGACCTCATGTGATGGCTGCACAAAATTATTATAAACACTGTATGAAGTTACCTTCAGGTTATGTGCATAAAGTGAATATGAAACATAAATAAATTTCATGTTTAGACTTCGGTCCCATCCTGGAGATACCTCATTGGGTATACGCAAATACTCCAAGATCTGAAACAATCTGAAATATGAAACACTTCTGGTCCTGAGCATGTCAGATAAGGGATCTTCAACCTGTACACGTCAAAGCAAATTTACTTTATCAGTAAAATGAAGTTGGCTGTTTTTTGCTGGGTTTATCACACTGAATAATCATTTCAGTCTGATCTAAAGCAAGGAGTAAAAAGTTTTGTACTTCCAAGTACTAGAACCAAAATAAAATAATTGAAACTGGAGGAGACCACTTCTAAACTTAGGGAGTGCTGATAGATCACAAAATTATCTAACTGAATTTTACAGCATGAGCATTATTGGCAGTTAGTTTCCTTGTCCCCTGTAATTTCCTGATTGTTTTGTTTGCTATTTCAATTATTCATGTGGAACTTTTGAATGTTAGAACTTTTTTTTCTTTCTGTAACAGAAGCGACACAAGGCAGACAATGCAGTTAACAAAAAGAAAACAATAGGTAAGATCCCAGGTTGATCACTTTTTCCAGTGGAAAACTTAAGAATAAGGTCTGCATTTAAGGAATTTTAAATAAGTAGTGAATGGTATTGAGATAAATTGGCAAGATGATCTATAAAATACTTTAAAGAAATAGTAAAATAACAAACAAATTGAACGTAATTTTAGTCCTGATAATTAAGTTTGAACAGCATTTGTGCATTTTAGAATGTTAGAAAAGGTTGTAATTTTCAGGAACTAGACAGTTTTTATGTCCATAAAAAGTCTAAGCATTCACGTCCTTCATTTATAATCTCTCCTTCCCTCTTTTACTTTTCATTGTTTTATTTCTACAACATCAATTTTTTGTTTGTTTGTTTAATTTTTTGAGACAGGGTCTCACTCCTGTTGCCCAGGCTGGAGTGCAGTGGCATGATCATGGCTCACTGTAGCTTTGACCTCCCAGGCTCGGGTGATCCTCCCACCTCAGGCTCTTGAGTAGCTGGGGCTACAGACACGCACCACCACCCCCGACTAATTTTTGTATTTTTGGTAAAGATAGGTTTCACCTTGTTGCCCAGGCTAGTCTCAAACTTCTGGGCTCAAGCAATCTGCCTGCCTTGGCTTCCCAAAGTGTTAGGATTACAGGTATGAGCCACTGCGCCCAGCTGTTTAGTTTTTTTTAAATTGTGGAACAGCAGGCTTTTTTTTTCTTCTGGACTGAAAATAAGTAGATTTCACTTACATACATACATAAACATTTATGTGTATGCATTAATGTATATATGTTACAGAGGTACATACCATACATTGGTGTTCCATTTTGAGGTAGGGGTGCTGATGTTATGCCATCGTGGCTAAAGATAGGGTATGTTAGAATTAATAAATGGAATTCTAAAAGAAAGCTTTTGGATTTTAGGAAGCTGATTCAATTTATTACCAGTATTAACGAATATTTTATTTTTCTCTTTTTCAGTGTTACGAAATGGTATGTGGCATACCATTATGTGGAAAGAGGTAAAAACTAATTTTAAAGATGTACCAGTACTATTGGTTTGAAGACGTGTAATGAATTGCTGGTCTTGATTGCAGTATAAAGTTTGTGTTAGTCATAGTAGAGTTTTCTATGAGGTCTGCTGAGACCTGATGCATGTTTATTCTGTCCCTTGCCCCTTCTAGTAAGGGCCCAATGTGTCACTTCAAGCTATGAACTTCATCGCTCCTGATTGACATTTCTGAAATCTCAAAGTATTTTCTAGTTTCTAAATCCAATCTGAGAAACATTTTCCCTGGTCCTCTGTTGTCTTAACCTAAGTTAAAGTTTATTTTTGTTTTTAGCATTTGTGATTCTCACTTTTAACATTTTTGGGTGGAAAGGTCATTAACTACAGAGTGGTGGAAAGGGGGTAAGAAACCACCCCGATTCTTTCTGTTCTAGCACAGCAGTTAGCTGCTCTTAATAGTAGCAAGGAAAGCTTTGCTTCCACGTCCCTGGAATTATGAGGTTTAGAAGTTTGAAGAATGGTGTGGTTTTTTGGTTGTTTATGGTGATGAGTAGAAAATTTAGAAGAGATCTGCCGTACCATCTAGGTATTTTATATCTGATAAAATTAGCTTTTTAAATGAGTGTTTTAGCTGGACCTTCTTAATGGACACAAGATGTGTTGGGGGATGACTCTCATTAGTCCAGCATTCAAAGCTGATTAATATGATTTTAAAAGAAAATGGCTTTTTAGAAGGGTAACTTGAAATAGCTTTTCTTGCTAAACATTTAGTAAACAATGTTTTTAAATGCCTCTTACAGTCTTTTATATCTGAAAAATGCCCGTGATATGGTAACTGCAGCATTTGCTTTAGTTTTCGTTTTACTTTACTTTGTTTTAGGAGAATCCGCCACCCTTTAAAGAAATTTCTCCTTTACAGTGTTTTACAGTAACGCCTTAACCTTTACCGCAATCTTGAAGTCCTATGCTGCAAACGTTCATCAACTGCACATTTGGAAAGGTCATGGTTCTTGGTCAGGAGGTTGGGAATTCTTGACTCACAGTGGGAGAAATGGTCCCAATGCTGAAGGAATTCAGGGGTTCTCCCAGGGGGAAATTGCCCCTCTATTTCTCTAGGGTTCCTCTTGTTACTCACTCCCCAGAAAGGTATCAGTATCAGCTAGAGTGAAGAATGATTTGGATTCAGAGGGCCTGACGTTACTTGAAACAGCAGAAAATGGAGTGATGGTCTCTGATTGATGGTCTTCTGTGGTCCAGGAGCTGACGGCTTTGCAGACTCCTAAAACTCATGACTGTTTCCATTGTTCATTTGGGAGAAAAACAACAATAACAAAGAAACACCGGTTATATACTGTACCACACGCATTTTTATTTCCATTTAAAATGTATTTACTTGGTTTATTTCAGTGGAGCTCCTGGCATGTGCCAGGGATTGTACTAGGCATGGGAAGAATGAAGCGCAGTGCTTCCCTGAAGGAGTTTCAAACTTCAGTGGGCATCCCAGTCACCGTCCACAGGGGGGCTAGAACCCAGATGGCTGGGCCCACTCCCAGGCTATCTGATTCACTGGGTCTCAGGTGGGGGCCCTAGAATTTGCACGTTTAAGCAAATTATTAGTTGAGGCTGATGCCGATGGTGTAGGGAGCACTCTCAAGAACCACAGTTGTCCTGGGAGAGAGAGGCAACTAACCTAATACAGTGCAGTTGCTGAGCTTTGTGTAGGAGAAAGCTTCCACTTTGGGAAGAACTGGGAGGGGCCACCTACCTAGACCCAGTGGTTCAGATCAGGAAAGTCTGCCCTCCAGAGATGCTCTATTGCTCTCTTGAAGGGTGAATCGGGGGTAACTAGCTGCGGAACTGTGAGTAGTTCAGTGTGAGGATGAGAATACAGGAGAGGGCGGAGATGTCAGGCAAGGGGAAGCTGGCTGTCCTTAAGGTCCCCAAAATGATAATAATCTAATCTGAAGTGCTGAAGCTCAGATCTGCTGTCCCCTGGGCTGTAGCTGAGTCACTGGTGAGCGCCAAGAGGCAGCTCTCAGGTGGATCTCGGTGGCTTTGATTGACTTCGAGAAGATCTTTCAGCTACTTCTTCAAAATTAAGAGACTTGAGGAACTCTCTGAGGATAGAGTGGATTCAGGGATCTGGAGAATTTCTGTTCCCACTGTACTAATTCTTTGAGGGAGTATTGCACACACAAGGAACAATCATGTAAGAACATTAAAACCATTTCCAGGCCGGGCATGCTCATGCCTGCAATCCTAGCACTTTGGGAGGCTGAGGCGGCTGGATCACTTTAGCTCAAGTAGCTCAAGATCAGCCTGGGCAACATGGCCAAACCCCATCTCTACAAAAAAATACAAAAATCAGCCGGGCGTGGTGGTGCATGTCTGTAATCCCAGCTACTCAGGAGGATGAGGTGGGAGGATCACTTGAGCGTGGGAGGTGGAGGTTGCAGTGAGCCTTGATCGCGCCACTGCACTCCAGCCTGGGTGACAGAGCAAGACCCTGTCTCAAAAACAGAAAACAAACAACCAAAAAAAAAATTTTTTTTTTCAAGCAAAATCCAAGTAAGTCGTTTCTTATGTACACAAAACTTCTCAGTACTTGGTTACTGGGATAGGAATGTTTCTTTATTTAGAGAGTAAAGATGAGAGAAAGCCATAATTTCTCTTCTCCTCCCACTTTGAATTTAAAAAAATCCACTGCCTTTTTTAATTTGAAAACATGACAAATTTTCTTGTCTAGTGTTTTTTCTTTACTAATTACTTCTTCTGATTTTTATATGTAATGAAACTATTCATATGAAATAGTTTTAATTTAATTTTATTCTTTTTAGATGGAGTCTCGCTCTGTTGCCCAGGCTGGAGTGCAGTGGTGCCATCTTGGCTCACTGCAACCTCTGCCTCCTGGGTTCAAGCGATTCTCCTGCCTCAGCCTCCCAAGTAGCTGGGACTACAGGTACCCACCACCACGCCCAGTTAATTTTTTTTTTTTTTTTTAGTGAGATGGGAATTTCACCATGTTGGCCAGGCTGGTCTTGAACTCCTGACCTCAAGTGATCTGCCTGCTTTGGCCTCCCAAAGTGTTGGGATTATAGGCATGAGCCACTGCACCTGGCCAAAATATTTTTTACTTTTAAAAAACACTTTCAATTCACATAACATCCATTGCTTTTGTACTGGTGGTTGTTAAAACAGCTTTGTGGCATTTTCCCCAGACACTTTAATAAACAACGTAAAGCACCAATAGGATACTTTTCAGTAGACTTACCTTTTTCCCAACAGAAAATTAAACATGGGCACCTGCTAGCTTATAAGATCCGGCAGTTTTTCACAAGTATCGTATCACTTGAAATTCCTGGTTTCTAAGAGAACAGTAACATGGTTAGAATAGGAAATAGAAAGCATAAATGCCCACTTTGAACTTTGCAATTATTACTGTACTAGGAATGGTCTTCTGGTATCATCAGAGAATTCTAATGTCCTTGACCTTCACACTCACGATGTCCTTTCAATTATACTCCCACTGATGGAGACTGACATTTATATGGCCCTGTTTTATGCCAGGTGCCGTGTATACTTCCTTAGTCACTGCGTTCACCTTACAAGGCCGGTGGCACTGTTTTCCTGTTTCAGACGTGAGACGCTGGGGCGCTGAGAGGCGAAGCAGCTTGCCGAGATCACAAAGCTAGTACACGGCTATAAAGCTAGGATTGGAGTTAGGCTTGCCTGATTTGAAAGCCCCCGTTCTCTCCACCCTAGTGCTTTCTGCGATGTTACTGAAAGGATCTGTGGACACTTGGCCATGGTGCCATTTTGGAGACTACAGCCCTTTTCCTTGGCTTGAGATCTTCTGTCTAGTGGAGTCTGTTCCCCAAGGTGCTCTCTGACTTTGGCCATGATCCTTTTTCTGGGAATTTCTTGAGGCTGTACAAATCTTCTCCATTTTATGTGGTATATTTCCAGGGGGACTTTTAGGTGCACTTTTCATGTGTGAATTTACTGTTGCCTTTTAATCAGAGGATTGGCCTTCTGTGCAGCTTGCCCAGTTTTGAATCCTGGTTCTAACACTCAGTGGCTGTATTACTGTGATCAAGTTATTTTGTTTTCTGCACCTCAATTTGTGAAACAGAGAAAAATTTATAAAACAGAGAAAAATTTATGTGTGTTAACTCAGTTGATCCTTGTAGTCACTCTATGAAATATGTGCCTTTATCCTCATTATATAGATGAGGAAACTGAGGCACACAGAGTTTACATAACTTGTTCATCGTTACACAGCTCGTCAGGGGTGCAGTGGGGATTGAGCCCAGGCATTAGGCTGGCTCTGGTGGTGTGTGCGTGACCCTTCTACCCTACTGTGTGCAGCTATGGAAATGCTCAAGTATTTGTAAATGGATGGATAACTGTAAGAAAACGAGATCTCTGTAGCTGTTCTGACTTAGCCCTTTTCTCCCTCTCCCTTTCCTTTTTTATTAAACATCATTGCAAAAAAAGGCAACATTACCAGTGTCTGCATGGAAGCACTTTCCTTTTGTTCTTGTCAAAGAAAATAATTTGGGCTTCTCCATCTTAAACTTCATGGCTTAGTTATATAGTAATTTTTTCTCCAAATATTTAAGCACCTTTTTCACCATGTGTGTTTTGTTTCTTTTCTTTCGTGCCCCTCTGTCCTCGTCCCTGTCTCTCTAGGTGGCAGTGGGAGACATTGTGAAGGTCGTCAATGGGCAGTATCTTCCAGCAGATGTGGTCCTGCTGTCCTCCAGGTTAGCTGTGCTAGTGGGCACCTTTTTTGCAATCAATGTTAAGAACAATAAAATATTAAGCAGCGCCTGGGGCAATCTTGAGCAGCCTCTTCCCTTCTACCATCTTCTCTCTGTCCCATTCTTCCATTTCTTGTCATTTGCCTTCTCCTGCCGTGACCCTTGGTTTCTTTCTCACATTCATTCCTTTGTGCTTTTTCTGAACTCTTTTATGTGTATTGACTCCACTTACTCTCCTGGCTATTTGGGGGGTTTTTCTTATTTATAGGGATACTGAGTCAAGAGCAGTGGAGTGGTCCATTCATTAATGTCAGGTTGCAGAATATCTGAGATTTCAGAATCTGTATCCTGATGGGCCCTGCCAGCAGTCTGTCCTGCAGAACCCAGTGCTACACGTTGATAGCTGTTCAAGAACCACGGGTGTTTTCTCAGCGTAATCGTGACCAGCAGATGGTGTTTGCTCTTCATCCACCCATGTTTTGCCCCTTTTCTGTCCAAGTATCATTTTCACATTCTCTAGGTAGTTTTATTCTAGGAAGGAATCATCACTCAGTGCAGTTCTTGACTTTTTTTGGGCTTGATACACGAAAGTACATAGCTAGGAAAGAAAGCCAAAATTAGGGCAAGAATTGACATCTATTCTTGAATTCAAGATTAAATTGTATGACGTTAGGACTATAACTTCCTATATTTATACACTGTTGGGAATCATAGATATGCATGCTGTTTGCATTTTCTTTGATTGCAGACAGCGTTTCTTGTATTGAAGTTAATCACTCATTGGATTTTAAGCCTAAGCATTAATTTTCTGCTTGAGATAATAGATTTAAAAATAGGACTCCAGGCCTATGGAGGGGGAAAAAGAACCAGTAACACAGGGCAAGATTTATGTTTGTCCATATTGATTGACAACAAAGAAACTCTTAGAAATATTAAAATATTGATCACTTGATAGTTCAGGCTTTAAGTCTTGGCTGTGACCCTAGAAAATTGAATGTGTGTGTGTGTGTGTGTGAGTGTGTGTGTGTGTGTTTTGTTTTGGAGACAAGGTCTTACTCTGTCACCCAGGCTGGAGTGCAGTGGCTCAATCATAGCTCACTGTAAGTTCAAACTCCTGGGCTCAAGTGATCCTCCCATCTCAGCCTCCTGAGTAGCTGGGACTACAGGTGCATGCCACCATGCCTGGCTAATTTTTTAAATTTTTTTGTAGAGGCTAATTTTTAAAATTTTTTTGTAGATGTTGCCCAAGCTGGTTCTGGAACTCCTGGCCTCAAGCAATCCTCCCGCCTCGGCGTCTCGAAGTGCTGGGGTTACAAGCGTGAGCCACAGTGCCCAGCCAGTTTTTTTTTTTTAACTTGGTCTTAATACCAGATTGCTTTAGCTGACATCATGTTTCCAGCGTGCTCATTATTAGTGTCTGAGTGTGTGCTGTGTGCCGAACAACGTGTTGAGGAGGTTGTCCCACTTAATCTTCCCAATAACCCTGGATAGCCTTCCTTTGTACATGACAAGATTGAGATATGGAGAGACTAAACAATTTGCCAAGGCCATATAGCCCATAAAGGTAGTGCTAGGGGATTT
The DNA here is from genome assembly GCF_028885625.2 of Pongo pygmaeus. Classification (NCBI taxonomy): domain Eukaryota; kingdom Metazoa; phylum Chordata; class Mammalia; order Primates; family Hominidae; genus Pongo; species Pongo pygmaeus. The sequence goes on from NC_072387.2 coordinate 34,004,582, forward strand.
TTACCTAAACTAGTGGTTTTTTAGTTGGAAGAGTCAGGGGGCGGTTAATCACTAACTGTGTGAACTTAGCTAAACTCAAAGATTAGAAATAGGATTATAATGTCTGTTATGCTTATTTTTATTAATTCTTCGAGTTTTCTGTCCTTAATGCTAGGTGTTTTGATTAAAAAGTTGGCCTTGAGATTGTAAAAATGGCAGAGAATTAAAGCCTTGCCAAGCCTGTGCCTCGATCCTTCAACTCCTCTGGCTGTTGTTTTCTTCAAAAAATGTGTGTTTCTACTGGCCATGCCTTGGGCAGCCTTTTTGGTCAGGCCCAGCCCCAGACTTGAAGGACTGCCTGAACCCAGTAGTTGGGTCTGAGTGGGGACATCACATGTTTCCCCTTCTCTTTCATCTTCAGTTCATTCCTGTCTTCTTGAGGTTCAGCAGTCATTATGTGGGGCTTACAAAGGCAGATCATCTGGGCAAATCACTCTCTACTGGTGCTGAGTCCCAAAGATGAGTGTGTGTTTCCTTTTTCATCCATTACTCCTACTATCGTGGTTATTTATAACAATTTATTTTGAAGGGCCAATCAGCAGACACAGATTCCATAATAGAGATTTTCTAAGCTGTGAACTTGTGGAAAGGACCTTATGAAACTTGGCTCTTTTTTTCTCTCTCCTTAGTGAACCTCAGGCAATGTGTTATGTTGAAACAGCTAATCTGGATGGGGAGACGAACCTTAAAATACGTCAGGTAAAGTCACCTCTGATGACTTGTGTTGTTACGGTAGACACAACTGCAAATGTGGTCCCCACATATCTTTTTCTAGAGAAATAAAATATTCAGCCACAAAGGGTTATGCCTTAGCCCTAATGGAATCTATGGGAAGAATATGCCATTTATGATGAGGGAGAATGTATCCGGAAAAAGCAGGCTGCATCAAACTCTAGGTGATGCAGGGTGCCAGGCCTTCATATAGCATCTTATTGTGCTCTCTGCTGTGATGCTGGAGAGAGGGGACATCTTGATGAAGCTGAGTGGCTGGGAAGGACACAGCTTAGCGGACAAATGGAGCAGAAAAGCTCCAGGTACCCCAGTTTACATCATTGTTGTAATAAAGATTCTAATCCTAGAGGGTGATATAATTAGACACAAAACTTCCATGCCTTAAAGAAAACTATTCTTACCATATATTTAATTCTAGGATGAAGAATAGTCTTTTTTGTTTTTTTGGTTTTTTTTTTTTTTTTTTTTTGAGATGGAGCCTTGCTCTGTTGCCCAGGCTGGAGTGCAGTGATGCGATCTCGGCTCACTACAACCTCTGCCTCCCGGGTTCAAGCGATTCTCCCACCTTAGCCTCCCGAGTAGCTGGGACTACAGGTGCATGCTACTACACCTGGCTTAATTTTTATATTTTTAAAGTAGAGATGGGGTTTCACCATGTTGGCCAGGCTGGTCTCGAACTCCTAAACTCAAGTTATCTGCTTGCTTTGGCCTCCCAAAGTGCTGGGATTACAGGCATGAGTCACTGCACCCGGCCAAGAATGGAGAATGGTCTTTAACATATAAACATTTTAAGCATTTTGACACTTAAAAAAATTTTTGCTGCTTAAAGTTGAATTCAGCAATTCTGTCCGTATTCTTTCTTTTCTACTGTAGATATTTGCTTTAGACTTTTTTTCCATTAAAAGAACAGTTACAGCCTGGGCAACATAGCAAGACCCTATCTCTACAAAAAACTTAAAGAATAGCTGGGCATGATGGCACATACCTGTAGTCCCAGCTACTTAGGAGGCTGAGGTGGGAGGATCACTTGAGCTCAGGATTTTGAGGCTTCAGTGAACCATGATTGCACCACTGCACTCCAGCCTGGAGGACGGAGTAAGACCCTGTCTCTTAAAGAAAAAGTGAAGAGCGCTAGATAATGTAAAATATTGAAGGGCTACTCTATTCTATCTTTATGACCAGTGTTAGAGTACAGCTAGTGGATTATGCTTGCTGTAAGGTGCTGGGGTATGTTAATTATTACTTATGCACGGATGTTTCCAGTACAGTGGTGGAATCTTAACTTTTAGCTTCATTACATTCTTTTGCCACTTTTGCATTAGATCGTTGTGGCAAAAGCTACTGGAAAAGTCTGCCTTGAGGGGCTGACAGTTTGACTTGTTAGCCCCCCAAATTATTGTACTGGAGATGCCTTATTTTTCCTTTTGATTAACCATAGGGATGCTGAATGGTGTCCCTAAGCACAGAAGATTGTGTTTGACTTCCTCTTTTGGTTTAATCTTTCAGGGTTTGAGTCACACTGCTGACATGCAAACACGTGAAGTTCTGATGAAGTTATCTGGAACTATAGAGTGTGAAGGGCCCAACCGCCACCTCTATGACTTCACTGGAAACTTGAACTTAGATGGGAAAAGGTATTATATGCCTTTTCTTCACTGTCTTTTAAACTATGTGACTAAGAATTACTGGAGCTTTGGAAAATATGTTTGTTTCCTAGTTTTGTAATATTTTAAAACAGTGAAATTTCATACCCTTTCAATTAATTTAAAGCCTTCCTTAGATTTAAGAAAAAAACCCTGAGCCCAAGGGCCTCAGATGAGGCTCAAAGCATGTGGCATATTCTTTCTGTGCCTACTCTCTGCCAGGCAGGAGAAATGGTTTTAGCTGCATAAAATTGTCCAGAAAAGCAGAGGAGAGTTATCTGAGGTGTATACAAGCTAATACACTTGTTACAGAAATGTGTGCGTGTGTATGTTTTTTTTTTTTTTTTTTTGCTAACCTACTTCTAAGAAGCATTTGTTTGTTTTTAGAAAGTTGAATGAAATGAACACTTATTCTTCCTTTAGAATATTCAGTACCCTCCTGTCTATATTCTGTTATCTTTGTTCTTCTGGCATTTATTATGTTGTTCTGGAGTTGTCTTTTGTTCTGATGTTGGAGAGCAGTTTCTACCTTCTGGCCATGTTTGTCTTGAGCCTCTTGCCAATGCCCCCTCCAACCCTGTAACCCAGCCTCTTGCAATGTCCTTTATATTTTGACGACCCAAGGCTTGGAAGGACCTGATCATAGGAATCAACCCAAATTATTATAAATATGACAACTAAGTGTGACTGCTTCTTGGTTTCATTTAGCATACATAGCTATACTACAGGCTCCCCATTTTGAATTTCTAAATTGTCACTCAGGTCTTTATTTACTCATTAAGTCATCCTTAAAAAAATTCATATAATAGGTTGCTGCTTTTTAAAATTTTACTCCTTTCTAATAGTCTGTAAAATACACTAGATTTATTTTACAAATAACAATAATAATAATACTTCCAATAATAATACTTACTACAAATGAGTAAGCTTCGGTTGTTATTTTAGCAACTTCCTTTCTGGGTATTTTCATAACAGGATCATGAGAGATATAATTCCCTGTAACATTTTATAGAAAAAGCATTTTTTTCTGTAGTGATGAGTGTAAAATAAAGCTTTCTGTGGGTTCTTTTGGGGTAGATTAAGCCAATGGTAACCTTTGTTGTCTGTGTTTCTCAGTGAAGTAGTTCAAATTGGAGGAAAGGGAACATTTGATTTATTGTGGGTTCGTGTTTAAGGGAAAAACTCATGCTTATTTTCCAGACTATCATTAAATATCATTGTTGTTTTTTATTTTTAGCCTTGTTGCCCTTGGGCCTGACCAGATCTTATTAAGAGGTACACAGCTTAGAAATACTCAGTGGGTCTTTGGCATAGTTGTTTATACTGGACATGACACCAAACTCATGCAGGTAAAACATTTCTATGCTGATTTCAGTCTTTTTTTTCTTTCTGCTTTTATTGACTAGAAGGTGGAAAATGCAGATGTTGCATTTAGGAAGTTCAGGTTTGTCTATGAACCTAAATTTGGAAAGAACTGCCTTTATTTTAGTTCCTTAGGTAGTTTTTTCTAGATTTCTGTTCTCTTATCTGATATTTGTTACCGTATGCCTGAACTACAAATGGCCTTTGTTTTCTGGATTAGGGGAACAATCAATTCTAACTTATTTTATCTTCTGGACTTAAGCGGGAATTAGTTCTAACTTTTAAATTTCTCTTTCTACTTCTCCTCTTTATCCCATTCATTAGGATTTTATAACAAATTATCTTATTTAACTGAACTTTAGACACTTTAAAATCAGTTATTTTTGAACTGTTTAGTTTTCATAGACCGAAGAAAAAAGTGAAGTTAAAATGATTTTGCTCTTTTTCCTGTTAATGTTTTTTAAATAATTGTTTGTGAATTTATAAGTCACATTGCTATTATGACATATTTTGCCAGACAGCTTTTGAAATTCTACAGAAATCAGTGTGCCTGTATGTCATTTCTTACATTTGTTTGGTATCACTTGGCATCTTATTTTTGCTAATGGTGGCTATTAATGAGAATTGGATTTTCAGCTTGTCTGTTCTTTTGTATAACTTCTAAAATGCACATTTGGCTGTATTTCTTGATTTAAAAATATTTAGTGACCACGTACCAAGTCTAGTGCTAGACCACATGGGTGCAATAGTGAAAGGCCCAGGCTTATCCTCGGGGAGCCAGTCAGGCTAAGGAGTAATATAGAATGACAAAATAGAGAGAGAGAGAGATACTGGAATGTGTGTCATTACTAAGTGCTGTCAGTGTCTATAGGAGGGTCATTCAACCTAGGCTGGAAGCCAGTCGACTACATGCTAAGAATGATTCCCCTGGCAGAAGCACATTTTAGATATTGAGCTAGGGAAAGGAGACTGTTGTGTTGGTCTCCTCTTTGAGGTCAAATGATAGTCAGATGAAAGAGGTAAGTATTAGAGGAGTTGAAGCAGTAGACCTTGGTGGCCATCCCAGCTAGTAAACACATTGGAGACAGAGAGGAGAGATGGGATTAGAAGGGTTGAGAGACTCCCTGAAGTTGAAGAGGATTGTTGGAGTTGCTGAGTGACAGGCTGATCAGTGGGTGGAGTCTCGTCTTTGTATTTCTGGGGTAGAGAGTTTCTAGCATGGGAGACCTGGGAGTGACCCGTGCGAGTAGGAAGACAAAGGCAGAGCTGTTGAAGGCCTTTCGACGTTGACAAGTAAGGAACTGAGAGATTAAGGCATTTGATGGGCCAGCGCTGTGATTTTGAAGATGCCATAATGGTGAGGCTGGGCCAGAGAGGAATGCCATGAGCCAGTTGTCAAGTCTTCAGTGAGTGACAGGGAGCAACCGAGAGGTCGGTGGCCTGGCTACAGGGGAGGGGCAGAAGGTAGTGTAGCCAAAAGGCGTGAATTTTGAGTGAGTTTTTTTTTTTTTTAACATGGCATCCAAGGAATAAAGGTCCAGAAGTATTACCAGGTCTTGAATATACATCCAGTAATGCTACCTTCAGAGGCCAAAGGATGCAGATGTCTACTGGCGCACCCTCTGCTTGGGGGTACTCAAGGGAGTTGTGTCCTTGACTGTGTGAGGCAAGGAGGAGAGAGCTCTTGAGGGAGTGGGAGTACAGAGGGAAGTTCAGGAGCTGGAAAGGTAGGGGCCCAGGTGCAGTGGCCTGTTGCAGAGCTTGTGTGTTGAAGCAAGGTGGGAGGGCTCCATGGCAGCTAGAAAAATGAAGAGTTGGTGAATGCTGAGAGGCAGCTCTTGGGTGGATCAGGATTATTTAGTGTATCTGAGGTGTGCCTTATCCATCCCCCCTGCTAGGTCCTTTTCCATTCACAAGGGCTGACTGGAATGCTGTAAGTTTATTGTTTCTGAGCAGCCTGCATATGAAGACTTTATCTTGATGAATAGTTTAGTGCTCTAGCCATGCAAGAACTCAGGAGGCTGAGATGGTGGATCACTTGGGACCAGGAGTTTGAGACCAGCCTGGGTGACATAGTGAGACCCCATTTCAAAAAAAAAAAAAAATAGTTTAGTACCCTGCCACCTAGAAAGTATCCTTTAACTCCCATAGTGCAGTGTCAGTAACCCTTGTTGAACGCTTTGGGAGCTCCACTAACCACAAATCACTACTTCTGGCTTTTGTTTGTTTGGTTTTTTTTTTTTGAGACAGGGTCTGGCTTTGTTGCCCAGGCTGGAGTGTGGTGGTGAACTCTTGGCTCACTGCAACCTCAGCCTCCCAGGCTCAAGCCATCCTCCCACCTCAGCCTCCTGAGTAGCTGGGACTGTAGTCACACGCCACCATGCCTGGCTAATTTTTGTATTTTTTGTAGAGACGGGGTTTCACCATGTTGCCCAGGCTGGTCTTGAACTTCTGAACTCAAGCGATCCACCCACCTCGGCTTCCCAAAGTGTTGGGATTACAGGCATGAGCCACAGTTCCCAGCCTACTTCTGTTTTTTATGATGAAGTGGCAAACAGATCATGGGTAGCTAGCTCACATTTGGTCAAGGCCCCAAAACTAGTTTTAAGATTGTGCATATTATAAATTTAAGCACTTTCCAATGTTTCTTATACACTGGTTTTTTTTTTTTTTTTTTTACAGATTGTAATATTGGTTTTCTAGAGCATACATTGGTAATATAGCTTTTGCTCTAGAAAACCAATATTACATGAGTTAATTAAACTATCCTTTAAAACGCTCCAGTCTTCTCTTCAGTGAGTAAGGCATGCACTGAGTTTGCATTATGTGAGTGTGAGAGGCACTTTTCCTTGCCCCTAGGTGTGAGAAACCTCTTTGCAAGGCTTCTTGCTTGTTGACTGCTCACGTGTAAAATGATGGAAAACCCCAGAAACATCTGTGCTAGACCTGCTGTGCCTTTAGGGCTGAAACAACAGGTAAAAATAATGAGCTTTCAAAAGGAATATAACACACATAGCTGGAAGCCATCCTGTTTGTGAAATAACATTGTTTGTCTGTGCTTGTGCTGCTTGACCACAGAGAGGAGACTCAATTGCTGTCGGGTTCTTCTACCTTTTTTTTTTTTTTTCTTAAAGTCTCTCACCTCAATGCCTTTTGCCCTTCAAGGTTCCTTCAGTTCATGTTTAGTTTACTTGCTTGTAGAAATATTTATGTCTATTATTTCTATTGGTTGATTTAATGGGAAAAAGAGAGATTATCACACTAATTACAGCAAACATAATTACAAGAAATCATGCACTATTCTGAGTGATGCACATGTATCAACTCATGATTCCTCACAACGGCTGGGTAGTGTGTGCTCATTTTACAGATGAGGAGGCTTGCGGCATAGAGTGTCCTAGTAACCCAAGCTTACAAAACCAGTAGGATTCAAAACACAGCCAGTCCGGCCAGGGGCAGTGGCTCACGCCTGTAATCCCAGCACTCTGGGAGGCCGAGGCGGGTGGATCACTTGAGGTCAGGAGTTTGAGACCAGCCTGGCCAACATGGTGAAATCCCATCTCTACTAAAAATACAAAAATTAGCTGAGCATGGTGATGCACGCCTGTAATCCCAGCTACTCAGGAGGCTGAGGCAGGAGAATTGCCTGAACCCAGGAGGCAGAAGTTGCAGTGAGCCAAGATTGTGCTGCTGCCCTCCAGCCTGGGTGACAGAGCCAGACTCCATCTCAAAATAAATAAATTAATTAATTAAAAATAAAAAAAAAGAACAAATAAACAAAACACAGGCAGTCAAACTCCAGAGTCAATGTAACCCAGGGGTCCCCAAGCCCCAAGCCACAGACTAGTACCAGTCTGTGGCTGTGAAGAACCAGGCCCTACAGCAGGAGGAGAGAGCCAAGCAAGCTAGTGAAGCTTCATCTGTATTTACAACAGCTCCTCATCCCTCACATTACTGCCTGAGCTCCGCCTCCTGTCAATCAGCGGTGGCATTAGATTCTCATAGGAGCGTGAACTCAGTTGTGAACTGCGCATACAACGGATGTAGGTTGCTCATTCCTTATGAGAATCTAATGCCCAGTGATCTGCCACTGTCTCCCATCACCCGCAGATGGGACTGTCTAGTTGCAGGAAAACAAGGTCAGGTCTCCCACTGATTCTACATTATGGTGAGTTGTATAATTATTTCATTACACACTACAATGTAAGAGTAATAGAATTAAAGTACACAATAAATGTAATGCACTTGAGTCACCCCAAAACCATCCCCACCCAAGTCTGTGGAAAAATTGTCTTCCACGAAACCATTACCTGGTGCCAAAAAGGTTAGGCACAGCTGCTCTAACTAGAATTCCATGGCCTGTTTTCTCAGGAGGGAATAAAATATCTAAGATACAGGTCTGATTTCAGCTTTTTCAAAATCTGACATTTTGACCTGTTTCTATTTATAAGTCAATTACACTGAAGTAGCTGGGTTCTTTAAGAATTTAATGGAAGAATTTATAATGCCTGTAGGAATTTAACATTAAAAGCTCATCATTGGGCCTGGTGTGGTGGCTCACACCTGTAATCCTAGCACATTGGGAGGCCGAGGTGGGCAGATTGCCTGACCTCAGGAGTTCAGGACCACCCTGGGCAACATGGTGAGACCCCTGTCTCTACTAAAAATACAAAAAATTAGCTGGGCGTGATGGTGTGCACCTGTGGTTCTAGCTACTATGGAGGCTGAGGCACAAGAATCACTTGAACCTGGGAGTCGGAGGTTGCAGTAAACCAAGATCATGCCACTGCACTCCAGCCCAGGTGACAGAGTGAGACTCTGTCTCCAAAAAACAAACAAACAAACAAACAAAACAAAAGAAAACTCATCATTGATCATTGCAAGTAAAAATGTTCAGGGGGTGGGAGTCAGTAGGCCAAGGTTGGCTTTCCACAAAGTGCACATGTTGAAGTTTGAAGTTTTGGGATTGTTCCTCCTCTGTTAGATGAAAGATAAAGTTTTCTAATCCTCCTAATTGGCCAGAATTCAGCCACTGAAAAAGATCAGAAGTCAGTAACAAATGGGGTATAGAAATGAGGTTTATGATAATTTTTTTCCTGCCTGTACATTTAGTGAATATTTATTAAGAATGATGAGATCATGCTTAGTTTTTAAGAGTTAGGATGACCAGTCCTGGACCTGGCCTGCTGGCCCTTACGATGAGGCCAGACCTGGATGTGTCATCTCAGTTGTCCTTGATACAGTATTTGATTGATGATAAGCTGGCCTTTACTAATGGATTTCCATTTAGACTCCTGAGGATTTTTAAGTCCATAAAGGATGAATAATTTAGAGAAATAAAGTAAAAGGGAAAAAAATGGAAATAAAGGAAAAAGCTGCTGTGTTGTTTAGATATTTAAAGGACTTAGCTTTTCAAAATCACCAGTACAATCCCCCAACTCCTCTGCCCCCAAAGAAAACTGTGGGGAAATAGTATTTTTGGTTTGCCAATAGAATTCAAATAACAATTTCAGTGATGTGGTATAAATTTTTCTTGGAGCTTAGGAGTGAATTGCCTTATGTTTTCATCTCAGTTTTATTTTCACATTGTGACTTTATTTGTATTCTTATCTTTGGAGACATTTTCATCCTAGCTCTTTTAATGATCAGATCAATGGAGACTAGTGAAGGAGAATGCTGACTTAAGTTTGGCACAAGGTACCATTTTTATGGTTAGTGCCTTACAAACTCTCAGATTATCCAAACTTGGCAAATCGGTGTTGTCTCTTAAAAGTCCGGGCCCAGCCGGGCATGGTGGCTCACGCCTGTAATCCTCCCACTTTGGGAGGCCAAGACGGGCAGATCACGAGGTCAGGAGATTGAGACCATCCTGGCTAACATGGTGAAACCCCATCTCTACTAAAAATACAAAAAAATTAGTCAGGCATGGTGGCACACACTTGTAATCCCAGCTACTCGGGAGGCTGAGGCAGGAGAATCACTTGAATCCAGGAGGCAGAGGTTGCAGTGAGCTGAGATCATGCCACTGCACTCCAGCCTGGGCAACACAGTGAGACTCTGTCTGAAAAAAAAAAGCCTGGGCCCATGACTCATGGAAGGAGACCTGCAGGCTGACACTCCTGTGTGAGCCTCTCCCTGTCCAATTCCTGACTTCTGATTTAAGTCAGGAATTATTTCACCTCCAGGAATGGATTACAAATAATTCCCCTGTGGCTTTCCCCTCTTCAGTGTCTCCTTCCCCCACCTGCTGTTATTACTGTACTGGTTTCCTCTGGCTGCTGGGACAGATTTCCACAGTTTTAGTGACTTAAAAAAACATGAGTTATTATGCTGCAGTTCTATAGGTGAGAAGTCTACTATGAGTGGTAGACTCCCTACGCTAAAACTCGAGATGTTGGCTGCTCTTTTCTGCAGGCTTCAGAGGGGACTCTGATCATTTCTCTGTCTCCACCTCTCCCTCTGAGCACAATTCGGAAAGGTTCTCCCTTTTGATGACCCTTGTGGTTAGATTGGGTCCATTTGGGTAATCCAGAATAATCTCTCCCTGTCTCACAGTTGTTAATTTAATTTAATCCCATCCGCAAAGTCCCTTTTGCTGTATAAAATAGCACACTCAGGCCAGGCATGGTGGCTCACGCCTGTAATCCCAGCACTTTGGGAGGCCGAGGAGGGTGGATCACCTGAGGTCAGGAGTTTGAGACCAGCCTGGCCAACATGGTGAAACCCCATCTCTACTAAAAATACAAAAAATTAGCCGGGCGTGATGGTGGGCGCCTGTAGTCCCAGCTACTTGGGAGGCGAGGCACGAGAATTGCTTGAACCCGGGCGGAGGTTGCAGTGAGCTGAGATCACGCCACTGGACTCCAGCCTGGGCGAGAGAGTGAGACTCCATCTCAAAAAATAAAATAACATACTTGCAGTGCCCCACAAGTAGGATGTGGGCATTACTGGTTGGGCGGAGGGGTAGTCATTAGTTTGCCCACCATAAGTACCTTCAGATATTTTTTAATAAAATGACTTCAGGTGCATAACTGCCTTGCTCAGACAGTTCTGTTGACTTTCCCATGGCTGAGAGGATCTAGTCCCAAATGTTCCACCTGAACTGGAGTGATTCTTGAATCCAGCTTTAATGAATCTTTCTATACTCTCCTGCTAACACTGGCCTCGGCTCCAGCTGGGCTGGTTTCCCCCCAGCAGTGAGAAGGCAGGTGCTAAGCCTGTGATAAGGTTGCCGTTCTCCTTCCATTTCTCCTTTGCTGTCTCCATCATTCAGGATGCCATTCAGCTTTCTCCTGCCCAGGCCCTTCCTGACTCTTCCTGGTCCTGCTTCTTGTTCACAGTTCTCCAAATGAACTTTTTGTCCATCCACTTATTTTGAAACCCATTAATGTTCTGTTTTGCATTATTGATATGTATGTGTTTGTGTATGTCTTTTTTATTCCTCAAATTCTGAGCTCCAGGAGGAAAAATATGTGCTTCAGAAATATCTCTGTATATTTATTGTAGAGCTGTGCTATTACCGTGAAGGTCTTCTCTAGATTTTTATGGTGTGGAATGTCTAAGTTTCTCTTGGATTACGAGTGTTCTGATTTCTTTGAAACTGGACTATATTTAGAACCTGTTGTGTTCTAAGATAAGGAGAGTGACAATTTTATGCTAAGATATAATCATAAGAAGGACAGAATGAATCATGTAATGTTGGAATGTGTTCTTTAAACTGGTAGAGTGTGTCGTCTTTCTTCATTACTTAAAACTAGCTATTGATTCAGGAGCATGGTACACTTTTGAATTGCATTGATTATTTGGCCAAAAAAATAGTCTTTTACTTGTTGGTTGTTAAATATGGTTGTTTTACTTCCTTTCCCCCAACCCCTTGCCCCAGATCTGTTCTGTGACCCTTACTGACTTTCAATGCTGTTGTGTAGAATTCAACCAAAGCGCCTCTCAAGAGATCAAACGTTGAGAAGGTGACTAACGTGCAGATCCTGGTGTTGTTTGGCATCCTCTTGGTCATGGCCTTGGTGAGCTCGGCGGGGGCCCTGTACTGGAACAGGTCTCACGGCGAAAAGAACTGGTACATCAAGAAGATGGGTAAGTGTCGGGGTGAGTTGCTTGTTCCAGTGGAAGAAAACCATTCTTGATACGTTCTTGCAGGCATGGTTGATGTGTGGTGTCCCTGCCGTCCTTCTGTTCCCTTTGGTTACTGTACATAATGCCAGCTTCTCAAGGAGAATTGAGATTAGGATCGTGTGATCAAGCGAAGATGGGAACATTTGGGAATTGTTTTATACTCAAATAGTTATTTTTAAACTCTTTGTTAAAGTATTTTCTTAGTGGTTGCCCTAGGAATTACAATGTATTTCCCAATTTATCCAAATCTACTTTTGATTAATACTAACAATTCTAGTCAAACACAGAAATGTCACTCCAGTGTACCTCCATTTCGTCTCCTGCTTGGTGCTGTCATTGTTACATTCCATTTATCTGTGTTGTCAGCTCCAAAATACAATGTTATAATAATCTGTGTCTCTTAAAGAAGCTAAAGGAAAAAAGAAAAAAAGTATATTGATAGTGTTTTTTGTTGTTGTCGTTGTTGTTTTGAGATGGAGTCTTGCTCTGTCGCCCAGGCTGGAGTGCAGTGGCGTGATCTCGGCTCACTGCACCCTCCACCTTCTGGGTTCAAGCAATTCTCCTGCCTCATCCTCCTGAGTAGCTGGGACTACAGGTATGTGCTAACATGCCTGGCTAATTTTTGTATATTTAGTAGAGACGGGGTTTCACCATGCTGGACAGGCTAGCCTCGAACTCCTGACCTCAGGCAATCCACCCGCCTTGGCCTCCCGAAGTGCTAGGATTACAGGCGTGAGTCACCACGCCTGGCCAGGGTTGTTTTATATTAACATATTTACTTACCATTTCCAGGTCTTGCTCTTCATTTCTTCCTTTGGATTTAACAGCGGTGTCATTTCTTTGCTTCATGTATCTTCATTCTCTCCTCACTCCTTTGCACTGTCATATATATTACATGTATATAAGTTCAACAATGCAATTTTATGATGCTTTTAGCAATTGCTTTTTTAAAATTGAGAATATATAATTATACTATCTTTTATAAATCCTACAGAATTATCATTACTAGTGTCCTTTGTTTATGTGGATTTTAATTACTGTCTGGTATCTCTTTCATCCTGGAGAACTTCTTTAGTATTTCTTGTATTTGTAATTGTCAGGTAGATATTTGTTTGTACCTTAGAGATATTTGTAACTATTGGAACTTAGAGATCCTATGTAGAAACTCCTTAATTCTACAGGAGAACAGGAGAGCAAAGTAATATGTCAGGAAGAAAAGCAACCAACAGGAAAAGTGGAAGGGTTGGTAGTGAGTAGGAAGTGAAGGGATTGTGGAAAGGTAAAATTACTGGCCAGCATATGCCTGCTACCCCTGTACCTTCCCAGCTTCTTGTCTTTCCATCACAGCCACGCTTCAGAACTCTAAATCGGAATCAGACTACCACCATTTGATGTAATTTCCTGGGAAAAAACCTAATAACTATGGTTTGGAGCCATTACAAATTCTCAATCTCCCTCCAATCCTAGCCTTCTATCTTTATTCTCATTCTAGTTCCCTTCACAGACAGCTTTAATATCAGTTAAACCCTGTTGCAACCTTCTCCTTAAGCCTCTTGCTGAGTTAAGAAGATCTCACTACTTTACCCTTCAAGCAGAAGATCATGGCTGTCAAGGAAAGAACTTTCCCTTTGATACCCCCAGACCTTGTCCCCCTCTCCCTCCCCCATTCTCTGTTCCTCCTGGAGCTGATGCTTCCTCTGCTGTGGATTTCATCCCCTAGGGTCCTGTTCCATCCTTAGGGATCTTGTTCCCTCCAGATAACCCTTCTCTTATCTTTAGTTGGGCTCAAGCCTTCTCTCTCTTGGTCTGCTTCTCTTGTTCACACTTTTGTCCATCTTTCCAGCTCTTTGGAGTATCCCCAATATACATGTTACCTTAGTGAGCTTGTAAGTGTTCCTTACAACCATTTCAAAGGCCTGTCTTCTTTTCTACATTCTTTAAAGTTTGCTTCTTTTCTCTGTTCTTCAAAACTTGAAACCAGCATTTCTTCTTCTGGATGGCCTTCAATGACCATACTTTCCCATTAGAAAGCCTTCTGTGTTGGTTCCCGCTACGTCTTGTGAGCCTCTCTTAAGTAGATGCATCCTGCTGTGCAGTTGCATTGTGGGGCCTGTGTGCCTCCTACAGAAAGCAGCCTTTGAACTCACAGTTCCTGACATACAGGAGGTGCTCAATAACTATTTTAACATGAATCTCTAAATGAGCCAATAGACTTTGGTTGTGAACACCTTTCAGATACTCTGGTTTCCTTCCACAGACACCACCTCAGATAATTTTGGATACAACCTGCTGACGTTCATCATCTTATACAACAATCTTATTCCCATCAGTCTGCTGGTGACTCTTGAGGTTGTGAAGTATACCCAAGCCCTTTTCATAAACTGGGTGAGTATTAAAGCGAGTTGAATCACTATTTTCCAATGCTATTTCAGAGCCTTTGGCATTTAATTGAGTGCTCAAAAAAGAACTATATTCGGGGGGAGGAGCCAAGATGGCCGAATAGGAACAGCTCCAGTCTACAGCTCCGCGCGTGAGCGACGCAGAAGACGGGTGATTTCTGCATTTCCATCTGAGGTACCGTGTTCATCTCACTAGGGAGTACCAGACAGTGGGCGCAGGTCAGTGGGTGAGTGCACCGTGCGCCAGCCAAAGCAGGGGCGAGGCATTGCCTCACTCGGGAAGCACAAGGGGTCAGGGAGTTCCCTTTCCAGGGGTGACAGACGGCACCTGGAAAATCAGGCCACTCCCACCCGAATACTGTGCTTTTCCGACGGGCTTAGGAAACGGTGCCCCAGGAGATTATAGCCCACACCTGGCTCAGACGGTCCTACGCCCACGGGGTCTCCCTGTTTGCTAGCACAGCAGTCTGAGATCAAACAGCAAGTCGGCAGCGAGGCTGGGGGAGGGGCGCCCGCCATTGCCCAGGCTCGCTTAGGTAAACAAAGCAGCCTGGAAGTTTGAACTGGGTGGAGCCCACCACAGCTCAAGGAGGCCTGCCTGCCTCTGTAGACTCCACCTCTGGGGGCAGGGCACAGACAAACAAAAAGACAGCAGTAACCTCTGCAGACTTAAATGTCCCTGTCTGACAGCTTTGAGGAGAGCAGTGGTTCTCCCAGCACGCAGCTGGAGATCTGAGAACGGGCAGACTGCCTCTTCAAGTGGGTCCCTGACCCCTGACCCCCGAGCAGCCTAACTGGGAGGCACCCCCCAGCAGGGGCAGACTGACACCTCACACGGCCGGCCAGGTACTCCAACAGACCTGCAGCTGAAGATCCTGTCTGTTAGAAGGAAAACTAACAGAAAGGACATCCACACCAAAAACCCATCTGTACATCACCATCATCAAAGACCAAAAGTAGATAAAACCACAAAGATGGGGAAAAAACAGAGCAGAAAAACTGGAAACTCTAAAAAGCAGAGTACCTCTCCTCCTCCAAAGGAACGCAGTTCCTCACCAGCAACAGAACAAAGCTGGACGAAGAATGACTTTGACGAGCTGAGAGAAGAAGGCTTCAGACGATCAAATTACTCCGAGCTACGGGAGGATATTCAAACCAAAGGCAAAGAAGTTGAAAACCTTGAAAAAAATTTAGAAGATTGTATAACTAGAATAACCAATACAGAGAAGTGCTTAAAGGAGCTGATGGAGCTGAAAACCAAGGCTCGAGAACTACGTGAAGAATGCAGAAGCCTCAGGAGCCCATGTGATCAAAGGGAAGAAAGGGTGTCACCCCTGGAAGATGAAATGAATGAAATGAAGCAAGAAGGGAAGTTTAGAGAAAAAAGAATAGAAAGAAACGAGCAAAGCCTCCAAGAAATGTGGGACTATGTGAAAAGACCAAATCTACGTCTGATTGGTGTACCTGAAAGTGAAGGGGAGAATGGAAACAAGTTGGAAAACACTCTGCAGGATATTATCCAGGAGAACTTCCCCAATCTAGCAAGGCAGGCCAACATTCAGATTCAGGAAATACAGAGAACGCCACAGAGATACTCCTCGAGAAGAGCAACTCCAAGACACATAATTGTCAGATTCACCAAAGTTGAAATGAAGGAAAAAATGTTAAGGGCAGCCAGAGAGAAAGGTCGGGTTACCATCAAAGGGAAGCCCATCAGACTAACAGCGGATCTCTCAGCAGAAACCCTACAAGCCAGAAGAGAGTGGGGGCCAATATTCAACATTCTTAAAGAAAAGAATTTTCAATCCAGAATTTCATATCCAGCCAAACTAAGCTTCATAAGTGAAGGAGAAATAAAATACTTTACAGACAAGCAAATGCTGAGAGATTTTGTCACCACCAGACCTGCCCTAAAAGAGCTCCTGAAGGAAGCGCTAAACATGGAAAGGCACAACCGGTACCAGCCACTGCAAAATCATGCCAAAATGTAAAGCCCATCGAGACTAGGAAGAGACTGCATCAACTAACGAGCAAAATAACCAGCTAACATCATAATGACAGGATCAAATTCACACATAACAATATTAACTTTAAATGTAAATGGACTAAATGCTCCAATTAAAAGACACAGACTGGCAAATTGGATAAAGACTCAAGACCCATCAGTGTGCTGTATTCAGGAAACCCATCGCACGTGCAGAGACACACATAGGCTCAAAATAAAAGGATGGAGGAAGATCTACCAAGAAAATGGAAAACAAAAAAAGGCAGGGGTTGCAATCCTAGTCTCTGATAAAACAGACTTTAAACCAACAAAGATCAAAAGAGACAAAGAAGGCCATTACATAATGGTAAAGGTATTAATTCAACAAGAAGAGCTAACTATCCTAAATATATATGCACCCAATACAGGAGCACCCAGATTCATAAAGCAAGTCCTGAGTGACCTACAAAGAGACTTAGACTCCCACACATTAATAATGGGAGACTTTAACACCCCACTGTCAACATTAGACAGATCAACGAGACAGAAAGTCAACAAGGATACCCAGGAATTGAACTCAGCTCTGCACCAAGCGGACCTAATAGACATCTACAGAACTCTCCACCCCAAATCAACAGAATATACATTTTTTTCAGCACCACACCACACCTATTCCAAAATTGACCACATACTTGGAAGTAAAGCTCTCCTCAGTAAATGTAAAAGAACAGAAATTATAAGAAACTATCTCTCAGATCACAGTGCAATCAAGCTAGAACTCAGGATTAAGAATCTCACTCAAAACCGCTCAATTACATGGAAACTGAACAACCTGCTCCTGAATGACTACTGGGTACATAACGAAATGAAGGCAGAAATAAAGATGTTCTTTGAAACCAACGAGAACCAAGACACAACATACCAGAATCTCTGGGATGCATTCAAAGCAGTGTGTAGAGGGAAATTTATAGCACTAAATGCCCACAAGAGAAAGCAGGAAAGATCCAAAATTGACACCCTAACATCACAATTAAAATAACTAGAAAAGCAAGAGCAAACACATTCAAAAGCTAGCAGAAGGCAAGAAATAACTAAAATCAGAGCAGAACTGAAGGAAATAGAGACACAAAAAACCCTTCAAAAAATTAATGAATCCAGGCGCTGGCTTTTTGAAAGGATCAACAAAATTGATAGACCGCTAGCAAGATTAATAAAGAAAAAAAGAGAGAAGAATCAAATAGATGCAATAAAGAATGATAAAGGGGATATCACCACTGATCCCACAGAAATACAAACTACCATCAGAGAATATTACAAACACCTCTATGCAAATAAACTAGAAAATCTAGAAGAAATGGATAAATTCCTCAACACATACACCCTCCCAAGACTAAACCAGGAAGAAGTTGAATCTCTGAATAGACCAATAACAGGAGCTGAAATTGTGGCAATAATCAGTAGCTTACCAACCAAAAAAAGTCCAGGACCAGATGGGTTCACAGCCGAATTCTACCAGGGGTGCAAGGAGGAACTGGTACCTTTCCTTCTGAGACTATTCCAATCAATAGAAAAAGAGGGAATCCTCCCTAACTCATTTTATGAGGCCAGCATCATCCTGATACCAAAGCCTGGCAGAGACACAACAAAAAAAGAGAATTTTAGACCAATATCCTTGATGAACATTGATGCAAAAATCCTCAATAAAATACTGGCAAACAGAATCCAGGAGCACATGAAAAAGCTTATCCACCATGATCAAGTGGGCTTCATCCCTGGGATGCAAGGCTGGTTCAATATACGCAAATCAATCAATGTAATCCAGCATATAAACAGAACCAAAGAGAAAAACCACATGATTATCTCAATAGATACAGAAAAGGCCTTTGACAAAATTCAACAACGCTTCATGCTAAAAACTCTCAATAAATTAGGTATTGATGGGACGTATCTCAAAATAATAAGAGCTATCTATGACAAACCCACAGCCAATATCATACTGAATGGGCAAAAACTGGAAGCATTCCCTTTGAAAACTGGCACAAGACAGGGATGCCCTCTCTCACCACTCCTATTCAACATAGTGTTGGAAGTTCTGGCCAGGGCAATCAGGCAGGAGAAGGAAATCAAGGGTATTCAATTAGGAAAAAAGGAAGTCAAATTGTCCCTGTTTGCAGATGACATGATTGTATATCTAGAAAACCCCATTGTCTCAGCCCAAAATCTCCTTAAGCTGATAAGCAACTTCAGCAAAGTCTCAGGATACAAAACCAATGTACAAAAATCACAAGCATTCTTATACATCAATAACAGACAAACAGAGAGCCAAATCGTGAGTGAACTCCCATTCACAATTGCTTCAAAGAGAATAAAATACCTAGGAATCCAACTTACAAGGGA
Organism: Pongo pygmaeus; assembly: GCF_028885625.2. Taxonomy (NCBI): domain Eukaryota; kingdom Metazoa; phylum Chordata; class Mammalia; order Primates; family Hominidae; genus Pongo; species Pongo pygmaeus. The sequence goes on from NC_072387.2 coordinate 34,023,268, forward strand.
TGTGAAGGACCTCTTCAAGGAGAACTACAAACCACTGCTCAATACAATAAAAGAGGATACAAACAAATGGAAGAACATTCCATGCTCATGGGTAGGAAGAATCAATATCGTGAAAATGGCCATCCTTCCCAAGGTAATTTACAGATTCAATGCCATCCCCATCAAGCTACCAATGACTTTCTTCACAGAATTGGAAAAAACTACTTTAAAGTTCATATGGAACCAAAAAAGAGCCCGCATCGCCAAGTCAATCCTAAGCGAAAAGAACAAAGCTGGAGGCATCACACTACCTGACTTCAAACTATACTGCAAGGCTACAGTAACCAAAACAGCATGGTACTGGTACCAAAACAGAGATATAGATCAATGGAACAGAACAGAGCCATCAGAAATAATGCCACATGTCTACAACTATCTGATCTTTGACAAACCTGAGAAAAACAAGAAATAGGGAAAGGATTCCCTATTTAATAAATGGTGCTGGGAAAACTGGCTAGCCATATGGAGAAAGCTGAAACTGGATCCCTTCCTTACACCTCATACAAAAATCAATTCAAGATGGATTAAAGACTTAAATGTTAGACCTAAAACCATAAAAACCCTAGAAGAAAACCTAGGCATTACCATTCAGGACATAGGCATGGGCAAGGACTTCATGTCTAAAACACCAAAAGCAATGGCAACAAAAGCCAAAATTGACAAATGGGATCTAATTAAAGAGCCTCTGCACAGCAAAGGAAACTACCATCAGAGTGAACAGGCAACCTACAAAATGGGAGAAAATTTTCGCAACCTACTCATCTGACAAAGGGCTAATATCCAGAATCTACAATGAACTCCAACAAATTTACAAGAAAAAAACAAACAACCCCATCAAAAAGTGGGTGAAGGACATGAACAGCCACTTCTCAAAAGAAGACATTTATGCAGCCAAAAAACACATGAAAAAATGCTCACCATCACTGGCCATCAGAGAAATGCAGACCAAAACCACAATGAGATACCATCTCACACCAGTTAGAATGGCAATCATTAAAAAGTCAGGAAACAACAGGTGCTGGAGAGGATGTGGAGAAATAGGAACACTTTTACACTGTTGGTGGGACTGTAAACTAGTTCAACCCTTGTGGAAGTCAGTGTGGCGATTCCTCAGGGATCTGGAACTAGAAATTCCATTCGACCCAGCCATCCCATTGCTGGGTATATACCCAAAGGACTATAAATCATGCTGCTATAAAGACGCATGCACACGTATGTTTATTGCGGCATTATTCACAATAGCAAAGACTTGGAACCAACCCAAATGTCCAACAATGATAGACTGGATTAAGAAAATGTGGCACATATACACCATGGAATACTATGCAGCCATCAAAAATGATGAGTTCATGTCCTTTGTAGGGACATGGATGAAATTGGAAAGCATCATTCTCAGTAAACTATCGCAAGAACAAAAAACCAAACACCACATATTCTCACTCATAGGTGGGAATTGAACAATGAGAACACATGGACACAGGAAGGGGAACATCACACTTCGGGGACTGTTATGGGGTGGGGGGAGGGGGGAGGGATAGCATTGGGAGATATACCTAATGCTAGATGACGAGTTAGTGGGTGCAGCACACCAGCATGGCACATGTATACATATGTAACTTACCTGCACATTGCGCACATGTACCATAAAACCTAAAGTATAATAATAAAAAATAATAATAAAAATAAAAAAAAAAGAAAAAGAAAAAAAAAAAAGAAGAACTATATTCATTTACCGTTAGGTCCAGGGGCTTAAACTGGCCATACAAAGAACTGGCCAGGGATCACCAGTGAGGGTGTTTTTGGGGAATGGAAGGGCAGTGGTACCTATTCAAGGGGTTGTTGTGAGGATTGGTCAGAGAATGGGGTAGAATGCTGAGCCAGTGCCTGTCATCTGGCTGCACCTTCTATTCACGCTTTTAACATCTAATTAGGGCTGAAGAAAAGGCCTCTTGGGTGTGTTTACTATAGTGGTCACTCGCATATGAAAATTCATTGTGATAGTCAACTTGGATTTGATTGTAAGGGTGGAGATAAGATTTTTGAAGGACTGCCATGGCTCTTAAGCGGTGGACTTCAGCAGCCAGTATTTGTAGACCAGGCACTTTGATGTGCGTTTTTATTTGATCTTCACAGCAATCCCGTCAGCAAGGTCAGAATCGTGAGTTAGTCTAGGTTGTGAAATGATTATCTTGAAATCAAATCATATATATATGAATATAAATCATGTGTGTGTATGTATATATATATGTGTGTGCATATGTGTGTGTATATATATATTTCTTTTTTGAGATGAAGTCTTGTGCTGTCACCCAGGCTGGAGTGAAGTGGTGTGATCTCAGCTCACTGCAACCTCCGTCTCTTGGGTTCAAGCGATTCTCATGTGTCAGCCTCCCTGAGTAGCTGGGATTACAGATATGCACCACCATGGCTGGCTAATTTCTGTATTTTGAGTAAAAACAGGGTTTCACCATGTTGGCCAAGCTGGTCTCGAACTCCTGACTTCAAGTGATCTGCCCACCTCGGCCTCCCAAAATGCTGGGATTACAGGCGTGAGCCACTGTGCCCAGCCAATTTTCTGTATGTTAATTCTATGCTTCCCCTCAAATCACTGGGCTTCTCTATCCTAGTTGCCACTGTTTTTCACCCAAAATTTAAAATTAGCATTTCTTTTCTTTTCTTTTCTTTTTGAGACAGTCTCGCTCTGTCGCCCAGGCTGGAGTGCAGTGGTGCTATCTCAGCTCACTGCAAGCTCCGCCCCCCAGGTTCACGCCATTCTCCTGTCTCAGCCTCCCAAGTAGCTGGGACTACGGGCACCCACCACCATGCCTGGCTGATTTTTTTGTATTTTTTTAGTAGAGACGGGTTTCACCATGTTAGCCAATATGGTCTCGATCTCCCGACCTCGTGATCCGCCCTCCTCGGCCTCCCAAAGTGGTGGGATTACAGGTGTGAGCCACTGCACCCAGCCAAAATTAGCATTTCTATTAAAATAAAAGGGTTTTAAATTACCCATTCTTAGCTTCTTTTCTGTGTTAATCTGAATGAAGGATTAATGGTATATATTTTCTGAAATCCTGTCTCTTGTTTTCTCTCTCTCAGGACACAGATATGTATTACATAGGAAATGACACTCCTGCCATGGCCAGGACATCAAACCTTAATGAAGAGCTTGGGCAGGTGAAAAAGCCTCTTTGGGAACTTTGGGAATGGTGACATGAGCATGAGGGAACATGAGTGTTAGCAGAAGAACCATGGAAAGATTTTGCAAAAATACTTCTCCATGAACATGGCTAGAACATCTGAAGAGCTATATAATACTTTTGAATGTGCCAGTAAATATAAGCGTTGCTCAGTTTTGTCTTGCTTTTTGAGACACAGCTATGTCGTATCACCCAGAAGTAACCTGAAAAAAAAAAAAGAAGTAATATAAAAAATACAGTGCAACATCATTTGGGACCTTAAAAAAGTATTATCAGAAGCAAATGACAGGGAAAACGATGGCTAAGATACTTAGATATTGAGTAACCCTACAAAACGTGTGGGGGCCAATTTAAAGGACATGCGTTTCTCGCATGTTCCGAATTTTGTCTATAGAATACTCTAGGGAACAGTATCTTTTCCACCTTTACCCCTGAACTCCTCTTGGCCTTTACTAAGTTGGGCTTTGCATTATGTCTGTGTCTGATATTGACATTCCTATAAGGAATAACCTCTTTTTAAATGTTTTGTTTAATTTAATTATTTTTTCAACTTTTATTTGAGATTCAGGGGGTACATGTGCAGGTCTGTTATGTGGGTATATTATGTGATGCTGAGGTTTGGAGTATGAATGATCCCATCACTCATGTACCTGAGCATAGTACCCAACAGTTTTTCAACGCTTTTCCCCAACCCCATCTAATAGTCCCCAGTGTCTCTTGTTCCCATATTTATGTCCTTGAGTATGCAATGTTTAGCTCCCACTTAATAAGTGAGAACATGCGGTATTTGGCTTCCTGTTCTTGCATTAATTCTCTTAAGATAATGGCCTCCAGCTCCATGCATGTTGCTGCAAAGAACATGATTTCATTTTTTTTCTGGTTGTGTATTCCATGGTGTATATGTACCACATTTTCTTTATCCAATCCACTGTTGATGGGCATCTAGGTTGAGTCCATGTCTTTGCTATTGTGAATAGAGCTGTGATAAACATGCTGCATGTGTCTTTTTGTTAGAACCATTTGTGTTCTTTTGGATGTATACCCAGTAATGGGATTGCTAGGTCAAATGGTAGTTCTGTATTAAGTTCTTTGAGAAATCTTTATACTGCTTTCCACAGTGGCTGAACTAATTTATACTCCCACCAATAGTGGATAAGTGTTCCCTGTTCTGTGCAGCATTGCCAGCATCTGTTGCTTTTTGACTTTTTCATGATAACCGTTCTGACTGGTGTGAGATGGTGCCTCATTGTGGTTTTGATTTGCACTCCTGTGATGATCAGTGATGTGGAGCGTTGTTTCATATGTTTTTTGGCTGCTTGCATGTTTCTTTGGAGAATGTCTGTTCATGTCCTTTGCTCATTTTTTTAATGGGGTTGTTTGGTTTTTGCTTGTTCAATTGTTTAAGTTGCTTATAGATTCTGGATATTAGACCTTTGTCGGATGTATAATTTGCAAATATTTTCTCCCATTCTGTAGGTTATCTGTTTACTCTGTTGGTAGTTTCTTTTGTTGTCCAGAAGCTCTTTAGTTTAATCAGGTCCTACTTGTTGATTTTTGAGGGCTAACCTCTTTTGAATGCCTTTTGCCATTAAAGATTTTGATTTCATTTCATACACCCTATTCAAACCCACCAGGAACCCTAAGGGGAGGGTGCTGTACCTTCATTTTATAGAGAAGGAAAGGAGTAACTTACCGAATGACACCTGGTTATTCAGTGTCAGACTGGGGACTTCGGGTTGTCTGTCGAGATCTGGTCTTCCCAAGCTTCCCTGCCTGGTGAAGGCACGTTACCATGTTGCATCTCCCCTGCTCCTCATTGTCCCTCTGTGAAAATGCAGGCGACATGGCTCATTGATCTGTGGGTTAGAAAAACTCCCTTATGGAGGTAGGCTTGCTTTCTTTGTTTATCTTTCCTTGAGGATAGAGTGAATTCTGTGATGGTTTGTGTATCATTTTTGAGTTTATTGCCAGAAAACTGAAGCTCAAATTTGCAGACTAAAATAGACCTTTGTAGACAAAAAAAAGCAAGTGATTGTGTTTCTTTGATATAATTTTCCAAACCTACTTAGAGTTAATTTTTGTCTTTATCTTTCCTTAAATTGTGTATATTCATGTAAGTGCTGTAAATTCTTAGTATAACAGGATGGATTGTTATTACAGAGAATGTCCTTGGCACAGAGCACAAATCCTCCCGCTGCCTTTGGAGCTCTGGTCACGAAGGGCTGGATACAGCACCCAGAGCAGGCCTTGGACCTTGTGCTGTCAATCCTCATTTTTTTTTTTTTTTTGCTTATGTTCTCTCATTCTAGAATGGCTTTGTCATTTCCTTTATCTGTTGGTAAAATCCTTCTCCTGTAAGAATCAGTGAGTTCTTGGTGCATATCAGGCTAAATTTGCCTCCTCTTTGAACTCTTCTCCAGTTTTCCGGGCTTGGTTAGTCTGTCTTCTATGTTCCCACAACAGTCTTCCAAACATAAATACAGTAAAATAAGGGGTATGAGTGATGTAGTGTCCATTTCTCTCTGGAGACTTTGTGAGGGTGTGGGTGTGCCCTATACAGGTCTTTGGTTGCCTTTGTTAGTTTAGCACAGTGTGCAGTATATAATTGTTTGCAGGTGTCATTGAACTGGACCTGAATAATTAAAGGATTGAAAGTGTTCAAGAAGTACCCATGGATGCTTCAATAGTTCATCCTAATTGAGGATATGGGGAAAGTTTGCATGGGGAAGAAATTTTGAGTTGGAACTTTAAGGATAAGTTAAAATTTAGTAGGCAAAGTGATAGCAAATCTTAATAAGCCCTTATTATAAAATGTTCATTAAAAAAATTTTTTTTGAGACGAAATTTTGCTCTTGTCACCCAGGCTGGATTGCAATGGCACGATCTCGGCTCACTGCAACCTCTGCCTCCCGGGTTCAAGTGATTCTTCTGCCTCAGCCTCCTGAGTAGCTGGGATTGCAGGCACCTGCCACCATGCCTGGCTAATTTCTTTTGTATTTTTAGTAGAGATGATGTTTTGCCACGTTGGCCAGGCTGGTCTCAAACTCCCGACCTCAGGTGATCCACCCGCTTTGGCCTTCCAAAGTGCTGGGATTACAGGTGTGAGCCACTGACCCTGGCCTTTAGTTTTTTTTTATATGATATTTTACTTTTCTTAAAAATGCAGAAAGAATCCCTGCTTACTTAAAGGCAGATTCTACTAAATTTTCCATACCCCTAGACTTACTGCATGTAAAAAATTGTTTAAAGTATAAATTACCCCTAGGGTACTAATATTATATTTAGATGTAGTATTTGACTTCTTTAGGAGCTTTAATAACTTGAAGTCCCTTTGATTGTTTTCAAAAAGCTTCCCAGTGTATTTGTTTATATTGCATCATAATGAAAAATTACTGAGTAAGCAATTCACGTAATCAGTCCCTCTTCTATACAACAGTAAAATACTGCTTCCCTAGACCAGTTCTCTGGGATCTCTGGAAGGTATCTAGCACTCAGCAAGTCCTGACGCCTTTTTGGAAGACCACTGAAAAACTGGAGTTTCCTTTGGAGGCAATTCTGTTAATTACTCTCCCTCACTAATCCATGACATAATTTCTCAAATGTTAAGTGTAGAATGATGGTGCATATCATTCAGTAGCACATCATTCAGTCAGAGCTCTTATTGCAGCTCCCTCTGCATATTTCGGTACACTTTGATTATATAATTAGTTACGGAAGAAGGTTTGTAAGTGGTCTAAACATTAAAGTATTCATATATTTTTTGTTACTAATTTGCTTGCTTTAGGGAAATCTACCCGTTTCATACAGGTTTTGAAAAATACAGAAGGAAAGACTTCATTTGTTGATCTTTGCATCTCAATACTTCCTGATGTATATTTCTTTTATTCTTTGATTTAGGTGAAATATCTCTTTTCTGACAAGACTGGAACGCTTACATGCAATATCATGAACTTTAAGAAGTGCAGCATTGCCGGAGTAACCTATGGGTCAGTGTGTTTATCATTTACTGAAAATTTACTTGTATTCTTTCAAGAAAATAAGTTTATTTTTAGCTACTTAGTCAAATATCTTGACTTTCTGATGTTTTGAAAGGATAAAGTAGTTACTATGGAATGTGTTTATAACTGAATGGATCCCAAATTAAACTGTGAACAGTTAAAACATGGTTTATTTCTGACCGGGCGCAGTGGCTCACACCTGTAATCCCAGCACTTTGGGAGGCCAAGGCAGATGGATTGCCTGAGGTTGGGAGTTCGAGATCAGCCTGGCTAACATGATGAAACCCTGTCACTACTAAAAATACAAAATTAGCTGGGCATTGTGGCATGTGCCTGTAATCCCAGCTACTCAGGAGGCTGAGGCAGGAGAATCGCTTGAACTTGGGAGGCAGAGGTTGCAGTGAGCCGGAATTGCGCCACTGCACTCCAGCCTGGGTGACAGAGTGAGACTCTGTCTCAAAAAAAAAAAAAAAAACAGCAACAAAAAAAGTGGTTTATTTCTGCAAATATTAACTTGGTAAGAAGTCTCTGAGAATCTGTAAGTTTGTATATCTAATCTAAGAATTAGATCGTTTTGATCAGAATGTCTGTCTTTGATCGCAGTTTTGTGACCACTCTGTTTTCCGTTTCTCTGGCAGTCACTTCCCAGAATTGGCAAGAGAGCCATCTTCAGATGACTTTTGGTAAGTAGATTCTAGCACTTCTTGACACTTTAGTGGAAAAGCTTTTGGAATAATTATTTATTATTATTTATTTACATTTTTAGAGACAGCCTCACTCTATTGCACAGGATGGAGTGCAGTGATACAGTCATAGCTCACTGTAGTCATGAACTCCTGGATTCAAGTGATCCTCCTGCCTCAGCCTTCTGAGTAACTAAAACTACAGGCATGCACCACCATGCCTGACTAATTTTGTAATTTTTTGTAGAGATGAGGTCTCACTATGTTGCCCAGGCTGGTCTCAAACTCCTGGCCTCAAGCTATCCTCCCGCTGTGTCTTCCCAATGTGCTGGGATTACAGGTGTGAGAAACCAGGCTCGCCCTGGAGTAATTTTATTAGCATTTCTCACCTGCCTATTTTTGTATGTAAATAAAAGTTGCATATATGTTGTTTTGAAAGAAAACCAGATAAAACAAGGATGAACATGGCTTTAAAAGTCCAGAGATACTATAGGACTTTTAACAAAAAAATTGACTGCCCTTGGTTCAGTGTTTCCCACTCACTCCCTATTCCCTGGAGGCAGCCAACCTCAGCGCTTTTGCTTTTTTAAAAAATTTTATTTTTATATTTCAAAATAATGTTTATATTAGTTTTTAAATTAAAAACATTTAGGCCAGGTGTGGTGGCTCACACTTGAAATCCCAGCACTTTGGGAGGCCAAGGCAGGCAGATCACTGGAGGTCAGGAGTTCGAGACCAGCCTGGCCAACATGGTGAAACCCTGTCTCTACTAAAAATACAAAAATTAGCTGGGTGTGGTGGCGGGCACCTGTAACCTCAGCTACTCGGGAGGCTGAGGCAGGAGAATCAGTTGAACCCAGGGGGCAGAGGTTGCAGTGAGCCGAGATGGCGCCACTGCATTCCAGCCTGAGTGACAGAGTGAGACTCTGTCTCAAAAAAAGTAAAAAAAAAAGACAAAGAAATGAAAAACATTTAGACATTGTTTGACTTTTTACCATGGAAGGTGAGAGTTTATCTCGTACTCTTGCTCCACCCCCTTTGGAAGCATTTCAGATTTTCTGTACCTCCTTAAGCACATGCCATTTCAACCATGAAACTTCGGGCAGGTTTTTAAATTTTTTCTTTTTTTTGTTTTGAGACGGAGTCTCGCTCTGTTGCCCAGGCTGGAGTGCAGTGGCGTCATCTTGGCTCACTGCAAGCTCTGCCTCCCGGGTTCATGCCACTCTCCTGCCTCAGCCTCCCGAGTAGCTGGGACTACAGGCGCCCGCCACCATGCCCAGCTAATTTTTTGTATTTTTAGTAGAGCGGGGTTTCACCGTTTTAGCCAGAGTGGTCTTGATCTCCTGACCTCATGATCTGCCTGTCTTAGCCTCCCAAAGTGAATTTTTTCCATTATTTTGGACATTCAGTGGACCACCAGTGGGCCATTTCTGTCTCTGAATTTCCTCTTCTTGATTCTCAGAAGTGTCTTTGTATTATTTCTGTGATAGTTTTCCTCCTCTCCAGCTTCCCTGTTCCCTCTGCATCTCTTGATAGTCAGATATTGAATCTCTTGGGTTGATCCTCCAATTTTGTTATCGTTCTGTCTCATTTTCCATAGATTTTTTTGTTTTACTTCCTGGTATTTTTTTTCACCTTGATCTTCTATCCTTTGTCATGAGTTTTCTGTATGATCTCACTTTCAGTTTTTGAAAGCATTCCCCTAACTTTGCTTTTGCATTCTGTGTTTTCTCTGCTGTCCTCTCCCACCCTCCCTACCGCCCACCCCTGGTGTTTTGATTTATTTTCTATAGGCTTTCTTCAAAAACCTGGTGATCATTAGCTGTGTGCTCGTATATTTTCATTTCCTTTTGTGTAAAATACGTGTAACATAATATTTATCATTTGACTCTTTTAAATGTACAATTCAGTTGCACTAAATAGATTCATAATGTTTTGCAGCCATCCGCACCATTCATTTCTAGAACTTTTTCATCTGAAACCCTATCTATTAAACAAAAATTCTTCATTGCTGCCTGCCTCCAGACCCTAGTAACCACCATTCTGTTTTCTGTCTCTATGATTTTGCCTGTTCTAGGTACCTCATGCAAGTGAAATTGTACAGTATTTCTGTTTTTGTGTTTGGCGTATTTCCCTTAGCATGTCTTCAGGGTTCATCCGTGTTGTAGAATGTGTCAGAATCTTCTCCCTTTGGAAGGCTGAGTAATATGCGATTGCATGTATTTGCCACATTTTGTTTATCCCATCATCCGTTCATGGGCATTTGTGTTGCTTCCACCTTTTGGCTACTGTGAGCATCGACATACAGGTATCTGTTTCAGTTCCCCGCTTTCCATTCTTGGGGGTATATTCCTAAATATGGAATTACTGGGTCGTATGGTAATTCTGTGTTTGACTTTTTGAGGAAAAACCCTGCTATTTTCCATAGCAGAGCCACCATTTGACAGTCCTGCCAGCAATGCACAAGGGTTTCACTTTCTCCATGTCCTTGCCAACACTTGCGATTTTTCAGGTTTTGTTTGTTTTATAATAGCCATCCTAACGGGTATGAAGTGTTACCTTATCGTAGTTTTGATTTCTGTTTCCCTTATAAATGGTGATGCTGTCTGTCTGCACGTGTTTTAAAGCTTATACACAAGAAACCTGACTGCTAGGGCTGTGTGTGGAGTGGGGCCACTGTGGTTGATGACTGATTGCCTGCCTGGAGAATGGTCAGCCAGTACCCACTATTGTATTAAGGGATCCCTAGATGTCAGTGTCCGTGGGTCGTTGTCAGCTGTTCAGCTTTCTTTTCATAAAAAGAACTTTCTAGTTTCCTGCCAAGGGCTATAAATTTGGTCCAACTCTTTTGGAAGCTGTGTGGAGGCAGTGGGCCAGTGATTGTACCTTTCAGCATATACAGAATGTCACTTAAAACCCTGTTTTGGGAGGATGCCGTAGCCTATCCACATGTGTGCCTGTGTGCCCAGTGTGCCTGGGCTCAGGACTACTCTGGTTTAATTTCTGTAAAAGAGAAGCATTTTTTTTTTCTGGCTGTGGAAGATTCAGTTGTCTGGCTGCATGGGATGTGAGGATTCTTGAAGGCTGAGTGTTCCTCAAGTGGATGTGGAAGCTGTGCTGTCTTCCTCCTTCCCTGTACCTCACAGGTACCTTGTGCTGCCATTTGTTCCACCTTCCCAGCACTCTATTGAGAGCATCAGCTTGCATTTTAGGTGCTCCCCCTTGCAAGCTGTTGGTTACTGTTTTCTGTGCTGATATGTATTTCAAGTTAAGACTGACATACACTCTGCTGTCATGTCTTTTTTCATTGTCTTTGTCTTGACAATGTTGAAGTTTCAGGAGGAGGCCAGGTGCGGTGGCTCACGCCTGTAATCCCAGCACTTTGGGAGGCCGAGGCAGGTGGATCACCTGAGGTCAGGAGTTTGAGACCAGCCTGACCGACATGGCAAAACCCTGTCTCTACTAAAAATACAAAATTAGCCAGGTGTGGTGGTGGCCATCTGTAATCCCAGCTACTTGGGAGGCTGAGGCAGGAGAATTGCTTGAACGTGCGAGGCGGAGGTTGCAGTGAGCCGAGATCACACCATTGCACTTCAGCCTGGGCAACAAGGGTGAAATTTCATCTCAAAAAAAAAAAAAAATTTCAGGAGGGAGTGGAGATAAATGAATATATAGTTGATTCTTCACATTTTCTTCAGTGTGATAGCTCACAGCCATCATATTGTTTCCTTTCTTGTAATTATTTGTTGTCTTTCCTCTCCTACATATGAGCTCTGGCCATAAATGATTGCATGTGTACAGTGCAATATTTGCTCTTGTTTTATTTGCTGTGAGCAGACACTCTTGGAAGTTTTCTCTGGTAGAAGTGACTCAGGGGCCAACTGAAATGACAGTCATAGTCTTGATCCCCGGCTTCTGTTTCTTCTCCTTGTAACTATTGTTCCTTGTAACTGTTGTTCTTTACAATAACTCATAAAGTATTTTATTTATAGTAAACTTCAGGATTAATTGTTTTGAGGTTTGAAATAATAATACAGAATTCCAAGTCTTTAAAACTTTAATGTGAATCCCTGCAGGACTTTAGGTATGGTTCTTCTTGAAGGCAGATTCTTTCCAGGTTTGGGTTAGCTTAACAGAAACCTTTGAATTGAATAAATTTTCTCTGTTCTCTCTTACAGTCGGATGCCTCCTCCCTGTAGTGATTCTTGTGACTTTGATGATCCCAGGCTGTTGAAGAACATTGAGGATCGCCATGTAAGTGCTCTGTTTTGCTTCGAAGACAGCAAACAGCTTACGGTGCAACTTTCTTTTACATATGCGTGTAGTATTTTGCAAGTTGCAGTTTTAGAGCCCGGGAAAAGTCTCGACTTGATGATGTGAGTCCTTCTGAGAAGTGATCTTAGACAAATGCTTTGTGGTGAACACTGTGTGTAAATTAATGTATTTAAATACTTGGTGATTTTGTAAAGTAGCACACCAAGATCAAGACGAGTTTTACCACATAATTCTGTAACAGTTCCAGTTGCTGTTGCTTTGTAAGATTTCTGCAGTACTATTTTGTCACAGTTGTGAATCTAAGAGGCCAAGTGTAATTGCATAGCCTTTGACTAGGATACTTTAGGAAACAAAAGTAAGATATATATAATAACAGGTAGCATTTATTGCATTCTACTGTGTGCCAGGCAACTGACATATATTTCTTTCAACACTTTAGTCAACATTTGAATCACATCTGGGAGGTGACAAGGAAGTTAGATAAAAGATTAAATTGGCGAGTAGTTACCCAGCACATAAATGTAGAAATGAGCCTTAAACCTCAGTCTGTTAGATTTTTAACTATGACATCACACCACTTCAAATCAGTATTAACTGTAGAATCACATCAGTTCACTGTTATTTTATTTGTTATTTATTTATTTTTAATTTTTCTATAAGGGAAAAATTGTATTGAGGAACAGGTGGTATTTGGTTACATGAGTAAGTTCTTTAGTGGTGATTTGTGAGATTTTGTGAGATTTTGGTGCACCCACCAACTGAGCAGTATACACTGCACCATACTTGTAGTATTTTATCCCTTGCCTCCCTCCCACCCTTCCCCCAAAGTCCCCAAAGTCCATTGTATCATTCTTATGCCTTTGTGTCCTCATAGTTTAGCTCCCACATTTCAGTGAGAACATATGATGTTTGGTTTTCCATTCCTGAGTTACTTCACTTAGAATAATAGTCTCCAATCTCATCCAGGTCACTACAAATGCTGTTAATTCATTCTTTTTATGGCTACGTGGTATTCCATCATCTCTCTCTATATATGTATGTATATGTGTATATATTATATATGTATATATTACTGTTTCTTTATCCACTCATTGATTGATGGGCATTTGGGTTGGTTCCACAATTCACAGTTGTGAATTGTACTGCTATAAACATGTGTGTGCCAGTATTTTTTCCTCTGGGTAGATACCTAGTAGTGGGATTGCTGGATCAAATGGTAGTTCTACTTTTAGTTCTGCAAAGAATCTCTGCACCGTTTTCCATAGTGGCTGTTCTAGTTTACACTCCCACCAGCAGTGTATAAGTGTTTCCTGATCACCGCATCCATGCCAACATCTACTGTTTTTGATTTTTTGGTGATGGCCATTCTTGCAGGAGTAAGGTGGTATTGCATTGTGGTTTTGATTCGCATTTCCCTGATCATCAGTGATGCTGAGCATTTTGTCATATGTTTGTTGGCTATTTGTATATCTTCTAAGAATTGTCTATTCATTTTCTTAGCCCACTTTTTGATGAGATTGTTTGTTTTTTTCTTACTGATTTGTTTGAGTTCGTTGTAGTTTCTGGATATTAGTCCTTTGTCAGATGTATAGATTGTGAAGATTTTCTCCCACTCTGTGGGTTGTCTGTTTACTCTGCTGACTGTTCCTTTTGCTGTGCAAAAGCTCTTTAGTTTAATTAGGTCCCAGCTGTTTATCTTTGTTTTATTGCATTTGCTTTTGGGTTCTTGGTCATGAAATCCTTGCCTAAGCCAATGTCTAGAAGGGTAATTCACTGTTATTTTAAAAGCTACTCTGAAAAATGCCAACTTAGAAAATTATTCAGTGATCAAAGCATTTCACAACTAGTTAAGTCAGTATAAATTAGATGTAATATGATTAATTTTTTTTTCTGAAAAAATTTCTAGATTTAAGATTAGGCAAACATGAGCAAAATTAAAACTTTATCTTTCCAAATTTCCAAAATTTTAAGAGATGGATATATCTAAAACTTTTTCTAAGTTTTCATGAGGAAATCCTACTTTTCTCTATTGCAGTTAGTGCCCATTTGTTGCTAGGATCACAGGCTGTGATGCTGCTATTCCGACTCAGTTATTGGTGAGGCTGGTGAAGTGGTCCAAGCCCACAGAGGATGCTGCTGGAGTCTATGTTCTGTTTCAGTCACAGACAGCTACAGAAGCCTTTCTTGGATTCTGATCTTAGAGGTAGATCCAGCTACTAGGCTAAAGGTTCTCCAAGCAGAAAAGTGGCGCCTCTGAAGAATCGTCTCTGCAGGAAGGTGGTTTTAATCAAAGATGTCAGAGAAACAAGTGTACTTTGAGCACTCGAGAGGAAACAAGTGTTTTCAAATAGTATTCAGGCTGAGGGTAACCACAAAGGTGGGCAACTGAATATGTCTGTTCAAGTTTGGATGGTGAATGGAAAAGGAGAAAGTGGCAGGGTGACATAGGAGCTCCAGAGACTGCTCTTGGTCCAGTTTCACGAGTTTGCTTTCCTAGATCAACAAGGAGAAAGTAGCAAAGAAAATGAGATGAGCACCGTGTATGGAACGTCACAGAATTCCAGTAATGGGCTAGGAATAGCAGCAAACCATTGGATCCCCATTTACGTCAGAGACTCATTTATTTATTCACTCATTTCACAAGCAGTTTAAGGACCTCATTTATGTGAAATACCTTGCTCTTGGTACTAGGGGAAGAGATGAATAAAAAACACTCAAGGGATTCCTGTTCACTGGGGAAGCAGACATGTGAAATTCTTAGAAGCCATTGTATGCTTTTGCAGGACAGGTAAGGTGCAACTCCCTGAGGAGGTGATTTTGGCTTGTGTAGACAGAGAGGAATCCCATTCTCTTTGGTGACTGTCATGGCTACCATAACTGTTGACATGTGAGCAGTGTATTTGCACTGAGATAAAGGTGGGATGCCATAGAAACCCAGTGGCCCAGAGCAAATCGTTACTTGGAGAAGAGCTTCTCTGGGGACCCCCTACATGCTACTGGGATCCTAGTGTTTGAAAGATTTCAAAGCTTGGTTCAGTTAATTTCTGACTCTCACAGGTGTTCTTTCCAAAGCTGGCCCGGGACTGGTGTTTTGGGTCCCTGTGAGGTTTTGGGGTTTTGACTGTTCATCCTACATTCTTCTTGAGCCTGTCCTCTGTTGATGTTTGAATGGAAATCTGAGCACAGCTAATAACGCTCCCATTGCCTTCCCCTACCCACTGCTTTTTCCCGACTCCTCCTTGGTGGCCATGGTGAGTGGAAAGAACTTTAGGAAGAAATCCCACTGTTTATATAAGTTACTGATCTTTCTTCTTCCTTCCTTTCCTCCTCATTGTCTGCCCTCCTGAGCCAAATTTCTTTGTAGTTTAGTGGGAAAGCCATTGAGAGTAGGGACAGGTGCAACCCCTGCGAAAAGGAAGCCCTGCCATGGGGACATTGTGATGACCATCCAAACACAGAGACTTCAAGGGCATTTTAATAATCTGGATACTCATAGTTTCAGTACAAGCATAATGAGGAATTGATCGATTGGTTTGGGAATTTATTTTCTGAATTTTAGTAAAAGCCTCCTAGCCTATGTGTACCATTTTTAAGCTTTCTTGGATCCTTGAGGCCTTCTGAGGTACTCTTCATCTTAGCTACTATGTTAACTAAACTCTTTGACATTTAACATCTAGCTGCACTACAATAATGAAGACCATAAAATAGGCTCCAATATTTTTCTTTGGGGAGATGTGGGATTGAATTAAATGTACCCATTGGAGGTTTTTAAGCAGTTTAAACACAGGGCCTATTAGATTACTTGTTCATTTTGCCAAAATATGTTTGTGGAGAGGGAAGAAGTATTTGAGGATTTGCGGCTGCACATGCCCCACATTCTCATCTAAATTGTCTTAGGACTATTGACTAAAATTAAAGCATTTGGTCCAAGAAAACCCTTACTTTCCTCCCAAGGGAATACTTCCATTTGCTACAGAATTTTCTTTTTTCCTATGTCATCATTTCAAATTTTCTGGGTCCTTTAGGACTGTGTTAAGCTTTGTGTGGGCTGATAGCCAAGATGGAATTTGGCTCTTAGAGAATCAACCTATGAGAAATTTCGGAGGACAATTTATGCAACCCCCTGCTTACATTGCTAACCAGTGGGTGGGATAAATTTTCAAAGGTTCACCAAGGAAGAAGATATAACTTCTTTTGAATCATTATGCCTAAGATTTCTGAGCTTGAGTCTTCAAGAAGAAATCACTTATATATGTATATGATTTGGATAATTTGTAGCTGCAATTTTGCTTGCAAAACAATTTTAGACATGTATCATTTTCTGCTATTTTAAATTCACCGAATAAATAGAAAATATTCATTTCTAGATATATGGCATTTTGTACATATTACAAGCTGTTAACTGAAGGAAAAATATTGTATCATCCTGTTTCTATGAGGTACATACAATAGGCAAATTCACAGATACAGAAAACAAAATAGAGGTTACGGGGGGATAGAAGAGAGAATGGAGAGTAATTGTTTAATGGGTATAGAGTTTCTGCTGGGGAAGATGAAGTTTTGTGTATAGGTAGTGGTGACGGCTGTGTAGCATGGTTGAACGTATTTAAAATGCCGCTGAATTTTATACTTACAAATGGTTAAATGATAAATATTACATGTATAGTTTACCACAATACAAATTTTTAACATCTAAGAAGATACACACACGCACGCACACACACACACACACACACATATACACACATGAATATAAGCATCCATAGGTTTCAGATTAATTTTGTCTCTTCTCCCTAATTTATTATAGAATGCAATAGGAAGAAAACCAATGATAGGTTAATTTTATTTTAGGATTAAAAAAAAATCTTCAAATCTTCATGGATTTTGTCTGGCTTACCATTTGAGGTAGAAGGCTCTATTTGTGTGTGCAATTCTTTATAACTCTTAGAAAATATCTCACTACTAGGTTTACTTATTTGTAAAATCTAAGACACTTTTTATGTTGTTTCATAATGGGACAAGGTTATGTTCAGGATTGGAAAGTTCTCAGGTACAGGGGAAGGCAATCTTGAATTGAAGCTAAATGCTCACATAAAGTACTTTTGGGGAAAATTTCTTACCATTTTTGCAATGCAGGCCTTGAGGAATGTGTAAATTCCTTAAGCTCATGACTTTACTGAGCTATAATTTAAGGTGCCTTTTCTTTTCATGATAAGAAGTAGCCATGTGAATAGTTGTGATTTGCTTCCATAAAATTCTGCTTAAGTCACATTCACAAGACAGAGAAGAAACTAAAAATATTCTTGTGAAAGTCGTCATTCATTTATGACTAAAAAAACAGAAAACTCCATAAAAAGAGGAAACACATCGCTGCTTCCTTCATATGAAGATATAAATCTATCTCAATTTTATAGCCAGTTGCCTATTTAAAAGGGATGCATTAGAACACTGACATTAAAATAACCCCAAGACAAGGAAGCTTGGTTATCACCCCTGCCTTGAATGTAATTCTGGAAGTGCTAGCTCATGCAGACAGGTGAACATTGAAAGTTTATATATTGGGAGGAAAAGGGAAAACTTCTCATTTGTGGGTGATATAATTGTCTACATTGAAAACCTAGGATAGTCAACTGCAATTCAGAGAACTAGTAGGAGCTCAGTGACAATTGGATGTTAACTTACAAAAATCAATGTTTCTACTTACATCCCAACAAGAAACTACTGTAAAATGTAATGGAAATAAGATTCCATTCATAATATAAAAGGCAATAGATAAAATGCCTTACACAGTACTTCATGTATAGTGGTCACTGAAATAATTTTTGAGCAAATAAAACAATTAATAGACATATGCCAGGTCTTATATTTAGAATATTTAGAAGCTTTTAATACATAGGAAGACACACTGTTTTCTTAGATGGGAAGACGGCATTATTTTCCCACTAGTTATAAACGTGCTCTAATCCCAGTAAAAAATTATGTTTTTTTCCCAGAGAGAATAAGAGAATTTTATTAAATACATATCCAGGGCAATTCTGGTTTTCGTTGCTGTTCAGTATTAATGAGAGAGAGATGCACTGCTTTACAGGTGTTGAGAGATTATAAACTTAAAGAATAGACACTGTGTAGAACAGATGTCCGGTTGGGGAATGGGAGCCTGGAGATGGGAGCATCTTCTGTTTATGGGGCCTGAGGTACAGCAGTGAGGGAGGCAGAACACACGCTTCTGGAGGATCTTGCCAGAGTGAGGCAGCAGCACCTGGGTAAAGCGGAAGCACAGGGGAGGCGGAAGCAGAGGGGCAAGTGGAAGCACGTGGTGAAGTGCAAGCACGTAGGGAGGCGGAAGCACGTGGGCAAATGGAAGCACGTGGGCAAGGCCTAGGCTCCTGGGGAGGCAGGGTGTGCGGAGGTACAGGAAGGCTCTTTCCTCTTTTCTCTCCCCATCTCTTGAGCTAAAGCGCAAGAGCTGCATTCCAAGAGAAACCCCAGGGATTAGTGCGCGTCGGGAGAACCAGCTTAGGGATTCCAGATCAGAGCGGTAGGAGGGGGATCTAAAGTCCATATTAAGGACCTCTACCCTGTCCTACAGGGAGCAGTAGGATGACTGGATGTTAGGCGGGGATCTGCTTGTGTGAGCCCTGGTGCCTGCTGAAGGTGTTGTAACTGACACTAATCCCGCCTCACGTTTGCAGCCCACAGCCCCTTGCATTCAGGAGTTCCTCACCCTTCTGGCCGTGTGCCACACGGTTGTTCCTGAGAAGGATGGAGATAACATCATCTACCAGGCCTCCTCCCCAGGTGAGGGCTCTGGCCGGATGCGCCCTGCTGGCCCCTTCTCAGGAGACCTGGGTGTTGCAGTTATTCTTGGAGATGCTGCCGTGTAGTCCGCCCCATAGACTCGGCTGTCTGCTGTTGGCCTCACCCTGTGGCCAGGCTGTGGCTACAGGTGCAAAGCCGTAGAGAGCCCAGGATGGGCTCTCCTGACTCTCATAACCCTTTTTTAACAGCAAAGGGAGGACCCCGGTTATGTTGCATCTTCCAGCAGAGGTGATTGGGCTTGACAAGAGTTCTGAAGAAAGAACAGAGCTGGCTTCTTCCTCATCCTCCCCACCTCATAGATTTTCCACCTGCTGGGGAAGCTGTGCATGGGGGTACTCTTTACCCACTTCCTGGGGCTTGGGAATCCACAGCACAACTAAAATACTGCCTTGCTCAGAGGAGATGTTTGGTGGGAGTCATGGGACTATTACTTAGGTTTATTGGAGAGAACTTGATCCCAAGCGAGAATAGCAGGAATAGAAATCATTCTTGTCCTGGTGAATTAGCATAGATCCAAGCCTCCCATCTAACAGGAGTGCTCATTTCAGAACCCTAGTGGTAGGAAAAGCAAGTGCTTCTCTATCCCGAGTCTTTACTACTGTGCAGATAACACCAGGCCTCCTTCAGTAGAGCGGATTTTGTTAACTTGAAAAGTGACGCTGAACAGAATTCTGTCATTACCAGTGATATGTCAATGTTTCACCAACTCCCACTTGACAGATGAAGCTGCTTTGGTGAAGGGAGCTAAAAAGCTGGGCTTTGTCTTCACAGCCAGAACACCATTCTCAGTCATCATAGAAGCGGTGAGTAACATGCGTGTGCACATTTCAGATCACCTGCTTTTGTGAAGATTGTGCGTGTGAAATGGCATGTCTATTGTAAATATGATAGCTAAATTTCTCTTTCAGTGAAAAATTAGACCTGTGAAAAACTGGAGTTAATATGATTATATTAGCTTGTTCGAGTTATTTTGCATTGCAGTATTGTTTTGCCCTTAAAGATGCTTTTCCACATGTCTTTCATACACTGATGTGAAATTATTTGTAGCAAAGAACTTCACAAATCTACTCTTTGTTCTATAATAATTGGGAAAATAACTTAGCAGCCCACTTTTCTTTGAGGGCAGGTTCTACATCTCTTTACAGCCTTAGAGCCTAAGACTTCTTACTTAATGAAGCCTCACAGTTCACTGGGCTTCAGTCTCTTCAGCTGGGAGAGGAGTCAGAGTTAAGATCTCTCTCTCTCTTTTTTTTTTTTTTTTTTTTTTTTGAGACAGGGTCTCACTCTGTTGCCCAGGCTAGAGTGCAGTGGTGCAATCTTGGCTCACTGCAACCTCGCCTTCCTGGTTCAAGCAATTCTCCTGCCTCAGCCTCCCAAGTAGCTGGGACTGCTACAGGCACATGCCACCACACCTGACTAATTTTTGTATTTTTAGTAGAGACGAGGTTTTGCCATGTTGGTCAGGCTGGTCTCAAATTCCTGACCTCAAGTGATCCACCCGCCTTGGCCTCCCAAAGTGCTGGGATTAGAGGCATGAGCCACTGTGCCCGGCTTTGATCTCTTTTATCTATATGAGGGATCCCCCCCTGCAACTGGAGTCAAGGGGTTTACATGTTTTCTGATTTTTTCCGAGTTTCCCTACCTACAGGCCGAAGGGAAAAATTTAGTGATAGGAAAATAATTATATCAAATAGGAGATCAAATACAGACCCTTGGAATGGGCAACAGGGGAAAATGATGTTTACGACTGGTGAGGCAGTGGTGTTTTTCATGATGACCAGTTAGAAGGGCTGTTTTATTGTTGTCTGGATTGATGATAAAGGTCTGGGGCTAGTCCCTGCCATCCCTTGCCTTTCCCTACTCCTCCATTTGGGGAAGACTCAGGGATTATAGTTTTTAGCTTTATGGATGCATCCTTAAATCCATAGACCTTTAATGCATTTGAAATTCACTTCCAAATGATATAATAACTTCATATTGTTCCTGACTTGGGAGTGCTGCAGTAAGATTTTTCTTTTAGTTATATGCAAAACCTATAAAATATCTTATCTTATACAAAGTACCCATTTATTGGCATCTTCAGTTTCTTATGGAGTACAGAGATGAGATCATGTGGTCATGTTTACTTTTACTATGCTTATTTTAGTCAACAGAGGGAATTTAGCTTAGGGAAATGTACCATCATTAAAAGTGGAATGAAGTACTGATTGAATATAGAATTTCCCGTACAGAAGCTTTTTTAAAAATGAGGTCTTTTTCCCCACTTCAGTTGGAGGAGAATTTTAATCTGAACTATAGGATTTTCAGTCGTGTGGGTGCTGCCGCATGTCTCTGCATTGCAAAAATGGAGGTTGGGGGTTGGGGGGCTTGGATTGTAAGTGAGAGAGACAGAAGAGAACAGGCGCTTCCACTTCACTCACAATGCCAGATAAATGTGGAACCTAGAGAGCCTATTGGTGTTGTCCTCCTGGTGTTATATGCTGCATTGACACCTCTTTGTTACCTCATTAAAGTTTTAAGGTCATATTTCTGGGGTCACAAAAGACTGCCTGATTAGTTAGGACTGGTAAATAACAATAATAAAAAGAATCCTATTCAACCATTCATCAAACCACCAGTTCTCAAATTATAGGTTTTGCATATAAGTAAAAGAAAAAACTTACTGCAGTACTACCAAGTCAGGAACAAATTCTCAAATTCCTACATATTTACGTGAAGTGTCCTCGCCAATAGTCAGAACAGCCACATCCATGGGCTGCATGTGGACGTGGCTGATATAACTATGAGAGAGGGGGTGGCTCCTGGGAGTGGCAGCCCTGCTGCTGGGCGGTGGTAGTAGGACTGGGTGTCTTCTGAATGGGGATATGATGGAAAGTTAGGACAGGCTGTGGAGAAAGGGAACTCGGAACTCATGGATCCAGAGAGGTGAATAAAGATTGATGAAGGCTGGATGAAGTGGATCATTAGTTGTTTTGTAGGATGCAAAGAGGAGTGGAGAGTTGTGGGTGTGAATGAAGATAATGATTCGGTCATATACTTGGTAATTTGAATGTGTTACTTCATTGATTACTTCTCTGAGCCCTAAGAGACGAGTGCTTTTGCCATGCATAAGAAAGTCACACACTTAGAGGCAGAAACTGGATTCAAACTCACATGTATTGGGTGCCAAAGGCCACGTTCTTTCCACTGTGAAGTGTTGGGGAAATGGAAAGATTAGATTAAAAATCTGAAAATAGCATGCGCACCATCTGGAATTTTTAGTTGGAAAAAATTGTGACTATTGACATTCTAACTTGAAAGAACCCAAAGAAAAAGAGCGTTTGATCGATTGCTGTGAGACCAGGTACAGATTCACCATCTCTTATCTGCAAATTCGAAACCCAAATGCCTTTGAATTCCAAAAGATTTTTCCTAAATTTGGTGAATAGTTATTTGGCAGCCAAACCTAATCAGAACTGACATGAAGCTGTTTACGATCTTTATGAATCTCATTTCCTGATATGCATACATTTTACTGTAGAAAGCGGATGGGTTGTGTATCAGCATGTTACCCCAGACCCTGCTGGGGACATTATGGTAGATGGTCTAGAATATGTGTATATAATTTGTAAAATCCTGAATTCAGAAGCATAAGTGGGCCAAAGGTTTCTGATGGACCTGTGCAGCTGGTGTCCTTTAGCTCCATCTCTTGGAAGTGCCTACACCAGCCAACTGTTAGCACTGAAGAAACATGAGAAGCTTCCACCAGAAGAGGGAGCTCTGACCCCACCAGACTTGTGAGAAAACAGTACATGTTGCAAAGGGCTAGAAGGTGGGAAGTGAGAGAGAGAGCATACGTCTGTTTATGCTTGGGAGACAATTGCTTTGAGATTTTAATACTTTGCACCTCGGGTAAGAGCCTATTTTTCTTCCTTTAGATGGGACAGGAACAAACATTTGGAATCCTTAATGTCCTGGAATTTTCTAGGTATGTTTCTCTTTCATACATTTGAAATAAAATAATTATATTTATTTACCAACTTCATCAGAGTGTTTACATGATTGTATGGTATGATTCAATATATTACTTAAGTATTAAATATAATAAATGTATTTCCATAAACTCTTTTCTCCTTGGAATTTGTGACTTTCATTAAAGAAAGTGAAGTAGGTTATTTTTCTTTGTTTTATTCAAGAGAAATGCTCTACTTCCATGTCCTCCTTTTTCTTTAGATTTCCAGAGCCTGATGTTCTTGCATCAGCAGCTGCAGACATGTCTGAATAGTTTGGAGCATGTGATGGGGGCATTATTTTCATTGGCGTTTCCCAAGTCCCATGAGGTCATTCCTCTTGCTCCATCTGAGCACTCCTCTGGAGATCTGAGAAACTGACAAATGATGACAGATGAGATCAGTTCATCCCATTAGAGGCTGGGTCCATGTAGGGAAGTTTTCCCGGACTTATTCAGAAGCATTCTTCCCCAGTACAATTTTAAAAAGTTAGACCCAGGAATATTTGTTGGACTTTTTTGTTCAAGTAGAACATTCATAGTTTGTTATAAGGAAACATATCTTTTTTGTTTCTTTGCCTCTTTTTAACATGGAATTGTCAGTACTAAAGCAAAGTTCTGTTGCTATCTCAAAGGCATCTTTTCCTATTATTAAAATTAGGTGGATTTTTGAATAACCTTTGTTAAACAATTCACACATTGTTTGCTCTGTCTGCTTTATAAACTATTTTTAATAAGGATTAATTTTTTATCTTTGTGTAGGAAATACTCTCCAGCCCTAGTCTTTAGTTTTAGGATTGCAGGCTTCAACTTGGAACCATGGGGAGGGGGGGAGGGATGGCTGATGATGCTGGTGGCTCATGTAGGAAGTGGTGACAGTGTCCATGCTTGTGGAGGTGAGCGATGTGCTAGGCATCTCTTCAAACTGTGTGCCTCATCTTTTATTGGAAACTGTGCAGTGCCCTGTGATTACATTAACTGGGACCAGCAGTTATTGGACAGGCAAGGAGGAGGAAAAAAGGGAGTTAGATAAAAACAGGTGAATATGGATAGAGACACAAGGATGTATTAAAATGTATATATGGGAGAATAAGAAGGAACAGAAAGATAATTTCTGGTTATAGTGGTGAATCTATTTCTTTTTCATGGACTCATCTCGTTCCCAGTGCCACTTAATCTTGATAATACTCCCTCGAAGTAGTTGCTTTACACATTGAGAAACTGAAACACGGGTTTCAAGAACTGCTAGGAGTGCCTACCTCTAAGATAGTTGAGAGAGAATGCAAATCCAGGTCAGCTAGAGCACTGTAGGTTAGGATGTGGGAATTTACCCAGAGCTGAAGAGAGACTCTCCCCCACTCTTAGAGACTTATAGTCCATTGGGAACCACCACACTGAAAGGCCACAGAGATGGGTGGTCTAGGGCCGTCTGTAGTTGGAATGTGCTTCAGGAGGATGAAATGTTGGCAAAGGAGGATCAGAATGTGTAGAAGAGAATGGTGAGTCCCGTGTGTGCTCGAAGCCTGGTGGTGGTGCATGGGAGGGTTGGTGGGAGATGAGGTGAGGCTGCACAGGTGGACGGAGAGCAGTAAGAAGAATTCATAGGCGGTGGAGACTCACTGAGAGCTTGGTGGGTGAGGATGGGCCATGAGGAAAGACGTGTGAGGAAGTGTAGATGCTGCGGTGAGGGGAGAGAGAGTTCCTTGGTGCTGAATTGGGAATGTTCTGTGGATTTGTGATTTCTTTCTACTCCAGTTAAAAGATGACACAGGGAGGAGCTTCCGAGTTAAGTGGATCTATACTGAGTCTCCCACTTTCCTACCTGCTGGGCAAGTTACTTGATAGCTTAGAGGTGGAAAATAAAGAATATTTTTAGGGAGTAGAGTCAGAAGTCAATCAGATGTGGACTGTCGGTGCTGGAATTCTCCTTTTCTGTTTTTCCTACTGCAAGTAGCGGTCCTAGTCCATTTTCATGGCAGGGAAAGAAACAGGCTTATGTTCATTAGATGTAAATAAAAAAAGTAGGAGATACACAGTTAGGTCCTACTTTGAAGAAAAAGGCAGCGAAAGATAGACCTTAGTCATTTTTAGGAACCCCAGACCCCCTTTTATTTTGATTGGTGTTCAGCTGTGGGATGTGCGTCCTATAAACAGACCAATGATGACTTTTTTTTTTTTTTTCACTCTCCCAGTGACAGAAAAAGAATGTCTGTAATTGTTCGAACTCCTTCAGGACGACTTCGGCTCTACTGTAAAGGGGCTGTAAGTACCGGAGAAACGTTGTGCATAGCAGAGTTCTTGGCAGCTTTGTTAATCTGCTGCTTTTCCTAACTGCTTTCCTCATCATTCCCTGATTGTTTGTCCAGAGTTGAAAGACTCTTTCAGGTAGGCTGTGAAGTTGACTTAGTAGTAAAAGCCCACTGAAGATAATGGTGGTTCAGGGCAGTGTGGCAAAGATGGTCAGTGAAAAGCTTACTGAAATCATTGGTTTCAGAAACAGTGACTCCATGTGTCATGCAAAATCCTTGAATGTGAATTCTTATTCCAGTTTTACCAGCATTGTGTTTTGACTTTGGGAAGATAAAGTAATTTGTGTTGACCTATGATAATCTTAAGTACTCTGATATATATTGGTTCTCTAGCACCTCTTCTTCTCAATTGTTATGTTTTTTTTTCATACATTATAGAGAGACGTGTTGTAGGTACAAAGGCAATGTCCATGTGTAGCTGCATTATTACTGCCCCTTTTAGTCAGTTTCCTAGGTCAGGCTTTTTGTCCTGTATACCTTCTAGTAACCAAATCTAAATGGTTTATCTCAAAGGAAAGATGTTATTGCTTATGAGTCTTACTTATAAAACTAGATCCTGTTAAATCGTAGTCTTATGTATTGAGGGAAAGAATTATTAAACTTATTTTATTTGACTACGTCAAGAATACAGAGCTCTCCTAGGATTAATTAGTGGTTGACAATATTACTAATCTTTACCAGTTGTGGCAAGAAGGGTGGCTTTATTTGAGTACATGATGACTAGAGCTTTTTACAAATGAAGGAATGCATGGGAATTCTAAAGCCATTATATTTGGACTCGCTAAAGAATTCTGTGTTTATGGTAAAATGACTTGAATTAAGCTCATCTAGGTTTTGTTTTCATATGATATATTTTTAAAACTTTTTGTTTATTCATTTGCTATTGTGTTCTAAGTACCACATCGAGTACAATGGGTGTCAGTGTGAGGTGGTAGAGAGAGGAGGGCTGTCAGTATAGAAGAGGTACATACGAAAATGCTGCAAAGGTGTATTGTATTTTTATAGGATTTAATTCTCTCCAAAACCAAACTCAGTTTAAAAAAATTTTTGTAGCAGCCTAAAACTATGCAATTTGTAACATATTTGATGGATTATCTGTGGGATCTGGTCCCCCAACCCTTCTTGTCAGTCATGGAAATAGTTGTAGGCAGATGAGCTGTGCATCTGTGTGTTTCTCGGCAGAACTGAGTTCAGTGCCCAGTGGGTTGTGCGCTCTGTGCTTAGGAGCTCCTCCCGTGTTGGGAGGCAGGGTTGTACTTGAGTAATTTGGGATGTGCATTTTACCCTTTCCCCTTCTGCGCAAACGCCTGATAAACTTTGGGATATGAGTTTTGCAAATTTTGGTGAATATAGGCCCCCATGTGTTCCGATGATTCTCCTGTATTTCTGGTTCTCCCCAGCATATTTTTGTTTGGCTTTTAAGATACAGATTTTGGTTTTGTTGGACACATTCATACCCAATTTGTTTTCCAAAGCTCATGCCTGAGCCCAGCCAAATGCTAAATTCCTACTTACCCACTCGGGTATTCTCATGCATGTTAGATAAACAGAAACAAAGCCGTGCTTAGCATGCTGGCTGGAAGGTTTACTGAAGGCTTTGCCAGTCACAATGTTTCCCTATTTTATAGGATAATGTGATTTTTGAGAGACTTTCAAAAGACTCAAAATATATGGAGGAAACATTATGCCATCTGGAATACTTTGCCACGGAAGGTAAGTGGAATTTGGAAATGCTGTTTTTGGCCATTGGAGCTGTACTTTCAAGCATGTTGTCTTGATTTCCAGGAGCACATTCTTCCATTGCCTGCCCCATCCCCTCCTGTGCCCATGGCAGTGACAAGATGCATAGCCAAATCCAAACTCAGTTACCTGTAGATGCCTCTGTCACTCATCAGCAGTGATGCAGAGGGAGAGGCAGGCCAACGCACAACGTGTAGAATCACCTTTAGTTACTAGTCCCTTTCTCAGAAAACTCATATGGTTATTTTCCTGTCCCTCTCTTGGTGTCCTTATGTCACTGGCTTATCCATAACTTAAGGAAATAATAATTCATGGAACACATAGTGAGCAGGAAAGGAGTTCTCTGGAAGGCTGTAAACAACACTGATGTCAGGTGTTCCTGCTAGCGAATGTCATGATAGCTGGAGCCACACTCAAGTGCTGACTGCTGCTTTCTGGCCTCTGGCTCTGCATGTATGCACATATGAGCACACGCTCACACACACGCATGGGTGTGACTGCCTGAAAGCCTGGATCTTTCATGGGATAGCACATGGGGCCTTTCCTTGCTGTCTTGAAACACACTTCCCACCTCCTCTGCTTGCTGAAACCTGCCTACTGTGCATGGATCATTCACAGCTCCTGAACCTCTCTGCCATGGAGAATTCACTCTTCTGACTTCTCATGCACTCTCAGCCTTACAGAAGAGGCAGTTTATGTTAGAATACAGGAGAGCTGTTTTTAAATGTCCCTTGGTAGGTGTGGGAGTGTTGAATTACAGTGACCTAAAGCACAGAGTCTCTTCAATTTTTTGGGGCATGCTGATGGAAAAGGGAGCACAGGCTGTCCCCTAGGAGGTCACGTGTTCTGCCTGCCTCCATTCACCAGTGGCTGTCTTGCAGGCTTGCGGACTCTCTGTGTGGCTTATGCTGATCTCTCTGAGAATGAGTATGAGGAGTGGCTGAAAGTCTATCAGGAAGCCAGCACCATATTGAAGGACAGAGCTCAACGGTTGGAAGAGTGTTACGAGATCATTGAGAAGGTAACCACACACAATACAGTCTTTACAGCTCCATGAAGGACTTAACCACCTATTTCACAATTCCTTTGAACAGGAATCATTTTACTATGTAGGGATGTTCTCTTTTCTTGTGTCTTAATGAACCATTAGCTCTGAATCATTTTCTTTGCTTTAAGAAGCACTTAATTTTCATGGTCTTTCTGAAAGCTCTAGCCACCTCAGCTAAACATAATGATAGCTTAAGAAATATCAGGTCAAAAACAGCATCAGCGATTTTCTGGGTTTGCTTAAGATTAGGCTTAATGAGATTAACTCACGCTGTTGAGTTACAGGAGCAATCAGAATGCTGTGGAGGCTGGTTAGATGTTGTACATGCTAAGCTTTCTCGCACTAACTTATTCTAATGATATTTAAGCTTTGCTGTTGCTACTCCACATTGCCTACTTTGATTTTGTTGTTGTTGTTATTCTTTTCAGTTTATCCTAAGGCTTTAGCTCACTTTCAATTTATTGGTTTCCTTCAAGTGTGGGAGCTGGGTTTCAGCTTTTTCTGTCTCATGTTGGCAGCCATAGGGCCATCCAATTTCTAGTTTCTATAACTTTTTTTTTTTTAATATAGAGACAGGGTTTCCCTCTGTTACCCAGGACCCAGGCTAGAATGTAATGTAATGGTGCAGCCATAGCTCACTGCAGCCTCAAACTCCTGGGTTCAAACTAACCTCCTACTTCAGCCTTCCGAGTAGCTGGGACTACAGTCCCATGCTACCGTGACTGGCTAAGTTTCATATTTTTTGTAGAGATGCGGTCTTGCTATGTTGCCCAGGCTGGTCTCAAACTCCTGGGCTCAAGCAGTCCTCATGCCTTGGCCTCCCAAATCCCAAAGTACTGGGATTACAGGTGTGAGCCACCATGTCTGGCCCAGTTTCCATAACTTTGAAACCATCACTTATTTACTTTTTTCATTCCTTTGTTGGTTTAAAAAAATTCTCCTCTGCTTTTTTATACTCAGCTTTTGTTTAAGTTTTATAGTCAGTTATTTATATTCAGTCATTTTAATGTACTGAATTAAAATGAACTGAATAAAACTGAATTCAGGTGTTTATTTGCCCTGTTTTTCTGGAAATAGCCGAAATTATTTTTAGAATTAGAAAAAGATGATTAAATAGGTGATGTGCCTGTGGTGGATGCTCAAGAGTTGGATCTTCCCACAGTCTGTGACCAAGTAGAGGTGCTATGTCCTGGAGAGACTTGGGGTGTGAGTATGTGGAGCAGGCCGTTTGTACAGTCTCTGGAATTTGCCCGACCAGCAGGCACAGCACGGGCAGCTGGAGGGAACCACACATCCACACCCATCCTCAGTGTGAGCTGAGCTGCCCTGGGCCTTTAAGAGGACCAAAAGGGGCAAGATTTTATAGCTACCCTCAATCTTAAGATACTTGGATTTTTTTTCTCTCACTGTTAAATCCTTAGCACCACAGGTCTCTTACTCTTATTTTGCCAGGTAAGCGTATCATCTAGAATTAGTTCTCCTCCTTTGTTAAATGTGACATAATGTGCTACTCATTAGTGGACTGAGAGGGAGGCCTCAGGTACTGTTAGTGTCCTCGGGATAACCTGCCCATCTGCTCTGCTGTCAGATTGCTTCTATTCTAACAAGCCCCTGTATCAAGAAATCAGTGATGAGTACTGGGCTGCCTGTGTGTGTAGAGTGAGTCTACCATTGCAAGGCATTTGGAAATGCCATCCATCCAGATGCCATCTGCAGAAGCAAGTATAAAATAGAGGAAATAGAACAACTGTCTCATAACAGTTTGATTGCCTTTCTTTGTCAGAATTTGTTAGTGCTGTTCTTAAGTATGTGCCAGTCTTTAACAGAGGATATTTTTTCAATCTAGAATTTGCTGCTACTTGGAGCCACAGCCATAGAAGATCGTCTTCAAGCAGGAGTTCCAGAAACCATCGCAACTCTGTTGAAGGCAGAAATTAAAATATGGGTGTTGACAGGAGACAAACAAGAAACTGCGATTAATATAGGTAATTATTTTTACAAATAATTTCCTGATGCTGGCTTTTGTATTTGTTTTTCAAGTATCTTGTAAATGTGTCTAAATGTTTCTCAAATTCATTGACAGATGATGTTTTATAGGACTCTTCATTCACAAGCCTAAGGAAAATTGACCCAAATCAGATGAAGATGCCCTCATGCCTGTTACAAACATTAAAACTATCATGGTTCCTGGAAAAGAATTAGACACACTTACATAGGGCATAGAATTCAAGATTTGACAGCTTTGATTTTCTTGTTGCTTTCTTCACAAAATTTTAGTCTGAGACTAAGAGAGCATGTTTTCATTAGGTTTAAATATGCGTTATTATTTTATGTAATTATAACCATCTTAATGGTTTTGCCCATTAATGGGTTTTCCTAAGAGCCTTGAGTCTTTCCCTTCCCAGCTTGGTTGACAACTTCCTTGCTTACAGAGTGTCACAGAGATGAAAATTGAAGAAAAGGAATTTAAGTCAGGATAACTCTGCCGTTGTTAAAGGAGCACGTTTTAAGTTTGAAAAGGAGTATAAGCTACTCATTTAAAAAAATCTAATCTTGATTGTTTGAAATATTTAAACATTATCTGGTACTTTGATCAGCATTATGGTATAACAAGACCTGGTGCATATGTGGTAAAATGAACACATAAGGACTGCATAACTTAGAATAGCTTGCTAGAAGTAGACTCTATTTCTATATCTGTTTCTATGTCTGTGCTCTGTGTTTTAGGAAGAAACCTACTAGAGCCTCTGTATTTAAGTGACTGTGGTCCTCTTCAGAGTAGTCTTCTTGGAATATTCTCAACATAATCCAATGGTGTCCCTTTCCTGAAAACCTTATCTTTGAATCAGCTTTGTCTCTCATGTAACCTCAGTTGTAAATAATACCTGCCTTCTTGGATAAATTTGATTTAAAAAAATAGACAAAAGCCATGTAATCATTTATTGTCAGGGATATAGCTAATTAAATGGAAGTTGGGCTCCCAAACAACTGAAGTTAAGCTCACAAGAGAGTGACATAGGATTCCTAAACAGTCCCTGAAGAATCAGCCATATACTTTGTCCCTGGATTTGTGCTGGTTGTCACTCAGATGCATGGTTTTGGAGAAGAATATGATAGTATTTTAGTGCAGAATCATCACTGCTACTAGAAAATACAAACCCAAGCTTACAGCCCTTTGATTATGTGTCAATAGCATTTTTACAAATGAAGAATAACACATTTGCTTTTTATATACCATATTTCTGTATAAGTATATACATTGACCCTTTATGTGTTATTTTTCATATAAGTTTGGCCTAAAACACCTGCTCTGGATCTGTGGCCCCTGTTGTTTGCATGCTAAGTTGACTGTTACCCTGAAATACTTACCTAAAATTTAGGTGATATGCTTTCCACCCTATTAGAGCAATGTGAAAAAAGTGGATAACCCCTCAAGTTAAAATTGAGCTGTAAAGTGGTAACCTTTCTTAGTTTTCCAGATCTTGAGCATTCCCGCTGGCCTAATAACCTATGTGTGTCGCTGGCCCTAGACTGAACTACCTTCAGTGTGTTCTTGGATGTGCCCTGGCTGGAAAAGCACCACAGCTCCCTCTCACTGCCTCTCATCCACACCACCCGGCCCCTGGGAGCACACGCAGCCCTTTTTTTTGCGTGTTCATTTTGTTATACCTGAGCCTATCTAGCTAAGTTTGGGATAAACACAAGAGAAAGCAAAGAGCTGAAAATCAGCCCAGAAAACACAAATGGATTATTACTCAAAACTGAAAGTTTTACTTGTATGTGATGAGGCTGCTCAGAGCCTTATGAGATAATTGATACCAGACCAAACAATTTTTTAAAAATAACGATTGTATTATTTTGTACTTTTTTTCTAAGTGGGTGTAGTAACGTGTAGTGCTCGTGCCAGAACCGCTCACATCATTTGCTATCTCTTAACTGATCTTTCTTAGCAAGTATTCTCCAAGACCGCTAGAAGATGATGCTTTATAAGCTGAGGACTTTTTGTCAAAGTCTTATGTTTATCCTGGAGGCTTTCTCTATTCACATTTTATCTAGTGTATCAGTCAGATTCAAACATATCTTGGGTGTTACTAAGTAAGCTCCTAACAGCTAGAGAATTGATTTCTTTGAGAGAGCTATGTCTGAATTGTTTCTTCACTTCACCTTTGGAACTCAAGCTTGTAGCTCTGGGTGACGCCGAGAATTTAAATGTCGTTTTATGATTAAGGTATCTGTCAAGCCTACAAATGATGCAGAAGGCTCAGGAAAGCATATACGTCCGGACATTTTACTAGACTTATCAGTGTCAGACCACAGGCGGCAGCTGTCAGCAGCATGAGGTCATGCTCTAGATACAGAGTGGATTTCTAAGCCTGTTTTCTAGTCATATAGCCCTCATACCCCTGGTAGTATGAACCATTATGGACCTGTCTCCCATAATACTTTACATTTTCATGCATCCTGTGTGGATTTTAAGGTATCCAGAAGATATTTGGGAAGATCAAGTATCTAGCAGTTCTCCTTCTAGATGAAAAAAGGGAAACAGAGCAAGTTAATGGAGTGTCTGGCAAGTGCCAGGCACTATACTAGGAGTTTTTTCTGAAAACTCTTTTTTAAATATTTACATATGAACATTCTTATAGCTCGAGGAGGAAATTCTACATTTCCCAGGGCTATACCCTACTTAATGACCAAACTGGTACTAGGTCTCAGGGCTCTTGACTTCTGGTGTGGGGCTTATTTAGAGGGATTCACATAGCTTTTGCAAAAAATGCTTTCTGAAATTTGATTTAGAAGACCACGGAGAATGGTACTATATTTCATCCATTCTAAGGTGCACATTGTTTTTACATTTTAATGTCTCTGAAATGGGGATGTCTTATGGTTGTTGACTCTTAGCTTTTAATTGGCAGCATTATCTTAGTGGTATGTACCATAAGAGTTCATCTTTAGATTTGGTGACATTAATTATCTTTGGTTTTTGGGGGTGTTGGCTCTTTTTAGAGTTTGTTTTTTTAAAATATATATATATCTATCTCATAGTTTGAGAATTTATTTTTAAAGTTTAACTTTTTGTTCATACCTTAGGAAAAAAAACACACTTAGTCAAATCAGGTTCCAGGACATATGTCTCCTGTGAGCCAGTGAATTTTATGTAGATAGACCATCATCTTGTGTATAGGTTTTAGTAGTTTGAAATTGGCATGTTGCCAGAATCCTGCAACACTGTGCTTGAGTTTATGCTAACTAGCTGTGTTTTGAGGAGTTGGCGATTTTCTCTTTTAGCTTAAAAATTTGGCATTAGCTGGTCTAAAGTGAAATTTCAGATGTAGCCCTTGTGAATTTCGTAGTGGTCATTTCCTTATTACCACTGGATAAAATATCTATTAAATAGTTATGCAATAGATGTGGAGTTTTCAGAGTCTGTAATTTTTTTTAATGGATGTAGGATGAGTGAGAACAAAATCCTAGTGTGTATTCCATTTTAAAGTAATTAAGTCGGCATTAGCTTTCCTCTTAAACCATTTCTGAATTGAAATTTCAAGTCTTTCCCCCACCCTCCCTGCATTTTGTTACCCATCATTTGATACTTTTTAAACCATTTCTTATGGTCTTAGAGGTTTATTTTTTAAATTTTAATGCATTTTATTGTGTATAAGTTAAACAATATGATGTTATGAGATACATATAGATTATCTTTGAAGTTTAATTTTAGGAAGTGACTCAATAAGTTACTTGCCCCTCCTGTAATTGCCTGTACATTTTCTTGTTCATTAAAAGGAAGGCGAGTTGCCATTCTCAGGTGAAGCTGGGCTGTGAGGGTGACAACACTGGTAATGTTAATCTTACTGTTGTTTTTCACGGAAGATTCAGTCCTGTATTTCTTGATTACCTGCAGCTAACATTGCCAGGTGCTCCACTATAAGCTTGGGCAACTTACATTCCACACTTGGGGCACGAGTTAATTATGAGACAAATCAGAGAATGAAACAGATTAGGAAGTACCAATTGTGCAGTGTAGATGTTAATCATGACTGGCTTTTGTAATAGTTACTAGTAAATGTTATCTATTATGTGCCAGATACTGCACTAAGTCCTTTACATATGTTTTATATTTAATTCCCTTGGAGAATTTAAAAGGCATTATCCCCCTTTAAAGATAAAACTGAGGCACAGAGAGATGAAGTAACTTAGCCTAGGTCACACAGATGTGAGAAAGCTGAAAATCTGAGCACTTAACCACAACACACAATGTTCATTTCTCAGACGGAACAATATGAGTTGTAAAGGACCAGGGAAGTCTTACTGGATGAGAGGGGTTTAAAACTTGAGCCTTCAGAATTTTTTTAGAACAAAAATGACTGAGAATAGAATGGGTCAGGATGTCCCAACTTGGGGAGAAGCCGTGAGGTGAGGCTGAGGCAGCATGTTCTTCTGTGTGGCGAGGGTTCCTGAGAAGGGCCTGAAGGGTCTCAAGGGAGAGGTGCCCAGGCGTGTGCTCCACGGACGAGGCCTCAGCTCCCTGCTTCTCTGGATGATGAGGGGCTCTGGACGGGCCCACTTTGATCCCACCTGGGATAGCCTAAAAGACCATCTTTTGTCATGCATTCTTGTTGTCTGCCAGTGTTTTTCATACAGGCAAACACTGACTGACCAGATTCTCTGTAAAGCTATTGAGAACCAGTAACATGCTCACTGCGGGTTGGTACCACGTTGAATCCTGTGATGGGTAGCTTGGTGGATGTGATCTCAGGATATATGATGTGGAAGGATACATTGTTCCTGACTTTTTAAAAAATGTCTCCAGAGAAATCTGGGTTTGATATCAAAACCAGTGTTCTCCTTTTTGAAGGAAAAAACAGGTTGAGAGAGCTGAGAGATTTGGTTTAGTAATATTTTCTAGTGTGAAGCATTATCTTGTTGTATTAAAGTCAAGTCCTGCTGTAAGTACTATAGACTATGTAATATTTTGGTTTCTTTGAATGTTGATTATACTCAGGTAGTAGAAAGATTAAACCCTTTTGTAGTATACTGTTAATTTCAACTATAGTAAAAAATGAAATCCCAGAGGTTCTCCTCTCAGTCATTTTATGGCCGTCTTGTTAGATTGCGAGATTAAAGAAGCAGACCTCAATTTACAAGTGTGGATTGACATTCTATACCTGGCTCTTCTCCAAGAGTTGATCTCATTTTATCCAAAAACATTAGAAATCAAGCACACCAAATGTGGATTGACACAATTTAATTTGCTACATTAGTTAAGCCACAGTTAACTGGGTTAAACTTCCCTGGTCTGTCTAGCGCGAGTGCTCCGACTGATAATTCTCTAAACAAAATCTCACTTCCGTATCCAAACTAAAAATAGCAACAACAAAACCCTTAACCTGTTTCTTCTCAGAAGCCTTTAGTTTTGTATATTTAAATTCATGAAAGTGTCAGTAGTTTTTTGGTTTTTTTTTCTCTCCCCCTGCCATGGGTAGAAAAAAAAGACTGAGTTTTTCCATAATATCTTTGTGTAGCTTCAGTTGTCAAATGGCATTTTGCTTAAATTGAAAAATATAAAATAAAGCAGCAAGCGAGGGCTTAAAAATTACAGCCAGCTTCTGCAGCTGTTTTTCAAATAAAAAACTACCAGTAAATCCTTTTGCATTAGTTACACTAAATTTGTAACAGTCTATATTGCATGAAGTTGCTGGAAGTCTCTGGGGATGAAGAAAGAATAAATCTAACATAGAGGGAAACGATTAAAGTTGCAATATCCCTCTTTGCAAGTGAAAAGAAAATGTAGACCTCCCTTCTGGACCTAATCTAATAACTTATAGGAAGGAAGAATGCATTTGTAAAATTTTAATGGGAAACAAAGAGTTTGATTATTCTAGTCCTACCAGGCAGAGCTTTTAATGGCATTTTGAGAGGGTCTCACTTTTATCCATCACTGTTGTTAAAATACAGACTTGAACTAGTTTGTAAATGTATAGAAAATTGCTTCTTGTTCCCCCCTCCTTTTTTCTTGTTTTAGAGATTTAACAGGTATTTGCCCATGTGGTATTGTGATTTAAAATTATTCAGTTTGTTTTGGCTTTAAAAACAATATGTGTCCGTGTTAACAAGAGAAATAATCTGATTCCCTTGAGATAACTGTTGTTAACAGCCTTGCCTATGTCTTTTTCATATTGCCTTAAAAAATTAACATTTGGATGAAAAGCCATAATTTTGCGCTTTAAAATTTGATCTTGGAGGTGCTTTACAAAATGTTCTACATGGAGGTCCTTAGGAAGGATGTACTTTCTGAAACACACAAACGAAATTTTTTTACTGTTTCCTTCAACCCCTTCATTCCCCCAAAAACCCACAACATGGTTTTTCTTGGTCTTAATTTTTGTCTATCTTGAATTTAATTTTGTACCTGTTATGAGAATTTCTCAGGGATGAAAAGAGAACCTGCTAGTAGGTCTGAGCACATAAATGCAGCAGTTCTGCTCCTTGTCCCTTAGGTAAATGCCGTCTTCTTTGCTAGCCACGTGTAGCGTCTGTGAGAAGGATGTCTTCTTCCCTGTCCTGTGAGGAGAATCCTTGCTCCTCCCCCTGGCTGTAGGAACAGTACTGGCCAAGCCCTCCCTTGAGATTGTCACCTGCTTACTTGAAGGCTGTTGATTGATTTCCCTTTTCTGTAATCCTTAATCCATTATCTTAAGGTGCTGAGACAAAACTAGTCGTGGGGGCCGATTTTCTGTGGAGAAGTATTTTTTTCTTGCCTTTTCTCAATGAGAGAGATTGAGTTGGGGGTTGGTGGAAAGCACAAGTCGTCGCTAATCCCCCAAGGCACTGAGAGGATGGCAAGGTGATCTGAGAGACAGGCCAGTGCCCTGGCGGACACCTCTGGTCTTGGAGTTGCTAGAGCCCTCTCCTCGCCACCGAGGGTGTGGATAGGAGGGGAGGCATCCTGAGAGGCGCTTGGCTTGGTCCATGACTGCTCACCCAGGGCAAAGTGTGAGTAGGAAAGATCCCAGGGCTTCCTAGAAAATAATTCTCCTGCTGGGAGGGAAAGAGAAAATACTATCTCGCTTAACCCATAGAGATAACTTTGCTGAAAAATGAGAAGGAAATTGTTAAGACCTAGGAGTACTTTTGTTCCAAATAAGCCTTTAAAAAAAAGCCTTTTTAAAATAACAACCAAAAAAAGATTTTTTTGAAACGTGGATTACTTTAAATTTTTCACAGGAAAAATGACTCCCTCAGTGTATTCCTCTGAAACCTGTTGTGAGAATCAGCTGCTGTCTTAAAGGAAGGGAGGGAGCTGGCTATCCCAGTGTGTGTGTGTGTGCTGATTTAGGGGCACCATTGGGGTCCACTGCCTTCCTAAAATGTTCACTGTTACTTTAGACAATCCAAGGCTTATCTTAATGTTATACAAGGATAACAGAGATAAAGAAAAATCCACTAAAAATTGGGAAGTATTTATTTTAGCCTTTAGTTATAAAGACATTCCCAACTAGTTCTATTCAATCTGTCTACAAGAATCAAAATCAATTTACTTTTCCTACTCCTCACTGTTACACTATTCCTCTGTGTGAGCCAATCGGCTTAAAGTGGCAGATATAACCAAGGAGGTTGAATTTAAGGAGCTCACAGAAGGAAACAGAAATTCACATGTTGTCTCTTCCTCCACTTCAGGGTATTCCTGCCGATTGGTATCGCAGAATATGGCCCTTATCCTATTGAAGGAGGACTCTTTGGATGTAAGTAGTTTTTCGAAGTTGTATTTGCTTTGCTATAACAGTATTAAACTCTTTGTTTCTACTATCATTGATAATCGGGGATCATGTTTTGCTAAAAAACAATTATGAAAAACTGTTTATTTTCTGTTTATATTAATATTTAAGAATGGATGTCAGAAAGCCTTATCTTTAAACGTCAAAACAGTAAGCTTAGAATATTGCCTCATGATAATACTTTTATTCATCTAGAATTGTGCATTTAAAATGGGATAGTTTTAATCTGATTTAGCTTTAATCATTAAATATGAAATATTAGTGGAACCTATTATGACCTACATTAAATGGTGATGGTTAATTTCACTGTAAGTTACTAAGGAGACGTGTATGATTTTCTTTCTAGCACAAACTTTAGAATAAAACTAATATTCAAGTGTTAAGCATTGTTTAAATTTATATAGTGAGGCCAGGTGCAATGGCTCATGCCTGTAATCCCAGCATTTTGGGAGGCGGAGGCAGAAGGATCGCTTTAACCAAGGAGTTCCAGACCAGCCTAAGCAACATAGCAGGACCTCATCTCTACAAAAAATGGAAAAATGGGCCAGGCGTGGTGGCATATGCCTGTAGTCCCAACTACTTGGGAGGCTGAGGCTGGCGAATTGATTGAGCCTGGGATGTGGATGCTCTAGTGAGCCGTGATCGCGCCACTGCTTTCCAACCTGGGTGACAGAGTAAGACTCTGTCTTGAAATAATAATAATACATCCATATAGTAATAGGATACATGTACACTTAATTCTCTGATGTCCCAATGCTGCCACATGAACCCACCCCATCATGGCATAAAGCCACTGAACAGACCAGCAGTGGGAGCTGATTTGAGGGTCACCAGCAACCTGTGAAGTGGTTTGATATGAAAATATGAGCTGAACAATGAGATTCCATT
Organism: Pongo pygmaeus; assembly: GCF_028885625.2. Lineage (NCBI taxonomy): Eukaryota > Metazoa > Chordata > Mammalia > Primates > Hominidae > Pongo > Pongo pygmaeus. The sequence continues at coordinate 34,062,028 of NC_072387.2, forward strand.
TGTCAGAACTTTTAACAAGGGCTTTGTTACTGGAAGGCACCCATAGCACCCTTCCAGGCAGTATATTTAATATTTATATTTAGCCACTGCCAGGGGCAGATGGCACAGTTAATTATGCTTTTAAAGGGAGGCAATAAAGTACAGAGGTTTCTATACTTGCAAATTGAGAGGGCCATAACTCCTACCGTGAACACCAGGATACTCTCTACCCCTTCATGAGACCAAGGGCAGGAGGCAGGGGGAGAGTCCATAGTTCTGTGTGTTTCCAAGGCACCACTGGCAAGAGATCACCCTCTGGTGTGAGTGCTTCAGAATTCATCTCGGTACACCTCCTATCCTTGTTCATGTCACTGCCTGCAGGCAGCCCAGAGTCCCAGTCATACCTCATCTCCTGGAGTCTAATTCTCACATGCTCTGAGGAAATCTCTCCTCTACCCAAGTGTTTCAGTCTTCCCAGCACTCCCTCTCACACACGTCTTTATTTTTCTCCATGGAACCTCTCATCATTGGAAATACTATGTGTGTGTGTGTGCGTGTGTAAATTGTTGTGAAATACATCATTTAAGTGCACAGTTTAGTGACATTAAGTATATTCATATTGTTGTGTAACCATCACCGCCATCCATCCACAGAACTCTTTTTATCTTCCCAAACTAAACTTCTGTGCCCCTTTAAACAACTACTCTCCATTCCCACACCTACCTCAACCCCTGGCAGTCTACTTTGTGTCTCTATGAATTTCACAACTATAAGTACCTCGTATAAGTTCAATCATATAGTATTTGTGATTTTTATGACTAGCTCATTTCATGTAACATAATGTCTTCGAGGTTCATCCATATTATACCATGTGTCAGAATTTCCCTCCTTTTTAAGGCTGAATAATATTCCATTGCATGCCTATACTACATTTTGTTGATTCATTAATCTATCTGTGGACAGTTGAGTAGCTTTCAACATTTTTTTTTTTTTTTTGAGACAAAGTCTCGCTCTGTTGCCAGGCTGGAGTGCTGTGGCACAAACTAGGCTCACTGCAACCTCCGATTCCCTGGTTCAAGTGATTATCCTGCCTCAGCCTCCTGAGTAGCTGGGATTACAGGCACGTGCCACCATGCCTGGCTAATTTTTGTATTTTTAGTAGAGACGGAGTTTCATCATGTTGGCCAGGATGGTCTCAATCCAACTTTTGACTATTGTGAATAGTGCTGCTATAAATGTGGATATACAAATGTCTTTTTGAGATCCTGCTTCTAATTTCTGGGGACATATACCCAGAAGTGGAGTTGCTGGATCATATGGTAATTTTACGTTTCACTTTTTGAGGAACTGCCATACTGTTTTTTACAGCAGCTGCATCATTTTATATGGTTTGTGATTTTTCCACATTCTTACCAACACTTGTTGTTTTTTTTTTTTTTAATAGTATTCACTCTAATGGGTTTGAGAGTGGTATCTCATTGGGGTTTTGATTTGCATTTCCCTAATTATTAGTGACAATGGACATCTTTACTTGTGCCTTTTGGTCATTTGTATATCTTCTATGGAGAAATGTCTCTTCAATCCTTTGCACATTTTTTAATCAGGTTTTTTTGGCGTTATGAAATAACTTATATTGTTTCTACCTCCCTTTAGTCCCTTAGACTGTAAGGCCATGGTTGAAAACCTGATTTAAAAAAAAAACTGGGCATCTCCACCTTCAAGACCTTGCTTTGCACATATTATGCACTCAGTAAATGTTTGAATGAATGAACAAGCTTAAGATAATTTTCTAGTCATCAATAAGAATTTCTGTTTAAAAGTCATGCTGATGAGATAGTGGCTACAGTAGCCATGAGGGGCTGAGTACAAGTTGATGTTACTAAGAAATAGAAAATGAGTAAGCCGAAACAGCACATTGGTGGACAGAAGAGCAGAGTGCTCCTGCAGAAAGGCTCCCAGAACCCTTGGATGTGTGCACATACCTTATGAACACACCCACAGTGTCTGTACTTGAGGCTTCCTTTTTTTCTGATGATTTTCTGGTTCAAAGGTATCTCTAACCTTGAAAAAAGCCTCCTTTTTCTGGAGGTAACTCAGAAATGAGCCTCTGTTTTCCCCTTATATCAGATGTTCTCTGGAGTCCAAGAGATGGACTTCAACTCTACATACACATTGAGACTTCTGGTTTACCTAGACCAACGAGTGGTTTGTGATGCCAAACTGAGAAGGGTTTTATGGGTGTGTACCTGACTTGCCTTGGTTTAACCTCCTAAGAATGATTCTTCCTTAACTAATTTTGAACTTCATCTTTTAGTATAATGACTGTAATGTATTCAGTATCTACTGAGCAGAGGTGAACTTTCTATGTACTGTTTTTGTTCATTATTCAAAAGGACACTCCATATTTCTGACTAGTGTCTACTGAGGAAGATTCTACTCCTTCCTTGCCTTCTCCTCCCTCTCATGCTTTAGTTGGGTTAAAACCATTCCTATTCTCATTAAAATCATATTTGGTGGTGGTGAGGGGGATAAAAGCAGCATCCTAGCGCAATAAATTAGATATACAGTAGAGCTTTGGTGGAGCTCCCAGGTTGAGTTTTTAAGTCTCAGGGCTCCAATAATAATGCAGATATGACAGGGACACAGAAAATGGCCCAACAATCAGAAGCATTTGGCCTGGCTTCTCTTTATTTCATCTCTCATGTAAGTGTGAGGGGATCCACACCTGGCCCCCATCAGTTTCATCAGACCAGTAAGTATGGCCAGGTTCGGACTCCAAATGCTGTAAACAATTAGGATTTATCTCTGTGTTTTGAGTTTTTCATATGCTGCCAAAATAACATCTAAGCTCCATAATATAGATGAGATCAGTGGTCTTTGAACAAGGCGGAGTGATGGTGTGCACCCCAGGGGGACACTAGATGATATATTAAAATGCTGTAAAAAAAGTTGTGATTTCCTATTTTTTCAGTTAAAAAAGTATTGAGACATTAGCTTTATTGATAGTATGTAAGGATTCCCACTGGCATCCTCAATTTTTTTTCCTGGCACACTGACCAGAAATCAGTCTGAGAGGAATGGATAGGAGGAGGCAGGCATGGCGTTTCAAGTGAGAAAGGTTGTTACTGAGACTCTCACTCTTCGGTTTGCTTTTAGCCAATTGTGAAATATTGCCATTCATGTGTATTGGTTAAATGAACTTGAGAACTAGAGTTAGTTTTTGTTAAAATGACTCTCACAGATGCTGACTTAATAGAATTCCTGTTAAAAAAAAAAGTGAATTGAGGATAACAATATTGTAAGCAGAAGCTGCAATGATTTGCTTTGCTCAATGTGTGTGCTAGTTCCAGCTCTTCTCAGCTACTCAATAGTTAAAACAGTGATCTGACCTGACAGATTAAGCAAATTTCAAAATTATTCACAAGATTATTATAATTAACCGTAAACTTTGTCCTAAATGTATATGGTATCTTGAAATATTAGCTGTGGTAACATGAAATTGTAGGAATTAATGAGATTTTAAAAACTAAGAATCTTGAGTAAGAGAATAAAAATCTACAACTTTACCAGCAATTTATTTATTAAAGAATGTAATAATCTAATCATTTACTCTAAAATTTCACAAAATCTACTGCAAATTCGTGAATGGTAAATGTCTTTGATATTTGTTAGTAAAGGACAAAAAGTGCTGAGTCACTTGGAGAGCATTTGGTTTTCCTGCTGCAATAATATAGAGAACACAGTGTAGCAATAATTAAGTTGAATATGGGTGGAAGACCTATACAAAACCTTGCCAGGATTTGTATGTGTGTGTGTGTATTTAAAAAAATTTTTATTTCTATAGGTTATTGGTAAACAGGTGGTATTTGGTTACATAAGCCAGTTCTTCAGCAGCGATTTGTGAGATTTTGGTGCACCCATCACCCGAGCAGTATACACTGAACCCGATTTGTAGCCTTTTATCCCTTCCCACCCTTTCCCCCAAGTCCCCAAAGTCCATCGTGTCATTCTTATGCCTTTGCATCCTCATAGCTTAGCTCTCACTTATGAGTGAGCACATACGATGTTTGGTTTTCCATTCCTGAGTTACTTCACTTGGAATAACAGTCTCCAATCTCATCCAGGTCACTGTGGGAATGTAAACTAGTACAACCACTGTGGAAAACAGTGTGGCATGTCCTTAAACAACTAAAAGTAGAACTACCATTTGATCCAGGAATCCCAGTACTGGGTATCTACCCAGAGGAAAAGAAGTCATTATACAAAAAAGATACTTGCACACACATGTTTATAGCAGCACAATTCACAGTTGCAAAAACCTGGAACCAATCCAAATGCCCATCAAACAACGAGTAGATAAAGAAACTGTGCTGTGTGTGTGTGTATGTGTGTGTATATATACATACATATATATATATATAATGGAATACTACTCAGCCATAAAAAGGAATGAATTAATGGCACTTGCCAGGGTTTCTAAGAAACAAGTAATTGAACAAATTGTGAAACATAAGAGATTTACTACATATTTGGATAAAAGTATAGTTTCTAACGTGTTTCAACTTATGGAGTAAACCAAAGCTTATTGTTTTTGAGAGGCCATCAAAAGAAAGAGGTACTGGCAAAGATGTGTTTGCTCAGAGCAAAGCATTAATTCTTTAACACAAAAGGTTTTCTGAAATAAGTATGTACAGTCACTGATGGAATGGCTACTGAGAATGAAAATGGAATCAGATAAAATTCATTAATGACACCTGCAGCAGAGACTACATTTTCCAGCCTGTCTGTGGATGGGTGTGGCCATGAGATTAAATTCTCACTGGTGGAATGTGAGCAGAAGTGAGGTGCAACCCTTTTGCATTACCCATCGAGAAGGAAATCTCTTGCCCTGGTTCCTCAGCTCTTCCCATTTTGCTGGCTGGAAATGGTATAAGGCTGGAGCTACTTTGGGGACTATTTATTGGCAACATCAGAGTTGGCAACCAGAGTTGGACCCCTGGATGACTTTGGGAAACAGAATCTGCAGATTCCCTCTGGAATGTTTTTCTGAGAAAAGGTTATATAGTTTGAACTGTTGCATAGGTGGTGGTCTCTTTGTTTATCCTCACCCTACTAATCGTACAGAACCTGATATTAAAAGTAGGGTCAATACATGGTCCCCCAGCATGACACAGTGCAGGGCTGTCCTCAGAGAGAAAGGAGGAGGGTCTGATGCTGCTGGCCAAGGAGAGCTAACGGGATTTGAAGATCAAGGGATTTGGATTCATTCAAACCAATACATGTGTCCTCATTCAGGTTCTTAAGGTCCCACTCTTTCCCATCAGTGCCCTAACTTTCATGGAAGAGACCTGGTTAGTCTATGACTACAACATTCATTGAATTCTACAACCCACAGAATTAACTTTTTAGGCTGCATATGTCGGGCTGCTATGAGAGGAGAGGTTCTCTTAGTCTGTCATAGAGACTCTCTTGTCTTCTGACTTTGTCTTGACCTCTGATTTTGTAATTTTCATTCTTTAAGCTTCCCAGTGCAGTGAGAAGTGGCTGACCTATCCTTAATCTTGTATTATTTCTGCCCTAATGGTATATTTCAGTAGCTGCTTGATCTGCCACAGACTTGGCTTTAATAGGCAGTTGTTTTACAAATTGATCACAGGTAATGATTTTAAATCAGCTCTATTGAGATATAGTTTACATACCTACAATTAAATGTACCAATTTTAAGTGTACATGGTTATATATTTTGACAAATGTATATATGCATGTAATCACCACCCCCATTTAAAATATTGAGCATTTACATGATCTCAAAAAGTTCCAGCCCTCCATATCCCCAGGCAACCACGCGGACCTTCTTTCTAACACAATGGATTAATTGTGCTTGCTTAGAATTTCATATGAAGACTGTCTTTTTGTCTGGCTTCTTTCATTCAACACAATTATTTTGATATTCATCCATGTTGCTGTGTGTATCATCTGTTCATTCCTTTTTTTGCTGGGTATTTCATTTTATGGATATTCCACAATTTGTTTATTCATTCACCTGTTACAGGACATTTTCATTATTTTCAGTTTGAGGTTATTATGAATAAAGCTGCTATGAGGGTTTTGTTCTGTGCAAGTTTTGGTGAACATCTGTTTTTGTTTCTCCTGGGTAAATACCTACGAGTAAAATTCTTAGATTAGAGGGAAGATATATGTTTAGCTTTATAAGAAATTGCCAATTTCCATTTTACACTCCCGCTAGTATTACCTGCGAGTTCTCATTTTTGCATATCTTCACCAATATTTGGTACTGTCATTCATTTTAATTTTAGCCATTCTAGTGGGTGTGTATTATTGATAATATCTCATTGTGACTTTAAGTTATATTTCCCTGATGACTAATCATGTTGATTTTCTTGTGCTTATTGGTCATTTAAAAATCTTCCTTTGTTGAAGTCTCTTTCAAACTTTTGCCCATTTAAAAAAAGTGTTTTATGCTTTTTGAATTACTGAATTCTAAGAGTTTTCTGAATATATAATTTGGATATAAACCCTGTTTCATAGATGTCTGTTGCAAATATTTTTTTTTTTACCAATCTTTGTCTTGCCTATCCATTTTCTTACCGGTGTTAGGGAAAATAGACCCTAGGGTGGCCTCCAATAATTCCTGCCTCCTGGTGTCCACACCTTTGCCTAATTCCCTCCCCTTGAGTGTGTGTGGAACCTGTGACTGAATTTTAATCAGTAGAATATGGCAAAGGTAATGGAATGTCACTCCCTTGCATGATATAAGAGTCCATCTTAGCAGATTGGAGTGAGAGACTTTTCTCCATTGATGGCTTTAATAAGTAAGTTGCTATGTTGTGAGAAGGCCTATGGAGAGGGCCATGTGGCAAGAAATTGCAGACAGCCTCTGGTAGCTGAGAGTGGCCAAGCCTACAGCCAGCAAGAAAATGGAGACCTCAGTCTGACAATCACAAAGAGATGAATCCTGCCAACAACCTGAGGAAGGCTGGAAACAGGTATTTCTTCAGTCAGGCCTTGAAGTGAGACTCCAGCTTAGCCAACACCTTGATTACAGCCTCATGAGGTCCTAAGAAGCAGATTTAGCTAAGCCGTGCATGGATTTCTTATGAGAAATTGAGATGATAAATGTGTGTGGTATTCTACGTTGCTAAATTTCTGTTAATATGTTTCATAACAATAGAAAAGTAGTATAAACACCTTTAATAGAGCCAGAGGTTGTTTTTTTTTTTTAATTTTGTTGAAGTGCAAATTTCTTTCTCATTTTCTTCTTCTTTTGCTATGATTAGAGCTTTGGTGCTCTCTAAGAAATATGTACTTACTCTAGGACTGGGAAGAGTGCCTCCTGTGTTTACTTCCAGGAGTTTTGTAGTTTTAGCTTGTAAGTTTAAGTCTGTGATCCATTATTGTACATGGTATGAGGTAAGAATTGAGGTCCAGTTTACATCCCATATAGTTATCTAGTGTTTACAGCATCATTTGTGAAAAATACTATTATTTCATCATTGAAATACCTGTGCTTTTGTTGGAAACCGATTGAGCATATATCTGACTCTCTTCCTCGACCCTCTAATTTATTCCATTTGTGTGTGTATCCCTCTTTGTGCCCAATTCCACATTGTCTTCAATATGATAACTTTGTAACAAGTCTTGAGATCCTCCAACTTTATTTTTTTTTAAAGACTGTTTTGGTCGTTTCAGGACCTTTGCATTTCTGTATACATTTTAGAATCAGGCTGTAAATTCCTCCAGAAAGCCTATTGGGATTTTTATGGAGATTTCCCCAAAATTTATGTATGGATTTAATGCAATTTGACACTTTAATGGGATTGATATTTGCATTCTATGGACGTGGGATAGCTCTCATTTTCTTAGGTCTTTAAAATTACTCTCAGCAGTATTTTGTAGTTTTCAGTGTACAGGACTTGTGCATGTCAAATTTGCTTTTTCTGATTATAATGGCTCCTTTTGATTCTTTCATTTCTCTTCATTATATTTATGCATTCCTTTTAATCCTTCAATATTGTTATGATAGCTCATTTAAATTCCTCCTCTGCTAATTCCACTTCTTTGTCATTTATGGGTCTGTTTCTATTTGCTTACTTCTTCTGTTTGTTATAGGTCACATTTTTCTGTTATTTTGCATGTCTAGTAATTTTTTTATTGTATGATAGTTATTGTTAATATTTTGTGATTGAGTGTCTAGATTCTGTTGTTTTCTTTTAAAGAATATTGTGTTTTGGCAGGCAGTTACTTGTGAGTTTATAGTTTACTCTAGAACTACTGCAGCTTTCCTACCAAGTTACAACCTGTTGGTGCCACTGCCTAAGACCCTAGGTGTTCCCCATGGTTTTTCCACTGTGGATGGTTGGAACTTAAGTATCTTCCAATCATGCATGAGCCCTGGGAATTTTTTTTATCTTACAGCACTGATAGTTGTTCTTTTTTCATATATATATGAAAAAATATATGTATCTATTTTAGGGTTTTTTTCCCCCAAATCTCATGTCGTGTCCCCATACACGTGCATAAATTAGCATTTGCTTAAAGACCCAAGGGGACCCTTACAGAAGCTTGAGCTCTTTCTCTGTGCAGTTCCTTCTCTCCCATATGCTGCTTTGCAGCTGCTAGCCACCCAGCATTCTCTAGCATTCTTTGTCTCCTCATAGCAGTGAGAACATCATCCTCTGGGTTCCTCTTCCCTGAATCACAATTTGGGAAGTACCTCTGGTTAGAAAGCTTCAGCTGTCATCGGCTCACCTCATGAACTTCTCTTCTTCTGAGGATTGTCTTCCTGTGTTGCCTGTTATCCAGTGTCTGAAAACTGTTGTTTCATACACTTTCCCAGTTTTCTGGCTGTTTATAAGTCTTGTATACTAGTTACTTTATCACGCCTAGAGGCAAAATGTGAGTAATCACTCTGCCTCTGTCTTTGATAAATATTAATTTCCAGTTTAAAGACCTGTATCACTTGGGTTTTTCTTTTGTAATAATTTGTTGCCCCTAGTGTGTGGCCAGTTATCTCTGATTCTGAGAATTCCAGGGAAACTTAGCTGGATCAGGAGAAAAGAATACCAGAATAGTGCATCTGTTTCACCTCTGGGTTCCAGGGATGAGGCAGGATGATGACCGCAACGGCAAGGAAAGCCATTGAATGATCATTTCAGTAGCTATTTTGGTCCTACTTGCCATGGACAGCTAATATCTTTTTTCCACTGATGATTAGGTCGTCAATGCCTTCAAACTCAAGCAAAAGAAATAATTAATGCCAGTTTTTCACCTTTGGAATATTTCTTAGAACCACTTCTGATACCAAGTATAGGAACAGTCAGAGTTCCATGCAGGAAATGGTGACTGTCAAGTTCTGCTCAGGAGATAAAAACCACATCTGGTATCTGAACAGAGTAGTTTCAATGTTAAGAATTGTTATAAGTTATGGAGTTTGCTAACTAGGTAACTAAGAGTACAGTAAGAAAACTCTAGGGCAGGGATTGGCAAAGTACAACCCTCAGGAGAAATCTGACCCAACGTCTCTTCCTGCAAATAAAGTTTCCTTGAACACAGACATCCCCAAGGCTAGGTTGAAGGAGTGATTGTCAAAGGAATTGCGAGCAGACAAGAGGCAAACAAGAAGGAGCACATTTCTTTCTTTGTCTTCCAGACTTGGAGTCTCTCGTTTCCTCTCTGCCCCTCCTGCTGGCAGGGCCTAGGGCCACCTGTGAGTGAGGAGTATGGTTGGTAGTTCCCACTCCAGTAGCACAGGCTGAACACAGAAGGGAGCCTGGACACTGAGAGATGTTAACAGCTGGCACAGAAACAAATTTCCAGTGTGAAGACTTAAAATAGGAAATTAGGTGCTTGTGAAATTATTGGGAAAGCGGAAGGAGCAGAAGTCAGTGAGCCCTAGAGAGGCTTCAGGTCCATGTCCCTGCAGCTTTGTTCCCGGAGTCAGAGCACTATTGCTGCTACCCAGGAGACCTCAGGGAGCCACTGCCGACGTCCCGGCATCCTTACACCTATGAAGACAGGTCGAGATGGTAGAATGTGGTCTCTTCATGCTCTGTCTCCTCTCTGTCTTCCCAATCTTAAGCAAATGCATCTTGTTGATAGAATTCATGCAGCATCTTGGTAATAAAGGAGTCTAAGAAATATGGCTTTAAGCCTTCCAGTCCCTGTAATACAGGGAAGAACATGGAAGAAGACAGAAATAAATACTGAAGCCAGCAAATAATATCTAGCACCAGCTCACCTGTAGGCAGGAAGTAGGCATCAGGAGGACACGGGATACTACAAGATCACACGGATGTGGTCGATTCCATAAAAGTCAGACCTTTAACATTCAGTCGATTCCTTATAGTACTTTGCAGTGACAGGTAGAGTGACCATGAACATCTCGTGGACCACACAGAAGTTGACTATTTTGTTTCTGTTGTTATTCTCATGACAAAGAACAGTTGTCCAGGTTAAAGGTGATGAAGGATGGCGTAAGGGTCAAGACAACATCTGGGGTGCTAACAGGGTGAAACTCCTGCTCTCTGTACTTAGAAAAGTCTTTGCCCCATGGTAAATTCTCATAGTAAGTCATAGTGAACTATTTTCAACTTTTCTTTTACAAAAGTCCAGTTTTCCAATTTGATCTTTTCTCTGATGACAGGTGGTTCGTGGTAAGCGATCTACACATGTATAATATGCACAGGCATAATGTCATCATTTGTTGCTTTAAGATGAATATGATGTTTTCATATGGGATATGATGAAGGCTTTTTTGGGTTTAGAGAGAGACCACTTTGAAAAGATATGTTTAGAAATACTTAAATTGTTTTGTTTTGTTTTGTTTTGTTGTTTGTGTTGTTTTTTTGAGATGGAGTCTCGTTCTGTCGCCCATGCTGGTGCCATCTCAGCTCACTACAACCTCCGCCTCCTGGGTTCACATGATTTTCCTGCCTCAGCGTCTCAAGTAGGTGGGACTACAGGCGCATTACAGGCACGTGCCACCAGGCCCGGCTAATTTTTGTGTTTTTAGTAGAGACAGGGTTTCACCATGTTGGCCAGTTGCTCTCAAGCTGAACTCAAGTGATCCACCCACCCTGGCCTCCCAAAGTGCTAGGATTACAGGCGTGAGCCACTGTGCCCGGCCAGAAATGCTTGTATTGTTAATGTGATGTTTATTACACAAAATGTGGGTCACATATTTTAACCAGAATACTAAGCAGCCTCTCCAGTAACAAAAGCTCATGGTCCGTTGAGTGTTTTGTCATGAGTGCCTAGCATTTTACATAAATTATCTCTCTTAACCCTCTTAGCAACTCTGTAAGGTCATGAAATATTCTTTTTTCAAGGTTATTGCTAAAATTTTTGATAGAAACTTTCTATTTTTTCTCCTACCATCTGCTAAAAAATTCCTGATACTATTGCCTACTTGGTAAGATCACTTTGTAATTAAACTTACTTATCAACATTTTTTGTGTGTGTGAAGGCAGTAAGATTGTGATGTACTAGAAATGTTGCTTGAACAATTTTTTTCTGATTTATTTTTAGGCATGTTCAATTAATAATTCTTTTAATCCTTTGAAGGCACTTGCATTTTAAGGTCAGAGACACAATTATAAAACATTTTTTCTTAGGGTTCTGTAGTCAGTGTTATTGAGGAATGTCAGCAGGATGAGGAAACAAGGCTGGCGGGGAGGGAAGAAGCTGCTGAGTTGTGTAGGTGGTTAAGGAAATGCTCTCTAATGAGATGCCTTTGGAGCCGACTTGCCGGGAGGGAGCCATGGGGCTGTCTGGATAGGAGATGGCACCTCCCACTTTGCCTGGAGCAGTCTCAATTTGCACCTGTTTTCCTGGCATAGATTTAAGATTCCCCTTTTTACTCCCCAAAATGCCTTGGTTTGGAGGGTAAAATTGTGTGATCACCCTGTATCTGGAGGAATTGTGCTTCAGGCAGATGGTCCAGCAAATGCAGAGGCAAAGGCCGATGCTCCCCACTGCATTTGAGCAGTGTGTGGCTGGAGGGGAGAGTGAAGAGGGAGCCAGCGAGACAGCACGAACTCATCCTGTAGCCGTGTAGAGCACTGTTAGGAGATTCTGAGTGAAATGGGTGTCATTGGTGGAATCTGAGAAGAGTGACATGATCTGATTTACCTTTTAAAAGGATATCTGGGCCAGGCACAGTGGCTTACGCCTGTAATCCCAGCACTTCGGGAGGCAGAGGCAGGCAGATCACGAGGTCAGGAGTTCAAGACCAGCCTGGCCAATATGGTGAAACCCTGTCTCAACTAAAAATACAAAAAAATTAGCCAGGCATGGGGGTGTGTGCCTGTAGTCCCAACTACTTGGGAGGCTGAGGCAAAAGAATCACTTGAACATGGGAGGTGAAGGTTGCCATGAGCCGAGATCATGCCACTGCACTCCAGCCTGGGCAACAGAGTGAGACTCCATCTCTAAATAACTAAATAAGTAAAAGGGTTATCTGTTCTTCTTTGTGTCTCTGTGTATTTGACTCCTTTAGGTCCCTCATGTAACAGTCTTATTGCTCTTTGACTTAGTAATGAATATTCTACCATTAAAAGGAGTCTTGGCCAGGGATGGTGGCTCACGCCTATAATCCCAGCAGTTTGGGAGGCCAGAGTGGGTGGGTCGCTTGAGCCCAGGAGTTCAAGACCAGCTTGGGCAACATGGTGAAACCCTGTATCTACAAAAAATACAAAAAAAATTTAGCCGGGTGTGGTGGTGCTTGCCTGTAGTCTTAGCTACTTGGGAGGCTGAGGTGGGAGGATGGCTTTAGCCCAGGTGACAGAGGCTGCAGTGAGTCCAGCCTGGGTGACAGAGTGAGACCCTGTCTCAAAAAAAAATAAAAAAATTAAAAAAAGAGTACTGGCTGCTGGAGTAAGCAGAGACTAAAACTGAAGGCAGGCAAAGGCATGGAGGCAGGAGCCCACCTAGTAGCTGGGGGTGCTGATCCAGGCAGAAGATGATGGGGGTGTTGGAGTGGAGGTTGCGGTATTGGTGATGGGAGGTGGTGAGATTCTGGGCATATAGTATTTTGATAGTAAAGCTGACGGGGTTTGCTGATGTATTGGATGTGGGATAGAAGAAGGATAAGACCCCAGGGGTTTGGATCTGAGCAATTGGAAGGATCAGGTTACCATTTCTGAGAAGAGGAAGACCATAGGAGGAGCAGGTATGGTGGGGGAATAAGGAATCTTTTTTGGGCATTTTAGGGTTGAGATAACTCTTAGATATCCTTAGGGCAGTTGAATATGTGTGTCTGGAAAATCAGGGGAAAGGTCTATTATGGAAAAAAATACTTAGGAGTAGTCTGTGTAGTGTTTTCAATTCTGTGAGGCTGAATCAGGTCACCAGGATTGATAAGAGATAGCAAATCTCAAGAATTCAGCTTTGTGGGTGGTGGGGTGGGGGTACTTCATTGTTTAAAAGTTGAGAGAGGAGAGGCAGCAAAGGAGATCAAGAAAATATGGCCATTGAGGTAAGTAGAGAAGCAAGAGAGTTTGAGAAAATATGGCCATTGAGGCAAGTAGAGAAGCAAGAGGGTTTGGCATTTTGGAAACCAACTAGAACAAAGTCTTTCAAGAAGAAGGGAAGGGACTGCTGTATTACATGCTGCTAATGGGTTCAGTGAAATGAGGTCTGGGAAATAATTATTGGACTTAGCAGTGTGGAGGTCATAGGTGACCTTGTCAGGAGCTGTCTGGGGCATTATGGAGATGAATGTTTGATTGGAGTGAGTGCAAGGAATTGGGTGAAGAACAACTGGAGAAAACAAAAGAAGTTTACAGTGAGTTTTGCTGAAACTTCTTGTAGGTCTTAGGTTAGCATGGTAATTGATTTCCCTATCATGAGCAAATTAATGGGTAACTGTATTCTTCCAAAATGTGTAGCAAACCATGACTTTTAGAGTAATTCAACCAATAAAATGAATATTCTTTCTTTTAACATTTTCTCTGTTTAATTGAAAGTGGTAAATATTTGTTATTAATGGTCTTGAAATAATTATTTGAATCAGTCAGAACTTTAAACTTAATGTACCAAGCTCTTTATAATCTAAGAATCTTACTTTTGTTTATGCTTTTCACAAAACAAAGGTGGATAGTATTAGTATTCCTGTATTCTACTGTAGCTACCTAACAAATCATTCCCATCCAGTGGGTTTGTTTTTGATAGATAGTCCATGTTTGTGAAATCTAGCTTTTGGAAGGGGTGGAACTCAAAAGTCCTTGTCCGTCTTTTGTGCTAATGGTACTCTTGAAAGCCCCAACTCACAGTGAGAGACAGGTATGTATCATCTGTCAGGGAGCCTGACAACTCTTGACTTACCACTGTTGGCTTTCTAAGTGAAGAAAATCAGTAATTACATGGTGCATCATAAAGGTATATCATGAAAAATGTTTAATGTCAACAGCGATGATGGTTCTTAGGCTGAGATAACAACCTACTTTGTTGTGACAGTGGAGTCTCAGGGTATTGTAAGAGAAAAATTATTATATGAAAGGCTAACATCTGTCAGTTTCCTTCATCAGTGAACTTTATTCTGTGGTCAAATTTCTAAGCATTGTTCTTCCTATATAAGGTAACTTATGTAGACCTGGACATGTTTTATTTGGAATGACTTCCATGATGTGTCTAAGACAGAACCTTTGATGTAGTTCACTTGATTAATGGGATTATAGCCATCAAGCTTTGTTCTGAGGATAATTTAGGTTTTCTGGCAATCTAATAGTTTTAAACCTCATTTGCCCCCATTTAAAATTACCCAATTCATTTAATGTTGAAAAATATATATTAATGAGGAAAAATAAAAATAAAAAATGTTCTCTGGGTAGACTTCCATTACCCAGAGAACTGGAATAAGTAGAAGTATATAGTTTATATAAATTTTTGGCTCTTTTAATTCACTAATAATACAATAACCTTGTGTGTAAGTAGTATATATACATATATGCCTGTGTGTATATTGGTAGCCATTTTGAAAAAAATGCAACTACACACAATAGATATTCATATTAACCTAGTTTTTTCTCTTGTAGCTGAGATTGTATCTCTAGATCAACTAATATGTGGCTGCAGCCCAGTTTTAGAGAACTATGTAGATAACGTTTTGTATATTTCTGTGATTTATTTAACCCTTCTCTTACTTTTGGACACTGAGGTTGTTTCTAAACTTTAATGTCTAGGAAAAGATCTCATTTTGTTTTCTGCTGTTTATTTTGTTAGAATAAATTCCTAGAAGGCTCCTAGGTCGAGAGAAATGTACCTTCTTGAATGGAGGTGATCTGTATTCACACACACTTACGCACGTATGTACATATAAATCCATATACTCCTTCTTGCCCTCCAAGTAAATTCTGCCAGTTTAATTGTAATTTATTTATTAGGGAATGAAAAGAGCTTATCACAGTTCTGTACGGGTAATATAAATGTTGGAAATGTGGGTATTTTCTCAGTGTTGTTTGTGGAATTAAAATCCTCTGAAATGAGGTTGTATTTAATATGTTCTAAATTTGAGGCTATCATAGCAAAAATGATATCTTAATAGATGGCTGCATAGCTCATAACCTGAAACACTGATGAACTTTCCATTTACATAGCTCTCTCCTGCCTTTCCTATTTGATGTGCCATAGGAGGTGAACCATGAAAGGTAGTAGCTGTTGCTAATGCTGCTTCTGTTTGAATGATTATTTTCTTTTAAATTTTCCAATTTTAATTGTACGATTTAAGAACATGTTGAAGAAGAATGATTCATTGGCAGATAAAAACTAAAGCCTACTGTATAAGTTGGAACATGGTTATTATTCCTTAGAGATTAGCTCTCTACTCTGCTTTCAATAGGGAAGTTCTTGACTTATTAAATTGCCAGTCTCCTTCATCCAGCTGGATGGTCTAGTTCTTCTACTTAAATTTAAATTATAAGCCTACTGGAAAGTATTTTCGTCCAACTGAACATATTCATTTCTTTATTCAGGTACCTTTGCCCCTAATTACCAGGAAATTAAATGTAAAAATAGTGTGAAACAAAATGATTGGTATACTTAAACACCCCCACACACCCATCCACCCACACATTTTCTATAGAGTGTTAATGAGAAGTGAAAATATTTTTCTGTGCTATCCATTGTAATAGTTGCTAGTCACATGTGGTTATTAATCACTTGAAACATAACTAGTTTGGTTGAGGAACCATCAATTTTAAGTAATTTAAATTTTAATAGCCACGTGTGACTAGTGGCTACTGTACAAGGCAGCAGAGTGTAGATAATTTTCAAGGGTCCCTAACCCCCAGGGCACGAACCAGTACTGGTCCACGGCCTGTTAGGAACTGGGCCACACAGCAGGAGGTGAGTGGCAGGCGAGCTCCCATTACCATCTGAGCTCCACCTCCTGTCAGGTCAGCGGTGGCATTAGATTCTCACAGGAATGGGAACCCTATTGTAAACTGAGCATGTGAGGGATCTAGGTTACACTCTCCTTATGAAAATTTAACTAATGCCCGATGATCTGAGGTGGAACAGTTTCATCTTGAAACCATCCCCCACAACCTGTGTTGAAATTATCTTCCACAAAACCAGTCCCTGGTGCCAAAACGGTTGGGGACTGCTGCCCTAGGACAAGGGCTGGCCAGCTCTGGCCAGTGTGACAAATTCAGCTCACCACTTGTTTTTATAAATAAACTTTTATTGAAACACAGCCATGCACACTTACTGATGTACTGTCAATGATCACTTCAATGCTACAATGGCAAAGTTGAGTACAGATGCCCCTCGACTCATATTGGGTTTACTTCTGGATAAACCCATTGTAAATTATAAGTCGAAAATAACATTTAATACTCTGATAAACCGATTGTTAAGTCAAAAAATCGTAAGTTGAATCGTCAAAGTCAGTGACCATCTGTAGTTGCAACACAAACCACATGGCCCACAAATCGTAACATATTTACTATCTGGTTCTTTACCAAAAGTTTAGTGACCCCCTGCCCTGTGTAATCAGATGGAAACTGACTCAATCCCAGTTCCATTGTCTGCTGTAGCTACATTTCTGAAACAGTGTTTTTAAAAATGTTAACAAGCATTTTTGGGAGAATTGGATCTGTGGCTAATTTGAGAAGATGCAGAGTTGTAAATAATGAAGTAGATTCATCTACTACACTTTTTACACAATGTTTAATCCTCTTATTTCATTATAAATCATGCAGAGGTTTATTATATAGGATATTTTGTTAACCAAATTTATTTGACCAGTGATTTTCTTTTTTGGTAAGTCTTGCTATAAGGGACACAGACTTAGAAATGCTGCTTTTTAAAAATAGCGAGTTTTCCTCTTAATAGATGGTAGTAAAATAAGAAGCATGTGAAAGAGAATCCTCAGAGTAGGACAAAGGAGAAACGGATTGAATTAGTCTATTTTGTGTTGCTATAAAGGGAATACCTGCGCTTGGGTAATTTATAAGCCAAAGAGGCTTATTTGGCTTATGGTTCTGGGACTATACAAGAAGCATGGCACCAGCATCAACTCGGCTTTTGGTGAAGGCTTTTGTGCTGTGTAAAAACCTGTGGATAAGGTCAAAGAGGGAACAGGTATGCCAAGAGGGCCTGAGCCCCACAATGGGGAGCAAATCTCCATATGAGATTTGGGGTGACAAACCATATCCAAACCATAGCATGCATATTTAATTTCTGGGTTTCCATTAAAGTAACTGATATTTGAGCACTTTTAATAGGTCAGGCAGTTTGCCCAGGTTGTAGACACAGGATTACATGACAGTATGTTCTCTACTCTCAAGTTTCTGTTTGTGCTGTTATAAATTTGAGCAGTCATCATTAAATCTCAGATATACATTTAAGTTCTGTTTGTGACGGTTGCAAAGGAAACGTCTAAGGTTCTAAGTATATATGGTTAGGAAAAAGGTTGCAAACTTTTTCTGTAAAGGACTAGATAGTAAATATTTTAGGCTTTGTGTGCCATATGCTCTAGGTGTCACCTACTCAATTCTCCCATTGTAATTAGAAAGCAGCTGCAGATGACACATAAACACACATCACACAGACAAATATGTCAGTGTGATTATGCCATACATATATCTATATCTGTCTGCATTTGCACACTTCTCAAGCACTTTCCAAAAATGACCATACAAATCATAAAGTATTAACAGAATTTTGGAGAACTGATTTTCATGCAGCTCGTGTTCTGTAAGTACTATGCCCTTGCCCAAGACCTTCAAAAAGGTCATCATACAAATCTTATATTCTTGGAAAATTAAAAACCTATACTTACAAATTAGGTGTCAAAGAGGAAATCACATTGGAAGTTAGAAAATACTTAGAACTGAATGATTAAAAAATACTTTTGCATCAAATTCATGGGATATGAATATCCCAAAGAGGGAAATTTTTGTAGCCTTACTGATTAGATTACAAAATAAAAAAGACTTAAAATGAACAAGCTATACATACAATTTAAAATGTTAATAAAAGAGCCAGAGAAGATCAACAAAACCAATAGTAAGATTCTTCAAAAAAAACTAATGAGATAGGCAACAAGCAAGTTGATCAAGGAAAAAAGCAAAAAGATAAAAATAAACAATTTTAGGAATGAGAAAAGAGAAGTCACAGGTAGAGCAGTGAGTAGAATAATATGAGAGTACAATGAAGGACTAATTTGAAGCCTGGATGGAATGGCCAATTACCTAGGAAAAATCCATAACACTCAAAATCAGGCTTGAATAAATAGAAAATGTGAATAGATTTGCAGCTATTAAAGGAGTAGCCTCATTAGGTACAATTTCTCTTAAAGAGAGAACACCAAATACCCATGTGATGCTTAGACTGTAGTTTTGACAAGCATTAAAAGAATAAAGGATTCCAATTTTATAGAGTTTTTCAGAAAATGGGAAAACAGTCCACACTTTTCAGTGTAGTTTGATGCTAGTAAAACCTTTAAACTAAAACCAGTAGAGGCAGAATGTTAAAGGAAATTTACAGGCCAATGTCAGTTGTGAACCAGACAAAAAATTTTAATAAAAGATTGCAAACTAAATCCAATAATGTAAAAAAAAAAAAGCATACTTTATGATTAAATTGGATTTAATTCCAGGAACGTAGCATACATTGTCTTTAGAAAAATCTGTTTTTCCTATACTTCACGTCATTAACAGATAAAAGAAAAACTTTTTTTATGTTTTGCAGATTTATTGAGGTATAATTAACATATATAAAATTTACCCATTTGAGGTGTACAATATATTCAGAGAGTTGTACAAACATTATAGTAATCAATTTGGAACATTTTCATCACTGATAAGTTTGTACCACAATATTCATTTATTTTTATTTCAATAGGTTTTTGGGGAACAGGTGGTGTTTGGTTACATGAATAAGTTATTTAGTGGTGATTTCTGAGATTTTGGTTGACTCATTACCCAAGCAGTGTACACTGTACCCAATGTGTAATCTTTTATCCCTCACCCCCTCCACCCTTTCCCCCTAGTCCCCAAAGTCCATTGTATCATTCTTATGCCTTTGTATCCTCATAACTTAGCTCCCATTTATGAGTAACAACATACGATGTATGGTTTTCTATTCCTGAGTTACTTCACTTAGACCAGTGGTCTCCACGTCCATACAGTTTGCTGTGAAGGCCATTATTTCTTTCCTTTCTATGAGTGAAAGAAATATATATATATATATATATATATATATATATTTGAATAATGACTTATTTTCCTCTGGGTAAATACCCAGTAGTGGGATTACTGGATCAAATGGTAGATCTCCTTTTAGTTCTTTAAGGAATCTCCACACTGTTTTCCATAGTGGTTGTACTAGTTTACATTCTCACCAGCAGTGTAAAAGTGTTCTCTTCACTGCATTCACACCAACACCTATTTTTTTTTTATTATTGCCATTCTTGCAGGAGTAAGGTGGTATCCCATTGTGGTTTTGATTTGCATTTCCCTGATCATTAGTGATGTTGAGCATTTTTTCATACGTTTGTTGGCCATTTGTATTTCTTCTTTTGAGAATTGTCTATCCATGTCCTTAGCTCACTTTTTGATAGGATTGTTTGTTTTTTTATTGCTGATTTGTTTGAGTTCCTTGCAGATTCTGGATATTAGTCCTTTATTGGATGTATAGATTGCAAAGATTTTCTCCCATTCTGTGGGTTGTGCGTTTACTCTGCTAGTTGTTTCTTCTGCTGTGCAGAAGCTTTTTTGTTTAATTAAATTCCATCTATTTATCTTTGTTTTTGTTGCATTTGCTTTTGGGTTCTTGGTTATGAAGTCTTTGCCTAAGGCAGTGTCTACAGGGGTTTTTCCAATGTTATCTTCTGGAATTTTTATGGTTTCAGGTCTTACATTTAAGTCTTTGATCCATCTTGAGTTAATTTTTGTATAAGGTGAGAGGTAAGGATCTGGTTTCATTCTTCTACATGTGGCTTGCCAATTATCCCAGCATCGTTTGTTGCAAAGGGCGTCCTTTTCCCACTTTATGTTTTTCTTTGCTGTGTCGAGGATCAGTTGGCTGTAAGTATTTGGCTTTATTTCTGGGTTCTCTATTCTGTTTCATTGGTCTATGTGCCTATTTTTATACCAGTACCATGCTGTTTTGGTGACTATGGCCATATAGTATAGTTTGAAGTCAGGTAATGTGATGCCTCCAGATTTGTTCTTTTTGCTTAGTCTTGCTTTGGCTATGCGGGCTCGCTTTTGGTTCCATGTGAATTTTAGGACTTTTTTTTTCTAGTTCTGTAAGGAATGATGGTGCATTTTTATGGGAATTGCATTGAATTTGTAGATTGCTTCTGGCAGGGTGGTCATTTCCATTTGTGGGCTGTATTTCCATTTGTTTGTGGCGTTTACGATTTCTTTCAGCAGTGTTTTGTATTTGGGATGTATTTCCATTTGTTTGTGTTGTTTACGATTTCTTTTAGCAGTGTTTTGTATTTTTCCTTGTAGAGGTCTTTCACTTCCTTGGTTAGGTATATTCCTTTTTTTTTTTTTTTTTTTTGGCAGCTATTGTAGAAGAGGTTGAGTCCTGGATTTGATTCTCACCTTAGTCGCTGTTGGTGTATAGAAGAGCTACTGATTTCTGTACATTAATTTTGTATCCTGAAACTTTGCTGAAATCATTTGTCAGTTCTAGAGCCTTTTTGGATGAGTCTTTAGGATTTCCTAGGTATATGATCATACCATCAGCAAACAGCGACAATTTGACTTCCTCTTTACTGATTTGGATGCCCTTTTATTTCTTTCTGTTGTCTGATTGCTCTGGCTAGGACTTCCAGTACTATGTTGAGTAGAAGTGGTGAAAGTGGGCATTCTTGTCTTGTTCTAGTTCTCAGGGGGAATGCTTTCAACTTTTCTCCATTTGGTATAATATTTTTGACTGTGGGTTTGTCGTAGACAACTTTTATTACATTGAGGTATGTCCCTTGTATGCCGATTTTGCTGAGGGTTTTAATCATAAAGGGATGGTGGATTTTGTCAAAGACTTTTTCTGCATCTATTGGATGATCATATGATTTTTGTTTTTAATTCTGTTTATGTGGTGTATCACATTTATTAACTTGCATATGTAAAATCATACCTGCATTCCTGGTATGAAACCCACTTGATCAAGGTGTGTTAACTTTTTGATATGCTGTTGGATTTGGTTAGCTAGCATTTTGTTAAGGATGTTTGCATCTATGTTCATCAGGGATATTGTTCTGTAGTTTTCTCTTTTTGTTATGTCCTTTCCTCATTTTGGTATTAGGGTGATACTGGCTTTATAGAATGATTTAGGGAGGATTCTCTCTTTATCTTGTGGATTTGTGTCAATAGGATTGGTACCAATTCTTTGAATGTCTAATAGAATTCAGCTGTGAATATATCTGGTCTTGGGCTTATTTTTTATTGGCAATTTTTAAAATTACCATTTTAATCTCACCATTTGTTATTGGTCTTTTCACGGTTTCTATTTATTCCTGGTTTAGTCTAGGAGGGTTGTATTTTTCCAGTAATTTATCCATCTCCTCTAAGTTTTCTAGTTTGTACATGTAAAGGTGTTCATAGTAGCCTTGAATGGTCTTTTGTATTTCTGTGGTATCAGTTGTAATAACTCCCGTTTCATTTCTAATTGAACTTATTTGGAAATTCTCTCTTCTTTTCTTGGTTAGTCTTGCCAATGGTCTATCAATTTTATTTATCTTTTCAAAGAACCAGCTTTTCATTTCATTTATCTTTTGTATTTTTTTGTTTCAATTTTATTTAGTTATGCTCTGATCTTGGTTATTTCTTTTCTTCTGCTAGGTTTGGGGTTTGGTTTGTTCCTGTTTCTCTAGTTCCTTGGGTTCTGAACTTAGATGGTCTATTTGTGCTTTTTCAGACGTTTTGATGTAGGCATTTAATGCCATGAACTTTCCTCTTAGCACCACCTTTGTCATATCCCAGAGGTTTTGATAGGTTGTACCACGGTTATTATTCAGTTCAAATAATTTTTAAATTTTTCTCTTGATTTCATTGTTAACCCAATGATCATTCAGTAGCAGGTTATTTAATTTCCTTGTATTTGTTTGGTTTTGAGGGTTCCTTTTGAAGTTGATTGCCAATTTTATTCCAGTGTGGTCTGAGAGAGTACTTGATGTAGTTTCAGTTTTCTTAAATTTATTAATACTTGTTTTGTGGCCTATCATATGGTCTAGCTTGGAGAATGTTCCAGGTGCTGATGAATAGAATTTATATCCTGCAGTTGTTGGGTAGAATGTTTTGTAAATGACTGTTAAGTCCATTTGTTCTGGGGTATAGTTTAAGTACATTGTTTCTTTGTTGAATTTCTGTCTTGATGATCTGTCTAATGCTGTCAGTGGAGTATTGACGTCCCCACTATTGTGGTGTTGCCATCTATCTCATTTCTTAGGTCTAGTAGTAATTGTTTTATAAATTTGGGAGCTCCAGTGTCAGGTGCATATATATTTAGGATTGTGATATTTTCCTGTTTGACAATCCCTTTTATCATTATATAATGTTTCTCTTTGTCTTTTTAAACTGCTATTGCTTTAAAGTTTGTTTGGTCTGATGTAAGAATAGCTACTTCTGCATGCTTTTGGTGTCTATTTTTTTCCACCCCTTTACCTTAAGTTCATGTGAGTCCTTGCATGTTAGGGGAGTCTCTTAAAGACAGCAGATACTTGGTTGGTGAATTCTTATCCATTCTGCCATTCTATATATTTTAGGTGGAGCATATATGCCATTTACATTCAACGTTAGCATTGAGATGTAAGGTACTATTCTATTCATCATGCTATTTGTTAGCTGAATACCTTATTTTATTGTGTTACTGTTTGATAGGTCCTATGAGATTCATGCTTTAAGGGGATTCTATTTTGTTGTATTTTGAGGATTTGTTTTAAGATTTAGAGCTTCTTTTAGAAGTTCTTGGCTGCGCACGGTGGCTTACTCCTGTAATCCCAGCACTTTGGAAGGCCAAGGCGAGCAGATCATGAGGTCAAGAGCTCAAGACCATCCTGGCCAACATGGTGAAACCTCGTCTCTACTAAAAATACAAAAATTAGCTTGGTGTGGTGGTGTCCACCTGTAGTCCTAACTACTCGGGAGGCTGAGGCAGGAGAACTGCTTGAACCTGGGAGGCGGAGGTTGCCATGAGCTGAGATTGTGCCACTGCACTCCAGCCTGGTGACAGAACAAGACTCCATCTCAAAAAAAACAAAACAAAAAAACAAACAAACACAAAAAAAGAAGTTCTTGTAGTGCTGGATTGGCAGTGGCAAATTCTCTCAGCATTTTTTTGTCTGAAAAAGACTATCTTTCCTTCATTTATGAAGCTTAGTTTCTCTGGATACAAAATTATTGGCTGATAATTGTCTTGTTTAAGGAGCTAAAGATAGGACCCCAATCTCTTTTAGAGATTGAAGTTCTTTTGTCTACTTGTTCAATTCTGTTGTTGAGACGTTCCAGTGTATTGTATTTCTTTAAGTGTGTCTTTCATTTCCAGAGGTTGTGATTGTAGAGTTTCTGCTGAGAAATCTGCTGTTAATCTGATAGGGTTTCCTTCATAGGTTAGCTGATGCTTTTGCCTCACAGCTCTTAAGATTCTTTTCTTTGTCTTGACTTTAGATAACCTAATGACTGTGTACCTAGGCGATGATCTTTTTGCAATGAATTTCCCAGGTGTTCTTTGAGCTTCCTATAGTCTAGATCTCTAGCAAGGCCGGAGAAGTTTTCCGCAATTATTCCCTCAAATACATTTTCTAAAGTTTCAGATTTTTCTTCTTCTTTGGGTACACCGATTATTCTTAGGTTTGGTCGTTTAACATAATACCAAACTTCTTGGAGGCTTTGTTCATTTTTTTATATTGTTGGATTGTGTTAATTTGAAAGCTTTGTCTTCAAGCTCTGAAGTTCTTTTGTCTACTTGTTCAATTTTGTTGCTGAGATGTTCCAGTGTATTTTGTATTTCTTTAAGTGTGTCCTTCATTTTTAGAGGTTGTGATATTTTTTATTGATGTTGTCTATTTCTCTGGGGATTTTTCTGTCCATATCCTGTAACATTTTCAAAATTTCTTCAAGTTGGTATTCACCTTTCTCTGGTGCCTCCTTGAGTAGCTTAATAGGCAACCTTCTGAAGGTTGAGAGATTTTTTTCTTGGTTTGGATCCATTGCTATGAGCTAGTGTGATCTTTTGGAGGTGTTAAAGGACATCGTTTTGTCATATTACCTGAACTGTTTTTCTGGTTCCTTCTCATGTGGGCACATTATGTCAGAGGGAAGATCTGGGGCTCAAGGGCTGCTGTTCAGATTCTTTTGTCCCATGGGGTGTTCTCTTGCTGTGGTGTTCTCCCCTTTTTCCTAGGGATGGGGCTTCCTGAGAGCTGAACTGCAGTTATTGTTATTTCCCTTCTGGATCTAGCCACCCAGCAGAGCTGCCTGGCTCCAGGCTGCCACTGGGGAGTGTCTACAAAGAGTCCTGTGATGTGGACCATCTACAGGTCTCTCAGCCATGGATACCAGCACCTGCTTTGTTGGAGGTAGCAAGGGAGTGAAGTGGACTCTGTGAGGGTACTTGGTTGTATTTTTGTTTAGTACACTGGTTGGCCTCCAGCCAGGAGGTGGCACTTTCAAGAGAGCATCGGCTTTGGTAGTACAGGAGGATACAAGCTTGCCCTAGGGTCACCTGGATAAGTATGGGGATTTCTCAGGCAGTGGGCCGGGCCATAGAGCTCCAAAGAGATTATGTCCTTTGTCTTCGGCTACCAGGGTGGGTAGAGAAAGACCATCAATCAGGTGAGGGCAGGGTTAGGTGTGTCTGAGCTCAGACTGTCCTTGGGCAGGGCTTGCTTCGGCTGCTGTGGTTGATGGAGATGTGGTTTTCAGGCCAGTGGAGTTATCTTCCCAGGGGGATTATGGCTGCCTCTGCTGTGTCATGCAGGTCACCAGGGAAGTTGGGGAATGCTGGCAGTTACAGGCTTCACCTAGCTCAGCTCCCATGAAGCCCGAAAGGCTAGTCTCATTCCTACCATATGTCCCCCAAATGGCACTAAGTTTATTTCCAGGCAGTGGGTGAGCAGGGCTGAGAACTTGCCCCAGGCTACCAGCCTCCCGCTGAGAAAACAAGCAGGGTTTTCACGTTTCACACCTCCCCTCCTGCCATGGCTTCTGTGCTCCTGTCTGCACTCCTGATTCAACCCTTCCTCCGGGTTCTGTCCAGGAAACTTCAGGTTCACTTGAAATTATTACAAAGTTCAGCTGGAGGCCTTTTCCCTGTGGTCTTTCCCGGATTCCACTGGCAGCCCTCCCCAAGGATTCCTGAGACAAAACCAGAAATGTGTTCTCTGGGGACTGAGAGATCCCGCAGGACTCTTCCCACTTCTTCCTATACCTGTGTATTTCACTCAGCTCTCTAAATTTGTCTCAGCTCCAGGTAAGGTCAAATCCTCTTCTCATAATCTGGACCTTCAGGTTCCCCTGTGGTTCAGGGGCAGGCAATTCCCCTTTCACATTTTCACACTTTGGGCACTCACAGTTTTTTAACTGTCTTCTGGAGCCCGCAGCAGTAATCCACTCCCTTCAAAGGGTCTGTGGATTCTCTTGACTCTCCTGGTATGTTCCTGTGGTAGTTCTCGGAGCAAAAGTTCACAATATGAGTCTCCACATGCTGCTTTGTTTGTCCAAGTGGGAACTGCAAGTTAGTCTTGCCTCCTGTCTGCGATTTTCTCCTGTACCCCAGTTATCTTATTAGATGCAGACCAAAAAACCCCCAAATAATTAGCACTCATTTATCATTGACCACCCCCAACAATACACACTTTCAATGCTGGAATTGAACTTTCTGAAACTGATAACGTACATCTACCAAACCCATGCCACCCAACATTCTTCCAGTCCTTCTTCCTAGATGCATAAATACGAATCTTTTCCTTATTTCTATCCTTTAGTGACCACTTAATTTTCTTTTCTTTTCTTTCTTTCTTTCTTTTTTTTTTTTTTGAGACAGAGTGTTGCTGTTGTCACCCAGTCTGGAGTGCAGTGGCACCGTCTCGGCTCACTGCACCTCTGCCTCCTGGGTTCAAGTGATTCTCCTGCCTCAGCCTCCCAAGTAGCTGGGATTACAGGCACCCGCCACCATGTACAGATAATTTTGTTATTTTTAGTAGAAATCGGGTTTCACCATGTTGGCCAGGCGGGTCTCGAACTCCTGATCTCAGGTGATCCACCCGCCTTGGCCTCCCAAAGTGCTGGGATTATAGGCGTGAACCATGACCACTTAATTTTCAAGAGTAGTATGTGGTACCACTTAGCTCATCAGATTTTCCAAGTCCCTAATAATTTCCTATTTGGGAGCTGGAGAGGAGATGATACTTCTAGGATGCTTCAATTTCAGGAACATTCATTTTCTTTTTCTGAGTCATGAGCACCAGGGTTCACCCTGAAATATTAGCCAGATCTCATAGACTGAATTAGGTCACAGGGTACAAAGTGTTGTGCAGACTGGTGCATGTGGCTCCCATTGAATATAATAACAGCCCTTTGACACGTGTGGCAGCTGCTGCCAGAGCCTCCAGCCAGGATCTGGGCTAGAGGGTGGTACATGTATAATTTAAGTAATAACATAAAGAATAAATATGTAATTGGAAATGATTTCATAGAATAAAACTGAAGCCTGGTTTATCTTGAAAAGGAAATTATTGCAGACATGTAAATAGCTTAGTGTGAAGTTTAATTACAGTTTTAGTAGCAGACAAGACTCAATTGATAAATCTCCACAAGGAGAGTCAAGTAGGACTGAAAATCTCACTGCACTTGCATGAAAACAACAAAAGCTAAAATGCCAAACCGAATGCAAGCTTTGTTCATTTCCTCAAAGTTAATTGTTTTGACTATAATCATACAGTTATTATTTAATGGCCATACACAATTTCTTTATCATTTTCTAAGAGATTAATTTGAAGGTCTTTTTCTTGTTATTTATGTGGAATTTACAGGAAAGTCAGATATTAGATTGTAGTTTTAGGAGGTGATTATTTTTATAACTCAATTTATTTAAATGTTAGTTTATGTCATTTCATTGAATCCATGAGTTATCATCAGTATTCATTATTTCAGTTCCCTCTGAGAAATGAGAGGATAGTTTTGTGAGTAGAAAATGATTTGAAGAGTTTGGCAGAATAAAACTGAAAACTGATTCATCTGACAAAACTCTTTTAAGTTCGGTACAGAAACAAGAACTAGATACTTGCCTCACTAACTCCATTCTTGGTGTTCCCTTGACTTTGCTGTTTATTGTGTTTTTTTGTTAGAATTTCTTGAATTTATTAATTTTTATTACAGTTCCATCATGAAATTTACTGAATTATGTAGATTTAAATTGTTTTCCATGGTATTTCTTTATTAATGTAGAATTTGAAAAATTCACACGGTTCTGGGGAGACTATTTTAACTTACACCCTCTCCTCCTTCCTTTTTCATGTGAGCTTCCTCTCATCAATCTTAATATTTACACCTAAAATCTTATGAGTTGAGACAATATAGAAATTGATTATTGATCTGTAAATTATGTGAAAGTTCCCAACATAGAAGCATTTTACATATATTAAATCAGTGTTAGAATTCATGGCTAGGTACCCGTAGTGTAAAATTGTATTTAGGAGCTGAAAGACCGTCCATGTGAATGGATGTTTAGGTGGCAATTGGAAAGATTTCCCAGTATTCTCAAGAACATAAGTTATTTGACCTATTTGACATAAGTCTTATGTTTCCTTTTACTTAGATTTCTGGTTTTGCTTTCTTTTGGTACATGTTATACCTGATACTGTTCTACAGTGGCCTTCAGTAATTTTTTTAATCTTGAAATAGAATGTAAAGATTGAGAGTGACCTGCTGAGGTAACTGGACCAGAACTGGTTAGGAGCACGTGTTTATAAACGCGAGGGAGGGTCTGAGTAGGAGGACCTGAGGAATATGTAGGGCAGTCTGGAAAGGGAAGACATGGAAATGATATTGATACAGCTGGTTGTTCATGCCAGGTGTTGTCACTGCCCTGAGACTGCCTCATTGCCATGAGGAAAGATTTGTCATTTTCGGGAAGAAGGTGTGGAGTGGCCGGGAGGCAGCACACAATAGCCCTCCTGTGGGTAGGATGTTGGCTAGCCTTGGGTTTACCTCAGTGAAGACCCACGTTTAGGATGCTTGAAAACATCTCATTAGCAACTTTGTCTGTTTTAAGCTCTGGAGCAGTGAAGAATTCTATTAATGGCAGTAAACTTTTTTTTTTTTTTTTTTTTTAAGAAGGAAACCCAATTATGTTCTTCCATTAAAGTTCTAATAGTTAGACTTTTTTTTTTTTTTCCCCCAGCAAGATCCCTATGTAGAGTAGGGAGATTTCATGCTACTGGGAGCAAGATGATGCTTAGTAGTAGTTGATGCCTTAAGACTTTGCAGGGTCACATAGAATAGCATAGTCCAACATGCATTTGATTCGGTTCTTAGATGATGGAAAAGGGCTTGCTCAATCTGCTTCTTAGCATCGAAATGAAAGAACTCCCAATTCTCAGAGTGGCAACGATGTGATTAAAAACTTGAACTTGGGTTTCTGTTTTCCAGTCATGGTAGACTAGGTTACCCTGACCACTTCTCCTGCTGAAAATAAGTAAGATTGTTGAATAAAATAGCTAAAAATACATTTTTCAAGCATTGAAGAAAGGAGAGTAAGGGATTCTCAGGTAAACTGAAGGAGAGCAGGAACCCAGAGAGGCGAGAAGGGCCTTGGATGCAGAAACACCTTGTGTGGAGGATTTTCAGGGAGCAGAGGACAGGATCTACAGTCTAGGGAGCTTCCTTCCATTAAGCTGGGGGCCTTGCAGGGCCACACCTGCAGGGTAAGGTGACAGAAGACAGGCAGGTTTCCTGAGGATTTGAAGTCTGGGTTCTCCTTACTCATATGGTCTCAGGACCCTCAGACTCTACATTTCTCAAAAGCCAATGCAGCTCCTCTTCATAGGAGGGCACTTTTATTCTGTATGCTGTTAATTCACTTTCAAAAAATCATAAAGCACAAGAAAGAAGACAGCTCCAGCTATTAGCACAAAAAGACACTATAAATAAACTACAAAAATTGAAGATACTCGAATAACCAGATATAGAATATAAAACAACCATGCTATGTTAAAAAAACAGACAGTAACCCTAGGGATATCTGTGGAGACCAGCAAACTATAAAATGTAGCACAGCAGATGTGAGAAATGAGTACATAGAACTTCTGGAAATGAAAAATATCACAACAAATTAAAAATTCTAAGGAAAGTTTGGATAGTATATTAGGTAATACTCTAAGAATTAGGAAAGTAGTAGGTAAATAAGAAATTATCTAGAACAGAGGTCAACAAACTTTTTTCTGTAAAGGATCTGCTAGTGAATATTTTTGGTTTTGTGGACCACATATGATCTCTATTGCATAGCCTTTCCTATTTTAATTTTGTTTTTACAGACCTTTAAAAATGTGAAAACCGTTCTTAGATTACAGGCCATGGGATATATTTGGCCCACAGGCCGTAGTTTACTGACCCCAATCTATATATACAAAGAAGAGAGGAGTCACGAGAAAACCCAGAAGGGCAGTTGAGGCATGCAGAGTAGAATGAGGAAGTTTACCATGCTTGATCAGCCTGAAGGCAAGAGAAAAAATAGGGCAGAGTAAATATTTGAGGAAATAATAGCTAGGGATTTTCTGAAGGTGGTAAAAAGATACTAATCTATAGATTCAGAAAGTCCAGTAAGTCCTAACAAGGATCAGTAAATACATTCTCTCCATGGTTCATCATAGTGAAACTACAGGACAGCAGATACTAAGAGGTGGGGAGTAGGGGATGGGTACAGCACTGCTTCCGCAGACAGAGAGGTGATCTCTCACCAGCAACAGAGGGGCCAGAACACAGCAGAATGCCATTTTAAATGCTGAAAGAAAATACCTGCCAACCCAGAGCTTTATAGGCAGAAAAATCTTTGAAGAATGGGGTTAAAATCAAAACACTCACAAAAGTAAAGAGCTGAGAGTTTGCTACCGGCCAACCCATACTAAAGGAAATTTTAAAGGTTGCATGTTGTACAGAAAAAAATATTCTTGGGTGGAAGATCTAAACTGTTCAAAGTATAAAAAGTAAAGAAAGTGGGAAATCAGCGATAAAACTTAGATTAATATTGAATATATGGAACAACATCTTGAGGGGTTTGAAAAATATTGACTTGAAATATAATACAATTGCCTGTAAGTTGAGAAATATTCAAGTCAAAAATATTGACTTGAAATATAATGCAATTGCCTGTAAGTTGAGTGTGAAATAGATATGTTTAAAAATCCTCATGTTACCTTGGAGAATAATTTTCAAGCACAGTTTTATAGTTGATAGAAATATGAAATTAAGACAAAATTCTTTACTACATTTTAAGTGGAATAATTGAACAAAATGTTGGAAATAGGCACAATGTAGCATGTTGCTTGATTCCTGTAATCAAGGGGGAGGTGGAGATCAATGAACCAATGGCGACATTTCACTGCTTTTTAGTAAAGTTGTATGAAGCCATAGAGAAAGGGAAAGAGAGACTTAAATAATGAGAAAAACCTCAACAGATCTGTGATGCTTGTGATGGGAAGCTCTTTTGAGAGAAGTGGAGAAGTGGGTGGTTGGGCCTAGGAGTGGGAGTGGAAGGATTATTGATGTTGCCGTTGGACCTCAATGGTATCACTCCCATGCTGTTGGATTTCTTGGTCTAAGTGTCTTCCTCACTAGACTCTGTGTTCCCAGGGAAGTCATCTTATCCTAGGTACCTTTGTGTCTGGCTCTTCACCAGTGCAGAAGAAGGTACCTTGAAATGTGTTAAAAAATGTTTACTTAATAACTAGGAAAGATGCTCCTAATGTAACTTGTTTTGTGAACTAATACATATGAAATCTACATAAGCGTGTTCAGTGTCAGATTTCATCATCTCTGGGCTGAGTGTTGGTGGAAACATTAGAGGATAAATTAACTATGAGATATGTTCTGTTTCTGATTTAATCTTTTCGTTCTTCTCTTTTTGTTTTTCTCAACCTTTTCTGCTACTTAGTGCTTTCTTGCCTCTGTCTCAGATTTTTATGAGCCAAATATTCTCGTATTCTATAATCTGTGTTCTTCCCAACCAGAGGTGTTATCTGCAGAGATTTGTTTTTTATCAGACTGAAATCCATCCTGCCTTTTTAGAATGAGCTCATTTTTCTTCACTCCAGCTAATGCTGACATTTACCAAATCCAGTCCTGATTAAGTAAGCTTCCATCACCAAGAAAACTGGAAAAAAGGTAGGATTCATAAGACAGTAGATTCCCATCCAGTGCTTGTAGCTCTGTTATCCTCTTTAGAAGTATCTGAGGGTTAACAAAATTGGAAATTGTAGAGGGAACAAATTTGCACTGAATTTAGACCTAATTTACCTGAAAATGGGATTCCTTCAAAATCCACAGTGAGCCCACAGTTTTGTCCTGTGACTGAGATTCAGTCATACCTTGACCATGTGTTTATTTCATAAATTAAGCCTTCAGGCCAGGCATGGTGGCTCATACCTGTAGTCCCAGCACTTTGGGAAGCTGAGGTGGGTGGATCACCTGAGGTCAGGAGTTTGAGACCAGCCTGGCCAACATGACGAAACCCCGTCTCTACTAAAAAACAGACAGTACTAAAAAACGTCTCTACTAAAAACATAAAACACTACCCGGGCGTGGTGGTGTGCACCTGTAATCCCAGCTACTTGGGAGGCTGAGGCAGGAGAATTGCTTGAACCCGGGAGGTGGAGGTTGCAGTGAGCCGAGATGGAACCATTGCACTCCAGCTTAGGCGACAGAGCAAGACTCTGTCTCAAAAAAAAAAACAAAACATTAAGCCTTCAAGGAATGTATATGCCAAGTTGGAGATGAGTCAGTAGAGCTAAGCAGATTTTTGGTAACTGCCAAATTAGTTTCTTATGAAGAGGGGAAACAAAGAAATGGAAATAGTAACAATAAGATAAGCAACAGTGAGAGGAATGGTGAGGAGCAGAAGGAAGGAGAAGGCTACCACATGAAAATGGGAAAGTTGAGATCTGAAATTATAATATTTTGAAACCTGGAAAAGTAATGAATCTCATTCTGTCCTCTCTTCTCTGCCCTCCCATACTTTGGGAAATGGTGAGATAATCTGAAACAGAAATGTTTATACAGGGTGAGCATCCCCAATCCAAAAATCCAAAATCCGAAATGCCCCCAAATCTGAAACTTTTTAAGTGCTGACAGGAGGCCACAAATAGAAAATTCCATATCTGACCTCATGTGACAGGTCACAGTCAAAATGCAGGCACACAACACATAGTTTCTTCAGCATCTCCAGGGGAATAAAAGACCCTCTTAGCTCTCTTTAGCTGAGACTTGGGTCCCATCCCCAAGATATCTCATAATGTATATGCAAATATTCCAAAATTCAGAAAAATCCCAAATCTGCAACCCTCTGTTCCCAAGCATTTCAGATAAGGGATACTCAACATGTAGTACTTATTGTAGGGTCATTTCAGATGTGCTGTCATATTAGTTAAAGTGAAAAATTGATTTGCAAAGTTCTGATCATTTTAGAATTGGTGTTTAAGTCCAGTAGAAATCTTCATAGTTAAATATATTTAATATTTTGTTATAAATTAAGTAATGAGCAACTGAATTTTAAAGAATATATTCTTAGAGGCACCCTCGCTTCAAAAGAAATTGAATTTCAACAAAATGCCAGGACTGGCCAGGCACAGTAGCTCATGCCTGTAATCCCAGCACTTTGGGAGGCCAAGGCGGGAGGATCGCTTGAGCCCAGGAGTTCAAGACCACCTGGGCAACATAGGGAGACTTTCTCATTACTAAAAATAAAATAAAAATTTTAAAAAACTAGCTGGGTATGGTGATGTGAGCCTGTAGTACCAGCTACTTGGGAGACTGAGGTGGAAGGATCACTTGAGCCCAGGAGTTTGAGGTTGTAGTGAGCTATGGTCATGCTGCTGCATTCCAGCCTGGGCAACAGAGTGAGACTTAGTCTCTACAACAGCAACAACAGAAAGCCAGGACTATGATTTTTTTTTTTTTTTTCGAAAGTTCTTCTCAGTGTCAGCTCAGAAGTGATAAAAGTTTCCCCACCTTTCTTTGTGTGTTTTTTATTAAGAAGAAAAGATTTGAAAGGTAAATAGAAAAATCTTGTAAATTCACCAAATACAGATTTTGCAACATAGTAGTTTTTCTAATTTATCAGTCTCATTTTCTAATTCTATCCTTATGACCAATATCTCTGCCTTTGCTCTGGATTTATCACCTTCACGGACTTTTGCACATGGGAGAATTTTATCCTGATGGAAGTAAAACTGCACGGACTTTTCTTGTGTTATAGAAATATGTGTGTGTGTGTATACGTATATATATACACATGCATATAGAGATATATGCATATCTAGAGTGCATAAATGCATAAATTATGCATAGATTATAAACACATAAATTATGCGTAGATATATATGCATATACCTATATATATATGCATATATATCTATAATGCATGTATGTATGTGTGTGTATATATATACATGCATATATATATACGTATATCTATATTGTGTGTGTGTGTGTGTGTGTGTGTGTGTGTGTGTGTGAGAGAATGGAGTGCCGTCCTTCCCCTTCCTGGGCTGTAAACTTGTTTGTTAGTTAAGACTTCATGGTAGAAACTGCTGTATTCATCTTTAAAATATTTTGCACCTTGGTGGTGCTTAAACGGCTTACTGAATTGGACTCTCCAAGAAGGGTATTTCTTAATAGAAAACTGTCTTGCTTTATTTGTTTTCATTTATACTTAACTAGTTGACATAACCCTCAGGACAAGGACTATGGGCATTTCTTTCCTTGCTGGTCTTACAAGCTACTGATATATGGCATTTATGACTTTGGAAGAGACTGTGGGTTAAATCAAGGGGCCAGGGTTCCTTCATCACCTAAGGACTTGTGGTTTATAAATACAGAAGAGGAAAAGGAGACAAATGAAATTACAGAAATGGCCTCAGCTTGATTGAGTTATAACCTTAACTGTCTAATTTTTATAACTCTAGGCAAGTACTCTACCTTTTTTATTTCACTTCAGTGTAATTTATATTTTGCTAAGTTGTCAGGTGGCCCAGTTAACCTTAACAAGATACTTAATGTTAACTGGTTTTGTGAATATTTTCAATGGTGCCTCTATTAGAGAGTATTGTATGTAGGTGAACAATGTACTTTCCAAGCACAAATTACAGTATTTCCTCAAATTATATGTTCTAAAGGCAATTGAGGTATGTATGTAATTATGTGTTGATCAAGTTAGTGATTTGCTATTAATTGGGTAAGTACAAGTTGTGTGAATTACACTTGCACAGGGGTGGTCTTGTCTCTGAGCTGCTTTCAGAAAAATAGTTCACCCAAGGAAAGTGATTAGTACAATTTTCCTGATGACCAATCCTCTTAAGTTTTTCATTTCTATTTCAGCTCCTGTAAGTTTAACAAGATTATCATTTTAAAAGAAATTCCTTCCATCTGCAGATGTGTGTTGCTTCTGATATATTTGAATCAGCTGAAATCTAAGAGTTTTTTACACAGGAATTATCTCTAAAGATATAAAATGGTCTTATTTTTCCTTAATGGTATTAGGAAAACCTAATAGCAACAATGGATTGTGCATGATCAATTTTATGTAGTCAGATTTTGGGGGAGCTTTAAGCAAGAATAGGCAACAAGAAAATGTGCATTTAGTGTTGGAAGGGATGAGAGACTAGTTGTGGATCTGAGGATTATTCTTGCCTCAACAAGTGGAGAATTGGAGATACTCTTCATGAGGAGTGACATTCAAGTTTGAGCCCCATAATCAAGAGACAGGAGAAATGTTAATAAGAGAAAACCTTTTATTTTGTCAGATCCCTTTTCGAGGAAGAACAGATGCAGTTTTTGAAAACTTTAAGCATTTAGAAAAGGGTGCAGAAATGTAGTAGGACAAAATGTGCCTTAAAACATACAGCCTCTTTATGTCCAAAGCTTCCACACAACGTGAAGTAATTGTCTGAAATTACAAGTGCTACTATAGTGATTGAACTCTAGCTGCTAATTGAGCCTTCAGGTTTAAAAATACACAGCCCTCGGCAATTCAAAGATTATTAAATTACACCTTCTTGTGGGAACCAACATCAATGTGTTTGAGTAGTGAGTAGTGAAGGTCTTTGGGGAGGCAGGGGCAGAGGGTGTCTCATTACAGCGTTTGCCACTGCAGATCTCTTGAGGGTTGTTGCTTTTTCTCAAGACAAAAGATTTTGCTAACACTTCATTCCATAGAATGTTGAAAAAAGTGGAGCTCTCTTGCATCACATGACTGTTACTGCAAGTTTCGTGTTGATCTCTGAATAACTAGAAATTTCAAAAATTTACTTATGAACCAAAAGGCATAATTGGTATATAACTCAATTATTTTTATTTAATCCTCACAACAGCCTATGATGTGAATGGCTGTGTCTCCATTTTACGGATGAATATGTTAGGCTCAGAAGTGACCTGTCAAAGGTCACACAACTAAATAGAATTGCTGAGACTGCATCTACTGGCTCTGAAGTTTTTTTTTTTTTTTTTAAACTGTGTCTTAGCCATCTGATGTTTCAAAGGTTTTACAGTCAAAATTGAATCAATGTGATTGTAATGTGCCTTTCCAAAGAAAGAAAATGAATACTGGATACTCACTGAACACAAGTGGTTTATTCTTTCGTTCAGCAAATTTATTGCGCACCTTTTGGGTGCTAACCACAATTTTAGGCAGCTGGGAATACACGATTAGAAAGGATCTAGAAGATTCCTTCCTGTCTTGGTCCATTTTCTGTTGCTATAACAAAATGCCACAGATTGGGGTAACTTACAAAGAAAAGTTTATTTAGCTAATGGTTCTGGAGGCTGGGAAGTCCAAGAGCATGGTGCTGACATCTAGTGAGGGCCTTCTTGCTGCATCATAACACAGGAGAGGGCACCATATTGCAAGAGCACAAGAGCATGTGTGTCAGCTCAGGTTTCTGTACATCTTCTTTTAAAGTCACCAGTCCCATCATAGGGGTCCCACCCTGATGGCCTTGTCTAATCCTAATTACCTCCTGAAGCCTCCATGTCCAATCAGCATATGAATTTGGGGGTTAAGTTTTCAATGAATGAAATTTGGGGAACATATTTACATCATAGAAGTTCCTTAAATAGAACTCAGAGCTCAACTGTGGGAAGGTAGATGAATGAATGAATAGGATAGCATAAGTACATTGAAAGATAAGTAAGAGGATGGTGTGTTAAGGAGTGGTTTGGGGAGTAAAGAAGTCACCCTTAGTGTATTAGTCTGTTTTCACACTGCGGATAAAGACATACCTGAGACTCGGTAACTTATAAAGAAAAACAGGTTTAATGGACTCACAGTCCCATATGGCTGGGGAGGCTTCACAGTCAAGGCAGAGGGTGAAGGAAGAACAAAGGCGAACAAAGGCATGTCTTACATGGCAGCAGGCAAAAGGAGAATGAGAGCCAAGCAAAAGGGGTTTCCCCTTAGAAAACCATCAGCTCTCGTGATACTTATTCACTACCACAAGAGCAGTATGGGGGAAACTGCCCCTATGGTTTAATTATCTCCCACCAGTCCCTCCCACAACACGTGGGAATTATGGGAGCCACAGTTCAAGATGAGATCTCGGTAGGAACAGAGCTGAACCATATCACTTAGATAGGGTGGTAAAGAGAGTCCTCAGTGAGGAGCTATTTCTGGCCTGAGACTCCAGGAGAATGAGATGGGACCAGGGGTGGATATGCCAGACAGAGGAAATAGCAAATGCAAATCTGCCAAGGTGGTACAGTGGCAGAATACATACGACGTGGTGCGGCAGAGCCTCAGGAGCAAAATGAGCCCAGTGAGGTCAAGAAGCAGACAAGGAAAGACCATGCCATGCAGGGCCCTGTAGAACATGGAAGGAAGCAGGATTATTCTAGATGCAATGTGACCCCATTGACAGGGCTGTGGATTGAATTATGTTCCCCCAAAATTTATATGTTGAAATGCTAACCCCCAGTGTGGCTGTATTTGGAGTAAGGAAGCAATTATGGTTAAATGCATTCATAAGGATAGAGCCCTAATCTGATAAGATTAGTGTCCTTAGAAGAGAAACACCCGATCTCTCTCTCCACCGTCTCAACACCATGTGAGAACACGGTGAGAAGGTGGCTGTCTATGAGCCAGGAGGAGAGCTTTTATCAGTAACAGAATTGGCTGACACCTTGATCTTTGACTTCTAGCCTCCATAACTTTGAGAAATAAATGCCTGTTGTTTAAGCCACCCAGTCTGTGGCATTTTGTTATGGCAGCCCGAGCAGACTGAGATGGAACTGAAAGTATTGTCATTAACTGAGATGGAGCTATCTGGAGGAAATGCATCATTTGGTGAGGCCACTCTGGCTGGATATTAGACCTCAGTGTTCTGAAACACATTCTTCCCTGTTGGATTCTGACATGAATGTAGTTGATGATGCCAACTCTCTCCATCAAGGCTCATAAGTGCTATGAGCCAGATGCAAGGGTTTTACTTGACAATGAAAATTTTACCTGTCAGGTGAACTGAGTCTATGGCTTGGGCTGACATAAAAAAGCCATGATCACATTGAGAAGCCATGTTATCCATATTGCATGGTGAACTGGGACTCCGGATAGAAGGGCACTTCATTCTCCTACTTCACTGTTTAATGGTGTCAGATGTGTGGCTATGGTTCCACAAAGCCTGACTGGACACTGCTAGGCCACCCTCCCTCTTGCTGACTTAGAAACTCATGCTGTCTGCCTCTAACCATCTTTATAGTCTTTCATTTTAGACCTTTTTCTGACCCACATATTTTTCTTTAATGTTAATTCCTTCAGTCAAGTTACAGTTGAGGTCCATTGGGTCTGGGAGCCATTCATTCTCTTTAAGATAACATCACACAGCTTTGCTTTACCCTTTATGTTAATTAATCCTGCTTTATGTCCCAATTGTGGAATGTCTCTCCAAGCCCACAGCCATTACTCTGAGCTTCTCTTTCTGTAGTCCACACCTGTAAATGCACTTCCGTTTTCATGCTTCCTTGCCTTTTATTCATTCTCATCCCTTTGCCTGAGTACTCTTTCCTCTCTTCCTAACTCAGGACAATACTGCCTGTATTAGTCTTCTAGGCTGTTATGACAAAATACCACAAACTGGGTGGTTTAAATAACAGAAACTTGTCATCTCACAGTCTGGAGGCTAAAAGTCCAAAATCAAGGTTTCTGCAGGATCAGCCTCCTCTGACCGTTGAGGGGAGTCTACTCCAGGCTTCTCCTCCAGCTTCTGAGTGCTCAGGCGTCACCTTCCCTCTGTATATGACTGTGTACACATTGTCACTTTATAGGTCACCAGTCATGATAGATTAGGGCCCACCCTGATGATTTCATCTTAACTTGATTACCTGTGCAAAGACTCTGTCTCCAGGTAAGGTCACAGGCTGAGAGTACTGGGGGTTAGGACTCCAACATACGTTTTATTGTGGGACATTATTTAACCCATAACATTGCCCCTTCTTTCCTCCATGAGGGGAAACATCACATCACCAGCATCCTAAGCCCTTGTTTGATAACTTGGTGATCATCACTCTTCCAGGGGAGCATAATTGGTCACCTATGAGACTAATAGGTCTGTTGGCCACTGTCCTTGTAACTCTTCTGTCATGTTTATTCTCTGACTTGCCTGTCACCCTCACTAGACCATAGTCTCCTTGAGGACAGGGATCAAACCAGCATTGTACCCTGCTCCTGGGCACATAGAAAGTGTTCGTAGACAGAACACATGGGCAGTCTCAAGTAAACATATTGGCTGTTGATTGTTGTAACCTCTTCAGTCTAAGAATAATTTGGCTCAATAAAAAAAATTTTTAGAAGAAGCAATAGAATAGCAAATCATATCATTGAAAAGCATAGAGGTTTAAAATATTTTTAAAATTAAGACTAGTTAATACACTATAATGAAGGCACAGTTACATTAAGTCTATTTTCTTGGTATGAAAGATGAAGAAACTAATGATTTTCCTTTTAATCAGCCGTTTAATCTTGTAGATAGTCTTCATAAATTTCTTCCAATCACCATTAGTAATACTCTTTCCTTTTTGAAATAATAGCTCAAAATATAAATATATTTTATTTGCTATTTAAAGAGCTGCCAAGTATTTGCGTTAGGTGAGATGGTGCATATGATCTGTAGCAGTTTGCTGTAGCGTTCGGGAGGCTATTTGAAGGAATAGCTTAAGCTATGTGGCAAGGCCCATCAGAATGTCATCTTTCATTCTTCCTCTTTGCTCTGTGGTCACCCGCCCCCTTCCACCCTCTGCTTTTTTACTGTGTTAGATCAGCATTGCTTCTGTTTTCCAGCATAAAACCCCTGACCTCAAGTGAAGAAATACTGGTTTAACATATACGGTGTAAATTGTTCTGCTTTCTATAAACTTTATAGTAATATTTTTATTATTTCTATATTTGAGAGGGAAAGAGTAATATAATATTGCAGTTCATATGGCAGCCACAGTTTAATTTTATGGCAAAGTCAACGACTTTAGAGATGCTGAAGTATTTATAGTACTGAAAGCTTTGTGTTGGCAATTTCTTTCAAAGAAAGCAATTCTTATTATTATATCATAGACGTGCACACCACCCTCCTGCTGTTTAAGACACCTTTTTGTCCCCCCCACCCACCACCAAACAGGGAACTGGGAGGGAAAACCAGGCCTCAAATTTTGTGTGCTTGCTTCTAATGTTTTATTTCTAAGTGAATTGAGACCATATGGTCACATAAACCCAAAGCTAGGTGGTACAGGGATTTAAGTTTGTGGCCTTGAAGTGATTC
This sequence comes from Pongo pygmaeus, assembly GCF_028885625.2. NCBI lineage: Eukaryota > Metazoa > Chordata > Mammalia > Primates > Hominidae > Pongo > Pongo pygmaeus. Next base: position 34,102,490 of record NC_072387.2, read on the forward strand.
TAGTTTTGCTTTCAATTAGTGGAAAATAATGCATTCATAGAACAATTTATAACTCACACAGACCCGTTCGTGAAAAGCCCACTCCAGATACTGTTGCGTGTGTCCAGGAGAAGTGGCAGCGTTGATCTCCATAGAGATGACTAATCAGTTGAGACTGAGCCCTTTCCCTTTTCCATGCGACAGCATTTATTTGTTTTGACACTAATTTCACCATGTCAATTTTCCCTGCCAGTGTGCCCCAGCCCTAATCCTCATTTCACATGCATCACTGTTCTCCCCTCATTGAAACTTGGCTTGAGGCTAACAATATTAAGTGGCGGAACTGTGGTTTGCTAAACACAACTAGCTGATGCTCATGTACTCCTATGAATAGAAAGATCTTCCGAATATTTCCTTGAGGGAATGGTTCTACAGGAAATCTTAAGACAGCCCTTATGTTGATACATGTAAAATATGCTTCTTAATAATGCATGTTGGTGATAATCAGATAAATGGAGTGTTGACTGCGAACCTGAGCAATGTGCCTGGCTAATGAACAGGATGTTTATTTTCTGTTACTACTCTGGACATACCAAAGGCAACTGCATCATCTATTGAAAAAAAAATCCTTAGGGTCCGCTTTCTCATCCTTCATTTTAATTTACAAGAGCAGTAACTGCTTCTGGGACTGACTGGAGTATTTTCTGGGGATTAAGTCTGGTTCAAAGGCCTTTGGCTGTGCCGGAGGCCATAGGCTTCAGTGTGAAATAACTGCCTGGGTGTCTGTATTGTCATAGCTTAATTACAGTATTTGCATCTTGAGTTGTTGACTGTGGGTTTTCTAAGACTTTGAGAGTGCTAAGTGTGATTTGCTTTTCAGTTTCTGACCCAGCAAGCAAATATCGTTTCCCAGGCAACGTTAAATAAGAAAAAACATACCTGTGGTTTTTGCAGGGAGAAAAACTCATCTTCAAAATTGACAGCAGCACTGTCCAACAGGACTTTCTGCAGTGATGGTGAGGCTCATCTGTGCTCTGTTCAGCACCTCCACTCACGTGTGGCTAGTGCAACCGAGGAATTGAATTTTAAATTTTATTTCATTTTAATTTATATGTAATTAGGCACATGCAGCCGGTAGCTACCATATTGGATGGTGTAGATGGAGAATATCTTTGAAGACCAAATACAGTTCTTCCTGATGATTTATAGTAAATTTAATGTACTTAGGTCTACTCCAGGTATTTTTGATATTTTTGGTCCTAAGTTGATTTGAGGAGTTTTTGAAGTCATGTAAACTTTATGAAACATCATTTTGTGAAGTGCTGGATAATGATTATATTTACTCTAAAAGAAAATGTTTGCTGCTTATGTGTGAAGAGAGTAATGTGGTGAGCTCCTACTTCATTCACAAGCTGGAGGAGACAAATACTATACCTATACTAGGCACTGTACTTTCTCAGTGGGTGCTCATATACCTTTAGTGACCCATGGAATATCATTACAATGTTTTTCAGGGGTATTTTCAAAATGCCACCACCACCAACATATAGGCATGATGCCCTCCACTTCTTGCAGCTTTAAATAGACTGAGATACAGGAAAAGCTAAAGTATTTTGCCTACTCTCACTCAGTACAATACTTCTGACGCCAGAAATGTGGGGAGTTTTCCCAACATACCAAACCAAGCAGTTTTCTAGCAGCAAACACCAGCTGGGTGTCCTACAATTTAACTCAGTTGGAGTTGGATCCCACAGATTAAGGGCTCAGCCCCACAAGGCTCTCCCCCACCTTAGATTCCAATCGCAAGCCCCACCCCCTGACACCCCCTCATGGTTCAATTAATTTACTAGAATAGCTCACAAAACTCATGGAAACACTTTACTTACATTTTCATATTTATCATGAAGGATGTTATGGATGAACAGCCAGATAGAGAGATGCATAGGTCAAGTATGGGAAGAGGCTCAGAGCCTCCCTGCCCTCCTCAGGTACCTGCATGTGTTCAGCAACCTGAAAGCTCCTGAACCCCGATTTTTGGGGCTTTTATGGAGGCTTCACCATGTAGGCATGACTGATTAACTCACTGGCCATTGGTGATTCACTCAGCCTTCAGCCCCTCCCCTCCCTGGAGGTTGAGGGGTGGGGCTGGAATTCCCAAGTCTCTAATCCTGCCTCGGTCTTTCCTGTTTCACCCTGAAGCTACCTAGGGAAACCAAGGGGGTAGGGTGACCTAGGGGTCACTGGTAGCCATCTCATTAACATGTGAAAGACATCACTCTTGAGATTCCAAAAGTGTTTGGGGCTCTGTGCCAGGTAACAGGGATGAAGAGCAAATACATATTTCACGATATCACACACATTACAGACCCCCCTGACTTTTGCTCTAATGCTTCTATCCTTCACCTAATGCTACTTTTCACCTGATTGGCTTCTGCTGGCCTTGCGTTAAATCCCTGCAGGTGTAGCTCACTGGGTAGGGTGGGCCTTAGGTAAAGACAGAATCCTGAGCTGCTCTGTGGGCCAGTCCCCTGGGAGTACTTTTAATTTGGTAGAGATTCAGAGGAAGATTGACAGTCTGCATCTTCTGTGATGAGGATGCCTTTTACTCCTCCAGCTTAGCCGGGAAGCTGCCCTCTTCCGTGGGAGAAGTTGTGCTCTGCTCACCCCTCTGAGCTTTTCCTCACTTTCCCAGCGAGGAGACTCTAGAAGTTACTCTCAGAGTCACAGTCTGTTTGCCACTGACAGTTTGGTTATGCTTTTATGCCTAAGTGACAAACTGTAAGTTTTTACTTTTAAGTAAAACTCCTGAGTCACGGAAGCATGTTTAGTATCTAAGAATGTTTGATTCTCAAAGTATTGAAAAAGAAGATTCTGCTCACTTGTTCAGCCTCTACTTGATCCCTGTTAGCAAAGAAAGATGCAGTTAGATTTCTCTTGAGCTTGGTGATATCCTTTATAATAATCTTTAGAGATCCGTTCTACTAATGAGGCATGATATTGTTACTCCAATTGTGCACACTAGCTGGGGAACCTCCCTTTCAGAATGGCATGTAAAGAAATCCCTTCCCTCCTGGAGGCTTCATTATACACTCTACACGCAGTGCTCGGCAGTCCGCTTTTAAGGTGAGTCATCGTGTAGTATGATTTCTCAGACTTCAAGGACAGATAATACCCATCACGATCCTCAGAACAGCTTACTTTTCAGCCTTACCTTCCTTTACAGAGAGAGAGAGAGAGAGAGAGCAAGAGAGTGCATGGGAATACAAAGATCACCTCTTTGTCTTTTTAGAAATCCTGTATGTGAGCATTAAAATTAATTTAGAGTTTCTTATTATGTCCTTTCAATAATAGCAACAAAATAATTATAATGACAACAATGAAGTAGCCACCTTGTATCATTTTGTCTTCGGCTAAGTCTTGAATTCCAGTAATTTAGGTGTGAGATAAGTTGGATGTAAAGTAACATTATTTAAATCAAGATCATAGGGAGGCTGGACGTGGTCGCTCATGCTTGTAATCCTAGCACTTTGAGAGGCTGAGGTGAGTGGATCACTTGAGCCCAGGAGTTCAAGATCAGCCTGGGCAACATGGTGAAAGCTTGTCTCTACAAACATTGTAAAAATTAGCCAGGCATGGTGGAATGTGCCTGTAGTTTCAGATACTCTGGAAGCTGAGGTGGGAGAATGGCTTGAGCCCGGAAGGTTGAGGCTGCAGTGAGGCAAGATCGTGACACTGTAATCCAGCCTAAGCAACAGAGTGAGACCCTGTCTCAAAAAAAAAAAAAAAAAAAAAAAAAAAAAAAAAAAAAAAGATCATAAGGAAATCAGACTGCTTCACAAACATTCTTTTGTTGTTGATGGAAAAACCAATTGACTATTAAGAGTGATAGAGACAAACTTTAATGCTGTATCTAAAAATCTGAAAACTTCATCAGGAAATATATGAATTTAAAGCAGATAAACTCAGTCAAGCTTGACACAGACACTAGCAGTCTCTACTTCTGGTTAACAGCTGTTTCAGGAGACAGCAGCTCAAAATGAGTTGTCAGAAAATCTGCCTGATTTTCTCGAGGCACCGAAGCTACAATTGGGAATTGAGCTCCTGATGGAGTAGGCATCAAATAAATTGGACCCATGAATATTAATAATTTCTTAAAAGTAAATACTCAGTAATTCTAAATACTAGCCTTTAAAATGGTGACATTATGCTCTAACTGCAGTAAGTCCTGTTAGGGAGCTGTTATTAGTCCCATAAAGTGCTCATTCAGAAATAAAATTCTAACGTCAAAAATTGAACCCAAAACTAAGCTATAAAAATTTTTTAAGTTTAATGAGTAACAGTTTGTCTTAAGCTTTTTAAATTATGACTTACATGATCTCTTAAGGCCCCCTTGGAAGTTTGAACTGATGAAGTTTTCTTTTAAATGGATCTTCACCAAAGATTGGAATTGAAAATAAGTCCATGTATCTTGGTTTGGCTCTGCCATTGTCTCATGCAGTAGTGTTTTGTTTATTTTAGTTTTTGAAATTAAAAATGACTGAAAGACCTGTACCAAGCATTTCTTTCACTTGCCTTCTCTAAATCTGTTGAAGTTTATTCAGAATTATAATTTTAACTCTTTGATTTCTGACCAAGCATAGGCCTCCCACATTAGTGAGTTAAGGACTGTGAAGGCTTAAACTTATGGACACTTACCATAGTGTTTAGCAATTGTTTAGAAACCATAAGAACAATTACTAGATCATTAGCAAGCACTTTTTTTTTGGATGAGGGAGAAGCTGCAAAATATCTCCTGAATTGCTCTTAGGGATGCTCCCTCTAATTTTAAAAAGTAAAGGGGAAAAATGAATTTGCATTCACTGGTGTGTGCTGTTTCAGTGTCACCACCATGAGTTAGGATCGTATTGTGTGTCAGAGCTTTGCCCTGTGCTGGGGATGTAAGACCAAAGTCACCATGCTCATGGCTTCAGTCTCATGAAGCATGACCCATGTAACATGTTAAAAGAGACAATTCATAAACACACTTAGAGAGCATTGTAGAAATAAAGGAGAATGTGAGAAGGAGTGTGCTAAGATTGGGGAAGGTTAAACTTGAACAGTGACTTGGGGAGAAAGCACTTGGGGAAACTGAGGTATGTGAAGCCATTTCTTAACAGAAATAGCCATAGTTTGGGGAGTGTTCTACTAAATATTTGTACTGCAGGCTGTGTAAATGAATGTCCCATGTGAAGAGGTAATTGTGGCTGAGATCGAGGATGTGACGTCTCGAGACTCCCCTTTTGGAGATTCTCAAATCACAGAACCATATTAACATCTCTGAGACATCCTCCTGCCAGGAAACCTGTTTAAATCCATTTATTGCAGGATTTTCCAAACTCAGTTGAGCATGGAGTCCTTGTAATACTCCATGGAATGATTTCTGTTAAATGGTTTCAGGGAATGCTGTCTGTTGGAGGCATCAGACAGACTGGAAAGCCTGGCTGAGGTCAGGCATAGGAGGCCCTATAGGCCATGCTCAAGTTTTGAAGATTTCCTCTGTGCAAAAATTTTAGTGTCCTCACATTGTCCATCAGAAATGGAACTGCTATAATTATACTGAGCCTCTCTGCTTTGGAGAGACATAAAAGGAAAAGCTGGACCTTTATCCTCAAGGGGCTCAGAGATTAATGAGAAGACAGAAATGCAAACTATTGTGATACATAACATAATTATTTTAAATGGAGCTTTTGCAAAATGCTTTCTACAAGGACAGTGCACCCCCTCCTGTTCTGCGGGGATTCACTAAAGCTTCAAGTCCAGATTTGCATGCCTGGAGGATGGACGAGGAAAGATGGATGAGTATGGGGGGAAGAGGCGGGGGCGTAGTGGTGCCAGGATCAAGGACTGATGGAAGTCCACAGTGAAGGCCTTGGGAGTTGGTGAGAAAGAGGTAGAAGGTGTAACTGGCAGGATTTGGGGAGTGGATTTTGAGGATAGGAAGGAACATCTCAGAATTATGAAAGCTTTTGTCTCAAACAACTTAGTGTCAAATACATTCCCTGTAGCAGGGCCTTTTTTCTAACCCCCTGCCGTGTTTCTGTCTAGACTCTTGCTCAGCAGAGTAGACATTAAGAAATATGAATTGACAGATTGTTATATTTTATAATGTACAAAATCCTATGCTACTAAGTTTTAACAACTACTTTTAGTTAAGTGTTTTATATGCATGGGGTATCCTCGAGATAGAATCCTAATCCTGTCATGAGGATTGTCATTGATTCCATCAAATCACATATAGGTTTGAAAATTCTTGCTTTAGGAATTGCTGTCTTTAATCTGCCCAGCGTTCTTAGTATTCCTGAAAATATCATCTTATTATTGTTATGTTCTAAATCTAATATCAATGGACACAAAACAGATATGACAATCCATGAAGCATAAACAAACATGAACGTGACATCCAACTAGGAGATTCCTTTTGGTTCCACCTGATCTTCCCCTACCACAATCTCGCCTTCACTCCTGTTCTGAATTTTGTGTTTATTATTCCCTAGTTTTCAGAAGCAGTTTCTCCCCATATGTGTTATGTTTTTCTAAACAACTTTTGGTTTAGTTTTGCTTGTTTTTGAACTTTAAAGAATATTGTGGCCGGGTGCGGTACCTCATGCCTGTGATCCCAATACTTTGGGAGACCAAGGCAGGATGATTGCTGGAGCCCGGGAGTTTGAGACCAGCCTAGGCAACATAGTGAGTCATCAGCTCTATGAAAAAGAAACGTAGCCAGACACGGTGGTGCATAACTGTAGTCTCAGCTACTCAAGAGGTTGAGGCTGGAGGATTGCTTAAGATTGGGAGGTTGACACTGCAATGAGCTGAGATTGCACCACTATTGCACTCTGGCCTGGGTGACAGAGCAAGACCATGTCTCAAAAAAAAAAAAAAAAAAAAGATTAGAAACAAATGGCTGCACTTGAAAGCACAGATTGAGTCTATAGCTTCCAGCGTGAGCGATGCAGAAGATGGGTGATATCTGCATTTCCAACTAAGGTACTGGGATCATCTCACTGGGGCTAGTTGGACAGTGGGTGCAGGACAGTGGGTGCAGCCCAATGAGCATGAGCTGAAGCAGGGCGAGGCATCGCCTCACCCAGGAAGCGCAAGGGGTCAGGGAATTCTCTTTCCTAGCCAAGGGAAGCTGTAACAGATGGCACCTGGAAAATTGGGTCACTCCCATCCTAATACTGCGCTTTTCCAGTGGTCTTAGCAAACGGCACACCAGGAGATTATATCCCATGCCTGGCTCAGAGGTCCCATGCCCACGGAGCCTCCCTCATTGCTAGCACAGCAGTCTGAGATCAAATTGCAAGGCGGCAGCAAGCTTGGGGTGGGTCGCCTGCCATTGCTGAGGCTTGAGTAGGTAAACAAAGCGGCCAGGAAGCTCGAACTGGGTGGAGCCCATCGCAGCTCAAGGAGGCCTGCCTGCCTCTGTAGACTCCACCTCTGGGGGCAGGGCATAGCTGAACAAAAGGCAGCAGAAACCTCTGCAGACTTAAATGTCCCTGTCTGACAGCTTTGAAGAAAGTAGTGGTTCTCCAGGCACGGAGTTTGAGATCTGAGAATGGACAGACTACTTCCTCAAGTGGGTCCCTGACACCCGAGTAGCCTAACTGGGAGGCATCCCCCAGTAGGGGCAGACTGACACCTCACACGGCCGGGTACCCCTCTGAGATGAAGCTTCCAGAGGAATGATCAGACAGCAACATTTGCTGTTCAGCAATATTCACCGTTCTACATCCTCCGCTGCCGATACCCAGGCAAACAGGGTCTGGAGTGGACCTCCAGCAAACTCCGACGGACCTGCAGCTGAGGGTCCTGACTATTAGAAGGAAAACTAACAAACAGAAAGGACATCCACACCAAAAACCCCATCTGTATGTCACCATCATCAAAGACCAAAGGTGGATAAAACCACAAAGATGGGGAAAAAACAGAGCAGAAAAGCTGAAAATTCTAAAAATCAGAGTGCCTCTCCCACTCCAAAGGAACGCAGCTCCTCGCCAGCAATGGAACAAAGCTGGATGGAGAATGACTTTGACGAGCTGAGAGAAGAAGACTTCAGACGATCATACTTCTTAAAGCTAAAGGAGGAAGTTTGAACCCATCGCAAAGAAGCTAAAAACCTTGAAAAAGATTAGATGAATGGCTAAGTAGAATAACCAGTGTAGAGAAGTCCTTAAATGACCTGATGGAGCTGAAAACTATGGCACGAGAACTATGTGACGAATGCACAAGCTTCAGTAGCCAATTCGATCAACTGGAAGAAAGGGTATCAGTGATTGAAGATCAAATGAATGAAATGAAGGGAGAAGAGAAGTTCAGAGAAAAATGAGTAAAAAGAAACGATCAAAGCCTCCAAGAAATATGGGACTATGTGAAAAGACCAAATCTACATTGATTGGTGTACCTGAAAGTGATGGGGAGAATGGAACCAAGTTGGAAAACACTCTGCAGGATGTTATCCAGGAGAACTTCCCCAATCTAGCAAGGCAGGCCAACATTCAAATTCAGGAAATACAGAGAATGCCACAAAGATACTTCTCGAGAAGAGCAACCCAAAGACACATAATTGTCAGAATCACCAAAATTGAAATGAAGGAAAAAATGTTAAGGGCAGCCAGAGACAATGGTCAGGATACCCACAAAGCGAAGCCCATCAGACTAACAGCGGATCTCTCGGCAGAAACTTTACAAGCCAGAAGAGAGTGGGGGCCAATATTCAACATTCTTAAAGAAAAGAATTTTCAACCCAGAATTTCATATCCAGCCAAACCAACCTTCATAAATGAAGGAGAAATAAAATCCTTTACAGACAAGCAAATGCTGAGAGATTTTGTCACCACCAAGCCTGCCCTACAAGAGCTCCTGAAGGAAGCACTAAACCTGGAAACGAACAACCAGTACCAGCCACTGCAAAAACATGCCAAATTGTAAAGACCATCGATGCCAGCAAGAAACTGCATCAACTAGCAAGCAAAATAACCAGCTAACATTATAATGACAGGATCAAATTCACACATAACAATATTAACCTTAAATGTAAATGAGCTAAATGCTCCAATTAAAAGGCACAGACTGGCAAATTGGATAAAGAGTCAAGAGCCATCAGTGTGCTGTATTCAGGAAACCCACATTACATGCAGAGACACACCTAGGCTCAAAATAAAGGGATGGAGGAAGATCTACCAAGCGAATGGAAAACAAGAAAAGGCAGGGGTTGCAATCCTAGTCTCTGATAAAACAGACTTTAAATCAACGAAGATCAAAAGAGACAAAGAAGGCCATTACATAATGGTAAAGGAATCAATTCAACAAGAAGAGTTAAGTATCCTAAATATATATGCACCCAATACAGGAGCACCCAGATTCATAAAGCAAGTCCTTAGAGAACTACAAAGAGACTCAGACTCCCACACAATAATAATGGGAGACTTTAATACCCCACTGTCAACATTAGACAGATCAATGAGACAGAGAGTTAAGAAGGATATCCAAGAATTGAACTCAGCTCTGCACCAAGTGGACCTAATAGACATCTACAGAAATCTCCACCCCAAATCAACAGAATATACATTATTCTCAGCACCACATTACACTTATTCCAAAATTGACCACATAGTTGGAAGTAAAGCTCTCCTCAGCAAATGTAAAAGAACAGAAATTATAACAAACTGTCTCTCAGACCACAGTGCAATCAAACTAGAACTCAGGATTAAGAAACTCATTCAAAACTGCTAAACTACATGGAAACTGAACAACCTGCTTCTGAATGACTACTGGGTACATAACGAAATGAAGGCAGAAATAAAGATGTTCTTTGAAACCAGTGAGAACAAAGACAAAAGATACCAGAATCTCTGGGACACATTTAAAGCAGTGTGTAGAGGGAAATTTATAGCACTAAATGCCCACAAGAGAAAGCAGGAAAGATCTAAAATTGACACCCTAACATCACAATTAAAAGAACTAGAAGAGCAAACACATTCAAAAGCTAGCAGAAGGCAAGAAATAACTAAGATCAGAGCAGAACTGAAGGAAATAGAGACACAAAAAACCCTTCAAAAAATCAATGAATCCAGGAGCTGGTTTTTTGAAAAGATCAACAAAATTGATAGACTGCCAGCAAGACTAATAAAGAAGAAAAGAGAGAAGAATCAAATAGACACAATAAAAAATGATAAAGGGGATATCACCACCGATCCCACAGAAACACAAACTACCATCAGAGAATGCTATAAACACCTCTATGCAAATAAACCAGAAAATCTAGAAGAAATGGATAAATTCCTCGACACATACACCCTCCCAAGACTAAACCAGGAAGAAGTTGAATCCCTGAATAGACCAATAACAGGCTCTGAAATTGAGGCAATAATTAATAGCCTCCTAACCAAAAAAAGTCCAGGACCAGACAGATTCACAGCCGAATTCTACCAGAGGTACAAGGAGGAGCTGGTACCATTCCTTCTGAAACGATTCCAATCAATAGAAAAAGAGGGAATCCTCCCTAATTCATTTTATGAGGCCAGCATCATCCTGATACCAAAGCCGGGCAAAGACACAACAAAAAAAGAGAATTTCAGACCAATATCCCTGATGAATATCAATGCAAAAATCCTCAATAAAATACTGGCAAACCAAGTTCAGCAGCACATGAAAAAGCTTATCCACCATGATCAAGTGGGCTTCATCCCTGGGATGCAAGGCTGGTTCAACATAGGCAAATCAATCAATGTAATCCAGCATATAAACAGAACCAATGACAAAAACCACTTGATGATCTCAATAGATGCAGAAAAAGCCCTTGACAAAATTCAGCAGCCCTTCATGCTAACAAATTTCAATAAATTAGGTATTGATGGGATGTATCTCAAAATAGTAAGAGCTGTTTATGACAAACTCACAGCCAATATCATACTGAATGGGCAAAAACTGGAAGCATTCCCTTTGAAAACTGGCACAAGACAGGGATGCCCTCTCTCACCACTCCTATTCAACATAGTGTTGGAAGTTCTGGCCAGGGCAGTCAGGCAGGAGAAAGAAATAAAGGATATTCAGTTAGGAAAAGAGGAAGTCAAATTGCCCCTGTTTGCAGATGACGTGATTGTATATTTAGAAAACCCCATCGTTTCAGCCCAAAATCTCCTTAAGCTGATAAACAACTTCAGCAAAGTCTCAGGATACAAAATCAATGTGCAAAAATCACAAGCATTCTTATAAACCAATAATAGACAAACAGAGAGCCAAATCATGTGTGAACTCCCATTCACAATTGCTTCAAAGAGAATAAAATAGCTAGGAATCCAAGTTAAGGGATGTGAATGACTTCTTCAAGGAGAACTACAAACCACTGCTCAAGGAAATAAAAGAGGATACAAACAAATGGAATAACATTCCATGCTCATGGATGGGAAGAATCAATATCGTGAAAATGGCCATACTGCCCAAGGTAATTTTTAGATTCAATGCCATCCCCATCAAGCTACCGATGACTTTCTTCACAGAATTGGAAAAAACCATTTTAAAGTTCATATGGAACCAAAAAAGAGCCTGCGTTGCCAAGTCAATCCTAAGCCAAAAGAACAAAGCTGGAGGCATCATGCTACCTGACTTCAAACTCTACTACAAGGCTACAGTAACCAAAACAGCATGGTACTGGTACCAAAACAGATATAGACCAATGGAACAGAACGGAGCCCTCAGAAATAATACCACACCTCTACAACCATCTGATCTTTGACAAACCTGACAAAAACAAGAAATGGTGAAAGGATTCCCTATTTAATACATGGTGCTGGGAAAACTGGCTAGCCATATGTAGAAAGCTGAAACTGGATCCTTTGCTTACACCTTATAGAAAAATTAATTCAAGATGGATTAAAGACTTAAATGTTAGACCTAAAACCATAAAAACCCTAGAAGAAAACCTAGGCAGTACCATTCAGGACATAGGCATGGGCAAGGATTTCATGTCTAAAACATCAAAAGCAAAGGCAACAAAAGCCAAAATTGACTAATGGGATCTAATTAAACTAAAGAGCTTCTGCCAGCAAAAGAAACTACTATCAGAGTGAACAGGCAACCTACAGAATGGGAGAAAATTTTTGCAATCTACTCATCTGACAAAGGGCTAATATCCAGAATCTACAAAGAACTCAAACAAATTTACAAGAAAAAAACAACCCCATCTACAAAGTGGGCGAAGGATATGCACAGACACTTCTCAAAAGAAGACATTGATGCAGCCAACAGACATATAAAAAAATGCTTATAATCACTGGCCATCAGAGAAATGCAAATCAAAACCACAATGAGATACCATCTCACACCAGTTAGAATGGCGATCGTTAAAAAGTCAGGAAACAACAGGTGCTGGAGAGGATGTGGAGAAATAGGAACACTTTTACACTGTTGTTGGTACTGTAAACTAGTTCAACCGTTGTGGAAGACCATTTGACTATTTGACTCAGCCATCCCATTACTGGGTATATACCCAAAGGATTATAAATCCTGCTGCTATAAAGACACATGCACACATATGTTTATTGCAACACTATTCACAATAGCAAATACTTGGAACCAACCCAAATGTCCATCAGTGATAGACTGGATTAAGAAAATGTGGCACATACACACCATGGAATACTATGCAGCCATAAAAAAGGGTGAGTTCATGTCCTTTGTAGGGACATGGATGAAGCTGGAAACCATTATTCTCAGCAAACTATCGCAAGGACAAAAAACCAAACACCGCATGTTGTCACTCATAGGTGGGAATTGAATAATGAGAACACTTGGACACAGGAAGGGGAACATCACACACCGGGGCCTGTTGTGGGATGAGGGGAGGGGGGAGGGATAGCATTAGGAGATATACCTAATGTAAATGACGAGTTAATGGGCGCAGCACACCAACATGGGACATGTATACATATGTAACAAACCTGCATGTTGTGCACATGTACCCTAGAACTTAAAGTATAATAATAATTTAAAAAATTGTGATCCTCCGGTTTTTTCTGAAAAAATGTATCCGTGTTTTAATACAGGTATAGTTCCTCTTCACTGCTGCGTATTGTTACATCATAGCATCATGTTTTCATCCTTTCTTCTGTTGATGGACATTTGGGTTGCTTGCAGTTTTTTGTTGTTATGACAGTGTCTTTGTGAACATTCTTGTATATAACCCCTGCTGTGTGAAGCTTTTTCTACCATTTATATATGGTAAGAGATAGGGTCCTATTTCATCCTTCTGTGTATGGACATCCAGTTTTCACAGCACTATTTATTAAAGAGACTGTCCTTTTCCCATTTTGTATTCTTGGCACCAGTGTTGAAATCAATTGACCATATATGTGAGTTCATTTTTGGGCCTTCTATTGGTGAGTCTTTTTTTGTGTGAGTATCATGTTGTTTTAATTACTATCACTTTATAGTATCATTTGAAGTTAGGTAGTGTGATACCTCCCACTTTGTTCTTTTTCTTCGTGATTGCTTTGGTTTTTTTTTTTTTTTTTTTTTTCAGTTCCAGATGAGTTTTACGATTTTTTTTCTATTTTCATGAAAAATGACATTGAAATCTTGATAGGTGTTATACTGACTCTTTAGCATGCCTTGTGTAGCATGGACAATTTAATAATATTAATCCTTCCTGTCTATGAACATTGTTTATCTTTTCATTTATTTGCATCTTTTTCCATTTCTTTCTTTAACATTTTATAGTTTTCAGTGTACATGTCTTTCACCTCCTTAGTTCAATTTATTCCTATTTTATTTTATTTGTAGCTATTGTAAATGGGATTTTTCTCTTGATTTCTTTTTCAGAATGTTCATTGTTAGTGTATAGAAATGTTCCTGATTTTTGTTAGTTGACTTTAGGTTTTGCAATTTTATTGTATTTATTAGTTCTGACAGTTTTTTGGTGGAATCTTTAGGGTTTTCTCTATATAAGATCATGTTGTCAGCAGTGATTGTTTCCTTTTGTACTTTCCAATTTGGATGCCTTTTATTTCTTTCTCTTGCAGAATTGCTGTGGCAAGGACTTCCAATGCTGTATTCAATAGACATGTTGGATTTTTGTCAGATGCTTTTCCTGCAGCTAATGAGATCATATAGTTTTTGTCCTTCATTCTGTTAATATAATGTATCACATTTATTGGTTTCCATATGTTGAACCATCCTTGCATCCCAGGGATAAATGCCACTTCATCTTGGTGAATGATTCTTTTGATGTGGTGGCAAATTGAATTTGCTATTTTATTGAGGATTTTTGCATCTATGTTCATCAAGGATATTGGCTTGCAGTATTTTTTTTTCTTGTGATGTCCATGTTTGGTTTTTGCATCAGAGTAATACTGGCTTCATAAAAGGATCCCTTCCTCTTTTATTTTTTTTGAAGGAGTGTCTAAAAAATTTGTGTCAGTTCTTCATTATAGTGTTTGGTACAATTAAACAGTGGAGCCATCTAGCCTTGGGATTTTCTTTAATAGAAGACTTCTTATTGCTGATTCAATCTCCTCACTTGTTAGTGGTCTATTTAGATTTTCTATTTTTCATGATTCAGTCCTAATAAGTTGTATATATGTAGTAATTTATCCACTTATTCTAGGTTATCCATTTTTGGGGAATATAATTTGTTCATAGTGTTCTCTTATGGTCCTTTGGATTTCTGTGCTGTCAGTTGTAATATTGCCTCTTTCATTGCTGATTTTATTTATTTTGAGTCTTATTTTGGGTTATCTCTCTAGTCTAGCTAAAGGTTTGTCAATTTTGTTTATCTTTTAAAAAATCCAACTCTTAGTTTTGTTGATCTTTTGTACTATTTTTCTAGTTTTTATTTTATTCATTTCTTCTCTGTATTAGTCCGTTTTCATGCTGTTGATAAAGCACACCCAAGATTGGGAAGTAAAAGAGGCTTATTTGGACTTACAGTTCCTCATGGCTGGGGAGGCCTAAGAATCATTATGGGATGTGAAAGGCACTTCTTACATGGCTGCAGCAAGAAAAAAATGAGGAAGAAGCAAAAGCAGAAACCCCCAGTAAACCCATCAGATCTTGTGAGACTATTCAGTATCACCAGAATAGCACAGGAAAGACTGGCCCCCATGATTCAATTACCTCCCCCTGGGTCCCTCCCACAACATGTGGGAATTCTGGGAGATACAATTCAAGATGAGATTTGGGTGGGGACACAATCAAACCATATCATGCTCTGATCTTTATTATTTCTTTCCTTTCACTCACAGTGAGCTTAGCTTGTTCTTTTTCTGTTTCCTTGAGGCATAATATTAAGTTGTTTCTTTGAGATCATTCTTCTTTCTTAGCATAGGCATTTATTGCTGTAAACTTTCCTCTTGCAACTGTTTTTGCTGCATCCCATGAGCTTTGGTATGTTGTGTTTCCTTTTTTGTTTGTTTCAATATATTTTTAAATTTTCCTGTAATTTATTTATTGATCCATTGGTTGTTCAGAAGGATGTTGTTTAATTTTTATGTATTTGTGAATTTTTGTTTTGAAATTTCTCCTGTTACTGAATTCTAGTTTCATACCATTGTAGTCAGAAAAGGTGCTTGGTATGATTTCAGTTTTATTAAATTTTCTAAGACTTGTCTTGTGGCCTGTCATATGATCTGTCTTGGTGAATGCTTCATATGTGCTTGAGAAGAATGTGTACTCTGTTGTTGTTGGATGGAATGTTCCGTATCTGTCTGTTAAGTCCATTAGGTTTAAAGTGTTGTTTAAGTCCCATGTTCCCTCATTAATTTTCTGTCTTCATGACCTATTATTGAAAGTGGAGTATTGAAGTCCCCTGCTATTATTGTATTGGAATCTATCTCTCTCTTCAGATTCTTTAATATTTGCTTTATATATTTAGGGGCTCCAATGCTGGGTGCATGTATATTTACAATTGCTATATCCTCTAGATGAATTGAACCCATTGTTATTATATAATGTCCTTCTTTGTCTCTTTTTCTAGTTTTTTACTTATAAAGTCTGTTTTGTCTGATTTAAGTATAGCTACCTCTGCTCTTCTTTGCTTTCCATTTGAGTGAAATATCTTTTTCTATCTCTTCACTTTCAGTCTATATGCACCCTTGAAAATGAGATGAATGTTTTGTAGGCATTATATAGTTTAGCCTTTAAAAAAAGCATTTAGGACCGGGCACAGTGGCTCATGCCTGTAATCCCAGCACTTTGGAAGGCCGAGGCAGGTGGATCACGAGGTGAGGTCAGGAGTTCAAAATGAGCCAGGCCAAGATGGTGAAACCCCATCTCTACTAAAAATACAAAAAAAATAGCCAGGTGTGGTGGTGGGCACCTGTAATCCCAGCTACTTGGGAGGCTGAGGCAGAGAACTGCTTGAACCCGGAAGGTGGAGGTTGCCGTGAGCCAAGATCGTGCCTCTGTACTCCAGCCTGGGCAACAGAGCGAGACTCCATCTCAAAAAAAAAAAAAACAAAACACACACAAAAGAATCATTTAGTCACTCTGTCTTTTTATTAGTGAATTTAATCAATTTACATTCAAGGTAATTATTGATAGATAGGCAAGGACTTAGTATTTTGTCAGTTTTATTCTGGTTGTTTTAAGATACTTTGTTCCTTTTTTCTATTCTTGCAGCCTTCCTTTGTGGTTTGATCGTTTTCTGTAATGATGTGCTTTGAATCCATTCTATTTTTCTTTGTCTACTATAGATTTTTGCTTTGTAGTTACTATAAGGTTCACATGGAGCATATTATACTTCCGGCAGTCTATTTCAAGCTGATAAAAACTTAATTTTGATTACATGCAACAACACTACACTTTTCTTTCCCCCATTTTATGTTTTTGATGTCAGAATTTGTCATTTTGTAATATGTATTCCTTCATAATTTATTTTAGCTATAGTTGTTATTAATAGTTTTGTCTTTTAATGCTTGTACAAGGAATAAAGTTGCCTTATGCACTGCCATTACAGTCTTAGAGTATTCTGAATATAGCTCTGTATTACTTATACCATTAACTATTATGTTATTAATTCACAGCCTTTTGTTTCAGCTTAAAAAATTCCCTTTAGCAATTTCTGTAAAGCAGACCTAATGATGATAAACTTCCTTAGCTTTTGTTTGTCTGGAAAAGTTTCTGTTTCTGCCTCATTTTGGAAAGACAGCTTTGCTACATAAAATATTTTTGGTTGGAAGGTTTTTTCCCCCTTCACCAATTTGAATATATCATCCCACTCTTAGTCTGCTGGATTTCTGCTAATAAATTTGCCAAGATAGTCATATGGGACCTCTTTGTATGTAATGTATTTCTTATCTCTTGCTGCTCTTAGAATTTCTTCTTTGTCTTTGATTTAGATAGTTTGATTATTATGTGTGTTAATGAATGCCTCTTTGGGTTGAAGTTGATTAGAGACCTCTCTGTTTCCTGTACTTGGATATTGGCACTTTCCCCCCAGTAAGAAAAGTTTTCAGCCATTCTTTCTTTTATCTTTGTTTCTTTTTTAGATGGAGTTTCACTCTTGTTGCCCAGGCTGGAGTGCAATGGCATGGTCTCGGCTCACTGCAACCTCTGCCTTCTGGGTTCAAATGATTCTTCTGCCTCAGCCTCCCAAGTAGCCGGGATTACAGGTGCCTGCCACCATGCCCGGCTACATTTTTTTGTATTTTTAGTAGAGATGGGGTTTCACCATGTTGGCCAGGCTGGTCTCGAACTCCTGACCTCAGGTGGTTTGCCCACCTTGGCCTCCCAAAGTGCTGGGATTACAGACATGAGCCACTGCACCCCACCCATTATTTCTTTAAATATGCTTTCTGGCCCTTTTCCTCTTTCTTCTCCTTTTGACTTGCTATTATGCATAGGCCAGGTCTCTTGATAATTTCCCATAATTTTCATAGTCTTTCTTTATTCTTTTTTCTTTTTATTTCTCTAATTGGATAATTTCAAAGTTCTGTCTTTGAGCTCGTTTTTTCTTTTCTCAGATTAATTGAGCCTGGTGTTGAAACTTTCTATTGCATTTTCCAGTTCAGATATTGCTTCTTCATCTCTATGATTTCTTTCTTTTACAAAAAATTGTTTCCATTTCTTTGTCAGTCTTGCCATTTGGATTGGTTCCAGGACCCTCCTCTCCCCCATGTATACCAAAATCTGCAGATGCTTAAGTCTCTTATATAAAATGGTGTAGTAGGCTGGGTGTGGTGGCTCACGCCAGTAATCCTAGAACTTTGGGAGGTCGAGGCAGGTGGATCACAAGGTCAAGAGATCAAGACTATCCTGGCCAGCATAGTGAAACCCTGTCTCTACTAAAAATACAAAGATTAGCTGGGTGTGGTGGTGTGCACCTGTAGTCTCAACTACTTGGGAGGCTGAGCCAGGAGAATTGCTTGAACCTGGGAGGCGGAGGTTGCAGTGAGCCTAGATCACGTCACTGTACTCCAGCCTGGCAACAGAGCGATATTCCGTCTCAAAAACAAAACAAAACAAAACAAAAATGGTATAGTTTTTGTATAAAGCCTATGCACATCCTCCCATAGACTTTAAATAATCTCTAGATTACATGTAATACATAATGCAATGAAAATGCTATGTAAATACTTGTTATATTGTATTTTTAAGTTTGTATCATTTTTTATTGTTGCAGGTTTTGTATTGTTTCTTTCTGAATATTTTTGATCTGCTGTTGGTTGAATCCACAGATGTGGAACCCATGGATATGGAGAGCTGACTGTATTATGACTGTATTCTTGCAGTTCATGGAATTTCTTTAAGAGGATTTTTCTAAATTTTTTGTCATCATTTTATTGATCTCCCTTTCATTAGGGTCAATTTTTGGAGCTTTGTCAGTTTCTTTTGGAGATGTCATGATTTCTTCCTGAGTCCATGTAATCCTTGTGTCCTTGCATTGGTGTTTGTGTATTTGAGATAACAACCTTTTCCAGCTTTCACAGGCATTCTTTGGCACAGACCTTTATTATGTAGTCTAACCTGCAATTCTGGTTGGGCTAGCTGGTAACAGCCTTGGGCAGGCAGAGCTTATTTTGGAGTTCTCTAAATGTCTGGGGTGCTGCCTTTACCTTGAATTCACATGGGGCAGCTGGCTGGACTGAGCTTCACAATCAGGCTGAGCTGCTGGATGGGCACTACAGTAGCCTCAGATCAGGCCAGGGTGTGTTCTCTGCTCAAGTGGGACCACTATTTGAGTTCTGCAGTTGGCCAGGGTTGTGGGAGGGGCCTCAAAGTTAAGTGGAGACACTGAGATGGACAAGACCAGATGCTATGCACAATAGAAATGCACGGTTGAAGTTTTCCTTCCTGCCTATGTGGGGCCTTAGGGTGAGTTAAGTGTTGAAGTTAAGTGCTGTGTAAACTTTCCCTCTGTTGTCCCTGCTCTTCAATGAAGTTTGCTGCATTGGTTGTCTCCCTGCCTGGGTAGGGTCTGGGGGTAAGCTTTGAGGTCACACCAGGTGTTGTTAGACTCCCAGGTGTGGCACAACTAGCTTTCCATTTTGCTGCAATTCCCTGTGGTGATTGTTGTCCTCCATGGGCAGGGCCCTCAGATAGAGTCCAAGGCTGGTCCTGGATTGTGCCTGTCTAGGAATTCAAGCCAGGTAGCACCTTCCACCTCTTCCAGGAGTGATCAGCTCAGCTTTGCCTGTGAGCTACACTGTTAGCTGGTACCTCTAATCAGGTACCTCTGCTGCCAGGTACACAAAGCTACCACCAAGATCTGTACACTCATTGCTTTGTTTCCACCTGACCCCAGGTGGTCTAGTTGTGCTGTATTCTGCTGTGTTCCCTTTGAAGTGAGACCAGAGTGGACTTCCTAAGAAGCATCTTGGAATGCTAGGGAAGCTGGATATTTGCTTTCAGGTTCTCTTTTCCCTCTGTAGAAACCACGGTTTTTGGGAAATCCCCTCTGTGTGGCCCTGAGCCAACTTGAGGGATGGGGTGGGGCAATGTTCTCAAAGTGAGATAGTTTCTCTCACCCTTTCCATGCGGCTTTTATTCCATGCTGTGGACCACACAAGTGACTCTGACTTGTTCCTAACTTGGGGGGTTTTCACCAAGGCGTTCTTGTCTGTGGATAGTTGCTAGTTGAACTTTTTGTGGGGTAGGGGGGTAGTGAAACCTGTGACCTCCTATCCCACCATCTTGCTGATGTCCTCTGAATTCTCTTTGTACATTAGTTTTGTAATGTAGGAACTCTGAACTCTCTTATTAATTCTAATATGTAGATTATTCTGGATTTTTAAATGTAAACAAAAATACCACTTCTGAATAACAGTTTTGATATACCCTTCCAGTTTTTATGGTCTATTTCTTTTTCTTGACCTATCTAGCTTACTAGAACCTCCACTGCAAAATAGAAGTAGTGTTGGGGCCAAATAGAAGTAGCGTTAAGGATACTTTAGCTTTTTTTCCAATTTGAATTCTACTAATGTTTTACATTTAAGAATGATGCTTATTGTAGATTTTCTGTAAGTACTGTTTATCAGGTTATTATGAACATAGTTTCAAGTGTATCAGCTAATTTTCTTGTATTTATTGAGATGATCTTACGGTTTTTCTTTTTTAATCTTTTGATTTGTGAACTACATTCAATAATTTCCCAATGTTAAACCAATCTAGCTTTCCTAGAAATAGCCAACTTAGTCATGATGTGTTACTTTTTAAAATACGTTATTTGATTTTATTTTAAGTATTTGTTTAAAATTTTTTTACCCATATTTGAATGTAATTTGCCTATAGTGTTCATTTTTCTGCATTGTCCTTATTGGATTATGGTACCACAGTTACATTATCCATAATAATGAGTTAGGGAAGCTTTCCCTCTTTATCTCCTTTGATTTAGTTTATGTAAAGCTGAAATTATTTCTTCCCTGAGTGCTTGATAGAACTCACCTGAAATTTTCTTTGTGAGAAAATTTAAGCTACTAAGTCAACTTCTTTAATCATTGTAAGATTATTCGGCCAGGCATGGTTGCTCAAACCTGTAATCCCAGCATTTTTGGAGGCCAAGATTGGTGGATCATGAGGTCAAGAGATCGAGACCATCCTGGCCAACATGGTGAAACCCTGTCTCTACTAAAAATACAAAAATTAGCTGGTCGTGGTGGCATATGCCTGTAGTCCCAGCTACTCGGGAGGCTGAGGCAGGAGAATCACTTGAACTCAGGAGGCAGAGGTTGCAGTGAATCAAGATCACACCACTGCACTCCATCCTGGCAACAGAGTGAGACTTTGTCTCAAAAAAAAAAAAAGATTATTCATACATTCTCATTTCTTAGAAGTCAGGCTGTTATAGTAAGCTTTTTTTTTCTGCAGATTTATTTTATTAAATTTTCAAATTTATTGGCCTAAAGTTGTTCACACCTATCATCCTTTTTTATTTATGGCGATAGCATCTCTCAGTTTTATTCAAGTTATATATTTCAGATTTTATTTATTAGAGAAATGTGATCAGGCGAGTTTATTAGATTTTTCAAAGGACAACCTTTTGGCTTTGTTCAACAGACATTTTAGGTATGTGAATTATACCTGTTAATTTCTCTCTTATCTATTGTGGTATTAGTATTTTTCTTGTCAGTGTCTTCTAAAGTATGTCTTTATATATTTAAGGTATTCATTATTTAACTGATGTCTTGGTTATAAATAATTATCTCTGTTTTTCTTTAATTTTGATTTTAGTCCATTTTTTGTTTATAATTTTGTTTATTACTTTTATACTCAGAATCATCCTTTATTTAGAAATGAAAGATTAAAAAAATTTTTTTAACATTAGTTTTATTTGTATCTCTAACTGTAATCAAACTATGTCTCTGATCTGGAATTTTCTTCCGACCTATGATGTTAAGACTTCAAATCTATGGTTGAAAATTCCAGCTTTATGATAGGATCACCTGAAGTTCTTTTTAGAGATATTTGCCCAGTTCCCTTCCACGCTCACTAAATGTAGGGGTGGGATGGGGTGGTAAAATCTCAGAATATTTAAAAAATATATATCACAGACAGTTCTTGATGCACAATCAGGTTTGGAAACCACTGATTTAAATACATTCATTTTCCAAATAGCTACCTGATTGTTCCACCGCCATTCATTGAGCAAGCTTTTTCCTTATTACTGGTTTGGGATTCCTCCTTTACCGTATGTGTTAAACTCCAGAGTGTGCTGGGGGTTGTTCTGTGGCTCATTGGTTCTATTAGCAGTCTTGTACCAGCGTCACAGACTTAGTGATTCAAACTTTATGACATATTTTAATGTTTATTAATGCTAGACCTCCCTCTTCCTTATTCTTATTTTTTAAAATGTATCTCATCTTTCTCCTCAAAAAATTTAGGATATTTTTCATTTAAACATGTTATTCAGAACAAGTTTGGTTGTATGTGATCATCTTTTCCATGTCATTTCGACTGCTTTGTTGTTAAGATTATTTCTTCTGTGTGTAAACTTGTGTTGTTACATAATTATTTTCTTTGAGTTTGTGAGAAATACGTAATTTCCTTGATTTTCTAACTGGCTATTATTGGTGCATAGGAAAGTTCCTGATTTTCTTTCAGTAGAGTTTTTAAAGCGCACTCTGCCTTTTGGCTCTGCCGAGCTTCTTTCAGTTCCTGGATTGTGTCTCTTGTCCTTGCACTGACTGTGCCATTCTTCCTTTTATTTGGAATGTTCTCCATCACTGCCCACACTCCCACCTGTACCTAATGATTTCTTAAGCTTTAGATTTCTGCTGAATCATCCCTTCCCCAGGATGTTCCTTCAGACTTTTCACTAGGTCATGACCTCCTGCTGTGTACTTCATCACAATCTACATCTTCTGTTACAGTGCTCTGTTTCAGTGCAGTCACTCTTCCCTGCTGGACTGTAAACGTCTTCAGGTCCAGAAGATTTTTTGTTTTGTTTAAGTCTTTAAACCATCTGAGTTAATTTTTGTATATGGTGTAAGGAAGGGATCCAGTTTCAATCTTTTGCATATGGCTAGCCAGTTATCCCAGCACCGTTTATTGAATAGGGAGTCCTTTCCAGACTGGATAAAGGTGGTACATATACACCATGGGATACTATGCAGTCATAAAAAAGAATGAGAGCATGTCCTTTGCAGGAACATGGGTGGAGCTGGAGTCATTAGCCTTAGCAAACTAATGTAGGAACAGAAAACCAAATACCACATGTTCTCATTTATAAGGGGGAGCTAAAGGATGAGAACACATGGACACATAGAGGGGAACAACAGACACTGGGGCTTATTGGAGGGTGGAGAGTGAGGGGAAGGACAGGATCAGAAAATATAACTAATGGGTACTAGGCTTAATACCTAGGTGATTAAATAATATGTATAACAAACCCTCATGACTCAAGTTTACCTATATATCAAACCTGCCCATGTAATCCTGAACTTTAAAATAAAAGTTAAATGAGAAACAAGATTTTTGTTTTTGTTTTGTTTTTGCTGTTGTCTCCTTAATCAGGAGAGCAGACCGCACACAATGGGTATTTAATAAATTGCTTAAGTGAATGCATGAATGCTTGCTTCAGCAACATAACTTTGGCAATGTGGAGATCGTGGTGGAATAGGAGAGAAGAGTAGAGAAGCCAAATGAAATCTGTTCCAACTTTTCAGGCAGAGGAGGATAAGCATATGAGCTAAGGTAGACTTACTCAGGATAGAGGGTAAGGGTTAGCTTTCAGAGTGAAGAGGTGTGATTGGCATCAATTAGGTGCTGACTGGATGCTGGCGAGAGAGAGAACCGGGTGAATGGGATACCTCTGGAGGAGCTGGCCTTGTGAAGAAAGGTGAGGGAAAGGTGGGGACATTTGCTTTCCTCCCTGTGCACCGTGAAGGTAAGGCATGAGGGAGAATGCCCCTCAGAAACTGTTGTTTGCCTCAAAATCCAACAAAGTTCTTTTTAGGTTTGAAAAGAGAGCAGTTCTTTTTTGCTCATTCATAGAATACCTTTCAGTGAGTTGCTTCTAAGGATGGTAGCAGAGTTTTTGTTGTTGTTGTTGTTGTTGTTTTGTTTTGTTTTTGTTTTTTAGACAGGTTCTCACTCTGTTACCCAGGCTGGAGTGCAGTGGCACGGTAAGGGCTCAGTGCAGCCTAGACTTTCTGGGCTCGGGTGATCCTTCCACCTCAGCCTCCCGAGTGGCTGGGACCACAGATGTGTGCCATATGCCTGACTAATATTTGTATTTTTTATGGAGATGCGATTTCATCATGTTGCCCATATAGTCTTAAACTCCTGGGCTCAAATTATCTGCCCGCCTTGGCCTCCTCCCAAAGTGCTAGGATTACAGACATGAACCACTGTGCCCTGCCCTTGGTAGAGTTTTGAAGACAGTTGTTATGATGTTAAGCCATTTCACTGAGTCACTAGGCCATCCTTTGGCTTTACAGGACATAAAATATGGGAGTTTCATCACCAGACAGTGGGTGGTACTGGGTTTGCTCTTGGGTGGACAGTCCTGCTAATGGGAGAGTTCTGTCCTTAGTCTGTGCCCTTGGACTGTAGACATAGACATAGAAGGTCATCTCCCTTTATTTTGCCTTTCTGCCTTCATTGTCACTGGGAAGACAGTGCCCCCAAGTCTTACTGTGTGTGACACTGTGCAGGTGGTTCATAGAAATGCCCAATGGCGATACTTGTTTTGATACTGCTGTGATCCTGAGAATTTTCCCACTTATAGGTGCTCTTTTTGGGATATCTGTTGGCTCTCAACTGTTTACAACAGAAGTCTCCAAAATTGGTACTCATCCAGGATTATGTTAACTGCCCAGTGTACCGAAGGGTGATGTGGACAGGTGGAAAAAGACTGGGTTAATCTCTTAATGAGCCCAAGTGTTTTTTACAAGTGGTTGGTTGTCTGACGGTTAGAAGACTTAGAAGAGTTTTACATTCTACATTGAGGAAGTAGGCGCTCACCCATGGTGGGCGGTCTGATGTCCTTGTTTCTTCAGTGGAGTTCTTTTTTATTTCTTTTTTTTTTTCAAGACAGAGTCTCCCTCTGTCACCCAGGCTGGAGTGCAGTGGCACAGTCTCAGCTCACTGCAACCTCCGCCTCCTGGGTTCAAGAAATCCTCCTGCCTCAGCTTCCTGAGTAGCTGGGATTACAGGCATCCACCACCATGCCTGGCTAATTTTTGTATTTTTAGTAGAGATAGGGTTTTGCCATGTTGGCCAGGCTGGTCTTGAACTCTGACCTCAGGTGATCCACCTGCTTCCGCCTCCCAAAGTGTTGGGAATCCAGGCATGACCCACCACACCCAGCCATCAGTGAAGTTCTTAATGTCATTTAGAACATTATTATTGTTGCAGTTGAACTGGAGATGGTAGGAAATAGTGGAGTTCTGCAGTTGTTGAAACAAGATGCTACTTCAACTGTGCTGTTCCCCACAGTAGAGAGGTAAGACACTCCAGAGGAGTTGATGATCAAGCAGCTGTCAGATGCCTTTAACTGGGAATGGGTCTCACAGATTCCTTACTGACCTTAAGCATCAGTAGTTTGCTTCCCAAGCTCATGGTTCCAAACCAAATCTCTTTAAACAAACAAACAAACAAAACCCCAAAGTGCATGATTAGATCTTGCAATACAATTATTGACAATGTATTTTCTGTAGTTTAAATGAACCATTTATAAAACTTTAGTGAATGTGGTATGTACCTTATGTGGTTTTAGAAATATTCATGTGCAAATGGGCAGAATGAATTGGAGTTCAGGTCACTTTGACAGCTTGTGAGATGTCACTAGATTTCAATGTATGTAAATAAACAAGCTCTTCTTTCCAAATACAACTGCACTTGTTATTTCCAAGAGTCTTTCAACAAATGGAATAGGAATTCACAGGCAGGGTCCCAGTGCCTGGTTGAATCTGACTCCCCCTGTGTAACCTTGGACCCATTGCTGAAACCCTATGCCTTCGTGTCCTTTTTGTAAAATATGGACACCATCAATACTCAGGAACACTGTGAGGACCAAATAGGTTTACACATGTAAATGCATGGAGAACAGTAGCTGACAGTGCTCAAATGCTCACATTAGCAAAATTAAGTGATTCCTAGTGAATCACACAATTACTTAAAGTTGGATTTGTTTTGTTTTGTTTTGTTTTGTTTTGAAATGGAGTCTTACTCTGTCGCCCAGGCTGGAGTGCAGTGGCATGATCTCAGCTCACTGCAACCTCCTCCTTCTGGGTTCAAGTGATTCTTCTGCCTCAGCCTCCTGAGTAGCTGGGATTACAGGCGTATGCCACCATGCCCAGCTAATTTTTGTATTTTTAGTAGAGACAAAGTTTGACCATGTTGGCCAGGCTGGTCTCGAACTCCTGACCTCAGATCTGCCCACCTCGGCCTCCCAAAGTGCTGGGATTACAGGCGTGAGCCACCACACCCAGCCAAAGTTTGATTTTTTAAAACTTAAAAGTCCCAATGGATTCAGATCATTGAGATTTGTAACCTACTATTAAGATATATTTTGTGACTGGGCATGGGAGGCAGAGGTTGCAGTGAGCTGAGATTGTGCCACTGCACTCCAGTGTGAGCAACAGAATGAGACTCTGCCTCAAAAAAAAAAAAAACATATTTTCCTCGGCTGGGTGTGGTGGCTCACACCTGTAATTCCAGCATTTTGGGAGTCCGAGGTGGGTGGATCACTTGAGGCCAGGAGTTCAAGACTAGCCTGGGCAACATGGTGAAACCCTGTCTCTACTAAAATTACAAAAATTAGCTGGGCATGGTGGTGCGTGCCTGTAATCCTAGCTACTCCGGAGGCTGAGGAAGGACAATCGCTTGAACCCAGGAGATGAAGGTTGCCGTGAGCCAAGATTGCACCACTGCACTCCAGCCTGGGTGACAGGGCGAGACTCTGTCTCAAAAAAAAAAAAAAAAATAGTTTTCTTCATTAATTCGGGATATATATTGTCCAGGGGAGTTGGGAAAAAGCCTAGACTTAAGACCTAACACACTGACTTTATAACTCCAGAAAGCCACATGAAATGAGTTTGGTGTTCAGGTCAGGAAACCAAAGTGCGAAACAAGAGGAGAAGCTGTCTGTATCCTCTTATGCCTTGTCTAGAGGTGTGTAGGAGGCTGAGAATGGTTTAGTGAGCACATTGCTATACATCAGTGATCTCTTCCCTCCTGTCTCAGATACTGACTCTGTGCCCCGGGTCCCTCTCCGTGAAGCAGGAGTTACATGCTCAGATGCCTGGAGGGGTGAGACAGCAACATAAATGTCTTTCATAGGCCAGATGGGGACTGTCACCAGCGACAGAGCATGTTCAGCCACTACTCATTGCCAAGCAGTTGTTTCCTGTAGGAATTCAGGTCCAGTGTTCCAGAACTCCTGATTTTTCAAGAAGAGACAGAAATCTGCACTGCGTAGCCCAAATAAATCTTAGATTAGATGCTGGCTGCAACCACACCAGTTTGCAATCTTTGTAATGGGAAGAAAATATTTATGATCTATGTAACACACAAATGTTGGTGTTAAACAGATACTTTTACTCTAGAATCTTTGGGTAAAATGAAGTCTGATGACCTTGTTAAAACATATTATGTAATGCTTGACTTTGGTCATTCAGGAAATACCTACTATGTGCGTTAACACGTAATTTAGTACATATTTTCTCTTTAAAATGAGCAGTTGCTACAAATGAAACCTGGCCCAGAAGTAGCAGATTGTCATTTTGCAAAATATTTGGGAGACCTGTCTTTTGCCTTTTAGGTTTTATTAGTTTGATGGAGGTAACGTTACTTTTGGTTCTTCCGTTGTATTTAATTGACAGTATCATCTTCTAAAGAATTTCAGTTTTACAGATTGGAGTAGTGAACTCAGGGAAGCGTTAAGAACTAGTAGAAAGATTTGAGTAGATTGGGCAACTTGGCACCAAGGCCACTGGTAGGGACGTGCACACTCTCTTCTTAATAACTTAGAGGTGATGAACTCCTGGTTGATTGCCTCAGCTAACAGTTATTTGGCTGTCACTAAAAATTATCTAAGTTGTATTACTTGAAAACTTAGAATTTAAAAGTGTTACCATAGAGGCAGATGTGCGTCTAGAATTACCTGTGTCCAGACCACCAAAAATGATCAGACATTCCCCTTGCTTCGATATGAGTGACTGCTGCTTCTTTTTTAAAGAGTTAGCTTTGGCCAGCCACAGTGGCTCACACCAGTAATCCCAGCACTTTGGGAGGCCGAGGCAGGCAGATCACCTGAGATCAGGAGTTCGAGACCAGCCTGGCCAATATGGTGAAACCCCTGTCTCTACTAAAAATACAAAAATTAGCTGGGGGTGGTGGTGCACACCTGTAATCCCAGCTACTTGGGAGGCTGAGGCAGGAGAATCACTTGAACCTGAGAGGCAGAGGTTGCAGGGAGCTGAGATCGCACAATTGCACTCCAGTCTGGATGACAAGAGTGAAACTCCATCTTAAAAAATAAAAAAAGAGTTAGCTTCACTTTGTTTGCTCTTCCTATCTTCCAGATAAAATTATCAAGAGATTCAGTCACAGATTTGCCTCTGCTTTCAGACACTGCCAAATCCAGAGCAAAACCATACTTCTCTTGAACTTTCCCCAAAATCATCTAATAAGAGCCCAGAGATTCCCTCCTACAGCTCTTTTGCTCAGAGCCACCCCATAGTTTCCCACAGACTGCTGGCTGCCTGATTACAAAGAGCCAATAAACTCAACCTAGTACTACTGTAGTCTGCTCCTGGTGAGCTGTGGATGAAGGGTATTGCTACCTAGGTAAGATTTGATGATATTATTACACCATTATTTACTTGTTGGCATTTGTGAAATATTAAAGGTAGCAGGGCCTATCATAGGAGGAAAAGAAGGTTGATGGTAAAAACGGAATGATGTATTTCAGCGAAAGCTGCCTAACAAATCGTCTCTCTCAGAAGGTTATATATGTGCAAGCTCTTCACTGCCTGGAAGAGCCAGTGAGTCACTCCAGGCAGGCTTGCAGACGGTCGTTTGATTCGAGTTACAGATAGTAGGAGGTGACCCTTTGAAACCTATTTAGAAAAAGTTCTTTCTAAAAGCTATCGATTGTGCTGATTATGATCATAGCAGGTTTCAACCTGCTGTCCAAGTCTGGAACTTTAGACAAGTTAAGATCAACAAGCACTCTGCGATCGAGTTTCATTTAATTAGAGTTTGCTGCCAAGTCAGGTTTTGAGGCCAACTGCATGCCAGGTGCCTTTCAAAGGTTGTCTGTCTGAGCTGGGGGAACCTTGGAGGATGCTCTGCCCTTTCTCCAGTATTAACCTTAGACCAAATCCCAGGGGCTTGCCCTGAGATAAGCTATCTCTACACCACTGGAAAGAGAATGCTTTGCTGCTAATGCATGAAGGCAGAGTAAAGGCAAATAAGTGGGAAATCCAGTTCGGTAGGCTTTTCCCAAAAGCCAGAGAAAAGCATTTGTAGTCCTTTATCAGGATGGTGGGGGAAAAAGAAAAAGTAAGCTGACTTTTATTTTTTCAAGTCACTTTCCTAAGAAACTTGTAAAGACCTCTCTAAGGCACTGCTATCTGTCTTTGTAGGGCAAGCGTGAAGCTTTCCCTTGCCAGCTTTATGATGTCATTCAATTAATACTGTAAAGGCTAGATCAGAAGTCAATTTGGCAGCTGTGCCTTTAGGGAAATTTTTGGGAGAATGACCTTCCATTTCTAATAAGCGTGTTATTACATTTAGAATTAAATTACTAAGAGCCAAGCTACCCTCTTGAATTTGCTGTTAGCCATTTTTTCCCTTTTATTTTTAATGAACTAGAACAAGTTGAAGCCAGTTGTTTCTTTTAGTAATAGTACACAGTAAGAAAGGAACAAAAAATCTTTTACTATCAGGCCCTTTATGTTGGACAAGTTTAACTCTTCTAAATGTCAGAATTTGTGAAAGACTTCTACAAAGTCTATTTCTTTTTTCTTAATTTGGGTAGAGTGGGAGAAGCCAGTGGGTTCCTTTCACCAATTTTATATTTGAATGCCTCCTCATGTGTGAGTTTTCTTCCTTAAAGTGAGAAAGATCATCTTCATTTAAACATTTGTGTGATTCTGAAATTCATGTGGAATATAAATGGGCCCCAAAGTCCAATGGTATATTCTGTAACAATGCACCTACAGAGTATTTAACCCATCAACCACTAGAGCCCAATTTAAAACAGCAGTCCTTAAGGCAGGGTGGTACCTGGGCTGATGTAAATGAATAGACACCCAGAGGGCAATTGAGAAATAGCTAGCAAGCAAGTTGGATCCATTTTAATATCAAATAACACTCTCAAATAAGACAGAAGAACTTTTTACGAATGATGTTGGCAGAGAGAGATGGCAGTTTGGAGCCAAAATTTAAATCCCACACTGTAAACCTAAAACAAACATAAAAGGGTGCTCCAGGTTAACTAAAGATGACAAATTATTGAATTGTGGAAAACATAGAAGGAAAAAAAAGAGAGTATGTTCAGGTATGAAGCAATAAACCAAGTCACAAAGCTGGAAATACTCCCTCATTAAACAAGACCTCTTTAAGAGCAGGGGCTGTCACAACAACTTGGTAATATTCCGCACATTTGCTAAGGTAAATTCAACAATACTATACATGGAAATGCTGCTACTGGGGATCCCGGTTACCCCAAAAGGGACTCTTTCCTGTTTGGCTTCATGAAGACAACACATAAAACCAAAAGTGAGTGCCAAGCAGTACAGACTTTATTCGATGGTCATGCAATGGAGAAGTGGGAGCGTAGCTCGCATATCAACATCTCAGCTCTTGAGAACTGGGAAGTTACAGATATAGGGGATTCTTCATTTTAACAAGCTTGTAATGATGGCCCATTTGTGTCTGTGTTCACAAGTGGGTCTCTGAAAGACAGAGACAGAGTTCACTACATGTGGTTATGGTATTTAGATTCCTCTACTGGAATGCAGGTTCCTTGAAGTTCAAGGATATTGTGATGCACAGGTGCTCTGACCCAGGAACACAGCCTGGCCTGCCTATCAGATACAGACCACAGGAACCATCTGTTCTACTACTCTTCCACATTCAAAAAATCTGCCACTGCCTAGGCTACCCCTACCAAGTCTAGGGGTGTACATTAGCTTAAAATAATTCATGGTATTAAAGGTCAAAATTATTTTTCTATTTGTACCTTTATTGATTCCACTGATATTCAGCCATTTGCTTATTGACTGGTGTTTTCATTGTGGTAGAGCCACACAATTTTTGTTTTTGATTGTCATTACTTACATAGACTTTTGAGAGGAACCTAAGATTGTCTTTTTCTTTCTTGCTCATTAACTTGTAATATCTGAAATATATACTTAATAAAGTAAAAATTGACTTAAGTAAAGGGTGAAAAAATGATTATGAACTTAAGAAGGATTAAAACCAATTTGCATAGCTCTGGAGAGACTGTCTTTCCTTGCATTACTTGGGTAAAGCAAAAATTAAAAGAGATGAGATCTATTATCTGACTCATGGATAGTGTGACATACCCACAGTACCTACTTTTTAACCTCCCAGTGGGCGTTGAAATCTGATTCAGCACATTCTTGGAGAGTGATGAGTAAATTTGTTGTTATATAAAGATTTTTCAAAAATAAGCATCAGATTGAAACATGAGAAGAAAGGATGAGATGTTAATTTAAGTGATTATGGGAAGCTGTGATTTATACACATGAAATCATTCATTTGGAGATGGGTAGTAAGAACAATGAGGATCTTAGGGACTGAGTGTCTGTTTCCCAGGACACTAGGGACAGCATTAGGTAGTGATTAACTTAAGAATTCTGAAGTGTGATTGCCTAGATTTGAATCCTGGTTCTAGTCCTTTCTAGCTCTCTGACCAGGAGCAAATTACCTAAGCTATCTCTGCCTGGACCTTCCCATCTGTAAAATGGTGTTAATAATAACATCTACCTCATAGCGTTATTGTGAGGATAAAAGTGAGTTAATATATGCAGATTTCTAGAACAGTACATAGCATATTGTAAGCGCTGTTATACACATTTACTCTCATTACCTGCTGTGATGAGTGTGCAGAGGTTAACCAGGAGACAAAGGAAGCTCACACCCCAGTTGTTTTGGGGGCTACATTCTTGGCGATGTTTTATCGTTGCCCCTGATAGTTTCCCCATTTTTAAGAAAAAAAAATTCATAGGCTTAGCATGTGGTTGATTTAAGCCTAACTTTTGACTGATTCTATATGGGATTCTGGTTCTCTGATTAACTTTGATGTTCTAACTTTACCTAGCGAATATTTTTTTTCTTTATTTTATCAAACAGGGAAGAGGTCTTTTGATTTTTGGATTATTTGGTATAATATTATATTCTTGAAATCATCTTGTGACTGTCAAAAACCTGACTGGAAATGAACAGTGAGCCACTGCAGACTGAAACAATTATTCAGGGAAACATAAATTCATAATCACTGGGCCTAAAATGAATTAGTGAGTAATCCAATCTGGGGGTGAGAAATGAGCCCTTGGCAACATTGTCTTTAGGCTACAGATGGTCCTTGAAACACTATTAGCTGGTGGATCTGAGCACCTGAAAGGTTTAAGGAAGCCTGGGTCTGTGCTGAAGGTGTCTTTGGGTAAACTGTCATATTTGCATGCAGCATCCTTTTAGAATATCAATGAGATCTTTATATGCATGTATTATCTCATTTCCAAGCACCCTGTCAGTAAATGGATGGGTGGCATCAGCCCGAATGCAAAGGAAAGGGGTTCATCTGGAACTGAAATAGCAGAAAGGGAGCAGGAGATGGATATTTGATGGCTGCCCTTCCCTGTGCATTGTGCGAATGCCACTAGGTGATCATCTCAGGGCACCTGCACAGGCATCTGAAATGCAGTGTAGAGGCTCTGCTTGGCAGATTTGAGGACATTAAGGCTGAGATAAGATAACTATCTTGGCCAAGATCACATACGTGGGACATGGCAGAGCCAGGATTCAAATTCAATTTTGAATAATTCCAAAGCCAATGCAGCACCTGAATGCGTAGGTTTAATAAAATTCAGCCTAATCCTTCTGAAAGTTAATTCAATGCAGGAGTGACTTTAGCATCAATATTAATTTGATTTCCTTTCTTATAAGTTATTTCAAGTTTGCTGTTTCCCTACAGTTTGAATTGAACTTTTTCTTCGATTGCTGGGCAAATCTCATTTATGAGTTTGCAGATGGGAGAGGTATTCTTTAAGTCAGCTTTGCAATTAAAATGAACTAGAGTACAAATGTCTCCATTTAACCTTGACACCTGACGTAATATTCACATGGCCTCATCATCCATCATCTTTTATGTGCTACTGAGGTGCACTGGGCCACTGGCTTTTATCCCATGATCTGTAGAGTTGCATCCCAGATTATCTGTTTCAAGGATCGCAGACCAGCTACTTTTTCTGAACTAGAATTCTCTTTGTTCTAGACCTGTTATTTGGGTGATATATGGAGATGAAGAAATCTTCAACCTGACTACTATCTGGCTATAGAACTTTATTGTATCCCATAGTATACAGGACTGGTTTGAGTTTTGCCTCTATTCTAGCCATTTGCTGAGAAGAAAGACATTTGTGGCGGTCTCCTCAATAGGAATTTTTATTAACCATAAGTGATTTAAAACCATTGTCAAACCTGTAACTTTTAAGAGTTACTGTGGCAGAATGAGGGGAAAATATTCTGAAGTTTAATTAGAAACTATAGAAATTAGAGGGCCAGGCACGGTGTCTCACGCCTGTAATCCCAGCGCTTTGGGAGGCCGAGATGGGTAGGTTGCTTGAACTCAGGAGTTTGAGACCAGCCTGGGCAACATGACGGAACCCCGTCTCCACAAAAAATACAAAAATTAGGCTAGTGTGGTGGCGGGCGCCTGTAATCCCAGCTCCTCGGGAGCCTGAGGTGGGAGGATGGCCTGAGTCTGGGAGGGCAACAGAGCCAGACCTTGTCTCACAAAAACAAACAAAAAAAAACTGAAGAAATTAGAAGATGAATAATGGCTGTGGTAATTTACTTTCTTCTAAGTAAAGGTCTTTACCTACTTTACAAGAAAGATCTTTACTTACAATAAAATAAGTTACCCGTAAATGGCCTTAAATATTGATTAGGTTGTAAGAGAGAATATGAAATTAGATAAAATGTAGCAATATTTGATTTCATCATTTCCTTCCTCACCCACACCTCTTCTGGAGTGGGCAGTCAGTCACATGATCTTGCCCCTCTTCAGCGATTGGACTGTGGCTGTTACTATCAGGAGATGCCCGTTTGTAGGTCTGCTGCTAGAAGTCTGAGATAGACTGGCTCAGAGACAAGCTGTGCCAGTAAGAACGCCCTAAGAAACTGTTCAAGCCAGAGAGAGCAGTTGCCAGCGGGCAGTGGTTACTGGAGCTGGAATGCCAGATGAAGTCTGATGGGTTTGGCTCTGATGGGTCTTGTGCATCCAAAACCAGGTAACCAGAAGGAGCCAGTTGATCAAGCAGATATAGAAATATCCCCAGAGGGAAACAGAGGTATCTTCCAAGAGATGTCAAAGATTTTTCCACATCCCAATTGCTACCTGGATTCCTGAGACTTGGTTTTCATTTTCTCCTGTGAATCTAGTGACCATATACCTTTCTCCTTGCGGTAACATGGGACGTAACTGATTTTCTTGAATGCGAGAGAGCTTTAACTAAAAGAAGATTGACACTTAAGACAAAATGAAATATTGCAAATAGTCAAGAAGATCTACACTTGGGTCCAGAATGTTATAGAATTAGAAAATAATTTTCTGTGGCATCAGAGATTAAAAAAAAAAAAGCCGTTGAGACCAGGAGCAGTGTGGCTGTGAATCCTTCCAGAGCCCAGATGTACAAGGCAGCAGAAGCAACAAAGGCTGTGGCCAGCAACAAAGGCAGAGTCCCCGGTAGGCGGAGGTCCCCATGCAGAATGTGGTGCAGCAGTGAACCCAAGATTTTCCTTCACAGGGCAGGGGAACTATTTCCTAATAAGCACTGGCACTCCGGTTAGTAACCAGCTGATAGGATTATATCAACCTGTCTCTAAGTCCGAACAGATTATTCAACTTTTTCGAGTGGTATTTTAGAATACATAGGTCAAAGGTGGGCATGATGGCACACACCTGTAGTCCCAGCTACTTGGGAGGCTGAGGAGGGAGGTGTGCTTGAGCTCAGGAGTTCAAGTCAGCCTGGGTAACACAGGGAGATCCTGTCTCTAAAAATAAATGTTAAAAAAGAACATGTAGATCAGAATTTGGATGACTTTTTTTCCTCAGGTGCAGAGATGGTAGGGGCATGCTTTCAATTCCTGGTACATGACTTTCTTTCTGGTCTGCTTAGCAATATGTGTGAAATGTGGCCAAGGATATGGGGCTTGTGTGGAAGAGTACTAATATGTGTTTGTACAGTTGTGCCTGTGCCATATAAAAGCCTCATCCAAATAAGTCTGTACTTCTGTCTTAAATTCCAGAAACCATGGATGCATACAATAAGCATATTGGATAGGTTCTCTAACCCAGAGCTTATTTGTTTTTATTATTATTATTATTTTAGAGATGGGAGTCTTACTATGTTGCTCAGGCTGGACTTGAACTCCTGGGCTCAAGGAATCCTCCTGTCTCAGCCTCCTGGGTAGCTGGGACTATTAGATGCACACCACCACTCCTGTCTCAAAGCTTGGTTTTTAAGCCCTATATATATTTATAAAATATATTCATAATATATTTTATAAAATGAATATATATATATTTATAAAATATATATAAGGCTTAAAATTTTAACGTTAAGAATGCTGTTTCTCTTTTTTAGTTTCTATTGGCCAATGGAAAGAACATCAAGGGATTGTAGGCCAAATTTATAAAATATTTACCCAGGAAAAGGCTGGTTTACTTTCGTGTATTCAAGTATTGTCATTGTATAATTTAGGTATTTATACTCCCTGGGAAGGTGTTTCTTGGAACATTTTAATTATTGAATCTTAAGAATATTAGTTTTTATTAATTCATCATTTATTTGTTTATTTTTATTTTTTATTTTTTTGAGACCTAGTCTTGCTCTGTCACCCCGGCTGGATTGCAGTGGCACAATCTCGGCTCACTGCAACCTATACTTCCCAGTTCAAGTGATTCTTCTGCCTCAGCCTCCCAAATAGCTGGGACTATGGGCACCTGCCACCATGCCCGGTTAATTTTGTGTGTGTGTGTGTGTGTGTGTATGTATGTGTGTGTGTGTGTGTGTATATATATATATAAGTAGAGATGATGTTTCACCAAGTTGGCCAGGCTGGTCTTAAACTCCTGACCTCAGGTGATCCACCCACCTCAGCCTGCTAAAGTGCTGGGATAACAGGCGTGAGCCACCACACCCGGCCACAATATTAGTTTTTAAATGAATGATTCCAAGCTAAGTTTTGCTATTGGAAATACAGGAGTTAATTATGACAATTATCATTTGATGTTGTGGGGGCTAAATGTGGGTATTTTTGGTGTTTTTCATTTTTTTGTTACATATGTTAAACTCTGAGTCTTTTGACAACACCAAAAGGCATGATGACAACTTTATATACATTTAACTTTGCTTTCAGGGAGACTAGTTCAAGGCAGTAAAACCTCAAAATGGATTTGCAACTGAATTAAGGTTTTCTGAGTAGAGGTAAAGCTGAGATAGCCAAAACTACTTCTGCTATCTCTTTAGAAAAAGTACTTTTATTCAGTCTGTTCTTATAAGAAATAAGTGTGATTGTTTTCTTTTTTACCATAAGTAGAATGAAAACAAAATTAGAAGTCATTACTTTTTTTCTCCAGCTTACTTTTTGTTATTGAGGTAAAAATTACGTAATATAAAACTAACCATTAAAAGTGAACAATTCAGTATATTTAGTACATTCATGTTTTGCAACCACCACCTCCATGTAGTTCCAAAACATTTTCATTACCCCAAAATTAAAATCCTGTACCCATTAAACAGTAACTCAACTCTTTCCCCTCAAAATCACCAGTCTGTTTTCTGTCTCTATGGTTTTACCCACTCTGATTATTTCATGTAAATGGAATCATACAGTGTGTGCTATGGTTTAGATATGGTTTGTTTGCCTCCACCGACACACATGTTGAAATTTGATCCCCAGCATGGCAGTATTGGAAAGTGGAGCCTACTGGAAGGTGTTTGGGTTACGGGAGTGGATCCTTCATGAATGTCTTGGTACTGTTCTCAGTAGTGAGTGAGTTCTCATTTTTAGGAGAATGGATTAATTTTCATGAGAAAGGATTAGTTCTCACGGGAGTCAGTTGTTAACTCCCTTAAGACATCCTTTGCATTGCCCTCTTTTTGCACATATCTGTTTCCACTTTGACCTTCTCTCCCACTCTCCATCTCATGTTGTGATGCAGCATGAAAGCCCTTGTCAGATGCCAGGGACATGTCCTTGAACTCCTCAGTCTGTGGAACTGTGGCCTAAATAAGCCTCTTTTTTTTTTTTTTATAAATTACCCAGTCTTAGATATTCTTTAATAGCAATACAAAATGGACTAAGACAATATGTATAACCTTTTATGCCTGGCTGCTTTCACTTAACATCTAATACTGCTTTCTTTTGTGTTTGAATTTTTTTTCTAGTGTGCCTTTTTGATTCCCTTCTCACTGCTTTTTCTGTATACTTTTTAGTTATTTTCTTACTGATTTACCATGAGTATTACAATTAATATTGTAAGTTTATAGCATTCTAGTTTGAAATGGTGCCAGTGTAGCTTCAATAGCATATAAGAACCCTGCTGCTATATAGCTCTGTTCCCCCTTTATGTTATTTTCACTAATTTTATCTTTGTATATTGTATTAATATAGATTTATAGTTATTGTTTTATGCACGAGTCTTTTAAATCACCTGGGAAAAAGAAGTGGTACAACCCCAAAATACATAAATAATGAATTTCATGTTTACCTATGGTTACCTTTACCTGTGATTGTTATTTCTTCATATAGCTTTGAGTTCCTGTGAAATGTCCTTTCCTTTCAGCCTGAAGTATTTCTCTTTAGCATGTCTTGTAGGGCGGGCCTAGCTCCTTTAGCTACTATATATCTGGGAATGTCTTCATTTCTCCTTTAAATAAAGGAGTAAATTTGCCTTTAAATAAAGGCAAAATTTACAAATTTTGCCAAGCATAGAATTTTTGGTTAAGTTTTTTTTTCTTTCTGCTTTTTAAATATTTTACCCCATTGTGTTCTGGCCTCCATGGTTTCTGATGAGAAATTGGCAGTTGATTTTATTAGGGATTGCTTGTATATAATAAGTTGCCTCGTTTTTGCTGTTTTCAAGATTCTCTCTCTTGTTATTGGCTTTTGACTTTGAGTATAGTATGTCTTAACATAGATCTCTTTGAGTTTATCCTACTTGGAGTTTGTTGAGCTTTGTGGATATGTAGATTCATGTCTTTCATCAAATTTGGGAGTTTTCAGTTATAATTTATTCATATATTCTTTCTGCCTCTTTATCTCTCTGTTTTTCTTTTGGAACTCCAATTTGCATGGGTTGGTATGCTTGATAGTATACCACAGGTCTCTAAGGCTCTGCTTATTTTTCTTCTTTTTTCTTTCTACTTCTCAGTATAATTTAACAGTATATAAAATATGCATAGGAGTATCTTCACATTTGCTGAGTCTTTCTTCTGCCTGCTCACTTCTGCTATTGAACCCCTTTAGTGAATTTTTTACTTCAGTTACACTTTTCAATTTAAGAATTTCTGTTTGATTCCTTTTTATAATTTCTGTCTCTTTACTGATATTAGCTATTTGCTTATACATTGCTTTCTTTATTTCCTCTACTTTTTTTGTCCGTGTTTCCATTTCCATTTAAGACAGTTAATTTAAAGTCATTGTCTAGTAAGCCCAGTGTTTGAGTTTCTTGGGGAATAGTTTCTGTCAATTTATTTTTTTCCTATGAATGGGACATACTTTCTTGTTTTTTGGTAGGCCTTGTAACTTTTTTTTTGAAAGCTAGTTGTTTTAAATATTGTTATGTGGTATCCCTGGAAATCAGATTCTCTCCCCTAATCAGGGTCTATTATTGTTGACTCCTGAGGGCTGCCATCTGTTTAGTGATTTTTCCAAAGACTGCATTCTTTACTGTGTATTATTACTGAAGCCTCTGTTCTGTTGACATATGGTTACCGACATTTCCATTTTGTTATCTCACTGGTCAGCCAGTTATGTGACAGAGGATTTCCTTAAATGTCTGGAGCCAAAAAGAAAAAAAAAAAAACAAAACACCAAACTTTTTTCTAGTCTTTGCAGCTTAGTTCTGACCTAAGTCATTCCCTCAATGCTAAACCAGGTCACCCATGGCTCTGCCTTAGCCTTCACCTCCTGCTATGCAGAACCCAAAGATCCACCTGTGAGGCAAACCTATGGTCCTCTCAGGTCTTCTCTGAGCATGTGGCAGTCTTAGGCATGGATTTTTCACCCTAGCTTCCACAGCATATACATTTTTTATTCCCTCTAGAAACTTCCTTCTTAGCCTCTGCCTTCCCTGCTTTTTGGCCTGTCCCTTACCAGTTTTTATTCCCTCCAGAAACTTCCTTCTTAGCCTCTGCCTTCCCTGCTTTTTGGTCTGTCTGTTGCTTCCCTATCCATTGTCCCAGGCATAGGTAGTGTGTGTCTTTAAATCTTTCAATACATGCCACTGCTACCTGAAACACCACTGCAGCCCAAGGGACCAGGAATGAAACAAATATCAGCCTCTGTGCAGCCCCTCAGGGAACCGCCAGGCAGGTCAAAATACATACCTGCAGTATTTTAAGAATAAGGTTTACTTTAGCTCCCTGATACCAGCAAGCCACACTAGGAGGGCAGGCCACCATCCCCATGGCTGCCCCATGGTGCTGGGGTTAGAGCATGGTGGGCAAGCGAGAGAAAAGACCCCAGCGCTTTCTTACTCAAATCCAGCTGCCTTTTTCTTCATTCAGCATATTCTTTACTATCAAAGGTTTTTAATTAACTCCTAGAGTTCTGAAAAAGCTGGTTGTGTCAGTATTTGTTAGCTTACTCATTACTTTAGTTCAGGCACCACTTGTTTGAGTGCCCTACTCCACCATTTTGTATGATGTGATTTGGTAGTTCCTTCTGAAGGAAGACAGTCCCACTGCATAGAAATCTAAGTATGAATATTTTCAATGAAACATGCTGTTGTTCAGGCAGCCTTTTCTGCCTGAGATTATTGAATTAGACGTTCTGCAGTCTCTTGCCCTGGTGTTGAGCCCTGGGAGCTGGATGGAGTCTGAGGTGGATTGTTCTCATCCTCTTCCCTCTTGCTGCAGGTTCCCTCTCTGAATTTCCTGGCACAATGCCCTGCTGTCTTAAATGTTTACTAATATTTGCTAAAAAAAAAAAAATGATTATTTCAGTTTAGCTATATAAGGTGAAAATGGTTTCCCATTTTCAGAAGAATGGTTTACCACCTTTTGGCTGGCACACCTGTATAGCTAACACAAATGTGATTTAAAATTTAAATGAATTTGCAGAGCCTGAAAGAGCCTCTTCTTTGACTACCCAGGAGAAAAACAGGTGGCAACACTTTATGTCTTAGAGGATGTTCCTCCCGATGCCTTAATTAGAAACTTGTAGATTTACTTGCAGTCCAGCTATGTGCTCATTTGCATAGTTTAGTCTAAAGGCTTTACCTAGAGTCACAACTTGATTGTTGTCCAACTCACACTGGGTCACTAACACTGCAAGCTTGACCTATATGTGAAATCATGGTGCTGGTTCCTCACCAATTTCATGACTGAAAAGTTGGTTTACTTCATTTCTTCTTGTTGGCAGTTCTGTTAAGTGTCTTGCTTCAGCTATGTCTGCAGCCTCTGGACAGGTATAGTGGAGCAGTGTTGCGGGAAGTCAGGGACCCCAAACGGAGGGACCGGCTGAAGCCATGGCAGAAGAACGTGGATTGTGAAAATTTCATGAACATTTATTAGTTCCCCAAATTAATACTTTTATAATTTCTTATGCCTGTCTTTACTGCAATCTTTAAACATAAATTGTAAAGATTTCATGGACACTTATCACTTCCCCAATCAATACCCTTGTGATTTCCTATACCTGTCTTTACTTTAAGCTCTCAATCCTGTCAGCTGAGGAGGATGTATATCGCCTCAGAACCCTGTAATAATTGCATTAACTGCACAAATTGTACAGCATGTGTGTTTGAGCAATATGAAATGTGGGCACCTTAAAAAAAAGAACAGGATAGCAGCAATTGTTCAGGGAATACGAGAGATAACCTTAAACTGACCGCCAGTGAGCTGGGCGGGACAGAGCCATATTTCTCTTCTTTCAAAAGCAAATGGCAGAAATATCACTGAATTCTTTTTCTCCGCATGGAACATCCCTGAGAAAGAGAATGCGCACCTGGGGGTAGGTCTCTAAACTAGACCCCCTGGGCTTGGTCGTCTCTTATGGTCGAGACTGCAGAGGTGAGATAGACTCCAGTCTCCCATAGCACTCCCAGGCTTATTAGGAAGAGGAAATTCCCGCCTAATAAATTTTGGTCAGACCGGTTGATCTCAAAACCCTGTCTCCTGATAAGATGTTATCAATGACAATGGTGCCCGAAACTTCATTAGCAATTTTAATTTCGCCTCAGTCCTGTGGTCCTGTGATCTCGCCCTGCCTCCACTTGCCTTGTGATATTCTATTACCTTGTAAAGTACTTAATGTCTGTGACCCACACCTATTTGCGCACTCCTTCCCCTTTTGAAACTCCCTAATGAAAACTTGCTGGTTTTTGCGGCTTGTGGGACATCACAGAACCTACTGACATGTGATGTCTCCCCCGGACGCCCGGCTTTAAAGTTTCTCTCTTTTATACTCTGTCCTTTTATTTCTCAAGCTGGCCGACACTTAAGGAAAATAGAAAAGAACCTACGTGAATATCAGGGCAGGTTCCCCGATAGAGCAACGTACTATTTTGCTCAGTGAGGGACACTGTAGGTCATAGAGTCCATCTTGGATGGGTATCAACTTGAAGTTAGTGTCTGCCTGCCTGCCTGTCTCTCATATGTTTGTCTGGGGGGCCTATCTGTATATATACTTTTGTCTTATTTGAAGATTCCAGTTTTTTTCATAGAGAGGCAATAAAAGATGCCCAAGGATGTTCTGACTCCCTTTCAACTTATCCTTGTAAGGCACCATAGAGAAGGTATCTTAGGTCTTTTGTTTTTTCAGACTGTGGTATCATCAGTTTTTCTCCAAAGTGCTGGCTGCCTCTCACAACATCACTGCAGTGTGTTGTCATGCTGGCAGTGTCTTTCTATTTCTCTATGGGGTGGGAATGGAGGCAAGAAGATATTCTTTTCTAGCACATTTGGCAAGGGGAGTTCAATTCAAAACTCTAAGGAATTGGTTTTTCAAATCTGTGCCCCCTTTGTTCTTTTTTTAAAAAAAGGACATTTAATATTTCTCAAGTGCAAACTTCTCATTCTGGCTGCTATTTATTTTCTTCATTCTCTAAATTTATTCTGTCAGCATTTCTGAAGCTGCCTCTGCTGGTTGCCAGGCAGTGGCTTTACTCCTTTTGGAGTAAAGATGAATCTGACCCCAGGGTAGGATCAAAATCTGTACCAGTAGGTCCCATTTCTGGCTTTTTGAGCTAATATAGTCAATCTAATTTCCCTTGCATGTGATAGCTATTAAAACATTTTAAGACAGTGAAC
This sequence comes from Pongo pygmaeus, assembly GCF_028885625.2. Taxonomy (NCBI): domain Eukaryota; kingdom Metazoa; phylum Chordata; class Mammalia; order Primates; family Hominidae; genus Pongo; species Pongo pygmaeus. The sequence goes on from NC_072387.2 coordinate 34,145,182, forward strand.
ATGCTTATTTAAGACCGGAAGAGACTCGGTCACAGAGGAAGAAGGAGGCAATTACAGAGTGGGAGTGGGCAGGCTTCGGTGGTTTGGAGACTTTGGGAGACATGAATAATATAAGGGATTGGTTGAAAAGAGGGAGGGAGCAGGGTAGAGGCAAGAACCTTTGCTCAGCTTGTATTTTTTAGGGTCAGTATTCTCTGGCAATAATCTCTCCAGCTTCTTTGGAACGAAAACATGAATAGTGTATTAGATTAAAAATCACAGGACTCCCAGGCTAGCACTGATTCTCCATTCAACCCTGCCTCTTTCCTACCATGATGGACAAGGCAAGGAGAGGAGGGACAGAATGCTTTCTCCTCCGCCTCTCACTGTTCCTGTGATTTTCAGATTGTACTATTAGCAGAGTTCTGCAGACACTATAACAGCAAATACTGATGATCTTCTATAAATGTATGTGGAATTCTATTTGATGATTCTTGTTTAACGCCACAGAGATTTTGGATAAGATACAAGAAGATTACCCATTATGTGGCAAATGAGACCAGTTGGGATAGCTACAAAGCAGAGACTCTGACTTCTGTATACTGCACAGGAAATTGATTCTCCCTACTCTCCTCCTGTCATGTATGATACCAATGTAATTATAGAAACAGAACTCAAACATATTTTAACAAATGTGGTACTGGAAAATCATACAGCCCTACTGGCTAATTTTCCTTAATTTCATGATGTTTTACAAATTGGCAGTTATTGCTCCCTGTCTACCCTGACTCGTTTCTCTACTAAGCTTGCTTTTTCCTACCCCGGACACAGATCTGATCATAATCTTCCATATATCCCACCCAAACAGCTATTGGTGAGTAGGAAAAATGGTTTAGGCTGATAAAGAATGATTCACAGCAATGGAAAGAAAGCCAGCCACTGAAGTAACTTATAAAATGAATCCAGTAATTCAGATGTATTTATAATTTTATTTGCCTGTGTGGTCCTAGTTAGACTTGGCTCTGCACAGGGAAAGGAGGGGAAAAAGAAACAATTTTAGGGGAAAAAGTGAAAGATGGTACAAAAATTTGGTGAAAATTACATAGTCCATATGCCGCTTTGTCATCATTAGGCTAATGTTTTCAACAAGCTGTTTTTTGTGGTTCAGCAGAGGAAACTCGGCAGTGTAATTGCAGTCATGGAATCCTACCTGGCTTTAGTTCCACCATGGCTACATCCTGCCATAAACGGAGACTTCGGGAAGGTCTAGGAAATATTGTGGTGTTAGTGTCTTTAGTTAAAAGCCAACCATTCAAAGTTGTCTGGCCCAAAGTAACGTTTCCACACTTAGAGAAGCCACCCAACCTCTGTCCCTGTTTAGGCTAGTGTGAACAAATTCATCCTGGCCATGTTGTCTTCCTAGAACTCCTATGAGAGTCCAGATGTGTTCCCCCTGAAAACTAAATCTATTCTATAAGGACCTTTGGCTCTCTTAGCTGCTTTATTTTTTGTTTTCAACCATGTATGAGAGTGAGTGTGCAAAATAGGCTTTTTAATAAATTATGCATCCTTAAATAATATATTGTTTCCATTCCAGTTAGCTTTAGGCCCCCAAACCAGATCATTAGGTCTCTGGAATTGGCTGAGACAAGCTGGCTTTTATGTCTCTGATGCCTCTTGGCCCATCCTTTTCACCAAGAGAGGATTAGAATGGATTCACTGCAAGGGCTGCAGGGAAGTGGTGTATTTAGTGCTTTGCAGTGCCTGCCACAGACTTGAGTGTCAAATTCCTCCTTTCTCTAAAGAGCATAAAATTCCCATCAGACTTGGAGAGCTAAATGCAATTGAAACATTGAGGGGAAGAGTGTTCCTTGGCACATTTTCCCCACCCGCAGATCCTCGACAGTGCATTTCCTCCCGTGTAGTGACTATTAGGAGTGCAAAACCTGAATACTTTTTCAAAATTAGAATGACCACAATAGTAAATAGGACAGAATGGGAGTGGTATTGAAGTAAGAATTTGCTTATAGGATTAAACCAAGTCCAAAATATTTCTCACTCACCTTCAAAAGATAATTTTGAGCTTCTGAACATACCAGATTTGCTGGTCATGCTACTGAGTAGTTTGAAAGCAAATTTCAGTCACCAAATGGACGTAAGTCTAGAAGGACCCTTTACTTCTTTCTGTTGTCTGTTTTAATGGGTGCATTCTGGAACCAAATGCGAGTCATCCTGTTTTATCTTTTTCCCTTTGCCCCTAAGTTTCAGTTGCTTGTCTGAGTGTACAGCTAGATTGTTTGCCTTTTGTAAAGGTGAGCATATGAAGCAGACATGGTGGAGCCTTGGGGCCCTAGTAGTGCAGAATTTTTGGAATGGCAGCAATGTTACCTCTATAGTGTCAGCTTTGTTCTTTGGATTTGCATTGCATGACCCGTAATACCAGGTGGAGGAAACCATGTTGAATTTCTCTGGGGGCCACTGCTCAGCAGTTGTCAATCTTTAAGTGCTTAAAAAAGTCTAGCATTCTTCCTTTCCAGAGGGCATCCTGTGTTTACACATTTACGCTGTCAAAATCAAGCCTAGTGGATAGAGGAGTTGTAGAACAGGGCAGACAGAATCAAATCAGGCCTGGTGTAGAGGTGTACCTTGGGAAATACCTCCAGTTGTTTTCAGACACTTGCAAATATGTGTAAGTAATAAGTTTTATCAGATAGCTTTTTATTTTAATGTTTCAGGAAATGGGATAACACAACCTTTTCTTGTGAATATCTTTTGTTCTTTCAATAGAATGTGAAATCATTACACTCTAAGTAGCAAGAAAAGAATATCATATAAACATGTTCTGGAAGATCTGGGCTTTAATTTTGTTGTGATTAGTGTATTTCAGAGAGTGAACATGTTTGGAAGAGTATTGAAAATACTCTCCTGGGTTGTGCCGGTGTTCATGGGTTGGACAAGCTCACCTTTGACAGGCAGGCTTGGATGCTGCTGATTGAGTTATAGAGAGGGCTTTGCATGTGAAAAAAATAACATTTTAAGTTGAAATGCCATAATTAATCATTTCCCCCTTTGATTCATGTTATAGAAACCAAATTAACATAATTAAATTATGTATATTTTTACAATCATATATTAATAGAAATGAAAAATACTCAAGGTGTTGGAGACCCCAAATATCCTGACTTGATCATTATTCTATACATGTCAAAAATACTTACATGTAACCCATAAGTGTGTAAAATATTGTATCTTAATAAAAGAAAAATTGTATATGTATATTTTTAGAATCAGTAGTGCCTTGAAGGATAAATATTCTGATAGGTAGGCAGTGGTTAACTGCAAATGATCTGATTGGTGGTCTGGATCAGAAAATTGGAATTTCAAATTAGAGAATATGTTTCTGACTTGACATCATAAGCATAGATTCTTTAAAATGCTTTTAATATTCACAGGCATTTGGGGAAGAATGAGCTAGATTCTTTTTTCCTTCATCTAGCTTAGATATTTCTACATTTGCTATCCTCAGTACATCATATCTCAGTAGCTCTTCCCCCGGCTTGAGTTGTCCTGGAAAGGTGCAGACCTCATGAGAGGTGGAGGATGGCAGGGAAATAACCAGGTCATCTCTGGGGTCTGCAGAAGGGTAGCATTCTAATTGAGTTCTGAGACCACACGTGAACTCTGCCTCAGGACATTGCAGTCCTTGTCCTGGCCACACACTTTATTGCATGTGAGTGCCCCACACTACCCAACCAGCTCAACCAGCTTCACTCTGCCTCATGAGAAAGCTCTTATTTTACTTGTGCCAGAGTAAAAAAGGTTGAAGTTTGCCAAGTGGAAAGGAAAAGACAGACAACATATTAAGTGATTTTTAAAAAAAATTTTTATATATTCCTTCTGGAAACCGTTTTTGTGTTTGACTTGATGAAAGTATACATGTATACTTGTATGCATGTTGTAGAAAACTATAACAGAGAATACAGGCCAGTATTCTCTGTGGTCGATTAAAATCTCTTGTTGGTAGAGTTATTCAATAGGGAACTCCCAATTTGACAAGTTAAAACTCCTAAACAAAAAGGTGTCTTATGTTTTGTAGTCTTGTTCTTTTGAAGGAATTTAGGAAACCTCTAACTTTTTGGTTTTCTTTTCCTAGTGCCTTTGTTATTGGGAAGAGGAATTTTTATTTTTTTTTCTAGAGGAAGGGAAATCTCTGGGCTAGATCATTGCCTGGGACAGGATTCTCTTGCTAAATGCCCTGCATACCATCTTCCATCCTACTGCAGCAGACTCACCTTTTAGAAACTCTTCTATTGTGGCATCAGCTTAGTCTAGAAATCTGCTGCCCACTATGGTCTCTGCTAGCCACATGGGGCTGTTTAAATTCAAATTAATTAATGTTAAATAAAATCAAGGTTTTAGTTCCTCAGATGCACTCACCACATTTCAAGTGTTCAGTAGCCACCTGTGGACAGTCCAGAACATTTCAAGCATCATAGAAAGTTTTATTGGACAACACTGATCTAGACCCATAATGGTTTTCAATTTCTTTAAGACTTTAAATGTGAACTCTTTAGCCTGGCCTCTAAATCTGCCCAAATTTTGCCATCTGTACAGATTGAATATAATTTACCAGAAGGGAGAATGCAGAAGGTAGTCAAGAAAATCCACGTTGGTATAACTCATGTGAGACCCGGGTGGTGGTGGAGAGACATTTAATTCCCTTCTGAAGAAGGCATGGCACTTGGACAGACAGGAGGTAGTCCAGGTAGCTCTGGGATAATGTGTGAACATGAAGACCAATTTGAGAGTATAGAAGATCTTGGTCTTGGTGAAGGGTAAGGTGAATAGAGGACAGCGGGAGAGAGATAGGTGGCCTGTATTCTCTGTTATAGTTTTCTATAGGGGACTGTCTTCTCATGGTCTTCAGCCTGTGTTTGAATTCAAACATTTCAGTCTCCTTTGTCCTCAAAAATAGAACATGAAGGAGTGGATTCACTCATGGCAAAGCAGATGGGAACAGGGGTGTTAGTGAATAGTGTGGACTTCGGACTTTAAGGAATGATGATGAGAGTTAGTGGTCCACAGATTCTGGAAGGAGCACTGTGGTGATCTGGTGCAAATGAGAGGGAGTGGGCGATATTACAGAGGGTTATGAGGCAAGTAATACCTTTACAGAAAGTCAAATTTTAATGATGGAATGAATGTAGAAATGTAAGAACTTTAAGATGAACAGAACGTGACTCATGATAGCTCAGGAGACCCAGAAGATAGAGTGGATAAGTAATAGAGGTGCAGGTGGCTCTTGATGACAAGAACTTGGCCTTCAACTCTGTGTTCCTAGCACCTGTCAAGGCACTTGATGATTAATGGATTCTGTTAAACATTTGTTGCCTCTGTGGGGAAGGCTGGGCTCACCAAGCTAGTAGTTGTGGAGTATGAGGGAAAACAGAGTTCTGTGTCTCAGGCGGTAATTTCAGCAACAAGTGAAGAAGGCAGATAATAGGCTGGGGAGAAGGGTAGAGGCACTTAGTGACAGGCTGGCAGCAGGTGGAGGATGTGGCAGGGAGTACTGCTGAATTTATAGGATTAAAAGGCCCCACTGGGGAGCTGCTGAATTGGTTGAATTCCCTAGACCCTAGATGCCAAGGTAAATGCCTCTGGGGCAGCTCTGGCACTTTTCAATAGTGCTGCCTGTGGCCCTGAGAGTGTGCCAGCAGGTGGGGTTCTTCTGAGGCAAGAGGGCAGGACTGGTGGAGTCAAGCAGAGGGAGCCAGCTCTGCAAGACAGCTCCTGGGTGGCAGCTTGCCTTCCAGCACACGTGTTATGCAGCAGAGACATGGTAAAGCCTTGTTGTTTGGAAAGACAACTTTGGCAGCAGGATAGCTGGAAAGCCCTACCTTGGAAATTAGTCCTGGGGTTGAATTGTAGCTGTGCCACTCACTTGCTCTGTGACCTTGGGCAAGTCAGTTCACCTCTAAGGCTGTTGGCTTCCTCATAAAATGAGGAGAATAATTCTTAATCTCCCTATCACTGGAGGCTGCTTTGTGGAGGAAAGTGATGGATGTGAAAGCATGCAGTAAGCTGTAACATGCTACAAAAATGCAAGTTATTTATAAGTTGGGTTTCAGGGGCAAAGAAAGACGACTCAGTGAAGATGTCTTTCCAGTAATCACTGTGAGTTAATGACAACATGAATCAAGAATATGATAATGGAAAAATTAGGGAGACAACAGAAATAAAGGCTTCTAGTAAGAATTTTAAAATTACACTTGGAAACCAGGTAAGCAAAGGGAGGAAGGCAATAGGATGAAGGAGAATGAAGGCTTGTAAAAGATAGTAGGATTCTGGATTTGAATGGTTGAGAGAATGGTGGAAACATTAACCTAGAGGCAGAAAGAGGGAAATACTGGAAATCAAGATGATAGGCTTTGTTTCGGACTTATTAAATTCTCTGTACTACCGGAACATCCTGATAAAAAATGGTAACAGGACATTCTGGTTGTAAGCACAGAGAAAAAATTGAGACTGGGTTTGGAAGCCAGCCACCAGAAGCAGTGTTTGAGGTTTTGCAATAGAATGTTATCACCCAGGCAGCCATGTAGCATTAGAAGAAGGCCAGGGATAAACTTTGGGGCAGATAATGCGATTTGACTTCCTTGGGTGTTAGGTCTTCCTCAAGGTAAACGTAGTTTTCTTACTGCTTGTATGGTGGCCATGACACTTATGACTGTCAGCACTACATGTTTATGTGTTCATATTTTTCACATACTTTCAATTCTTGGAGTTTAGGGATTGTATTAATCTTGTGTACCATAGACACCTGAACATAAGCTAAATGTCTACTGGCACACAGTAAAGATTTGAATATGTAATTTTGAAATAATGAATCAGTGCCCTGAAACAAAGGTAGTCATTGTTAAGGATGATCTGGAGAGGCCTGGGTGAAGGATACCACCCTGGGCCCATTCCAGGTTAGTGACATGAAGAGACCAGTTGATATTGTCAGTGTCTTTCTCCTTTGATGCTCTATAGATTGAGTTGAGAACATAGATTGTTGATTGTGGATTAGGAAAAATAGGAGGTCAAGGGGATTAAGACAGCATCAGTCTTCATGAAGTTCAAGGTGGTTGGAGAGGTGGGTTAAGCTGAGGAATACCAGTCTAGAGTGATTCACAGTAGCTTCTAGAACAAAACACTTTTGCAAAACAAGACAGGTGGAATTAAACTGGGGGCAGAAATTGAACAGGAGAGAAATTTCATGCTCTACGTTCTTGGGTGTGACTGTGCTAATTGTGTGGCTTTTGTGGGTTGGATTGCATCCTTGAAAAGATACGTTGAGTTGTTGAGCCCTAAACCCCCCTGCACAGTATCTTAGAATGTGACCTGATTTGGAAATAGAATCATGGCAGATTAGTTAAGATGAGTTCATAAGTTGAGGCTTTCATGCAATGATTGATGTTCTTCTAAGAAGAGAGAAGAGATGCACACATATAGGGAGATCACCATGCAATGATGGAGGCCGAGATGGAAGTTAGCTGTAGTTGTGTACTAAGGAATTGGCAGCCAGTCACCAGAAGTGGGGAAGAGGCTAGGAAAAGATCCTCCCTACAGGTTTCAGAGGGAGTGTGGCTACCTTGAATTCAGATTTCTTGCCCCAGGAGCTGTGAGAGAGTACTTTTCTGTTGTTTGAAGCCACCCAGTTCGTGGTACTTGGTTGTTACAGCCCTGGGAAACTGACACCATGGCTCAGGGGAAGCAGAAACGAAGATCATGGAGACCAGGGTGGTAGAATCACAGATGCAATGCTGAAAATTTGGAGAACAACATGGAGAGATAGAGTGAAGAAAACAGAAGGGGAATGTTCTGGAGTGTTCTGTAGCCTTCATAGCTAACTGCTCATCTCATCCTAAGGCTCCTTGTATGTCAATCTCTTTGAAAGCAAAGTGAGAGGCTTTTGCCATTGCCATCAAGGTGCCCTCTACAGCCATGTTTGTATTTATCTCAGCGGCCCGGGCCTGTCAGTTCCTGGCATTTGGGTTTAGGTTTACTTGGTGTGGGTGCTTGGTTTCTTTTAGAGATATTATAAAAGGGACACTGTATATTTGAATAGCATGGAGGACTTCAGGTTGAATTGGGTCAAGGTGCTTCCCACTCCCTACCCAAAAGAATTCTAATTGCAGACAACTCAATCAAACAATATAGCTCAGTATATTTTTCTGAAGAGAGGGAAACAATTGGAATTGAAGTGACTAATTCCTTTTGCAAGGTCCTCTCGGAAAACCAGAAATTCTAGAATGGCTTTCTGGAGAAAAGTCTTTGAAGGGTTTGGGAAACTGTTTAGAGAAAAGAAAGCAAAGAAAAATCTGGGTTCAAGGAAACAGACTTGACAATATTGAGGATGTAGGGAGTGTCCAGACACCCAGCATGCTTGACTGTCTGTCCCTCTCCCATGACTCCAGTTTGGATTTGATGAAAATAAATGTTTTTAATTTGTTAGCCTGGAGCTTCTCCTGCATTGGAAAGTGATTTTGGGATTAATGCTAACGTTTTAGAAGATTTTTCCCATATTGAGTGTAAAATTAAATGTTTGCGTACCCCATAGTGTTTACTTTAATTTTTCCACACTCTTCAGGAGTTGGCAGGTATATAATTCTGGATGATGGCACGTGCTGTGTGTACTCTCCAGTCCTGATGCTGCAGGGTTAGGGCATTGGTGCCTTTTGTTCAGTCCATGCAGGGAAACGTGCAGGCAGAGAGCTGGTCTGAGACGTCTCCAGGCAGATTATGGGAATGGCTGCTCCCACAACAACAAAAAATGGCTCCTGGTGGAAAAAGAGAAATAGAGGTAGTCTGAACTCGTGGACAGGTTTCTTTCCTCCTTCTTAGATATGAGTATTTAATTTTTCTCTTTTTAGCTCCCTCTCTCTACCAAAACAAAACAGACAACTCTTTGAAAACACCTCCAAATGATTTATGTGCCAAAGATGTGTGAAAATGATCATCTTAGATGTTGTTGGGGGTGGGAAACAACCCTCAGTGGTTTGTTCCATTCTTATCTGTCCTTGAAAATAGTTGAGAACAAAGGAAGACTTGGGACTGACTGCCTTGGATGTGGTCTGGTTTGCCCTGTAACTGACAGAGTGATGGGTTCCCGTCGGGTGACGGCATTGGAGTAGAACCCAGGCTGAGACAGCACTGTGGTCCTTGGCTGATGCACCGAAGAAAAATGTGTCAGATAGAAACAAAATTACTGTGTATCCATTTCTGTGCATAACTATAGTGGAAGAAAAGCAAAATTAAAAAAAAAAAAAACACCAAAAACCCCGCGATCACCATTCTCTGTGATTCAGACTCTTTTTTTGTAGTAAGAAGTGCCATGCAGCTTTCATGAACTTGCTGTTATCTGTTAGCCACACTCCATTGCCATGGCCCATCTTCTCGACCTTCCACTCTTATTGTGGGTTTCCCTGTTAATCGGATCGTGCCTCCCCCCTCCTCTGCAAACAACTTATAGTTTTGGGAGATGATAATCAGGTATAAAATCCTTCCCGAGTCTGAGTCTGGGACTTCAGTCATTTTCCAGCCTGAGAGGCTGGAGCAGCCTGGCACGCTCCCCGGCAGTTGTTTTTCTTAGTTGGTGCACTGCTTTAATTGGCCACAGTTCTCCTCATCTGTCATGAAGACTCTTAAAGCTCATACGAGAGTAATTTTCCCCACCTCCTTTATTGCAAGTTATTTTCTCTTGACAGGGCACACCACTGATTCTCTGGAAGGCTTCTCTGCTCGCTTTCTCCAGAAAGCCGTTATTTGCTGTTTCTGCAGGCTGGCCGATTGAGTTACAGCCCGAAGAATGTTGAACCTGGTTCTCAGCTGCAGGATGTCTTTCCCCAAAGTTCTTGTACTGCTAGGCCTACCCTGAGGATTCACATATGTGTATTGGTTTACAACAACATTAAAGCGTCCCCTGAACTCCCCAACCCGCCTGCCCCAGGTGGGTAGATTACTTTTAGGACTATGAGGTAGTGCTCTCACAGGGGTTGGAGCTCAGGGTTGGCCTGCAGTATAAGCCAGTTCCCTTCTGGCTGGTTTCACATACATTTATGGCCTTCTTTTACACCTAATAGGCTTGCTTTGGGTTTTCAGGAAAAAATTCTTCATGCAATTAGAGAGAGATTCTGTGGTCATTTACCATAAAAGGTTGAAAGCTTTAATAATGTAAAACATAAAACAACCCCAGAAAGTAAGCATTAATTGGATCTCTAAGTATTGCATTTGATAAGATATACATAGAGAGTGAAAGATCATAAACAGAAAAATGACTTGCTGATATTACAATTTGAGGTTATTTTAGTAATGGTGTATGGGATGAAATAGACCAGGAAACAACTTGGAAGGAGGGGCCTCACCTTAGCACATTGCCGTTAGACATTAAGCCTGTAGCAGCTGCAACATCCAAGGTGAGGTTGTGGTTGAGACTGTAGTGAGCGATTTGTATGCAGTTCCTACATCACCACTGTCCCCGTGGACTGCAGTTGGTCCTCTTGCTTGTTAGTGTTCTAGACACATAAGTTTCTTAACATGAGTGATTTCATAGTAGAGTCATATAATTCTACGAGATTTTGTATGTAGTTTTATGCATGTGGACTAATACTTCTGTGGGTTTCAGTCTACACATTTGTATTTTATTCTTGTCATTAGAGTTCTGAAATGATTGTTGGCAGAAATGAATTCTCGTCTCAACTGAAGTGCCGGGATGCCCTTGCTTTCCTTTAACCAGTAGGGGGAGGTAGGAGCCATGTGGAATTACAAATGGAGGCTTCGGTGAAAGCCTGTTCAAGTGTTGTTCAGAGTTTCAACAACAACAACAAAATGTTATCCAAACCATCATTTCCTTTTTTTTTTTTTTTATTATGAGTCTCTAGTCATTCTTAATTTTGTGGCAAATTGATGGTCAAGAAGGCCAAGTTTAGCCTGCAGTGGTGTTTTGTTCGGACTGCACTGTGAATATCGTTAGGTGGGGGCAGGCACTTTCCAATTGGCCACAGTCCTCACTACTCCTAATGTCCTGGCATATCTTTTTTAACTGCCTGGTGCCCTTGGGTCATTTATTTGCATGGTACACAAACACAAAGTACATTTTCATATTTCTTCCTTAAAGAGAATCAAATAATAAAGCAGATTTCTATTTTATTTCTATTTTTATTTGTTTCTCCAGCTGTCTTATGACTGTGATATAAAATGAACAATGAGATGCTTAAAAGGTTTGAGAGGAAACAAAATTGCTAACGAATAGGATATAATAAAAAGGCTTCCACCCAGGATAATATTATTAACCAGCCAGTTAGCCCTTGAGTGTGTGACATTGATCTTATTGACTGCGCTTAGCAGAGTGGGAAGTTTGTATGTTTCAGTTTACTGTGTGAACAGTCCTAGTAGTGAATGATTCTGGTTTAACCTTTTTCAGTCTTTCTGGAAATATTTTTGCTCCTGCGTTTCCTTTATTCCTCAAATGTTGCTAAATTAACTCAGGCCTTGGAAAGCCCTGAATAGTCATCTCCATTTCACATACTTCTCTTATTTTTTCAATTGGAAGTGTTGATCTCAAGACAAGCTGAAGGCTGAGCCTGGTTGCATTGATCTGATTGATTCTGCCGTGTGCTCTGCTCGGCCTCCATGGAAAGACCATATCGAGTTCGTCCACTGTTGTGAATGAAAATAATCAGTTGGTGAAAGCACAAAATTAGAAACCTCTTGGTATATTTATTTCTGTGTCTCAAGAATTCTGATTTAAAGCAGAATTTATTCCAAGTAATGTGAACAGTAGGTCGTTCAGGAGTCTTGGATGAATCAATGTTTTCTTCCCTCCTCTCCAAGAAAATCTATTTAAAGCAAAGGTCAAATCTGTGCTGGATTTAGAACCTATTAAATGTAAGTCTGGAAAACAGAGACACTTCTCTTTTTTTTGTTCTCCACATAGTTTCAAGCACTGGGGACACTCTGATCTTCTGCAAATCATCATTTCCCACGTATTCCTGGTGTTTGTAACTTTCCTTTTGTTCTGGAGGATGGAGTGTAACCTGTAGTGTATATACTGAGTAAATTTGCGCTCTTTTGAGTCTTGGGCTTATTACTTTTAGAAATAATTTAAACTTTGAAAGTTGTCTTGGAAGAGTTTATTAGGCTTTGAATTATACCTGAGAAGAATGTATTAATGTATAGATTAATCAACTCATTTAATTAAACTGCTTAAAAATTGACTCCTCCTGTTTGTGGTTCCTCCCCAACCCCTCCTATCCTGTCACCCTCTGGCCTCCTCCATCTCCATGAAGGCTGATAAGCTGTAGTTGGATGTGACAGCCTTAGTCACAGCCCCTGCCCAGGCCTCACACTCAGTTACTGAGCCCAGTCCCCTTTGCTTCCGTAAAGGCTTCAGTCCCGCTGCTCCCTCCGTCCAGGCCGATTAGATATATGGATGTTGGCATAGTCTCTGAACTGGACTCTCTGTTTCCCATCTTTACCTTTTTTATGTCATTCTTTCATTCGGTAAAGATTTGAATATACTCTGCAGGCCAGGCTGTGCCCTCGGCCCTGAAGGTACAATCGTGAAAGAGTCAGCCAGGAAATCCTGGCCCCTGCAGCTGATTCTCTAGTGGGGAGTGACATTGTCACTTTTACTGACAGTGAGCAAAATGTGTCAGTAAAAGATGTAGAAGATGGACATGGTACATGCCCCAAGGGAAATAAAGGAGGAAAGGGAAATAAGGAGTTTGCATGGAGAAGTGTAATTTTAAGTGGGGGCATTCAGGAGGGCCTCCCTAAGAAGCCACACTGAGGTGGGGTGAGTCGCGTGGAAATCTGGGAGAATGGATGCAAGGGAGCAGCAGGTCAGCCTATTAGAAGAAAAGCAGAAAGTTAGTGGGGGTCTGGCACGAGACAAGGTCAGAGGGGTGCTTGGCCTCGCCGACCATCAGAAGGCACTTGGTTCTTATTCAGATGGAGACCAGAAGCTTTGGAGGACTTTGAATGCAGTGACAGGACCTGCCTTCCATGGTAACAGGGTTTGTCTGCTGGGTGGAGGCCCAGGGACAGTTCAGGAGGCTGCTCTGATGGTCCAGGTGAGGGAGCGTGACCCTAGCAGTGGCCTGGTGAGATATGGTCAGGGTCTAGATGCATTTCAGAGGCACAGGTGGCATTGTTTGCTGATTGATTGAATATATGGGGTATGACGGAAAGGAAGAAGAATGATTCTGATATTCTTGGTGTGAGTACCTGGAAGCATGGAGCTGTCCTGGACTGAAAGAGACAGAAGCGTTCACTGCTGTGTTTCTCTGGGTGGTGTTCCATAACTATTCCATGCAGGGCCATGCAGGCTTGGGAGGGAGGGGACCACGAACTCAGTTTGGGTCACGCTATATTTGGGATGCCTGATTGGACTACTGTTTGGGATGAGTTTTGTCCTGTTGGAAATCACAGAGAATAGGGCTCATGAGGAGCGGATGCGGCACGAGCCTGAGGGGCAGGAACATGATGTAGTACTCCAAGGAGACCTCTGTCTCCAAACCAGAAACTTACAGCTGCCTTGGTCATCTTTATTCTGACTTTTAATGGGGAGGTGGGTCCAGAGAAAAAAACAAGCAGTACATGCTAAATGACAGTGACACTCAGTATCCCAGTATCAGGGAGGCAGTAGACACTGGGAAGCACCTGGCCAAGAGCATGTGTGTTTATTTCTCAGGGGTAACAGTTCAATGGGAACATGGGCTCAGAACTCCCAGACACTGTAATGTTTCAAGAGAAGCTAGATAACAGAGTTTTCTTGTGGAATCTCTTGGCTTTTAAATTTTGGCTTAAAAATATTTCTTTTAATGGGATGAACAATTAACCTCTTGTCAACCTACTTGTTGTATTTCCTGGCCACTCAAATTCGCCATCAGGACCTTGTGTGCCCTGAAGTACAAACTGTTCTACTTCCGCCCGCAGGTAAGTCTCAGTCTTCTTGGCTGCGGCTCTGAATGCCCAGGATTCTGATGGAATCCTGCTTCCTAAACCCTGCTTGGTTTTCATCCATGGCTCTTAACAGCTCATGACACCGTGTTCTGTTTTTATTTGTGTAGTGTCTGTCCCCTCACTAATGTGTAAGCCCATTGAGAGCTGGGCCTTTGGAGTTTTGTGCACAGCTGTGTTCCTATAGTCGATGTTTCATGACTGCTTATTGACTGTATGAATGGCCCACCAAGCTAACGTCTCAAATACTTTCCAAAATGTCATCAGAAGGCCCTTGTCACGGCCCCAATGAAGAAGGGAGTTGTGGAGCAGAGAAGAGCACATGGCCCACAGCGGCCATGAGCAGAGTGCTCTGGCTGGGGTCAGGAGTTCAGGAGGCAGCAGATAGTCCCGAAACAAGGGGTGGCAAGCATTTCTTCAGCACCTGCTGTTTGCTAGGTGATTTGTTTGTTTGCTTTTCTCACCCAGTGGGAGTGGTAAGGAAATGACCCAGGTGATCTCTTTTTCCATTCTTCAGCCAACATTGATTGAAAGGTTATATGACCCACAAAGAGCAAGTGACAGCTGCTGGATGTTCATTTGAAATTTACAGACGCTGATGGGGGCGTAGTGGTGGAAGTGACTCTCATCAGGCTGTCCAGGCACAGCAGTGTCCCTAGAGAGCAGCTCTGGGTGTTCCAGGGCCTAGAGAAGCTTCCTGATCCCCCACCATCCCAGCAGGCCTTCCCACTGCCATCAAGGGGAGCAGTAGGCAGCTCTTAAACCAAAGAGCCAGCTCTCTCTCCATGGCGTTGATATTCAGCGACTTCTGATCTGCGGTCACTTGGTCCCCACCCCTCCCCAGTTCCTTGCTTGTTGCTTTCTTAGAGATTGGCTCCTTTTTCTGCTGGCCACATGCCTATTACTTATCCCCATTTCCTCTCTGGTCCTCTCACCGTTCACCGAGCACTGTTTATTCTTTTTAGTAAATACACTTCTTGGTTTTGTCTGTTATCGCAGGCAGAGGTGATACCACAGGCAGAGGTTAGGCTCCCAGCATTCTAAGCCTCCTTAACTGGCTGGGTCCTTGTTCCAATCCATCTTCCATACTGTTGGTGGGTGATCTACAAATAAAAATTCAAGTATGCTATTTCTATCCATACGAACCTTCACAAGCTCCCTGTAGACTCTGGGATGAAGTCCAAGTGCTTCCTCCCAGCCTGCCAGAGTCCCCACCCTCCAGCACCTTCCTGAAGCGAGCCTGTGGCTCACCATACTTTACAGGCCTGGGATACTCACTGCCCCAACAGCCAGACATGTGGTGATCTTTGGCTATTTTGTGCTGTTGTGTCGCTGTTTCATTCTGAAACTCTTGGGCCTCTAGGATCCTGTGCACATTATAGGCCCTTCCTGCCTAAGAGTTAATTACAGGATTTTGTTTCTTGCTCTGTATTTCAGTGTTAACATCCATCTCCATGACCTTCACTCCTTGCCAGTCTGTGTAGAATAAACAATGGTGAGGAGAGCCCCAGCCTGCCCCAAAGCCCACCCTCATGCACCCTAGTTTGTTACGAGTTCTACACAGCTGGAAGCCTTTCAGCCAGGTGTGTGTGTCAGGGAGAAGATGAGACTTCTACCTTACTGTATCTGCAGTGCTGAGGCCACCGTGGAAATGAGATGTTTTCTACATTTTTTGCTTATTTTTTTCATT
This sequence comes from Pongo pygmaeus, assembly GCF_028885625.2. Taxonomy (NCBI): domain Eukaryota; kingdom Metazoa; phylum Chordata; class Mammalia; order Primates; family Hominidae; genus Pongo; species Pongo pygmaeus. The sequence goes on from NC_072387.2 coordinate 34,160,855, forward strand.
TACTGATTTTTAAAGTTTATGTATAATAGAGTGTGCCACTGCCATTACCAACTGGAGACTCTCATGTAGAAAGTATTTCCAATTTTAAATGTGGTAACGGTGTCCTATGTGAGCATGAGATATTTTCCTGATATAGCAGAGGATTTGTAGACAGCTGTTCTTATCTCTCATATAACTCTCTCTGTACTCCCCAGCGCCTGCTGATTCAGGGAGCACTGAGGAGGTCCTGCTGGCAGGGCTTTCCAGAACCACGCCCTGTGGGCTAACCTGCAGCCTGGGAGCCTGTGGGGGACAGCCCAGCTTCAGCCCTTTCTGTCTGGCGCCTTTGCTTCCGCAGGTTCCAAATGTGAGCCTGTGCTCCCATTTTCGTCCTGTGGCTATGATCTTCACTGCCAGTTTGCACAGCCTGCAGCTGCCACACATGCATTTAGAATATTTTTAAATGATCTTCCTTGACTATTTCTCTTTCAGAAATTTGTCACTGTTTTCATTTGCTGTTTGCACAAGACTAAATACAGCCTGGGCACATTATAATTTTTCTAAGAGTCAAAGGGACTTTAGAGACAGTAAGTGCGGTGGCTGTGTCTTCAAAATATTGAAGTTTTAAGTTTAAATCTCCAAGAGTCAGGAAGTTAAATAATTAAGTTGAGATTACCATGTTCATTTTCTTTTTTTTTTCCCCCTTTCTTTCTTTCTTTCTTTATTTTTATTATTATTATACTTTAGGTTTTATGGTATATGTGTGCAATGTGCAGATTAGTTACATATGTATACATGTGCCATGCTGGTGTGCTGCACCCACTAACTCGTCATCTAGCATTAGGTATATCTCCCAATGCTATTCCTCCCCCCTCCCCCCACCCCACAACAGTCCCCGAAGTGTGATGTTCCCCTTCCTGTGTCCATGTGTTCTCATTGTTCAATTCCCACCTATGAGTGAGAATATGCGGTGTTTGGTTTTTTGTTCTTGCGATAGTTTACTGAGAATGATGACTTCCAGTTTCATCCATGTCCCTACAAAGGACATGAACTCATCATTTTTTATGGCTGCATAGTATTCCATGGTGTATATGTGCCACATTTTCTTAATCCAGTCTATCATTTTTGGACATTTGGGTTGGTTCCAAGTCTTTGCTATTGTGAATAATGCTGCAATAAACATACGTGTGCATGTGTCTTTATAGCAGCATGATTTATAGTCCTTTGGGTATATACCCAGTAATGGGATGGCTGGGTCAAATGGAATTTCTAGTTCTAGATCCCTGAGGAATCGCCACACTGACTTCCACAAGGGTTGAACTAGTTTATAGTCCCACCAACAGTGTAAAAGTGTTCCTATTTCTCCACATCCTCTCCAGCACCTGTTGTTTCCTGACTTTTTAATGATCGCCATTCTAACTGGTGTGAGATGGTATCTCATTGTGGTTTTGATTTGCATTTCTCTGATGGCCAGTGATGGTGAGCATTTTTTCATGTGTTTTTTGGCTGCATAAATGTCTTCTTTTGAGAAGTGTCTGTTCATGTCCTTCGCCCACTTTTTGATGGGGTTGTTTGTTTTTTTCTTGTAAATTTGTTGGAGTTCATTGTAGATTCTGGATATTAGCCCTTTGTCAGATGAGTAGGTTGCGAAAATTTTCTCCCATTTTGTAGGTTGCCTGTTCACTCTGATGGTAGTTTCCTTTGCTGTGCAGAGGCTCTTTAGTTTAATTAGATCCCATTTGTCAATTTTGGCTTTTGTTGCCATTGCTTTTGGTGTTTTAGACATGAAGTCCTTGCCCATGCCTATGTCCTGAATGGTAATGCCTAGGTTTTCTTCTAGGGTTTTTATGGTTTTAGGTCTAACATTTAAGTCTTTAATCCATCTTGAATTGATTTTTGTATAAGGTGTAAGGAAAGGATCCAGTTTCAGCTTTCTACATATGGCTAGCCAGTTTTCCCAGCACCATTTATTAAATAGGGAATCCTTTCCCTATTTCTTGTTTTTCTCAGGTTTGTCAAAGATCAGATAGTTGTAGATATGTGGCATTATTTCTGACGGCTCTGTTCTGTTCCATTGATCTATATCTCTGTTTTGGTACCAGTACCATGCTGTTTTGGTTACTGTAGCCTTGTAGTATAGTTTGAAGTCAGGTAGTGTGATGCCTCCAGCTTTGTTCTTTTGGCTTAGGATTGACTTGGCGATGCGGGCTCTTTTTTGGTTCCATATGAACTTTAAAGTAATTTTTTCCAATTCTGTGAAGAAAGTCATTGGTAGCTTGATGGGGATGGCATTGAATCTGTAAATTACCTTGGGCAGTATGGCCATTTTCACGATATTGATTCTTCCTATCCATGAGCATGGAATGTTCTTCCATTTGTTTGTATCCTCTTTTATTTCCTTGAGCAGTGGTTTCTAGTTCTCCTTGAAGAGGTCCTTCGCATCCCTTGTAAGTTGGATTCCTAGGTATTTTATTCTCTTTGAAGCAATTGTGAATGGGAGTTCACTCATGATTTGGCTCTCTGTTTGTCTGTTATTGGTGTATAAGAATGCTTGTGATTTTTGTACATTGGTTTTGTATCCTGAGACTTTGCTGAAGTTGCTTATCAGCTTAAGGAGATTTTGGGCTGAGACAATGGGGTTTTCTAGATATACAATCATGTCATCTGCAAACAGGGACAATTTGACTTCCTCTTTTCCTAATTGAATACCCTTTATTTCCTTCTCCTGCCTGATTGCCCTGGCCAGAACTTCCAACACTATGTTGAATAGAAGTGGTGAGAGAGGGCATCCCTGTCTTGTGCCAGTTTTCAAAGGGAATGCTTCCAGTTTTTGCCCATTCAGTAGGATATTGGCTGTGGGTTTGTCATAGATAGCTCTTATTATTTTGAGATACGTCCCATCAATACCTAATTTATTGAGAGTTTTTAGCATGAAGGGTTGTTGAATTTTGTCAAAGGCCTTTTCTGCATCTATTGAGATAATCATGTGGTTTTTGTCTTTGGTTCTGTGTATATGCTGGATTACATTTATTGATTTGCGTATATTGAACCAGCCTTGCATCCCAGGGATGAAGCCCACTTGATCATGGTGGATAAGCTTTTTGATGTGCTGCTGGATTCTGTTTGCCAGTATTTTATTGAGGATTTTTGCATCAACGTTCATCAAGGATATTGGTCTAAAATTCTCTTTTTTTGTTGTGTCTCTGCCTGGCTTTGGTATCAGGATGATGCTGGCCTCATAAAATGAGTTAGGGAGGATTCCCTCTTTTTCTATTGATTGGAATAGTTTCAGAAGGAATGGTACCAGTTCCTCCTTGTACCTCTGGTAGAATTCGGCTGTGAACCCATCTGGTCCTGGACTTTTTTTGGTTGGTAAGCTATTGATTATTGCCACAATTTCAGCTCCTGTTATTGGTCTATTCAGAGATTCAACTTCTTCCTGGTTTAGTCTTGGGAGGGTGTATGTGTTGAGGAATTTATCCATTTCTTCTAGATTTTCTAGTTTATTTGCATAGAGGTGTTTGTAGTATTCTCTGATGGTAGTTTGTATTTCTGTGGGATCGGTGGTGATATCCCCTTTATCATTTTTTATTGCATCTATTTGATTCTTCTCTCTCTTCTTCTTTATTAGTCTTGCTAGCGGTCTATCAATTTTGTTGATCTTTTCAAAAAACCAGCTCCTGGATTCATTGATTTTTTGAAGGGTTTTTTTGTGTCTCTATTTCCTTCAGTTCTGCTCTGATTTTAGTTATTTCTTGCCTTCTGCTAGCTTTTGAATGTGTTTGCTCTTGCTTTTCTAGTTCTTTTAATTGTGATGTTAGGGTTCAATTTTGGATCTTTCCTGCTTTCTCTTATGGGCATTTAGTGCTATAAATTTCCCTCTACACACTGCTTTGAATGCATCCCAGAGATTCTGGTATGTTGTGTCTTGGTTCTCGTTGGTTTCAAAGAACATCTTTATTTCTGCCTTCATTTCGTTATGTACCCAGTAGTCATTCAGGAGCAGGTTGTTCAGTTTCCATGTAGTTGAGCGGTTTTGAGTGAGATTCTTAATCCTGAGTTCTAGCTTGATTGCACTGTGATCTGAGAGATAGTTTGTTATAATTTCTGTTCTTTTACATTTACTGAGGAGAGCTTTACTTCCAAGTATGTGGTCAATTTTGGAATAGGTGTGGTGTGGTGCTGAAAAAAATGTATATTCTGTTGATTTGGGGTGAAGAGTTCTGTAGATGTCTATTAGGTCCACTTGGTGCAGAGCTGAGTTCAATTCCTGGGTATCCTTGTTGACTTTCTGTCTCGTTGATCTGTCTAATGTTGACAGTGGGGTGTTAAAGTCTCCCATGATTAATGTGTGGGAGTCTAAGTCTCTTTGTAGGTCACTCAGGACTTGCTTTATGAATCTGGGTGCTCCTGTATTGGGTGCATATATATTTAGGATAGTTAGCTCTTCTTGTTGAATTAATCCCTTTACCATTATGTAATGGCCTTCTTTGTCTCTTTTGATCTTTGTTGGTTTTAAGTCTGTTTTATCCGAGACTAGGATTGCAACCCCTGCCTTTTTTTTTTTCCATTTGCTTGGTAGATCTTCCTCCATCCTTTTATTTTGAGCCTATGTGTGTCTCTGCATGTGAGATGGGTTTCCTGAATACAGCACACTGATGGGTCTTGAGTCTTTATCCAATTTGCCAGTCTGTGTCTTTTAATTGGAGCATTTAGTCCATTTACATTTAAACTTAATATTGTTAAGTGTGAATTTGATCCTGTCATTATGATGTTAGCTGGTTATTTTGCTCGTTAGTTGATGCAGTCTCTTCCTAGTCTCGATGGTCTTTACATTTTGGCATGATTTTGCAGTGGCTGGTACCGGTTGTGCCTTTCCATGTTTAGCGCTTCCTTCAGGAGCTCTTTTAGGGCAGGCCTGGTGGTGACAAAATCTCTCAGCATTTGCTTGTCTGTAAAGTATTTTATTTCTCCTTCACTTATGAAGCTTAGTTTGGCTGGATATGAAATTCTGGGTTGAAAATTATTTTCTTTAAGAATGTTGAATATTGGCCCCCACTCTCTTCTGGCTTGTAGGGTTTCTGCCGAGAGATCCGCTGTTAGTCTGATGGGCTTCCCTTTGAGGGTAACCCGACCGTTCTCTCTGGCTGCCCTTAACATTTTTTCCTTCATTTCAACTTTGGTAAATCTGACAATTATGTGTCTTGGAGTTGCTCTTCTTGAGGAGTATCTTTGTGGTGTCCTCTGTATTTCCTGAATCTGAATGTTGGCCTGCCTTGCTAGATTGGGGAAGTTCTCCTGGATAATATCCTGCAGAGTGTTTTCCAACTTGGTTCCATTATCCCCGTCACTTTCAGGTACACCAATCAGACGTAGATTTGGTCTTTTCACCCACATTTTCACCCACAAGAAATAGTCCCACATTTCTTGGAGACTTTGCTCGTTTCTTTTTATTCTTTTTTCTCTAAACTTCCCTTCTCACTTCATTTCATTCATTTCATCTTCCATGGCTGATACCCTTTCTTCCGTTTGATCGCATCGGCTCCTGAAGCTTCTGCATTCTTCACGTAGTTCTCGAGCCTCGATTTTCAGCTCCATCAGCTCCTTTAAGCACTTCTCTGTATTGGTTATTCTAGTTATACATTCTTCTAAATTTTTTTCAAAGCTTTCAACTTCTTTGCCTTTGGTTTGAATATCCTCCCATAGCTTAGAGTAATTTGATCGTCTGACGCCTTCTTCTCTCAGCTCATCAAAGTCATTCTCCGTCCAGCTTTGTTCCGTTGCTGGTGAGGAGCTGCGTTCCTTTGGAGGAGGAGAGGCACTCTGCTTTTTAGAGTTTCCAGTTTTTCTGCTCTGTTTTTTCCCCATCTTTGTGGTTTTATCTACTTTTGGTCTTTGATGATGGTGATGTACAGGTGGGTTTTTGGTGTGGATGTCCTTTCTGTTAGTTTTCCTTCTAACAGACAGGACCCTCAGCTTCAGGTCTGTTGGAGTACCCGGCCGGCCGTGTGAGGTGTCAGTCTGCCCCTGCTGGGGGGTGCCTCCCGGTTAGGCTGCTCTGGGGCTCAGGGGTCAGGGACCCACTTGAGGAGGCATTCTGCCCGTTCTCAGATCTCCAGCTGCGTGCTGGGAGAACCACTGCTCTAGCCTCAAAGCTGTCAGACAGGGACATTTAAGTCTGCAGAGGTTACTGCTGTCTTTTTGTTTGTCTGTGCCCTGCCCCCAGAGGTGGAGTCTACAGAGGCAGGCAGGCCTCCTTGAGCTGTGGTGGGCTCCACCCAGTTCAAGCTTCCACGCTGCTTTGTTTACCTAAGCGAGCCTGGGCAATGGCGGGTGCCCCTCCCCCAGCCTCGCTGCCGACTTGCTGTTTGATCTCAGACTGCTGTGCTAGCAATCAGCGAGACTCCGTGGGCGTAGGACCCTCTGAGCCAGGTGCGGGCTATACTCTCCTGGGGCACCGTTTCCTAAGCCCGTCGGAAAAGCACAGTATTCGGGTGGGAGTGGCCCGATTTTCCAGGTGCCGTCTGTCACCCCTGGAAAGGAAACTCCCTGACCCCTTGCGCTTCCCGAGTGAGGCAATGCCTCGCCCCTGCTTCGGCTGGCGCACGGTGCACTCACCCACTGACCTGTGCCCACTGTCTGGCACTCCCTAGTGAGATGAACACGGTACCTCAGATGAAAATGCAGAAATCACCCGTCTTCTGGGTCGCTCGCGCTGGGAGCTGTAGACCGGAGCTGTTCCTATTTGGCCATCTTGGCTCCTCCTCCCATGTTCATTTTCTTATACAGCATCTTTGAGGTTTGCTTTAAAAGTTTTAGCACGTCTTTTAAGAAACTGGTTTTATCTTAAAGCAGATAAGTAGTTCAAGAATTGTAATGACTGTACCACTTATGTGCTGCTTATGCTGACAGAATATATATTAACATTTGTCACTGTGAGCCAAATAAAGATCTTAATGAGATTAATAACCCTTTATCTTCCTTTGGTAAAATTTACCTCATATACTTAATCACATAGTTCATTAAAAATGCTCTTTGTAAACTTAAGTTGTCTAGAAAATAATTTATCCAGTAGTTTCATTTTTCATTTGTAAATGTAATCTCCATTGTGCTCAGTTTGGGCCCTTTATAATTTTTCCAATTATCAAGGAGACTTTAGAAATAGTAAGCAGAATAGCTATATCATTATTTGTTAAAGTTGAAAATGTTAATCCCCAAAGGTCAGGCAATTAAGCTAAGGTTATTATGTTCATAGTAAAACTATTCCTAGTTAGAGTGATGATATTAAATGTGGCAGTGATTCATTGTGTCCCTGAAGTACACAGTGACTTCTAGAGATCTTCTCTGGGCAAATGGTGTGACAAGCAACTGTTCCGTGGGATTATGGAGGTCATTTTATACATAGCTGAGTGGTGGCTTGCAAATGCTGATTTCACATTCTTCTTGTAGTAAGATCACACTTTGAAATAATTTTCTTTTAGGAAAAAAACATCTATTTTGAGGAGAATTCCATCTTTTAAAAAATTACAAAAAGGATCCACAGTCAAGTAGTAAATGCTTCTTAAAACATATACATTATTTTTGAGAGATTTAACAGTATTCAAGAATTTGTTTGTTTAGTATATAAGAGGATTCCTAGTACTAAAATAAAAATCTAGTTTGGGGGAAAAATAAATTAAGTGTATTAGGGTTGCTATTTAATATCTTTTGAGAAATTAAAACAGTAAATATTTTCAGAGTTTTTTTTTTTAACCTCAATGATTTGAGCCCTGTCACAACTGTTAGTCAAATTTTCTTTCAGTAAATAGTAGTAATGAATAGTGTTCAAACTTTCTAGGCTCTGGAGCCTGAGTGCATAAATAGTCTCTTTCTTATAAATGATACTTGATCATTGACAGCATGGCCAGTTTTCTCTTATGCATCTTACTTCCTAAATCTGCCCTCTAACATTGCGTGGGATGCTTTTTCAGGAAAACGTGGGTTTTTAAGAAATTTGTGACTATTTTTTTTTTGAAAGGAAGAAACTAAAATTAGAGTATCTCAGCTACCCTGCAAGAGAGCTTCTTAGACAAGGCAAGCCCATGCACACAGTATGTCCCTGGTGTTCTTGAATGATCCCATGGTGTGTGTCTTGAAATCTCAGCAAACAGAAATTCAGTTCATTCATTAAGCATTAAAAGGTCTTCAACACACCATTGGTTATTTGGGAAATGCAAATTAAAACTACTAAATCTAATACTGCGCACCCACTGGAAGGTTAAAATTAAGGAGACTGAGCATGCAGGTGTTTGTGAGCATGAAGAACAGTGGCAGAGCTCACCTGTGAGCTCACCTGGGAACCCACAGTGACTCAGGCACTTTGGAAAACAGTCTTGCAGTTTCTGGGAGGTTAAACATGCACTTGCTCTGTGTGTGTCTGTATGTGTGGTATGACTGGGTAACTCCAATCTTGGGTTTCTACCCAAGAGAAATATAAACATAAGTCTACACAGAGACCAGTCACACAGATTCATAGAAGAATTATTCGTAATATCCTCAAAGTGGAAACAATCCAAATGTCCAATAATGGGTGAACACCTAAACAAATTGTGCTGTGTTCATACATTGGAATACTGCTTGGCAACAGAAATAATAAACTATTGACATGTGCATTAATATTGGTTGAATCTGAAAGCATCAGGCTAAGTGAATAGGTCACACAGAAAAGACTGCAAACTATGATTCTGTTTATATAACATTCTAGAAGAGGCCAAACTGTAGTAAAAAGAGGTAGACAAAAGGTCAGCAGGGCCTGGGGTGAGGGAAGGGACTTGCCTGTGGCATGGAAGGAGGGAATTTTGGGGATGATGAAAGTGTTCTGTATCTTGATTGTGGCCGGGGTTACCTGACTCTGTACCTTTGGCAAAACTTGTTGAATTGTACGCTTAAATGGGTCAGCTTTATTGTATGTCAGTTAATAAAGCTGATTAACAAAAGAGTATTTCTGTAGAGGCTTACATGCTAGTGTGAATGTGTGAATTCAATAAATTGGGTTGGCTTATTCTGAGAAGGATAAAAGTTTTTTTTTTTTTTTTGAAATAGAAACATTTTGTGGGAGGTAGGGATGGCCAGTGTAGAGAAATATGTCATGGGGTAAGTGGGAAAAGATAACCTGAGGGTACCAAACTGGCACCTGGGTGCTTGCAGGTGAGAAGCCAAACATCTCTTGAAAATGTTTGCTTAATGCCTGGGAGATATCATCCTGTCTTCCTTTGAATTATTAGCATTATAGGTAGTCCTTGAAATGTTACACATTTAACAGAAATTTCTCTTATCTACTTATGGACTTTAAATTTAGGGATATTCCTAGATTGGAACAAAGCAATATTCAGAGCAAAATGGTACAAGCTTTACCTGCCGCCAGCAACTGCCAGAGTGGAGGCCTTATGTAATTACTTCGGCTTCAGCCTTGGCAGCTTTTGTTAGCCCAAAGTGGATTTGCTATATTTGTGCTTTGAATTTTACCATTTACACTCATTAAGTTCTATAAATACAAAAGCATGGAGAGCATTAGTGCTTTCAAGAAAGAGGTGTGATTATGTTGGAAATGAACATGATAGTAAAAAGAATATGAGAGTGGCAGGGAAATGGTGACTGCAGCTGCACTGGGCGTGGGAGGCTGGGCAGGGAATGATCTGAAGAATGGGGGGAGGGCAATGGTGAGAAAAGACACAGCTGATGGTCGACAGGGGACAGGAGAAAGAGATTCACGGAGGGGAAGAAAAAGCATTGAATGTGTGGGATAAAGAAAGAGCATTATCATTAGATACTCACTAGCCCAATTAATTCAGGAGAAGGGAGTCTGCTCTGGAACTCAAAGGCTAAGCATGGTGTGGTTGAAGTGCTGCTAATGAAACTTGAACCATCTGCTTTGGGCATGGTCAGCTCTGAGCCCACTGGAATTTGCAGGACATCAAAGTGAGGGCTGCAGCAGCTGCTGCTCCATGGCGTCTAGGAAATCCCTCGTGGCCCCACCGAGCTGATGGAGGAAGAGGGCTCCTGCCCGTGCAGATTTCAGTGGTGCTGGAACCATTCATCTGCAGATTGGTAGAAATGCATCCAGGTTCTAGAAATTTTCATCTCTCCTGGCTTGTTTATTAGCTCCAAAGTGATTAGTAGTGGAACCACCTTTCGGATCCTGTGTACTCCTAGGTTGAGCAGGGCTGCACTTCCACCGTCTTTCAGGGTTCACCAGATGAACCTCTGAGGATCCTCTATGAATCAGCAGATACACAACGTCTCCTGAGATTATAAGGTGGCACTGTCTGTGGTGATTACATAATTTTAATTTATAAACTGGGAATGCAAAGGCCATGCTGACCTTGCTAAGAAATGTGAAGTTCAGAGGAGAACAAAACTAGGGAAAAAGGAAGGTAGGGGACAGTCGTCAGTAGCAGTCACTCACTTTCGACATTAAATTGTGCATTTGTTTAATTGTGAAGGAAAATACAATTGCAGAACATGCACCAAAAGCTAGAAATATACAGTTTAATATTAACACCTAAAACCAAAATACTAATTAAAGATTTTGGAATATTTTTTATCTTTCTGGGTATGAAACCTCCAGCCCTGACTTTTTATGCCTCTTATAACAGCTAAGTCCATTGTAACTTTCAGTAATTGGCTTTTTATTAAAATAAGAGACTGTAGTGTAAATTTTAGCAACTGGACTAAATAGGCATTAACAGGCCCTGGGATCCAACCATAATTTGTAACATCGTTCCTCTGGGAAAATGGATTCTAAGTGCCCAATAACTACCTCACAAATAGACTCTTGAATCATAGTCCATTTGAGAATAAGGAACTGTTTGTGATAGTAATACCTTCGATTGGCTCGCTTGAGAACTGCACAGAAGGGACCTATATTCCACCACGTGTGTGGTGAACCCAGCTCGTCTGAGTTTGATCAAAGATTATTGCCGAGTGGGCATGGAAAGTGCAGGAATTAAACTCAAAGTAGAGGCTGGAGACACGTCAAGGGTGGCGTTAGAAGGATGGACCTGGAGAGGTCTTAGTGGTAGGAAAAGGATTTCAATCCCAGAGGCAAAGGAGTGTATCTGAGCAGATGAAGGGCAGGGAGAAGAGAATGGAAGAGTAAGCAGGATTGAGATTGAGAACTAGTCATTTTCAAGTAAAATGTAACTCAAAGTGTACCAGGAAGGCTGAATAGCCCACAAAGAGGTCAGAGAGGGACGTTCCTCAGATCTCTGTGTCTCTCTCTGTCTCTCTTTTATTTATTTATTTTTATTTTATTTATTTATTTTGTCTGTCACCCAGGTTGGAGTGCAGTGGCACCATCTCAGCTCACTGCAACCTCTGCCTCTCAGGTTCAAGTGATTCTCCCACCTCAGCCTCCCAAGTAGTTGGAAATACAAGGGTGTGCCACCACACTTTTCTAATTTTTGGGTTTTTGTTGTTGTTGTTCAGAGATGGAGTCTTGCTCTGTTGCCCAGTTGGAATGCAGTGGCATGATCTTGACTCACTGCAACCTCCACCTCCTGGGTTCAAGTAATTCTCCTGCCTCAGCCTCCCAAGTGGCTGGGATTATAGGCACGCACCACCATGCACATCTAGTTTTTTTGTATTTTTTGTATTTTTAGTAGAGACTAGGTTTTACCACATTGGTCAGGCTAGTCCCTCTCCTCCTCCTGCCATGGAAGCAGAACCATGTATTGGCATCCAGTCTATCCTCATGTGTGCTGCAGAAATAACCCTAACTAGAGAAAGCTACCTTCCTAAGATGAGCATCTATGTCTCCATTTGTGCTGTGCCCTCTTACAAAAAGCCACAGGCAATGGGCTCCACATTTCAGAGATTTTTATTCCTCACTCTTTCCCTCCTTGGATCCATGCATAAGTCCAGTGGGGAGGCCCATGGGGCTAAAAGGCACTGAGTTAGACTGGGCCTCTACTGTAGCACCTGGATGCTCTCCCTGGGCCAAATCTGTGTACTTTGTCTCATCTCTTTGGTGACGTGCTTCTCAGGAGGTTTTTCTGTCCTTCATACACTGACCCCTGGCAGGCACACCCTCTAGAATTTCCCAGACTTACCTGAATTTCCTGGTGAACACACCCAGGCTGCCAAGCTGGCATTTCCCCAGGTCAGGGTAATTTTTTTCTCTCTGCCTAGATTCTAAAGGGCATTCTGTTGTTTTAGATAAGGAAGGCGTAGATGTTTTCAGGATGCTTGTTTGAGATTCAGAATTACAAAGCTAATTGACAATAAAAAGTATAAAGTTTTCTTTATTTATTTTAGAGACAGGCTGTTGCTGGACTGCAGTGGCATGATTATAGCTCACCAAAGCCTCCAATTCCTGGGCTCAAGCGATCTTTGCACCTCACCCTTCTGAGTAGCTGGGACTACAGGCATGCACCATCATGCCTGGCCAATTTTGTGCCTATATGTCCCTTTTATTCTAGTGACAGAGTCTCACTCTGTTGCTCAGGCTGGTCTTGAACTCCTGGCCTCAGGTGATCCTCCCTCTTTGGCAAAAGTGCTGGGATTACAGGCATGAGCCACCATGCCTGGCTTCTTTGTTTTTAATAAAAGTCCATTTAACTTTTATGCATAGAACATTATTCTATTAATGTTTTGTCTATCGCAGACATACCTCAGAGATATTGCAGATTTGGGACCAGTCCATAGCAATAAAGCAAATACTGCAATAAAGCAAGTCACACTATCTTTTTTTTTTTTTTTTTGGTTTTCTAGTGCATATAAAAGTTATGTTTACACTGTACTGTAGTCAATTAAGTGTGCAACAGCATTATGTCTTTAAAAAACCCAATGTGTGTGTCTTAATTTAAAAATACTTTTTACTAAAATATGCTAACAATCGCCTAAGCCTTCAGCAAGTCATAATCTTTTTGTTGGTGGAGGGTCTTGCCATGACATTGATGGCTGCTGGCTGATCAAGGTGGTGGTTGCTGAAGGTTGGGGTGGTTTTGGCAATTGCTCAAAATAAGACAACAATAAAGTTTGCTTCATCTGTTGACTCTATCTTTCACAAAAGATTTATCCATGGCATGTGATGCTGTTTGATAGCATTTACCCACAGTAGAACTTCCTTCAAAATTGGAATCAATTCTCCCAAACACTGCTGCTGCTTTATCAACTAAGTTTACGTAATATTCTAAATCCTTTGTTGTCATTTCAAGAATGTTCACAGCATGTTCACCAGGAGTAGATTCCACCTCAAGAAACCACTTTCTTTGCCCATCCATAAGAAGCAACTCCTTGTTTATTCAAGTTTGATCATGAGGTTTCAGCACATTGTTGCATCTTCAGGCTCCACTTCTAATTCTAGTTCTCCCGTTGCTTCTACCTCATCTTCAGTTACTTCCTCCACTGAAGTCTCAAACTTTTCAAAGTTATGCATGAGGTTTGAAATCAACTTCTTCCAAACTCCTGTTCATGTTGATCTTTTGACCTCCTCCCATGAATCATAGGTGTTCTTAGTGACATCTAAAATGGTGAATCCTTGCTGAAAGGTTTTCAATTTACTTTGCCCAGACCCATCAGAGGAATTACTATCTATGGTAGTATGAAATCTATTTCTGAAATAATAAGACTTAAACTCTAAATGACTCCTTGATCCATGGGCTGCAGAATGGATATTAGATAAGCATGCATGAAAACGACATTCATTCATCAACGATGTCTTCATCAGAGCTTTGGGTGTCCCAGTGCATTGTTAGTAAGCAGTAATATTTTGAAAGGAGTCTTTTGTTCTGAGCAGTAGGTCTTAACAGTGGGCTTAATGTTCGGTAAACCATTCTATAAACAGAGTGGTGTTAGCCAGGCTTTGTTTTTCCATTTCTAAGAATTGATTTAGCATAAATTTTCAGAATGGTAAATGAGCATTGGCTTCAACTTGAAGTCACCAACTTCATTAGCCTCTAACAAGAGTCAGCCTATCCTTTGACACTTTAAAGCTTGGGATTGACTTCTCCTCTCTAGCTATGAAAATCCTAGATGGCATCTTCTTCTAATAGAAGGCTGTTTCATCTACATTGAAAATCTGTTATTCAGTGAAGCCACCTTCATCAATTATCTTAGCTAGATCTTCTGGCAAACTTGCTGCAGCTTCCTCGTCAGCGCTTACTGCCTCACCTTGCACTTTTATGTTATGGAGGCAGCTCCTTTTTTAAACCTCATAAACCAATCTCTGTGAAGGCTCAGACTTAACACAGCTTCCTCACCTCTCTCAGCCTTCACAGAATTGAAAAGAGTTAGGGTCTTGCTCTGGATTAGGCTTTGGTTTAAGGGAATGTTGTGGTTCCAGACCACTTTCTCCATATCAGCAATAAGGCTGTTTTGCTTTCTTATCATTTGTGTGTTCACTGGAGTAGCTCTTTTAATTTCCTTCAAGAACTTTTCCTATGCATTCACAACTTGGCTAACTGGTGCAAGAGGCCTAGCTTTTGGCCTATCTTCTTTTGACATGGTGCACCATGCTTTTGACTTGGTGTACCAAAACAATTTCAATAGTAACATCAAAGGTCACTGATGACAGATTACCATAACAGATATAATAATGAGAAAGAAGTTTGAAGTATTGCAAGAATTATCAAAATGTGACACAGAGGCACAAAGTGAGCCTATGCTGTTGGATAAATGGTGCTGATCGACTTGCTTGACTCAGGGTTGCTACAGATCTTCAATTTGTAAGAAATGCAATTGTCTTTGAAGCACAATAAGGTGAAGCACAATAAAATGAGGTGTGCCTGTATTACATCAACAAAGAAGGCATTGCTAATGATGGCATGTGTTCACTGCCTGAAGTAGAAGAGATGTGTATTTTCCTTGATAGGGAAAATTCTTTTGTTGTTGTTGTTGTTGTTGTTTTTGAGACGGAGCCTCACTCTGTCACCCAAACTGGAATGCAGTGGTGTAATCTCCACTCACTGCAACCTCCACCTCCCAGGTTCAATTGATTCTCCTGCCTCAGCCTCCTGAGTGCTGGGATTACGGGTGTGTGCCACCACAGCCCGCCTAATTTTTGTATTTTTAGTACAGATTGGTTTTCATCATGTTGGCCAGGCTAGTCTTGAATTCTTGACCTCAAGTGATCCACCTGCCTCGGCCTCCCAGAGTGCTGGGATTATAGGCGTGAGCCACTGCACCTGGCCCAGATAGGGGAAATTCTTGATGAATAAATAGTAAGAGGAAGAAGAATGGGCTTTACTGAGTGTTTGCTGTATGCCAAGCTCCATGCTAAATAATTTACGTTGATTAGTGTTTTTGTTCATAAGAAAAGTGCTATGCAGTTTTTAGCTCCTTTTTACACATGAGAAAATGGCAATTTAAAGAGGCTAAGTGTCTTGCTGAAGGTCACAGAGGTAACAAGTAGAGAACTTGGACTAGAACCCAGGTCATCTGACCACAGTGCAGGGCTCTAGACTACATCTTTCTTAAATAAATCTTTATGAAATTGTCAAAAGTCACTTGTTGAGAATAAACACTGAACAATAATACAGTTTTCTGGAACCTGTTTCTCACTTTTAATAGTAGCTGATCCTCAATTTTACTAGAGGTAGGAGGATTCTTGTTCATTAAACATATTTCTTTAAGATTGTAATTTATACCTTATCATATAATAAATTGCATATGAATGTTACTTAATAGTCGTCTTCCAGACAGAATAATTTCAGCAGAATTCTGTGCTTCCTGATTAACTTAAACGATATTTTTATGAGCCCAAAATTATATTCTTATATTTGAGTGAGATATCCTGTTCATAGTCATAAAATTCACTGTGAAAACAAGAATGTCTGGTTTTTTTTGTTTTTTTTTTTTTTAAGAAACAGGGTCTCACTGTGTTTTCCAGTCTGGAGTGGTGTGTTCAGTGTTCACTACAGCCACAACTTTCCAGGATCAAGCGATCCTCCCACCTCAGCCTCTAGAGTAGCTGGGACTACAGACATGCAGCAGACATGCACCACCATGCCTGGATAATTTTTTAATTTTTTCGTAGAGATGGGGTTTCTCTATGTTGCTGAGGCTGGTCTTGAACTCCTGGGCTCAAGGAGTGCCTCCTGTCTCGGCCTCCTAAAGTGCTGGGATTACAGGCATGAACCACCGTGCCCAGCCCATTTTTTTTTTAAATCTAAAAAATGTTATTGTGCTTTAATTCCATGTGATAATGGACATTACACCAAGATGCTTTTAAGGCTGGTAGTAGTGTTTTGGTAGGTGTTGGCAGTTTAACTTGATTAGATACTTTCTATAACAATGGGAAAAATGATCAGCTTATTTCTTATGCTGGCGATGCCTGGAGAGAATGGTTTAATCTGAAGATCTCAGCAGGATTCAAAATTAATATTTTGTCATATTTTTATATCCGTTGATATCTTTTGGATGCTTTAAAGATTATCTTATGCAAACTGAGAAATGTTAGTGTTTGCCATTCAAGTTCCAATAATGCTATCTTTCCCCAAAAAGCACATTTGTTTATATGGAGTTTTCTATTCTAGGGGCACCAAGAATAATGTGTATGTAGTGTAAAGAAGTGGATTATTGTAAATTTCAAACAGATCTCACTATGAAGATATTTGCACCCATAAAACAGACCCAGAGGGCATTCCACTGAAATTTTAATGTATAAATGTGCAAAGCTGAACTGTTAGTATATTTATATTAGAATGGGTGTGTTCTCATTTCAAGAAACTTAATTTTGAATTTTATTTTGTTTTTGATATTAAACACACAAAAAATGTGATTTTCCCCTGTACGCTTGTTTCAGGCCACAAGGGCAGCCATTACTCAGCACTGCACTGACCTTGGGAATTTGCTGGGCAAGGAAAATGATGTGGCCCTCATCATTGATGGCCACACCCTGAAGTACGCGCTCTCCTTCGAAGTCCGGAGGAGTTTCCTGGATTTGGCACTCTCATGCAAAGCGGTCATATGCTGCAGGTAGGAACGTGCAGGCTGTGCACAGTTCACACTCTGCTGTGTCTGTATCCCGTGTTTATACAAAAGAAAGGGATGCATGGGAATTCTAGGTTTAAAGTTTTGTATCTAAAAAAGGCAAAACAAAAATACAAATTTATTTTTAACTGTTGGTGCACAGATTTTGCAGAGGCAGTTAGTGGTTTTTACATTTTCGTTTTGTTTATTGTCTTCTGAGAAGATAAAAAGAGTAAGAACCAGGGCTTCCAGTCACATTCATCATGGGGGATAAATTGGAAAAACACTGCCTCAAGCCCCTTTGAGAAATTACTGGGGTCCAACCTACTGCACATGTCTGAGCTCAACTTCCAAGACGTGTGGGGCTTTGATGCTTCTTTTCTGGCATTTGCTGGTGTATTTCTTTTCAGTTAAGGAAGAGCTTTGGTCGGGTTCATGTGATAGCAATTTTTGTGGTAAGATCTAACTAGAAATCTTTGTAGGTTCTTTATGGAGTCTGGAAAGGTTTTATTTTATTTTATTTTTTTCAATTGGCAGTGGCAGGAGATTGTTACATTACGTTGGCTGCTGGCTACGTAGAGGTCTAGTTCTGATAGAAATTTGAAAGTCAGACAGAATTATAAAGACAATAAACCACTAGAAAGATGAGTGGTCACCAAAGGTCACAGAGAGCTGGAGGGGCTGGCTAGTGAAGCATCGGTAGTGGAAAGGCATGTCAGTTTTATGCCTATGGTCACAGGATATTCAGGGACCATGGGGATGAGGACAAATTCAAATGTGTTTGAAACAATGAATGACAAGTCTGTGGTACCTTTAAGTCAGGAAACCTGGTGCAGCTATGAGGGACCTGGTGCAGGGAGCAATGGCCAGAGCACCTGAAAGTGAAATACACTGCTTCTGGGTTTTATGATGGCCTCCTTCTCTTTTCCTCGAATAGCTTGATTGTGATACAATTCACATACCATACAGTTCACCTGTTGAAAGCAATTCATTGCCTTTGAGTATATTCACAAAATTATGTAACCATCATCACAACCAATTTTGGAATATTTTCATTACCCCGTAAAGAAACTCCTGTATCCATTATCAGTTAATCCCATCTTCCTGCACGCCTTCACCCCCACCCAAAACAACCAATCATCTACTCACTTGTCTCTCTAATTAGCCTGTTCTTTTTCTGACTTCTCTCCATCCCTGTTGTTGCATGTGTCAGTACTTCCTTCTTTTTATGGCTGAGTAATATTCCATTGTTCAGATGTACCGCATGTTTATCCATTTCTCAGTGTATGAGAATTTGGGTTTTTCACACTTTTTGACTCTTACGTGTAATGCTGCTGTGAAGATTGATGTACAAGCTTCTGTTTGGACATAGGTTTTCGATTCCCCTGGGTACGTACCTAGAAATGGAGTTGCTGGGTCATGCAGTAACTCCATGTTTAACCTTTTGAGGAACTGTGAGATGGTTTTCCAAAGTGGCTGCACCCTTTCTGTTCCCACTGGCAATATGTGATTGTTTCAATTCCTCCATATCCATGCTAACACTTGTCACTAGCTATCTTTTTGATTAATTAGCCTAGTGGATGTGAAGTGGTATCGCATTGTAGTTTTGGTTTGAATTTTTCTGTTGATTAATGATGTTGATCGTTTTTTCATGTGTTTATTGGCCGTCTGTATATCTTCTTTGAAGAAATGTCTATTCAAATCCTTTGCCCATTTTTAAGTTGGATTATCTTTTTATTATAGAGGTATACGGGTTCTTTAGCTACTCTGGATACAAGTATCTCATCAGATGGATGATTTGCAGTTTTTCCCCCTTTAGGTTACCTTTTCACTTTCCTGATAGTATTACTTGCACAAAATTATTTTGGCAAAGTCCGGTTTATCTATCTTTTTCCTTTGTGCTTTTGGTGTCATAGCTAATGAGCTCCTTTTTAAAGTAGCTGATCCTGTGCTTTCTTTCCTGGGTTCTATTTGAGCAGTTTAGATTAGGGCTATGCAAATGGAAAGCAGGATGGAAAGAATGGTGGGGAAATACTTTTATTCATAAATTTCCCTTTGTTTCTACATTGTAAAGCTGCTGAGTAGGTGGGTACCTGATTTTATGAATTTCTCCACCCTGGAGGTTGTTACTGCTCTACCTCAGAGCCGTGAGTCATAGGAGTCAGCCACTTCTGCCTGCCACTGCCCTGTTGATCAAAGGGTCATCCCCCTGACTCTCTGGTGGACAAAAACAAGTAACAATGTGGAAAAGTCTGGTAAACTGTAACCCAATGCAAACATGCTAAAACCTTATAAGTTTTTAAGAGGGAAATCAAAATGAGTCCGTTGGATTCTCAGGAGAGATCCAGGAATGCCTGTAAGGGTTTACAGGAACATGTTCTTTTCTTGCCAGGTGCTTGATACTAAAACACACACACATACACACACACACACACACACACACACACACCTTTTTCCCCTTCTTGCTGTGACTGCTCCACAGTGCTTTGTGTGTCTCATAGGCTGTATGCTTGAAGACTTCGCAAGGGAGTTCAAACTGGAATTGGCACAGAAAGAGGAAATTTCAAATTAAATACTGTTACAGTCTACAAAATGGAAGCATTAATTGAAAAAGGGAATTTAGGATAGTGCATCATTTTCCTGCTCTTGGAGGCATTTCTTGGCTGATCTCATACTTAAAATTTTAAATAAATCAACATGTACTTAAAAAAAAGAAAAAAGCACTTGTACACTTCAGATGTACTTACTATTCATTGAAAATTTAAACTTAAGCTAAATTTAATATGTGGCTTCAAACATAAAGTTGACCTTAATTTTCACTTTTCATCTTCAAAATGTAATAGTTGTGAGAGTTACCTATTTCTCTAATAATGAAAAACGTAAATTTTTTTTTTAGAAAATAACTGGTCTATGAAATCATGAAGCATGTTCCTATCAATATTGATTCAGAGATTGGTGATGTTGTATAGAAATAAATACTTTTAAACTAAAACAGTATTTTAGGGAGCAAAAAGAAGGAAATGCAAGAATTTATTAAATATTTTGCTGAAATTAGAATCAAACAATTTGCTAATTATGCATTTCTGTACCCAAACATTTTCCATATGGTTAAAATCCTAGAGAGGTCATATATAGTCAGTACTCCAGTACGATTTACTTTGTATCTGGCAGGGGTGTTGCCATGTAATTTGTTGGAAGTGTAAACTGGTCCAGTCCAAGGTTTTTATTGTGGGCTTGCAAGTATTGTGACATTTACATTGCCAATTCCTAGTATCATGGATGAATAAAGAGAGGAGACATGGTCTTTGGTGTATAAGTGCAAATAGTGAATAAGAGACTATGTTATTGGATTTGCCTCTATTCTTTTGCATCTCACACACATCCCAATTCCTTGAAACCTGGCCCTTAGTGAAGAAAGCATAGCTGGGTCTCTATCTGGCCATATGCAGCAGACTCCCTTTTGTTCTTGATTTTCAGATCCTTTCAGCATCTGGTGTTGAGGGCTCTTCCCTTGAGGGGTTCTCTTTTTCTTCTGTAGCACCTTTCTCTTCTCCTTAGTTATCTGTCTCTTTTATGGGCTTTCTGGCTGCCTGTGAAATGTTATTTTCCCAAGGTTTTACCTCTGGTCCTATCGTGTTCCCATTCCACATCTCCCCACATGCCTTCCATGTAATGTGTCGGATGGCCTCGTTCATCTTATACATTAGTGGCTTCTCACAACACCAGCTTCATACGGAATCATCTGGAGAACTTTTTTGTTGTTGTTTTTTGTTTGTTTGTTTGTTTTGAGACAGAGACTCGCTCTGTCGCCAGGCTGGAGTGCAGTGGCGCTATCTCGGCCCACTGCAACCTCTACCTCCCAGGTTCAAGCAATTCTCCCGCCTTGGCCTCCCGGATAGCTGGGACTACGGGCGCACACCACTACGCCCAACTAATTTTTGTATTTTTAGTAGAGACAGGGTTTCCCCATGTTGGCCAGGATGGTCTCGATCTCTTGACCTCGTGATCTGCCGACCTCGGCCTCCCAAAGTGCTGGGATTACAGGCATGGGCCACTGCACCCGGCTGAGAACTTTTTAAAAACATATTTTCCTCAAAAAGCTAAATCTGGAAAGTACCAAATGACCCAGAAATTGCACTCTTAGGTAGGTATACACCCAAAAGAATTAAAAACAGGCAGTTAGACAAATACTTGTATGTGCATGTCCATAATGTTCATAGCAGCACTGCCCACACAGTAGCCTCAAATTGGAAAACAACCCACATATGAATCCATACGGTGGAATATTATTGAGCCATAAAAAAAAAAATAAAGTAGTGACATGTGCTACAATGTGGATGCAGCTTGAAAACAGGCTGAGTGAAAGAAGCCAGTCACAAAAGACCACATATTATATGATTCCATTCCTATGGTATACTCAGAATAGGCAAATCCACAGAACCAGGAAGCAGGCTAGTGGTTGCCAGGAGTTGAGAGGAGGAAGAATGGCAAGTGACTGCTCAGTGGGCATGGGATTTCCTTTTGAGGATGATGAAGTGTTTTGGAACAGGCTACAGGGGATAATTGCACAACATTGTGACCATACTAAATTCCACTCAATTGAAAATGGTCAATTTTATCTTATGTGATTTCTACCTCAGTAAAATATAAATAAATGAATAAAAGAATTCATCCATTTAAATGAAATGTTTGTTGAATTAAAAAACTGGTATGTTTGATGAAAGTTCACTCATTTGAATGAAATGTTTGTTGATTACAAAAAATGAATCCTTTGAGCAGAAGTTTTGTTATTTTAAATGAAATGTTTGTGGAAAGAAAAACAAAGAGTCTGATTCCCAGGCCCTTCCTCAGAGCAATAAAATCAGAACTTTAGAAATTCTACAAACTCCCTGTGGCACCTCTCTTCTCCTTAGTTACCTGTTGATTCTAAACAGCAGTCAGGGTTGAGAAGACAACTTCTGCCATCTGCTTGTCCAGCGTGGCCCCTCACTTCAGCTCCAGATCTGTACATCCAACCACATCTAGGACTTTTTTTTTTTTTTTTGAGACAGTCTTGCTCTGTCACCCAGTATGGAGTGCAGTGCCATGAACACAAACACAGCTCACTGCAGCCTTGACCTCCTGGGTTCAAGCAATCTTCCTGCATCAGTCTCCCAAATAGCTGGGACTAGCATGCCACTATGCCTGGCTAATTTTTAAAAATTTTTTATAGAGATGGAGGCTTGCTATGTTGCCCAGGCTGCTCTCAAACTCCTGGGCTCAAGTGAGATTACAGGCATGAGCCACAGTGCCAGGGCCTTTTGACAGCATTAGCAAGCATGGTTTTATATCTAGGGGACCTTTAGAGAGATTAAACCATATAAGCACATTATTAAATTGAGGTCAGACATTAAAATCTCTTAATTTGTTTATCTTTTTCAGTATTGCATTTAGTTTTATAAATAAGGAAATAAAGTGCTCAGAAAAATTATATCATGTTGTCTGTGGTCTCAGCTAGGAGTGGAAGAGATAGCATTTTATGTTCTATCTGAATAATATCAGGGCCTATGCTCTGAAGTCACACAGTTCGCTGTGTCAGCTAATTCATTGTCACACATGTTTATTACTGATAATACAGTTTTGCACTAAAGTTTTGCTTTTCACATATTTTTCAACTGTCTTGTATGTTTAGACTTATTCAAGAAATCAACATAAAGTCTTGTAGGATTTGTCATTCTCCGAAGGGGTAAAAGTTATGTGGAAAATGTGTAAACCATTTTCAATATGTTCAAGAAAGAGTTCTCTGTTCTTTCTTCCCCCTTTCTCATTTTCCCTTTTTCTTTGAAGGTCTTTATTTTTGTCCAAATGGAGATAAATTCTCTAGCACAGACTACCAGGGGAGAGGACTTTGACCTCTTGAGAACACTCAGAAATCTTAAAAGTGACTGTCTCGTCAGGAAAAGAATCATGAAAGAATCATCACTGACCCCCTGTGAGGACGTTAGTGATGGCCCCATCAGAGTCCCCAGCAAATACAGGTGACACGGGGGCCGCTGGGCACTGCTTCATTAGCAGACATGATTTACAGCTTCACGTCTCTGGGCAAGAGATGGAGTGGAAGGAAAACACCGCGGCAGGGATTTCCACGGGATGTGCAAATTAAGGGTTTCCAAAGGCATCATTTATTTTCTCTGATATGTTTAGACTTCTGTCTTTCAGGATAGACTCAAAGATAAACATGTATAAGCCTGCTGTGATATCATAGATATGAAAACAGGAGAGAGAAAAAGGCAGAGTGGACGCACTGAATGTTTAAAAAGACTTCTTGGGTTTATTTTTCTAAGTGTAAGAGTGATTTATATTTTTTGTAAAAAATTAGAAAATACAGATAAACAAGAAGAAAGAAAATGGCATTCACAATACCCCCAACTAGAGATTAGCATTGTTGACAATTGGTTGTGAAGTCTTGATCTCCTTCTGTGAAAACACTTTTCATTGGATGAAGGGTTACACCTTTTACAATATGCAAAGTTAAAGGTTATACACAGTTTCTATGTCAAATTTGTTTTTTAAAAGCATAATGGTGTTCTGTTATATGAAAACACAGCAATTAATTTATTCCTAATTGATGGATAGTCAGGTTAACAATGGTTTTTACATGAATAGTTGCAAAGACACTTGATGATTTCCATAAAACAATAATGGATTCAAGGATAAGCAACATAGAAATTTGCAAAAGGGCTTGTAGCCTTAGACTCAGAAAGTAAGATGAATTGGCTTAGAGTCAGAGAGAGATGACTAGTAGCTTAGTCCCTACTGGGACAAACATATTCTCCTCTGTTTAGTAAGCATAGTATGGATTCCAAGCCCCAGTTTGGGGTTTGTTAGCCTCACTAAGAAAGGAGAGCAGTTTAGAGGTTATTTTGTGAAAGAGTATATATGTATACATGTGTATATATACTGTCCAGCATTTTAACACACTGGCAGTGTATCATTCCCAACATCAGGTCAGTCTTCCAGCCTATCCTAAGCTTATCACTCACTTAGCCTGCATTAAAAAACCTGGTGGACATCTGTCTTAACTTTAGACTACTTAAGGTAGAAAAGAACTGGCTCTTCTGATTTGGTTCCTTTCCCAGCTTAGCTTTTTTACCTTAATGAGGCATGATGGATAATAGGAAATCAGAACGTTATGCATTTTGTGTGTGGTATCCTTCAGCCTGTGAACTACACACAGAATTATGTCAAAACAAAGTTCAGATGCAGTAATTAGAATTGTACCACCAATTGTGTTTTAGTTGGCCTCCATATTGGTAGGGATCCAATTGTACACTTGCACAAATAAAACTTTTCTTTAGTTTCATTCATGATGTGATTTCTCAGCATCATGAACGTTTAGTTATAAGCCAGCTTCCTACTTTGACATCCTATTCCAGAGAGCATTATTAACTTGTCGAGGCTGTAAGTCTATCCTTGGGCTGTTTGATTGTGGCTTAGTATATATTTGCCCATTTGTTGATTGCATGCAATTAAGGTAGAATTCACTTTTAGATAGGCTTTTAAAATTTAGCTCTAAAATGAATGCTATTATTTGAATGATTACAGCAATTTTATTTGGTTCTAAATGGCTTCATTGTTATTTTGTTAAGGATGAGAGTGCTCAGATGTAATAGTTCTTCAGCACCATCTTGAAAAAAAAATTCTCAAAGCCCAAAGCTTAAACACTGTTTTTCCATCCACAGATCTTACCATAATTTCTCTAGAATAAAACTAGACTGATGCAGATTTTGTAGTATATTAAAAATAGCCCCACTTGAATCATTGTAGAGGCCAGAATATGTAGAGACTTGAGTATTAATCTAAAGTAGGAAAAGGAAACCATTTCTAAATAATTATTTACAGCTTAGGAAAAAAAAACAAACTTTTTGAAATTAAAGCTAATTTTGATGATAGCACATTTAGAAATGGAGGGCAATTCTCATCTTAACTACCTATTGCAGCAAATAATTTATATGAATTACTCTATAAGATCAACTTCTAACTATTAAGGATTTCTGATGTTTTGATTCCCCTCTAACTAAAAGTTATATATCATCACTATCTGGGTGTTACTATTTCAGGTGAGAAATTTTTTAAAAAGTAGCGTGTCAACTTTGTTTCTTATGTCCTGGGCTAATAAAACAATTTGGTGGGGAGCAATATAGTACATGTGATAAAAATGTGGACAAATATTTAGTACAAGATTGAAAATACAGGAAGCTCTTCAGTATGTCAGCTATGAGCAACTGAGTGAATAGACATGGATAACATGTTGGGAATACTTGCCAAGGGGCATTTAATAATGAGGGTTGATCTATAATAATATGCTGTGTAATTGGGAACACGTCTCTTCGGAGATTTTTTTTGGCTTATAAAATTATTACCATATCATTTTGCTTATATAGTAGACCTACTTCTAATGGTTCTGAAACCTGATTTACATGGCACAAGTTCCCCTCCACTGACTACCTTCACACTAGTGTTTGTTTGCAGAAGCTCAGATGCAAACTGAACAGTGGGAGTAATGAAGCCCTTTCCTCTTTTGGCAGTAGTCTAAGAATTATGGTAATAGGGTCTGTGTGATCTCCCATCCATCCGCTCTGCAGCTTTCAACACATGGGGACCTTTGTGAGACACCAGAAGAGCTCACAGACACATGACTTTTCAAGACTTTTCCGTGTTTTTTTTTCCTTTCCCCTTTTTCATGAATGATTACTTCATCAGTGCATGTCATTTTTGACAATACTGCTTGCCAAATGAAACAGGGTGATATGAAGTCACACTGTGGCCTAAAATTCTGAAGTAGAAGCTCATAATATTTGGCATCTTTCCTACTAGAAAAACAAACCAGAAAAAAAAAAAAATCAAGAACAGAGCTTAATTAAACATGTGGAATATGTCATGAATATTTATGTCCCCGAGTCTTGCCTTGTGATGGTATTTGTACTTAAAGTGCTTTTTCTCCTCTTTCCTGTGAAATCATTCAGAATGTGTTTCATTAATACAAGAACGTGTCATGTTAACTTTCATTAGGAAAAAATTTCACTGCTGACAACACTGACACCTTTCTGATTGAAAGTATGCAAAATATCTCTTACGTTAATTGGTCCCAAAGAAAATTATGTTATCCATTTTCCTGTCTATACATCTGACACTTTCCCTCATCTATCACCTCCTGAATTATCAGTGCTTTGCCTTGCCTGATTTTGACAGCCAGTATTCTGCCTATGACTTTAAAAGTCATAAAAAAACTCCATCCTGGGAGCTTTACTGTCCTCCAGTTTGAATAGGAAGCACCAAGATTACAGTCAGCAAGGTGTAGCCACGTCTACTACTACGCCATATCTAGACCACAATTTCTCTATTTTAAGCCTCTCCCATTGTTTCTTACTCGTTGAACTTTAGAGAGGAAACAAATGACATAGAGGAATGTTTATACTTTTTTAGTATTTAGTCTTATTTAGGGTCACAAGTAAATTTTGTCAGCAGGAGCTAGGTCAGACTGACAGAGCTAACTAAAGTTGCCAAATTTTGGGAGCCTGTGCTTTGTTTGAGTTTTATGATTGGTGATGTCTGCGCCTTATGACCATTGTCATCTGCAGAGCTTTGTTGGGTCAGCAGAGTCTGAGAGGGTCTGTTGAATGATTTGGTTTCTGTTGTTTCTTGTTAACCAGTTAACTGAGCTCTGTGAGAGTCCCAGGGCTGAATTGTCGCCAGTGGTTTAGTTTCTGACAGGCCTGTAAGTGAGAAAGGCAAACAGACAGAGAGACAGACAGACACCCCCTCCCCAACCGTCCCATCAAATTCTTGACACCTGGGTCATCTGAGCAAAACAGAGCATGCATTTTTTTCTCTTACTAAGCAAGTATTCATAGTGGCGTCCTTTCACCACTTGGACACACCAATCATTAAAGACCAAAGTAAATACACCAAGTTGAAGATAATCCTTTCACAAATATACAAGTGCCAAGTTAAAACTGCCTGTCAATCATTTGTGCATTTTTCCTTACTCTTGTTTGTTTTAGTGGATGGGTGTTGTATGAAGATATTAGAGCTTGAGAAATTAGGAGTCCCGTGTTATCACAATTATTTTGCCTCTTTACACATAATTGAACCTTAAGTTCTTAATTTCTCTTTATAAAATCATGATGAATAGATGCTGAGTTTTTTTTCTGAAACAGAATAACAGTAGTAGGGAATATATGTTTCTATGTAGATACATGAACACATGACTATACATTTAAGCTCAATGTTTTCAAACCATGATGCTTCACATTGAGAAATGAATTCTGAATTATCAGATATGGGAACAAGTTTAACAATAATATAGAAGCAGATTGAGTCTTTTTTTAAGGGAAAAAAGTAAATGTTGAATGATATTAGTTTAATGACACTTAGATCTGAATTTATAATCCTGTGAACCTGTAACTGTAGTATTAGCCTATGCCAATATAAACCTAGTTATAATACTTAAAAATAATGAATAATGAATGCAATTAAGGGCTGATACCAACATTTCATGAAGTTTTGAAATAATTATAATTAGAGAGGTTAAAGAAATAAAGTAGGATCTTTCTTTGGTCATATTTATGTTTCCTTTATTTGAAATCTGCTGCCAAGAGTCTTCAGGATAACTCATCACTGGGTGTCTTGCATTTCTACATTTCTACTTCAGAATGTCTCAAGCTCAAAATTTCTTTGGTTTAGTGTCACATGTGTTTAGATAATGTTGCGGAGAAGGAGGAGACTTTTTTTTTAATTTTTAATTTTAAAGTATGGATACGTACTAATTGTACGTATTTATGTACAATTTTGTTGTACATAATGTGATGTTTTGATACAGGCATACAATATGTAATGATCAGATCAGGGTAATCGGGGTGTTATCACCTCAAGCATTTATCTTTTCTTGTGTGTTAGGAACATTCCAACTCCACTGTTTTAATTATTTTGAAATATACAATAAATTATTGTTAACTATAGGTGCCCTGTTGTGCTACTGAGCATTAGATCTTATTCCTTTTATTTTACTGTATGTTTGTACCCATTAGCCAACCCCTCTGTATCTCTCCTCCTCACCACTGTTCCCAGCCTCTGGTACCCAGCATTCTACTTAAGAGAGGACTTTTAAACATTTTATAGGTCTCCGTAAGATCTGTTTTGTATTTGATCCTAATCTGTTTTTGAAACAGGCTTTTATTAGTGTGGTTGAAGGGGTAACCACACTGCTTGTCAGGCCAGCTCCCAGGACTGGCCAGGCTGTTCACTGTGACCCAACTGAGGGAGTACCTATTGTTTAAGGTTGTTGGGTGAACACAAATGACACAACCTTTGCCTGCCTAGAGGACTCAATCTGGTGGGAAGGCCAGTCTTGTTATGACAAATGTAACACAGTCACAGCATGAGGTGCTATGAAAGCTGAATCTTGGAAGATGACACAGCCTAGTAAGCTCCAAGGGATGAGTGTGTGGTGGGAAATCCTAATGCCATCACGATGATAGCACTCAAGCTATCGCAATGTCTGGGCCCTTTGCAAACACTAGCATCTACTACTCCTGAGAATCCTGAAAATGAAGAGGAAAGTTGTTGCTCTTATTTTATAGGTTAGCGAACTGAGGCATAGACGAACAAAGATATCTAAGGTCCTCTAGGTATTTTTTTTTTTTTTCTGAGTCAGAGTCTCACACTGTCACCCAGGCTGGAGTGCTGTGGTGCGAACTCAGCTGACTGCAACCTCCGCCTCCCAGGTCAAGTAATTCTCCTGCCTCAGCCTCCCTAGTAGCTGGGATTACAGGGGCGTGCTACCACACCCAGCTAATTTTTCTATTTTTAGTAGAGACAGGGTTTCACCATGTTGACGAGGCTGGTCACGAACTCCTGACCTCAAGAGACCAGCCGTCCTCGGCCTCCCAAACTGCTGGGATTACAGGCGTGAGCCACCACGCCTGGCCAGTCCTGTAGGTATTAATGAACAGTTTCATGGTTTGAACTCTGGAGTCCATGCTGAGAGACTATTCTAAAGATAATGGTGTAGAATTAAAGTATTTTGATCAGAGTAACAGAGCTAGATCACAGGCTGGGCGCATGGTGGCTCATTTCTGTAATCCCAGCATTTTGGGAGGCTGAGGCGAAAAGGTTGTGTGAGGCCAGGAATTCTAAACCAGCCTGGGCAACACGGTGAGACCACATATCTATATTTAAAAAAAAATTTTTTTTTAAGCAAACAGAGCCTTAGAAGAAGGCAACACTATGGAGGTCAAGTTAGAGTTCATCTGCAAGGTAGAGGCCCTTGTAATACTTCAATTTAGCACAGGGTAGACTTCCACTAGGGTCACAAGTCTTTGGCACATAGTAGGTGTTAGAAAGAAAAGTTGGACTGAATTTCCAGATTCTCTGGAATGGACTATGATCCAGATTTATAGTCATTTAAGAGTTAGAATCTGTAATTGTTAGTGACTGACTGAATGTACTTGGGGATGGTGAGATAGGGGTAGAGGTGAAGCACTGCTGTAAGAGAGCCCATGTCAGAGGGGGTCCTGGAGGAGGAGTTCATTTCCAGCATTGTGAGATGTTTAGAATTGCCACCAGCTGCTGGGTGTTCAGTTCTGGTGCAGGTAGGATTCTGCCAAGCCCATATTCTCCCAGTTACAGGCTATCAATCTATCTGAAGCTGGAAAAAAAAATGCCTCCTTATTTATTTATTTTGTATCTAGCATTTACAGAATGCCCATTTCTGGTTAGTCACCATAGTGTACAGGGCTATAGGATGAAAAGGGGAGAGAAACCACGAGTCAAGGATACAGTCTCACTCCTGTATCAAGTTACTTTGCTTCAACCAGATGTGTTTATTAGACTGCTCTTTGACTTTTGGCTTAATGAGTCAGGGGTGTCCACAGAGTTCCCCATTAGAAAGGAATTCTTCTACCTATCTCTCAGTCTGCACAGGACCATGAGGGTCTTCATCTTCCAGGTGTGGAGGTGGCTTATGTCAGTTAGTGCTGCTGCCTGCTAGCAACCCTGGAGCCCGGAAGATGAGCCTTTTAGGAAATCCCTCTTCCTAGGTGCACACTCAGGACTAGGAGAAATGTTGAGGAAGGTGAAGGATTCTCCCATAACTCAGTCCTCCTGGACAGGTGACTGGCGGGGCCAGACTTTGAGCATCCTTGCTGAACAATAAGCCTGTTCAGTATGGAATCCATGTGCTACTGATAGCAGGGTAATCCTGTGGATTTGCTGAAACCATAAGGGACTAGATGATACGTAAAAAGGATATCAGTGATTCCACGAGTGTGTAACATGAGACAAAAGACATAATAAAAGCCAACCTAATACTAAGCTTAGATTTCCATACTGCTCAGGCTATGTATTAAAAATTCTTACTGTAGAATTTTTAATCAACTGGAGTTTTTTATTAAACTGAATTTGTGTATGTTAAAGGGGTCGGAAAGTCGGGTGGGGATGATGGGTGGGGAGAATTGCTTAAGTAAGAGATAATAGCCTTAAGAGTATTTCCTTGCAAAATATACCTGGGAATTCTTCATGTTTGAAACTATGTGATTCCAGCAAAGATAAGTTATTTCATTTGATAAAAGCAAAAGTAAGAATTATCCTCATGGAACTAAAACCCTGTTATATTTAGTTTACCATGTCTTCCATTAAAACTATCCTGAGATTAACTTGATTTATCTTGTCTCAGTTTAAGTTTAGCAATTTAATCCCTAAAAATGTAGATAGTGCTCATTGTATAGAATTCTCCCCTTTCCCAAAATGATGTACGCTTCTCTTTTACTAAATTCTCAACTTTGTTAGCCCACTCCATATTTCAGTCTTGCTGTAAGTTTTAGAAAGCAGAAATCGCATCTTCTGTTTCCAACTTGAAAGGCATTTTTTACAACTCTGTGTAACAAATGTCATCATTCCCACTATGTCTGTTTTTTTCTGATAGGGCTAAGAGGCAAGTTTTATTGATTTAGAATTTTTCACCAGTTTGTATGCATTATGCTCTTCAAACTTTTATGTGTGCATGAAAGGATATTGATTTAGAACAAATTTATATTAGCCCACTTTTCAAAACCCTGCAGCTAATCAGCATTATTTTTGGTGCTACAGCTTTCATGTAGACGTTCTGCAGGAAAAAACCAGAAAGCTCTCATTGCCATGTGCTGAGATTCTCAGTCAGGATTCTAGAAAAGTCTGTCTTGAATCTAGTAGTTAGTGATTCATAAGTTTTTGTTGTTTATAACTTAGTACTTTTTTTCTGAGGTGATTCCAGCCAATTCACAAGTCTCCTAAGGATTATTTCAAATGCAGGTCATTTGTGTTTCTTGAGATGACATTGAAATCCATCTGTGTGTGTGCTGAATAAATATTGAGCATATGTGCTGCAAATATGTTTTCTGACAAACAACGTGCCATGTTCTGGGTCCTGGGGATGTAGCAGCTACCACAGTGGACAAGATCAGCACAGCCCAGCACAACCCCTGCCTCTGTGAGACTCAGGGCCTGGGAGAAGAGCTGGCCAGTAAAAATTACGTAGACTGTACAATTATGAATTAGATGCTTGGTCTCTTGTATTTCAGCAAGTGGATGCCTTTGATCTTAGGTACATTGAATTCTTAAATTTAATAGCTTCTCTAATGCTGTAGGCTGATGTAGATTTCTGTGGCTATCCTTAACTATCAGCTTTGATCAACCCATAGTTTGGTGTTAAAAAAGAAGCTGTATCTGTCTGCTAAAAGAAAGAAAGAAAGAAAGAAAAAGAAAAAACCTTCTGGTGACTTCCTGTCTTTCTCAGAATTAAATTTAAAAACCTAGGGGGATGCTGCTTCTCCCTTTCTTTCTGTGTCCCGGCCACATTGGACTCCTTTCTGTTCCTTTGGCTCTCCAAGCAGGCTTTGCCCCAGGACTATAACAGGATTTTGCCCCAGTGACACATGGCAAATTCATCTGATTCAGGTCTTTGCTCAAATGTCACCCTCTCAGCTCAAGGCAGGGTACCTTGAGTACTCTGGCTCTGTTAGTGCCACTTTCCATGGCTTTATTTTGCTTGATAGCATTTACCACTACCTGACATACTATTATACTTTTGCCTAATTATTGATAATCTGTCTCCACCCAACAGAATGTTTGTTTCATTAGAACAAAGATTGTGTCTCCTTAGCCTTCTCTTCCATCCTCAGCACTGGAAATGACATGAGACACGTAATGAACACTCAATAAATATTTGTGAATGAATGAATGATGTGATAGGCTACCCAAACCTTCACTTTCTTGAAGGCAGCCTACTCCCTTCTCATGACAGTTGCTGAACTTATGCTGAGAACAGTAGTGATTGTAACTATGGAAAATGTTTAGAGTGTTAGGATCAACTTTTTTCTCCTTTGGTTGTTTTTCCAATGCCGGTCATCTGCTTAGCTACTTTTATCTCCATGTTCTTGGCTATCTACTTGTGGGAAATTGACACCCATGTAAGAGAATGCAAAAGTCTCTTGGAGGAACCAAGGAGGCTTATGTATCCAAGTTAGCATGTACTTCTGAGTCCAGGGTGCTCAAGATCTCTGCTTGGACACTAGAAATAGAAAAAAAAAGTATGAAGAAGTTTGGATAAATGCTTCATTTGAAAGTTTTATACCTCAGTATTTGCTTTCCCATTCTCATGCCACTTATGAAGGGTGAAGTTGGCTTCATTGACAGCTAATACTGTTGAATTCTATTGTAAAATCAGTTCATTAGGTTAGTGTTTATTGAGCAACTACTATGTGTATGTGTTGTGCTGGGAGTAGTGCAAGATGAGGCTGGAGGAGAAAACTGGGGCCGAATCACCCAGGTCTGCAAATCTCATTGGAACTTGGACTTGCTCCTCAGTGCGGTGTGAAAACTTTGAAAAATTTTAGCAAAGGAATGATGTGGTCAGATTTGTATTTTTAAAATAACAGCTTTATTCAAATGTTAGCATACCATATAATTCACACATTTGAAATATACAATTCACACATTTGAAATATACAATTCAGTCAAATTAGTATACTCATACAGCAATATAACTATCACTACTACATTCCATTTTAGAACATTTCATCAACCCCAAAAAGAAACCCTGTACTCATTAGACATTCCCAATATCTCTCCAGTTCCCCAGCCCAAGGCAACCACTTATTTACTTTCTGTCTGTATAGATTTACCTATTCTGGACATTTCTTTGCAACTGGCTTTTCCCACTTACTGTAAAGTCTTCAAAGGGTCATTCATATCGTAGCATTTCAATTCTTTTTATTGCCAAAAAATATTTCATTGTATAGATATATCACATGTAGTTTATTCATCACTTGGCAGATAGTTAGGTTGTTTTTACTTCTTGGCTACTATGAATTACACTTCTATAAACATTCATCTACAAGTTTTTGTGTGGGTATATGTTTTCATTTCTCTTGGATATATACCTAGGAGTGGAATTGCTGGGGTATATGGTCACTCTATGGTTAACCTTCTAAAACAGAGCTGCCAGACTGTTTTTCAAAGTGGCTACACCACTTTACATTTCATACATTACACCTCATACATTTCCATTAGCAATGTTTGAGGGTCCCATTTCCACTACATCCTTGCCAAAACTTATCTTTTTTAAGTCATAGCCATCCTAGTGGGTATAAAGTGGTATTTCACTGTGGTTTTGATTTGCATTTCCCTAATGATTAAAGATGTTCAACAACTTTTCATGTGTTTGTTAGCTACAAATAGCCAAAATATCTTCCTTGGGAAATATCTGTTCAAATCCTTTGCCCATTTTTAAATTGGGTTGCTTGTCTTTTATCACTGAGTTGTAGCAATTCTTTATATAGTCTTAATGTCAGCATCTTATCAGATACATGATTTGCACAAATTTTTTTCTAATTCATTGGGCTGCCTTTTCACTTGATGGTATTGTTTGTAGCACAAAAGTTTTAAATTTTGATGAAGCCTGGTTTATCTACTTTTTCTTTTGTTGCTTATGGGATGATATCTAAGAAGCCATTGTCTAATCTGAGGTCATGAAGATTTACTCCTGTGTTTTCCCTTGCAAGTCTTATAGCTTGGCTCTTACCTGTAAGTCTTTCATCTCCTTTTAGTTAGTTTTTGTATATATTACAAGATAAAGGTCCAGTTTCATGCTTTTGCACATGGATATTCAGTTTCTCCAGCACCATTTGTTGAAGAGACAGTCTTTTCCTTTTTGAGTGGTCTTGGCCAGTTGTATATTTTTAAAAGATCACTGTCAGCAGGGTGTGAAGGGTTTAAAGGAGGAGCGACGAGAATAGAAGTGGGGAGATCAATTTGAAACATATTTATGTAGCTCTTACTATGTGTTAAACATTGTTCCAGGCACTGGAACTATGATCATAAGCAAGTCAGACATAGCCCTGGCCTCATGGAGCTTACATTCTGGCACTGAGGATGAGGGATACAAACCTAACAGGAAATAGAAAAAAAAAGCAAATGCAGTGATGACAAGTTGTGAGAGAAGAAACAGTGTTGTGCAGTGTAAGTTATATGACTATTGAATATATAAAGCATGAATTGCTTATTTAGTTTTTTCCTTTAATTTCAAAGGGCCAAATATGCTGACTCAGAGGCAGGTTGGCTACAGTGGAGTTAGGAAAATACTCTTTCTGGAAAGAAAGGCGACTTTAATCATTGCTGCCTATACATGCCACTATCACCAGTGAGTCTTCACTTAATATGCATATCCACCTGCTGGCAGCATTGCCAGAGAGTGGCAGTCTGAAAGAATGGCCGCTTGTTCATTCATTCATTCATTCGTCAGATTATGGTAGCATGGATTACAGAGGTAAAGAGAAATGAAGAGATTTGAGGGTGGTCTAGATGTAAAATGGGGAGGATTTGTAGTCACATATGAAAGGTAAGAGTGAAGAAGAGGGAGCTGTCGAGAATGGGATGAGGGATTTGGGATTTTGATAGTGATGATAGCCATTGAATGCTGAGAATGGGCTAGGCTCTCTATTGAGCTCTGTCCAGGCATTATTCCATATGATCCTGAAAAAATTAGAAAAAACCAAACCACCAAGGTAGGCACCACCACCACCAGCAGCAGCAGACAAAACCAAAGCTTAGGGGAGGTCAAGTCACTTACCCTAGATCACAAAACTATGAAACTGGATAAGTGATGGTGCCATGTGCTACTTTAATGAACTACTTTTACTTTGTTGAGCTCTTCTTTTTAAAAAGTATCTAAAGATTGAATGAAGAAATATACAATTCTAACTAAATGTTTAATGAAGAAATTTTGAAGGGAAAAAATAGACCAAAACCACTTTCTTGTAATCTCACCAACTGTGTTTAATGAATGGCTGTCCTTTGGTGGATTTGTTTCCTTTTCGAGAGATCAACCCTCATCTGAATGCCTCCTTCAGTATAGCTGCTGCTGGTCTTGTCGTATGTGCTTGGCTGTGCAGTTCCTGTGGTCTGGCGTGTACCTAATGCACACAGGTTGGATTGAAGATTGAAGTTAAACTTGCTTATTGATGGCATTTTAATTTCCTTCCTCTTACTACATTATGCGTTTTTTATGATAGTGCTTTAAAGTCCAGGCTTATAAGAAATAGGAAACAATCTCCTATGCAAGTCCCCAGGGTTTCGGTGGAGCAGATGGCAGGAGGGGTCTGGGCATGGTGTGTGTTGCCTGTTTCTAAATTATGTCCCGTGCACCCCAGCATTTATTCCCTTGATGTTGGCACTGGGCAGGTGATCAGATTTTAATTTATGTGGCGTGGTGGCCTTTTAGAGTAGGATAATAACACCGGGAAAATTGGGTTGAGGTCAATTTGTCATTTATTTTGTCATAATAAAATAGAGTACATCTTTCAAAACAGATTTACATAAGTTCCTTGAATTGGAGGAAGCCTCAAATTTAAAACTTTGTTAAGGAACATCTTAATATCACAGAGACTCGGGGTCAGAAAAAATTGAAATGACATATAAATTAGTAGAGTTTTTCATTTGTTATTCAGTTTTTTCCGTTTTTATTGCCCTGGTATTCTGAGTTTCTTGGTTCATTCTTACGTGTGCATCATTTTGGTTTGGGTTATGAGTGCTCACTGGCATACTGGTATATAACACTGATAGCCAGTAGGCTGTTATTTTGTTGCCATTCTATTGTGTCTAGAGAACTATCCAGGGAGGGGTTTGTTTGTTTTTACTTGATGAGGTGCAGAAGTCGGGACGGTACTGAAAAACAGAATGCTAAAGAGCCAGCTCCAATCTAGGAAACATCTGCCAAGAGCACCCCCTGAGACAGAGTGTGAATCACAGAAAGGAATTTAGATTTTTTTTAGCCCCAAATAAGAAAGATTAAAACACCAGTAAATTGTTTTACATTGATTTTACTAAGGCTAGTTAGAAGTAAAGGCTTACAAACATGTACTGTTTATTTAGTGACAGATGAAACTTAGAAGTGTTTCTTCTGTTGTAATTGGTTGGCTCTTTGCATTGATTAGAGCTAAATAGACAAGTTGGTACAAAAATGGCAGGAGTGAAAGGGAATGGGCCCCCGTTGACGTGTAAGAACATACGTGTGCGTGTGGGGACACCAGTGGCG
Organism: Pongo pygmaeus; assembly: GCF_028885625.2. Taxonomy (NCBI): domain Eukaryota; kingdom Metazoa; phylum Chordata; class Mammalia; order Primates; family Hominidae; genus Pongo; species Pongo pygmaeus. The sequence goes on from NC_072387.2 coordinate 34,197,393, forward strand.
TTTTCTGCATGCTTCAGGGTTTCAGAAGACTTACCTTGTTCTACCCCTCTAAATTAGACCTACTGTGAAAAACTTACAGGTCAGTTTCTGGGAGTGCTTTTCTCCCTGGACTTTCCCAGGTGAGCACTTAGATCCTGTGAATCCATCTCAGTGTTGGAAACTTCCGTGATCCAGCTCTACGCTTTAATTTTGAATGTCTTGCCATTTCATTTCTTTGAAAATAAAACAGTTCCACAACATTACAGTCCTGCGCTGTCTACTCATTCTCCTTTGGGGATTGCTTGTTTTAATTGATTGATTCACAGAGGAGAAAGAAAAATAGACAATTTGTTGCTTTGGCAAGATTGGTTTTGCTAAGGATGCTGCAGCCTTGCTGGGTCTATGCGGCAGTTAGTAAGAGAAGCTGGCTTAGCAGCTCTGAGGCTGACATGAGCATTGCTTCTTAAATTGAAAGATTGGGTGGGTGGATGGGTGGATGGGTGGATGGATGGATGGATGGATGGATGGATGGATGATAGAGACAGATAAGATAGATAGACACTTGAAGCAAGCATTCTCAGAACATTTGTTACTCACCTCACTAAAATTAAGCCGTTGTTATTTTGAGACGATGTGGCAGATAAGGTAGATTGAATCACTTAACATCCATTCCAATCTCCAGTCTGTATCTTTTCCTGTCCTGTAGACACTAGAAAGCTGAAAATCATCCCCTGGCAGCAAAGGTTCTGAAAATGACTAGTTAGGCTGTCAGAATCACTTTTGTAAGACTTCAACACAGAGCAGAATTAAGTGGGTAGAGGGATGGTGTGGTCCAGACATCAGCTTGCTGGCCTGACTGGCAGGTGAGCTGTGCCCAGAGCTGGCACCGCTGTGGGGCCCCCATGGTGGCCCCTGTAGCCCATGCTTGGAGGCAATGTAAGGATGGGGCTCTGGTGGGGCCTCTGGTGGCTCCTGTGTCCTGTGCTTGGAGACAGTGGTATGAGGACAGGTTTCATCATGTGGCATCCCCTCTGTGCTGGTGTCTGGGTCTTGGGGGTCATCCTGGAAGCACAGCTCAGAGGCTATTCTTCTAGTCTCTCTCCTGATTTTATAAGCTCCGAATTCTTGTATAAAGTTACCTTCTAGTTAAAATACCCAGCATGATTTCTGTTATCTGCACATGACCTCCGATAAATGTATACCTTTTTTTTTTTTTTTTTTGAGAAGGAATCTCGCTCTGTCGCCCAGGCTGGACTGCAGTGGTGCAATCTTGGTTCACTGCAAGCTCCGCCTCCCAGGTTCATGCCATTCTGCCTCAGCCTGTAGCTGGGACTATAGGCACCCACCACCATGCCAGGCTAATTTTTTGTATTTTTAGTAGAGACGGGGTTTCACCGTGTTCACCAGGATGGTCTCGATCTCCTGACCTTGTGATCCGCCTGCCTTGGCCTCCCAAAATGCTGGGATTACAGGCGTGAGCCACCGCGCCTGGCCACACGACTTCCAATAAATGTATACTTCTATGGGACAAGTTTTCAGAGCTGGCAAAGAAAATAGGTTCATCTTTATGGACCTTGGGATCTCCGTGTGAAACTGTCACCTTCCCTCAGGTCGTCCACTCATCTCACACATGGCCTCTTCCCTTACACAGGAAGGCAACTCTGGGACGTTTGCTGATGATGGCTCATCTTGCCCACCCCTCAGGTGTGAAACCTCAGAACCATGTGCATTTCTCCTCCTCCTCATCCCCTTTAACCATTCTCCAGTTCTTACTTCCTGATGCTTGCTTCTTTTGAGTCTAACTTTTCATTCAGCCTTCAGCAATCCCTGTGCTACGACAGCCTCTGCTAAGAACTTCATGCAACTTCTCTTATTATAGCCTCATAAAAACCCTGTGGGGGCAGGTTAGATGCCACGTCCCAAGGCTGAACGTAGTGCTGGACTGGGCAGAGAGGCCTCAGCTCTGACTGGTCCGAGCTGTGGGAGCTTTAGCTTTTTTTTTTTTTTTTTCCTGAGACAGTCTTACTCTGTCATCCAGGCTGGAGTGCAGTGATGCAATTTGTACCTCGAACTCCTAGGCTCAAGCGATCCTCCCACCTCAGCCTCTCGAATAGCTGAGGCTATAGGCTCATGCCACCACAAATGGCTCATTATTATTATTATTATTATTATTATTATTATTATTTGGTAGGGATAGGGGTCTTGCTGTGTTTCTCAGGTTGGTCTCAAACTCCTGACTTCAAGTGAGCTTTTTTTTTTTCAGTAACAGTTTTGTTGAGATATAGTCCATATACTAAATAATTCAGCCACTTAGATGTACAGTTCAATGGTTTTTAATATAGTTACAGATACGTACAGCCATCATCACACTAAATTAAGGAACATTTTCATCACCTCTAGGAGAAAGCTTGTGTTTGTCTATTTTTGCTTTGGTTGCCTGACTCTGAGGTCTTACTCAAAAATCTTTGCCCAGACCAGTGTCCTGAAAGCATTTCCCCAATGTTTTCTTCCAGCAGTTTCACAGTTTCAGGTTTAACATTTACATCTTTAATCCATTTTGACTTGAATGCTGAGAGATAAGTCCAAATATGTACAGCTGTTATGTATCAGGTTTTTAAGACAGGAAACCCGGTACACTTGAACAGCCCTAGCCCCCAGCCCTAAGCAGCCACTTATCTACTTCCCATTTCTATAGATTTGCTTATTCTTCCCATTTCATGTAAATGGAATCATACATCATGCAGTCTTGCGTGTGTCTGGCTTCTTCCACTTACGACAGTGTTTTCAAGGTTCATCCACATCCATGTATGTGTGCTTCATTCCTTTGTATGGCTGAATAATATTCCATTGTGTGGATATACCACATTTTGTTTATCCATTCATCAGTTGGTGAGCATTTAGGCTATTTCCACCTTTTATTGGCTATGATAAATAATGCTGCTATGAACACGCATGTACAAGTTTTTGCAAGGATATGTGTTTTCATTTTTTCCTGGGTATATGCCCAGGAGTGAAATCGCTGGCTGAATGGTAGCTGTATGTTTAACCTCTTGAGGAACCATGAAACTGTTTTCCCCAGTGGCTGCCTTATTTTACACTCTCACCAGCAGTGTGGAAAGGTTCTAATTCCTCTACATCCTTGCCAATGCTGGTATGTGACTTTTTGATATTATGTGATGTCGTGTGACTTCTTGCTTATAGCCATCCTAGTGGGCATGCAGTGGTAACTCAGTGTGGGAGCCGTGGCTCTGAACCCCCTTGCAGTAATACCTTCTGCTCCTGAGTAGCCTCCTCAGTTCAGTTTCCCCTTCTTCCTTGATGGCAGTAGCTGATCCCTTTTGTTTCCAGGGCCTTCGTCAATAGATTGCTACCTAAGAGGGTCACTAAAGTACTGTTTGGTCCCAAGACTTCCCTGAACAAGGCCATCAGAAGGTTCCCCATTCCCTATAGGGTGCTGCCTGCATTTTGCTGGGGTTACAGGTACCCCATTATTGGCCTCAGCCTTGCGTTCTGCTTTTCTCTCAGGCAGACTTTCTGACCAATGATACTGGTATATGTTTTGCATCCTGTACATGCTATGTATTTTGACATTTCTCTTTCTTGATCCCCTTTCTACCCATATCATCCAGAAGGGACTTCAGTGCTGCTACAGAATTTATTATTAGTAACACACACTTGGCACTAATTCATTGCTTTATGTTAGTTAATTGCCTATTTTGACTTTTGTCCGTATGTACCAAAAATGCATGTAACTTATAAAAGCCACAATAAAATAAGTATTTTTTTCTAATTCCCTGGCTAAGACACTCAGTCTTTTCAAGATCCCCGTGTACCTAAGATCATATCCTCCTTTCTGTCCCACAAAGGTAACTAATTTTATTCATTTTATCATTCACTTGCATTTCTTCATAGTTTCTATAATGAATCAAATTGCTTATTTGCTCCATAATGAAATATATGAAATTTGAATGGAATTGTTGTCTATTATTTTCTGCATTATGGGTTATTTTGTTCAAGGTTACTTGAGTTTACTCCGTGTTAATTCCTGTAGCTGGAGTGTATTCATTCTCACTGCTACATAAAGTTCCATTGTGTGACTTTTACTTCAGCTTACTTTATTATTCTCCTGGTGATAGACATTTGGCTTCTTGCCAGATTTCGACTGTTACATATGATGTGGCTACAAAAATAGTAAATGTCTTGGGCAAATTTTTTTTAGGACATAATACTTGGGAGTAGAATTGCTTAGTAGTGGGGAGTGTGCATTTTTAACTTCACTAAATAATGCAAACTCATATTCTTAAGTGAATTACCAGGAGATTATAAAAGTTTCCTTAGATCTACATTCTTGCCAAGACTTGTATTTTCAATTTATTTTAATCTTTACCAGCCTCGTGAATATTAAATGCTATTTCCTTTCTCTAATTTTATACTTTTCCTCTTGTTAAAGAGATGAGATTCTTTATCTTTAGCAATGTGTTTTTGCCTTAGAGGCTCTTACTTGATATTCAGTTGGCTACAGCGAGTTTCTTGTAGTTAGCATTGCCTGGCACATCTTTTATATCCTTTTACTTTTGGCTTTTCTGTATTGATTTTAAACATCATCTAGCCGGATTTTGTTTGTTTTCTGTTTTTAACTGCATTGAAGCTGGATAATTCAGTTTATTTGCACAGAGGCTGTAGTGATTGTTAGCTGTTGTTTGGGGTAGGTGAAAAATGGGAGAGAAGAGTTTGCTTGCAGCCATTGTTCTGGGCAGCATTCCAGTCCAAGATGGCGCCAGGATTTCTCACCCTCTGGGGCACTCCCTCCACATAACCCCCGAGACTGCAACTGGAATGAGTTTTACTTCCATGATGAGCTGACTTTAGGAAAGGGAGATTATCTGAGCAGGCCTGACCTATCACATGAGCCGTTTAAATCTGGGTGGAGAGAACAGAGATAGGGGAAGTCAGGGAGATTTCAAATAGGAGTAGGATTTGATGGGCCGTGGCTGGTGTGAAGATGGAGGAGAATGCGTGGCCAGGGAGTAGGTGACCTCTAGGTGCTGGGAGTGGCCCCCAAATGGCATCCAGCATGAAAATGGGGCCCTCAGACCTACAGCTCTAAGGGACTGAATTCTCTCACAGCCATGTGAGTTTGGAAGAGGATCTTGAGCTCCAGATGAGAACACAGCCTGGCTGATACCTTGATTTTACACTTGGGAGACCCTGAGAAGAAAACTAGTTATAATTTGTCATGCAGCAATAGAAAACTAATGCATTCATGTTGCATCTGGGAGGGCTCTGTGCCCATGATCAGGAACTTCCGGAAGGTAATTGGGCATAAATACCCAGCACTCCAGAGAAAGATTCAGCCTGGGGATGGATTCACCATGGCTGTCACTAACAAGCGGTAGAAATGGGATGTGTGGGTGAGGTCAGTCAGAGACAGAGTGAACAGGCGGGGAGAGGCTGAACAGGGAAGCTTGGGCAACGTTTCCCCATGTTGAATTGTGAATGATGGCCTGAGGGCCTGAAAATTGATAGCTCAAGGCACTATGAGTTATAAAAACTGTAAGTTTTATCTCCTTGATGAGTTATAACTCCCTTATGAGCTGAGAGCCCATTATATACTGACTGTTTTCAAAAATACCCAGTGGCCTCATCTGCTATTATTTCTCCATTTTAAAAATTCACATTGACTTCTTTGGGCTCCACAGCATGTACAGGCTGCTGTCTAGTCCTTGGGTTATTTCCTGGGAGTAAGGAAGAGAAATAAATCCCTTCCAGTAGGAATATCTTATGGTAGACATGGAAAAGTAGAAGAAAATGAGGTATCTGTTTTTATGATGTCCTAGGCCCATTGACCACAGCTTGGGCCCACAAAGGGTGTCGACAATTGAGTGAGGACAATCAGTATAAAGTCTAGATTAATTTTATCCTTTACCAGTTCAGGAAACCATTGCCTCTTCTGGTTTCTAGGTGTCTTCCATAACAAAGAGTTCTCAGAGTAAACAAGTGATTGAAATACTATGTGTCAGACCTTCTGCTAGGACCTGTAGAGTAAATGTCACCCTAGATAGGCAAATTTCCTGTCCTCCCAGAGTCTGTCATCTATCAGGGAGTGTAGCCTTTAAACAAGCACTCTGAAGAAGCTGTGATAAATGCTGGCTTCTCCATTATTGTCATCTCTGAAGGCCATTGGTAACCTGGAGGAATATTCTCCCACTATCAGGAGAAAGCACAGGATCAAAAAGAAAAACTTCCCTTCATTCTTCCAGTTTCTCTTCATCGTTTTGCCTTTTACTTCCTTCCCTCTGTGAGCATGTGTCTGTACTGTTAAGTACAAATGGACCCAGAGGTTTCAGGCAAAGCCTGAGTGAGGCGCTGCATGCTTGTCTTGCAGGTCAGGGCTAGGAATGGTGACAGGGCTAGAAATTGACCATTGCTCCATTAAAGTGGACCAAAGTGGGATCTGAGTCCTTTTCAGGCCCTAGGTTCAGTCTGTGCTGTCTCTGACCCTCTGAGATGACCCAAACCTGAGGGACTGAAGACCAGCATCAAGGACAACAGACAGGGGTGCTGGGGTGCAGGTGTAAGTGAGCTGGGTCTTCTGGAGCGCTGGTCACTGCAGGCTGTGGGTATAAAATGGTCTGTCTAGTGGAGGCAGCCAGGCTGCTGGGAATGACTCCAGGTAGACCAGCCACGTGATTCTCCTGTGCCTTTAACCCGATGCTGTCGAGTGGCGTGCCTTAGCTGTGGACATTCTGACCCTGCCTTGTTGAATGCTTTTTGTATTTTTGCTCAGAGAGAGAAATCAGATGATTTCTTTTTTGTCTTGTAGATCAATCTTGTAGCTTTTAAGGCAGCTCTCCATAAGGACCACAAAAGATCAGTCTGATAGCTAGATGTCACATGCTGTGGCAGAAACACTCCTACCAGCATACACTCATTCTGTACTAGGAATTATAGTAGGAGTTTTATTTGTGTTATTTATTTCATTCACATGGCAACACCATTTTCCTGGTAAGATGACTGAAGCTCAGAAAGGATAGGTAACTCAAATACCATTGCTAAATATGTTTACCTTTAGTATGTAGATAGACACGCATTCAGAAGAAAACGAAGGTGAAATATTTTAGACCCGTTTGTTTCAAATGCATCAGTGGTGTTTATTATTTAAAAAAATTCTTTAAGGAGAATTATTTTGTAAAGAGGATAATTTTCTAACTTGTGTCAAGCAGGTTGTAATGTTTTGTACAAGTACCTGAACTAGGGTGCCCTTGCTGAGGAGGTAGTAAAGTGTGGCTATAACTACATGTAAACATAACTCAATGTGTCAGGTGTCCCTGTAACTAAAGGCGTGAAAGTGTGAAGAGAATGGCAAGTGAAGGGCACCTGGACGGTGGGCATGTTCGTTTCCTGTTGCCACTGCAACAGATTACCACAAAGGTAGTGGCTTAAAACAACAGTAAGTTATTCTCTTAGGTTCTGTGGGCTCTGGGGAGAATGTGTCCTTGCCTTTTCAGGTCCTAGTAGATGCTGGATTCTGATGGCTTTTTAAAAATGATAAATTCCTTGGCTTGTGGCCCCTTCTCTCGTTTTCAAAATGTATCTCTTCATTCTCTGCTTCTGTTGTCACATTGCTTTCTCCAATCCTGTGGTGAAATCTCTCTCTCTCTCTGTGGACACTCAGAATTCCATTTAGCACCCACCCAATCTCAGATCATCTCCCCACTTCAAGATCCTTTACTATACCTGCACATTTCCTTTTTGCCACCTAAAGTGACATTTATAGGTTTCAGGGATTAGGGTGTGGACATCTTTGGGGGCTGTTATTCAGCCTACTACAGTTGCCTTGAAAGGATATAGGAATTATCAATTCCAGGGAGTCCTTTTCATAGCAAGAATGCTAGATTTTTGAGGGTCTGGAGGAAAAATACCCTGCAATAGGGCACGAATGCTGGGAGAAAGGCTCCATGGGGTAAAGAGAACCACCTCAAGGAGAAGGAGGTGCAGTGGGCAGATACATACACGTGTACATTTCAGCCTCATTTTTCGTTGTCTTGATTTTCCATGTAGTACCTTGTGTCTTTAATGTCGTATCCCTGTCCTTCTCCATCGGGGGTAGATGCATGCACGTGATGTAGAGCTGGGGTAAGCAAGCCACAGAGCAAACCTGGCACATCTCAGGGTGTTTTTTTTTCTCAGATCTCAGAAAATAGCATTTATATGTAAATTAACCTAACTATGGTGTGATGGAGAAATCATGAAACGATAAATAATCAAGCTTAACCTTTATGTGACAAACTTTGGTAGTCTTGGAAATATTTTTGAATATATTGGAACATTACGGAAAGAAGTTTAGAGAGTTTTTTGGGGGTGTTTGGTTTCACAAAACATTAGGTACCACAAAATGCTGTGGCCAACCAGGAAAGTGATTTTGGCAACGTTACTATTTGTGTTCTCTTTTATCAACGCCAAAGGAGCCGCCCCATGCCAGAGCTGTATTTGCATTACTGAAAAGCAAATATCGCAGGCCTTTGGACAACATGATAAACTCTCACATGCCCTGGAGACTCTGCGTGTGAGATGATGGGAAATGCTCATGGCTAAAGTCCGCCATTATCCGGAATAAACTTCCCCAGAGGGAGTTTTTCAGAAACACACCAGGGACCAGTAATAAAACATAAACTATAAAATGTCCTCTAGCAACAAAAACACATGGGATGTTTTTCTATATAATATTTCACATTAAACGTAATTGTAGATTAACTTTATAGAGAAAATATTTTTTCAAGCCAGATATGTTTAAATCCTTTCATTTCCTCAAGTATGACAAAGCACTGGGAATATACTCCCCTTTGTAATTTCCTACCGATTTGCCCTAGTTATGAATGGAACATTAACTCTGCGAAATCTACATATGGAAAACGACCCCAGATGAAAATCTTAAACTGGCCAGAACCCTAACTCTGGAGTCCGAGCCCTGTGCTCTGGTCCTGGCACTGTGGCTCACCAGGTAGTCACGTGACCCTACTCACCTGTGCGAATGCCCCCATGCCTCTCAGATCCCAAGCTCAAGGGGGCATTGACGATCCGGTCACCCACAAGTTCCCTTCTTGCCCTCAGCTTGCACGCAGCTCGTCTGTGAAGGAACCACATACTGTTTCAGATTTTGTTAAAGCAAAAACCGTTTTTTTAGTCTTTATAAAATGTAAAAACTTGGAATAAATGTAACAATATCTAAATTCCTGGTGTGAATGAACAGCAGCTATAGTGACAAAGGGAACAGGTCTTGAAGTGAAACCTGCCTGGATTGGAATTCTGCCTCTGCCACTTACCAGCTGCAGTCCTTGATGAAGGAATTGGCTGGAATCAGGAGTTTTCTCATGGGTGAAGTGAGGACACCTCATGAAGAAGTCCATGCAAGAGTAAGGTTCTCAACACAATACCTGGCTAATAATATTACCTGCTTAGAGAGTGGGGGTAACAGCAGCTGCAATGTCATGTCTGCTGTTTTAGCTACACCAAGCTCCATCCACATCTTGAGTTGATGCCGTGAGTAAAGTTCATATTACTTTTCAGTATTACTGGGGATATTTGATCCATGTGATGGGCAGATAAAATGTCTCTGTCTTAGAGAAAAAATGGACTTTTTAGGTAGCCAGGATTGCAGCACACTATTGTTAGCAGACATTTTAGATGGCTTCAAAAAACCGTGCAAGTGAAACACCCCCGGTTTTGAGAAGGGTGGGTGGGGCACTGCTTCCCAGGCCACAGGGCTGTCTGTGAACAGAATTCGCCTGTATCCCCTATCTCATTCTGTTTCACCACTGCGGACTTTTGATTAGACATCTTCATTGCATCCTGAGTGATGGGAAAATTTGTAATTAGCAAATGCATCTGCATATAGAAGTGTGTGCCCGAAACTGCTGTGCTTTTAGTTCTCATACGTGTGCTCCTTGGAAAGTGACTGTTAGTAACATTAACTCTGAAAATCCTGTTTTTCAGATTGCAAACGTAACTTCTTTCCAGGTCCTATTAAATGGAGATTTTCCTCTTGCATTCTTAAAAACTCAGAGCTAACCTTGGAGTGGTGTCTCTTTCTCTCCACCTCTCTCTCCCTTTCTCCTTCTCTCCTTCCTCCTGCACTGTTTATTTCCCACCCTCCCCTTCTCTCCTTTCTTGTGCAAGATTTCAGTCAGTTTATTGAATTGCCTTTACATAGCTATGACCTTGAATTGCTTCTGTTAGTTCCCCTGTGCTCTTCCACATTTTTTCATTTTAGGACTACAGGCTAAGCATGCTTAGTTATTACCTTGTAATACCTAATCAAGATGACCTGGCCTTGGTTTCTGTGACCGTATTTCAGCCTTCCTGTCCTCTGTCTCACAGAGAACTAGGGAAGGATGGAAAGTGACTAAAGGTATGGAATGCCTGAGGCATGGCCAGGCCAGGTACTGTGGCAGGTACTTTCGTATGTTGTCTCATTTAACCCTGATTCATACCTTTTAGGACAGGTCATGATATTCCCATTTAACTGCACTTTAAAGAAGTTGAATGTCAACTGGGTCACACTTGGAGGGTTTAAGATCTGGATTTGTGTCTGAGTCCAACCATGATGTCATTTATGTGGACTGTGTCGTGACACGCGTGTCTTTTTCCTGGTTTGGTGGTGTTATTCCCCTGGCAAGGTGTGCATGAAATCGGTCCTGCCCTACACCTGTTGGCTTGTTTTGTTTGACTTGTGTTTACACTCCTTTTTAAGATGACTTTTTTAAACTGAAAAAAAAAGCTGAAATGTTGATCAGGTAGCAGATTTGCAGGAGACCTAGGTACTCATCACTCTAGCACTTCCTAAACTGTAGTTAAAGAAACAGTGTTCAGGATGCTAAAGGTAATGTGGGGGAAAAAAATAGCTCTCTGTGCAAATAAATTTGTACAATTGTTAAATGTGATTGCTTTCCCTCTGAGTCTTTAATCTGATAATGTGCATTCTGCCAGAAGGGAACATAATATACTGCACCTCCCCAGCTTGTTTTTGTTCACATCTAACTTAATTTATTAGAAAGCAGCCTGGCGCAGTAGTGCATGCCTGTAATCCCAGGACTTTGGAGGCAGAGGTGGGCAGATTGCTTGAACCCAGGAGTTTGAGACCAGCGTGAACAATATGGTGTAACCCCATCTCTACAAAAAATACAAAAAATTAACCAGACGTGGTGCCGTGTGCCTGTGGTTCCAGCTACTCTGGAGGCTGAGTTGGGAGGATTGCCTGAACTCAGGAGGTTGAGGCTGCAAGTGAGCCGTGATCATGCCACTGCACTCCCTCCTGAGTGACAGAGTGAGACCCTGTCTCAACAACAACAAAATTATTAGAAAGAAAAAGTCTCTTTAAGACAGGTGTGTCTTCATCTCTATCAAGTTGGCTTTTGTTTTGAAGAACAAAAGGGAATCGTGGCTTGGCAGTTTCAGCTATGTGTGGGGACTACCTTCTATTACACTGGTCCTGCTTTTACCTCTGGTGTCTAAAATGTAATAAATATGTGAACTAGGGCTCATAGGGTAGCTTCAACTCTGCTTAGAGTTTATAGCTTCAAGTGGCATGATATCTGTCACACTCACAAGTAGTATCCATTGCTGATTTCTCTTTGTGGTTGAGCTTCTTTATTTTATTCTATATTCTTACTTTATAATTTTTCATGTATAATAGACCAAATGTGATTGCCATAAAGAAGGCCAAATGTAGAATCTATGCCAAGTTTGCTTATTCTGGAAAAGCTTACTATGTAAGCTGGGATTTGAGGAGTTCTTGAATTTTTATTATTGTTTGATTTTTTTAAAGGAAGGAATAGGCCAGGCATGAGTGGCTCACACCTTTGTAATCCCAGCACTTTGGGAGCCCAAGGCAGGAGGATTACTTGAGACCAGGAGTTGGAGACCAGCCTGGGAAACAAAGTGAGACCTATCTCTACAAAAACTCAAAAAATTAGCCAGGTTGGTGGCACATACCTGTGGTCCCAGCCGCATGAGAGACTGAGACAGGAGGATCACTTGAACCTGGGTTGTTGAAGCTCTAGTGAGCCATGTTCCTCTCACTACACTCCAGCCGGGTTGCAAAAAAGAAAGGGAGGGAAAAAAAGAAAAGAAAGGAGAAAGAAAGAGAGAGAGGGAAAGGGAAAAGAAAAGAGAGAGAGAGAAAGAAAAGAAAGAAAGAAAGAACCAGAAGGAGAGAGAAAGAAAGAAAGGGAAAGAAGAAAGAAGGAGAGCGAGAAAGGAAGGAAGGAAGGAAGATGGAGGAAGAAAAAGGAAGAAAGAGAAAGAAAGAGAGGTGGGAATAAAGATAAGGATTAAAGCCATAACAATTAAAATATTGACCAATTGAACTCTCATGCCTGCTGTTTTTTCAGTTCTCTTCCCAAACACTTTTGGCCAAAGAATGCTTTTTATTTGGGATAAATGTTGTCCAGCCTTAAATTTTCATTTTTCTGGGTAAGGGTACTAAATCCTAGAGTGCTGATATACGATATTTAGACCTCACCCCATGGGTGAGTGGAATGTGCCTGTTGATGTAATCAAATTCACAGAATTTAGAATATAACACCCTCTTGGTTAAAAGAATAAGCAGAGAGATTTCTGGCAGAATCCAACTAACCCACGCAGAAATGAAGCACATGAGGTGACGAATACAAAAGGGTCACTTAGAACTGGGAAAATCCATTGTCACAGGGCACAGCACTTGTTCTTTTTAAGCAAGAGTCTTGCGAACATCCACATTTATTTCATTCATATTGAAGGTCTTCGAAAGCTTAAGCTCTGAAAGTGGAAGTGGTTGATTTGAAGATGATAAATGGAAACTGGGAAATTAGACTGCTTCCATAGGTGGGCAGCGTGTCCTCTTTTTCAGGACTCCGGGGTCCCTGAATTGCGAGTTTTTCCTCACAGCCTCTCCACATTCTCTTGTGCTGTTCACCTCCCACCCACTGCTCTGTCTTCCCTGTGTTAGTGAAAAATCAAGCTTTTCTCTCCCTAGGCCAGAGAGCTGAGCGTTTCCCTACTTCACTACTATGTTTAGGAAAAGGAGGCAGCTTTTTCCTAAAAGGCAGTGTTTGGAAGTTGGAGGCACGTATGATGCTTTCTGGGCTGTTATCTCCAATATCCTTGCTAGATGAGCAGCCTCGCGTGTTGGGAAAGAATCTGTACCAGAATTTGGAATATGGGGCTTGTGGCCATGTAGCAATGAGGTCACTGACCAGCTACAATCCCTGGAGCAAACCATTCACACTGCAGGCCTCCGTTTCCTGTTGGTGAAATTCGAGGAAGGGGCCATGTGAGCTCCAAGCTATGATTTGTTGTTGTTCTGAAATTCTATGTATTATTTAAATTATAATACCTCAGATAAATAAATGAAACATCTCCTGAATTTATTTTTAATATGTAATTCATGGCCAAGAATATTAACTGATGAAGTGAATCATTTAAAGAAGGACTTTGTAATTTTTCTGCGGGATTATATTTCACCAGAAGTGCTTCAGTTCCGTTGAGTCCTGTGTGATGTACTTCAGCTTGTCTGTGAGCTGAGCTGGTCTAACACACTAAGTGATAACAGAATGGATTCTGTGTTTTATGAATCAATTAGCCAGATCTCAAAGGGATAACAATTATGAAAAAACATATAATTTATCCCAGTAAAAGAACTAGCCTATTGCTGAAAAAAAGTTGTACCCTGTATTATTGCTTTTTTTTTTGGTCCCACAGGTGTGAATAAACCTGGAAAGCATAAACATTTGGAAGTTATTGAAATTTATTGAAAATATAGTACAAAACTCCCACCCTTCCTTTGTTTCCACCCAAAATGTAGAATTATTATAGTTGGCTGCAGTTTTTCTTATATCTCAGTGGTGTAATTTTCCCACAAGTAAGAAAACTGAATGGGTAGTATCTAAGAATAAGAAGCTATTAAACAGCAATTTTACATGCCTTTATGATGAAATACTACAGAAGATGGGAACTGTGTGTCGTGAAGTCATGGAAGTCTTCAATGACTAATAAGGAAATAATCTGTCTGACAGCAGGTGTTCTGATTAACAGAGAAGTTATTTCATAGCATAATAAAGAATGGCATGAAGAATTATATTGTCAAAAAAACCTAGCCAGATTTTTTTTGAGCAAAGAGGGATATTTCCACCCCCGACCGCCCACTGTAAGAATAAGAGACGCTTATTGTAGGATTGGAAAACAATGAAGGAAATAGAAACCACTAATGGTATCGCTCTCCCAAGGGGACTACTGTTATTTCCTCTTAGGCACTTTGTGTTTGCATATACATACGCAGGCCTGCCCATACCTGTGTGTGCATGCGTGCTTCGTTTTTCATGGTGTGCTCTGTGTACATTTTTTGCACGGTCCAATAGGCCATAAATGACAAAAAGACACTGGGCACCTCTGTCATTAGCACTCTAAAGTTGTATTCTTTCCACCAGGAACATTTGCCTTTTAATTTTAGTCATTTATAATTTATTCTGCTCTTCACGCTTTGTCGGCCCTCTCACATACTGGATTTTAATAGTTTTTCCAAAGAAGATGGTATACAGAAGTTGAAAACATTGAATCACTTAATCTATTTTATACATGAGCCCATATTAAAAAGCAAAAAAGTCATTCATGGTCTCAAGAAGTATCTTGAGAATTCATCAGTTCCATCTCCTTTCCTCAAATAGAGCTGCTCAGATCCTCTGAAACTAAGGACCTCCTGAACACAAAATTATAAACCACAAATAGTGTTTAACACCCTTTGATGTCAGCAACTTTTTTCTTCTGCCTAACTTCAGTACCTTATGGCACAGCTTAACCCCATTTCCTTTTGATTTTTGTTCATTGGCGATGAGGAACAGCTGGTTATCTCTTTTGTAAAAATGACCTTTTCCCAATATACAAACAAGATCAAATTACCCTTTAACTTTCTCTTCATGTTACATTTCTTCTTTTCATCCTTCTCTTTTACCATGAAAAGCTTGCTATGCACACCACATAGTGCCCAGCATATGGTCAGCATTCAATAAATGCCTATTTGACTGAATAAACTTCAGTATGCATTGTTAATTGCTGTGTAAATAAAGCATCACCCTCCTTCTTAATTACCTTCTCCCATTCCACCCGCATTCCTGTACTGGTCAGTGCCACCGGGAAAGGCCCTGTGTCCAGCTGGGAGTAGGAGCTAGGCCATTTGCAAGGACTTGATCACATCCTTACTTTTCCCATCTTCAGTTTATGTCTGGAGGATAGGAAGTGAGTAGTGAACTGAACATAGAACAGTAGGTAGCATAGGTTTATCTCTTTTCAACTGATACAGTACTTTCTAGTTTACAGTGCATTTAGTGTCTTAGCAAGCATTTATTGAGTGCCTACTGTGTGCTACCCAGTGGGCAAGTGCTAGAGCTTCAAGGTTGCTTAAAGCAACCCTTGCCTTTAGGGAGCAACAGCCTAGTAGAGGGCCTGGAATGTAACAAAAAATCACGACACATTGTGATAAGGTTTCCTTTTTTTTGAGATGGAGTTTCACTCTTGTTGCCTAGGCTGGAGTGCAGTGGTGTGATCTCAGCTCACTGCAACCCCCGCCCCCCAGATTCAAGCAATTCTCTTGCCTCAGCCTCCTAAGTAGCTGAGATTACAGGTGCACATCACCACACCCAGCTAATTTTTATATTTTTAGTAGAGAAGGGGTTTCACCATGTTGGTCAGGCTGGTCTTGAACTCCTGACCTCGAGTGATCCGCCTGCCTCGGCCTCCCAAAGTGCTGGGATTACAGGCGTGAGCCACCGTGCCCAGCCATGATAAGGTTCTAATAGAGGTGAGATCAAGGCACAATGGTGGCAGAAAGGAAAAAGTAATCAGTTCTATCTGATGGTCAGGTGAGACTCCAGAAAATGTGGTTGACTTGGTCTGTAGCACAGTACCTAAAATGTAATTTATTTAATATGGTTCCATTCCCCTGTCTTGAAGGTGGATACTGGTCTTCTGTTTTGGAAATCTTATTGCAGGTCGCTGGCTGGCTAAAGTATTGGATGGCAAGGAAGAAATGATTTTAGATGTAGCTGAAGAGTTAGGGGTCATATCTTTGAGGACACTGAAGGAGAAATAAGGGTTGGAAGTTTTTTGTTTTTGTTTTGAGACAGGGTCTTGCTTTGTTGCCCAGGCTGGAGTGCAGTCTTGATCTCCTGGGCTCATGTGATTGTTCCACTTCAGCCTCTCAATTAGCTGGGACCACAGGAGAGCACCACCACGCCTGGCTAATTTTTTAAACTTTTTGTAGAGACAGGGTCTCACCATGTTGCCCAGACTGGTTTCGAACTCATGGGCTCAAGTGATCTTCCTACCTTGGCCTCCCAAATTGCTGGGATTATAGGCGTGAACCTCCACACCGGCAAGGGTTGGAAGTTCTTATGTTAGGAAAAAAAAAAACTGACAGCAGGAGGAGGATGAATGAGAGGAAGGTAAGTCAGGAGGATAAGGGAAACAGGAGGCTTTTTGTATAGTCGTGCACCATACGTGACATTTTGGTCAATAACAGACCATATCAACCATGGTGGTCCCATACGATAATAATGGAGCTAGCAAATTCCTTTCACTTGGTGACACCATAGCTGTTGTAATGTCATAGTGCAGATACTTTATTTTTTTATAAATTTAGGGTAGCCTAAGTGTATAGTATTTATAAAGTCTACATTAGGTACAGTAATATCCTAAGCCTTCAGATTCACTCACTACTCACTGACTCACCCAGAGCAACGTCTAGCCTTGTAAGCTCTGTTTATGGTAAGTGCTCTATACGGGACTACTATTTTTATCTTTTATGCCATATTTTTACCATATGTTTTCTATGTTGAAATGTGTTTAGATACACAAATACTTATCATTGTGTTACAATTGCCTACCATATTCAGTACAGTAGCATGTTGTACACATTTGTAGCCTAGGAGCAATAGGCTGTACCATATAGCCTAGGTGTGTAGTAGGTTATACCATCTGGGTTTGTGTAAGTGCATTCTATGAAGTTTGCACAATGACAGATTTCTCAGATTGCATCCCCTTTGTTATGTGACACATGACTACGTTCCAAGCGTGAAAAGATGGCAGCTCGAGAAAAGGCCTGAGAGGCAGTGGGTTAAGATAAGGAAAAATTTAGAAAGTAGGAGGAAGGTTGAACTTACTTTGTCACAAATTTATGTGGTCACAGAAGGCACTGCTGCAATGAACCCTGTGTTCCTGCATAGGAATCATGTATTAACTGAACGCGACATGAGGTTGAAATGATTATTTGTAAACTGTTGACTGTCAGACGTTTCAGAGGGGCCTGTGAGGTATAGAGGTTGGCATGATTCATTGGAGACATAAATACAAGTGTGACTTTGTACACAAGTCTGAATGAAGGGTCAGTGTAACTTTTCTGTAAAGGATCATTTAGTAAATATTTTAGATTTTGTTGTCTCTGCATCTGAATTCTGCTATTACTGCACAGAAGTTCCCATGGACAGTACATGAATGAATGAATGTGGCTGTGTTCCAATAAATCTTTATGTACAGAAATGGACAGTGGGCTGGATTTGACCCGGGGCAATAGTTTTTTGATTGCTGGTCTAGATGATTATCAACAGGTAGGCTCTAGTTGATCATGGGAGTGTGTGAGGGGGTGTCCTGTGTGAATATGCCCAGACAGGCACCCCAGGGAATATAACCAGCGATTGTAGAGTACAACAAACCAGCAAAGAAAAATGAGGTAACTATCGACTGGGGAAAGACTAAAGTGGGAGAGTTTTCAGTGTTAGGGAGGGTGCATGTGTTGAAGTCAACTGTCACAGAGATAACCTGAGTGCAGAGATAATAACCCACAGTGCTTGTGGGATTTGTGTGTTAGGAGGGGAGTTTTAGTGGAGGGTGGGGCAGAAGGAATTTTCAGAGTGAATAGGAGGCAAGAAGTGAAGACAGGAGTTCTAGGCCGTGTTTCCTGTGTGTTGTCCCATTCAGAGATCATAACTCTGCAAGGGAAGAAGGCAGCTATATTTACTCCACTTTTAAATATGAGGAAACGGGTCCTCAGGAAGTAAAGTGAATAGCTCAAGCCTGAGCCAAAACTCACACTCAGGTGTTTACACCTTATGTTTGTGTTATTTTATTTTATTTCATTTTTTACTATAGCCACCTGGACCCCAGTTAATTCTCTTGGTGATTCTGTAAAATTTCAAGTTAAGCAAACCCTTTCTGGTTTGACCGAGAAGAGTCACCTGTTGGTTTACTGACCCCAAGTTGAGTTAGCAGGTAAAAGACACCCTTATAGAAGAATCCAAAACAGACTCTGTTTTTGCAAATTATCGCTTTCTTTTCTGTGTGTGTGAGACAGGGTCACACTGTATCACCCAGGCTGGAGTGCAGTGGCACCATCATGGCTCACTGGAGCCTTGACCTCCAGGCTCAAGCAGTCCTCCTACCTCAGCCTTCTGAGTAGCTGGGACCTCAGGCAAATGCTACCACACCTGGCTACCTTTTTTATTTTTATTTTATTTTATTGTATTTTTTTATTTTTTTGAGACGGAGTCTCGCTCTGTCACCCAGGCTGGAGTGCAGTGGCCCGATCTCAGCTCACTGCAAGCTCCACCTTCCGGGTTCACGCCATTCTCCTGCCTCAGCCTCCCAAGTAGGTGGGGCTTCAGGTGCCTGGCCACCATGCCTGACTAATTTTTTTTGTATTTTTAGTAGAGACGGGGTTTCACCACGTTAGCCAGGATGGTCTCGATCTCCTGACCTCGTGATCCACCCCCCTCGGCCTCCCAAAGTGCTGGGATTACAGGCGTGAGCCACTGTGCCCAGCCAAACTATCACTTTCAATTACAGAGATCAGACAACATTTTGTGTAAATATGATGCCTCTTTCTGAGTCTGAAGACTGTGTCGTACATTAGGCACACTGGCTTGGTTAATCTCTGCATCACTTCCTGGTTGCAGAAGTGCTATTTTCGTCTTATCAGTGAGAAACTCCTTTTAGAGTGCAAGATGCTGTCCAGAGTAAGTAGGGGGATGGGATTTAAACTCCAATGTCCCAGAGGCTTCTCACAGGTAGAGTAACTGTAACATAAACTGATGGCAAATTCTGGAACGCAGGTATGACACTCCCTCTTGTCTCTGGCTTTGATCACACTGTCTCTGCTTTTTTTCTTTTTGTGCCCCCCTCCCCCGACACACACTTCTTCTGGTAGTTGCTGTAGTTTAATCTTTAAGAAGGTTGCAGGGGTGTGGAATTTTGTTACATCCTGTCTTCTCATTCTGAGGTCTACCACCATGGCTGGGCATGTGAACCCAGCCAGTAGTAAATGATAAAAATATGCTGTGATTGGAAGGAGGTGGAGAGCGAGCAGGGAACACAGGAAGCAGAGAGGGATTTGTGGTGAAGGGTGGGAAGGGGCCTGGGCCTGGAGGGCCTCACCAATGTGTCTGTGTACCCTAAACACTTCTGTTTTCAGCTGGCTTGCTTCTGCTCACAGTTTCTCAATTTACATATGTAAGAACTGCAGGCAAAATGACTGGAATCAAGGGCACATGCCACTTGGATCCTTGCCAGCTTTTATTTCAGGCTGACAACTCTTTGGATGTAATACAAGACTTATAGTTGTTTGTTTCTTCTAATGAGGTGGCAAGGTAAATCTGCGTCTGTTACAGCTGTTTGGCATAGGATATATTGATTTATTTTCTAAAAGAAACATGAAAACATAAAAATTTCAAGGTCTAAAAATAGTGTACATTATTGAGATGGTAACTGAACTTACCAGAAGTCAACTTATCCTATCTTGTTGATGAGTGTGGGTGGGAGGCATGACTGAAAGATATATTGGCAGTGAAGTTGAGTAAAAGCTCTTCCATTTCTCTTGAACTTCTGGAGCAGGAGAGTCACATCATGGGATTTGAGCAGGGGAAGAAAATCTTCTGGTGTTTCTCTCAGGTGTCTGCACAACCCGACCTCATCCAGAGCCTGAACTGGAGTGTCAGCCTTCCGTGGCACTTGCTAACGCGGGGCCCAGGGCACCTTGGCGATGCTTTTAGGGAGGTTCCAGGAGGAGCTGCTGTCTGCTCATCAGGGGCTTTGAGTCTATCTCACATATCATAAGTGGAGCTTGTTCACCTCATGCTCTTCTTTGAATGGGAAATTCTGTTCTCTATCATTAAACTATGTGGAATAGAAACAGTGTGGAGCAGAAAGGTTTAAAGAAGGAAACCTATGGATTTTTAACTTGCTTATGTATAACTAAGTCAACTGAGAGAAGAGAGCAGTCTTAATATAGCCTAGAGGGAGGTTTTCTCTTTTTATTTTTTTAGCCGAAATTTTTTAGCCTGTTCTATTGCAAAATAAATTCAACTTGTCTTGGAGAAGAGCCACACAGATGGAAAATAGTGGAAAGACAGTTAAAAAAAAACTTAACATAAATGGCAAGGTAACCACTTGTAGCTTTATGTTATGAGGATTAGTGTGATGTATCCCATTTTATGTAAAGAGGAATAAACTTAAACTTCATGTTGATGAAGTTGGCAGATGATCCTGAATCAGGGGAGATATCAAAAATCTGGAAGGACAGATGTATTATAATTATGCCTTCAGGAGATTAAAAATATAGGCAGGAAATAACAAAATGAGATACAGCTTGGAAAATGCACACTAATGCAGCTGGGAAAAAATAATGTAAAATGCAGAACCTAAGTGAACAGAAGAAATGTGCACCAAAATGCCAAAGGCAAGCAATATTTGGACGTATACATTGGACTACAGTCCACCACAGTGGGCTGACCATTAGGGGCCACCTACATTGCTCATCCTCAATAGAGAAAGAGGAAGAGGGCCGGGCGCGGTGGCTCACGCCTGTAATCCCAGCACTTTGGGAGGCCGAGACGGGCAGATCATGAGGGCAGGAGATCAAGACCATCCTGGCTAACACGGTGAAACCCCGTCTCTACTAAAAATACAAAAAATTAGCCTGGCGTGTTGGTGGGCGCCTGTAGTCCCAGCTACTTGGGAGGCTGAGGCAGGAGAATGATGTGAACCTGAGAGGCGGAGCTTGCAGTGAGCTGAGATCGCGCCACTGCACTCCAGCCTGGGTGACAGAGCGAGACTCCGTCTCAAAAAAAAAAAAAAAAAAAAAAGAAAGAGAAAGAGGTAATTATTATTTCTGCAGAAGGTGCAAAAGGATGAACAGCAGTGTTTATTTTTCATTTCCATAATTTCACTGTTTAAGAGATAAGGAGATGGTAAGTCAGTCATTGGCAGAAAGGGACATAACAATAGGGAGTGTGGGACTCTGTGACAATAGGAATGATGAATGTCCTAACTGAGACAGTGTAGCAGGGTAAGTGGAAATAGTGGACTGAAATGAAATTTAGAAGGGAAAATCAACAGAATGAAGATCCAACAAGGAGGAAGGAGAAGTTGAAGATGATTCTATGTAGCTTCATGGCTTTATGGAGTGCATGGCCATTGCCACTACCCACGAGAGGGATTATAGCTGGAAATGCAGATTTGGCATGAAAGATAATGAATTCCATATTGGTTGAGTTGCTTAAATTGGTTGGAGCTTAAAGGATGTTCAGCTGTAGGAGTTCCTAGCATGTAAATGAATATTAAGGTCTGACTGGGTTAGTGTGTCAGCTAATTTGTGTTGATGAGTGACAGGAAATTTCACATAATTATGTTGTAGAGACCTTTAGCATGTTATCCCAAAAGGCTGAAAAATGTGAGAACCTCAGACACCTTGGTGAGCCAACAGAAGCCAATCATTTAAACAGGCGTCTTTACATAAGACTCTGCCTATTCAACTTTCTTAAATATGGCTATGGTGTTATAGATAAAGCTATGTGAGTAACCAGACATTTAAAAACACATATTGTTTTTAAGAACTACATAAGAAAATAAGTATTTTTCAGAAAGTGTATGAGTTCTCAAATTTAGTTTTATCAGAAAAATCTTTGTTTCAAAACCTTAATTAAAAAATCATCACCAATTCTCAAAAATCATGGAAATTTTGATGAGCACTGGATATAAGTCCTGCATTCTAAGGAAGCTAAGTTGGAAGTCAGATTGTTGCTTCGTTTCTTAAGGCATCGGGACTGATGATCTCCCTGGATAGTAATTAGCTGTTAATGAGCATAGTACTCAGACTAGAAGTGTCCCGAAAATAGCTGAAACATACACTCAAGCAAAATTTTAGCTGTTTGTTTGTTTGTGTTTAGACAGGGTCTTGCTCTGCTGCCCAGGCTGGAGTGCAATGGCATGATTATGGCTCACTGCAGCCCCAACCTCCCTGTGTTCAAGTAACCCTCCCACCTCAGCCTCCTGAATAGCTAGGTATATAGGTGCACACCACCACACCCAGCTAATTTTTAATTTTTTTTTTTGTAGAGACGGGGTCTCACTGTGTTGTCCAGGCTGATCTGGACAAGCAGTCCTCCCACCTCAGCCTCCCAAGGTGCTGAGATTACAGGCGTGAGCCACCATATCTGGCCAACATTTTAGATCTTGATTGAAAACTTAGGAACATTGAATTATTGATCTTCAACTAAAATACAACCTTCACAAAATGAGGGCTCAACATCACAGAATTTGGGGTGAGGGTGCTGGACCCAGAAGTGAGAGAATTGGATTCTGGGGCAGTATCTGCCCCTTTTAGATGCATGAGCTTTACAAGGCTCTTGAGATACTAGAGCCTGAGCCTATAATGCCTGAAGGCAGGTGCCACTCCTTCGTTTCACATCTTCGTTGTAGAGTTTCAGGAGGTGTAAGTGTTCCTTGATGAAAATTCCATCAACTTTCCTTACAGGTATAGTCATGCATTACTTAGTGATGGGGATACATTCTGAGATATTCGTCATCAGGCAACTTTATCATTGTGTGAACATCATAGAGTATACACATACAAACCTAGATGAGATAGCCTACTACACACCTGGGCTGTATGGAATAGCCTGTTGCTCCTAGGCTACAAACCTATACCACGTTACTGTTCTGAATACTGTAGGTGATTGCAACACAGTGGTAAGTGTTTGGGTACGAAACACATCCTAAACATAGAAAAGGCACAGTAAAAATAACAGCATTATAATCTTATAGGGCCACTGTCGTATATGCAAAAACATCATTATGGGGCACATGACTGTATTTGTAAAAGTCAAATGCCTTCATGTGCATATGAGGCATATGAGATAATATACATATATAAAGTACATTGTTAATGTTGGCAAAGACCATGTGTCTCAGACAACAAATGAGGAGTACACGTGTTTCATCATAACGAAGTTTTACTACAAGTTAGGGGCTAACTAGAAACTGAGGCTGTGTTCTTCTCAAAATGTTTTCTACTTCCTCCCCCTCATCATTAAAGTGTCTCAGTTATTGTCATTGTTTATATTTAATTTTCAGAAGGGAGATAAATAGTATTCAGTCATTCCTAAACATATTTGACTTAATTAATCCCCCACACACACCCCGCTCCACTTTCCTCTCTCTCTCTCTCTGTCTTTTTTTTTTTTTGGGTGGTGAATCTTTTGGATCACTTGTTCTGAAGGATATGAGCTGGGAACTCATGACCAGAGATTCTAGAAAAGATGGAGGAAGCGGGTTTGGGAAATGACCTTTGGCAGTGTAAGAGAAGTTTGTCACCTTTTCGAGTCTGGAGCAAATGGGATGTGGGAGGAGGTATAGAACAGACAATTTTGGTGGAGGTGCTCTTATAGCACAGCCCTTTCTGGGGAGCCAGCTGCCAATTTGGAAGGGAGGGGATTTATTGAAGAGATGAAAGGTATATCGGTGTTATAAGTTTTATTATCTCCACTCAAAATTCTTATGTCGAAGTCCTAACCTGCTAGTACCTCAGCATGTGAGCTTGTTTAAAACTAGGGTCATTTCAGATGTATTGAGATGAGGTCATTAGGGTGGACCTCATCTTAATACACCTTTATAAGAACTGGTGCATCCTTATAAAGAGGAGAAATTTGGACACAGGCACACAGGAAGAACGTCATGTGAAGATGAAGGCAGAGGTTGGGTGGTGCTTCTGCCAAGGAACGCCATGGAATGCTGAAGATGGCGGCAACCACCAGAGGCTGAAAGATGTCTGGAGCGGATTATTTTTCTCAGCCTTCAGAAGGAGTCTACTCTGCCAACACCTTGATCTACACCTCCAGCTTTCAGAGCTGTGACAATAAATTTCTGGTGTGGAAGCCATCCAGTTTATGGTACTTGGTTACAGAAGCCCCAGGAAACTAATACAAGGGGAGATGTTAGCATGGAGAATTCCAGCAGAATTCTAGCAGAGTGGTGGATGGTCCAGTCAAGGGAAAGCGAGGAAATCATGAGAATTGTTCCCTTTGTGGGTGGTTACAAAAGTATGGGAGCAGAGCTGCACTTTTGCATGTGGATTTGCCAGCCACATTTTTCATTTGTAATGGTAGATGTAGCATCAGGTTCTGGCATGTGTGGGACAGGAAACGCCTGAAGAAATTTTAGACAAATGTGTCCTGAGATGTCCAGCAGCACCACTGAAAGAGTACCACAGTGATTTGTTCTAGAGCTTTCAACAAGTTGATCAGTTTCATCCACTTCACCTGTTGCTGGGTTTTTCTTAACCTTAGCAAGAACACTAATTAGTTATGAAAACCTATATTGATGAATGAGATGAAGGCTGTGAGGAACATGCATACTCTCCGTTAGCCATTGATTCATTCGTTAGTGGACTGCCCTGTGAAACAGTATTTCAGATTATAAGAAAACCTCCAAAATGTTGTAGGATGTCAGTTAATCCTATGACTACATCTACTACTTATGAAAGAAGTATGTACTGTCATTTGGAACAGTATAAATGTTTAAAGTCATTAACTGTCTTATATTGTGGGTCTGGTTTAATTTTTACAAACTAACATCTTCCAGTGTGTGCCTTGATCTTGTAGGAGGGAAGATATTGAAATTCAGCGTGGATTTTCTTAGGCAATTGCCCGATTCTTTTTCGTTTTTCTGTTTATAAACCAATTTGAGTGCAGTGGATCTTACTTAATCCTGAAACTGTATGCAGCATATCTTTTCTTCTTTGGCGGCTGCTTCACTGCTATTGAAATCAGCTCTCATGCCTGCACATGGCATCTGGTTCACTCACCACCCCCCCGTGTGTATGTGCGCCCCTCTCTGTGAGCCGGTAGCTCAGCCGCCCACAAATGCGAGTCTGTGGGTCAAAGATGGTACTGAGAAGTGGAAAACTATGCATGTGTTTGCACATTTCATTTAGACTGTACTTCCCTTAGTCCTTTCAAAAGAACTAAAACAGGGGGAGGGGACAACTTAATTTTTATACAGATTGTTCTGTATTTTCACAATGAGATCATTTCAGTTACATCAGTGATAAAAATAATTAGGAAGTAATAGTGGGCTGATAATTAGATTGGGAGCAACAAGATGGTGTTATTGATCCTAGCCCAGCTGTGTCCTTATTATGAGATGTTGGTTAGAATTCTCAATAGCCACTGGGGTGATAGGAACCTGCCTCAGACAGTGTTTGTAATAAAAACTCGCTACAAGGCATGTTGTGAAATTAAAATGCATTCATCTAGAGAGAAATTCTGGAGTTTCTTATCGTTGGTAATTAGAAACAGGTTGTATTTTCAGAGGAAAGGATCTTAAATGTATTTTCCGAGAATGTTTTTACAGTTGCATAACATGACTTGGGGAGTACATAGGGGAGCACTAGAGCAGGGGGTCCAGTTTTTCTTTTCTTTTTTTTTTGAGATGGAGTCTCTTGCTCTGTCGCCCAGGCTGGAGTGCAGTGGCGCGATCTTGGCTCACTACAACCTCCGCCTCCCAGGTTCAAGCCATTCTCCTGCCTCAGCCTCCCGAGTAGCTGGGACTACAGGCGCCTGCCACCACGCCCAGCTATTTTTTTTGTATTTTAGTAGAGACGGGGTTTTGCCATGTTGGCCAGGCTAGTCTCAAACTCCTGACCTCAAGTGATCCGCCTGCCTCGGCCTCCCAAAGTGCTGGGATTACGGGTGTGAGCCACTGCATGGGGCCTGGCTTTTCTGACTCGGCTTAGGAATTTGGAGGATGTGGCTGGGGTGCTCATGGCATAGAACTCAGCTTGCTACTGGTTTTCCTGAAGCTGACATGACAAGCCCCATGCATTATGCCACGAGCGTTTGATGTCAATGGAAAGCGGCGTGCTCAGTGACAGGAGCCAGCCTAGACTATAAAGTCAACTTACAATGAACTTATTTTTATTTATGTCCTGTTTTGGTTCCAACAACTGGACATGGACATTTGATTTGGCATCATTTTCAGTATTATCTCATGAGGACTCTTGGAATATTTCATTTGCTTGGTCTACATCTATCTAGGCTCTGGACTATGTATCCGCTCTGTGATCAAACATGGAATTTTCCTGATGCCTGGGGATGGGCTGGAGTGTTTACAAGTGGAGTAAATATGAATTCAGCCAAGATATAACTGATACAAAAAGAGGGTAGTATTTAAGGAATGAGATGATACTTGTATGAATGAAATAAAGGCCAGGATTGGTTTCTAATGCCAATAGAACTTTGATTGCTTATTCTTTAAGTAAGATTACTTTTAAGCAAGCAAACAAAAACCACCTGAGTTTTTTGAATCATCCTCTAGTTCAGTTTCTTAGGAATGCAGTATTTTTTTGGTGCCAAAAAGGGTATTTTAGTAAAAGAGAAACTGTGTCAGGATACATCACTCTGAATGTGACAGCATGCTAGGCAAGAGGCTGACTACATCCTATCATGTTGATAGTTTATATTGTTTTCGCCACACTCCAGATGCCTGTTGGGGCTGACTTCTCATTCATCTGCAGTGAGCCTCTGTAAAAATGTTCTTTAATACCCAAGAGATAACCCTGTTGCAAATAATACTTTTCAGAAAAGTCTTTAAAATTCAGGTAAAGGCAATTCATTCATATGAGTTGTTTATCCAGCTGAAATTGGCATTCTCAATGATGTCCTCAATGAACTGATGATAAAGCCAACTCAAGACCTCCCACCCCCAAAAAGCTCCCAAACCCCCAAAACTGTCGTGAAAAGAAGGAAGTCTTGTTCATGGCTCTCAGGATGTCTGTAGGAATTTGCACACTGACGTGAACTTAAAGCAGGACAGATGGATGGCAAGGGCTGTGCATCTCATTGGATATTTAACTTGGAAAATGAGAACAGTGAGTCTAGCACGTAGGCAAATAAAGTTCTGCAGAATGAAGCTGATTAAACAATTTGAATTTGAACATGGAAGGACTTCTATGGTCCTTTCTATGTATGTAATGGTATTTTTGTAGGTAAATACTTGAGGTTACTCTGTATAGTAGGTTCAAATATTGGTGAAATTGCCTTATAGTTAGGAAACAATTAACCCAGGTTGAGTCTATTATGTTTCCTGCTCATTTGTGGGAAAGCTGGTGATCCCACACTGAAAGGAAACTGGACCAGCACCTTCTCTTCCCTGGACGGATGTTATTCGTGCCCCAACAGCAACAACAATGCCTTGTCTCAAGAGCTAAAAATCTGTTGATTCTAGCTGAAGTGTTTAGAGAAAAGTGCGTTGAAGACTGAACCATATAAACAGGTCAGAGTGAAAGCCAATTTTTATAACCAGAGTCAAAATCAGTGTGGAACAATTCATAGGTCATTCTTAATTTTATGTTAAACATTGTGGTAGATTATCTCCATCTTTTTGGCCCATACTTTCAAAATACCCCCACGATCAAAGCTTCTTAGACAGGATATGTTTCACTCCGTTGTGGGAAACACGGAGCCTATGGTCACTCTGTCCTGCGAGCCTCTGCTTCCTCTGCAAAGTGAGAGCTCCTTTTCCTTGTGTTTCCTGACCTCATCCAAGGGTTTTTAAATTATTTTCTAAGGGGGGTGTCACTGTCTTTGGAAAGATCTAAAATAGCAAATTTTTGTTTTCTTGTATACATATAAGAAAACTGGAAGTAGGGATCAGTAGAAACTTAGGTCTACCTCAGCTACAATTCATTTATTTATTCAGTAGCAATAATAGAGGATTCGTGCCTGTTAGAGCCATAGCACTTGAGCAGGCAAACAGGCATCATCTGTCGTGCTCCTTGGGCTATCGTTTTCATAAGGAGGACAGTATTGTGGGAAGGTTAGTAGAGAAGTCAGTTTTCAGTGTTGCATTTCCAAATTTTTGTGGTCTTTCCACATAAGAGTTTGAAAATATAAAGGGCTTCAATTCGAACTGTTTGGCAGATGTAGCAAAAGGTATCCTGTGGGTCCTCTTATTCATGTTTGTTTCATGTCTTCCACATACCTGATAACTCTTACAGAACAGTACGTGCTGGAGTGGAGGAGGTAAGCTCAGTCATGGAGGAGTTAGACACATGGAGGTGTGCTAAGTAGACCAAAAGCTCTGCAAGGGGTTTAGCATCGCCTGGGGATACAATGCGTGGGGAGGGGTTTGTTTAGGGAAGAATTTCAGGATGTCAGGATGTGTGCTTTATAGATACAATTTCATTTAATCTTTAAAATCCCCCAAAGTATGGATCAGCTCCATTTTACAGATTAGGACAGAGTTGCAGTGAGTAGCCCAAAGACATGCCAGCACATTCACTAAAATAACATTGAATTACCAAGAAATGTTCTTCAGGGATGTGAAATGCACCAAGTTTGACTTTCCTAAGCTGACGTTTTTAGCTGGCTTTGTTCGGATATTTTTCTACAAGTATATAAGTTTTGTTTTATTGCAAAGAAATTTATTGGGTTTTAAAAAATTCATTCAGCCAATCATTCAGAAAATCTGTAAGGGTTAACTACTGACATTTGTAGTTCATTCTGATTTAGGAATCACAGTATGGTTTAAATTCCAATTTGAGAAAAAAATTACTAAGTAGAGATATATTTGTATCATCATATTTGTTTAAGCTCTGGGTTTCCAAAACAGTGTATATAGATAGTATTGGACATTGTGAATGGGCTAGTTTAAATTAAGAACAATTTCACTCATAGCAGAAAAATTATTTTTCGATGAAAGGAGATGATAGGATTTTTCCCCCATGCTGTTTCATGTTGAAGATATTTCAGCAAATTGGTCAAAGTTCTGCCAAAGTATTTTGAATGTTCTTTAGAACTGTTTGGAATGACCTGATTTTTCTCCTCAGGACACATCTGAATTTTCTTAGGCTTTTGGAACTCGTTTTTTGTTTTAAATGTTACATAAGCTCTTCGGTTCGAGCATTGAATGAAATGTTATGACATTTAAGGGGAAAAAATTTTATAAGCATTAATCAATGTAAGATATTTGTTGCTTTTTCATTCGACCCCATCCAGCTTTCATCCTGACGCACACCATACTGGAGGCACGGCTGCTTGTTTAATTGTTTAGTGCAGAACGCGGTTTGATCTCTTTCTTGTGCTTTCAGTACTGGTAAATTAATCAAAAGAAGTTACTGCTCTGCTGGGCATTAGCATGGGTTTAGATGTTTCTGCTTCAGGGCCTGTTCATCAACTAAAATGCTTTTAAGCCCCAAATGGAGAGTAAACAGTGTTGCTGCGGCCACTTTGAGGTGAGCCATTACTTGTGACCCGCTTACATTTGGGAAGGGGCCTGTTTGTATTAGCAGTTATTCTGGTTTGGGTTATAGCATTTTCAAAATGTTTTTTCTCCTTTTTATTTTAGTGTTTTTAGTATTTGTAAAGAGTGCCCCCCATCACCACCATGTATTTACACATAGGCATTTCAATAACAGTATGTGGAGATTAAAATCAGTGGACATTTCTATGAAGTTTGAAAGGTGAAATGTGTATCTTCACCATGGCTTGTAGTGAGAGGACAGTGAAATTATAATGCCAATTGAGATAGCAGATAGCAGAATAGTTTTGACTAACATGAAATTGTGGATCCTTAGGTTGTTTTTCTGTCTTCCGTGAAATAAAAGTTGACACATTTCTAACTATTGGCAGCAGGTGGGCCAGGCATTTGGGAGGCACTGCAGATGCTGAAGAGAACAGATCTTTGCCTTGCAGGAATTAGTCCTTCCAGGAAGACAGGCCTGGAAATGGTGATTTCTGGGCATGGGCTGAGTATTCTGATGGGAAGAGAGCGGAGGAGGGGGAAGTGAAGCTGGCAGAGGGGAAGGAGGGCCTGATGGAGGTGGGAGAAGCATCAGAGGACTCCGCCAGGAAGGAGGTGATACTGGAGGTGGTCTTCAGGATAGAGCTGAAGTTAGCTGAGGGGAGTCCAGATGTGAGGGAGTTTGCGGTGCAGATTTTGTCTGGAGAAAAGCAGAGCAGTGGGAATGTGGGTGAGGAGGGGGTGTAGGCAGCAGGGAATCATGACGCAGGCATTGTCACATCGATGTCAGAGCAGGAGGCTGTGCTAGGTGGGGGCAGTCAGGAAGCCCTTTGAGTGAGCAGCTACAGAGCTTAGGCTGTTCCTGGGGCAAGGGAGATGAGAAGAATTTAAGAAAGAGTGGGGCAGCTTTGCCTTAGGAGCAGACCAAGGCTGCGGTGTAGACAGGCAGCAGCCAACTCATATTCCTTCCGATTTTCTTTAAAACTGGAAAGGAAGTTAAAATGGGACATTCTGGTCACTATAGAGTAGAATGAATGACTGATGATAACTGTCACATTGTCTCTTTAGTTTCTAATTGTTGACATCTAAGTTTGTTTTTAAAATAATTATTTGGCCAGGCATGGTGGCACGTACCACTAGTCCTGGCTACTTAGGAGGCTGAGATGGGGGATTGCTTCAGCCCAGGAGTTTGAGTCCAGCCTGGGCAACATAGAAAGACCACATCTCTAAAAAATAAAACAAAACAAAACAAAAAAACGAAGAAGAAGAATTATTTGCATGTATGTGAGCTCCTGTTTGTATATGAAACAACCAAGTTCATCTTTAGAAATCATCTGATTGTCTCAATATTTATTTACTTATTTGTGTCCCTCTAAAGCCACAGTAAGGAGAACTTTGGTGAAGTCCTCCCTGAAGGGTCACTGGTCCAGTTCGTGTGGAAGACAGGCCGGTGTCCAGACAGCAGCTCCTGACCCAGGCAGAGCAGGCTGCATTTCTCAGAGCAGTCGCTAGACTTTTCAGGAGACCAAATAAAATAGTACACACCTGTGTGTAGAGTTACCAAAGCCAGGAACATGGGCCCTAACTGTGGTCAGTTTCCCTCTGCTAGTGCTCCCTCTTCCTTGGTTATTCTCATCTGTCTCTAGTTTTGGGCCATACACTGTGCCCACCCCCACAATGAAGCAGCCTCCCTCCCCACAGCTATCCCCCCGACTCTGACTCCCACCTGCTTCCATGTTGCTCTGCCTGGCTCCCATTCCGAAGGCCGGTGGTTTCAGCCCAGCTTTGGGAGCACTGTAGATACTTTCAGTTCAGCAGGGCCCTTCTCCCCACCACGTGATGGGATTCTAGAAATGAGTGTGTTTGAGCAATAGGGAGGAAGTGTGGGGAGCCTGGGGGCCCTGTTGGCGGGTACCTCATATGTGTAGTTTTGGCATCGAGTTTATACGAGCACATAGGCATCAAAAAGCTTGCGAAGAAAAGTCCTCTTCTGCTTGATGTATACAAAACTTCTGTTTTGAAAGAGTTGCTTGGGGCAAAAAAAAAGAAATCTTTTTGGAATTACACGTATAGTTCACTAAAGTATTCCTAGTGACAACATAGCCATGTTTAAAGCCTGATATTGTGTTGTTCTCTGCCCAGGGTCCAACAGGGAACTGAAATCTTGGAGGTTTTCAGCGCCACAATGTATCAGAGCACTCACAGAGAGCTTGGGAGCCTCAACGACAAAGGCGCCTGTGGGTTCACAGCTAGTACTGCTGTGTTTGGTGGACAAAGGCTCCATTTTCCTGATAAAATTTAGCTTACTGTGCAAACATGATTTATTTGGTGGGTTTCCTGATTCTCCTACAAGGAGATTCTCTGTGGTTATTTGAAAGTAACTAAGTCAACCTCCCATACCTTGGCTTACTTTGAATTCAACCTCGTCAACAGATGCCCTGAGGGCCCCAGACTGTAATAAGCAGCTCCGCTACAGTGCCTACCAGAAGCGTAAAGGCCCAGTGCAAAGAAATGGCAACTTCTTGTTTTCTAGGACTTCTTCAAATACCTTGTACTCAGAAAGTTATGACGGAAATATTCTGTAATGTAGCATCACTGAAATGGCTACATTTTAGGCAAGGATTGTAAAGCTTTAAAATTGAGTGAAACCTTGAAGTGTTTTTATTATTTATTTATTTTATTTTATGATTTTTTTTTTTCTTTTAAGAGACAGGGTCTCACTCTATCACCCGAGCACAGTCATGGCTCACTACAGCTTCCAACTCCTGGATTCAAGCGATCTTCCTGCCTCAGCCTCCTGAGTAGCTGGGACTACAGGCGTGATTGCCATGACTGGCTAATTTTAAAATTTTCTGTAGAGACAAGGTCTCGCTATGTTGCCCAGGCTGGTCTTGAACTTTTGGGCTCAAGCAGTCCTCCCACCTAAGCCCAGGAGTTTGGCCTCCCAAAGTGCTGGGATTAAGCCTGGCCTGAATTGTATTTACACTGCTTTTAATAACTTATTTGCTTTTTCTTTACAAAAGTAATCTGTGCTAATAATATAAGCAGAAATAATAAAATGAAGGAATAATACACCCAAATCAGAAATAACCACTTTCTAAATAATTTTCTCCTGAAGTTTTATCACTGCATGTATATGTATGTATACATCTCGTATGTGTCTACAATTGGATGCTACTGTTACATGTACTATTGTAATTTGCTTTCTTCATTCAACAATAGGTAGTGAGGGCCAGGCGCAGTGGCTCAGGCTCCTGCCTATAATCCCAGCACTTTGGGGGGCCAAGGCAAGAGAGTACCAATGGGCATATATATTGGTGCAATCCTACATAAAGGCAATCTGAATACAAATTTTACATATGCATAACTTCTGAATAGGCAGCTTGGCTATTTATCCTAAGAAATTTATCCTAAGAGGCCAGGCACAGTGGCTCACGCCTGTAATCCCAACACTTTGGGAGGCTGAGGCAGGTGGATCACTTGGGGTCAGGAGTTCAAGACCAGCCTGGCCAACATGGTGAAACCCCATCTCTACTACAAATACAAAAATTAGCCAGGAGTGGTGGCATGCCCATGTAGTCCTAGCTACTTGGGGGACTGAGGCAGGAGAATCGCTTGAACCCGGGAAAAGGTTGCAGTGAGCCGAGATCATACTCTTGCACTCCAGCCGGGGCGACAGAGTGAGACTCTAAAAAAAAAAGAAAGAAATTTATCTTAAGAAAGTAAATGGATAAATAGACAAGGTCATAGGCACAGTCACTAGCTTATTGTTCATTAGCAGGTCCTTGAGAGTGCAGTAGATGTAAAATGTATTGTTCTGGAAGAATGGACATATGTTGACTGCATGGTTTTTTGTTTTGTTTAGTGTTTCGAGACAGGGTCTCACTATGTTGCCCAGGCTGGAGTGCAGTGGCGGCGCAAGCATAGCTCAATGCAGCCTCTAACTCCTGGCCAGTGCTTGTTTGCCCACACATCAGCGTTATGTAATATTAGTCTAGTTTGTTGTTGCCAAACTCTGTTCCAAGTGTTTCTTCCACCTCAGATTCTTTTTGGCTGGTTTTAGTTCAGCATCTCTATCCATGGTCTCAGAACTAGCTCAGGGCAAGGCTCCTCTGATTTTTCTTTCTAACTCTCCTCCTTCCCTTTTCTTGCCACCCTCTAGCATGTCTTTGAGCTATGTGTGATAGCAGGTTTTACTGGGGTGATTTATAAATAGGTCATCTCTCCCCTCTTGGAGTGTGGAGTACTGGGGGGCACCACCAGCACTGGCTGCTGTGGGGTCTTTGTGCCCTCCCTCGGTCTCCTTCAGCAAGCTGGGCCCTTAAGCTCTTGTGCCAAGAGAAGGGACAGACAGGGCAGAGTGGAGGAGTGGGCATGGGGCGCTGCTGATCAGAGAAAGGGTAGCCTGGTGGCCAACAGCACGTCCAAGAACACTGTATGAGCAAAAGTGGCAGGGAAATCCAGGAAGTGGGAGCTCACAAACCAAGTGCTAACACTTACAGGGTGTGGTTCCACAGCTGCCCTTTGGCTTGACCCACAATCCTTTATAAAGCCATTTCTAGCTTATTTCCAGCCCCCAGCTCAGTGCTGACTCATGTGAATGTTGGCCAGACGCTCTGGCTTGTGTGGTTATTGGCTTCCTCTCCCTTTGTTGCATACAGTCCTCTGTTTGCCTTTCTACAGAGGACAGCAATGCATAGCTGCAAATTTGAGAATCTCATTCTAGTGCGGTAGGTCAGTCCACAAATACTCTCTGAGTGCCAGCTCCATGCCCCCTCCAGGGCTATGCTGGGAAAACAGCAAACATGGTGCTGGTATTGCAGGGAGATTGCAGAGGGAAAATTATCCTCAACCTGTAGGGATGGCTTCTTAGCTCAATGGTGTCCTTTCCCAGCTTCTTTCTTGGAGATATTTTGTCTTTGGAACTGGCAGCCACGTGACAGCCATGTGTCACTCCCTGATTGTGGAAGGGTCTCAGTATCCTGAGTGCTTGGGGTGCACCCAAAAGACAAACACCACTTATGTCAAAACACAGCCTCCAGAGTTAAGGAAAAGTCTGTTTCTATCACTAACATAGCATCTGGAAGAAATAGAAAATGGCTATTTCCTAATTACTGTTAAAGTGTATTAAGCCAACATCCATGTATGCTTTTCCTCTCCTTCATTCACTGAAGGACTTTCAAAGAAATTGCAACCCTTGCACTTAGCATGGTGTCTGTGTGACTTAGTTAATGAGCCGTTAGGCACTGCAGATACCGTTTACTCAGTCAAGATGGATAGCCCTGCCTTATCACTGCGTAATGCCTTGGAGGCCATAGGCTATCTCTGCACATCTCCCTTAATTGCCTGGTGTATTTATGTGGGTTGACTAGTTTGTTGCCATCTGCATAGCTGGGTTGTTTAATATATTTTTCTTTGTTCTGCTAATGACCTGAGCTTCATTACATGCTGATAAAGAATCCTAAAATGTACAAAGAAAACTGACAAAGAATGAACTGGCCCTGGCCCTGAACAGCCATGCCACTATGCCGGCTGCCCAGACTCAGCAGTTGTCGTTACAGGAAGGAATGGCTTTCTGTTTGTATTTTAGGAAAACTTCACCTTTTAAACATTTTAAATGGAAAAAAAAGTATGTGATTTTTTTTTTTTTTGAGGTTTTACTGATATGAGCTACAAATAGCTTCTTGGAAGCCAGTCAAAACTCTCTTTTCAATAATGTTGAAAAATTTTCCTTTGACTGGAAATTAATACCTTCAATTTAGAAGAACTCTAGTTAGAAGTTTATAGCGCAAATATAGCCCCATGTAACTAAGGGAATCTTGGAGAATTATCTGATGTCAAAAAACAGAGCGGTGTTAGCTCATTTTAAAAAATTGTTCTAGTCAAATATAAAGCAAAAAATCCCATTTTTAATTTAATTTTTATAATATTTAAGAATCATTTCAGAGATAAAGTACTTCTGTTTTTTAATATAGCAAAAGACAGATTATTATGGTAGAGAATAATTATATAAATTAGGATTTTAGGCTAAGAAAAATGGTCTTCTGTTGGAGTGGATGGTTCTGTTTTTCACTTGTTAATTGTCTGGTGTTATTTTACATAGTTAGTGTTTTTCAAAATTTATTTTATATCAATTTCTGTCAATTTCCTTAATGAAAAACTGTTTCTAGACTTCCACTTATACTAATTGCACCTTGATTGGATTATTTGCTGATTTGTTTTTTGGGCTTTTTGTTGTTGTTGGAGGTAAGAGTAAGAGGAAAAACTACTTCCAGCACATGAATGGAAAAGAATCACTTTGCTGTGTTTGACATTGCTTGAGGAGACAATGTTTGTGACAGTTGCACATATTCGTATGTTTGTAATTTATTCTTGTGAACAGCTGATAACTGTTTTAGGGCATCAGGTCAGGTTGAGCTAAATGTACAGTTCTAATCAATCAAGACAAATGATGGTACTATCACAATTCCACCTCCAGAGGCAGGCCCTCTCCACTGTAGCTCCCAGCTTCACCAAGGGACAAAGCTACAGAAAGGGAGGCGTACTGACCCTGCCAAAGTTCCTTCTTCATTCCTGATTCATTCCATCTCCAAACCCACCTGTGTCCTGTGGCCCTCCTACTGCTTATCAGAACTGTTCCCATTATTGCTGCGATCTGATTCACACAGGCAAAACTGGCAGTCGCCATTGTGTGCAAAGCATTCTGTTGGATGTAGGGGCAATTTAAAAATGAAGACATAATCTTTTCCCTGTAGGAACTTACAATCTTATTTGTGTTATTCATATTCAGTGAGTGATAATTTTAGTGTGAATATGTAATATCATACAATAGGTTGATATATAAAGAAACCCCAGGCTGAGCACGGTGGGCTCATGCCTGTAATCCCAGCACTTTGAGAGGCTGAGGTGGGCAAATCATGAGGTCAGAAGTTTGAGACCAGCCTGGCCAACACAGTGAAACCCCCTCTCTACTAAAAATACAAAAAATTAGCTGGGCGTGGTGGTGGGCGCGTATAATCCCAGCTACTTGGGAGGCTGAGGTAGGAGAATCAGTTGAACCTGGGAGGCGGAGGTTGCAGGCAGCCGAGATCATGCCACTGCACTCCAACCCCAGATGACAGTGTGAGACTCCGTCTCAAAAAAATAAATAAATAAATAAATAAATAACCTATATAGAATTTGACACACACACAGTGGACTTGAAGGGAAGGGAGATAAATTCAAACAGGGACACGTCAGCCAAGACTTTCTTCTCTTCTTGTTTCTCTTCCCACCTCCATCCTGAAGACCTCAAGAGGCCTTAAAGCCAGGAGCTGAGAGGGGAAGGGCACTCCCAGCCAGGACTAGCTCTCAGCCTGGATAGTGTCCTCACAGAGGCGGGGGTATGGTGCTCCAGGATAGCATGCAGCAGCGGCACCTACTCCAGGTAGCAGCCAGGATAGGTTTTTTCACCTTTCATCCATCTTTATCATTTATTCAGTTTTCATGGTTATCTTATGAAGCAGATGGCAATGGCGGTGTCCCCATATCATAAGCAAAAAACTGTGAATCGGAGGATTAGGTAACTGTTGGATTCTTTTTTTTTTTTTTTGAGATAGGGTCTTGCTCTGTCATCCAGGCTGGAGTGAAGTAGTGTGGTTGTGGCTCCTCTGCTGGATTCTTACAGTGTTGGGAGTGGAAGCTGCAGTACCTGTGTTCTGTCTCCCACCCATGGCCCAGTTGCTCAGCAGAACTATGTGAAAGCTTCCAAATGTGTGTTTTGAAGAAATCAAAGAATGTAACAGAGTGGGTGAGGGTGTGGAGCCTGGAGCAAGAAGACACTTGCTTGTGTTTAGTCTTGTCTTGGCTACTTGTTAGGTTGTGACCTCGGGCACACTGTGTCAATCTTTCTCAGCCGGGTTTTCTCACCTGTAAAATGGAGAGAATAACAGCACCAATTTTGCAGAGTTGTGCTTAGGATTAAAGCAGCCAGTGCATGGAAAGCACTTAGCCCAGTTACTGATGATCAAATGGTATGTGCCAAATCAGCACTTGCTGCTGCCCCATCATTATTATTACTGAATCCCATGTTTTTGTTTTCAACTTAAAAGCATAGGCTTTGGCTTAAGGAACATTAGGAATCCTCCTCATTGGTCTCTTCACAGAGGAGGAAAAAGAGGACCAGGGAGGGGGTCCGTCTGGTTAAGAAGAGGCAGGGAGCCCCTGTACAGCCCAGCCAGTGAATCCTGCTCGCTCAGCGTATTCGTTCCCCACCCTTCCCCCTCGTTAATTTGTTCACACATTGCCAACGCCTGAGTTCTTTTCTCCTTCCCCACAGCATACACTAAACCTCTAGGGGAGACGATACACCTACTCTCCAGGGGATGGAGTGGTGGGAGGAGGGAGGAATTTTCCAAGTAGCCCACACGATCATAAAGGCTTTTCCTCACATGTTGGTTTTTATCACCTCGGACCATTGGTCACAGAATCTGGCCTGGACCTTGTGCCACTGTGGGAGGCTGGCCATAGGAGAAAAAGAAAAAGCATCGCTCCCTGTGGTTCCGGTGGACACACGCGTGCTTTCCTCACCTTTCTATCACCAGAGCCCCAAGACCTAGCATGAACTTGCCACTGTGCCCTGGAAGCTGAGTCACTCTCATCTAAGTGGATGGCAGGTCACTTTGTTACATGGTTTGGGGAAAAGATTACAACACCAAAGTTGTCACTACTTTAAATTCTATCCATGTGCCAGTTCAATGTAACGATATACTGTGTGTGTGTGTGTGTGTGTGTGTGTGTGTGTGTGCGCGTGCGCGCGCGCTTAGAAGAGAGGGTGTTCTCTGCCAGGCTGCTTGCTACTCCACTGCCTTAACCTGTCTCTCTATCACACTCAGTCGCAGTTGGGTTGATGACTCCCATATTTGGCTGAGAAGTGAGTGTAATTGTAAGGCACAGGCATGATATTTCAAGACCTTTACAGCATGAGAAGTAAAATCCTTTTCTCAGTCAGCTGAGAGCCCCTGTTATATGTGTTCCTGACTCCCAAACCCCTCATTTCTCAAGTTTCATGGCTGGAACTTTCTTCATTCTCAACTCCCACTTTGGTACCCTCCTAATCCAGGTGGTTGTGTGTCTGGCTCACTCTGGCCTTTATCTCCTTTCTGAGCTCAGTGACTAGCTCTGCTTTGAAGGCGCAGGGTCCTGCTGGCTCCACGCTGCAGCTTCCAGCCCAGGTGAGTGAGGCAGGTGTTGGAGGTATTGACCCCACCCATGAAGCCACCACAATGCCATACTTGATGTTTAGGTTGCTGCTGTTAACCTCCAAAACAAGGTAACCTGATAAACATGACTGTCCTCATGTTAATTTACTCTTTACTGAATAGCTACCAGGTGGAGTCAAAAGTTGGGATTTGGCTTCTCTGAACAGGGGATGTAATAAACTCATAGCCTTAATCTTTCACCCCTATTGATCAAAAACTGCAAGATGATCATTACTCATTTCATATGATAAGTGTGTCCTTGAACATGAAATGGAAACAATTGAGGAGGAGAAAGAAAAAAGAGCTGTGTTTTAAGTCCAAAAAACCATTGCAAAAACATGGGCAATTAAACAAATATTTGTTTGTTACCTATTGTGTATGATGCTAAAGGTCTAAAGAGGAGTAAAACAAGTCCCTAACACCAAATAGTTCCTAGCCTAATTATGGAGACAGAAGCACATAGCCAACCACATTTCAGATCAGACTTTGTCCAAGGAAGTGCTATTATGATGGTATTAATCAATTAGAAAAGCAAGTTGCAAAATAACCTTTACATTAGATTATGTCAACTACTATTATAATTAGCTATAAAAGTGTGTTTCTTACTATGGATACACAATGTCTTGGGGCTCATGTCCTCTCTATAGGCAGGCCCCCATGTGTTTGACCATTGTACCTATATTCATCCACCTGCCACCGCCACCACATCTATCTGAAATTCGTTTGTCCATCTTTTCTCTGCCATTCACCAGGACATTAGCAGACATATAGAATCACTGGAAGTCATTTTCTTGTTCCGTTTTTGGAATGGTAGAATGCCACTCCTGTTTTTTTAAAACAGTTTTACACATATAATCATGAAAAAGTAAAGCATTATTATTTCCCGCTATTGAGATCTGGAATAAGTGGCTTGTTAAACAGTCTTTAGGTTTTAGAAGGTGCGTATGCTACTTGGAAGAAAGAGCTTTGTGTAAATTACCTCCTTTTCCACCCAAGAAATTCCAATTCCAAATTAAGAGAGAAAGAGAAAGAAAGGAAGGAAGGAAGGGGGGAGAGAGAGAAAGAGAAAGAGGGAGAGAGAGGTATTAATCTGCAAACTGCCTGCCTGAGTGTGAAGCACACATGATGTTGGCCATTGCTGTCCTGGTGTCTCTGGGGTCTCTTAATTGCTTGGATTAGGACTGAGGTGAAGGTCAGAACTGGATAGCCTACCCACTATTTCCAGAGCGCAGGAAGTTACAGTTTGGTGTAGATATGGGACTGGTAATCAGATGACCTTTTGTTCTGTGTACAGGTGATGGGTGAAGGAACCTAATTAAAACCATCCAATATATTAAGCATCTCCGCTGTCATTAATTTTCAGCCGTACATGAGCTCATGATGCCTGGTCCTGCAGGAGTCACAAGTTTGCTCTGAAATGTCAAAACTCAAATACTTCTCAGCTTTCCTCACAGTTCTGATTCCTATTCCCACCTTCCCCACAGCAGAGGTCAGGCACACTGTTTTGAAATACTAGTAAAATGCGCAGTGGGGAACAATACATGTATGTTAACTTTGAGGAAGCCAGACACTCCTGAGAGGGTCTTGGGGGCCTTAATAAAGCATTTCAAGGAAGCAGAGTATCAAATTAATGCTTTTTGTGCTAAAAACATTAAGGTATTTAGATGTGTTATTCTAATCCCTGTTTCAGCCTGGGAACAGAAGGATCTAATATCTTTTATTTAAATCCCAGCCTTCCTAGACTGCTCCATTCTTTTCAGTCTAGTACAGGAAGAGACAGACTATAACCGGTTGATTTCAGTGACTATAAA
The DNA here is from genome assembly GCF_028885625.2 of Pongo pygmaeus. Lineage (NCBI taxonomy): Eukaryota > Metazoa > Chordata > Mammalia > Primates > Hominidae > Pongo > Pongo pygmaeus. The sequence goes on from NC_072387.2 coordinate 34,238,017, forward strand.
ACTGTATATAATTCACAACATACAACCCATTCAACTTTTACATAAAATGCACTTGCCCAGATCTTAATACAATCCACATCATTTAGTAGAGATGTCAGGTTTTCAGAAGCTAGACTCCCGTCAGAATGCCACTTTAATTGTTCTGTTTTTGTGGACATGTGATAAAATTGTCAGATGCAAGTACCGATGCATAAATTTTGAACCCCCAAGCAAAGTATCCTTATTTCAAAGTGAGCCCTTTCTCAGTTGTGGAGTAAACCGATCTTGAGCAGACACGGTGTCCTCTTGTTTTTCTGAGAGCCCCTCTGCAAGTCTCAGCTGCAGAGGCAGCATTTACGACTCGAGTACAGGATCGAGTTTTAAGGGTTTTGTTCAGTTAATAAAGAATATCAAGTTGCCCTCACCACTAACAACTGTAGGCTGGCTGATCTCTATGAAAAATACAAAAGAAAAAAATTAGCTGGGTGTGGAGGTGCATGCATATAATCCCAGCTACTTGGGATGCTGAGGCAAGAGAATTGCTTGAACCTGGGAGGTGGAGGTTGCAGTGAGCCAAGATCGTTTCATTGCACCCCAGCCTGGGTGATTGGGTGAGACTCTGTCTCAAAAAAAAAAAAAAAGCTGTCCCAGAAGGCCTAGAATGTTTTTAAGGATATTTGTAGAAAATAGAATCAAGACCACTTTGAAACTCCCGTTTCAAAGAAGACGATGCTCATAGGATGTTGAAGCAGTCACAAGTCATCATGTAGTAATTAAGGTCAGTAAAATATATATAGAGAGAGATGGCCATATATATGCCTCATGTCTAAATCAATTGTTACGGCTTCTTCCCTTTAAAAATTTTTGGTTTTCAAGGACATTATTGGAGCCTGAAATCAGAATTTAGATGCCATATAAAGGTATCTTCAGGTAAATAGAATAGCTAGTCTTAAAATTCTTCATATTTAAGGACTTACATCCAGCGTAAGAGGTGCAGTACACTTTAAGACACTAGCAAGATTTTTTTCAAGGTCTTTTAAAAGGATTTGTAGAAGAACCAAGACTGTATTTTGTGTGTATATGTTGGGAGGTGTATATAACACTGAAATAATTAAAATTAAACTTCCTATCATTATTAAATATTGAAAATGAGTTAAATGAACCCCTTACACAACAAGGAAATTATTAGTAAATGTTAATGTATTTTTGCAGTAGCATATTAACATACATATTTTTTAAAAGCTGTCTCTTTATTTGTGGAGTGTGAAGAAGTGCTCAAATTCTGTTTTTGAAAGTTGAGTTATAAAGAATCTCTTTTGGAATATGGAAACATTTAACCTTAGTATTTTTGAAAAATGATACTTATACCCTGTTAAATAATTTTTGTACTTATACAATGCTGTGGAAATTTCAAGCTTTCCACAATTTAATATATGCTCAAATATATGTGTTAAATTCCTAAAATTACCATGGAATTGCAGCACTAAGATAAAAAGCAAGATGCTTGCACAGCTGCCTGCCTCTCCCTTCTCCTTTACAGAGACTCCTGGTGTTGTGACCTTAGCACCTGTTCAATTGCAGTGTCACTGAAAGGAAAGGACCTATGGCTGGTATTGCCAAAATATGGTGGATGTTATCAAAACATACATGTTTCAGCCATACCAAAATAATACTGTCAGTACATCTGGGCTCTTACATTACTTGTTCAACAAATCCTAGAGCGTGTTGACCTGTATTTCTCAAGAGTGGCTGGATAGCATCCGGGTTCGTCATTATGTCATGCATGTTTTATTACCAATAATGAGATATACGTTTGACATATTAGTCAGTCAGCAAGTTAAATCCTTATTCTACTGGGCACTGTGTTAACTAGTCATTTGTAGTGCAAAGATATTACAGAGGCATTCTATTGTGGTGGAATCTGATTCTAGGCTTAAATCATTGCACAAAGAGCAAACAGGTGGTTGAGCTAAGCTGGGCAAAGTGATGCACACCTGTGGCCTCAGCTGCTTGGGAGGCTGAGGCAGGAGGATTGCTTGAGACCAGGAGTTCAAGACCAGCATGGGTAACATAGCAGATCCTGTCTCAAAAAAAGTATATGTATATAAAATATAATATATATTAGTACAGTATATATATACACACACATATGATAAGGTATATATATACACCTTATATATTATTTATTAAATATAAATAATTTGTTTGGTTGATTTGCATCATGCAGCACCCCCAAGACTACTTGTAAACATTTGGTAAGCTGGTATTTATTAAGCCCTCAAAGTGCTTTTGTGAGGTGTTATGCAGGGGCTGGGGGTGAGTTTATAATAGTTGAAGCATTATGATCTAAAGAGGCCAGGAAAAAAAACTAAGCTTAGGTGTTAGCTTTTCCCAGGGGAGCCCTTTGTAAGGACAAAGATTGTTGTCAGCCATGTGTCATTAAAAGCTGTCACAAGGCTGGGTGTGGTGGCTCATGCCTGTAATCTCAGCACTTTGGGAGGTCGAGGCAGGCGGATCACCTGAGGTCAGAAGCTCAAGACCAGGCTGGCCAACATGGCAAAGCCCTGTCTCTATGAAAAATACAAAAGAAAAAAATTAGCTGGGTGTGGAGGTGCATGCATGTAATCCCAGCTACTTGGGAGGCTGAGGCAAGAGAATTGCTTGAACCTGGGAGGCAGAGGTTGCAGTGAGCCAAGATCGTTCCATTGCACTCCAGCCTGGGTGATGGAGTGAGACTGTCTCAAAAAAAAAAAAAAAAAAAAAGCTGTCCCAGAAGGCCTAGAATGTTTTTAAGGATATTTGTAGAAAATAGAATCAAGACTGCTAGCATGTTGGTCAGGAAGTTTGCAAACGATATCTGTCTCTTGAATCACAGGACAAGTGGGCTGTTTTTATCTGCTTTCCATGAGTGATGCATTTAGATCTCACAGAGGTGGCCAGTCATTTATGTATTCCTTTCATCCTCTCCATCTGTGAGCAGGCTTTCAGAATTGCACACTAATAGCCTGCTCCTAGGTCTGTTGTTTATACGGAAGTTAAGATAGTTTTGTTTAAATAGAACTGTATTTTTTTCTATTACACTTAATTATGGGTGGAGATGGAACTAGTCTTGGAATCATGATTTTGGTAGTTAGTCACCATTTATTGAATGTCTGCTGTACAAATCTTAAATTAGACATTTGGAGAAGGGTGAGGAAAGGGAGGGATAGAAAAGAAATGAAAGATGTCATCTCTGTCCTCGTGAAGGTTAGAGAGAAAAACATATTCCCCCAGGATGGATATAACCAATTATGTTGAATAGTTTATGGAAAGAAATGTACTGATTAAATAATTTTTTGAAAAGCCAATTCTTAAAACTTTTATATCACCTGTCTGCTCTCTCATGATGCAGCTGATGGCGTTAGGGAAAGAATGGTAACTCAAATCACATGACATTTTGTAGGAAATCCCCTCTTTTATATTCAGATGTGGTTTTGAAATGTTTAAGGATTCCGAGAAATGCTTCCATGTGAGGGGCTCCATAACACCTTCATCTCTAGAGGAAATACTGGCATAGGATTTCCAGAATTTTTTGCTGCAAAAGCAACCAAAGCTAGAAACGCTCATCTCTGAAAGTCTGTGCCTGTGGCTCATTTAACAATGGGGTGCACGTAGTCACTCTGAAACCCATTCACTCATGGATTGTTCTTTTCTCTGTCAGCACTCACCTTACTTTTCAAAATACGTCCCACCTTAGACCCAACCCTTGTGAGGCTGCCTCTTGGTCAAACACTGCATTCTTTGAAATAAAAACTGAACTGCTCTCACCTTTCCTTCGTTGTTGCATCTCTCTAAGGCACACTCTCTTGCAGCTTCCTTAGTTACAAGCTCCTCACCATGTGTAAGTTTTTATAGTGAGGGAGCTTTTATAGTGAAGGAGTACTTACATCTACCTTAGAACTATTGAGTGATTGAGTTGAAATTTTCTTTCTTTGTGCCTCTAGATAAGCTAAGCCACAGGTACCTATTGGGCTCGCCTGAATGCACCCCCATTCCTGCCACTATCCTTTCCCACTACTGCCCTCCCAACCCCAAATTCTATATCTGCTACTGTGCTCCAGGGGCCATTCCAAGCTGCCCAAATTATCTACTTTTAGAATTTAGGGCTACAATGAAATACACCAAAATCTGGGCCATGAGATTAAGTTTTGAGGGAGCCGCACAGTTTGGGTCCGAGCACAGATGTTCCAGAAGGGAACGACTGTCCAGAAGGCCTGGACACCTGGGTTGTGTCCTGCACAAATGTACTAAATGCATCTGAAGAAAGAACACAGTGGACAGAAGGGATGTGGTCAGCCATGGAGGCATTTAATAAATAGGATTGGTTAATTAATTTTAGGTTTTAGACTCAAATATCACGTGTTTGTATATCTGTCTAATTAAGCTATGAGATTTTTAAAGGTACTGAAGTTTTTGACTGACTGCCATGAAAAAGAAGATGTTATATTTTATTTAAATAACTATTTCAATAAGAAAATGCTTTTCATAGGATAGTATTTTCAACAGGAAAATGAACACTTTTTCAAGTGAAATCTTCTGATATATTGGAACACTTTATTTTATAGTTAAATATTATGTATTTTAGGCTTGGTATTGATAAGTTGGTTTCTGTGTCATTACGAAAAACAACTTATGAAGTCTTGTCTGTTGTATTTCGGTTAGTTTTTGCCCCTACCACCTTCTTATTTGAGACACTCAGATTAAAAGAATATTTTTAATGAAATACCAACAAAATGTATACTTTCTGGGTTTCTGTTTAAAAGCAAAGAAGAAAAACCTACATATGCAAAACTTTAAGAAAGGGGATAAGATTCAGTGTTTCTTGTAATTGTTAACTGTCACTATGGAAATTTTGTATGTATCTTATGCTATGGAAATTCAAGCTTAGCTAGAAAACATTTTTACTAGAAAGAACTTGTGGTATTGTCTAGGCCAGTGCTGGTGACTTGAGTATGGTCCGGAGATAAGCAGCAGCGGCAGCAGCCAGGAGCTTTTTAGAAATGCACATTCACAGGCCCAGCCCAGGCTTTCTGATCAGAGGCTGTACCTTGACAATCCCTCTGGGTGATTCTGATGCTCACTTAAAGTTGGAAACTCATTGATCTAGGACAGTGGTTTTCAAACTTCCTTTTAGTCATAAGGACTGCTATATGTAATAAAGATATTTTCAAATCCAGATAGTGAAAGAATTTTGTGAGTCTGGTTAATTAATAAGTGTTTTGGGTCTCTAGGGGGTTCCTGGGTGGAGTTCCTTGTAACCCCTCTGGCTCAAGTGAGCTCAGTGTACAAATCCACAATCGAGATCCAGCCCCTCTTTGACAACCAGGCAGGTAAGATCGGAGGAGGTAAAGAATCTGCTTAGGTTTGCTCAGATGATATTGCAAGATCAGAATCAGAAACTCTGAGAGCAGGGTTTATGTATATCAGATAAATTAGTTTATGATCATTAGTTCTATAAAAGCAGTTAGCCAAGGTTTCACTAAAGTGTTATATTTGAAATAACTTTAGAGAGCTAGTTTTTAAATTTCAGGGACATGTGTCCCATAAAATGAGATACTCCAGGAACTGATTTTTGTAAGTCTCAAAAGAAAAACTTATTTTTCATTTTAGAATCTATTATGTTATCCAAAAAAGCAGATAGAATACTTCTCCAGTCAACTGAATGCTTTTGGTTTATATTTCTATTCATAATACACCAAAATAGGATTAAAGCAGTGCCCCCAAGCATGGCTCAGCTGCGGTCTGGAGTTTTTATTTTATAGGTTGAATTATTATATGTTGGGAATACTTATTAAGTGTGGCATGTGATTCCAGGTCACAAGTTAAGATTAAGAAAGAGCTGGCTTGTGCTTCCTGGCAACTTGGTATACTAAAATACTGCATATGGCTAAAGCGGAGTGGTGCCTCTTCATTTCTGTAGAAATTAGCTGTTGGACATCTGTTTTGAACCCCTAGTGTGTGCTAGAATTATGTTTTCTCAAGGCATTACAGCTGAGGGCATAATAAATCCTTGATGAGAATTTCATGCTCCTAAAATATTGCCGTATGACTTGTTTTATGTACCCTGATCAGGTTTTCTCCTTATTTTTGCTTTTTGGGAAAGGCAGCTGTTGGATGTTCATAGATTGTACTTTAAGCCATTGGAATCCTGACTTGACTTACTTGAGATCCAAATCCCAGAGTGGCAAGCCCAGTGAGTCTATTTGACTTGCTCCTCATTTCCCATTGGTTGGCCTATCGCTAACCTCCCTAATAGAAAACCAACAACTTTAACCTCAAAGAAAACCCGGGTCTGTTTAGGTCCTTTCCTGTTCCACTCCCGAGATTTTCCAACCTCTGCAATGTGAAGTGGCCAAGCCTTCTGCCTGTGGGCTTCCTTTCTCTCCAGATCACCTTGAATTTGCTGATGAAGAGGCCAGCTTTCTTGATCACTTGGGTGACATATGGACTTAAGGAGGAGTCGCAACCTCAGGCCTGCTGAGTCCTGTTTAAGTTCCTGTTTTACACTCTCTTGTGATACTTTCATGGATGCATAAGAGGAGTTGCAGGTTAAGTGATGGCCTCCTTAGTGAGGTTCCACCTCAGTGAGTGAATGATTTTAATTAAAGAGTGATTAATGTAATCATAGGAATCCAGACTCTGGATCCGCTATGTCCTCAGTTTCTCAGCAATTCCTTTGCACAGCCCTTAGACCAAAAGGAAAACTTAAGTTTCTAATTATTAAGTAGGTAAAGTCAAATAATATAAGAAGTATTTATGACCCAACAACCTAGCAGACATTTGAAACAATGATGTCATTGAAAGACATACATTGAAAGAAATAATCCTTATTTCCTCCATTGTTAAATAATCATTACTGTTGACAGTGGCATGTGGTGATGTGCCTGTTTGCCTGTTGAGTGCTGCACGACTTCTCGAACTTTAGGGTAAGCATAGCTGTTGCCTTGCTCATTTCCTATTCCACATTGATTTTCACAAGGCATTTGCTTTTTGTTGTCACCACCACGAGAGCTCAGCTTCACAAAGACATATAATGAAAAGGGATGCAGTGTGATTTATTGTTGAAACTGTGAGCTACTTCCAGCTAGTATTTTGCACTGTTACCTGAGAGACATTGCTGTATTTCCCTCAAAAATTAAAAAAATTTCTGCTGCAGCATCCCCAGGGCACCTGCACACCCAGTTGGGAACCACAGGTCTGATGGCATGCATTTCTCAGAGGTGCCCAGTCTTGTTTTGTTTTTCCAACGGTTAAGATGTTTCACATAATCCTGTGCTAGGTGGAGTATGAGATGCAATTGTTTTATACTTGCTAGTCAACACAGTGGTTTCACATTAATACATCACAACCATCCCATGAGGTGGCTGGTTCTCATTTTCCTGATCCCACTCATGAAAAGCAGGGGCTCATGGACTTCCTTTCTCTGCTTAAATGGTTAATGTGTGGTGCGCAGGAAAATGTCATACTCAGGCCTTTAACTGTGGCTCCCAGGTTGTTTTCTCCAACTATATTTGATCTGTGGTTCTGTGGAGTTTCAAAACAAAATGGGAAATCACTTTTGTGTAGCCAATTACAGTTGTGGACTGCCTCTGCCAAAAAGATCAGCCCTTGGCTTTAAGTAGCAGTTGTACAAACTAGGAGGGAATAGATACAGCTTAATATCCCTTCATGTTAAAATTGCTTATGTGGAGTTGACTAGAGGCTTCATTGATAAGCAGTGTTAAAGCTCCAGTAATTTTCTTTTAGGCCACATTAAAGTGAATCTCACATCTGCTACCAGGGAGATGGTGATTCTATTCTATTCTGCTCTCAGTGCCTAAAAGATTATACTTGGAGGCTATTTTTTAAGTTCTGAAGCATGCCTATTAAATAATGGTTGAAGAACCTGAGAATATTTAGCAAGCAGCAGCAGAGCTTTGGGAGGAAGGATGTGATAGCTGTTTTTATATTTCAGCCTTCCAAATATTTGTAAGAGAAGTTAGACTTTTCCTATTTAGCCCCAAATGACAGAGTTAGTACTCTTAAGTATGCTCAGTAACAACAAAAAAGTAATAATAATTTGCAGTGGTCGCACCTACTCCAGGAGGCATCGAATTGCTGCCGTTGCAAACCCTTGTGAAAATGCTAAAAGGGATATCAGGTTGTGCAACCCGGCTCCTAAAGTCCTTTCATTATGTTTTTCTAACTTTCTAATTTTTATCTTTGTCACTGAGCAAAGGCTTTTTACATGGTTCTACATTCAGTTTGCTGTCTCGCCAAATGCCTTTCTTTCTCAGGTTGGTAGAATGAGATGTCAGGTAGCACTTCAGTTTTCTGTTTGGAACAGGTATCTTTGTGGGTAGAGACCATCTAGGAGCCGTTGAAGTTCTTACTGGGCAAATCTTTGAGTGTCCATTCTAGCTGACGTGTGAAGTCCATATGTGGGCGTGGCCAGTAGACCTCTGTGAAATCCAGAAAAATCTTTTACTTTGTGTTTATTCTGTGTGTGTGGCGGCGGGGGGTGGGGGGTGGGGGCGGCAAGTGCTGTTTAAGTGATCCAAAAGCTTACCTGTAAATTCCCCAAATCAAGCATCAGCTTACCAATTCGGAATGTAGAGTCACTCAGTCCTGAGATGCTAGTTTTGCTTGATGTTGCTGTGTTTTCTGGTCTACACTCTGAATAAGCACTTCATTATCATGAGTACCCCTCTGCTTTAGACCCCACAGATTTATACTGGCTCCTCTTCCCAGACAACTTGAGGACTTAGGAAAGCTTGGCCGCCATCTTGGATTCCTTGTGGAAAGAACCCTTCCTATGCAGGGGCTGATCTTCTCGCCCGCTTTAGGGCTGTGCTTCTGCAGGGCTCAGCAAGGGGAGACTTCCACTCCCTGACTCCCATCCTAGATCCTCTGCCTTGGCTGCCCTTCAAACACAGCTTCCTTTTCTGGGGTGGATGTAGAGAAGTCTTTTTTCTTTCCTCTTACCCCAGCCTTCTTTCTGCACTTTCTCATGCCCTGCCAATTTCCTTTCCCTTCTGTAAAAGCAGATTTTACAGAAAATTCCCTTGCCAGCCCTAGGTTGTATGTGATGTACCATAAAGCAAAAGAAGGTCTGTGCTGGTTTTCTGATTTATTGGAAAGACATTTCCAAAGACCCCTGTAACTAGACTGACTTCCTTTATCATTCAGCAGGGCACACGTACCCCCGAGGAGTTTGTTGTGCAGATGCCTCCCACTGAGCAGAGTGATTACAAATAGGCTGTGTTTTAAGTTAGTTTTCTGTTGTATATTTCATCTTAGAAGTTGGCAAATACTTGAAAGCCACAAGCTACTGTTTTCTGAAAGCTTCTTTGCACATGAGCATAAAATGTATGTATTGAATTTGGAGATCGTCCAGTAACTGTCCTTTTAATGCAGCGGAATGTAGATTACAGCTGTTTCCTCTGGAAAGACATGCATAATTCTGATTTCCCTCTCTTTTCTCACAGAGTGTCTCCTCTGCAGAAGTCTGAGATAGTGGATGTGGTGAAGAAGCGGGTGAAGGCCATCACCCTTGCCATCGGAGATGGCGCCAACGATGTCGGGATGATCCAGACAGCCCACGTGGGTGTGGGAATCAGTGGGAATGAAGGCATGCAGGCCACCAACAACTCGGATTACGCCATCGCACAGGTCAGCAGCTTGGGTGTCCAGCTGCCCCGTCCTGTTGAGAGATGATAGCTGGGCATGAGGACCTAGCGTTTAACCTTCAGTGCAGCCCCAAACCTCTGCCACCCCTCTTGAGGTGGCTGTCTAGATGAAACCCTGGGGATATTTGGATTTCTCTGCAGTTGTGATCTTGTGCAGTTTGGAGGCCCTGTCCTGCTGGTTGGATTTCTTTGGCCAGCTATGGGGTTGACTAAGCTGCTCTGTGATCCAGGCAAGGTGCTGCTCCTGGCAGATAGGTCTCTGATCTTGTAATAACCTCTCACCCTCAGCTTCTGCATCTGCTGCATTGCTTTTCCTGCTGCATCGCCTGCTGAAGCACAGCTGTGCTCATGACAGCCTTTCTCTGTAATCCTGTTCCGGTCTCACTCCTCCCAAAGGTGCTGGGACACCCCCTGGCTAGGCGCTTAAGGTCAGGGAGAAGCACTGATTTATAGCTGTCGCCTTCTCTGTAGTTATGACAGTGGTGCTGCCCAGACCACCCCTGTGAGGTGAATTGCTGAGGGCATGAGCTGGGTTTGGGCCGTAATGACCCCATGGTCAGTAGCAAACAGCCTCCTGCAGTTAGGCCAAGTTCAGTCCATTCCTCTCTGATCCGAGCCTTGCATGCCAGGGCTCCTGATGTGCTGTACTGCACTGGTGACCTGAGGGTGAAAGAAAGGTCCACTCTGTAATGATAGCCTAAAGGTGAAGGAAGATAGCCAATTTCCTAACCCGTAGGCTGCATATCTGAGACCACCTTTGCAAAATTATGACAGAGACAGTGGTAGAGATCTAACTTAACTGACTCCATCTTGCTTCTAACCTCCGAGCTGTCCTTGTTCATTCCTGGGCATAAGCTGAATTAACTTTGAAAAAAACTCAGTTTATAGTTTATAGTTTAAACAAAGACAGTAACAGCCCTTTCCTAAAGCAGACCTCCTTGCCTGGGGACTAGACTAACATTAGCCATAAGATTTGAAATATGGCTTAGGAGTCATGCAGCTGGAGGCTACAAGATTCTGACCCTCTTAAACTGCTCCTAAGATCAGTGCTTGAGATATTTTGCAGACCCTGCACTTGATGGATCAGCTGGCACCACTCAGATCAATAAACTGGCTCATCTAATCTTGTGGCTCCCCACCACCCAGGAACTGACTGAGCTCAAGAAGACAGCTTTGACTCCCTATGATTTCTTCCCTGACTAATCAGCATTCCTGGCTCACTGGCTACCCCCACCCACCAAGTTATCCTTAAAAACTCTGCTCCCCGAATGCCTGGGGAGACTGATTTGAGTAGTAATAAAACTCCAGTCTCCATCACAGCTGGCTCTGCATGAATTACTCTTTCTCTATTGCAGTTCTTCTGTCTTGATGAATTGGCTCTGTCTAGGCAGCGGGCAAGGTGAACCCCTTGGGCGGTTACATATCTAGATGATTTGGCCTGCTGGATCACCCAGAAAACCTAGACATCACAGTGAATGCAGGGCATTTCCCTCTGTCTCCAGATTGCGATACATCATGAATAGATGCCTGCTCATCGGCTAGGAAGCAGGGATTCCCTTGTGTTTCTACGGTGTTGAGGTGTTTGAAGAATGGGTTCACCTTAATCACATGAACACAAGGAAAAATGGCTATACACCCCTTCAAGCTGAAATCAGGGGCTGCATATAAAATGTGAACGAGCTTCCTATAGCCCCAGGGCTTCAGGCCAGTCCTTTGCAGTTCTGGGGCTCCACCTCCCCAAAGCGGGGGCTCTGTGTTAGATCACCTCTCAGGTTTCTTCTCAGCTCACAGTTCTGCAGATGCAGGGAGGAATTACAAAATCCTCCTGTCTCTGAAAAGTGCACGCAATCAATCTTCTTCGTTTGCTGATTTCAGATAAATCCTCAAGATAATTTCTGAAGTAGGTAAGAGAAGGAATCTTGACTTCATAGGTGGGAAAACTGGAGTTCCTTCGTATCAGGTGACTTACATCAGGTCCAAGCAAGCAAGCATCTTGGGGTCAGAAAACAACGGACCTGAGTGTGAACTTGGAGGCCGGCCCCACACACACCTGCCTGTTTACTTTCCTGAGTCAAATGCTTTGAGGCCTGTGGGACTCGCACTTCCTGTAGTCTGTCAGCAACCATAGATGTTATACACCCCAGCATTATTAAATACTTGAGTTATAACATCATATGGCTGGAAGGGATCTTAAGAGGTTTCCTAGGAGTTCCAGGCAAATATTTGTCTGTCTTTTTCTTTAAAATGTCTAGGGAAGGGATATCCCATGACCCTGCTTTATTGAAACTGCATATGAATAGGATGTGTTATCCAGAGCAATTGCTCTCTTCAAATTGAAAGTGTCAAAGAAGGGTGGAGCAGGGAGCGAGGCTTTAAAACGCCATTGGGGGTTTTCTTGCCCCTCCAGCATCATAGTCACCTCTGCCAAAGGAACTGACACAGCCCACATGTGTCTGTGCACCCTCATTTCTCCTGTCCGTGGTCCTATTGCCAATTAGGCGGGGATGATGTTACTTCAGGGCAGGTTCCTGCTAACCTCACACCCTTTCCACCAACCAACATGCTGCCTCTACCTTAATCACCATGCCAGAAAAGCCACAGATTGATGAATTTCTTTGCCACTCTTGAAATAATAAACATCTCTGGTTGTTTGTCACCTTGGGCTTTATCTGTTCATTTTAATGTGGATGCATTTTTTTTTATTATGCTTCGGAGGAAGTACCCTCAGGGTTATTATACTCAGAAAGAAAAAAATTTTAGTTCAAAGACTTACCTTGGGAAAGTTATGAAGCAGGCAAAGCTCTGGTTCTATTTCTTCCCTGCCTGCCTCGTGCTTTTATGCACATGGGCAGCCCAAGACCGAGCGCCGTCCGTTTTCAGCTGCCTTGTCCTGAGCAACCTTGCTGCCGTCGCTGTGTCATGGTGCTCCCCTAGCCCTCAGCTTTCCATTCTCCTCAGGAGAATCATTCCTGCCCCTGCCCTCCTAATGTTTTCAGAACGACCTCATGAAGACAGCATTTTGATTTAGAATATACATTTTTTTTTCCTGAAAACAAATCACTGTAGCACTCAAGTTGAGGCATTCAGGATGACTCAAGCAGATGTTTTCTCTGCCCATTGAAGTTTAACATCAGGGGGTCCCGGTCAAATACAAACTTCCTTTTTATTTGTTTAGCTAGTTATTTTATGATTTCCCATTCCCCTTTGGAATCCTTAATGAGCCTTTATGGGGAGTTTTATTTTTCCATGTGCACCTACTTCTGCCATTTCGAAGCGATGATTTAGATTCCGAGTGTTTGGTGAGCCCCGCGCCTTCCCCTCACCTCCTGGAAGGACACGCTGAGCTGGGACTCCACCTAGGATGGAGTCCTTTCTTTAGTGCTAATGGAGATTATTATGCAGTTTCCTCCTGAAAATTTTTTGTTTAAGTACTGTATTTTCAGTCTGGTCATTTCTTTTCTATTGAGAGTTACATGTAATTAATTAATTTATTTATTTATTTATTTATTTTTTCAGAGTTTCACTCTTGTTGCCCAGGTTGGAGTGCAGTGGCTGGATCTCGGCTCACTGCAGCCTCCACCTCCTGGGTTCAAGTGATTCTCCTGCCTCAGCCTCCCGAGTAACTGGGATTACAGACACCCACCACCACATCTGACTACTTTTTGGATTTTTAGCAGAGACGGCGTTTCACCACGTTGGCCAGACTGGTCTTGAACTCCTGGCCTCAGGTGATCTGCCCGCCTTGGCCTCCCAAAGTGCTGGGATTACAGGTGTGAGCCACTGCGCCCAGCCGAGAGTTACATTTAATTTCAAAAGTCATCTGAAATTAATAAGAAGCGTATAACTGCAAAAGAATTTCTAATGTTCTGGGGCATTCTCAATACAGCCTGCTTGACTCTCCTAGTCGTGTAATAGGGTTCAAGCTTGTGGACTTCCTGACACTCTGACTTAGAACAGGAGGCATTAAGGTTTTCATGCAAGGGAACCAAGAGGGAACTCAAATCCAGGGTAAGGCATATCAAATGTGTAGAAACATGATGTAAACAGGATTGCCCCTAAAGGCGCATTTATGCCAGAGCAGGACACCATGCACCAGACCAGAGAAACTCATTTCCCTCCCTCCAGTGCAAGGTTTACACTTTTTGGGACCTTTATGAAATGGCACACAGAAGGCAAAGCCAGGCTAAGGAGTGGCTGAGGAGATACGATCCCAGTGGTGTCCAGAGACTCCCTCCCACAATGAGGATTCCTGGGTGTTACTGGAATATCTGTGGCTCCAGCTCAAACCACAGGAGCCTTCACATCACTCCCAGCTCGGGACCCACCAGCAGCCCCTGACTGCATAGCACTCTGGCCAGAGGGACTCTGTACTGGTTGGAGGCAAAAAAGGAGAAGATAAAATGGGTCGAGAAGTGGAGGCAAAGTGTGTGTATGTCTTAGTATATCTGTGTGTACATGTGTATTTGTATGAGTATGTGTGTGTTTCTGTGTGTCTGTGTGTCTCTGTGTATCTCTGTCCTGTGTGCCACTATCTCTGTGTCTAGGTGTGTGTGTCTGCCTGTATGTGTCTGTTTATCTGTGCCTGTATGTGTCTCTGTGTATCTATGTGTGTATGTCCGTGTGTGTCTATATGTGTGTGTAACTTTTTAACCTACGCAGTTGTTAGTGGAAGTAGTGTATGTGCACCTGTGTGTACCTTTCTTTTAAACAAGACTCTATTGTGTGGGTGTCCCTGTCCCTTGCTCTTTTTGTCACTGAAAAAATCTGTGTTTGCTTAGAGATGTCTGACTTCCACTATACTTTTCTTTCAGTTTAGTAGCTCACCTTTGTTTAATAATTAATCCCTATTGCAGCACTATTCACAATAGCAAAGACATGGAATCAACCCAAATGTCCATCAGTGCTAGATTGGATAAAGAAAATGCAGTACACATACACTATGGAATACTATTCAGCCATAAAAAGGAATGAGATCATGTCCTTTGCAGAGACTTGGATGGAGCTGGAAACCATTATCCTCAGCAAACTAACACAGGAACAGAAAACCAAATACCACATGTCCTCACTTACAAGTGGGAGCTGAACAATGAGAACACAGGGACACAGGGAGGGGAACACCACACACTGGGGCCTGTTGGGGAGGCAGGGGGAGGGAGGGCATCAGAATAAATACTAATGCATCCAGACCTTGAAACCTAGGTGACGGGTTGATAACTGCAGCAAACCATCACGGCGCATGTTTACCTATGTAATAAACCTGCACATCCTGCACATGTATCCTGGAACTTAAAATTAAATTACAAAAAAGCATTTGTTTAAATAGAATTTCATAAGAATAACAATTAGAAGTCCAGCAGTATGTTTAGGGAGAATAATAATAATGTAGATTTCAGAAGGATTTTAGTTGTTCTCACTGGACCTGAAAGCTCTGTCTTCAGAGAATGGTTTTCTGAGATTCCTGCAAAATCTGGTTTTCTCTACCTACATTATCTGACTTCTGTTCATAAGGACATTCTGTTTGTGACTTTTATTCCTCAATGATGGGCTCTTCTAAACTTTGTAATTTTCCTTTTTCAGTTTTCCTACTTAGAGAAGCTTCTGTTGGTTCATGGAGCCTGGAGCTACAACCGGGTGACCAAGTGCATCTTGTACTGCTTCTATAAGAACGTGGTCCTGTATATTATTGAGGTAAGAAGGGGTATTATTTTTTCCTTGAAGAGAAAGTTGTTTTCAGAGGATATCTTGAGGTATTTAAAGTCATTTCAAGGCAGGATTTTGTTCATGTAAAATTAAAAGATGCTGCTGTGACTTTCTACAGGCTGGGTCACATGTAAGCTCCTGTGAAGCTGGGCTCGCCATTCTGGTCTAGATCCTCATGCTGGATGACCAAAGCGGACATCTGCAGCCTTTCTTCCCTACCCAGACATGCCTTCCTCCTAGCTCTCCTCCTGTGTTCCTCTTTGCCATGCCTCTTCCTCTGTGTCCTTGGCTTCGGTAGAATCTTGCGAATACTCACACCCCTTCCAGAGGAGTCAGATCCTAGCGGCAGAGGCCTACACCTTGCCAGGTGATCACTGAGGTGTTGCTGGAATGAACAGGGGGGCCTGATTTCTGCCTTATTTCTCACAGACTCTGCAAGTTTCCTAGCATCCATTCACTGCTTCTGGGATACTTGGACACTGGTACTTACGTGAGAAGGGTGTGGGAGTGAGGGGATAGTGGGGAGTAAAACAGCAAGGTCATTGACAATATTGCAGTGCGTTCATATTCTGTTGTCAGACAATTTTCCAAGATGCTGATTCAGTTACCAGTAAAACAAACGTGCTTGCTAGAGGGGTGGGCCCAGGAAGAAATGGAAAAGTCACTTCATGTTTGCTATTAGTGGGATTACAGCCCTGCTATAAAGGGGGTGGCTTTTGAGGCCATCATGACTAATTGTTTCCAAATATGTTTGTCTGTGGAGGAAGGTAGTGTTAATTATGGTGTTTTAATGCTTCATTCTACTATGGGTTATTTTATGTCTGATTTCTTGACTCTTAGTAAAAATAATAACCAAGGAGGAAATCTACTTTTTCTGATGCAAGCTCTGACAATACTTGATTCAAATAACTATTAATAACAAGTTCCTTGCTAAGGTAGCTGTAACTAACTACTTCTTTACCGGGTTGTCTAATCTTTTCTACTCAATCATTCAGGTCAAACATATAAGTTCATGTCACACATCTGGTAAACAAACTACTAAAGAGTGATTTCCCCAAGTTGTGCAGGTTGTGCACGGCCTAAGACAACCGGGCCAAAAGAGTAAATGAAGCAGAAACATAACCTGTGCTGCTTCATTCATCTCTTCAGCTGCCCAGAGCCCAACTGG
Source organism: Pongo pygmaeus (assembly GCF_028885625.2). Taxonomy (NCBI): domain Eukaryota; kingdom Metazoa; phylum Chordata; class Mammalia; order Primates; family Hominidae; genus Pongo; species Pongo pygmaeus. The sequence goes on from NC_072387.2 coordinate 34,254,571, forward strand.
AAACAGCAATGCATTTTTCTAAGTTGCACAAGGGCCAATCTATTTGCCAAGATGTGTGCATTTGCAGAGAGGATGCCTCTTACTAGTTCACACAAAAGCCCCTTGTGGGCTGGGGAGCAGCCCTGATTCTTAAAGAATGTTCCAAGCAATCAGAAGGGATCTGGTTAAAGTCCTGAAACTGACCTGTTCTTCCTAATTTGAATCTTTTGTGGGAGGTGCCCTGTCTGCTTAAGTGTATTTCCCTAGGAAGAAAATACACAGCAGAGGCTTGAGAGATTTGGTGATATAATTGACATTTTATTCAGTATAGTGAGGTTAAAATCAATAATTTAAAAAATTATTCATAATTTGTCTGCTGGTCTTGTGCTGTAATATTCAACTCAGTTCACTCTGGGTGAGAACTTGTAGATGTTGGTGTAAGAGCTTTAGTGGTTTCTCTCTTCTCTTATTTTTACAATTCCCTTTTGGCACTTAAAGGTGTTTGTCCCCCTCGTGCTCCTACATTTTTCTGTGTCTGTGGTAGGAGTCACTCCTCAACGTCACTCAAGGTCATGGACGATAGTGTAGAGAGGTATCGGAAGGTCACGGACCATCACGTAAAGGGGTATTAGAATCTCCGTTTCTTCATGCTATCCCAGGCTTCCCAGCATTTTGTGCTCCTGTAGCTGCTGGCTTTCACGGTTTCTTAATAATCTGGTTTTCTTCACAATCAGCAAATTACAGATAGTCTAGACTTCTTATCAAGACATTCTTCATGGAGCTCCCAACTCTTTCACTTTTCAGATCGTCCCCTAGGGCCCCTTCTTAGTCATTTACACCTACTATCTTGCTGGTGTTTTTTGTTTTTTTTTGTTTTTTTTTGACTTCAAGTGGGCTGAGTCTGAGAAGAGTGCAATTTTAGTCTGCCTGAAAAATTCTATTTAGAAGGAGGCCCTGAAAGTGCCACATGCGTGCCTCTAATATATTTCAATTGTAGCTGAGCAGCAGTTGTTAAACGGTCTTTTGTAAACAGCCTTTTAAACATTCTTTATAAAGTTAAAGAAAATGTTAAAGTCTCCACCACTCCATGCCCAATTTTCTATTTAGCATTTCTCGGGGATATTAATTTGAAAACCAAGAAAGCAAAATCCTTGACCGAGCCCATATGGTTAGAGCATTGACTCAGGCAGAGCCTACCTACCACTGCCAAATTACTTCTTTGGCATCAACATGCACTTCAAATATAGTTTTAAAAATAGGAAAGTACTACTTACTTGCATGCCATTTTAGTGTGTTGTGAACTGTAAGATCAAAGATTATTGTAAGTTGATTTGCTTATTTGCAAAGAATACTTTTTTGCTCTAAAGGTAACCCTTATAATTAATTACTTAAGTGAGAATAAATTAAACCCATTACTTACTTATCTTAAATGGTTTTCTTGTAACTCAAGGAGCGATTCTTTACAATAGCCAATATGTTGTCATCTCAGATGCCCTCTGAGATACATAACTACTAATCACTTAAAAATGTAGTCTAAAGGCAATTTGGCAAATTAAAAAAAAATACACATGTGTGCATGCACACAGACATTTTATGGCCTTAGCCATTATTATGAGGATCATTATAGGACTTGAATTGCCAATAAAGATTGTTGGGAAGAACTGTAAGCCTGTGATGTAATGCAGTCTACTCACTTGGCATACTAACCTATAAAAGTGGATTTTTCTGTATAAGGAACACATGGATGTATTCACGTTGCTATATGGAACACTAACTGAAAGTTCCCTCCACTCTCGCCCCCAAACCTCCTTTCATATTATCTGTCCTGACCTTTTTCTTTGTAGGTATGGAGATATTTATGTATACAAACAAATCAAGGATTTTAGATAAATGTCATCATGCTGTGCAGAGCCTTCTGCAACTCATTCCACCTGATAGTGTATTCTGGAGACCATTCCCAGTTACTATGTATAGACCCAGGGCATGCCATTTCACAGGGGGGTTTCCTGCAATCTATTCAGCCATTCCCTGCACTGATAAACATTCCACTTCTCTCCAGTTTCAACCCCCAAAAGCCTTATGGAATAACAGCTTTCTCCCTGGCCCATAAATATTCCACCCAAATGATACTGATCTAATTAGACCATTTTTACCACAGTTCCTTGAACATAACACATGCTTATGTATTTTTATTTATACAACAAGTTATTTGTTGCTGACAAATCTTATTTAATGCTTGTTGAGTGTGCCACATAAAATTCAAGCCAAAATAACTATTGGTTTGAGGGATATAAAAAATAGGAACAAAATTATGCAATACATGGTTTCATGTTAGCCCTATTAATAGGTAAAACTGAAAATACTACAACCTGTGCCTCCATCCTCCCTGCAGCTACCTTAATTTAGTACTGTTTTCCTGGTTGATTACAAAAACCGCTAGTTTCACTTCCTTGACCATCTCCGCTGTAGCTAGGATACGATTTCTGAAACATACATCTGATCAATTCCAATGTCTGGCACAATGTCTGGAATGGAGGTGCTTGAAAATGCTGGCAATGAAAGAGTGATGAATGCTGCTGCTTCCTGCAGCCCCTTCCCAGGCTCCCTGTGCCTTCTGATGAAATGCCCATCTCAGTCCCGTCACCTGCCCCTCTGCGGTATGGGTTCCAACTGTCACCAGCCTCCTCTGCCACTGTATCCTCCTTATTTTATTTGTAATCAGTGTTACTCAAGTATGATTGATGTACAGCAGGATACACACTTTTTAAGTGTTCCGTTCTATGAATTAAAACTGGGTTTTTATCATCAGAAACACACTGAGGATTTTGTCTGTCTCCCATAGACGGTGACAAGAATGTCTCAGAGGGCTCTGGAGACAGACAGATGGTGGTGATGGTTGCACAAGGCTGGGCACTGGAACTGCAGTGCAAGTGTGAACATGGGACCATACACTTAAAAATGGCTACGGTGGCAGACTTTGTTATCTATATTTTACAACCATTTTAAGATGCTAAAAAAAAAAAGAGAAAAATGTCACAAACACTTGGCTGCTTTCATCGCCTTGAGAGAGACAAAAATGTATAAGGACAGATTGTATGCTTTGGCGAGCTTGTTAAAGGTTTGAAAAACAAATTTTACCTGTAGTTTTGTTTTGCATTAAACTAATTAAATGGTATGTTTCATGGTCGTGGCCAGATGGACCATATTTCTCAGAAGGTAAAATCCTGTTGTTGTCTAGAATGCTCAGAGCTTCAGAGCATTGCAGGCCAGCCAGCTGGGAGTGGGGTTGGGGTGGGCGGGGCAGGGGGGCGGTGTGTATTCCCTGTGTGTCTGCACTGGGAGTGGGGATGGGATGAAATTAGCAAAAGCAAGAAAATAGAGCAGGGTAAAGATATGTGAGTGACCAGGGAAGGACATCTGAATGGCTCAGTCGGAGTAGTATTGCCATTAGAAGCTGGGATTCCTTTTTTTTTCTTCTCTTTTTGCAATAGTCAAATTACATAGTAAATGTGATTTAGGAAAATTTGTCTATCAATATGTAGGGCAGATGGCAAGCAGAGAACTTACGTGTAATTTTGTAATTTTAAACCTGGGGCATAAATCATGCCATTATGTAACTATCTCTCCCTGTAATTTATAAGCAGAAAGCAAAGACTGATTTTTAAAACTCTTTGATTTTGACAATGGGAGGAATTTGCCTTAAATGTAAAGATTAGGGGTAAAGAGGTTAGGAAAGGATTCCTATAAATTTTTGAAGTCTTGATTGACCTCTGTGTGGTATCTCCTAAGGAGAGGGATTGAGTAAATTCTTTAAAGCTCCTACACTGTTTAACAAACTGTGAGTTAGTTGTTCGGGGTTTTCTTAATAGAGTACAGTTTCAAAGCACAGCAGCATCAGCATTTTAAGCATGTTGTTAGGTGGCATATGCATTTGTTTGTGGACTTTCTGAACCTCTGGGAAAAGGTTATTTGGAATAGATAACATTTTTAGTGGCCATAAAATTCAAATAGAAAAATAATAGGGACATTACTTGAACTTAACCTATATTTCAAAAAATTATCATAGGGATCTCTTGTAAACTTTGGTATAACATAAGGAAGATATGCCAAATTATTTTTGAAATAGAGATGAGTCTGAAATCATAATGGTGATTAGTTGGTGGTTCCTAATACAAAGAATAACCATAACATGTGTATATTGATGTGAAAAAGTGGATATTATATACAGCTTGGAGTCTACTTGTTTTTGGCAACACATGCAAGAAATTTTAGTGTTTTCTTGGGGGTGATTAAACTGATACGGGATAAAGGCCAGGAAATGAGATGCATATTTAGCATGAAGGTCTGGAAATACTATCACTGAAATAGAAATAGATATTCTAAGACCACAGCAATTTGGGGACCAAATGAAACTGAACCGCAGAATTTAGTTGACAGCTATTTAAAAATTTGTCAATGTCTGACAAGCCTAAAACAAGCAAACAAACCTTTATTATACTGTAGCAGAGGTTCCCAACCTTTCTGGCACCAGACACTGGTTTCAGGGAAGATAATTTTTCCACAGAGGGGATGGCTTTGGGATGATTCAAGCACAATACATTTATCATTAGATCCTCATAAGGAGTGTGCAAACTAGATCCCTTGCATGAGCGGTTTACAATAGGGTTCATGCTCCTATGAGAATCTAATGCTGCTACTGATCTGACAGGAGGCAGAGCTTAGGCAGTAATGCCCGCTAGCCCTCCGCTCACCTCCTCCTATGTGGCCGGGCTTGCAACAGCCACTGACCAGCACCAGTCCAGTCTGTGGCCCACGGGTTGGGGACCCCTGTACTACAGGATATGAGAAAAGGCTTTACTGGCAGTTTGTTTTCTGTGTCTTCAAATTCTCACGCCTGTAATCCCAGCACTCTGGGAGGCTGAGGTGGTGGATCACAAGGTCAGGAGATCGAGACCATCCTGGCTAACATGGTGAAACCCCGTCTCTACTAAAAAAATACAAAAAATTAGCTGGGCGTGGTGGCGGGCACCTGTAGTCCCAGCTACTCGGGAGGCTGAGGCAGGAGAATGACGTGAACCTGGGAGGTGGAGCTTGCAGTGAGAGGAAGCCGAGATCGTGCCACTGCACTCCAGCCTGGGTGACAGAGCGAGACTGCATCTTAAAAAAAAAAAAAAAAAAAGTGAAATGAATTATGGTTCGTGTATAAATTGCCATTCTAATCCAAAACGTTTTCAGGAGATGAATACTTTGATTTTTTAAAATTGTTTTGCAAACATATATTTCCTTTTGCTATTTTACAGCTTTATTTTTTCCTGTTGGACCTGTGAGAGATTTTATCATCAATTTTTTATTATTGTTTGAAAATAATCATTATTTTTCAAACTTTTTTTGTTTTGTTTTTTGAGATGGAGTCTCACTCTGTCGCCCAGGCTGGAATGCAGTAGTGCAGTATCGGCTCACTGCAACCTCCACCTTCCGGGTTCAAGCGATTCTCCTACCTCAGCCTCCCAAGTAGCTGGGATTACAGGAGTGCACCACCACACTCAGCTAATATTTTTGTATTTTTAGTAGAGACAAGGTTTCACCGTGTTGGACAGGCTGGTCTCAAACTCCTGACCTCAAATGATCCACCTGCCTCGGCCTCCTGAGCTGTGGAGATTACAGGCGTGACCCCTTTGCCCGACCTTCAAACATTGTTAGAAAAAAAATCATATCTAAATTGCCCCTTCTTTCCATTATTATGTGATTAGCTTCTTGTTTGGGGAGCCTTAATTAAATATGTTAATGCACGGAGATGCTATGCACTTGGTCAACCCTATTACAAATTGGTATCTATGTCCTGTTAGTAACCCATGCTTCATTATAAATGATAAAAGAAGTCACTGGCTTTGGGCTGGATTTCATTTTAAATGTTAGAATCAACAGAGTAGATGTTTTAAACCATGATCAAAATTTAATCCAGTGACTTTTCCCCTCTTGGATATAATGCATGACTTAACTATATCTCAAAACAATGTGTTTCATTTGGGGGACACAAGAAATTTCATTACACGGTAAAAGATAAAATCCTAATAGCTAAGCTTTCCTCTTCTGTCCTGTGTATCTGCCTTGGCAGAGGTAGCTTTATGTTTCCTGTTCCAGTTTTTATTTGAAGGAATAGATGAGCAGCTATGAGTGCGGTGTTAAAATGTTAATAAGTAAAAGGCAAATTTAAAAATATCATTGACATATGGACCTTTCTGTAAAGGCTGTGGCTTCATCAAGTATGGAACCATCCATTTTCTATTAAAAGCTTTAATAAGTGTTGACCACCTACTCTAAGGCAGGCAGAATGCTGAGACTGAGGTACTGGGACATGCCGCACAGAGTTCCCCATCTAATAAGGGTTGGGGAAGAGGTGAGTACAGTCATCCCTTAGTATCCACAGGGTACTGGTTCCAGGATACACCCTCCCCACCTTCAGATGCCAAAATTTGTGGATACTCAAGTCCCTTATATAAAATAGTGTAGTATTTGCATATAATCTATGCACATCCTCTTGTATACTTTACATCATCTATAAATTACTTAAATACCTAATGCATTGTAAATACTATGTAAATAATTGTTACACTGTATCAGTTTTGTTTTGTTTTATTTTATTTTTTTGAGACGGAGTTTCACTCTTGTTGCCCAGACTGGAGTGCAATGGCGTGATCTCGACTCCCTGCAACCTCCGCCTCCCGGGTTCATATGATTCTCTTGCCTCAGCCTCCTGAGTAGCTGGGATTACAGGCACGTGCCACCACGCCTGGCTAATTTTTTGTATTTTTAGGAGAGACGGGGTTTCACCATGTTGGCCAGGCTGGTCTCGAACTCCTGACCTCAGGTGATCCACATGCCTCAGCCTCCCAAAGTGCTGGGATTACAGGCATTAGCCACCTCGCCTGGCCCAGTTTTTAAATATGTACTAGTTTTTCTTCTTGTATTGATACTTTTACTGTTTTTCTTTCCTGAATATTTTTTTTTTCTGTGGTTGGTTGAATCTGTGGAGACAGAGAGCCTGGCTTTACAGCGTAAGTGCTCTGATGGCTGTGTGCACAAAGACCTCTGCATGCACAGGCCTGGTGCCAACCCCATCCCAAGAGCATCTGGGCTTACAGTCCGTGATTACCTGGGTGGTCCCTATCTTGTGCTGATAATTGTTGAATAATAACTGCAACTGTAATATGTTGGTGGGAAAACTACTTAGAGAAATTTCCCATTGGACAATTGAAAAATGGGAATTAACGAGAAATGTAAACATTCTGAATTCTGCTTTCCTTGCCTCATGCATGCTTGTTCTCCAAGTCAAGAACTCTTGGGTCATGGGGACAAGAGGAACAAGACAGTCCCTCCTCTTGGAATCAAATAGAGAATGCAGATAAGAATTCCCACAATCGTAATAGGGCGTGGTGGGGCTGGCTTAGAGGAACACAGCTTGCAATGAGAACTGTTAGAAGTGGTGCTTTACAGGCGTGGTGGGGTAAGGGCCTCAGGATCCCAGGATGAAATGAGTTAAGACCTGAAGGATGAGTAGCAGCTGATCAGGTGAAGGGGTGGGAGGAGAGGGTCAGGGAATGTGCCAAAGAGAGCCCAGCACCTGCCTTTCCCATCCATGTTCTCTGTCTGTTCCCGCTCTGTGATAAATGTCAGCAATTAGCCCAGCCCTTAGTACCTAACAGAGAAGAAATGCATTATGCTGCGGTTTTATATTTCAGTCGGAAGATGGCTGGAGAACTAGTTAAACACGTGCCTAGGAATGTTCTCTGAAAGGCCAGCTGGTTGCTGCTGGTTGATAGAGCTGGGAGTTTATTGGCAAAAGGTGGAGAGTGGGTGAGAGGACAGGGAGGAGGTAGATATTAAGCCAGAGAAATACTAGCAGTCTGGAGGGATTCCCTACAAGATACACAATCACTTTGAACTTTATAAAAATAGACTCTTACTGCCCTTTCCATGTGACAATCTATGTTTTTTTATGATGTTTTTGCAGCTGCCCTACCTAAAAGGATCATTATAAAGATCAAGCACTAAAAAAATGTTTTTAGGCATTGATGGTTTAAAAATGGAGTCTTTGGAACTCTATAAAATGTTTTAATCTCCTTGGAATAAAAAACAAAACGCAAGTCCAGAAACAGAGCCCATGCAAAGAACTACCAGGGCTCACATGAACTTAGAGGTCAGCCCTGTGCTGGAGCTGTGCTTCATAGCCCGGGTGCACTCTCCCACGCTACCTGTTACTGTGGCAGAAGTGATGAGAATCCAGCCCACTTCACCTCACGAAGTCCAACTTGCTTCCCTTCCTTAAAGGCCTCTTGCATTCAGAGACAGCACCCACATAGTTTAGTACTGATTGCTTGCAAGGGGCGAATGTTACTTTTATTTTTCCAAATTGGTTATGACTTCCCTAAGGGCAAATAGTCCATTGCCTACATTTCAGTAGAGGCACACATGTAAGAAAGAATCTTTTGGACATTTTTGTTTTTGGGTTTTGTTTGTTTTTTTAGAATATAAGAGAAGATTACCTAAGTAGCATATTATTTGAATGTCCTTTTAGGAAATGCTTTTCTTATCCAACTGAAATCTTTCCTGGTGTAATTTTCATGCAGAGAACTATACCCTTCAAGTACTAGAAGATACATTTCTTTTTTTTCCTTTTGTTTGAGAAGGAGTCTCGCTCTGTCTCCCAGGCTAGAGTGCAATGGCGTGATCTCAGCTCACTGCAACCTCTGCCTCCTGGGTTCAAGCAATTCTCCTGCCTCAGCCTCCTGAGTGGCTGGGATTACAGGTGCACACCACCACACCCGGCTAATTTTTGTTTTTTAGTAGAGATGGGGTTTCACCATGTTGGTCAGGCTGGTCTCAAACTCCTAACCTCATGATCTGCCTGCCTCAGCCTCCCAAAGTGTTGGGATTACAGGCATGAGCCACACGTGGCCTACATTTCTATTATATTGTGTTTAACCCTATCTTTTGAAAGAATACAGAATAATTTTGGCTGGGTATGGTGGCTCATGCCTGTAATCCCAGCACTTTGGGAGGCTGAGGTGGGCAGATCACCTGAGGTCAGGAGTTCAAGACCAGCCTGGCCAACATGGTGAAACCGTGTCTGTACTAAAAATACAAAAAGTTAACCGGACATAGGGGCACACACCTGTAATCTCAGCTACTCAGGAGGCTGAGGCAGGAGAATCGCTTGAACCCATGAGGCAGAAGCTGCAATGAGCTGAGAGTGAGACTCCTTCTCAAAAAAAAAAAATAATAATAATTTTGATTGAATTCTTTAAACACATTTCTACCTTAATAGAACTTCTATTTTGGCTGAAATTCTCAAAGAGATTTTCATTCTTATGTAGTTGACTTTACCAATTAGGTTTTTCCTTGCTAAGTTTTCTTTCCATTTTAGTTTGTGTTGCTCTCATTTTTTTCTTTCTGTTCTATCTTTTGCCAGTAGAGACATAGTTGTCTAAAACTTTTGAAATCAGATTTCGTTTAAGTTTTAGAACTACTTCTGTGACAATGTCTGAGCACAGAACCACTGATCATGCCTTTCTATTCATTTTTCTCTCTGTGTACCCAAATAGCACCATTCTATTTGGGTATACAAATATTGTATACTGAAATCATGGGTATTATTTCAGTAATAGCTGCTTTAGGGTGGTAGAAAGCCCAAGATCAAGAATGGAGACTTCATGTATAGGCTGTAGAAAAGTCAGTGGGCCAACAGAAAGAGCACCTTCTGCAGCAAATGAGGACAAGATAAAGGAAGGAGGCCACGGGAATTCGTGACGTATCACTACCATGATGGAAAATGATCCTCATGTTTAACAATCATACATTTGCTTGTAGAGGATCAAGAGCAGGATATGTTCCCTTCTGCTCCTTTTCTCTAAGCTGGTCAGCCTTAGGTGTGAGATGTAGATTTTGACCCTCGGTTTTAAAACACCCTTATGTATGCAAGTAAAATGTCATTATTTATGAGAATGGAATTCATCATTCTTTTTCTTGGACTTGGGAGTTTGTTGCCTTTTACCTTTAGTTGAAATAGCTTCTATTTATAAGTATCACATCAGGAAACTCATCTCTCTTCTAGTAAATATCCGTACTTTTAAGTGGTAAATAATCTCCATTGCGTTCTAACGATACATCTGAGCTGCGATATTGGTTTTCCTGCAGATGTCCTAAGAGTTTAGAATGCCATTCACTTCTTAGTTCCAATGTCCTGGCACATCAAGTGGACTATTTAAAGATGGATCAAGAATAGGAGTGATATACATGCCTTCTTGCCTGGTTTTTCAAACAGAGAGAAGGCAAAGTAGATTCATCCTATTAAATACTACATGTGCCTCAAGAGCATGTCAGTGAAATATTGATCAAAATATTGTCCTCTTTTACCCAGGAATTATAGGATGAAGTTTATTTTTATTCCTTTAATTAAATTGCATGTTGTTTTAATAATCTTTTTTGTCAGTCCCTTGCCCATTTGAAAGTTACTTTTTCTTAACGTAAACTGTTAATTAGAAGCTTTTACTTCCCAGTTAGTTCCACCTTAGAGGTTTCCTTTATTCTACTGAAAGTGCTTATTAGTATAGTATATTATTTTATTTTTTAAAAATAAGGTATAATTTACATGGAGTAAAATTATCCCTTTTTAATGCACAATTCTATGATTTTTTTTTTTTTTTTTTGAGACAGAGTTTCACTCTGGTTGCCCAGGCTGGAGTGCAGTGGTGGATCTCAGCTCACTGCAACCTCTGCCTCCTGGGTTGAAGCGAGTCTCCTGCCTCAGCCTCCCCGGTAGCTGGGATTACAGGTATCCACCACCATACCCGGCTAATTTTTAAAAAAATTATCTTTAGTAGAAATGGGGTTTTGCCATTTTGGCTAGGCTCGTCTCGAACTCTTGGCCTCAAGTGATCCACCTGCCTCGGCCTCCCAAAGTGCTGGGATTACAGGCATGAGCCACCGTGCCCAGCCATAGTACTATGACTCTTGACAAACACATAAACCAGTGCCATCACCAGGAAGTGGACTTGCTTCCTACTACACCCAGATAAGAACAGTATGACACTGGCTCCAAAAATTCCCCAGTCTCCTCTGTAGTTAGCCCCTGTCCCCCTCAGGGGACTCAGTTCCTGGCAACAGCTGGTCTGTTTTCTGACCTATAGTTTTGCATTTCTCAGAATGCCGTATGAATGGAGTTGTACGGTATTATGACCCTCTGATTCCAATTTCTTTTACTCAATATAATGCATCTGAGATTCATCCATGTCGTTGGATCAGTAATTTATTGCTTTTATTGCTGAGTGGTATTCCATTGCGTGGGTGTTTCACAGTTTATTCATTCACCTGTTGAAGGACATTTGGGCCGTTTCCTGATTTTGGTGATTATGAATAATGCCTCTGTACACACTCATTTTAGGTTTTAGTGTAAAGGTAGTTTCCATTTTACTTGGCAAATACCTTAAAAAATGGGGATCAGTTTCATTTCCTTATTCAGCATTGCTGCATGGACTTATTTGCCTCTCCTCCTCACTTTGGTTACATGTGGGAAAAGTCAAGCAAGAACTTGGCCCAGGGGCCTCTGGTTCCATAACACCATTGGCCGGGCCTCTCTGCCTCAGGGTCTCTCCGGCATAGGTTTCCCATGGTTGGGGAGTCCTGGAAGCCCAGCTTCGGGGTCTGGGAACCAGGGAACCAGGGGTCAGGAAGTCACTGGACTCCAGGGACTATATCATAGTTTAAGGAAGGGCTTGAGTAAAATGTGACCAGAATAGCATTGACAATAATCAAGCAAGATGATGGTAGAAGATGGAGGAGTTGGCCTGGTGACCAAGGCCTGCCAGCCCTTTCTGCGCAGAAGAAACGCCAGGACCCACAGACATGGCTTTCCCTGGAACCACTCCTCTGTTGGTGGTCTCACTGGTGCCTGCCGCTAGCAGAGAGCAGCATGGTTACAGGTGAGGCCCTGCACCCAGGCCAGCTGTGGGACAGAGTTTCCAGCTCAAGCTGTGCAAACTTGGCTGCACCTCCTGACCCATCTCAGCCTCATTATCCTTTTCTGTAAAGTGAGGAAAATAGAAGTACATACATCAAAAAGTTTATGAGGGTGAAGTAAAATCATACAGGACAACCTTTAGCAAAGTGCCGACCACAGAGTGAGGCTTCATCTTTGCCATTTGCAGTATTTTAAGGTATTTAACATCTGATAGACCATACAATTATGGCATTGTTAAGAGCTGGAAGCTCTTCTAGTCTGTTGTCCCCCAACCATAGGGTTTTCCTATATGAGTTTACTTCATCCCCACAAACCTTCTGATGTATGTCCTTCTGTTTTCCTCACTTTATAGAAGAGGACACTGAGGCCGAGAGGGGTTAGAAGGTGTGCCCACGTTTGCAAGGCTTGAGCTAGGAGCCCTGTCTTCCAGGTGGCCTGGCTGCAACCCTCCTAATCCAGAATCTTCCCCACAACATCATGGCAGTCACTGATGCTCTCCTGGAAACCTTCTGGGGAAGGGGCTAAGTCTTCCCTTGCTCTACCTTAAAGACAGCTCTACCTTAAACCTGGCTCTTATATATTGCAACTATATATCATTACCATAGAGCAAAATCACCATGATTACATCTGTTAGATTAACGCTTGAGTGGGCTTGCTTCCTGTTTGTGCATTCAGAATAATTGGTGCACTAAGAATCAATTGTATTTCAGCAGTGTGGTCACCAGTTTACAACTGAGAAATCATTCTCCGCACATCATCTGTGGCCTCATCTTCTCCCCTGACCCAAATTGGTATTTATAGATTTCATTAGTTAGCCTAGAATCCCAGAAGCTCAGACACTTTGCTTGAGTTACATGAAGAGCAGGTAAATGAAACATGAAAACCGATGTACTTGTTTCTTTAAAACTCATGCCCCAAAGTGTTGAGAAACTCAGATTCTAAACAGAAATAGTGAACGCTGGTTGAATTGAGAATGGATGTGTGTTCCATGGTATTTCAAAATCATAGATATATAGATCTTTTAAATGACAGTAATGTTAACTGTGTCAATGCTTGGAAATAATGGAATTATGCTTGGAATTAAGTTAAAATTCAGTATAAAATAATAGCATATGCAATCACTACAATTTGTAAAATATTAAGGATCAGAAGACAAAACACAATAATGTAATTAACTTGTTTCGAATTTTGTAAAATGATTTTATTGCAAAGTTGGTTAAAAATAAATCTCTAGTGTTTAAACAAAACAAAACCAAAAAAACCCACTACTGATAAACAACCTCAGCAAAGTCTCAGGATATAAATTCATTGTACAAAAATCACTAGCATTCCTATACACCAACAACAGTCAAGTCAAGAGTCAAATCAGGAAAACAATGTCATTCACAAATGCCACAAAATAATTAAGTACTCAGGTAACTAGGGAGGTGAAAGACTTCTACAGTGAGAAATACAAAACGCTGCCCAAAAAAATCAGAGATGACACAAACAAATGGAAAAACATTCCATGTTCATGGATAGGAAGAACCAGTAAAACGGCCATAGTGCCCAAAGCAATTTATAGATTCTATGATATTCCTGTCAAACGACAAGTGACATTCTTCATAGAACTAGAAAAAACTTTTAAAATTCATATGAAACAAAAAGAAATGAGCCCCAATAGCCAAGGCAATTCTAAGCAAAAAGAACGAAGCTGGATGCATCAGTGTTACCTGACTTCAAACTATACTGCAGGGCTACAGTAACCCAAACAGCATGGTACTGGTACAAAAACAGGCACAAAGACCAAGGGAACAGAGTAGAGAGCCCAGAAATAAGACCACATACCTACAACCATCTGATCTTCAACAAAGCTGACAAAAGAAATGGGGAAAGGACTCCCTATTCAATAAATGGTGCTGGGATAACTGTTTAGTCATATGCAGAAGATTAAAACTGTACCATTCCATACATCATATACAAAAGTCAACTCAAGATGGATTAAAGATTTAAATGTAAAACCCAAAGCTATAAAAACCCTGAAAGATAACCCAGGCAATACCATTCTGGACATAGGAATGGGTAAAGATTTCATGATGAAGATGGCAAAGGCAATTGCAACAAAATCAAAAATTGACAAATGGGATCTAACTAAACTAAAGACCTCTGCACAGCAAAAGAACCTATCTACAGAGTAAATAGACAACCTATGGAACAGGAGAAAATGTTTGCAAACTATATATCTCCAAAGGTCTAATATCCAGCATCTATAAGGAACTTACACAAATTTACAGGAAAAAAAGAACAACCCCATTAAAAAGTGAGTAGGCTGAGTGCAGTGGCTCATGCTTATAATTCCAGAACTTTGGGAGGCAGGCAGATTGCTTGAGCCCAGGAGTTTGAGACCGGCCTGGGAAACATGGCAAAACCCTGTCTCTATAGAAAAAAAAAAGTACAAAAATTAGCTGGGCATGGTGGTGCATGCCCATAGTCCCAGCTACTTGGGAGGCTGAGGTGGGAGGATGGCTTGAGCCTGAAAGGTTGAGGTGTGGTGAGCTGTGATTGCAACATTGTACTCCAGCCTGGGCAACAAAGTGAGACCTTGTCTCAAAAAAAAAAGTAAGCAAAGAACATAAACAGACACTTTTCAAAAGAAGACATACACAGTGGCCAACAAGCATATAAAATAAAGCTCAACATCACAGATCATTAGAGAAATGAAAAATCAAAATGACAGTGAAATACCATCTAACACCAGTCAGAATGGCTATTATTAAAAAGTCAAAAAATAACAGGTGTTGGCGAGGTGGTGAAGAAAAAAGAATGCTTGTACACTGTTGGTGGGAGTGTAAATTAGTTCAACCATTGTGGAAAAACAGTGTGATGATTTCCCAAAGACCTAAAAACAGAACCACCATTTGGCCAACCAATCCCATTACTGGGTATATACCCAAAGGAATATAAATCATTCTGTTATAAAGACATATGCATGCATATGTTCATTGCAGCACAATTCACAATAGCAAAGGCATGGAATCAACCCAAATGCCCATCAATGATAGACTGGATAAAAAAAATGTGGTACATATACACCATGGGATACTATGCAGCCATAAAAAGAATGAGATCATATCCTTTGCAAGACCATAGATGGAGCTGGAGGCCATTATCGTTGGCAAACTAACATAGGAACAGAAAACCAAATACCACATGTTCTCAGTTAGTGGGAGCTAAATGATAAGACCATACAGACACAAAGAAGGGAATAACACACACTGGGCCTATTGGAGGGTGGAGGATGGGAGTAGAGAGAGGATCAGGAAAAGTAACTAATGGGTACTAGGCTTAATACCTGGGTGATGACATAATCTGTACAACAAACCACCATGACACAAGTTTACCTATGTAACAAACCTTCACATGTACCCCCGAACTTAAAAGTTAAACACACACACACACACACACACACACACAAACTCCAGCTACTCCTACTAAGCAGTCCACTCTGCCTGGAAGTTACTGGAAGGACTCCATGTGAAAGTGGTTTCTCTCCTCCCAGCACATGATTTTGCTGGTTTCTTTCAAAGCCTATTCATCGTCCTCCCTTCAGGACACTCTTAAAATTTGCCTTCTGTGGAGCTCTTTACCATAAGAACAAGCGACAATGACATATTCCAGCCCATTAGTGTTAATATTTGTTGATCTGAAGATGGAAAATACATTTTACTAGACCCTTGTTTTCTTCTTGTTGCTGAGTATATTTTAAATCTATAAAGCTTAGGTAAATTTCATATATGCTCACCTTTTTTGTGGGAGACGTGCAAGAGAAACCTACCCTAAAAGCTAACCTAGCCACCTTCTATTTGCAGAAATAAAGCAAAAATCATTTTAGTGTTGATTTTGATGTACCAGGACCTAAACTGCTTAAATTAAAAACTTTTTAGAGCAGTGTGTAGAATTCTATTTGTGTCCATGAGTATGGCTAATAACTCCGTTTTAAGAACCAGAAAAGGAAATAAAATAAGTTAACCATCTCCCTTGAGCTGTAAAAGTTGCTAATCAAAAACTTCATGTAACCAATGTACCAATATCAGACTCTGGTTATGAAATTCAAGTATAAAGCCTTTCATTTTTTGGCAGCCCAGATGCGAACAATAAAATAATCCTGCTTATTTCCTCTCGACAGCAGGTTTTGTCATCCATATGTAACTGACCTAACTGTTTAGCCACAGACAGAAAACACTTTCTACAGGTGGTTAGTTGTCTTTAATATGTCTCGTCAAGCCTATATGTGTGCTTCTGTGTGGGCTGCTCTGCTCTTCAAGGCCTAGGTCAAGTGCCTTGGCCAGTTAGTGATTAGATAATTAATAGAGACTCACTAAGTATGTATTATTTACTGACTACCACTTTTCTGATTGCTTTGAAACTAATGAAATGAACAAAAAATGTAATTATGGTCCTTGAGGGAATTTGTGATCTAGTTAGAAGGATTAGGAAATACTTTGGGCCCAGACACAGTGGCTCACACCTGTAATCCCAGCTCTTTGGGAGGCTGAGGCAGGAGGATTGCTTCAGCCTAGGAGTTCAAGAGCAGTGTTGGCAACAAAGTGAGACCTCATCTCTACAAAAACTAAAAGAAAGAAAAAAAATAGCTGGGGGTGGTGGTATGGGCCTGTAGTCCTAGCTAGCTCTTTGGGAGGCTGAGGCAGGGAGGATTGATTAAGCTTGTGAGGTCGAGGCTGCAGTGAGCTATGATCACACCACAACAATGAGATACTGTCTCAAAAAAAAAAAAAAGAGAGAGAGAGAAAGAGAAAGGAAGGAGAGGAGAGGAGAGAGAGGAGAGGAGAAGAGAGGGGAGGGGAGGAGGGAAGAGAGGAGAAGAGAGGAGAAGAGAGGGGAGGGGAGGAGGGAAGAGAGGAGAAGAGAGGAGAAGAGAAGAGAAGAGAAGAGAAAAGAGAAGAGAAGAGCAAAACTTTGGAATTGTTTCATAGGAGTGGTACCTTTTCCCACACTGACTGTAAAAAGTTCAGAGAAACAAAGGGATTTTCACAGCAGTGCTTGCAATTCCAACATCTGCCCTATGACTTTCAATTTTGAGTTAATATTTGAAACTGTCCTCCTTGCCTGCATAAAGTGATCAAGTGACCATCAATACAAAGACTTTTTCACATACCTGTTTTAATTGCTCTGGAGAATGCCTGATTCTCTGAGTTATTCCCTAGAGGTTTTCAGAGTAAGTTACGAGAGTACTACATAGACTTTATATTAAGTCGGGTCACCCCAAATATTTTATGAAAACCTGCCCAGCCATTTCTACATGACATGGTAACAAGCATAGAGATGAAAATTTTATTTATCTAGATTAGGCAAAATTCTCCTATATGCTATGTTTAATGCCATGGATTGTCTGTATTTTATCTTTATATTGTGCAAATGTGTGTATGTGGATTATACATACATGTATGTAGAAGTACATATGTGTGCACATATATGTATATAATTGTATGTACACAAGTACATACATACAAATACTACATGTACTATCAGGCTTTCTCAGGGGAGACTTAGTGTTTTTTTAATCTTTACTGGAAAAAAACTGTCATTGGTAATAGCAAAGACATTTTGTGTTAGCCATTAATGAGGCAATGCTGTGAAAAATCCTTTGCTATCTAATATGTCACGGTGAAGGCCACTGGTATGAGCTTATGTTGAAATTCAGGATTTTTCTGATGTCATGAGTGTACTCAAGTGACCACATTTTGAATCGTTTTACTTTTAAAAACAATTCCCCACCCCAGTTCTTTAGCTGAGATTGTCTTTTGAAGACGTGTGCCCTGTTCATCCAGTTGCACATGACCAGAAGGCCCTGGAGAATGGTTTAAGCCATTTTGAAGAGCACAGACATAGGGGAGAAGGAAGTAATCATCGTCGATACATCATCCCTACCTCTTTCAAACTGCTGTGTATATTTCATACTTGGTTGGTTTGTTTTTGAGATGGGGAGAAGACAGAGGGAGGACAGAGGCTTTCAAGGAGTTTGTGAGTTTAGAGCTGGCCTGATGGCCACAAGCAGCATGTTTTCCATCTTGAAGAAAGGAGAGGTGGGAATTCAGAATGGCGCAGCTGCCTTGGTAAAACCTTATGGTGGCTTTATTTCTACTTACCAAATACTAGAAACAACCTATATGTCCCTTGACTGACAAGTGGATAACTGTGCAGTATACCTATGCAGTGGAATATTACTCAGCAACGAAAAGGAGCAATACACAGAATACAGTGCTTTGATGTGCAAATGCATTGTGCTACGTGAAAGAACCCAGACTCAAAAACGACACCCTTTCGTATGGTTTTGTATAAATGCATGATTCCACTTATCTGACATTCTGAAAAAGAAAAAAACTGTGGGGACCAAAATTAGATCTGTGGTTTCCAGGGTCTTTGGGTGGAGGAAAAGGGTGACTACAAAGGAGCACAAAGGGTTTGGGAGAGTGACAGAAATACTCGGTGTCTTGATTATGGTGGTTACACAAGGGTGCGCAGTTATCAAAACTCACAACTGTACATTAAAAAGGATGAATAATTACTGTATGCAAATTATATCTAAAAATAAATAAGAAACAGATATATATATTCCAGTGATTGCTTCTTGGTATTTGAATCAGGCCAAGGATAACATCTGTCAGAAAGGTCTTTTATTGATACTGAAATTCTGCTCCAATGCATTCCCACTCCTACACACACACACACACACACACACACACACACACACCTTCTCTCTCTCTCTCTCTCGTCTCTCTCTCTGCCTGCCCCCGCCATCTCATATTTTCTTGTAATCATTTTTATGGGATTTATAGGATGTCCAGCTCATGCACAAGTGTCAGCCTCTTGTTTGTAATCTTGGTAGCTCAGCCTCCCGAGAGTGATCCATCCATCCATGACTGAGTTTTGATTCAAGAAACAGGACTGTGATCAAGATATTGATTCTATACCTTATAAACCAGGGAACAGTTGAAGAAAACTAAAGCTTAGTCTCCTTTAAGACTGGAAAAGTTGTACTTTGTATATGCATATGTGAATAGTAGCAGGGAATTTTCTTGCATTCAATTTTCTCATTCCTGAGAGGTTAGATGGTTCAAATGTGCTGGGGCAGGGAGGGATTTTCACTGGGCTGTCAGAGCTTCATATCCCTCGTTATTTTTGAGTTTTAAGAAGACATTTAAAATGCTTATGTTTCTATACATTAACTTTTAAATATGAATATTATAGTAAATAATAAATCATAATTCACAAATGCAAAGACCTTCTATGCCCATGTTTAGCATATTTGGTTGATTTCTTTTCCAGGGCACTCAATGACAGCTGAAGAAATTTCTTCAGGATGACAGATTGTCAGCACATTGACATAGATTGTTTTAGATGTATATTTTTAGTGGGAATGAATGAAATTTAAGTGAGCTTTTCCCAGAAATATAATAATAAGGAGAAGAGTTGCTATTTCATGTGTCAAGCTTACAGGACTTTTTTTCCCCCTCTTTGTGTTATAGTCAACCTAATTAGCAATTATTAACAAGTATCTTACAAAATAAAAAGAAAATTTGGAATTTGCTGAAAGCATCCTAACATCTACTAGAATAGCGCTATTGATAAGTAGTAAAGAAATTTATCTCAAATCTCCCTTGCCCAAGATAGAGAAAAATTAATTAAGAATGCTCTAGAATTTTTTTCTGGTGCTTTATTGCACTTCATTACTTAATTAGTCCTTAGAGAGAGGAACCATCAAAACTTGGTAGACGGTGACAGCATTTTTTTACATTTGTCTGTGAGATGGAACTAGAATATGGAGTTCACAGGACAGCATTTCCCTAACATATCTTTTTTTTTTTTTTAAAAGACAGAGTCTTGCTCTGTCACCCAGGCTGGAGTGCAGTGGCGCGATCTCGGCTCACTGCAACCTCCACCTCCCAGGTTCAAGCAATTCTCCTGCCTCTGCCTCCCTAGTAGCTGGGATTACAAGCACCTGCCACCATACCCAGCTAATTTTTGTATTTTTAGTAGAGACAGGGTTTCTCCATGTTGGCCAGGCTGGTCTCAAACTCCGACCTCAGGTGATCTGCCTACTTTGGCCTCCCAAAGTGCTGGATTACAGGCATGAGCCACCACGCCTGGCCCATAACTAGTTTTAAAACTAGGATTACTTCATAGAGTCCTGGTTTCTTCAGAAAAATACTTTATCAGGATGAAGGGCTAATTGTGTAGTTATGACCTAGTTACTACTGGAAGTGCTGGAAATCATTCAATAAGAAGGCAGGTGTGTGTTGTTTACTACCTCCAAACATTTGGGACTCTCTCTTCACTGCATAGGCGCCGTGAGGACTGGAGTTCCGAAAGGAGAGTGGGACACACATGAAACCCATTTTAATGAAGGAATGGCCAAGCTGGTTCCCCAGAGGATGAAATTAGATGGGGACCTAGTGGGGAAGAGCCATTTCCAAACAGGAGAGAACAGGCCTAGCTTCCTAAAGGACTGTCTCAGATCTTCAGCACTGGCCCAAAGGGAAGTATTTCTCCACACTCACTTGAAATGGCCACTGTGCTACATACAGCCCTTATCTGGATTCCTTTTAAACTGCAAACATTTTAAAGGAGAGATGTTTATACTTTTTTTAATTCCAGGTGTATTACTCATTAAATATGGACATTGTAGCCAAGAACAGTGTAGTTCCCATGGTAGTGGACTGTATTATATTTTATTTAGTTCTTCTATATTACTTGTTTTTTTTTAAATCTGTGTTTGGCTATTTAAAAGTTTATACTTTGATCAAATGAATGATATCTAGTATTTGATAGTGCAACCAGGTGACTATAGTCAACAGTAATTTATTGTACATTTAAAAATAACTAAAACAGCCAGGTGCCGTGGCTCATGCCTGTAATCCCAAAACTTTGGGAGGCCGAGGTGGGCAGATCCCCTGAGGTCAGGAGTTTGAGACCAGCCTGGCCAACATGGTGAAACCCCGTCTCTACTAAAAATACAAAAATTAGCTGCGCGTGGTGGCACACACCTGTAATCCCAGCTGCTCGGGAGGCTGAGGCAGGAGAATCGCTTGAACCCAGGAGACAGAGGTTGCAGTGAGCCAAGATCGCACCATTGCACTCCAGCCTGGATGACAAGAGCAAAACTCCATCTCAAAAAATAAATAAATAACTAAAACAGTAGACTTGGATTGTGTATAACACGAAGAAAGGATAAATTCTTGAGGTGATGGATACGCTATTTACCCTGAGGTAAAATGCCTATTTCAAAATATCTCATGTACCCCATAAATATATACACCTAATATGTATCCACAAAAACTAAACATTTAAAATTTTATTAAAAAATAAAATAATAATTTACATTTTGGTAATTGGTTATAGTACGTTCTTAAGACAAACAAATAAAACTTTGCATTAACTATTCGGACTTGAAGGAAACGATTTCATCTGCAACTATATAGACTGTTAAGGCATGTGTTCCCACTTTTTTAGGAATTTGATGGAGAGGTTGTCTTACTACCATAGGTTTTATTTGGTTTAGGTTTTCTTTCTATAGTATTTTTACATTTTAAAGGGCCCAAATTGTTCATTTAATGGCATGACTGTTCATGGGTGGAGTCTCCCCAGGCCGATTAGCTGTTTGAATACAAGTTTATTACTCATAATGGCACTTTTTTTAAGTTTAAAGTTTTGGTAAACATTTCATCTGAATTCATAAAATTAAAAGTGTTGATATTTCATTATAACTGAAGGGAGAAATTGTATAGAATTAGCAGTTGATTCTGTTTGGACTGTGAATAATTATCTATGGGAAGGGTACCCTGATTAAATCTGACCTATGTAAGAGTTAAGTGAATCTTAAATGCTTAATTTACAAAAGTTTGATCTATATCCAATGGGAATGAATCTCTTTTTGTATTCCATGATTAATTTTTTTTCAAGAATTCCTTAACTCCCATGTTATTTTCCCTGTTTAATTTTGCAGAGGCTATGACTTCCTCAATGCAAGGTTCCTTCACCCTTGAGAATCTCCTAGTTACTAATGGCCACCATGTGTCACATAATGAGCTTCCAGACTGAAATCAGACCAAGTTTGTTTCATTTGCACTATGAGAAATGGTAGTTATTCTTCTGTGAAGACATATATAGAATGATCAGTGATGCATATAACTGAAAACCCCTCAGGGAAGCATTTGTTATTTGTGAAAAGTGTCATCTCGTTCTCTAAGAACTTCCTCAGCTTTTTTTGTTTGTTTAGGGGAGGGCACAGGAACATGGTGGCATGGTGTTACATTTGGTGATTTGGTGCACACAACTGTCTGTGGTCATGCACTTTGATGTAACTGTCGTCCAACTAGCCTATCCAAAGCACAGATGTATCGTCTTATAGATGGCTTTTTAAAAAAAGTAAAAAGTCCATCCTCAATGGATAAAAACTATTGCAAACAATTTTAAATCCTTGATAAGAAAAGAATTTCAAATTGCTGTGCATTGACAGTATTTGAAGGAGGTGGGGGTGTTATAAGGGATGGTTTTTAGAAAGAAAGAGCTGAGAGACATGAATTTTGCAGTGCAGAGAACATGAGCTTTAGATTTAAGCTCCAGTTGAATGATCTTTCTGTGCTTCAGAGTCGTAATTATAAAATAAGATTTAGTTGACCTCTCCAGGTAGTAGTGGCAGTTAAATTATGCAGGGGAGGCAAAGCTTTACCTCTATCCTCTTAGGGTCCTGGCTGGGCCTCAGAATTAAATGGACGTGACAAATTAAGCCAGGCACAGTAATCCCAGCTACTAGGGAGGCTGAGGCAGGAGGATTGCTTGAGGCCAGGAGTTTGAGACCAGCCTGGGCAACATAGTGAGACCCCCATCTCTAAGAAAAAAAAATTGACAGAACAAATTAACAGGAGAAAAGCATACCAATTTATTTAATATAAATTTTATGTGGCACGGGAGCCCTCAAAGGAAAATAAAGATTTAAAAAAAAAACACAGAGTCAGTTATTTTTATATACAGAGTTGGACAAACAATGATAAGTTGTAACATGTGATAAGGCCAGCAGGCTTGGCCTAGGGTAGGTAATTATTGGAGAAGGAACTAGGATGATAAGGGTTAGTTAACAACCTTTGTGCAGATTTCCCTTGGATTCAACCTTCTATCCTTGGTGATAAGAATGCTACTTTCCTTTTGGGGTAGGAAGGACATCTTTCACATGGGAGTTTCACCTCCTGCCTTTAAGAAACAGAACGAAGGTCACAGTGATCTTCTTGAGCCTGCTGTTTTTTAAGTTCCCTTAAATCAAAACAGTCAATATGCCAGAACATCATATTTTTAACTCCTTTGGTGGCATGAATATAGGAGCTCCTACCTGAGTCTAAACACATGCAGCCCCTTCCCAGACACAGAGTCATTGCCATAGATGATTATGTGGGATCTGACAGAAGTTTGTCACTTGAAAATAATTCCGCACAAGTCTGCCACGTTGGAGGGCAGCTGTGGGCTGCAGAAGAGCCTGGAGAGCGTAGTCCCTGTGGCCTTGCCTCCATCCCTGAGTGTATTTAGATGAACAAGGACCTTTCCCCTGAACATTTATCTGCATGGATTTTTAAGGACTCCCTTCTCTGGAAACTGCCCTCAAAGCATTTCAAGTGCTCTTGCTGATGGCAGATGAAGCTGCCATAAAGCAGGGGGATGTGATTAAGCAAAAAATCTTTTCTCTTTCAACCCAGGAGAGCAAAATAGTTACTGTACTTCATGAAAACAAAATTGGCTATTTCCAATAGAGCACTCAGATCTTCAGGAAAATGTAACATATTTCCTAAAGGAGGTTAAAGATGAATGAAACCTTTGCTGGTGGCTCCATGTATTCTACCATAATCATAATAACAACAGCAGCTCACATTTATTGGGCCTTTTAATGTACCGTCCATTGCTTTAAGTGTTTTACACATACTGTATTCACTTATTTAATGTCCATCAACTCCTAAGCCCCTGTTAGATGATCTTCATTTTACGTGAGGAAGCCAAGGCACCCAGAGGTGCGGTGTAACTTGTCCACACTCAAACAGTAGCAAAGCCGGCATTTAAACCAGACATGCTGATTTTAGAACACTAACTGCATATGCTGCATCTATAATGAGTAAAAATCTATAACAGGTAAAAATGTACAATGGAGAATGGTGGGAACCAGTACCAGGAACCTGTGCAGACCTGGTCAGAGCAGGAAAGGAAATAAACACAGTTACATGATTAGAAAACAACAAATCGGATAATAAGGTCAGTCCTGAAAAGTCAACCAAAAGATGCTCATGCCAGACATTATTGCACAGTATCTTGAATCAGGCCCAGATATCTAAAATAAGCCTCTTTCCAGTGATTTCTCAAGAATCTTGCATATTATATAGGGTGCGGCAACTCATTTTGACTTTAAAGGAGTTGTTTGGCAGGCTCCTGGACACCTGGAGGCACTATATGAATTTCTGCCTAAAAATTCATCCATAGGAAAGAGATTTGCTGAACTGAGAAAGTGAACATTTCACAAGAAGTACATATGTCTCCATGCTAAGAAGTAACTCCCTGGGCGATCGCTGTCGTGCTGAACGTTTCCATCTCCAAGCCCTGCTGCAGCCTGCCGCCTTGTCTCCACCCATGCCTGGAAAACCTAACTCTCATAAAAGTCTCAGTAAGCAACAGTGAGAATAACTGTAAGGTGTTACGGGAGAGATGGTTTTGGCAGCCAAAAAGGGCTTATGATCCTAAGATCCACCTTAAAAGTGTTCTGTTGCCCAGTTCTGTGTTAATTCTGAGCAGAGGCAGCAGAAAGCATCTTTCAGGATTGAGAATTTCTGAGATCTTGACCGTCAGGAAAACGACGCTTCCAGGCAGCCATGGAAACTGAAATCTGAGCCCTAATCTTGCTCAGAGCTGCTGAGGTCTATTTGTAGGAAAACATCGGGTTATTGTCTGAATAACATACATCCAAGTTACAACGGGAAAAGAAATCTGCCTTATGGAAAGAGAATGAACATTTGCTGGGCACAGTTTATGCCTGCCTAGATGCTCCACCTCCAGGCTCTAAGTACCCTACTAGGGAGTGCAGTCTGCGCTCCCTCTTCTGGGATGGCTGCGGAACCCAGGGCATCTCTCTCTAAGGCTTTCAACAAGTCTTATGGGCTGTCTAGACTCACTCTCTTGGAATGAGTTAGTGCTCTGACCTGAGGAAAATTCCCCATGTTTCTCACTGTCAAGCCAAAATCTCTAGGGCTTCCGTATTGCCCCATAGTTCTGGCCCACTGGCCAAACACATAACTCTTTTTGGAGCTCATACAGGGAAACGTGAGCCAGTGCTGCTCTTACAACCTGCCTCCCACATCTCTGTCTGTGGGTGGCTCTCTCCTGAAGATGGTACTTTTCCAGAAGTTTCCAAATGATCAGAGAGGAACTGCTTCTGGGTACTCCTCCTTCTCCTTCTTCTTCTTGCCAGAGGCCTTGAATTTGCTATTGAGAGATTTGGCAATACACTTTGAAACGTGAAGATAATGAAGTTGTTGGGTGTGAACAAATGTTACTTGACTATTTAAATATTAAAAATATGATATACATGGTGTATTAGTCCATTCTCACACTGCTAATAAAGAACTGCCTGAGACTGGGTAACTTATAAAGGAAAGAGGTTTAATTGACTCGTAGTTCCGCATGGCTGGGGAGGCCTCAGGAAACTTACAGTCATGGTGGAAGGGGAAGCAAACATGTCCTTCTTCACATGGCAGCATCAAGGAGAAGTGCAGAGCAAAGTGGGGGCAGAAAGCCACTTATAAAACCATCAGATCTCGTGAGAACTCCCTCATTATCACAAGAATAGCATGTAGGTATCTGCCCCCATGATTCAATTACCTCCCACTGGGTCCCTCCCATGACACTTGAGGATTATGGGAACTACAATTCAAGATGAGATTTGGGTGAGGACACAGCCAAACCATATCACATGGTAACCTACGTTAGAGATTTGTTGTATGAATAGCAGAACTTTAAAAAGTTTTGCCTTGCAGAAAACAGTTCCTATTATTGCTACAAATAAGTATACATCATCTTAGAACTTGTCTTTACAAATATGAACAATGAGTAATGGTAGGGAAACAAGTGGTTAAGATTCAGTGTTTGAGGCTCAGTTTCTATACTGGCAACTCCATGGAGAGCTTGAAGACCAGCAGCTACATTCCCTGTCTTGATCACCCGGGGGTAGGAAAAGTATTGAAAGATGGGATGACTAATGCCTGCTAAATAAATGCTGGCCAACTTTTAAAAAAAATTGACTTTAGTATTATGAGATATGAATGGTATGTTTTAATTAGGAAATACAGTAATCCTAAGTGAGCTTCATTTCTTACACAAAATATAAGAAAATGATACATGTTCACTGTGCTTGAGAACTTTTTCTCAAATTCAATGCAGAAAGGCAGTCTGTGAGGCAGTAGGAAATGCAGCTGCTGGAATTCTGTTATCAGTATGTGTATCAGTTCTGATTGAGCTGTAAAATAGAAGCCTGAGGTGCTGGATATTAATTTAGCAATAAATAAGTCTGAAAATAGACTTACCTTCAATTTCATCATAAAAGTCAACCACCCACCTAACACGTTGAAACTCCTGTGGTTGTGAAAGAAGAAAAATGACGTTCCACTTCCCTTTCATTCCATGAGCCCCTTCAGTGGTTACTGCCTCACTGGAGGTGCAAGTTACTAGAACCACAGAATATAAACTGTTACATAAAATGATAAAATATGCACATGGAAAATAAGGGAGCTTTTTAAAATGAAAACTAATTTGTATGCTTTGGAAAGACTCAAAGGTGAGTTTGTTTTTTTTTAAGCTAATTAGATATGGGTAAGACAACTGTGAAAAACTGGAGAATTTTTTTTTAAAGGCATGAAGGATGTACATCAAACTGCCTTGTAATTTTTCCTTTACTTAAAACCCTGAAACCGGACATTTTCTAACTGAAATCACATTGGCACACTGTAGTATCTATGTGTGATGGAGAACATGGAGCCGGGAGAGCAGTTCTTGGATGCAGAACCACATTTTGGTTGAATGACTTTATATTTATGTATTCGTAGTTAAATGCAATATGTATGTGGTCAGGTTTCATGGCTTTTTCAAGTGACTGACTGCAGGTCTTAAGTCGGATGACAGGATTGTACCAGATGTAAAAAACGAGTTTAATATAAACTCATCAATTTGTTGAAACTGAATATCAAAATGAGAACCTCAGTGTTTGGGGAACAGTTAAATCTACAACATAGTAATTTAGTAGAGGTTCGTGGAGTCAATTTAAGGAATAGCCCATGATATATAAAAATATGTATGTATATTATTAAATTGTATATTTGTAAAGATGTGGCCCAGATATAAACTTTAGTTACCTCCGGCCATATAACAGGTAAATACACACAGATTAGTTGTGCATCCAACTCTCTTGCATGTGCACAGATCAGCCTCTGGACCAAAATGCCACATCCCTCTTCCCCATCTGTTAGTATTGAAGTTCTGCCAATCCTTCAAAAACTGACTCAGATGTTACCATTACCTGAAGGCTTTCCTAGGTTCTCCACATCAAACTGTGGTTCACTTAGCCAAACCTGTTTGTCGTTAATACATTGGAATGTTACCTGCTGTTTCCTGTAGCTAGAAGTGGTGCTTAGTACTATGGTTTTCAGAATCACAGTACGGAAGAGGCATCTGAGAACTGTGTATGTGTTTGCACACAGTACTCAATCTCTAGCTTTTCTAAAATGCCATCCCTGGCACATTTGCTTAACTTACTTTAAAGAGCGCACACTGAAGTAGTATGACAAGCAGCACAAGAACTTCTGTTTTCTGTGTCGGAAGAAATAACAAATGATTATACACAGCAAGGACAAAGAGACGAGTTTTTAGAGAAAAAAGCACATTAGCAATAATATTCCACTGGCGAAGTCACTACCTATGCATATCATATATTGTATACATTGGCAAAGCATTTTGTTTCAACTTTGCCTTTTAGTTTTTTCAAGTATGTATAAAATGCTTGTCTTAATTTATAGTCATTTTCTGCTGGGGGTGGGGTAAGGAATGGCCGTTTTAATGATATTAATGTACAGTGGATTCTTGGCTGTGAAGGAGTGTTACCAAATATTACAGCTTGTATTAAAAGTGTGAAGATAGGAATAAGTGGTGCCTGTTTAAAAAGCTATAAGATTTAGAAACCTCTCCACTCTGACAGGGATGGTAAAGCTAATTTTAATTCCGAAATGTAACTTCCATGTGTTTTACAGTTTAATTTTCTATAATTTTAACCAATTTTATATAATGAGTTTTATAGCTTTATAAGTATATTAATCTAACAATTAAATAGAGAAAAACAATTGTTTCTACATGTATAGGACTAGAATGTGTGGCTAGTTTCTCTCTTATTGGTACCTCCACACAGTGGAGCTTTCTGTAAAGACATTCTAAATATAGAAGTGTCTTTAAAGATGAGCTTTTCCTCTTTTTCTGTTAAGACAGAGCTTCCTTTGGGCTGGCATTTTGTTTACTCTGAAGGAGCTCCTCCAGGAGAGACACTGTGAACCCCGTGCACTCTTGGTGCCGAGCTGCCGCAGGCTGGTTTGGGGACTTCTCAACTTAGTGCACAGAAAAATGAATTCTGTGAACTTAAAATCAGAGTCTCTGCCCAAGGGGACTTCTAGCATCAAGAAAAGGTAGAAGCTAGCTGAGGTTTAAGAGGTTTGTGTAGGAGAAAAATGAGGCGTTGAACGGTTAAACACCGCCAGCAGATTTTTAGCATTGTTTAATAGTTTTAAATTATGGAGGTCTTAGGTCCAAAATGTAACAGTTATCCAACTTACTGACATTAAACATTCAGTTGCCAGCTTCTGTTTTCTTGGTCATTAATTTTCAGTCTATGTATTATTTTAGGTGCTTTGCTAAGGATTTTGTTAAAATAACTGTTCTTGTTTGCATTCTCATTTCCTACAAATTCAGACTTAAGAATCCAACAGATGGATACTTGGAGTTAGCTTATTTTTTCCTCTACCCTTATTTTTTTCCTTCTACCTTTTAATTAATGAAGAGGCCAAGTGTGGTGGCTCACACCTGTAATCCCAGCACTTTGGGAGGCTGGGGTGGACATATCACTTGAGCCTAGGAGTTTGATACTAGCCTGCGCAACATGGCAAAAATCTATCTCTATAAAAAGTGCAAAAATACAAAATTAGCCAGGCATAGTGGTGCACACCTGTATTCCCAGCTACTTGGGAAGCTAAGATAAGAGGATCACCTGAGCCCAGGGTGGTCGAGGCTACTGTGAGCCAAGATCATGCCACTGTACTCCAGCCTGGGCAACAGAGTAAGACACTGTCTCAAAAAAAAGAAAAAGAGTAACGAGGTAAGATATCTTTTGTCTGGTTATAATAAAAGCTGTAATATGTATAATTTACTCAAAAGCAGAGCTTGCTTTGGAAATCTCTACATGCTTGAAATTTAAAGCACTGCATATATAGTCTCCATATGTATTCCATACTGTAAACCATGCTGGTGTTCCGGGGATTGAGTCTGAGTGTTTATAAAATGGCACATGGCACTTAATTTTGAAACCGTGGAAATATTTAAATGACTGACTTGATGAAGGCTATAGATCAGTGTGAGAACTTACTAGTTCTCACATTGATTTGGAGGCATTCAAAGATGCTAAATGATTGCCAATATAGCTTTTTTTTTCTGGACTGTTTAATTCATGGTAGGTATATCCAGTATGTATAAGAAAGTAAAAAGAATGCAAACACTTTAATCTCAAATAACAGTATGCAGTGCTCTAATATAATATCTGCTACTCTGAAAGGCAGGTCATAAGAGCAGGCTCCTGGTGATGAGATGGGAGATCATTCTTCATTTGTTGGAAGATCAACTTAATTTCATGCCCTGGAAATGCTTGCTTTACAAAGAAACATACGTAGGGCAGCACGTATCCTGAAGTTTCCAAAAGAGAAAAGATTTGTTCACAGGGGTAAGTTGAGGAGGCGGGAGAACAGCTCTCAGATCCACCTCCCTGCAGATAAGGCTTAGGAATATTTTTGGGTTAGGAAGTAACAGGTTCATTTGTGCAAGCGTAGTTGGGGTTCATGGCACTTCATATGACGTATATACAGAAGATGGCGGCTTTAGCATGATCTGTGGGTGGAGTTTTTTGGCCCTCTGGCTTCAAAAGGCCACCTCTCAGGCATTTGCACAGGCCCACTTGAAGGGTTGGTGGTCTCAGCTGGTTTGAACTGAACAGCAGCTGGCCCAAGTTCCTGAAAAACAGCTGAAGCCAGCATTACCAGGAATGTCATCTGTAATGCAGCCAGTAATGGTTAAGTTTCAGTGTTCTGTGGCACAGCCTTCAATTTCATGGAAAAGGGACAAAAATAACATAAAGCAAGTGGCCAAAAACAAGCAGAGCAGGCAGTTGTGATCAGATTAACCTCTTGGTTTCACTGCTATGAACATCTGTATGCAGGTTTTTTGTATAGAAATATATATTCAGTTCTCTTCAATACCTAGAAGTGGAATTGGTGAGTCATAATGATAACTCTATCTTTAACATTTTGAGGAACTGTCGAACTGTTTTCTGAAGTGGCTTCATCATTTTACATTCTTACCAGCAATGTGCTAGGTTCCAGTTTCTCCATATCCTCACCAGCACTTGTTATTGTCTGTCTTTTTTTACTATAACCATTCTGATGGGTTTGAAGTGGTATGCCATTGTGGTTTTGGTTTCCATTTCCATGATGAGTAAGGATGTTAAACATCTTTTCATGTGATTATTAGCCATTTATATATCATCTTTGGAGCAATGTCTATTCAGATTCTTTG
Source organism: Pongo pygmaeus (assembly GCF_028885625.2). Taxonomy (NCBI): domain Eukaryota; kingdom Metazoa; phylum Chordata; class Mammalia; order Primates; family Hominidae; genus Pongo; species Pongo pygmaeus. The sequence goes on from NC_072387.2 coordinate 34,285,469, forward strand.
CCCATTTTTAGATTGGGTTGTCTTTTTATTGTTGGGCTATAAGTGTTCTTTATGTAATCTATATACAAATCCCAAATCCTATATGAGATATATGATTTGTAAATATTTTATCCCATTCTGTAGGTTGTCTTTTCACCTTCTTTATAGTGTTTTTTTTTTTTTTTGCAGCACAAATGTTTGTAATTTTGGTAAAGTCTAATTTATCTGTTTTTTCTTTTGTCCCTTATGCTTTTGGTGTCTTATCTAAAAAACTACTGCCTAGCCCAAGGTCAAAAGACTTTACTCTGTTTTCTTGTAGGAATTCTATAGATTCAGCTCTTAAACTTAGGACTATTATTTATTTTGAGTTATTGTTTGTTAATGGTGTGAGATAGTTGTCCAACTTCATTCTTTTGCATGTTGATATATAGTTGTACCAGTACCATTTACTGAAAAGACTATTATTTTTCCTATTGAATTGTCTTGGTAACTTGTTGAAAATCAGTTGACTAAAACAGGGAGGATTTATTCCTGGACTCTCAGTTCTATCCCATTTATTTATATGTCTATCTGCAAAATTATTTTAATAAAAACAAATAGTGAGCACATTAATCCAGTATGAGTAATTCATGGATCCATTACTAAATCTTTGTGAAAAATAGAGAATGGAAAAGTATCTTTAATCCTGTTACTGTAAATGTTTTGCTGTATTTCCCTTGAGTGAGACTTAGACCATTTAATTCCTTTACAACAGCTATTCCTACCTGTTTCTTTTTTTAACTCACTCTGCTCATGTTACTTCTTTTCCTTTGCACTCGAGAAGCCAGAAGTAACACTGCAAAGCACGATAACCCCTAAAATCACTTGTCTGTCTCACACACACAGGAAGAAATGAATAAAGGGTAAATTTCCTTTTAATATTTTATGTTTTATTGTTCTCTTTTTCTACAGTAAGCTACTCATTTACTGCATCTGATACTGAGGCTCTACAGCAGCCATGCACTTTAGTCTGTCTCTTAGGACACTTTTGGAGATATTTTCATCAGTGGTTTAAATCACAAGTTGCCTTAATTTAAAGACAAGAAAGAGAGCATTCTGAACAAAATATAAACATTTTTTAGCCCAAGTTCAAACTGGCTTTTTTGCTCCCCAAGACTTTTTTTTTTTTTTTTTTTTTTTTTTTTGAGACAGGGTCTTGCTGTGTCACCCAGGCTGGAGTGCAGTGCCACAGTCATAGCTCACTGAAGCTTTGACCTCTTGGGCTCAAGTGATTCTCCCACTTCAACTTTCTAGGTAGCTGGGACTACAGGCATGCACTGCCATGTCCAGCTAAATGTTTTAATTTTTTGTAGAGGCCAAGCACGGTGACTCACTCTTGTAATCCCAGCACTTTGGGAGGCCAAGGCAGGCAGATCACTTGAGGTCAGGAGTCTGAGACCAGCCTGGGCAACGTGGTGAAATCCCATCTCTACTAAAAATACAAAAATTTGCTGGGCATGGTGGTGCATGCCTGTAATCCCAGCTATTCGGGAGGCTGAGGCAGGAGAATCACTTGAACTGGGGAGGCAGAAGTTGCAGTGAACCGAGATCATGCCACTGCACTCCAGCCTGGGTGACAGAGCGAGACTCCATCTCAAAAAAAAAAAAAATTTTTTTTGTAGAGATATGGTCTCACTATGTCACCCAAGCTGTTCTCAAACTCCTGGGCTCAACCTGCTACCTCAGCCTCCCAAAGTGCTGGGATTACAGGCTTGAGGTACTGTGCCTGGTCCCCACAAAGACTTTTTATACCTGAAATACCTATTTAAAGTTTATTTCTACTTAGAATTTTTTTAATCTTTCAGATACACTTTAATACCCATGTCTTAACTTTTTACGAACCTCTGTAACTTTATAAACAGAGATTACTTGAGAAGCAAACTGGCAATCCATATTTTCAGAGAGCTGAGAGGTTTTCCACAGAGCTGAAAGAGAACTAAGGAATACAAATCACATAAGGAAGAATTGTGTCCTACCTAAGAGGTAGGCATGAAGAACACATGCACTTTTTGCAAACTGTGCTGTTGAAATTTACATGCTACATCTTCAGTTGTCTGACTTGGACAATGACACTGCTTGTATATGAAATAATATTAGCTTAAAATTATTAAACAGTGAAAGACTGCTTTTAAAAAATGAGGAGTCTTCAAAGATGGGAACAACAGACACAGGGGCCTCCGAAATGGGAGAGGGAGAGGCTGCAGGTTAGAAAAACTACCTATTAGGTACTTGTGCTCACTATTTGGGTGACATGATCAATGGAAGCCCAAACCTCAGCATCTCGCAATATAGCCAGGTAACAAACCTGTACATGTACCCCCTGGATCTAAAATAAAACAAAGAATAAAAATGAAGTGTCTTATCTAAAATGAAAATCTATATTGCTTTGCCCTCTCAAACTTAACATGTCCAAAAGAGAGCTGTTGATTCTTTCATCTCAACACTCATTCTTCCTGCTCTGTCTTCCCCTGCCCTGTCCTTTCCCCTCCCTTTGTGATCCTCCCCTGCCCTGTCCTTTCCCCTCCCTTTGTGATCCACCCCTGCCGAGCTTCCCACCTTTTGGACCATGCTCATAATTCCTTCTTATGCTCCAGCTGTATTGCCCTCTTTACTGATCTGAACAGGTGACACTTTTCTTCCTCTAGCTGCTTTGCTCCCAAATGTTCTGTTCCCTTTTGAAATGTTGGTGGGTCTCTCCTCTAGCTCACAACACCCTGTGTTCTTCAGAGCTCTACTGTTCTTATTTGTACATTTCCTTCTGTATTACTTGTGTCCTCACTGGTCCATAGGTGCCTTGGAGACAAGGATCCTATCTGTCTTTCCCCCTCAATCTCCAGCTCCTGGAGTAGAGCCTAGTCCATAGTTGGGTCTCCATAAATATGTGTTCAATAAATGATCAAGCAGGAGTGAGTTATAACCAGAGGTCAAAACCCTGGGGCATCGGAGAAGACACGCATATGTGTCAAGCCATAATTAATGTGTTGCCCCAGAGAGGACCATGTCAACTGTTTACTTCCTGGGGAGCTGGCTTCTGGCAGCTTCAACCATCTAAATACAGTCAAGGAGAAAGTTGTATCAGTTCCATTTGTTTTTGTTTTTCCATTGGATTTTGAACCCCAGGAGAACAGTTGCCGTAACAGCTTTCCTTCAGCTTTTGGTAGTCTCTAACCTCCATTCAATATTGACTACTGTGGGAAAAGCACTCTCTCTGAATGAGGCTTCTTACTGTTTCTGAATTTACCCATACTTCTAATCTTATTGCTAACTAATTTGTACAGAAGTCTGTTTCTTTAGATAGTAAGTTAAAGATGAGAATTTCAATGGAGACTGCTGATCTCGCTATAGGCCCATGCAGCCACCTCCTGGCCACCTCTCAAAGCTCAGCTGAAGTGGCCTTTCCTCGGGGAACCCTCCTTCAGGTCCTTGGCGCATTTTACTGTCTTTAATAAATAGCACTGACTCCATTTGGGATGAAAAAAGCAAATATGCAGTCTGTTATTGGGCCCAGCCCCAATTTAAAAATCTTGAGGGCAGAGAACATCTGTTGTTGTTTTTTTAAGGAAAAAAAAAAACTACTCTATCTCCAAAACCTGATGTATACTCAATATTTAATAAAAATAAATTGAATTAATTAATCCTTTGCAACTTTACAGATATTTCTGATTGATAGATCCATTTTCCAGCAACAATAATATATGACTGTGTCTATCTTAGTAAATAAATTTCTAAAAAGCTCAAATACTGGGACATGAATGGCTCACTGAGAGCAATAGGGTGTGGAGAAAGAGAGAGAGGGAGCGAGCAGAGGGAGCTGGATGTACACTGCAGTTGCAATCAGTCACTTGTTTCCTGAGTAGACTATTTGAGTTTTTGAACGGTTATTGGTGTGATTATGTCTATCCCATCAAATTGTTGATGAACTTTGCCAGGTTTTTTTGGAAAATAAATATTAAAGGATACAATTCTGATTATGTTTATATTTCGTTTCATTTTGTTCTCAACTTACCCTGTGAATTTCGTCCATGATGTTATGGTATCAAGGGATGAGCCTAATACAGAATTACACACAATTTTTGTCATTTGCCTCCCTTAAAAGAAAAAAAAATGTCCATGACTGTACTAAAAAATCCTGTCATCTTAACTAAAAGGCAGCTGTTTCCCTGGAGTTTTTTCCCTCTTAACTATATCAGCTATACTGAGTGGGATGTAATCACATGATTTAAAATTGATAATTAGTGTGTGAAAGGCACTTGGCAATGAAATACACAGAAATATCAGTGACATAATTTTGGCAGCAGAAAAATGCTAAATATAATCCAAATGTCAATGTAGAAATGAAAACAGTACTAGCTAGTCAATGATTTATATAATGTCTTGGGAAAATGAAGTCAATTGCATTAAATTTTAAATCAAAATAAAATGTACTTTATTTAAAATTTATAGAAGCTGGAGGCATAGTATACTTGTGTGTTATGTGTATGTATATACAGTGTATGAAATATATTTAATATCATTAAGAATGATATCCTTGCCCCCGTCGTACTTCTCTTCTAGTCATAAACCCTAAAGAAAACCTCTTTAGATTTTTCTTCTAGGGCAAGGCTCAATGGCTCACACCTTTAATCACAGCACTTTGGGAGGCCGAAGTGGGTGGATTGTCTGAGCCCAGGAATTTGAGACCAGCCTAGGAACATGATGCAATTCCATCTTTACAAAAAAAAAAAAAACACAAAAATTAGCCAGGCGTGGTGGCATGTTCCTATAGTCCCAGCTACTCAGATAGCTGAAGCAGGAGGATCACTTGAGCCCAGGAAGTTGAAGTTGCAGTAAGCAATGATTGTGCCACTGCACTCCAGCCTGGGTGACAGAGCAAGACCCTATCTCAAAGAAAACCCAGTTGTTTCTTCTGGAAGTTGTCTTCATATCTCTGAATATGTGTGCCTCTTTTGCAATATGCTAAATTTGGTTCATTTTAGACATTATCTTTTGACTTCCTGTTTCAAGAGGTGAGGATTTCCCTCTCTACATTACAGCCTTGCCTCCTCTCCTTCTCCCTTCCCACATAGTTACATCTCTAATTTTAGTTAATTCAGGGATCCATGATAACCTCTTTAAATTATGTAAATAATGTTCATTGTAGGGCTAAAAAGTATGATTATTTTTTCTTTCTTGTTCAGTTTTCAGTTTTCTCTGTAGTTTCTAATGGCCTTTCTTTTTGTCTTTTACCCTAACTGCATCCCACATTTGTTTAATACTCTCCAGATGTTCCATTATAGTATGTTTGCCTGAGTCTCTTGTCCCCCTTCCCCTTCCTTCTGAAGCACCCTCTCCTCCAGTCCCCATCAGGACTGCTTGCTCTCTAGGCTCTGCTTGCTGCTGGACTTCACTTCTCTCTGATGCTCTCCAGAAGGGCACCATTTTCCTGGATTCCTTGTTTTTCTTATTCTTAGTTTCCTCACTCACATTCCTGAAGTATATGTATCAATAGATTCTTACTGTTACATCAGCAGTATATTTCTGAAACATTGGATAGCCAGAATATCTTTATTCTTTGATTATATTTGATTGGTAGGTTAGCTGGGTATAAAATTCTAGGCTGAAATTCTTTTTCTGTCAGAATGCTATGTGTTGTTTAGCTTACTTCTGGTTGATTGGAAACTCAATGCAATTTTGATTCTCCATCTTTGGCATTTAGATTCTATTTTCTCTTTATGTTTAGTGTTCTGAAATTTACAAAGATATGTGTTTTGTGGATATCCTTTTCTTAATGTGCTTTCAATCTAAAGACTGGTTTCCTTTAGTCTGGGAAATTTTCTTCTATTATTTTTTGGTAATATCCTCCTTTGCATTTTCTACATTCGGTCTCTCTACAACTTAGTCGTATATTTAACTTTCTGGGTTTACATTCTAATCTTATCCTTTTACTGTCTTGGATATTTCTGTGACTGATCTTCTAGGTCCTCTATTGAGGATTGGGTTTTTATAAGCCACGTTTTTCTCTCTTTTTAATTTTCAAGTGCTTTTTTAATGTCTTTTTTTCCCTACAAGCATTCTGATCTTAGTTTACAGATGTAATATCTTCTCCTATCTCTTTGAGGATATGAAATAAAATTTATTTAATGTTTTCTTTTGTTCTCTCATTCATCTCTGTTTTCTCTGTGTTCTTTCTTGTGAAAACTTCTCTTAAAAGCCCCAATGGGTGTGTTCAGTCTTTCTTTAATTAGCTCTTTTATTTCTTAATTACATCATTTAACATCCATCTAATAATGCAAATATTGAAATACTGAATGGCTAATACATTTCAGATGCTAGTAAAATTAACATATGTTCACAGTAATTTGACCCTGTAATAAAATGTGAGAGTTTTTTTCATGGCTTATCTCTTTTATTTTCCTTGGCTGGAAGAATTTCCAGAAAACAATAGAATTTCTGTGGTTATGAAAACAGTAGAAACAAACTTGTTAGCAAATGTAGATAATGAAAAGCACTATCCATCTCCTTTAAATTCTGTTGTGGAAAGGGATTTTACACTGTGCAAATACAAAGAATATTGTATTTTAACTATATATTTATTCATACTTGGATGATAATTAAGAGGACCTTCCATGGAATTAGCTGTGGATTTCTTTTCCAGGTGTTCATGATTGTGTCATATATTCAGGTTAAATCAGACATTAGCCTATTTAGTGAAAGTCTAATGTATAAAAGCATCTGCAGCAATAAAATATATTTTGAGGATTTTACTCCTCGTAAAATACATTCCATGCTGTAATTATTGCCTTCAGCAGTTGCTGATTCCCTATCTATATTAGTATTCTTAGGCTTTTCAGCAGGATTGAAAAATATTTCCGCTGATTGTTCAGCTACTGTTCTGAAGTCATAAAAGTACACTTACAATAGACAACTTGCTATATCAATGCCTTAAAATTATTTTCAATAAATTATGGTATTTTCTGAATATTAATAATGCCATAATTAACCATAAACAATAAAATGACCATGATAGTAGCTTGATTGCTAGGAATTTTTAAAGGCAATATTGCTTGTTCCTTCTGAAAATAAAAGCTGAGAGCAAAGAGAAAGGGGAAGGAGAAAGGAACAAGTATTCAAGAATGGTTTTCCATGTGAAACTGTGAGCTGAACGCACCAGCATCATCCACCTACAGCTTTCTGGGGCCTGGGAGGGACAAGTGGTGCTGACTGAGAGGTGGGGCTCCTGGTGCTGTCTCCCATTTCTGTCCTTGCAAGGGTCTTAGTGCTAAGCCTTTTGCAGCAGCTTCTAGTGTGGGGCCCTTGAGGAAGCTGCCACTTCTAAGTGCCAGAAACTGATAGCCGGGGTTGTGGGGTCTAACAGCTTGGACGAAGGGCCGAGGAGGAGAGTGCTTTTACCATGGGTGGCACAGGTTGGGCTTTGTTCGTCTCATGTCATTTTTGATCTGTTGGACAGACAGGGCTATTGAGCCAGCTTGACCTCTTCTGTAACCTCTTCCCCACTGCCATTCTCAGCAGTGGCTCTGGAGGAGGTCATTCTTCCTGAATGTGGCCAGTCGTGTCTGATGAAGTCTCTGTCCCAGAATAAACACTTACTTAGGGTTAAAATAGAGGCGCCATAAACTTTAGGTACCATTTATGAAATGTATTGCAAAGTGCCTTTTCTTTGCTTCTGTCCTTGCCCTTGACCTGTAAGTGTTGCTGTCTCCCAGAGGCCCACCATGGATTTCCTCTTGCCTCCTTACATAGGTTCCCTTGCTGGAGACTTCTACTGCTGTGGTTATAGCATATTTGCCAGTGTTACAAACATTTTTCTTATCAGAAACTCTCCACTGAGCATCAGCCTTGTGCTCTGGATTTTTTCCTGGAGAGCCCACAGGTACTGCGCCTTAAACATGCCCCCAAAATACATTCATCTACCACTTGGCGCTCTCCCTCCCGAGCTTCACCTTTGGTTGTGTTTGTTGCCATCTCTCCTGTCTCCTATCTGAAAATGCCTGGAGTCATTCTTTGCTGCCACCCTATATCAGGTCCATCAACCGGGACCTCTCAGGATCTTTCTTCAAGACTAATCCCAACTGGTCTCAAACTCCTGGCCTCAAGTGATCCTCCTGTCTCAGCCTCCCAAGTAGCTGGGATTAAAGGCATGTACCACTGTTCCTGGCCCATCTGGGATTCCTGCCTCTCCTGACGCTCCAGCCTGCTCCTAAACATTTCTGTTAGGTAATTAACAATTACCTAACAAGTAATTAACAAATACTTTCACAAGTCAGTGGTTAGGTTAGACTTACAAAAACTGTCAGTGAATCATGCATGCTACCCCCCACCCCACTACGTTGATGTAGTTGCCCTGTGTTCCCAGTTGCTTTGAGAAAGCAGATTCGAGAGCAGAAAGCATTCCTAAGGACAGACAGACTTTCCACGAGAGTCCATTCGTAGTGGTCCACTTCCGTGGTACTCTGAGCCCTCCCTCCCCACCTCCCTCTCCAGAGCCCACATTTCCCAGTTTATGAAAGGAAGGAATACATCTCACCTCTTCAAGTCTTACTGTGGTGTATGCACCATGATACAAAAAATCTTAGGGATACAAACCAATGAGACAACATTTAGTGGAAAAAAAAAAGAAAAGACTGCCTATGTTTATTATATCTGGACCCTGATAGGACATTTATCTTCTGTCATGGAGTTGAGACAGTATCTATTCAGCTGTACAACCCACCCTCTCACCATACACAATGGTCAGCGATGCCTTGCTCCTGAGCAAAAGTCCAAAGAAACTGCCAGTGAGAAGCATGGGAGGCAGCTGCCTCTGATATTGTGGAGACACCAAGGTCATGGCCAGACTGTTCATCAGATCCATCTGTGTCTATGAGTGGAAGCTCAGAAGCAAAAGAGTCATCATGGCTTGTTTATTAACATGTGCATTGTAGTTGAAATATGAAATCAGAGTCTTTTTTTCTGATTTAACTGATTGGTTAGAAAGTGAAGACAGAGGTGTTGTTAGAGTGTGGCAAAAATTTTCCAAAACTTGAATGAGCTAAATCTGCAACTTTAGGGTTTGAAAGAGCACTTAAGGCATGTGACACAGTGACTGTGATATGTTGGAGAGAACCTTTTTCACAAAGAATACAATGTGAGCAAGCTTAGCCGGGTGTGATAAGAGAAAACTATTTTATCAAATGGCAATGAAGTAGCAAGAGGCTATTAAAAATGAAACAATTTTACTTTCCTCAAACTTTGCTGAGTATATTGAGTGAAAAAAGATAAATCTAAATGAGACCATAGGAGGGATAATTCAAGGTCATTTGAAACTTCTTGGTATACCTCTGGATATACTTCTCAGAAGTTAAGAAAGTAAATGATTCTTGTGACTAATTAACAACTATTTTCACAAGTCAGTGGTTTCTGTTTCTTTGCTTTTTAGAAAATTTAGAAAATGACCTAATCACGATGTCAGCAGATAGAATATTTCAAATAACTTTGCAATACAGCACCATATTATTTTTGGCGTATGGTTCAGAAGAAATCGAAAGTATTGATGGCTCTTGCTGTAATGAAGCTTTACATTCTTTTTAATGTGTGAACTATTAATAGATTTCTCAGGACTGAGATCTATAGAAATGAGCAATAGGAATAGAAATTAAAACAAAATTAAGTTTGATTTCCATTTACCATTTCTGTGAAGTATAACAAGTGATCAATAAAATAAACAAAACTACATTAAATTATGGTAAAACTATATGTGTCAAGTGGAATGGAAAACCAGTTCAAGATAGAAGGAATGATATAAAATTTTTGACTGTTGAAGAAATGCTTGCTTCTGTCCACACTAGCAAAGACATGGAATCAACCCAAATGCCCGTCAATGATAGAATGCTAAAGAAAATGTGGTACATATACACCACAGAATACTGTGCAGCCGTAGAAAGGAATGTGATCATGTCCTTTGTGGGGACATGGATGGAGCTGGAAGCCATTACCCTCAGCAAACTAATGCAGAAACAGAAGACCAAACACCGCATGGGGAGCTGAACAATGTGAACACATAGACACAGGGAGGGGAACACCACACGCTGGGGCCTGTGGGGGTTGGGGAGGGAGAGCATCAGGAAAAATAACTAAGGCGCACTGGACTTAATGCCTAGGTAATGGGTTGACAGGTGCAGCAAACCACCATAGCACATGTTTACCTATGTAACAAACCTGCACATCCTGCACGTGTACCCCAGAACTTAAAATAAAATAAAAGAAAAAGAAAGTTGCCTAAGTATACAGCTAAGAGTAGGAGAGCCAGGATGTTAGCCAATTGGTCTGACTCCAGAGTAAGGTCTTAAGGGCACTGCAAAGACATCAAGGAGTTCACAGTCCAGTGGGAGAGACAGGCAAGCCAGCCAGGATTATGATATATGATATGATATGATATATGATGGTATGATATGGTGATATGATCTGATGATATGATATATGATATATGATATGGTATGATATATGATATGGTATGATATATGATATGGCATGATATATGATATGGTATGATATATGATATGGTATGATATATGATATGGTATGATATATGATGATATGGTATGATATATGATATGGCATGATATATGATATGGTATGATATATGATGATATGGTATGATATATGATATGGTATGATATACGATGATATGGTATGATATATGACATGATATGATATATGATATGGTATGATATATGATATGGCATGATATATGATATGGTATGATATATGATGATATGGTATGATATATGATATGGCATGATATATGATATGGCATGATATATGATGATATGGTACATGATAGGATATGATGATATGATATAATGTGGCCTGTGATTAGGCTGTGGGAACAGAGAAAGGACACTGAATGGAATCTTGTGGAGGTGGGGAGACATGGAAGCATTTCCAGAACTGAGGTTCTAGCTATGTGTCCCCCAGTACCCTGTGATGGTTAATGTTATATGAACTTTACTGAGCCATGGGATGCCCAGATATTTGGTCAACATTATTCTGGGTGTTTCTGTGAGGATGCTTTTGGATGAGCTTAACATCTAAATAGGGAGACTGAGGACAGCAGATTGCCCTCCCTAATGTGGGTGGGCCTCATCCCATCAGCTGAGGGCCTGAAGAGAGCAGGAGACTGACCCTCCTGTGAATAAAAGTCCCCCTGCCTGGCTGCCTTCAAACTGGTACATCAGCTTTTTTTCCCTGCCTTCAGACTGGAACTGAAACATCAGCTTTCCCTGGGTCTCCAGCTTACAGACTCCCTCTGCAGTTCTTGGGACCTGCCCACCTTTCTAATTGCGTGAATCAGTTCCTTATAATGAATCTCTTCATATGCTCACACATACACACACACACACACACTCATTAAGTGCTTGTTAATGTCTTTTTAAAAGTGGATTGTGATGAATATCTGTGGTATTTAGAATCCATTAGCCACATTAAAAAGTGATGTAAATTTATTTTATAGTTTTAATATTTATAATATGCCAGAAATTATATCTTTTACAACTATTTATCCTTATCATTAAAAATTTTAGATCTTACCTAAATGCAAATATGTAGAGATTGCATTGAGTCTGTAGACTCAAAATTCCCGTGACATTTTTTGCAAAAACAGGAAAACCTATTCTAAACTTCATATGGAATCCCAGTGGATCCCCAAATAGCCAGAACAATCTATTTGGAGGAATCAACGTTTCCTAATTTCAGAACTTACTACAGAGCTACAGTAGTCAAAACAGTGTGTGTTACCATAAAGACAGATACATAGACCCAATGGAATAGAATAGAGAGCCCAGAAGTAAACCCTGGAATATGTAATTAAATGATTTTCAACAAGAGTGTCGAGAGCATTCAATAAAAAAAAAAAAAAAGTCCTTTCAACAAATGAGGCTAGGAAAACTGGATATCTAGATGCAAAATAATGAAGTTGGACCCTTACTTAACACCATATGAAAAAGATAATTCAGGACGGACACAGTGGCTCACACCTGTAATTCCGGCACTTTGGGAGGCCAGGGCAGGTGGATCACTTGAGCCAAGGAATTTGCAACCAGCCTGGGCAACATGGTGAAATCCCATCTCTACCAAATGAAAATACAAAAATTAGCCAGTTGTAGTGGTGCATTCCTGTAGTCCTAGCTACTCGTGGGGATGAGGGGGGTGCTGAGGTGGGAGGATCACCTGAATCCCGGGGAGGTTGAGGCTGCAGTAGGCAATGATTACACCACTGCATTCCAGCCTGGGTGGCAGAGTGAGACCTTGTTTCAAAAAAAAAAAAAAAAATTAACTCCAAATGAATCAAAGACCTAAATGTAAGACCTAAAACAATAAAACTCTTAGAAGAAGACATAAGGGGACAGTTTCATGACATTGAATTTGGCAACATTTATTTGAACACCAAAAATATAGGCAACAACAAGAGAAATAGATAAATTGGACTTCATCAAAATTAAACATTTTTGCCCTTCAAAAGGTTCTATCAACAGAGTGAAAAGGCAACCTATTGAACGGGAGAAAATATTTGCAAATCATATATCGGATAAGAGATTAATATCCAAAATATCTAAAGAACTCCTAAACACAACAGCAAAAAACCAATTCAAAAATGGACGAAAGACTTGAGTAGACATTTCTCCAAAGAAGATATACAAATATCCAATAAGCATGTGAAAAGGTGCTCAACATCACTAATGATTAAGGAAATGTAACTCAAAGCCACATTGAGATACCACTTCATACCCGTTAGGATGCCTACTATCAATAGAAAACAAAAAAGAGTTACTGAGGATGTAGATAAGTTGAAACTCTTGTGCATTGCTGGTGGGAAAGTAAAATGGTTTAGCCACTCGAAAGATAGTATGGCTGTACCTCCAAGATGTTGAACATAGAATTACTATATGTTCCAACAATTCTACTTCTGTGTATATATCCCAAAGAATTGAAAGCAAGGACTGAACGCATGTTTTTATACCACTGTTCATAGCAGCATTATTCACAGTAGCCAAAGAGTGGAAACAACCCAAATGTCCATGTATGGATGAATGAATAAACAAAGTGCGCTGTATACATACAATGGCGTGTTATTTAGCCTTAAAAAGAATGAAGTCCTGATACATGCTACAACATGGATGAATAAAACTTTATGTTAAGAGATATAAGCTACACAGACAAGGACAAATATTGTATGATTTCATAGAGGCAGAACAGGGACTGTGGGAAGATGAGAGTTGCTTAATACCCATTAATATAGAGTTTAATGGTCTAATTAATACCATTAATACAGAATTTCAGTTTGGAGTGATGAAAAAGTCCTGGATATGGATGATGGTGATGGGTACACATCAAGGTAAATGTTTTTAATACCACTGAACTGCATACTTGAAAATGGTTAAAATGGTAAATTTTATGTTCTGTATATTTTACCATACCAAAAAGGACATAAAATATATTGAGATAGTTTTTGAGATTTGTAGATACATGGATCTTTAGATTTCTCTTAGGGAATGTGTGCACAGCTGCTCATATATTTGGAGAATTCCTGTCTAGTGTCCTTCACGGTCTGAATCCAGCCCTCTTCTCTCACTTCATTTTCCTTGTTCCAGCCACCTGGCAGCTCACACCTGCTAGGCTTTTGTACAAGTTGTTCTCTCTATTTTCACTGCCCCTTCTCCCCGCACACAGTTGATGAATGGAATCTGATACTTCAAGACCCAGCCCAAGTGGCCACCACATTTGGAAAAGTTGTGCTCATTCCTCCAGACAGAACCTGTGTCTCCCTCTCCTGTGTTCCCAAAGAACTTTTCTGCACCTCAGATACGTCCCACGCCTGTCCCCAGACAGAGTGAATTGTTGGACAGAGATGGTGTCTCACCTTTGCAACTCCTACCCATAGCACAGAGCAAAACTTGAAGCAGGACCTTAGTAAACAGTTCAGTAACTGAATTTTTAAAATATATATGTGATTCTTTCCTTACAACCCTCCTCTGGGAGGGCAGACAGACCTTTCGCTCTACTTTCCAGAACCAGAAAATAAGACACAAAGCAAGTTCACACCTTGCCCAGGCCACAGGCTCACTGTGGCTGATGGGAATAGAAGGATAGCATCAGAATTCTCTTCTGATGATCCTAGTCTGTGCAGCCAGGCACTAAATCTTACTGTCAATAAGTTAAGAGTGTGACTTTATTGGTTATAAAACACATGTTCTCAAATATTTGCCATAGATCCTGTCCATAAATGAAGTGATCTTATACATATTTCTGCTACCCCTTCCATAATAAACCCCCTGCCACTGTTCCAACACCAGGAGGTTGGAAACAGCTGTGTCATTAATGAACGATAGCAGATCCTAACCAGTGACCTCCAGATGAAAGGCTCATTATTTCCTTACTGGTCTCGAGAGCTATTCAGTCCCCTAGCAAGCCAGCTCAGGATTTGGACTGAAGAGTCTAAGCCTTGAACTATAAAAAAAATTTACGAAGTCCTTGACACAATTTGGAGCGATTATGTTCTATTGTGCCAAGAATTTCTTATTAAAAATCAATTTAATTGTACATACCCCATCTGGTCGGTATTATGGTCTTTTACGGGGGGGAAACACGATTTTGTGTTTACCTGATGTTCCATAGAGTAAGCATGTAGTTTTGCAGAAACAGAGACATTTTATAACGCTGAGAAATGAGTAATTAAAGAAAATTTTTAAATGTTTACCAGACTTCTTTTTACTAACTTTTGTGACTTTAAGCTATAAGATTCAACTTTCTTGTATTAGTTGGGATTTTAACGGAAAAGAAAATGCCAGACTAAAGTCAAAAATGTATGTGTGTACATCATCTGCTACATTTATTTCCATGTAATAATTTCTACTTTATACTCTCAAGATTAAAATTCAAGTCCTTTTATTCTTTTTTCTTTTTCTTTTTTTTGTTTTGTTTTTTGTTTTTGAGATATGATGTCATGGAGTCTGTGCACGATCTTGGCTCACTGCAGCCTCAGCCTCTCTGGCTCAAGCAACCTTCCCACCTCAGGCTCCTAGGTAACTGGGACTACAGGCATGTGCCACCATGTCCAGCTAATTTTTGAAAAAATTTTTGTAGAGACAGGGTCTCACTCTGTTGCCCAGGCTGATCTCAAACTCCTGGGTTCAAGCAGTCCTGCTGCCTCAGCCTCCCAAAGTGCTGGGATTATAGGCGGGAGCCACTGTACCCAGCCTCAAGTCCTTTTAAACATAACCCAGATTTCCCATTAGTATTTAATTAGTGTTATTTTCTATTCGAGGAATTTGGATAATGAAAGATGAGAAGATTACTTCTGATTGTCTGCTAGGTCAGTCTCAACCATATTAGCAAAAGATTGCAATATTTTCACTCAAAATATTGCCAGATAATATTTCAAGCTGCAGTGGTTGCATTTTGTTGTACAAAATGGGGAAGATTTTTAAAGCTTGCTTTTCAAACAGCTTGTACCCTAATCTTAAAAGGATCCCTTGGCACTCAAGGAAAAAGATCTGGATAATTCATAAATTTTTTGGTGTGCTTATGTGCTTATAGTTGTTAAGTGTTTTGTTCCAGTGACAGTCTTAAAGTATCAGTAATATAATAAGTTAGTAGCCATAAATACTGATTTGATTCTGAATTGCTTTAACTTAAATGTTTTAAAAATTACTTTTAAATAAGTAGGATTGACTGCTAGTCACTGCAGTCTACTAAACGCCTATTTGATATGAGCCATAATATCTTTCATCTTCTCTGTGCCCCGATTTCCTCATTTGTGAAATGGAGTAACACCTTTTGTTAGGATTGTTAAGATATTTAAATTAGATAATTCATCTAGAGTATTGCAAGGTTCTTGGAACAGAGTAAGCAATAAATACACGGTAGCCTGTATCATCATCAAAAGTAACAGAAACGACAGTTCTGCAGCGTGTAGTTTTCTTATTTAAAATGCTCTTTTAGATGAGCTTTCCTCTTTAACATCAAGTATTAATATTCTGTATATATCCATTTATTGAGCACCTACTGTGTGCCCACCCGTGTGCTAGATCCTAGGTGTATGATATTGAGTGGAATCAATATAATCTCTGAGCACATGGGGTAGCCAGATAACAATACAATAAAAATTGCAGAATGTGGCAAGCTTGAAGAGAAAAATGAGTGTGGTGTGGTGATAAAGACAAGCAAGTTCTCTTCTTCTACATAATTCTTTGAAGTTGAAGTAATGCTTATTTGTTACACTGATAATAAAAATGTGTAAGGAAAAAATAACTTCCCCTCTTCTGGCTCCATGTCTGCTCAGGAATCATTAGAAACAGTTTGGTCAACCGTTCATACTTTTCTTTGCACTCATACAAATGTATGTAAACATATAGCATTTTTGTTGTGGTTTTTATAAAAAAAATGGAATCTATGCATTGCTCTGTAACTTTGTTGGTTTGCCTTGAAAAGTCCTTAGAAGTGTTATTAGTATGTGATGTTTGCAGCTGGCATTTTACCTGCCCAAGACTCAGTCAGCAATAGAAAACTCTCCAAAGATTTTATAGATGAGGCCCTGTCATTATCACAGTATCCTCTCTGGTCTCCATTTAATTCTGGCCACTCCATCCCATAATTTATTGAACAGAAAAAGATTCTCTAGGGTGTCTTACTAATACTACTGTTATTATTATTCCTGACAACCTTTGCTCTATAATAGCATTTCTGATCTTTTTCCCTTGATTTCCTGTCTACTTGCCTGTTTATTTATTTTGCCTTTTCCTTTGTCAATCTCATGCTGTTTCTTGGGCATTATTTCATTTCCATACTTATAAATTTAACATTTTAAAAGGTAGGTGTTTCTAGTTCATAGATTTGCTGCAATCACCCCGTACTAAAGAACTTCAGGGTTTTGTTTTTTTTTTTTTTTGTCTGTGCTTTCTATTTTGTTTTCTGCTACCAACAATACTGCAAAACAAGATGGGTTTTTATATACTGGTGCTTTCATTTATGAGAAGTGGATTTCCAGAAATAGAATTTCTAGACAAAGTATATGTTTACATTTTCTCTTACTACATATGGCCAGATCAAATTTCAAAAAAAAAAATACTGACGCATTTTGACATTTAAACAGATATCTTTGGTGCCAGTTTATCAGCCCAGACCTGATATGCAAAATAGTAGATCGTGATGTTATTGCCACTTCAGTGAGAAACCATATGTTAATTTACCTCATTATTCTCCATAGGGTACTTTTTCACTTCAGTCCTCTACCAGGGATCCTGAAAGAGCAGAGTAAATAGAGGAACAGGTCATCCCTTTTCCACATTAAGTAGTCATCTGTTAAGTGTCGGCTGTTAGCTGAGAGCCTGAGAGTGGCGGCAGGTACAACCCGCCGAGGTTGGGCGATGGCAGCGGGACGTCCAGACAGGAGCCTGTGCAATTAGCCAAGACGGTTACTGCGTTTTTGGCAGTCAAGCAGCAGTTAAAGCAAAGAAGGGTCTTTTTTTCCAAGAAGGAAAAGCCATTTAATAAGTTTGGGTCAGTTTGCTCATAACAACACTACATTTGAGGACCAAAAACCCCAGGAGCTTGGCAAGCCAGCAGTGCTTGGCAAGTCTTCCTACCAGCTCACCAAGTCTGAGGCCATCCTGCAGGGATCTGGCTCTCTGGGCTTTGACTGTATTCACTTAACAGCATTCCCAGTTAACAAGAAACTAAAGGCAGAGGAATCTTTTTCCCCATTAATCCAAGAGTAAAGTTTAGTGGCTATAAGCAAGCCACCATCCAAGTAACTGCACATCAAATGGGGGATGGACCGTCTGTTTGTATTGAAGGCTCTGTGTTTGGTGTACACAGCTGGGAACTTGTGGCCCACCAAAAATGACATTTATGTTTAGGAATTGGGTGGTGCTGTCTTTTTTGTGTATGAATTAACATTTGTATATGACTTACTAGTGTGAAAGTCTGATTTTATAATGTGTCAGAGAGCCATCGTTTACCTGTCTCATGAATAAATAAAATAAAAACTAAGTACGTTTGTATAAATATTTAAAAATACACTGCATTCTCATACTGTTCCCATTTTACCTATGGAAATCTTGCCAAAATGAAATCAAGTTTGAGCATTTCAACATAAGAGAAAACCAGCTCATGGATTTTAAAATTAAGAAGTGGATTTTTTTTGTTTGTTTTGTTTATGTTGGCTTTGGGTTTTTTTTTTGTCTCTACGAAGTAAATAGTTTTGATGAAATAAACAGGTCCAATCATCTGATGATGGATTATTTGGATGCAGATTGAAATTGTATTGAAAATGTTGAGAATGAGCTTGTTTATGCTTCTCAAAAAGCTGCAGCACCTGCAACTGATAAAAATTAGTACAAACGTATCAAAAGTCTTTGAAGAAACATGTGGCCAATCCAGTGCCAACTTGGACAGAATCAGAACACTGGCTGCTTAGAGGAAATATCCCAACATTCAGCTAATCAACAGTGTTAAATGAAATGAATAATGAAACTTTTTACATGACTCAGTATTGCTTGGAACAATGTTAATGTCAACAAGGTCAGTTCATGGAAGGAGATGCTAGATTTCTTAAGATTTTTACCCCCTCATATGTTTTCAACAGCTTGAGTGTCTTGATTATACCGAATTCACTCAGTCTTTGAAATAATTTCTCATTAATAATTTACAAAGTTATGTGTTTGTTTTCAGGATCCAAATTTGTGAAGATAGCAGATTCATATCCAGTGATATGAATCTGTTACTCCTTTTTATTCGAAAAAGAGTAAAGCTTTCTAAACCCAAGCCCCCATACATAACAAGCAGAATCATGGCTTCATGCAACCAGCCACGTGTTATTATTTTGTTTGTAACAAACATCTGTTAGAAACAAGATTTCTAAGTTTTGTATCAGATTGACCAAATAAACTTATTTCTTTAGTCTAGGGTTTCTCAACAGTGGCATTATTGACATTTTGGACTATATAATTTTTTTTGCTGTAGAGAGCTTTTCTGGGCCTTGTAGGATGTTTAGCAGCCAGCATCTTTGGCCCACTCAATGCCAGTAGGCTCCTCCCCCAAGGTGTGACAATAAAAAAAATTTCCAGATACTGTAAAATGTCTCCTCAGAGGCAAAATCACCCCTAGCTGAGAACTACTGCTAGAAACAGCTATATAAATAAAACATGAATGTGTTAAGCAAGTCTCCCTCTTTCCCCCAGAGAACACTTCTACCACCTAAAGATGATGAATATTAATGATCTCTTATGTTTCCCAGAAAGTTGCCATGCATATATGAGTATGTACATCTGTTCTGCACGGTCTTGGCCATTCAATACTACCCTTATTTTTTCATTTTTAATGTATCTGTGAGATTCTTGTATTGCAGTGTATGGGGACTTATATTTAAAATTAAATCTTTTTAAAATTACGTAGAGTTCATTACAGGATGAGCCATAATTTCTTTAACCAGCTGTCAATATACATGCAGGCTCTAATTCTTTGTTTTCCATATATAAGGGTGTGGCATTGTTTTCCAAATAATGCCATACCATTATATTTTTGTGTTGAATATTGTGTGATTACAGCTATAAGGTATAATTTAGAGTATGTCCCTATAAGTGGAATCACTTGTTCAAATGAAAACTAAATTAAACATATTTATAGACAATCCTATCTCACCAGCTGGGTATTACAGTGTTGTTTCCCCAGTTTACCAAACTTTTATACTTTTACCCATCTGATAAGAAAAAAAGTTATATCCATTTGTGTACATGTTTAATAAAAATGAGATTCCCCATGTTTCTAAGCCTTTTTTTCCCCCTGTGATAACAACACTCCGTATACTCTTTGCCCATTTTTCTAGCAGCTTGTAGGGTGTTTTCTTTCTGATTTGTAAGAACTCTTCATGTATTGAAGAAATTCGGCCTTTGTTTTCATAGATATTCCAAATATGTGTGTACTAGTTATTTAATTTCAGTTTTCTTTCAACTTTGTTAATATTTTTATTTATAGAAATTAATTAGTTTCAAATTTGTCCCTCATTTCTAAGTTTAATGTCTTACAGGAGTCATTTTTCACATAGAGCAAAATAATGGTTTTCATGTTTTCTTCCAATGCTTTCAGAGTTTTGTTTTTTGTGCTTAAATATTCAAGGCATCTGAAATTCATCTGAGTATATAGAGACTGAAATACCACATATTCTTTTCCAAATACTATGGTAACTTATCATGTGATAAGGGACATTTCAAACAAGTGGGATAAAGATGACTTATTAAACAAATGCTGTTGACATAATTGCTGATATTTAGGTGCAAAATAATAAAGCTGGGTCCGTACTTGGTGCCTGCAAGGAACCAACAGAAGGCCACTGTAGCTGACTGGAGGAGATGCAGTGTTGTCAGAAAGACAGGTGGGGACCTGATTGTGTTGGGCTTTGTAAATCCAAGCTAAGAATTTGATCTTTTTTGAATAGAGTGTCTTTTTCATGTTCATTTGGCATGTTTCTCTTATATGTAGCATATATTTTGGATTTCATTTTTTTATCCATGTGAACTTTTATTGTGTGTTGGGCTTTGTAAATCCAAGCTAAGAAATTGATCTTTTTTGAATAGTGCCTTTTTCATGTTCATTTGACATGTTTCTCTTATATGTAGCATATATTTTGGATTTTATTTTTTTACCCACCTGAGCTTTTACTTTTTATTGTTAATATAACAAACACACGTTTAATATTATTTCTGTCATCACATTTTATGTTAGTTTTCAGCTTTTGATGTTTCCTTGGTTTCTATCTTTTACTAAAATTCCTATCACACTTTATTTCCCTAAGGACTTGTAAACATCTTTCACTCTCTTTTGGTATTGTGTACTGCTAGAGAGAAGTAGGAAGACTCCTTGATTTTTTTCTCTGTTACTTTTTCTGTCTGAATATACTGAAGAATTGATCCTATAAAATCTTAAAACTCATTAATTTCTATAGCAGCACATGTGTGGGTATTGATCTTTCTGTGTCTGTTGCTTGTTTTGTTTCCTAGGATGAAGGATCCCCTCTCTACTGGCTGATTAGAATATTTCAGAAAATTTTCTTCTGTTATATCTTTGAACATTTTTTTAACTTCTATTTTCCTCTTTTTTTTTAATACATCTTTTTGGGAATTTTTTGCTTATCTTTAAAGTCTTCTGACCTTTGCTGAGAATTGTTTTCTCAAGCTTTACTACCTGTCTCTACATGTGGTTTCAGCAGTGTCAGTTCATTTTTTTTGAGGCAGAGTCTTGCTCTGTCACCTAGGCTGGGGTGCAGTGGTGCAATCTCAGCTCTCTGCAACCTCCACCTCCCAGGTTCAAGTGATTCTCCTGCCTCAGCCTTTTGAGGAGCTGGGATTACAGGTGTGCACCACCACGCCTGGCTAATGTTTGTATTTTTAGTAGAGATGGGGTTTCACCATGTTGGACCAGGCCAGTCTCAAACTCCTGACCTTAGGTGATCCACCTTCCTTGGCCTCCCAAAGTGCTGGGATTACAGACGTGAGTCACTGCGCCCTGCTAGCAGTGTCAATTCTGGCTTTCATTTCTCTTTAGGGTAGCTTCGGTCTGTAACATTGACCTCTTCCTATTTGTCTCTTTCTTTGCTATATTAGACATCTTATTGTAACTTTCGTTGCAAAGAAAATTCACTTTTTCATTAGCTCTCTTAGTCTCACCAAGAATGTTTGAGATTTTCTTCTGCCGTGTGGCCTTGTTCTCCTGGAAAGATTATTTCATGTGCGTTTGTCATGTCCTCTTATTTTTTCTATAATATTTTTGGAAGATGTCTAGGGGAAAGGGGATTCCAAGTTGTCTTGGAGCACTTCCTGCTCTGGTCTCCTGTCACTCTGCAGTCATAAGCACCTCCCTTGCTGTTGTTTCTTTCCCTTAAGAGAGGAGGCCTGTATGCCCTACAGAAAATTTCTGTGTGTTATATATTCTCTTGGATGATTCTGCATTTTTTTTCTTTTCAGTTCACCTTGAAACTTGATCAGTGTCTGCCAAGTTGATTGTCATTTATATTTTCTATGCTGCCCTGCTGTCCTCCCTGCTTGATTCCTGAAAAAAAGGAGGGAAAAAGCATATTGCCCTTCAGCTTTAATTTGCCTACTGTGTTGAATCCATCCTGGATTCAACCTCTGCCACTGCTTGCCCTGACCTCTATATTTTATCTATTTTTCCTCTGAATTAGAGTTGGTTTGGCTATTTCTTGCATTGTTTCACCTATTTCTTTGAAAACTTTTTTTACTTGGTTTAATCTGTAGATTCGGTCTGCTGTGGGCATTCTCTCTTGATTTGGTCTAATCTGATCGTATTTGTTTGCATCTATTGTATATCATTTGTAGTTTTAATTAAAGCTGCTCATAGTTTCATTGTGTATGTGTTTGCTTTTTTTTTTTTTTTTTTTTTGAGACAGGGTCTCACTCCATAGCCCAGGTTGGAGTGCAGTGGCACGATCAGAGCTCACTACAGCTGCCCACCTTTTAGGCTCAAGGGATTCTCCTGCCTTAGCCTCCCAAGTAGCTGGGACTACAGAGGCGTGCATCACCACAGCCAGCTAACTTTTTATTTTTTGTAGAGATGGGATCTCACTATGTTGCCCAGGCTGGTCATGAACTCCTGGGCTCAAGCAACTCTCTCCCCCTGGCCTCCCAAAGTGCTGGGATTACAGGCATAAGTCACTATGCCCAGGCTCTTTTCTATTTTTATTTATTTTTGCTGTTTTTAGTTGATAACAAGACAACACGTTAACTGGATTTTGCAATAAAAGAAAATACCCACTAGATATCTTTTTGGTCAATTGTTTGAATAGGAGAACTCAGAATTATGGCACAGTCTTGGAAAAATTAACTTAAAACCCTTGAAACAGTTTACTAATGTGTTTGAATCTGATGTGGATCCAGGCTCTCATTGCGCTAACAGTGTGGTTGAAGTATTGATTGCCAAGACCTCCAGTGGTAGGGAGAGAGTGGGGTTGAAATTGTGGTTTTAGGGATGGCTAATATTTGAATAAATGTTGTAGGAATTTTCCAAGCACAGAACACAGCATGAATCTCTGGTTCTTAGTTATTTACCAATATTTCTTCACGAGAATAGCCAGACCTCTTGGAAGGGTAGTTGAAATTGAGTGACTAGGAGAGAGAGCATCAGATCCTACATAGAATGGTGATGACAGAGGATGGAGGGAATTGGGGTGATGTTCAAAGGGTACAAAGTCTTGGACAGGAGGAATAAATTGTATGGGGTTTTTTGAGATCTATTGTGCAGTGTGGTGAATATAATTAATAGTGCATTGTACATTTCAAAGTTGATAAGAGTAAATTTCAAATATTCTCACCCCCTCAAAATAAGTATTTGAGGTGATAGATATGTTAGTTAGCGTGACTTAATTATTCTACACTGAATTTGGAAACTTTAATATCACTTTGTACCCCATAAATACATACAGTTATAAAGGGTCAATTTACAATAAAATAAAAAATTTTAAAGGAAAAAGAAATTAAGAGTGAATAGAAGTGTGGAAGGATTTTTGAAAGTCAGCAAGTTTATCTTGGATTTAGGAGGGAGCCCTAGTAGTTTTTTGAACAGGGTAATGACAAGGTGAAAGCTGTATTTAAGGAAAACTTCATCTAGCACTTGATTTGGCGTTTAATTTGATCTCACAGGGACTTGGTGAGTACCTGTTTGTACCAAGTATCATACTGGATATAGTAGTGCACAGAGCAGCATGGGGAACAATTTATGCTTCAAGAAATGTAGTCTGGTGGAGTCAAGAAACTGATTTTGAAAAATCTGCCTCAGTAAAATTTCAGTACCAGAGCTGACCTCAACTCTGGTTGTCGTGATGTCTGTTCTGTGTTGCCAGTTAGGTTCCACCACAGCAGCAGTCTCTGTCTGTGATGATGTGACACAACTTACGTTGATTCTGTGATTTGTATGGGACACTCTAAAGTCTGCCCTCAGTCATTGGAATCATATCTCATATAAATGTAGCTGAATATTCAGCAGCAACTTTTCGAATTCCATATTTTCATGTTTGCTTCCTTCTAAGTCAGGTTTCTGTCCTGACGGTGGCTTGGCCCTCTTCTACCCCAGTCCTGCTGCCTCCATGTATTCAGATTACATCTGGATGATCTTTCCTTCTCTGACAGTGTTTTTCGTTTTTTTTTTTTTTTTTTTGGTATGAAATCTTGCTCTTGTCGCCCAGGCTGGAGTGCAGTGGCACTATCTTGGCTCACTGCAACCTCCACCTCCCAGGTTCAAGCGATTCTCCTGCCTCAGCCCCCCGAGTAGCTAGGATTACAGGTGTGTGCCACCACACCCCACTAATTTTTGTATTTTCAGTAGAGATGGGGTTTCACCACGTTGGCCAGGCTGGTCTCAAACTCCTGTCCTCAGGTGATCCGCCAACCTCGGCTTCCCAGAGTGCTGGGATTACAGGAATGAGCCACTGCGCCCGGCCTCTGACAGTGTTTTATCCGTTGTCGTGTACACTAATTATATCCTGGCACTTGGCTCTGTAGTTGTTTTTATATCAGTCTTGCCTAATCAGTTAGAATCATAGACTACTTGAAGGCATGAATAACAGTCCACATTTTATCTATTTATTTATACATCTCTCGTTACTTCAAAAAATGATTTGAGCATGTTTCTTTTATATGATTGTGTTTTGACCTTGGTCAACGTGATAGACATCTGATTAAGGAGGGTCAAGAATTTATGAACTCAGAACACACAGAAGAGAGGACTTTTTGTTGTTGTTTTTAATTGATGATTTACATCTCTTTGAAAGTCCGGCAAAGACACATCGTATTTCTCAAATCAACTTTAGAGAAAAACAAGAATATGAAGCTGATACTCCTCCAGTCAATGAGAAAGTTTTGATACCAAACCTATTAAATACAAATTAAATCTATTTCCCTATGAACATGTGCATATTATCTCTGAAAGTAGGTGTATGCCTTAAATATAAATTTTCCTTACAATATGGATTTCTGTGATATCGGGAATCTGTGTTTTATAAAGGAACAACTGCTGCCGTCCTGTGGCTCATGATTCCTTAGCAGCTGTGTCCAGCTGGTGGTCTACATTCCCGCTACTTCTTCAGTGAATGGAAACATTTAGGTCAATATTGATATAAAACTTCATGAACTTTCTTCTCTTTCAGCTTTGGTTCGCCTTTGTTAATGGATTTTCTGGGCAGATTTTATTTGAACGTTGGTGCATCGGCCTGTACAACGTGGTAAGCATTCTTCATCTCTATCTGATAGCATGCAGAACTTAGAACTTCAGTGACATTCCTTCACTGTTTATGTCTGGGAAGTGTATCTAAGTCAATCATCTGTATACTTAGCAGGCAGCACAAATACATCTTTGGGCCCTTTGTTGCTGTGAAACATCCTGCAGAAGCCCAAACTCTCCACACATGGTTTCAATCATAGCAGATCATTCTTGAATAACCCCATGAAATTATTAACCCATATATCTTGATAATAGACCCTTGTTACCCCCTTACTAAATGCCTGTGCAACACTTTCGTGTTTTTAGCTCAAGTACAAATTTCTGAACTACATCTAAACTCATTCTGCTTCATTATTTTTGTTCTGAATTCTTAAACATAGATACAAATATACAGTGTGTGATCTGATGTCCGTTCTGTCCTTCCTGAAAGGGTATCTGTCCTTGTGGAAGAACATTTTCTTCTGCAGTTAGAGCTAAAATAATGAATTCTGACTTCCAGCTACTGTGGAGGATGGTAATCAGCTCATCTGGTATTTTTTATGATTTTCAAGTTCCTTTTTTATTACTTTTTATAACTATGATGAATTCAGAAGCTAGAAATAAATATAAACTGTAGCTAAAATGTCTCAGTAGCTGCTTAGCTTTCTTGCTTTTTGTTTCACTGGCAGGAAGAACTAAGGGGCTTGTAGCTGAGCACTCTAGAGACCCTAGGATGGCCCATTTTTTGAGTTGTTCTCTCACTTGCCTTCAATCCTAACTCTGCTCCGTGGGAATCTACATTCTGAAGCAGCCATCATAAATAACTGTAGATGGAAGTTACCAGACATACAATAATAAAACCCATGGTGCTATAACTCCATTGGTGGCTAGATATTTAAGTCTTCCATGCTTTCACCCCCCTTTATTGAATAACCTCAGTGCTGGGTGCTGATGTAAAATGCTGAATGCAGTAGTTTGCCCTGGCCCTGTGTAGCTTGCAGGTTAAGAGGGTCAAATGTGTGGATTCAGACACCTCCAGGGAGGACTGGGTCCAGATCTTGAGTTGAAATTGTGTTGGTGAGTCAGTAACTGTGTTAACTTGCTGCAGAGTACACTAGCGCATTTCTTGCTGATACTGATGCCCTAAAAGACAAAGATTAGGAGTGGTAAGAACAGGACAGAATTGATGTCCATTCCTCTCCTGTGCTAAAAAAGCTACTCTGACTACCTACCCATGGATGGGGGCTCCAGGGCCTCCCCTTTGTGTACTAAGGGGAGAGCACAAATTGTTAACTCTGTACCTCCTGAAACTATTTTGAGTAGGTTAAAGCTATGCAACCATTTGAGGGAAATATGCAGAATGTTCCATGATTGTTCAGTGCTTGAAAGGGTCAGGTATCAATGGAGTTGACACTTCACACAAACACATGCCACATCCCTATTTTAGAAACAAAATGCTGAGACCTAGGAGAGATTTTGTTGTAGAGCCAAGGACAGGTATATATATATATATCACCTGCTTACAGCATGAGCGGATTTTAGCCTGATTTCTATGCTCAGGGCACGAGGGCTGGATTCTTTTCTTAGCTCCATGCAGTCTTGGCCAATTCAAATTAATCCAACAGATTTTATTGAGTACCTAATACACATAAGATGCTGACAGGCTAGAGGGCAGTGTTGGTCAAAATAAGGCCCAAGACCATTTGCAGGAGAATAACTAGGGTTTATTTGAAAAATGCAGATTCCTGAGCCCTGCCCCAGATTAACAAAGAGTATCTCAGACATATTGCAGTTTTTGCCTTTTTTTTTTTTTTTTTTTTGAGACTGGGTCTTGTTCTGTCACCCAGGCTGGAGTGCAGTGGCGCCATCACTACTCACTGTATCCTTGACCTCCCTGGCTCAAGCAATCCTCCCACCTCAGCCTCCTTAGTAGCTGGGACCATGGGCAAGTGCCACCACAGCCAGCTAATTAAAAAAAAAAAAAATTTGTGGAAACGGGGTCTCGCTATGTTGCCCAGATTGGTCTCAAACTCCTGGGCTCAAGCAGTCCTCCCACCTCGGCCTCCCAAAGTGGTAGGATTACAGTCATGAGCCGCAAACTTTTCTAGTTATTGTTATGCACGACCCTAGGGTTGGGATTATATTTTATGCAGTTTTTCTGTCCCCTAAACTATAGAGAGAGTACACTGTGATAGAAAAGTGTATTTCAAGGTGAAAGGGCCTAGGTTGCCACAGAGTCCACAGTGCAAGCGTTGAAGTGGGCTGCCAGTGAGTGCTGGCAGTTGGGATGGAATGGTCAAGGATCTGCCAAGTGAACTCAAATGCGCCACTGGGCTCTGGACTTGCTCATACTGGAGGGGCCAAACCTTTCGGGAACATGGAGATTTGCCCCCATGAAAATTGTTTTGGTGACATTTGTATAAAATAAATAGAAATTTAGAGAAAAGTTACAAAAAAGGTACAAAGTACTACTATTTACCCTTCACCCAGATTGAACAGTAATTAGCATTTCCCCCAATTGCATTCTCTTTCTCCATACTTGTATGCATGCACACATGCCTACACTCATGCACACACTAGTGAATGCATTTATTTCTGACCCAGTGAAGTATTACAAACATCATGTCCCTTTCCTGCTTAACACTTTAGTCAATAGTAGCAAGAGCTTCCTCTTATACAACCAAAGTATAATGATCAAATCTGAAACATTTAACATGGATTTTAATACTATTATCTAATTCATCTTAATCCATATTCCAGTTTTGCCATTCTTGCTCCAATAAGGCCCTATTTAGCAATTTTTCCAGTCCAGGATCATTCTAGAGACTGCCTGCAAGAGAACATTTGTGATGTGGAAGGCATTTGCTAGTGGTCCTCCTCCTCTGGGCTGGGTTCTCCCCTGTCATTTTCTTCATGCAGTATTTCTCTCCTGCTTTTTCTTCTAAATGTACTCTTTGTTTGATTCTGCAAGTCAGCTAAAGTAGCAAGTCATTGTTTCTCAAACTAATTTTCTTTTTTTTTTTTGAGATGGAGTCTAGCTCTGTCACCCACACTGGAGTGCAGTGGCACAATCTCAGCTCACTGCAAGCTCCACCTCCCGGGTTCACGCCATTCTCCTGCCTCAGCCTCCCAAGTAGCTGGGACTACAGTCACCCGCCACCGCACCCGGCTAATTTTTTGTATTTTTAGTAGAGATGAGGTTTCACTGTGTTAGCCAGGATGGTCTCGATCTCCTGACCTCGTGTTCCAGGCGTGAGCCACCACACTCGGCCTGTCAAACTAATTTTCATGACAAGTTAATAGCATTAAAACAGACTTGAGGCTGGGCGCATTGGCTCACACCTATAATCCCAGCACTTTGGGAGGCCAAAGCAGGTGGATCACCTGAGGTCAAGAGTTTGAGACCAGCCTGACCAACATGGTGAAACCTCATCCCTACTAAAAGTACAAACATTAGCTGGGCATGACGGTGTTCACCTGTAATCCCAGCTACTTGGGAGGCTGAGACAGGACAATTGCTTGAACCCAGGAGGCGGAGGTTACAGTGAGCTGAGATCACACCACTGCACTCTAGCATGGGCAACAGAGCAAAGCTCTGTCTCAAAAATAACAATAACAACAAGAAACAGGCTTCTTCCTAAGTAATGAATGAATGCTGTTCCAGAAGATTTTCATTATATCCATAGTCAAATTTCTTTTTTTTTCTTTTTTCCTTTTTTTTTTTTTGAGATGGAGTTTCACTCTTGTTGCCCAGGCTGGAGTGCAATGGCGCAATCTTAGCTCACTGCAACCTCCACTTCCCGGGTTCAAGTGATTCTCCTCCCTCAGCCTCCCGAGTAGCCAGGATTACAGGCATGCACCACCACGCCCGGCTAATTTTTTGTATTTTTAATAGAGACGGGGTTTCACCATGGCCAGGCTGGTCTTGAACTCCTGATCTCAGGTGATCTGCCCACCTCGGCCTCCCAGAGTGCTGGGATTACAGGCGTGAGCCACCGTACCCAGCTCATTTTGTTTTGTGGGTAGAATGAGACTAAAAATACCACGAATGACCAGTGCTACTAGGATCAAATGGATTTCAGCTAAATTTTATGTCTTTTGTAATGCAGAGAACACACTAGTATTATTTATCCTCTTGCAGAAAATGAATCCTGTTGTTAAGCCAGCATCATTTGAGGAAGAAAACTGTAGGCCAGTCTCACTTATAAACATAAATACAAAAATTCTACATAAAATATTGGCAAATGGAGTTCAATAATATATTAAAAGAAAAAGTATGTGACAAAGTAAGATTTATTTTAGGAATATAAGAGGCTTGAAATTAAACATCTTTCTAAATATCACTATATCAATAAAATAAGAAAAACATGATCCCATCAGCAGATGCTACAAAAATGTTTGAAGCAATTCAGCTGCCATTCCCAAAATACGAACTCTAAATAAAATAGGAATAGAAAAAAAGCCATTTAACCAAAATTCAGACCATTTACAAAAACCAGTAGCATGCTGCCCAAAATGGTAAAATTCTGAAATAGTTTCATTTAAAATAAGAAATTAATCAAGATGCCTGCCATCACTATATAATTCATTGTTTTCGTATTTTCGGCAACTGCAAAGAAGATTACAAATATTGGGAAAACAATGAACAATTTCTGTACTTACACACATATGCTCACAGAAATATGGTAATGTAAATATGTCCATATATGATTGTTTATCTAGAAAACAAAAAAATACCAGTAGAGAAATACTCGAATTATAAGAGAATTTGATAAAGTGACCAGATAAACGATAAATATATTTTAAAAATCAATAGCCTTTTTCTAGCCTAGCAATAAATAGCTTTTTTTTTTTTTTTTTTTTTTTTGCTCTAGCAATGGACACTAGAAATGCAAAGGAAGTAAGAATTCTTTCAAAAAAGCAATTAAAATTATACATTGCATAGGAAAAATGTTTACAGTTCCTACGTTTTTAAAAGTCTTATTGAACAAATGGAAAAGCATACTGTTTTCTTGTATGGGAAGACAGTATCATAAAAGATTCAACTCTTCTAAAATTAATATAAATATATATGATTCCACATAGACTCAATCCCAATAGGTGAATGTTTTGGGAGGAAAGGAGGAAGTTGCATAAAGTTATATTAAAATATAAATGGAATTTACACATATCTCACAATAAATATGTAAAGCATGCTCAAAAAAAGATCATAAAAGTAGACTTATTTTTACTAAACATCAGACTATACTATGAAGCCACCATAACCAAATCACTGTTATTGACAAATAAGTTGGAGATTCTAGAACTACATTCCCGTTCTAGAGTCTAGATGTGTAATACATGAGAATTTGATTAGCCTTAAAGGTAATCTTTCAATGTAGTGGGGAAAGTTTGGCCTCATTAATTATGTTGTCACAACTGGCTCTTTATCTGGAAAAAAATGGACTCCTATATGGAAAAATTAATTCCAGATATATTAAAGACTTAAATGTGGAAAATAAAATCGTAAAATCCTACAAGACACTCCTGGAAACACGTACTTTTCATGAAAGAGTAACTTCTGTAGCCACAATTGGACATGCAGAAGCATTTCTTGGCCATTTAAATATTAAAAGCTTTTATATGGCAAAAGAACCCATTTAAAAAACCAATAGACAAAGAGTGCATTTGCATGAAATTTAATAATATAAAGACAGTTGATATCTGTTCTACTCAAAGAACTCTTTAAAAAGAGGATAAGCCATGGATAGAAAGCAGACAAAAGACATGAGTAGACATTTCACAGAACTGCAAATGCAGATAGCCAGCAAATGTATGAAAACATGTTCAAACTCACTGGTAGTTGGGGAAATGCAGCTTTTTAAAGTAAGAAGTAGACAAAAGACATGAGTAGACATTTCACAGAACTGCAAATCCAGATGACCAACAAATGTATGAAAACATGCTCAAACTCACTGGTAGTTGAGGAAATGCAGCTTTTTAAAGTAAGAAGTAACATCTTTAATTTTTAAGACTGGAGAACATTAAAAGACCGATGTAACAACCATTGCTGATAGGGAAATAGCGAAAAATCTATGATTGTCTTTTGCAATGGGAGAGGAAAATGCTTTCAAAATCCTTTGAAAGGCAGAATCTAGTAAAATTAAAAATGCATGTATCCTTTTAACTCTCCTGCTGGGCCTTCTTCCCATAAAGATAAAAGAAAAAACCTGTATGTTATAATATAATATAGATATGTATTACATAGTGTTTGTGGTAACAAAGAACTGGAAAGAAAATGAATGTCTGTCAGTGGGTGAATGGCTAAAAAAATGGCACATCCATACTATGAATTATTATGTGACCATTAAAAGACTGCATTAGCATCAAACCCAAGGGACTTGGGGGGCTTTCTGTAATGTATTGTTTAGCAAAAAAAGCATGATGAAGAAAAATGTGTATAATGTATAATGTCTACTTTTTTGGTTGGCAGGAGACAGGGTCTCACTCTGTGGCCCAGGCTGGAATGCAATGGTGCAATCATAGCTCACTGCAGCCTCAACCTCCTGGGCTGGAGCAGCTCTTTCACCTCAACTTTCCAAGTAGCTGGGACTACAGACGCACACTGTCTTGGTGTGTTCTGTGAAATTGAGACAGGGTCTTGGTGTGTTGCACAAGCTGGTCTCAAACTCCTGTCTTGGCCTCCCAAAGTGCTAGGATTGCAGGCAGGAGCCACCATGACTGGCCAGTGTCAACGTTTTATGAAACAAATTATGATCCCTAACGTGTGTCTGTGTGTGTGTGTGTGTGTGTGTGTGTGTGTGTGTAGTATGCTATAGGCAGAGTGGAAAATATGTAGGCATGCTGGGCTTCATTATAGCATGGTGATGAAGGGCAGTGGAGAATCTGAAGTTGGGTAGAAGGAGAAGCTCAAGTTTAAAAAAAAGACAAAGAGTGCCACATAAACAGCAGGCATGACATCACATGTACACATGGATGCAGAGCAATGGAGGTGAGGGTATGTACTAAGAAAGTGTACATGGCTCCTGGCTTCTGGTAGAAGCTCTGTCCACCTATAAAACAGACAATTTTTGTTGTTGTGAGGAAAGTGAGTGCAACAAGTCTCCTGTGGATTTCTCCTTGAAGTCTTTGTAGCACACTGAAATCCCAGGGCTGCTTTCCATTCTGCTGTGGACTGAAGGAAGAGTGTGAGAGTTTTACTGACTCTACTCACCACACATCTGATTGCCTGCTCCCAATAGACTTGGGAACAGCTTCCTCTGGCCACATACTCCATCTCCAAATAGCTAGTGTGAGTTCAGAATTCTTTTACAGACACACGTCCAATTCCCACAGGCCTGAGAGCTTGCTGGGTTTGTGGGTGGGGATTTGAGGGATGCTCAGCAGCAAGTGACCCAGGCTCTGTGAACCATTCCCAGAACCAAGCAGGAGAAGGACCCTCAGGGCCACCATGTCCTGAGTTAAAATGATATGTTTCTTCCAAGCACTTTCTTCAGCTCCTGCTTGATCTTTCTAAAACACAAATGTGAGTACAGGTAAAAGTCAAAAGTCTTGCAAGGCACCATCTGCCCAAGAACTCATTGTCACTGGAGATTGTTTGGTCTGGTCTCCTTCCTATCCTTGCCTTACACCGCACCCTCAGCCAGCCACCATCCTGTGTATCTTAGAAGTTTCCTCGTCCAAAGACAAAATTACAACAATTTAAATATCGAATTGGCTTTTATTAGCCATTCTGGAATTGGGTAACATCTCATTCCATGAAACAGAATAAGTGCTCCGATGAGCTGAGCAGAGGAGGCCAACTTTATAGGCAGAAAGGGGCTAAGGAAACAGAAGTAGAACAAAAAGTGACTGGTTGTTTCAAAGTGACTTTCTTTACAGAGTTCAAACAGGGGACTTCTGTATCATGCTGCCTCAAGTAAACTGGGCCCTTTCTGGTGCCCAGGTAAACTGGTTGCTGTGAATCTCCTGTTTTTTGTTTGTTTGTTTGTTTGTTTTTGGAAAACTGGCCTGTTTCAAAGTTTAGTTTGATGACACAGCTCTTAGCACAAGTAACTCCATTTTGGTTTGGTCAGGTCTGCTGGGGCAGAGTGCAGGAGCTCCGTCCAAACAGTGGCCTCCTATAAACGTTGTTCAACACCTCCAAACAGGCATGCTGATGTCTCAGAGCTTTGTAAGGGGTGCATCTCTCATGGGACTCCTTCCTCGCCCACATCCCTGTCATCTTGCCAAATCGTGTTGGTCTAATACCTTGCAGGGCAGATACTCTTTGGTGCAAGAATCCTTTGGTGACTCTCCCTTCTCCTTCTGCGTCCTCCCCCAACAGGTATTAATAGTTTTGCAGAGCCCTGCGTTTTGTATATTTATCTCTATGCCTGTTGCCCCACTCCCCTCCCCCACTTTTGCAGTAGTTGGCGTTCCTGGAGGTCCTAATTCCTTTCCTTCTTTCTTCTGTTTGTAAGTCTCTCCATTCCTGGTGCTTATCACAGTATCTAGCCCATAATTCATTTATAGTAAATGTCTGTTGAATGAATAAATGGATGAAGTACATTATGCTTCCTGAAATTTGAGTATAACGTCAGGGTGGAAAGTTGTAAATTTTACATCAGCTAGCGTGAGCAGAAAACAAAGCAACACTTCACACAGCTACCTGTGGCATGATTCCACATCAGTCTTTGTTTTACAAAGGAAGGTAGTTGCTACTTTAACAAGAAATCTTGGCTAATCAGATAATGTATGATGTTTTTAGTGTTCATTTGATAGTGATTAACGTAAAATTTGATAGTGGTTCATTTGATAGTGATTAACGTAAAAATGGTCTTTCATTTATTTCCTTTGTTTGGAGGGTGTCTGGGGATCTG
Organism: Pongo pygmaeus; assembly: GCF_028885625.2. Taxonomy (NCBI): domain Eukaryota; kingdom Metazoa; phylum Chordata; class Mammalia; order Primates; family Hominidae; genus Pongo; species Pongo pygmaeus. The sequence continues at coordinate 34,319,587 of NC_072387.2, forward strand.
TGAATCATGGAGTCTCAGGTTTGGACTTGACTGGAAATGAAGTCATCATTTGGTAGAAGGGAACACTGAAGCTGTGTGGATCGGCAGGGCTGCTCTTAATGGCTCATTGTTCTCCCTGCAGATTTTCACTGCTTTGCCGCCCTTCACTCTGGGAATCTTCGAGAGGTCTTGCACTCAGGAGAGCATGCTCAGGTTTCCCCAGCTCTACAAAATCACCCAGAACGGCGAAGGCTTCAACACAAAGGTAAACAGGGTGTGATCTCAGAACTGTCACCTCAGAAAGGCGTGGCAGTTTGATTCTAGTCATCTGCCTAGGAGATAGTTGAGGCTTGAGAAAGAACATTTGAGAAGTGCTGAGAATATGATCCACTCGCCCCATCACGCACGCACACACACACACACACACATGCACACACGCCACAAACCCAGTGAATTCAAGATGCCTTCTCAGGCGACGGGTCCATGCTGTGTGGGCTGCAACCTCTGGTCCCAGCGTGTTGACTCCTTCCCACTTCTCCCCATCAGCCCCTGACATCAGTGTGGGCAGCAGCTCCCACAGCCCAGGTTCAGGATCTGCTGTCAGAGACCCCTCTTGCACAGGCCTGCAGCCCCGTGTGGAGGCCCGATGGCAGCTTACCTAGCTGTTGCTGTGTTTGTCATTTGAAATAAAATGTGTCTTTAGCTAGTGCGTAAAATTGGCTAGATATGAACTCAGGGTTCACATGAGTTGCGGGGGTTTTGTTTGGTTTTGTTTTTCTGGACCAGAGCATCAGAAAGGAGCCCCCCCCACCGCAAAAAAAAAAAAAGGTATAGGTGATCCTGACAAACCCACGCCAAAGCTGGGTGGGGTGTTAAAGGAGTCATGCAGTCTCAGACAGCAGAGGGGTCTGCCACACAGATGCCATTTGCGGCTGAAAGTGGCAGAGTGCTTGGGTGACCCCATCCAAAGAAAAGAGAGATGTGTGCTTGGGTGCAGAGGGGCGAGATGTGAGCATGGCTGCACAGCCTTGTTTCTGCCTCAGGTCTTTGCACAGGGGGGATTCAGAAGTTTAGACAGAGGTCTGTTGCACAGTTCACCTCCAGTACTGTGTGCTGGTGGCAGTCACGATTTGCATGCATGGTTCCTGGGCCATCAGTGAGAAGGACACAGGGAGTCACCTCTCCAGACCTCAAGGAGAGAACAGTCTCCCAGGGCCTTTCTTCTGAGCCAGATGTTCCTGACATCCCTTACAGCTGCTTTTTTCTGGGGAGGCTCACTAGTTACATCCGAGGCAGGGAAGAAACAGAAGGGCCCCTTATTGGTTCTACCGTCTGCCATATCTAAAGAGACCTGAGGGACTCATTTTACCAATCCTTGTTGACTGTGATTCCGTTAATGGGAAAATATGACCCATTTTCAATGCATTATTTACATAAATCCATTTTCTACAGAATATGAATTCAAAGGCCATTTGAGGTGGGAAGTAAGTAAGAGCTGAGAATGCACGGAAACTTATCTGCAGGCACTTTGAAGAATTTTTTTTTTTTTTTTTTTTTTAGGTAGAGAGGTCAGAGATGGTGCAAAAATGAACATTTAAAGCAGGGGGAAATTCCATTGTCTTATAATAACATTTTTCACTATTTTCTGTTGTCTTACCACTACTTAGGCTCAAACTATATGATAATTTCCAGGGACAACTTGTAGATGTTTAAATAAATTTAATCTGGCTTTAATAGTTAATAACTGTCACCACAGTGGTTAAAACAATGATTGCGATGTATTAGTGAAACTAAAGTTTAGAATAAACTAAACCTTGTGTTCTTTTTTCTGACCTTTAAACATTAAAATAAAGAGAATTTTCAAATATGCATATTATCTAAAATCCCAAAAATAAAAGAAAAAGTTGAGTGAGAGGGATTTGAAGTAGTAAAACAAAAGAGTGAGAATGCCATGTAAAAATTTACAAGTGGAATGTTTTCAGTGCTTTTAAGACACCCCATCCGCCCCGACACAGTTTAATTGTTAAGAAGAGACACAGTTTTAGTCTGTTCTTAACAATTTTGACCTAGTACCCTTTTTCTGGATGTTTGTAAAATGTTGTTGTCTCTCTTACAATGCTAAAGAAAACTGATCAGAGTGAATTTTTCACATGTGGATAGATTGTGTTGCTCTGCATACGTGTGAGTAGATATTTAGGTCTTTGTAACTAAAGTAATATGATCTGGAGATAATCCAGTCATTTGTATGTAAAAATTAAATAATCGATTTGGGTGGGTTTTTTTTTTTTCCAAATTCAAGAATAATATGCTACTCCTGGAACCGTGCAGCGCACGGCCAGGATCCTTCACAATGTGGCGTTTGTTGAGAGTTTCACAGAGGTCAAGCGTTTTGGGCAGCTCCTGACTCCCTTGGTTTGTTTTTCCTTAGGTTTTCTGGGGTCACTGCATCAACGCCTTGGTCCACTCCCTCATCCTCTTCTGGTTTCCCATGAAAGCTCTGGAGCATGGTAAGGGCTGTGTGATTTCACCTGTCAGCAAGGAGCTTTGCAGTCGCTCTGCTGCCTGTGTGTTCACAATTTTTTTTTCCAGTTCTGCAGAACGAGAGATCACAGGAACACATTTTAGAGGAAAAACATACCTAAAGCATAATGAGAGCTAGTCCCAGGTTTATAGCTGTTAGGTTTCATCAGTTCTGGCCTTGAGAACCCACTTTCTTTCCAGCTGACTGGATAGTTTGAGTACTAGAAATTCTCAACTCAGTTTGTAAAAACTATTTGAGTCAGAGATCTTCAAGGAAAGTCCTGTACTGTAATGAAATGTTGATGCTTTTTGTCCGTGGTTTGAAATTCTCTGTTAATTACTTTGACTTTTATTTCTGAGCCTCTCCTACCCATATGCAGAATAACTCAAATCTTATAAGAGTTGAATCTTATTCCTAGCTTTCTGAAAGAGTGTCCTGTCCTTGATGTACGCCTTTTGAAATTAGAGTTTGAGAATGAATTCTCCAGATTGGTGTTTGTCTTTACAGCTAGAAGAGGATGTCTGAGAACTGTGGCAGACCCCGTGTTTTTTCACACTTCTTAATACATCCAGAACGTGGCCTCCTAAAGAGATATATTTTTATTTTCAGAAAATAAAAATGTATCATGAGAATGCTACTCTTTCATCCCTCTCAAACAGTAATAATCCCCCTGGGAAAAATTACTCCAAATGTTGACTAGACAAGACCCTTTATTGTTCAAAGAACCAAAGAATATAAAGTTTCCAAGCGTCTTTGTTTCTGTGTCAGTGAGTTTTATGCTTCAAACAGAAATGATTCATCCTCACCGATATTCTTTAACCTATTAAATACTGACAGAGAAAATGCATGCACTGCCATTTTCTTATGCCACGTGACATATTCTTTCAATTTCATCAGAACTTCTTTTCCTTCGAGGGTTCCTAAGTCTTTAAATCAGAGAATACAATTTTATGCTTTCTAGCCTCACCCCAAAAAAGAGCATTCTAGTAAAATCGTTTTCTTTTAACTTGAAACCCTTCTTGTGATTCATCTTTACTCAGTGGATTTAATTTATTTTAAAATGGTTTTGTAAATAAGAGTGTGTACATATAAGAGTTTGGGATGTGATTTTGTTTCAGAGGCTGTGATATTTTGGTGACAGACTCAGCCATCATTGTAGCAGGAAGGATTAGTGATGGGAAATGGTATGTCTGATGAGCATAAGAGAAATTTGAGCAATTATCCTCCGTACCTAAGCCCAGGCTTTGGTACTTAAGAAGAGTCTGCAAATAACATGAACTAGCCACAAGTACTCTCTGAAGACCCCTTACCACTTCTTATCTAGACATCCTACTGTGTTCCTAACTCAGAATTGCTTGCCTTTTGACTCTCAGAAGCTTTACAAGATGGTCATTTACTTACCTGCTTCAAAAGGAACTAATGTGGCCGTTCTGCAGTGGAGACGATGGTTTTCTTATCCTGGAATTATGATCATATACTTTCAGTTGGTGCCTTGTGGTTTGTGGTGAAATTGCTATAGTTTACCCAGATTCCATTATGTAAGTCCATTCATTCACCTAACATGGTCAGTGTTTAAAAGGATGTAGACTCCCAGCAGTTGCTAACTTACCTAAGAGACAGCACCAAATGAATTTTAAATTAGTTTTGCTATCCTTATCTAATTCCTCCAAATTTGGCAAATTACCTGGCAGCCAGCCAATAGGATGCTTTTTGCCTCTTTTTATTATCACCATCATCATCAATGTCATTATTTCATTGTATTTATTGAGCCTTCAGCATAGGGGTTTTCTTTGAGTTGTGTTGCAAACAATAATCTATTGAGTGAAACTGTGTAAAGTGAGTAAATTGAAAATATTAAGTGTATCAGAACAACAGTGTTCTTGGTCATTAGTTGACTTCCCCTAACAAATTGAATATTTTAGAATTAATTTCTAAATTCTCACTGTTAGTACAGAGAAAAAAAATCATTATATTATTGCTCATTAACCTTATTCCTGTTAGTTCAAGACACTGTGGTAGATTCTAAGGGTGACAGTAGGTATATCAATGTCGGTCTTACCTTCAAAGAGTTTGTAGTATGGAAAGGGAGATTAGATTTTGTCTTAGTCCATTTTGTGCTGCTATAAGAATACCATAGACTGGGTAATTTATAGTGAACAGAAATGTATTTGGCTTATGATTCTGGAGGCTGGGAAGTCCCAGGTCAGGGAGCTGGCTTCTTGTTAGGACCTCCTTGATGTGTCATCCCATGGTGGAAGGATACAGGGTAGAGAGAGAAGGAAGGAACCCAAGCCAGTGACAACAACATTAATGCATTCGTGAGGGTGGCGCCCCCATGACCCACACACCTCCTATCAGGCCACAGCTCCCAGCACCACTGCATTGGAGATCAAACTTTCAACACATGAGCTTTGCGGGCTGCATTCAAACCAGAGCAGATTTGCAAATGAATAACTACAGTACAAGGTAAAAAATAGCTGTTTCAAGTAAACCATAGATAAAATGCTATTAGATATCAGAGGACTGAGAGATGCCTTTCATATTTAAGTTTAGCCATGAAATCCAGCAGAAGGAAGAATCAAGCAAAGTGGGAAGATCAGGACAGGTGTGGAAAACTGAGCAGCTGAAGGGTGGAAGATGGGGAAGTTTAGGAAGGCAGATAAAAGCTGAATTACAGAGGGCTTTGGGTATGAGGTTAAGAAACTGGGACATGGCCGGGCGTGGTGTCTCACGCTTATAATCCCAAAACTTCGGGAGGCAGAGGTGGGTGGATCACCAGACATCAGTTCAAGACCAGCCTGGCCAACATGGTGAAACCCCGTCTCTACCAAAAATACTAAAATTAGCTGGGTGTGGTGGCAGGCACCTATAATCCCAGCTACGATTATAGGATTATATGATTATGGGAGGCTGAGGCAGCAGAATTGCTTGAACCCGGGAGGTGGAGGTTGCAGTGAGCCAAGATCATGCCACTGCACTCCAGCCTGGGCAAAAAAGCAAAACTCTGTCAAAAAAAAAGAAAGCAAGAAAAAGAAAAGAAAAGGAAAGGAAGGAAGGGAGGGAAAGGAGGGAGGGAGGAAGGAAGGAAGGAAGAATGGAAGGAAGGAAGGAGAAGAAAGAAGGAAAGAAACTGGGACTTAACTGTTTAGGCACTGAAGGGTCGGTGTATAATTTAAATCTAGAATGTTATGATCAGGGCAATTTGGGAAAATAAACCTGTCATGTCTTGTAAGGTGAGCGATAGAAAGAAAACTACTGGCAGAGATTCCAGGGGACAGCTTAGGGAGGGTTAAACCCAGCAATGGTATTGTGTTTGGAGAGGGTGTTTTGAAAGGAGCTTCTTTGTTTGCTGAGATTGTGGCATATCTATGAGGTAAGAGGCGCTCTGAGGGCACAGTGAATATAGCTATCAGCAAGCCAGGCACTGCCTCTCCTGCCCTCTGGAGGCTTCCCTCTTGAAAGAGGAGTAGGGGGTGGTCACGTGGAACAAGGGAGATGTGGGGCATGGTTGGGAGAAGGAACATTCCTGGCCAGGACCATGCAGGTGCACAGGACCTGAGCTGCTGAGGCCATGGGAAGTATCTTAGTGGGACTGGGGGTGCCTGGCTCTGAACTCTGTCAACCTCTGGTGAGAGGCTCGGGACACTGGGCATTCCTGACCTGGACTGGAAAAAGCAGTAACCTCCTACTGTAATCTGACTGCTCATGCCCCCGCCCCCCCCTTCATATGTCAAAACCTCAAACTGTAAGGTGATGGTATACAACATAGGGCCTCTGGAAGGTGATTAGGTCATGAGGGTGGATCTCTCAGGGATGGGATTAGTGTACCTATAAAAGGGACCCTAGAGAGCTCATTTGCCCCTTCCACTATGTGGGAATGTAGCTAGAAGACATCACCTATGAGGAATGGGCCCTCACCTGACACCACAACTGCCACTTCCTTGATCTTGGACTTCGCAAGCTCCAGAACTATAAGAAATGAATTTCCAGGGGTTATAATCCTTGCAGTTTTTAGTATTTTGTTATAGTCAGCCGAAAGAACTAAGACACTCCCTCTCCACCTTTCCCTATCCTTCTGGAAGTATCAATCAAAACACATCTCTACGTATTTCTAGCATCCCCCTTGTAGTGGACAACCACCCCTAGTCAAGACAACTACAGCATAGAGAGGAGGTAGGGGCTGGAAAAGGAACAAATATGTGAGGGAGGGTCTGATCGCTAACACCTGGCAGGGGGGACTTTTTCTCAGGGCAGGGTTGGAGGTAGGAGAGTTATGTGATGAGATTTGCCTGTAAAGAAGATTAAGACTGCTCTGTAGAGAAGCACATAGGATCTGGCAAGAGTATGCCAGGACCATGCAGTTGCAAAGGACCTGAGCCGCTGAGGCCATGGGAATTATTTTAGTGGGATTGGGGGTGGCAGGGATTTTTTTGGTAGGGACGGGAGTGGCAGGGATAAAGACTAAGCACCAGAGGACCAGGATATGTCAGCTGACTGGAGGACTTGTTTATGTGTGGTGATTTGCTGTCCTGAGTACAAGTGAATTCTTATTACACATTTTTTTTTTGTTTTTGTTTTTGAGGCAGAGTCCCATTCTGTCTCCCAGGCTGGAGTGCAGGGGCGTGATCTCGGCTCACTGAAATCTCCGCCTCCCATGTTCAAGTGATTCTCCTGCCTCAGCCTCCTGAGTAGCTGGAATTACAGGCTCGCGCCATCACCCCCGGCTAATTTTTGTATTTTTAGTAGAGATGGGGTTTCACCCTGTTGGCCAGGCTGGTCTCGAACTCCTGACCTCGTGATCTGCCCACCTCGGCTTCCCAAAGTGCTGGGATTACAGGCCGTGAGCCACTGCGCCTGGCCTTATTACACTCTTAATTGTCATTTAGGAGAATGTGTATCCTCCCCACCCCCAAAGAGGCATAGGAACATGGCACCAATTTGAGACAAACTAGGGCACTGTCAAAGCCCTTGGTCTAACAGAGGGGCACCTTCAGGCCTCTCCCCTCCCCCAAGAGCTGCCTGAAGCCGTCCCTCAGATGCCCACCCACACCCAGAGCCCCAGAGGAGTTTTGTTTGACCAGGGGCTGAAGTCCCTAGAGTAGTTTCATTTCCCCCTTGATACCGTATGGATGATGTCACAAAGACAGGAGGTTTTACTAGAAAATTCTGCCTCCACCATCTATGGAGAGAACCTCAGGTATATATCAACGGTGTTCACTTTGGGCAAGGCAACAGAAGCACACTTCTTATTGGGAAGAAATATTTTTGAGAAGGTATATCGTTCATTCCCTAGAATGCTTCCAAGAATTTTGCTTTGCTTATTTTCATGTGGTTTTGGAGAGACTTTTCAAAGCACTCCTTTGCTGATGGAGTTTGTGATGATTCATTTCAAATTTCAAAATAAATTTTTCCACTCAAGCAATTCAGTAAATCAGATTTCTTCCAACCATCACAGCCATACACTTACTGCCATGGTCTGCCTGCAGCTCCTCGCCTTTGATATGGAAAGCGATGCTGGGTTAGACCTAGGATGTCACCTTCACAGGGACCCAAGTCCATCAGGAGCCCTGGTGTTAGCCCACACCCGGGTTTCCTGTTGGCATGTCCAGTTGGCAGAGTTGAGCAACCCTCCTTGAAGTGTAATGTGGTTATTGGCAAAATAATACAAAATTGGTCTTGATTTTAAAAAAGGAAGTATTCAGATTTTTCTTGATGAAATTTAAGAGGGAGGTGATGGGAAAGAGACTATGCTTAACAGAAGAAAAGAGCTCCTAAAAACGTTTGTTCTTGATTCCCCAGAGTCCACACCATAGAAACTGCTCCCTCAGCGTTTAAGGAGAATACCATACGGATTCTTATGTATGGGTACTAATTAAGCAACTGGGCCTTTCCACATTTTTGGAGAAGGCAATTTTATAATTTTTAATAAATTTGCTCCTGTAAGATCAGGCATGTTTTGTATACTGAAATAGTAGTGCACGTGTATAAAATAAAACTTAGTGTGACTCTCTTTGCCCCTGGCATTGTTGGGTCATATTAGTTTAAACTATTTCTGACCCTTACTTTATTACTGAAAACTTGAGTGTTTCATACCATATAAATCCTGAGACTTGTGTTGTTTCACATTAAGCTAAATTTAGGCAAGATTGCCAGTGTTCTCTGAGACTGCAACTTCTTAAACTCAATTATTCATTCATTTTTGTAAAAAGATAAAAGAGTGGCTGGGCACAGTGGCTCATGCCTGTAATCCCAGCACTTTGGGAGGCCGAGGCAGGCAGATCACCTGAGGTCAGGAGATCAAGACCAGCCTGACCAACATGGTGAAACCCCATCTCTACTAAAAATACAAAAATTGGCCGGGCTTGGTGGCGCATGCCTGTAACCCCAGCTACCTGGGAGGCTGAGGCAGGAGAATTGCTTGAACCAGGAGGCAGAGGTTGCAGTGAGCCGAGATCGTGCCATTGCACTCCAGCCTGGGTGATGAGAGCGAAACTCCGTCTCAAAACAACAACAAAAAAAAGATAAAAGAATATATTCTCTATGCCAGGCTCCTCCTGGGTTATGGGGACACAGTAGTGCGTATAATAGAGGAGTTCCCGCCCTCATGGAACTGACACCTGGAGAAGGCAGGATTTGAACAGGAAATGTTAGCAAAGCAGAAGGGCAAGTTCAGATGGAATGTCTTCCAGGGAAAACTAACCTGGGCTGAGCTTTAAGGACTGCTTCCTGGAGGATGTGGCAGCAGAGTTGAAGAATGAGTAGGAATGAGGTAGGAGAAGAGGAGAGGGGAAAGAGTTTCAGGTTGCAGGAATAGAATAGTTCCAAGAGAAAGATGGCATGAAGCAGTTGTGGGGAGATGTTGCAGGGCAGATTGAGACACAGATTGCCTTGGGATGGTGAGAGTGGAGACAGAGAAGTCAGACCTTTCCAGGCCTTTTGGAATAAATGAGCCTTTTGGAGTAAAAGTGTAATAAGGCCATTGGCAGGTTTTAAGCAGGGAGCTGTGCAGTCTGATTTATTGTAATATAACCACACAGGCCAGGATAATGATTGGAGTCCAGTTCCTGGGCTGTTGCTGATCTAATGTAGCAATAATGGCACTTGAGAAAAATGGATGGGTTGGAGGCAAAGCTAGAAGGACTCAGTATTGCATTAATTAATAATCCCCTTCTCCACCTGATTGCACAACGTCCTAAACCCGCCAGGAGAATGTGCTAACGCAGTCATAAAGGGCAACAAAATACTATATTTTACAGTAAGGTATGTGAAACAAACACTCACATTTTGTTCCCCCATAAAAGTCACCAACAGTGCTATGTGCAGCATAGAAAAGATCTAAAATAAATTTAAAAGATTCAGAGACAAACATTAAATGCTAAATGCAACAGGAAAAGAGGGTAGTAACTCCATGTGGCCTCTGCCTTCTGGGAAGACCTGCAGGGAGGACAGAGTGTGACGGAAGTTCATAAAATCCTGAAGTTAGTGGAACTTGCTCCCTAAGACCTAGAAACACAGAACATTCTGGGAGTCTTTCAGATTTGTACAAATGAAACTACAGCTCATAAATCTGCATAACTGGTTACTAACCTGATCACAGTACATTGAAAATATAAACAGTTTCCAAATTCAAATGCAAGATTTTTGTTTCTGTTTTGTTTTAAATGCAGTTATGAACTGCGGTAAAGCTCTGACTTTAGCTGTGTTTCTGTATTGTGACAGTGTACCTCACGCATCCTGAAACCCAGAATTGGGCTGGAAGGGCCATTGTTTTCATTCAGTTAAATATTTCTTATGTTTCAATGTCTCTTTTAATAAACTCTGTGTTGCGTGTATTATAGGCAGTTGGGTTTGGTGTAATGTTGTAAGAAGTGTGAACCAGAGTTCCTAGATTTCACCCTTAGCAGGAAGTTGAATCAAAATGGATTAGCCAGGGAATCTCAGGGGCTTAACCCAGTAAAGATTTATTTCTCACCCATGTTCCTATCCAGTGGAGGAGTGCATTGTTCATGGGTGTGTTGAGTATATTTTTCTTATTTTCCATATTCCCGATGCACTGGCATTAGGGGCCTTGATTCCAGAGAGACTGTCCTCCCAGGGCTAGCTAATTCCTGAAGATAGCAAATGCCTCCCTGCCTGCATGCCTTTGACATACAAATCAACCAAGCCCCAGCCCATGCCCCCAGCCAACTCCTTTATCAAACTCTCACACACTGAGCTGGTGTTCCCTCTGCCCAACAGCACCCCAGGGCCAGGTACCCAACAACTAGGGACCATCCTTACAGCCCCGAGCCTGCCAGAATTACTCCCATTATACAATCCTAAGTGTCCTCAGTCAGCATACCTACCCTGCCTCACCTGTTCCTCCCTGTAAGAACCCCAGTAGAGGCCTGGGCCATGCTCAGCGTCTCTCCAATCTCCTGAGCTCCGTGGCGCTACCTGGAATGGCCTTGCCAGGCATGCTGTGGCTCCTGCTTCTAGCATCTGTGAGTATGAACTTCTGCCTCCATGACAATCATTCCATGTCTGCTTGTCTTACCATATCTGTTAAAACTAAGCCCGCTTCATTTCAACACAGTGAGGCTCCATGGAGTATACCCTCAGCCTCAACACTGGGAGGGGAGAGACAAGATGGTTTGCAGGGCAAGGATCATTTGCTCTTACCCACATCTGGCAGGAAGAGATCCATCAGTTCTGCCCATATCTGATTGGCAAGAACTAGTCACAGGGCCTAGCACGGCATGGGATGCTGGGGGATATCACTTAGTTGTGTACCCAGGAGTAAGAAACACGAGTGGCCTCACTGGGTAACTGCCTGGGCATTGGCAATCAAGTTTACTTTGTGTCATTTTTACTTCCTTTTTCAGATTTATTTTTAGTAAACAAATGTGAAAAAAGAGAAAGATTGAAATTTGAGTTTCGTGTCCTTAACTTTATCCAGCAGAAATGGCAATAGAGGAGAAAATCCAGCAATAGGCTTATATAACCAGGAGCTTCACCCAGCAGCGCTGGTTGTGAATGTAATTGTGATCACTAACACTTGTATAAACCCTGCTTTTTATAAAGCAACCCCCGATACTTTATACTACTCTTTACGGGGAGGAAAAAATAAATTTTCTCTTCATGAATTCATAGTGTCGGAGGCAGAAAGCGTAATTTTAATTCTAGTTCAGGCACTATAGGCATAAGCAGGTTAACTTCTAAAAGTTTGTAATTTAGCGTCCTGAAAGTTGGAATATATCTTCACTCTTGATGTAAATCTAGAAGTTGCTAGTTGGGGTGGGGTGTGCTTCCTCTGAGCCACTGGAGTCTTGAGAGGCCCAGAGAGTAAGGTGGGGGTGGGGGCTGGCTCAGTTAATGTTCTGGAATCCTGGCTGCTTTGAAACAGTGCTGCTGGAAGCTCCTGAAGGGAAAGGAGGAGAGAGGAAAAGCAGGAGAAACTTGGTATCTGCTCTTGGACAAAAATGTCTTGGCAGATGTCTTGGTGTTGAGGGAATGGTGCCACCTCTACCTCAATTCTCCCTCCTGAGCCCTGCGTGAGTGTGATGCCTGCATTGTTCAGTTCAGGTGTTCCACTGATTCTGACTACATCAAAAGTATACATGTAAATTCAGCCCATCTGTTTTCATGATTGTTAAACGCTGTCTCTTCTGACCACTATGTTATAACATTGTCTTGAAATTTTGCCTTTGTCAGAGCTGTTTCTGAATACATTTTGTGGTTTAGCTGGATGATGATGTAATGTTTTTAATGAACATTTAATTGAAATGGCATCTTTATAAAATGGCATCAACCTAGTTCTTTGGAATATTCTGAATAAGTTCCTTGATCATTTTGTCTGTTTAGAAAATGAGACATGCTTTTCTTATAAATTGTGGCTTTTCCCACAAATATTTTCAAAGAGATTTTTGCAGACAACATTTTCGGGCTGTTACTGCTAGTGTTGGAGAGCTCATGTGGTTTTGTCCCAGATGTTCACAGTAGGCTGGTTTAGTGACTATGTTTCCAGACCTAATTTGGCTAATCCTATGTTAATTATGTCTGTTCCTGAACCCCAAACAGATTTGATGACTGATAGGGGTCTGGAAGAACAGGCTCACCTGCTGCCCTGGATCAGGGGATCCTGGAGCCATACATAACACTGAATTGTCTCTAAGAGAGCATCTGGGACTGTGTTTCTGTCTCTCTCATTTTATGACACTTTTCATGCATGCCATAAGCACCATCATTATATTAGGTTTATATCACATGCAATCACAGATCATCTAAATGTGACTTAGTATTTTATCAAACCAAGCACATGGGGAACTTGTGTTACCTTTTCTGTTGTTGTTGTTGTTTACCCTGTAGAAATTGTCCCCTGGATTTCTGAGATGGGTAATGCCCTCCTCTCTCATCTCAGCCCTCACCAAGGGTGGACCTGATCTGGATTTGCAAAAGGCTAACTGATCTCAGTGTAGTTCCAGTAAATGCCAGCCCCTCTGATGCAATGGGGAGGCAAAGCCTTCTTAGCTTTCTCCTTGCTCTTTAGGCCTTTGTGTACCAATGATGGGTGTCTGCGAGGAAGAGCTTGGCTCTTGGAGAACACAGATTTGGTGAGATCACATCTCTCTGTATGCACTTTGGATGAATTTCTTTTATAGAGACCTTTTTTGGAGCCTATACATTTGACCCCTGCTGACCTCACCACTGTAGCCCCACCCCCACCTCATCAGCTCACCTTTCCACTTCCTCACCCAATACAAACTGGTTTTCTTTTTGCCTGAAGTGTTCTTTCCCCTCTCAACTGACCCCCACCCTGAATATCCATCTCTGCCTCCCATACTACTTTCTCTGAAATTATGCTCTTACCATGGTTTGCACAGACGGTGGATAAATACTGTTCCAAAGGCTGGCTTGGGGAACCCAACTATTCCAGGTTTGGAGTTTTGTCCCCCTTTGAAAAAATTCACTTGAGATTTTAAATATCTGACTAAAATAAAGACAGGAAAGACTCTCAACGTGGTAGAATTGTAACAGAGCTGTTAAGATTTCACTCAGTGGGAAGGAATATTTTGTCAGCAACCTGCTTTAGGAATACACTGGACAATCGAATGGGGTTTTTCCAGCCTGCATTAACAGCAAGCTGTAGCTTGGGAACACCTGCATGACAAACACTTTCTTAGGACTTCTTTTCTCCAGGAGTAGCTTATTGGCAGGTTTTAACAAGAAACGACACCCACAGGTGTTTGCCTCTAAAACAGTTGAAACAGAACCATCTAGTCCCTGGGGTTTCCCCACAGGGTGTGCAGGGTGATGACTGTGACTTGTCTGAAGGATGCTATCTTTTCAGAGGCTCTTGGCAAGTCCCAGGACCTCACCTTGGTTTGGGAGTTTCTCCTCCAAGGGAATAAACTATTTCCAGATGGTGTTAGCTTTGCCTAGGGAAGGAGATACTCTTTCCTAGGCTGAAAACTAAAGTGCAATGCTGAGTTACCTTTCCAAAACAAGGAACTAAAATGTTAGGCTTAGCCCATCTTCATTAAAGTTTAATGCTCAAATTACCTTATGTGTTAACATTTTATTGAATGCCAGTAGCATTCACTATCATGACAAGTTAGAAATTAACGCATTGTCGGCCGGGCGCCATGGCTCATGCCTGTAATCTCAGCACTTTGGGAGGCCGAGGCGGGTGGACCACCTGAGGTCAGGAGTTCGAGACCAGCTTGGCCAACGTGGTGAAACCCCGTCTCTGCTAAAAATACAAAAGTTAGCCAGGCATGGTGGTGGGCACCTGTAATCCCAGCTACCTGGGAAGCTGAGGCAGGAGAATCGCTTGAACCCGGGAGGCAGAGTTTGCAGCAAACTGAGATCGCGCCACTGCACTCCAGCCTGGGTGACAGAGTATGACTCTGTCTCAAAAAAAAAAAAAAAAAAAGGAAAGAAATTAATGCATTGTCAAACTCTAGAAGCTACATTTAGAAAACATCCTTTAGATTTCTCTGTTTCTGCTGTTCTACCAAATTGCCAGCCTCCCGTACATAGTCTTAAGTGTCCCCCTCCATGCAGGTGTTCTCTTCATAGGTTAACATTCAGTCCTGAATGATCCAAGAGTTTGTCTCATGTAAAGGCCATCCAGCTTCATGAATTGCGTTGCTCCATGCGAATGCCTCATGCTATTTGTTTTATTTTCTTTAAATTTTTTTTTTCTTTTTTAGAGACAAGGTCTCACTCTGTCACCCAGGCTGGAGTGCAGTGGCACGATCATAACCTCAAACTCTTGGGCTCAAGCAACCGTCCTTCCTCAGTTTCCTGAGTAGCTGGGGTAACAGGCACAAACCACCATGCCTGGCTTCTTCACATTGATTCTCCTTCCTGATTGCGTAGAGGACAGTATCCGACCCCATTGTCTCCTCCTCAGTCTGACGGGAGAGATGAGAACTCTCTCTGTTAGACATTCTCTCTTCAGTGTATGTTCTCTGTATTTACTCCATCTCCTCCTTTTTCTTCCCTCTGAGGCAGTGGTTCTCAACCAGGGTTGATTTTTGCCTCCCAGGGGACATTTGGCAATGTCTGCAGTTATATTTGGTTGTCACAACTAGGATGGGTGCTACTGGCATCTAGCGGGTGGACGCCAGAGATGCTACCAAGCAGTCTGCGATGCACAGGTCAGCCCCCAGACAAAGAATTATCTGGCCCAAAATGTCCGTAGTGCCAAATTTAATAAACTCTGGGCTAATGAAATGTCCACACCAACTCAGAATAAAAGGTCAGATCTCCAGGCGTTCCTGGCACTCCCGGAGTTGTTCGCTTTCTGTGCTTCCTTACGTGGTATAAAATTTCTGTCATATGAGTCTAATTTTCTGTCCACCGCAATTCTCTCCTGGATATTTCCTTTCCATTAGGTGTCAGTATTTCAAATGAGTACTGTTTAGTCTAATTATTTTTTTCTTTGAAATTATCTCCTGTCATTCTTAGGAGTCCATTTTTCTAACTCAGTTAATTAGTACAAACTCTGATTTACAAAATTTACAGTTTCTTGGCCGGGTGCAGTGGTGCATGCCTGTAATCCCAGCACTCTGGGAGGCCGAGGCAGGTGGAGCACCTGAGGTCAGGAGTTCACGGCCAGCCTGACTAACATGGTAAAGGCTGAGACAGGAGAATCGCTTGTACCTGGGAGGCGGAGGTTGCAGTGAGCCAAGATCATGCCATTGCACTCCAGCCTGGGCAACAAGAGAGAAACTCTGTCTCAGAAAAAAAAAAAAAAAAAAAAAAAAAATTTACAGTTTCTTACTAACCATGTGCCCTTGAACATATTTGACTTCTCTTTGCTGCACCAGGTTCCTCATGTGAAATATGCACATAATTATACTATTTCATGTAGTTGCTAAAGTATTAAAGGAGCTAGTATGTGTAAAGTGCTTAGAACTGCCTGTCATATAGTAAAGTGCTTATATAAGATATTTTTTAAACATAGAATTTCTTGGTCAGGTGCAGTGGCTGTAATTCCAGCACTTTGGGAGGCCGAGACAGGTGGATCACTTGAGGTCAGGAGTTCGAGACCAGTCTGGCCAATATGGTGAAACCCCGCCTCTACTAAAAATACCTCAAAAATTAACCGGGTATAGTGATGCACACCTGTAGTCCCAGCTACTCGGGAGGCTGAGGAAGGAGAATTGCTTGAACCCAGAAAGTGGAGGCTGCAGTGAGCTGAGATTGTGCCACTGCACTCCAGCCTGGTGACAGAGCAAGACTCTATCTGAAAAAAATATATATATATATAGAATTTCTTATAATGTCTAAAAATGTTGTTTATTGTGTGTATATCCGTAAAATATGAAACACATTCTATGTCCTCCCTATTAAACAAATGCTTTGTATGTTTTAGTCCCTGACTCAACCAGATTGGAAATATTGGTATTAGAAGAAAATTCAAAAAGTTGTCAAACCATGGCTACAAATTTTGATTTTCAGCTTAGTCTCCCATGCCTGCTAACCCTTTGTCTGATCAGAGTTTTCTCTAGGGCCCCTTAGGGCTAATGTAGGTGGGACTTCAAGCATATAGATCATTGCTCTTCTCAATTCAGATGGATTCATGAGAAGATGGGTTGAGATAGAGATGAGGAAAGACATCCTAAGCTATGTTGAGGAGGGAGAAGATCTGAGACTCTCAAGTTTCTGTTGTTAAATCCATGGGGCTGATTTAGCAGCTAAGAATATGGGCCTTAGCCTTTTAGAGTTCCCTATCTGATAGGAGCCTTAGAGATAACTCAGTTGTCATCATTTGCATCTGATATAAAAATCTCCATTTTATGGGTGGGGAATTGAGACTCAAAACCTAAAATTTTAAAAAACGAAATAATGGCAGAGCTGGAACAGAGAGCAGGGCTGCAATATGGTCTTGTAAGTCTCATTACTGGGACTGTCTCCACTAACCCTAGTTCCCTTCTCTCCACCTCATGTTTTCTTTGTTTTGTAATATGGTCATGTTTCATTGTTGTCTGTTCTTCCTCTCGTGAACTTAAAATATGAATCATTTGGTACCAAGTTTTCATATGTCTTCCTGTATTCATATGACCAGAACCAGTCTTCTCCATCCCAAACACCGCTGTTTACCTACATACTCCAGCCAAAAACTTTCTTGATTCCTCACATTCTTTTCTACCCTACATCCAAATCATAAGAAAATTTTGTTTGTTTGTTTGTTTGTTTTTATAAGAGACAGGGTCTTGCTCTGTCACCCAGGCTGGAGTGCAGTGGTGTGATCATAGCTCACTGCAGCTTCAACTTCCTGGGCTTAAGGAATCCTCCCACATAGCTGGAACTACAGGCATGCACCAGCATACCTGGCTAGTTTTAAAAAAATTTGTTCATAGAGATAGGGTTACCCAGGCTGGTCTCAAACTCCTGGGCTCAAGCAGTCCTCCTGCCTCAGCCTCCTAAGTGCTGGGATTGCAGGTGTGGGCCACTGTGCCTGGCCAAATGCTGTCATTTCCACCTTCAAAATATTTCCAAGTGGCTTCTGTCCAAGCCACTCTGGGCCTGCATTGTTCAATAGAGCTTTCTGTGAGGATGGAAATGTTCTATATCTGTACTGCCCAATACAGTAGCCATTAGCTGCATGTGGCTATTGTGAATTTAAAATGACTGAGGAACTGAAGTTTTTATAGCAGCTTTATTGAGCTATAACTTATATACCATCTAATTCATTGAAAGTATGCAATTCTATGGTTTTTAACATATTCACAGAGTTGTACAGCCATCATCACAATACATTATAGAACATTTGTATCACCCCCAAAAGGAACCTTATATTCATTAAGAATCACTCCTGGCCGGGCACGGTGTCTCACGCCTGTAATCCCAGCACTTTGGGAGGCTAAGGCAGGTGGATCACCTGAGGTCAGGAGTTCGAGACCAGCCTGACCAACATGATGAAACCCCGTCTCTACTAAAAATACAAAAATCAGCTGGGTGTGGTGGCGCATGCCTGTAATCCCAGCTACTTGGGAGGCTGAAGCAAGAGAATCGCTTGAACCCAGGAGGCAGAGATTGCAGTGAGCAGAGATTAAGCCATTGCACTCCAGCCTGGGCGACAGAGTGAGACTCCATCTCAAAAAAAAAAAAAAGAGTCACTCCCCATTTCTGCCAAGCACCTCCAGTACCTGGAAACCACTGATCTACTCTCTGTCTCTGTAGATGTGCCCATTTCTGCACATTCCATAGAGATGGACTATGTGGCCTTTGGTGTCTGGCTTCTTCACTTAGCATAAGGTTTTCAAGGTTCATCCATGTTGTAGCATGTATCAGTACTTCATTCCTTTTTATTGCCTAATAATGGTGTTCTATCATATTGATATACCACATTTTACTTACCAGTTCACAGTTGATGGATATTTGGGTTATAAATAGGCTATTGTGAATAATGAATAATGCTATTCATTATTTTAAGCTATTATGAATAATTATAATAATGGTGCTATAGCTTTTAAGTACAAGGCTTTGTGGGTTTCATTCATATGTTTTCATTTCTCTTGGGTATGTACCTAGGAGTACAATGGCTAGGTCACATGGTAACTATACATAACTCTTTGAGGAACTGCCTCACAGTTTTCCAGGGTTTGCACCGTTTTACTTTCCCACCAGTAGTGTATGAAAGATCTAATTTCTCCACATCTTGTTATTGTCTGTTTTTTTGTAGGCACCCCCGTGGGTGTTAAGTGGTATCTCATTGCAGTTTTGATTTTATATTTCTTTGATGGCTAATGATATTGTGCTGTTCTTCATGCACTTACTGGCCATTTTGATATCTTCTTTGCAAAACTGTCTATTCAGATCCTTTGCCTATTTTTAAATTTTTTGGGTGGCCTTTTTACTGTTGAGTTGTAAGAGCTCTTTGTGTATTTTGGATACAGGTTTCAGATACATAATTTGCAAGTACTTTTTTCCATTTTTCAGGTTGTCTTTTTACTTTCCTGGTGTTGTCCTTTGAAGCACAAGAGTTTCTAATTTTGAAGAAGTCCAGTTCATCTACATTTTTCTTTCCTCACTGTGCTTTTGGTGCCATATCTAAGAAACCATTGCCAGATCCAAGGTCATAAAGATTCATCGCTATGTTTTATCATAAGAGTTTTATAGTTTTACAACTCAAAAACAAAAAGTGAAATACTGCATGGTCTCACTTGTAAGTGGTAGCTAAGTAACGTGTACACATGGACATGAAGTGTGGCACGATAGACACTGGAGACTCAGAAGGGTGAGAGGGTGGGAAGGGAAAGGGTGATGAGAAATTCTTTAATAGATACAATGCACATCGTTCAGGTGAAGGAGACACGAAAAGCCTAGACTTCACTCCCATATATTCATGTAACAAAATCACACTTGCACCTCTTAAATTTACATCAATTAAAAATGATTTTATAGTTTTGTTTCTATGATCCATTTTTTAAATTTTTTATTGTGTTAAAAACAACATCTTTTCCATTTTAACATTTTAAGCATACAATTCAGAGACATTAATTACAGAATGTTATGCAACCATCACCACTATGTTTTTCCCAAAAATTTTCATCACCCCAAACTGAAACTCTGTGCTTATTAAGCAATAACTCCTCCTTCTCCCCTTCCTCCCCAGCCCCAGGTAGGAATGAAGGTCTTATTATATTTTATTTTAATTAAGTTAAATGTAAACAACTAAATGCAGCTGGTGATTACCATATTGGGCTGCACAGTTATAACACGACTAGTGTCATCCTCTTAGATAGACTGCTACAATCATTTCTAAGCTGGCTTTGCATTTATTATTACCCCATTTATGGTTATCTATGGTCCATTCTCCCATAAAAGCTGGACTATTCCTTTAAGAATGTAACTTATTCCATTTCATTCCCAGCTCTGAATCTTCCAGTGGTTACCTATTACAATTAACAAAGCAATCCAAGCTCTTTGCTGTGGTCCACATTTGTCTGCCCCTCTGACTGTCTGCATTCTCCTTTTCCTTCTCCCAGTGCCTGAAGCCCCACTGGTCTTCATAATGATCCTTGAGCTCATCAAGTGCTGTCTGCATTCAGACTCTGCACAGTTTCTCTTCTCTGTCTAGAACACTCACCCTGTAGATCCCCATTTAACTCTCTCCCTTGTACCATTCAGATCTGCTCACATGTCACCTCTTCAGAAAGATTGTTCCAGAGCTCCCTATCTAAAATAGCGATGCTATTACTCTACCTTATAGCTCCTGTGTTTTATTCTTGTTTTTTATTAAGACAGGGTCTTACACTGTCACCCAGGCTGGAGTGCACTGTTGCAGTCATGGCTCACTGCAGCCTCAAACTCCAGAGCTCAGGCAATCCTCCCACCTCAAGCCTCCCAAGTAGCTGGGACCACAGGCGAGCACCACCACACTTAGCTAATATATTTCTTTTCTTTTCTTTTTTTTTTTCTTGAGGCAGAGTCTCACTCTGTTGCCCAGGCTGGAGTGCAGTGGCATGATCACTCACTGCAACCTTCACCTCCCAGGTTCAAGTGATTCTCCTGCCTCAGCCTCCTGAGTAGCTGGCAATTCAGGCAGGTGCCACCACGCCCAGTTAATTTTTGTATTTTTAGTAGAGACAGGGTTTCACCACGTTGGCCAGGCTGGTCTTGAACTCCTGACCTCAGGCGATCCACCCGCCTCGGCCTTCCAAAGTGCTGGGATTACAGGTGTGAGCCACCGCACCCAGCACCTAATGTATTTCTTCATAGCACTTATTACACCTGACATTTTATTGTGTATCTGTTTAAGGTTTTATGTCCTGTCTCCTCACTAGACCGCAAGCTGTATAAAAACAGGGACCTTCTCTTCCCAGTTTTCATAATAGTGCCTGGCATAAAATAGGCTGTAAGTAAATATTTGTTGAGTACATAAAAGAAGAATCGTATTCGTTTCAAGGCTATAATCTATGTTAGAATCAAAGAGATGGTCTCCATACTAAACTGAAGTATTTCTTCATTGAGGCAGGCATTTAAAAGTGTTGCACCTGTTAGTAAAACAGTCTTGAGGCCAGTTCCTGAAAAGTGAACTCCTACAGTTTTGAGTAACTATTTGCTAATACATCAGCATGTTGCCTTCTTGGGATTAATTCAGCCTTTCTTTTACTTTTTTAACTTGCTCCCTTCCTTCCCTTTTAATGAAGCCATGCCTAAGCTCCAGTCTGTCCTTGTCCCCTCTCTCTTAAGCTTCGAGACCATTCCTTTTTAAGTCAGTGGCCATGTCTCGCCCCGTTCTCCTGGTATAACTCTTACTTTACCCAGCAGCAGGGCCTCCGTTTAGTGCAGCCCGTGATGTTGCTTTCCTGGTTCATCTTCCCTTATCCACAGATTTACCTGGCTGGAATCAGGAGACTGTGTGTGCCTAGGGGCTGGATTCAGGGACCCATGCTTCCCCAGTTCCACTTATGACTCCATCATTATGCTGTTTTAGGAAAATAAATAGATATTGATTCTCTAATAAGAGTGGGATTGTTCAACAAGCATTGTGGGCAAGAGACCAGGACTGAGTATAAAAAAAGAATAAAACCAAATGCCACATGTTGTCTCTTATAAGTCAGAACTCAACATTAAGTACACATGAACATAAAGAAGAGAACAATAGATGCTGGAGAACTTGACAAGAGAGGGAGAGAGGAAAGGCTTGAAAAACTACCCATTGGGAGGCCAGGCACGGTGGCTCACGCCTGTAATCCCAGCACTTTGGGAGGCTGAGGGGGGTGGATCATGAGGTCAGGAGTTCGAGACCAGCCTGGTTAAGATAGTGAAACCCTGTCTCTACTAAAAATACAAAAATTAGCCAGGCATGGTGGCGGGCACCTGTAATCCCAGCTACTTGGGAGGCCGAGGCAGAGAATTGCTTGAATCCGGGAGGCAGAGGTTGCAGTGACCCGAGATTGTGCCACTGCACTCCAGGCTGGGCGACAGACTGAGACTCTGTCTCAAAAAAAAATAAAATAAAATAAAACACTACCCGTTGGGTACTATGCTCACTACCTGGGTGTCGGAGTCATTTGTACTCCAGACCTCAGCATCACACAGTATACCTTTGTAACAAACCTGCACACGTACCCCCAAATCTAAAACAAAAGTTGAAAGAAGTTGAAAGAAATAAGAATAAAGGAAGGTTGGCAGTGTCATCCAAGGAAACTAAGCCTGATGTTAAAATAGGCTCTGACCACTCAGGATAAAAAAGACTTCTCTGTGCAGGTGTAGCGGAGATGATGAAACAACTCTATTAGCATTCTGCCTTAGTGGTTGTTATAGACATTGTCATAGCCATCCTTGAAAAGAAAAAAAAAAAAAAGGAAAATATAGGAAAACTGAGGCTTCAAATCATTCTTGTACTTTCTAAACTTCTGTCATTGGAGTGCTTGCGTTCCCCCAGGTGATAGACTCCAGAAGCTCATACAGTTGCAAATGAGAACATGAGTAGTAAATACCCCCAAAATTCTTTCCAAGTTCAGTCATTATGAATTGATTTAATATGCATGTAGTTATCTTTTTATTGGTCCATAATTCCAATTTAGCAAAAATTAAAGACGAATCATAAAGGAACACCTGGAAAAAGCCCCAACATTGATGGCACTTAATAAAGATAGATGAATATGTTCTTATTCCTTTTTTTAAAACAAACTGGACAGAGATAAATTTGAATGTTTACAAAAATGTAAATTTCAATGCAGGTCAAGCGTTCGGTTCGTTGGTTTTTTGGAAGCTTGACTTTATTTGCTTCATTTAGAGAGAATATAAGATGAAAAAGTTCATCATTAGAAAGAGAAGTAAGCATTAGAGTCACAGGATGGGATTTTGGAATACTCTGTGAGTTGATTGATGTTCCTAAAGTTCCCTGTTTAATGCTCCGAGTTAAATAGGTGGCCATGCTCAGCTCCTTGGATGTTAATAGTAACTTCTTTGTTTTTCAGATACTGTGTTGACAAGTGGTCATGCTACCGACTATTTATTTGTTGGAAATATTGTTTACACAGTAAGTTTATCTCTGTTTATTAAGCCATTCTTAAACAGCTTATGTGTGGCTTGCACTTCTCTAAACCCTTAAAAAGGGCCTTCCTCATTATTATTATTTATTTCAAATCTTCAAAATGTATTTTATATATCCTTCAAAGTTCAGAATGGTTGTGAAATGCTTACATCATCGTTTCTGAAGTTTATGCCGAGTCAAGGTTTCTGGACAGGTGGTTAACAGATTTCCCCATTCTTCAAACGACCATTTTACACCTACCTGCAAAGGAAAACAACACTCAGGAAGGTGGTATCTCCCAAGCAAAGAAAAGGGCAAAACTATTATTTATGAGAAAGACTGTTACTAGAATGAAAGCTCTTCTGGAAGTGAATCTGCCTGTATGTCCCCTGAAAATAACCCTTAGAGAATTAGCTACCGACATGGCTCATACTTTCAAACCGGAGCTGTCTTGGAGAAGGTAGCTCTGGAGTGGAGAAATGGGATTTCTCACGGCAAGTGAAAATAACTCATTGAGAATAATGTGTTTCCAAACTGTTTTTTATTTTCACAGTATGTTGTTGTTACTGTTTGCCTGAAAGCTGGTTTGGAGACCACAGCTTGGACTAAAGTAAGTTTTCTCTAGAATTGTTTCTCTGTTCAGTATAGATATTTTTCATGCTAGGATTTCTTTTTAAGCCTTGGGGAAACAACATGCAATATCTGGCTATCTTCTTTCAGATTTTCTATGTAAAAATTGTGGTTTGATCTTGATCAGGGTAAATTTGCAATCCAGAGTCTCTTGGTGATTCATTTGCTTGGCACATAATACAGCTCTAAGCTATTAACAGTCATCTCACTTCAAATGTATTTGCTCATTGTAAAAACAAAAACCATATTATGCACACACATATATGGAAAATATAGAAGGACAAAAAACATTTAATGTCCATAATTTTACCACCAAGAGACAGTCACTGTTAATGCTTTCCTGTGGAACCTTCCAGATTTCGTTCTATGTCTG
Source organism: Pongo pygmaeus (assembly GCF_028885625.2). Classification (NCBI taxonomy): domain Eukaryota; kingdom Metazoa; phylum Chordata; class Mammalia; order Primates; family Hominidae; genus Pongo; species Pongo pygmaeus. Next base: position 34,343,572 of record NC_072387.2, read on the forward strand.
CATGTGTGTGTATTTTTTAATAAGATGATGCATTATAAAACATAAGACTTTGTAATTCCTTTTAATTTAAAGATATATTAGGCACATTTTCTGTGACTTAAAATACAATTCAACAAAGTTATTGTTCTTGATTAAAGAGTATTACGTTTTACAGATGTCCCACCATTTACTTCATCACTGTCTTATTTTAGACATTTTGGTTATTTCCAGCATTTAAAGATTATAACTAAAGCTTCATGTGTGTCTCTCACAGTGTCATGACCTGGCTGCTGTTTAAATGCTCTGCTAAGAAAAATGGGGATGGGGTGGAAGGTCAGCGAGGAATCAGGGAATCCCCTAAGAGACAGTGGCAATTAATCCAGGTCAGAGGTGATGATGACTTCGCTTAGGATGTTAGAGGAGGAGGTAGTGAGAAGTGGTCGGAGTCTGGATTCATTTTATCTTTCTAAAAGCTAACAGAGCTTGCACATGGATTAGATTGTGGGGTGTGAAGAGGGAAAGATGTCAAGGATCATCACATTAAGAGGACAAAGAAGAAAAAATGAACAACTCAGTAGATGCTTAAAGGGGCATTGTTAAGAGGCAATATCCATTTCAGATTTAAAAATAAAAAACTCTTGGCTAAAGGAATGGAACAATCAAAGTCTTGAAATGATAAATAAAAACATCTTATTTATTTTGTCTGTTCAGCCACTCTGTTACCAGATTAATGAGTCCTTGTTGTATACAGCCGCAGGTTGGAGCAAACACTTGCTATGAACTGAGAGGGGCCCGCTGTTACTATGGGAGAAATCTTAGAGTAAGGTCACCTGTGACAGCAAAGCACCTTCATCTTCAGGGTACTTTAGGGCCATTCATTACTTGAATTCATTGTTAAAAATTCTGAGACATGGGAATTAGAAAGATTGAACTTCCCATTAACTGGTGAGTCATCAAAGTCTTTCCATAAGGAAAGGTAGCTTGGATGCAAGGATTCTGCTGCAAGTGGAGTTGGGGTGAATCTGCCAGGCTGGTCGAGAAGCCTGTCTGAGTGTCCATTTCCCTTTGCAGTTCAGTCATCTGGCTGTCTGGGGAAGCATGCTGACCTGGCTGGTGTTTTTTGGCATCTACTCGACCATCTGGCCCACCATTCCCATTGCTCCAGATATGAGAGGACAGGTAAGTACTCCTGATTGGGAGTGTGTCTTCTGTGTCTTGTGACAGCAATGTTTCTCCGTGGGTGGGTGAGCAGGCACTGTATGTCTTACAACCACGATGAGCTTCAGGAGAGGCTTGTCCTACCCTCTTCCATCAGAATCTATCAGGAGATAAACCAAACCAAAGCACCTGGAAGAGGTCATCCAGTCCACAGAAAAGGCATTTGAAGTTTCAAGTATTATGAAAACTGTCAACTTAAATCCTCCGGCTTATTGGCATGCCCACATTTCCATAATAAATTATGTGTTAATTACACACAGTACCAATATGTACAGATGGAAAACTGGAGCTATTTTGAATGGTTCCTAATCCATTGATTATGTCGATTACAGTTTTGGTGTTGTACTCTGGTTTGTTGTTATACTCTGCTGGGTCACCTGTGACAGATGAATCTAACAGCTCTATGAACCAGAGCATTGATAAACCAGAATCTCTCATTATTCATCTCTTTGAACTAGAGAGGCTGAGATTAAAGACCTTTATACTCATTTGAATTTTTTTATTTTTTCCTTCGTATTATCTTTGTCCAGTGCATAAGATTGAGCCGTCAACAGTGACAAACTGTATCCTAGAATCCCACAGTATCAGGTGTGAAGAGGAATGAGCTGACAGTCCTCTGGTATACACCTCCTCAGTTTACCAAGGAAGCTGTGCAGGCCCAGGTCTTCAAGCCCACCCCACAGACCCCACTCTGGGGTTGCCCACGTCCAGCACTGCCCTTAGACCCCAAGAAGCTGCTGGGCCCTGCACTTTAGGGGCCTCTGCTCTGGCCTTCTGTGGCTGGGTGTGTTCCTTGGTAGGGAGTGAAAAGCTACGATGCACAGAGTCTGTCTTCCCACTTGTAATCTATTCTCTGGGCTCCCAGGACCTCTTGTTGCCTTCCCAAGCAGCCAAAGGCCTACTGCCCAGGCCTGCCTGGTCCTCTCTCCATATCCAGGCCAGTGTGTACACTGGGCCAAAGGGGCAGCTATTTGCAAGGGTGTGCACTGAGTAGATGATGTTTGCACCGATGTTCCCGCCCACATTTGCAGGATGCTCGTGCAGGGGCACAGAACAGGGTAGGAAGAGAACTGTGGGTCAGGCTTCCATTGGTGTTCCTGCCCCAGGATACATACTTTAGGCCCAGGCCTGTTCATGGCACACCTGGCTGCTATCTCTGCCTTACTTACTCCGTAGAAATGGACAAAACCTCCTGGGTCCATCCAAGTCTGGACCATGTCTAGCAGCTGTTTCTCGTGAGATAGCCCAGAGTAGCATTACTTGCCATTTCACCTGGTAGCTCTGTCAGCTAATAGCCCAGGTCGTCCGAGACCTCCACTGAGTGTCGGTGCTGAGTGGGATGGACATGTCCTATAGGAGTGGGCTTGCATATCCTCTAGTGCATCTTTGCTTTCTGTAAGGAAAGAGGACAAACATATAACATGCTTTTCAGTTTTTTTCCAAATCCAGACGGTAGAGGAAATAAGAGGGCGGTCAGTGAACCCAGAAGACTGTTGTGTAGCAAAATGAGCATTTTCCAACAAAGATATTTTGTGTTTAAATAAATCAGTTCTATTTTAAAGCAATGTGATTGATCCCCACAAAAAGCAAACCAAGGAAAGTATCCGCTACTAGACAACAATCCTTTGGTAAGGCATTGGTGCTTAGAATATCCACTTTGTGTTCTCTTCCTTCTGGTTCAGGATGGATCTGCTGTGATGAATATTTCATTTGGGGAATTTTGTGGTGATGGACAATAGATGGGGCTTCGGCCGATGGCCATAGACAGTGTTCTAAATTAGAGAGTGACAGCTGACAGACAGGATGGGGTCGCTTGGCGTGTGATTGACAGACAAAGCCCATTCCTTTGAAAGCCCCTCTTGTGTCCTAGACAGAGAGCTGTGCCAGGGAACCACATGTACTTCAGTAACTCCAAATGTGCGTGAATTAGGCTGCTTGCCAACTCTTACTCCCATCGAGATACCGACTTTCCAACTGCAGAAGGACCAGGCTGATCGTGCAGCTACGAAGGTGCCGATATTTTCACTGTACCAGTCACATAAGCATGATGGTCTATATGGTTATAAGGCTCAGATTAATGGTGACATTCACATATTTAAGGACTCTTCCATCAGAAATTTAGTGAGCTGTTTCTACCATCCAAAAGCAAAGAAGTGATCATATTCAACCACATTGCACTTTTCTGTAAAAGCTTATTTTTATTTGAAACATGTCATTTTAATCACTTTACTGGTTGGTTCCCATGAAGCAGATGATAATGATGTGAAACAGATGATAGCTGGGTGAAACTGAGGTTTTCATTAAGCAGTACATGAGAGGATTAGTGTGGTTCTCTAGTGGCCGGACTTCCGAGTAGGTACTCTGCTGTCTGAGTCTAAAGAACTGTGTATCATCTCTAGTCTTCCTCCAGGGCAGGGGGCTCCTGAGTGGGTAAAGGCGGCCAGGAAGTGTGTAACTTTAGTGTCACAGCCAATTTTACACTGTTTCACCTGCAGTCTGCCACTCTGTATTTTGACTCAGCGCTTTGTTCATTCTTTGAAAAATGGCAGGGAAGTATTACAAAACATTTTTTTAAACACTTTTGAAGGATTGCTTGGGTGGATAGTGGCTTACACTAGCCTGAAGTCTCAGAAAGGCTTCCTGCTGGCTCAGAAGGACTTATATGCTGTCATAAAAAAGAGGAACTGGGTTCAGGTGTAGTCAGTAAAAGGAATTGGCTCTTTTGGGGAATTACTAAAAACATGCCCATGCCCTGTTCATTCCTGGGTGTCTAGGTTGGTAACTGCTTAGGAGTAAAGGGTATTCTAGGAAAAGGCCACTTTTTAAAATAACTGTTTGAAGAATGCTTCTAGTGATTTTTATAAACCACTTTTTATAGTTCACTAAACAGTAGGTTTTTGGCCATTGAACCTGGTTATGTGAAGTTCTAGAATTAAACTAGTGCCTAATAGCAAATGGCATTTCTCACTCAGAAGCCAGAAAGAGATTTGACACACAAAACATTCTGTCTATTCATAACATCTTCAGCCATTGAAAAGATGCATTGTTTCTGCCGGGGGTTTCCTAAACTAATTTGATTAAATATTTCTTTGTCTTGTCCATTATATTTGGAGTTTTTCTCACGGGGGAGAATACGGGTTTTCCCTTGAGGGCAAAGGAAAGGAAGGGCTATAGAATTGAATTATTCTACACTATCAAAGAGTCTTTATCTTCCCTAAATCACCTCATGATATGGTATGTGAAACGCAGCCAGACAACATGTCAGGAAGTCCCAGTGGAAGTTTCTGAAATCAAAGAAGTCATCTCCATCCTTCCCCTCCTGAAAATACGCCACATTTGTGGGATTTTAAGGGGCATCCTGTTTTCCCATTTTTCTCTTTTGAAGCTTGGATTTATAGTAATAAAAACTTAGGCTGTGTCTATCCTGGGGAATGCCAGTCCTCAGCTATGGAAAATACGTGATGATGTTTTTTCCGTAGGGGACCAGGTGTTTTTCTTTTCCCCAGCAGCATAACTATGAGATAGAATGGGTCTCCAAAGCAAATACTTGAAGGTGGAAAATGACAAAAACCCCTTAGCTCACTGCCTTCCCCAAAGTTGCCTGCTGAAGTAGAGCTTTGCACTGGAAAGATGAGGGAAACTTGATCCTAGACCAGGTCAGGAAATGTGTTTCTGTTTTCTTCATGCATTTCCCAGCACTTCTGACTTTAGTCGTGCTGGAGGGAATGCCATCTTACTTGACCTCTGTTCAAAAGTCCAGAGACCTGGCTCTATTCATGCCCCAGCTATGATAGTTATGTAACCATTGGCAAATCATTTTACTTGCATTAATCTCCTAATCAGCAAAGTCAGAATAATGCCACCCACCCTAATTACTTTAGAGGATTGTCATGAAGATATAATAGGCTAACCTGTGGGAAATCTAAAACATGGATGCTCTTCTTTTTCCTGGAGTGATGAATTGTTTTTGAACCTTCATCAATAAGAATATTGCTGTGATTTAAACTCCAAATTCTTTTAGCCAAAGAATTTGAACATTTTATAGGTTCTAAATGGGATGTTTTTCAGTAAGGTCTATTGACCACCTGCATCCAAATCATCTGGGTTGCTTGTCAAAATGACAACCCCCATCCCCCAAAAATATGCGCAGGCAATCACATACACACACAGAGACACACAATGCACACACACACAGAGACACACACACAGACACACATATACACAGACACACATAGTGAATTGCAAACTCTGGGTGTGGAGCCCCAGCATGTGAGCTTCAGCAAATCTCCAAGTGATTCTTCCCTTTAAAGTTTGAGAACCGCTGCTTTAAAACACCTAAAATATGACACTATTAGAATGTTTTAGCTCTTGCTGGGTGTTACAGGAGAAGATGGTACACTGAAGATACAGCTGAGTGATTGCTCATGTTAAGTGGTTACGTAGGACGCCAGCTGGTGACGGTGACCGCCGTAAGGGCAGCTAGCTTTCAAAATAGGGAATTACACCACAAGACATGAAATCGTTAACCATGGAAAAATTCTCCTTACTAACTTTTGCTGCTTTTCCTTTAAAGTTCTTTTCATTGCTGGTAAGAGAGGGGAGAAAACCTTTTGACTTCAAAGCATACAATCTGCAACTCTGCCTGCAGTGCCAAGCTCCTGACTCCAGCCAGCTTCTGGAATAGGACAGGCTTTTTTTTTTTTTTTTCCATTCTAAATACAGGGATGGGTTTACTCTTGAGTTTTATGTACACACTTGTGTACACACAATGCAAATCCCAGTGGACTATAAGTAAACGGAGGGAGGAATGGTTCTGTCATCAGTGAATCCGTGATTAATTCCTCATCTTCTCCAATTGTCTCCCCTGGATTTAGCAGGCCTAGGTATGTTCCACATGAAATTTGCAAAGACTGATGTTTGTTTTCCAGTTGTATGTGCTCTAGGAGGTAAGCTGAGAAGTTGGGGCGATGTCAAGTAGGTGGCCATCTTTGCTCAGCTACCATTCCAGGATGTCTGTGAAGGATGGGAGCTTAACGGTAGGAATCCACCTGAGGGTCAGGAGAGGACCTGTTTTCAGGTTAAGGTCTGTGGTGTGGGGCATGTTTGGTTGTCCCACATCCATCCTCCTTCACCCTTTCCTAAGGGTGCCCGGTGTGTATTCACTGATGTGCTGTGACTTCCACCCCTAAGTCCAGGGGAAAGCTTCATCCCATCCCCCCTGCCACAGTGAGGGGGTCAGGAAGCCTGAAGGAGACACGGGGAGACACTTGCTGGGGGCTTCCAGGACAGCAGCGAGTTTGCTCCTAAAACAAATCCATGAAAGAGCTGGCTTTCCCATCTGAACCACGTGGTTGCTGCTGTGATGCTGGGAATGGTTCAGCTACAGGAGGAAAACCACCCTCAGAATCCTACTACAGCCCGAAAGATAGACTAGGAAGACAAAAAACAAAAACAGAAGTCTCTTTTTTTATTGTTTTATTATTTTTTATTTGACAAGTAAAGGACTCCAAAAGTCTCTATGCGATTGTTGAGACACTGTATGAAGCCAGCCTCGAAGCCCATCCCAGGTGGGGCGCTCAGTGAGAATATCCTGTGTGCTGCCCGGCCTTGTGGGTAGCCCCTGCCAAGGAATCGTCTCTTCACCCAAGTGCAGGTGTTGGGATGTTCCCTTAGCTTCCTCAGCCAAGGAAATAAACGCTTTTTAAAAACAAGCTTAGGACTTTAGCATATTTAAACTGTTTTATTATACTCAAAGTTACAGATTGGTTTAAGGAGCTGGTAAAAATTACTTGAGCATTGCAATGATTAGTTTTTTAGATAACATGCCAGAAAACACCAAATGAGCATATCTTAAGCTTACTGGAATTAATCTTTAATGCAATATTGAATAGACTCAGTCCAGTTTTCCTCAAGTATCGTATTTTAGAAGCCCGTGGCATGGCTGGTAAGGAGCGGTCAGCCTCGTCAAGGAGGAAGTCCTATCAGCAGAGACTCGCCTTTCGGTTTGGAATAACATTGTGACATCTATTTGTACAGTTTTCTTGAGTGTTGAAATTGGCCCAATTATTCATTGAAGTCCAATTCACATTCTGGCTTTTCAACTCGTACATTTTGTGGAATACTGAGACTCGTTTGCAAGAAGTAACACACTGTGTTTCTGGATGACATTCTTATCTGAATGCAAAGCACAATGAGCGAAGTTAAGACAGTACCGACTTCCTGGCTTCTGCTGCACCTGTGACTGTTGTCGCCTGCACCCCAGGGTCCCCCGTCCATGTGCATTTCCTTCCTAGAAGGCTCCCAACACCAGTCCCTTTCTGAGGCAATCCCTAGAACCAAAAACAAAACTATAGAAACAACAACAAAAGCACTTTGGGAGGCCCAGGGGGGCGGATCACAAGGTCAGGAGATCGAGACCACCCTGGCTAACACAGTGAAACCCCATCTCTACTAAAAATGGAAAAAATTAGCTGGGCATGGTGGCGGGCGCCTGTAGTCCCAGCTATTCGGGAGGCTGAGGCAGGAGAATGGCGTGAACCCAGGAGGCGGAACTTGCAGTGAGCTGAGATTGCGCCACTGCACTCCAGCCTGGGCGACAGAGCGAGACTCCGCCTCAAAAAAAAAAAAAAAAAACCTTTTCATTGGTAACAAAGAAAAATCAGAAACATTCAGTTGAGCAGTGCTAGCTAGGTGAGTTCCTACAGCCTGTAAATATTTGGGTTCTAAAATCAGAAAACTCAGGCATCCATCAGACAACAGTTCTGTCAGAATTGGCTTTTGTCATGGTTACACATAATGCCAACTTGTTTTTGTTTTTCTCCTCCTAGTTAAAAACGAAGGAGAAAGTATTTTTTTTTTTAAGTTGGAAGCTCCTTAAAGTGGTTTCAGATTCTTTCTACAGGCGGTGATGGGAACAGAACTCCCATTATCCTAATTGCCTCTGGATTCTCTGGAATCCTCCTGGATTAAAGTGACCCGAATATGATTTCTTTCCTATTTAGTGTAAATTGTAACTGTGAAAGTAGGATTTGAACTAAATTAAGCTAATGCCTAAGACATTTATGAAGCTAATTCTATTGTCTGTAATATCCATACTTGCGTTATTTCTGAGCTTGTTTTTCAGGTATATGAAGGAGATAATATCTATCTTAGGATTTAATAGGGAAATTAAGGAAAATAAGACATGTCAGTAACCGTAGGTAATGTTTATTGAACAATTGAAATGGGAAAAGTTCTCTTGTCCCCCTGGCAGGGCGTGTGACAGGGGTGTGGCTTGCTTCTTCAGCGCCCTGCTGCTCAAACCTGTAGGGGAGCATACAGATGGGCAGGCTGTGGGGCTCCGACACCACAGCAGTGTCTAGGGGTGAATGTTTACAGCTCCTGAACCCCAGTGGGCATGTGTTACAGGGTACTCTTTTAGTTTAGCTGTCCGTAGGCAGCTTGTGTTAACCAGCTCAATTAGACCCTCTACTTTGTCACAAGGATAGAGGGCTTTGTGTATCCCGGGTTCTTGCCTTGGTGTACCGGAAGAATCGGATCACACGTGGGCTTGGAGAATGAGTGCAAGGTGTTATTGAGTGGAAGTAGCACTCAGCAGATGGGGGAGCCAGAAGGGAGATGGCTTTTCCCTGGAGTTGAGCCACTTGGCAGCCCGGCTGTCCACCAATTGTTCTGGCCAAACTCTGTGTCATTCTGGTGATAGGTGGCCTGACGGCACGCTGGTGCCTGTTCGTGCATTCCTCTAGACATCCGGCTGCCCAGTATTCCTCTGCTGATGTGTTCCTCTCAACGTCCAGCCACCTCTGTGTCTGCTGGCTAGGGTCTCGGTTTTTTTTATAGGCACAGGATAGGGGTGTGGCAGGTCAGGGTGGTCTTGGGAAATGCAACATTTGGGCAGGAAAATAAAAATGCCTGTCCTCACCTAGGTCCCTGGACACAGGCCTGGGGGTGGAGCCCTAGCCAGAGACCATGCCCTTCCCCCATTCTGTATCATTTAAAGGGACCACTCCCTTCCCTTCCCAGCACTTCCCTTCCATATCACAATTACTACATATCAGACAAAACATATTCATGAAAATATGTTTAATATATGCAATTACATGTGTAATGAAGTAAGCGTCAGCTCATTCAGTAATCTGCAACCACATGAGGAAACTGAGGCTTAGAGAGAAAGGATCAGTCTCTTGGCCAGGCAGGGAGTGGAGTGGCTGGGATTCTTCTGGAGTTGGTTGGACTCCAGGCTGGGTCTTCTCACTTTGTGACTGTGGAAAGCAGCTACAGTGATGATGAACCAGGTGTTTGAGAAATGTTGCTCAATTCTCCTTAACCTTTTGCTTTTAATAAATTTTATCTGAAGTGACTTACCCTGCAATGCAATAGAATTTTTAAAATATGAATGTTAGAAGGAATAAGCAGACTGTTTGAGCTGCAATCTTCTGTCCACGAGCCCAATCTTTTTTAAAGTAAAGCAGGTTTCAAACAACAGGATTTATTTTTTACGTTCATTATAGAAAGCCCTCATTTTTTTAGTCCTTGTCCTCCCTTCCCCCGTATACAATTTCCTCCATTTTGGCAGTTTATTTTCTTTTTGGCCTCTCATTTCAAGGATGCTGTGTGTTAATTAGAGGCCCCGCAGCTTTGATTGTGAGTGGGTTTTTTTTTTTCTTCAGAGGTTTTGTTGTGGTGTTGGCATTTGTCATTCATTCTGATGTTAATTTTTAAAATATCTGTCAGCAAATTAAAGTACACATTACATGCTGATTTTGTTTGTTTGTAATATTTATGCTCAGTGGTCACAGTGTACGTCTGATGTGGTTTTGAACTTTTCCTTTCTTGAAACATGTGGAAATGTGTATGTGGGCCACTCTTGTTAAGAGTCTGCACAGAGGTTTTCTTCTCCAACATCTGCAGAGGGAGGTGGCCTTGTCTGATGACTGGGGATTATCATCATCACAGTTCCCCCACCCAGAGATGGCAGGGATCTTCAGGTTTATCCTATTTAAAAGGTATAAAAGTGCCAGAGAAAGGCCACCAAGTCCGGTTATGCAAGAAAACATGACCACGGTAGGTTAGAGAAGAGAGAAAAGAGAAGCATAGCATGCTATTAGGCGTGCACCAAGATGTTTCTGTTTCATATAAATGATGATGCAAAAGCTATTGTGGACAGCATCTGAGAGGCCCAAAATACTGAACAGACTTAAAGTAGGGGAGATTTTCAGTGACTATTGCTTACATTGTCAGTATAACATATCGAAGCATCCACTAAGTAAATTGGATGCTTTCTGAACTTTGATTAGCCAGCTGTCATAAGTGTTGGCATTCCTTTGGCTAAAGACAGGAAAGAGAAATCTAGGTTGCTTGTGTCTGTGCTTGTATGTATACTTCGATTCGCAATACGTTTTTAGTGATTGAAACCTGATTTCAATGCAGGATGGAAACTGAAAGACGGACATATTTAAATGTGCAGAATGCTTTCCCCTGTGCTCTGATGACAAACCCTATCCACTTTGCTCAGCAGGAGCAAAGACATCTCTCATGCAGGGTACAGTGACATCTTGTCATCTTCCGCCTGCCCTGCGTCCATTCCCCTCACCCCTTGCCCTCTTTTGGAATGCGCATTCAAATGGTGCTGCTTCTGCCTCTTTGCCACCTCTAGGGTCTGGATCTGTGACCCAAACTGGTCAGCCGGGTCCTCTGCCTTACTGACCATGGCAATTGATTCAGGAATGCACATGGTGCCCCAGGCTGGACTATCACTTAGAGGCAGTTCAAGGATTTTTTACAGAAACTAATTGGGGGATGGAGCTCTTTTGCTGCTGGGTCTCTTATAGGAGGATGGTATCAGCCTGGAGCGGCTAGGACCCCCTGCAGAAGGTGGCTGGCTGAGGGTGAATTGAGCACAGAGGAAAGGTGCACTGAGAGCCATCAGCATTGAGCACACCCCTGGATCCAGCTCTGCCTGAAGCTAGAGCCGTCTCTGACCTGTTAGATATTGTCGTTCTATAGCAGAAACACAGTTGGTTCCGTTTTCCTGCCGTGCATCAAGCAAGTTGGAGTAGGAAGGGACTTTGTCTACTTTTTGTAGACTTCAGTATGTCCTTCCCCCAGCTTCTTTACCCAAGGAAAAGAAGACAGCGTTGGGTAGAAGCGAGTTGTTTGAAATAGAAAGGGAAGGAAATAGGAGCTTTTCTAAGTGAGGCCTCTTTCTCTTGGCAGCCAACAATTCTAACTGGCTTAGAGTCAAATAGTCCTGAGCAGTGCTGTCCAATAGAAATATAATGGGAGACTTGTGTATAATTTTACATTTTCTAGTGGCCCCATTAAAAGACCAAAAAGAAATTCATTTTATTGATATATTTTATTTAGCTCAACATTTCCAAAATATTATCACTTTGAGATGTAGCCAACATAAAAAGAAGTTGTTAGTGAAATAGTTTGTTCCTTTTTTTTTTTTTTTTGCACTAAATCTCTGAAGTCCAGTGTGTGTGTTGTAACTACTGCACATCTTAAGCCAGGCTAGACGTATTTCAAGTACTCAGTAGCATCTGGCCAGTGGCTGCTGTGTTGGACGGCACAGCTCTTGACCAATAGAGATCTGGAAATGCAGATCCACTCCCCAAAGCTAAATTTAGTGCAGACAAGATCAAGAGGTAGGAAACTCAGCCTCAGCCCAGATCCTCCAGGTTCTTCCCACACACTTGGGGTGTGCACTGCCTGACTTCTATTTTAGTCACTCATCATTGAAAGGGTTTTGGCTCTTACACAAGACTTTCCCTAAAAATAAAACCTGGGGACAACTGAGCTCTTAATCTATGGGCTTATTAATTGCTTTAAGTGGAGTTTATAAATCAAGATTTATAAAGTGTGGATCTGACTCGTCATTTTTCCACAATGTTGGCTAATCATTTTCTCCTGAATGTTGGAAGGAAGAGGTCACGACCTAGGACTTGGGTCATATTTGTGTCACACTGCAACCAGCTGAGCAAAAAGAATCTGTGCCACTGAAAATAGGTTAGGTCTGTTCCTTCTAAATGGTTCCTTTATTATGTAAGTGACAATTTCTAAGCAAGATTATTATTTAATGTCTAAGATTGTGGGAACCTCTCACCTTTGTGTCCTTTTTGAGTTTCAGTCTTCTCCCCTCTTACTATGATGAATCCAGGCCCTGTTATTTTTACCCCCTAAGTATCTCTTTTTTTTTTTTTTTTTTTTTTTTGAGATGGAGTCTCGCTCTATCACCCAGGCTGGAGTGCAGTGGCACAATCTCAGCTCACTGCAAGCTCCGCCTCCCAGGTTCACGCCATTCTCCTGCCTCAGCCTCCTGAGTAGCTGGGACTACAGGCACCCACCACCACACCCAGCTAATCTTTTGTATATTTAGTTTCACCCTGTTAGCCAAGATGGTCTTGATCTCCTGACCTCGTGATCTACCCCCCTCGGCCTCCCAAAGTGCTGGGATTACAGGCGTGAGCCACGGCGCCCGGGCTTTACCCCATGAGTACCTCTTAAATATATCTGTTTCCACCCAGTCTCATCCCATCCAGTTAGTTTGCGCAGCATCATTTCTTGCGTGGACGATTGCAGTAGCCTCATGACTAGTTCTTAGCATCTGATCTGCCTGGACCCATTCATCTACCGGAGCCAGAGTGATCTTGCCAAATGTAAGTCTGATATCATTGTTCCCTGGCTTCCTGTTGCCCTCAGGATAAAGCATGGGGACATTTACCTGGCCCCTGAGGCCCTGCGAGGCTTACCACTGCTCCCTTTATGCTCTCCCTCACCTCATCCACACTGGTGGCTTCCCACTTCCTGGTGTGAGGAGCAAGCTCCTACAGGGTGTTTGTGCCTGCTCCTCTCACTTCCTGACTGCACTGGTCTCTGCCTCCTACCAGTTAATTCTTACACGATGTTTAGATCTCAGATGCTTAATCACTTCCCAAGGGAAGCCTTTCCTCACATCCTGGACCTACGTGCTCCTATTGTATGTTCTCTTAACACAGTTTACCTTTCGCTTGTTGTATAATACTTACCACAACTAAAACTCTACATATTAATGTATGAGGTGTCTTCTCACACCCATTGGGATGGCCACTCTCAGAAACACAAGAACAGAAAACAGAAAATAAGTAGTTGGTGAGGATATGGAGAGATCGAAACGCTTGTGACCTGTTGATGGGAGTGCAAAATGGTGCAGTTAATATGGAAAACAGCATGGAGGTGGCTCAAGAAATTAAAAATAGAACTACCATATAATTTGGTTACCCCACTTCTGGGTATATACCCAAAAGGATTGAAAACAGGGCCTCAAAAAGATAATTGCACACTCATATTTATAACAGCATTATTCAAAACAGGAGGTAGACACAACTCAAATGCCCTTTAGAAGATAAATGGATGAACAAAATACGATATATACACACAATGGGATGTTATTCAACCTCACAAAAGAAGGAAATCCTGTCACCATTCTACAACATGGTTAAAGTAGAGGACATTATGTAAAGTGAAATATTCTAACATGGTTAATTAAGAATTGAGAACATTATGCAAAGTGAATAAGCCAGTCACAAAAGGCAAATACTCTATAGTTCCACTTCTATACAGTGAGTACTCGTAGAGGCAGGAAGTGCCATGGCAGTTGCCGGGACTGGGGGAGGGGAAATGAAGAGCTGCTGTTTAATAGACACAGAGTTTCAGTTTTGCCAGATGAAAACGTTTTAGAGAGCTGTTGCACAACAGTGTGACTTCAGTTAACCATACTGAACTTTCCTTAAAATGGCTAAGATAGTAAATCTTATGTTTTTATCACAATTTAAAAAATGTACATTTGTGTGATTTACTGATTCATGTCAGCTTCTCTCTGTAAACTGGAAGCTCTGTGAGTGAAGTGAATATTCTCAAATATATCCTTAGTACCTAGTACCCATCTTTTCTTGGTATTCAGTAAATATTTAAATAAAGGAATTAATAACATTGAACAATCTCTCATGTACAATTGGGGGGGGTCTGTAGTTGGCTCTGTGCAGTTAGTGCCTGGTATCTGCTGCATTAACACAAACAGATGCCAAATTTTTCAACATTTATACAATTATAATTGTATAAATTACACACAGGATCTGCACCTAAGAAGTGATTAATAGATTAATGAATTTAGCATTTTTCTTAAGAGAAGTGTGTGCAAAAAGTCAGTACCACAAACCGTATTTTTTTTTCACCCAAAGAATGATAGACACTTCCATTTAAAATTTCAGCCCAACTGTTTTAGCCACATGGGTGATGTCTGTGGCATGATATTCATTGATATTGGCGTTTGGAAACAGTTAATAGTCACGCTTAATTACTTCATGGAAAATGTTTGTTTTGGAGATGATATTAAAGGAGAGGCAAAAATGAAATTAAGATGGATATTTTTGAGCACCTAATTCCAGGAAGTACTACGCTAATCATTCTCCGATGGTTTTATGATAAGAGATTAAAACTGAGGAAGACAGTGGGCCACAGATGGCACTAGCAGAAGTTTATGTACCCTAAACCAACACATTGTTGGGCAGCATTGTCATTATGATGTTCAGGGGACTGCCATTTCCAAAGTCATAAATATAAGCATGTAGTTGGAGACAGGTTTTGGTTGAGAAAAATGTGATGCATAGACAGCAGCCAGCCTCCAATAAATCTGGGATGATTTCATGGAAGAAATGGAACTTCTCTGGGGCGTTGTTAATCAGCACATCAGGGGGTGGGTGTTCCAAGGCCCGCTGCCTTGGAAGAGGCTGAAAGTGAAGGGTGGGTCTGGCCCTGCCAGCTCAGTTGGGGCATAGGATTTCAGTGTCAAGTAAAGCTGTATTACAAGAGAAGAAAAAGGTTAGGATTTGGAAAGTCTATCCCCAGCACAGCATCTTAATTAAAGGAAAGAGTAAGGAAAAGCAGCGAGTAAAGTGGCTGTGAGTGCAGTAAAGAAGCAGAACCGGGGAAAGGAGAGGGAGGGAGGAAACAGTGATTGATAACGGGAGGACGAGGAGCCTGACTGTGATGGGTAAGGCCAGGTGGAGCCATGAAACCTGGAAGGAGAGGCTTTAAAAATTTCACCGCAGGAAATTACAGGCCTGTTGAGAAGCTTTCCTACGTATGGCATCAAAACAAGAGTAAGACTGACCGTGAAAAAAGATCCTTTAACATAGTAAGTCGGAATTTTGCCTTTTTATGATTAATGTGGGAAAAGTAATTCTTAGAAATAAAAGGAAATGGAGGGAATATCAACATATGAATTTTATTTTGTGCTCTTTTTCTGAATGCTAAATCGTTTAAAATGAATCCTTAATAAGAAAAAAGAAAAAGTCTTTGGAATGTAAAGAAAGAAAGAATTTTTCCACTATTCAAGTAGAATTAAATATTGCATTAAGGCATTATAATAGTTTTCTATAATATAAACTAATTGATTCTAAGTGAGATTTTAAAATCTAAGATGAGCATGATTTTGGAAAATAGCTCATTATTGCTGAAATTGTTTTGAACAGCAAATATAAAATCAAGAAGCAACTTTAAGTAATTAACAAAGTTGTCTACTTAGGGATTAATTTTTATTAAAAAAAAAAATCTTTTTTCCCCCCAATGTTTTCAATGGTTCAGACTTAGTGGAATAAACCTAATGAAGTAATATTCTCATACATGATGTGAAAGTAAATTTGATTCAAGCTTTTATGTAGTTCTTCTGACATAGGTCATCTTAGTGACAGATTGCCACCTACCAGATGCCATTTTAGGCCACTTTCTCCCCCAAAAACTTTCTTTAAAAAGGAAAGTAATTCTCTTTATTCTTCAGTATCACTATGCTAGAGTTAGGAGTTGTCCAGAAAGTTACAGTTGGGTCCAGATGGTCTACAGAGCTCACCTCTTTGTTTTTAGAAATTCGATGGGGTAAAATGAGCTTCCAACACTTAAAGCTCCAATCATGGAACATCTGACTCATAAAGCGATGTTTGAAGCTGTATTTTTTGTGACTTCTCCATGTCGTTTTATTTTGTTTCATTGAGTTGTTTATATTCATTCGTGTTGTATGTCTCTTGCCTTCTTTAAGTTAGTTCTTAGTTGTCTTTCCTTTTGATGTCCTTGGCACCGACCTGGTCCTCCCCCCGATCCCGCAATTCTGTTTCCAGTTCAGTAGTAGTTACTTAAGGGTGTCTCCTCCCATGTTCCTGAGAGCAAGTGCCTTCTAAACTTTCATACTAGCCATGTGGCATAAGTGTCTGTTTAGTTTATCGTTCCCAGTTTTTGCCTAGAGACTCCTCTTAAGCTGTTTACTGCCGAAATCACCATTGCAGTGAATTCTAAAGCCATTGTATAAGCCCCCAAGTCCTTCAGACATGTCAAAGAAAGTAGCTGTGTTCATTAAGGACAATACTTAGTGCTTTCAATTGCTGACAAAGGGAAAATGCTGCATTTCCAGCAACTTCCTAACAGCGTCACCTGTGTATACAGAGAACCCTCAAAGACCTGATATGTGTATGTCAGACTCAGAAGATTGCCCAAGAAAATAACTAGTTTGCTAAATGGATTGTAAACAAAATGTTATCAGTTTAACCACTCACTTCCACTCAGCTCTGGAGAAGAATGGGGGTTCACTTACGCCCTTTAGATGAGAAACTTTTTGAGGACAGCATATTCTGTAGCGTGAAGAAGACAACTCGGGAAATGTTTAAGGAATGGACGACAAGAAGGAGGGGAGGGCCAGAAGAGAAACCACAGGAGCCCCCTCCTCAGTCACCGCCAGTTAGGCTCCTTCAGACAACCCTCTGACTTGCTGTTTAAGGTATAGCAAAACAAATGAACCTAAATCATTTTGAGTAATTCCATGTCATCCACATGCATGGCCTCCCAGTGTTACAGGAAAGAGGTCCCGATCTAGACCCAAGAGAGGGTTCTTGGATCTTGCACAAGAAAGAATTCAGGGCGAGTCCATAGAGTAAAGTGAAAGCAAGTTTATTAAGAAAGTAGAGGAATAAAGAATGACTATTCCATAGGCAAAGCAGCCCCAAGGGCTGCTGGTTGCCCATTTTTATGGTTATTTCTTGAGTATATGCTAAACAAGGGGTGGATTATTCATGCCTCCCCTTTTTAGACCACATAGAGTAACTTCCTGACGTTGCCATGGCATTTGTAAACTATCATGGTGCTGGTGGGAGTGTAGCAGTGAGAATGACCAGATGTCGCACCTGTCACCATCTTGGTTTGGTGGGTTTTGGCTGGCTTCTTTATTGCAACCTGTTTTATCAGCAAGGTCTTTATGACCTGTATTTTGTGCCAACTTTGTGTCTCATCCTGTGACTTAGAATGCCTTAATTGTCTGGGAATGCAAGCCCAGTAGGTCTCAGCTTCATTTTACCCAGCCCCTATTCAAGATGGAGTTGCTGTGGTTCAAACGCCTCTGACAACCAGTACCTCAGGCTCTCAACTCTCTGAAGCACAGTTCCTGCCTTCCCATCGCCCCAGCACCTTCCGCTCACTCTGTCTCCACTCACGTCCATCATCACTTCCCCAGGCACAGGAGCTTAAAACCATCAGCCACCTTCCCACTCTTTCTCCCTCATCCCTCACATCCAGAGCAGCGTCATGAGTGTTCACTCCTGCAGCTGTGTCGTTTGTGTGTCCCAGCATTTATAGCATTCTACCACCGGTCTTCTTGCAGATCACCATGCGATTTGCTCCCAGAGGGCACAAGCCATGTGCACACATACTTGGTCTATGGGGCATGTGGATGGGGCGGGAGAGCAGAGGGCATTTGGCTCTGAGGACAAGAATTTAAGTCAACTCAAAGAATCAGGACTTTGGGTATCTTCTTTTGTTGTGGTTTATTCCAACAAAAGCGCATATCTTAAACTCTCATTCTCTGCTAGTGTCTCCTTTTGAGAAATGCTTTATCGAGCACCTGGGACAATATCTCCAGTGGGGTCACTAATTGAAGATGGCTACTGAGAGGGAGAGCAGAAGGCTCTCTTGGCCACTGGCCTTGACCTTATAAGTTCAGGGCTGTAACCTAAACATGCTAAACTTTATTAAATATGCCAGTCAGGATCTTTGGTTACAATGAAGGAAAAAAATGGACTTTACTTAATAAACAGAAAAAGAGTGCATAGACGGTTATCATGCAATCCATAGAATATATGAAAAAGCTGAAGAACCAGGCTCAGAAAGCTGGTAGAAGCCAAGGAGGCTACTTCGGACCACCTGATCAAGACCCAACCCCTAGCACTGCCACCACTGGATGTGCACCTCTGCTGGCGATGGATTCCGGACTCCACCCTCCAAGTAATCTTTGAGGTGCCCAGTGCTGGCAGGCGCATCTGATGGACAAGCCCAGGTCTCCCACTGTGCACCAGCTGTTTCCTTTCTGCAGTGGTTCTTCGAGCGGATTTATGCAAACAGCCCCAAATGTGTTTTAGGACGGTCCTGGTGATACCCACATTCTCCTGCAAATAATAGGAGGAAAATGTCTTTTTCATTTGGTTTCCATAGGAGAAAGAGTTAGAAGGAAAATCCTAGACTTTTTCTTGAATATCTTCTCCCAGTGAGAAGACACATTTGCCTAACTCAACAGATAATTGAGTAAGTTTAAGAAATTAAACTTTTAAAAAAATTCAATAATGCACACAGACAAAGCAAGAGTTTTCCCCGTGAGAAAACTTAAATAAGGCAGACCTGAGCTTGATACTCTTTAAAAAGGTAGGTGGTGAAGAAGAGGTGGCTTCCTAGACAAAGCCACAGCGGCGTAGGCCTGTCCATGGAGTGGCCTGTCCATGAGGTACTGTTTTGGGCACAGTGACAGCAAGGAATAATCAGTTATCAGATAATCCTAAAATCAGAAATTGACTACATGTAATCATACATAATTCGTCAGTGTCTAAAGCAATTTGAATAACAATTTTCCTTTCCCTCATGCTTCCAAGAAAATCCAGTGGCTAATCCATAGATGGCTATCTCTTGGCAAACTTTGCTTTTTGTGAAGTAGCCACGTGTCCCATCAGATAAAAAAGTGTAATTTCTTTGTTTTCACAGGATGCTATCTAGTCAGGAACAACCGGGAAAAAAAAAAAAAAAAGGAAGAGGGGAAAAATGTGATTAGTATTATGTCATTTTATTAATGAAGGCACTGGTAGTTTCACACTTAAGTAAATCAGTTATTACAAGCAAGGAAATTGCTCTCCAGCCATAATCCTGACAGGCCTCAGGGGTATTGAAAGGTTCCAGATGACTTTTGTTTTTGCAGCAGAATTTAGGCATTGTGAACTTCTTTCTAGAATACACGTCAGTTCATATAAATCTGCTGGAAGAACCTTTACAATAAGGAAATGGTATTGATAAGCTACCATTTTTCCATTCCCAGGAGCTACTATTTATTGTTACAAGTTATGTTCCCCTAAATGAAAAAGGCAACCTCACCTATCCCTTCATGCCCCCAAAGCTATTCAGCATAAGTTAATCTTTTCAACAGAAGCAGCCAACTTTTCTAGCAAAGGAATTTGCAGTCTTTGTGGTTTGGGTAAAAAGGTGGCTCATTTTACCAGTTTCTTGATGAAATATGTTTCATGATAAATTCAATCTTTCCTCAGAAAAATTCCCCAAATCTACTTTTCTGTGCAAAATTTAGCATGAAAGCCTTTCTCTGTTGAAGCAGCCAAAGACTGAGTTTGTGTAGACCTGTGCAAACAGTTTCGGGTCCAAGGTTAAGGATATTTATTGCCGGAGGTATTACATGTATTCATATCCAGGAAGAACAAAATTCAACACCTTGACACTGGTTTTCAAATATATTAATTTACTTTCTTTTGTTTGGGAGGCATTTTTTTTTCCTCCCTGCCCTCTTTTTAATCCTTTTCCACACTTGGTAGAATGTGGAAGGATTTTTGCCAGGAGTAACTAGCAAAGCTATACAATGTGTTAATACACAGGAGATCTGCTGGTTTCTTGCACAGACTTCAGAGAAAGCTGCTTGCACTCTGACTTTGGCATAACATGCAGGAAATTCCTCATTGGTCTGCCCAATGCAATAAACAGACCTCCTGCATCTAACCACATCCATGCTGAAGTTTCTCATGTGGGGTTATTTTTGCTTTTTCTGTAAAAGTTAAGGGTCCCAGCATTCCCATTCCACATTTTCTTTAGCTCCTTGGCTTTGGAATTTGTGTAGGACTGTGCTTGAGGGTTAATAGGACTTGTGGTTTTATTTTTAATGTTCTTTATGCATACAAAAAGGATAGACTAGGTAAACACGTCCTCCATGGAGAGAGAGAGAGAGAAAGAGAGAGAGAGAGAGAAAGAGAGAGAGAGAGAAAATAGATGCTCTTGATATACCTTACAGCCTGATCAGAAAGCCAGAAGTCACCATTTGCCTGTGGGTACTCTTTAAGGACATTGCTTGCTCTATTCACTACAGGTGTTTCCCTCAGTAACCCCTGCTCCTCAAAGTGTGGTCCCCAAGGCAGCAACATTGGCCTCATCAGAAGGCTTGTAGAAATGCTGAGTCTCAGGCCCCAGCCCAGAACTACTGGACTAGAGTCTACATTTTAACTAAGCCCCAGGTAATTCATAGAACCTAAAGGGCAGAGAGGTCCTGGGTGACACGCCATGCCACCAGAGTGCCTGAGTCCATTTCAGTAAGGACGCCACGGGAGGGTGTGAGGGGAAGGCAGGGTGACCACTGGGGCAAAGAGAAAAAAGAGCCTGGAAGGACATCGCCTGAGTTAAATTATGCTCATTAATTCAATTTGAGGCAGGAATGTGTGTAAATAAACGCTGGCAGCTGCAACAGCTCTGTTTCCTGCAGGGCTCAGGCAGGAATGCAGGGGCCATTGGACGTAAAAACCTGACTCGGCATTGGGTGGATATTTCTGCAACCACGAGATAATGACGGAAAAGATGGTATTATCATTATCGTATTAGGAAAGTCTTAAATGCAGAGTTAAGTGCCAAACCAAGTGGAACTGGAGAGGCTGTGTTAGCATAGATAAAATCTTCATTATTTGAAAAGATTAAGCTTACTTGACTGCTCCCTCTTCTATTTTTTTAAGTCAATACAGATCAGATTTCCAGGGGGTTACAATGAGTAGGACAGCGCCATGGTCAGACGCAGCCTGTCAGTGTTTCCAAGTAAATAACCTGTTCACATCCACTTTTTCTCATACAAAAAAGACTAAGTTCATGAGAAACAGGAAAGAGAAAATTGAATTATGTAGGTTAAGAACAACTCCATTGTACCATAAACCTGTGATATGTTTATTGTTTAATTTTTGGCTCACTGTGTGTTCATTCATTGTTTTGAGGGCTAGGCAGTGATCGCCAGTTAGCCAGTTAATGTTTATTAAACCCCATGCAGCATGCTGGGCAAAGACACTTGCTCACTTAACCATTGGAAGATGGCTCTTGTTTATACTGTCATTTTTAGAAGCTCATTGAATATTATGAATTCTAAAGAGATGTCTGTTTTGCAGCTTAAAAATTAGCCACAAATCCCAAGTGTCTACTCTCTGATGGAGTGGCGCTATAAATGAAGAGAGTCGTGTTCTTCTTAAACTGGGCATGTTGCCCTTAAAGCCCCTGTGCCTGAGATGATGATGATGATGATGATGATGATGATGGTGATGGTGATGGTGATGATGGTGATGGTGATGATGATGGCAGCAGCTACCCACATGCTGGGCACTTTATTCAAGCTATATATATTTAATTCACACTGTACCTATTCTCAATAAGAAACCGAAACCAGGTCCTAGTGAAGTTAACAGCCCTGCTGAAGATCACACAGCCAGGAGTGGGGCTGGGCTCTGACCTTAGGCTGTCTCCAGGGCTACTAACAGCAGCCATTCACCGTCAGCGCCCCCGCTGTCTCACTCTCTAGCTCTCCCTCTCCAGTGTGTGGCCTTCTCTGCACTCTCAGAGCTTGCTGCATACTCTTATGAAAAAATAAAAATTAGCCGGGCGTGGCGGTGGGCACCTATAATTCCAGTACTCAGGAGGTTGAGGCAGGAGAATCGCTTGAACCTGGGAGGTGGAGGTTGCGTTAAACCGAAATTGTGCCATTGCACTCCAGCCTGGGCAACAAGAGTGAAACTCCATCTCAAAAAAAAAGAAAAAAAGAGAAAATACTTGTGTTATGATTACAAACTGATGTGTGTGCAAGTCTCTCACCCACTGGACTGTCAGGAGTTTTAGAGACGGGACTAGCATGGAATAAGCCCTAGATTCACAGCAATTCCTTCCTCCTGCATGCAGACAGGCCCGTGTCTTCACTCCTGTGCCTTGCACTGGTCCTGTGGGAGGACTAGAGAGACAGTCTGGCATTGCCAACATGTAGTGGACATCTGGGGAAGAGTGGAGAACGCTTGTCCCCTGGCTTCTCCCAGCTTCTTCTCACAGCCAGAGAAAGCCCTCCCCTATCAGCCACTGCAGGTAAAACCAGAGAAAACCTCACCACCTCCCAGTCTGCTGCACTGCCTGAAGCATGTGTGGATGTTGATGTGGCCTGCATGTGCAAGTCAGGGTCATGCAGAAAAACCTTGCAAGTTCCTAAGACCTTGAGCGACCTTCTTGGTGGAGACACTACTTTTACCTTAGGAAGGGCAATTTGAAATCTGGCTGAGAATGACAGGAAGCAGAGCAAGAAGTATGGGTCTCTGGTTATTTTATCCCTTTTGTGCACATGGCCTTTTCCCTTCAGGAGAAATGGAGTTCAGGGGGCCAGAAAGATGAGAAATGGGTTTCCTCAGACTTATCTGTCTAGGCCACCCTCAGTGTTACTCCCTTGTACCGACATGGCGGGAGAATGGTTAATGGAAGGACAGTGGGGCCTTTCACTCCTGCCTCCTGAACCTCCACATTCGGGAGGGTCAGTGGCCCTTAGCAAACCAGGACAAGTTGAAGTTACATGGGTCTCTGTTCCCTTCTCCATCACAGCAGCTTTGGGAAGGATTCAACAAGTTTATGTCAGTCCTTGGGGATTGGGGATGGTGACTGCACAGTGTTGGAGGAAGGAAATCATGTCAGGATCTCATTCCCTGCCACTCACCACCCACATGCCCCACTCCCAAATATTCAAGGGCCAATTTATTTGTGGATAAAGCAGATACCCCGCTTCTCCTCTCACTTCTCACGGGTGCCTTCTAGCTTCCTTTGCTCATTAGCAGGCTCTTAGAAGGCAGGCTGCAGAAGGAGGCAAGAGATCACTCCAAAATCAGAAGTGCTTTGGCTGGCACTTCCCAGCAGCTTCCTTGGGAAGATAGAGGATGTTGTGATCGCCTGGGCTGGGACAGTGATGAGCTTTCTCCCTCCTGATCCTCTGTCAGATGCAGGCAGTCCCCGCTGCTCTGAGCTCTTCAGCTGTTACTCTAACCTTGGCCTGAGACTCTCCTAAGCATGCTTTGAAAAGTAAAATTCATGAGAATGGGGTCCAAACATGAGAGCACCTGGGTGAACAGAATTTGATTTCATTGCCCCTGTGGCTTCTCCTGCCCCACTCAGGCTCTTGCCCTCCTCCCACGAGCCATCCCAGATCCCTGGGGCCCTTCTGCATCACCTCTGACGAGTCCACTCTTGTCCCCTCTCCTGGCCTCTGCTGACTGTTGACTCTGCAGGGAACACAGGAACTCTACAGAGATGTAAGGGGCTTGACACTGTGCCCTCGCCTGCATGGCCTTCCTGTTACTTTGTGGCAGGGCCCACTATCCTGAGCTGGCCTCCATGTCCTGGTCTGCCCAGGGCTTCCTCTCTCCAGCCTGAGAGTCAGTCTCCTTTCTCCGCTTTTTTTTTTTTTTTTTTTTTTTTTGAGATGGATTCTTGCTCTTGTCACCCAGGCTGGAGGGCAGTGATGCGATCTTAGCTCACTGCAACCTCCGCCTCCTGGGTTCAAGCAATTCTCTTGCCTCAGCACCCCAAGTAGCTGGGACTACAGGTGCCCGCCAGCATGCCCAGCTAATTTTTGTATCATTAATAGAGATCGGGTTTCACCATATTGGCCAGGCTGGTCTCGAACTCTTGACCTCAGGTGATCCACGTGCCTCGGCCTCCCAAAGTGCTGGGATTACAGGCATGAGCCACCGCGCCAAGCCCGCTTGCTTCTTTTCTCTGATGTCTCTTTTTCTGACCCTGGCCCTCTCTCCTTCTGTTGGGGTGGCTGGCATGCTCCTTACAGAGGCCATCGTAAAGGCTGGGGAGGAGGGCTGGAGCCTGCTGGGGTAATAATGCCTGTCCTGCCCAGCTCATCTGCAGAGCCCCCAGGGTTGGAGACTGCAGCAGTCTCAGCACATCAGTCCCAAACCAGAGAAATCGCAGTGTCCTGCTGTTTCTCATTATGCTGTTTTCTTTCTATTTATTCTATAGTCTTGTTTCTCTTAGAATTAAACAATCAGAAACTGATATGAGGGGAATTCAATCAGAGCCGGGTATTTGTGGAGCCAGGGCATTTCTCCTCTTTGACAAGCCACATGGCTTGTTTTCATGCATTACTCCTTAATAATGTATTTATTTATCTAGACTCACACGATTCTCTCTTGCCCTGGGTAATCCACTATTAACTGTTAATAACCAGGATCCCTAGTGAAGGAAGGGATTTTTCAAAGAAAAGCAAAGGGAATTGCAGGTTTGAAATTCTAGAGAGAATTTCGGTGGAGATGAGAATACACCCCCACTGCAGAGGATGTGGGAAAATAACTGAGAGTGCTCTTCAAGAGGCAGATGTTGTACTTCTGCTGATGCTCCATTGTATTCAAGTTGCATTTTGTTTGAAAGAAGCTTTTCCTCCAAGAATATCACAGAACAATTAGTTCTGAAATTGACAGGCAATGTTATATCACATCTTGGATAAAGTATATATATTTATGTATCTGTAACTAATCAATAATGACATTAAGCTTTCCAAATTACTTAATAGGGCACCTGTCCCTCCCAAAAGAAAAGTTGGAATGTCGGGGTGGCGATGGTGGAATAGCGTATTTGTTGCTGGGATGAGGTCATAAAGCTAGCTTAGCTCTTGTTCTGAAAGAGTCTCAGTGTGGAAACGGTGGCACTTGCCCTGGCTGGGTTTGACCGTGTGAGTTGTGTGTTTTGTAATTAGAAGGGAGGTGTGCCTCTGCTTTATGGACAATGCCTGGCAAATGCTGCCCTCCTTATTTTTGTTGCATCTGCAAATGTGGTATGCATCTTACAAACAGGTCACTAATTCCAGGCTAGGGGCTGGAAGGCAGCTATAATCTTGCTCACGTGGTTTCACCCGCTCCATGTGCGCTGGATGCCGACGGCGCGAGGGGAAGCCTCTGAGAGCTCGGCTTCATGGGGCAGAGCGTCTCCCAGGCCCACTCCATGGAAATCTCTTCCAAGTGGCAGCCCAGAGCCTCTTTGTGCCATCTGATAGCTGTTCCATAGCGTATAGGAAAAACAGCTGAGACTCAGGGCCTTCTCCAGAGGGAGCACCAGAGATTACTGCCAGGAGAGTGGGAAATGGTGAGAAAAACATGAGGGGGCTTCCAATCTGCAGGCCCTTAGTACTACATAGGCTTTATTTACATAGTATTGCTGGTTGCTCATTGTAGGGTCAAATTTATGAAGAAAGGGGTAATCAGCTCAGGCACATTGACAACAGCTGGTCTGCTAGCCGACCCAGAACACTTTTCCATATACCAGCCAACGATGCATAATGTCTAAGTAGGCTCTATAAACATCCATGCTGTGTGACTCATTTGTGTAAAGTTCCAGAACTTGCAAAACTAATTTATGGTGTTGGAGGTCAGGAGCGTGGGTATGCCTGGGTGGAACAGAGGATGAGTAAGAAATGGAAGAGGTATGAGGAGGCTTCTGCTAAGTGTCTGGGGTTTTTTTCAAATCTGAGTTCTGTCCATGGGTATTCATTTTGTGAAAATGGAAAGTCACTTGAGATGCACACATGTGATCTGTGCACTTTATGTATGAATATTCTACTTCTATAAAAAGTTTACACTAAAGATATGACATCAGATCATAAGGAAAAACTTCTTTCCTCAGTCCAACTCTTTTTTTTTTTTTTAAGACAGAGTTTTGCTGTTGTTGCCCAGACTGAAGTGCAGTGGCACGATCTTGGCTCACTGAAACCTCTGCCTCCTGGGTTCAAGAGATTCTCTTGCCTCAGCCTCTCAAGTAGCTGAGATTACAGGCATCGGCCACCATGCCCGGCTAATTTTTGTATTTTTGGTAGAGACAGGTTTCACCATCTTGGCCAGGCTGGTCTTGAACTCCTGACCTCGTAATCTACCCGCCTCTGCCTCCCCAAGTGCTGGGATTACAGGCGTGAGCCACAGCGCCAGGCCCCTCAGTCCAACTTTTATTATTAATAAATTCAGACAAGAGAGGAAAGGAAGACAACAAATGTTAATACTATGTGTCTTCTACATGCAGGCCCTGAGCCAGGAGCTTTCTTTACATCCACCCTGTGAGCCGTTTAGCTTTTAATCACTTCTTATTAAGTTTTGATTTGTCTATTGAGGATTCCCAGTTTGTGTTTTTTTTTTAGTTTGATTCTTTTAACAGACCAATAATCATATCAATATGTTTTTGAATCTCAATGGAATACTTTTGAATAAATGCTTCCGTGGGCTGCTTATCCAATGAATAATCTAGAAATTCATTTCAACACACTAACATGGATATCACCACCATTTGAGTGACATTTGAGGCCGTGGAAATTGATGGCACTGCCCATGGAGAGTAGGCAAGGAGGCAGAAAGGAAAGAACCCAGACCACCCCCCCCCACCCCACCCCCAGAGAACACTGGCATTTGCAGGACGAATAAACAGCCTTCTGCTTAACAAGGGTAGCACAGCACAGGCCACCTAGACAGAGGTTCATGATCGCTCTGTAAGGATGCTTGAATAATTCAATCTTGTTTTCACTTTATAAAAGTGAAATAGCTTTGGGCTGTTGTGAAATTCTCTGTCTGAAATTTTAGGTTAGGACCCAAACAATACCCTGATGTGAATTTAGTAGCACTGCAGTTTTCCTCCTTAAACAACTTTATCTAAAAGATGCCTATAAATATTTTATATAAAACTTCTGAAATTGGCTGATAAGGAGACTTTTCCTTTTTCTTCTGTGTCAAATTCAGAAAAAGCTAAAAGCAAAAGAGAGGGCAACCAAATATGGGCAGTATGCAGTAACTAATGAAGAGAGTGATGTGGCTTGGAATATACAATATGCTCAAATGTTTTACCGCTGGGTTCCACCCAGTTAGTATATAGAGGTTTGTAGAGTTCAGCCGGGTGTGGTGGCTAACACCTGTAATCCCAGCATTTTGGGAGGCCAAGGTGGGCTATCACCTGAGGTCAGGAGTTAGAGACCAGCCTGACCAACATGGAGAAACCCCATCTCTACTAAAAATTCAAAATTAGCTGAGCGTGGTGGCGCATGCCTGTAATTCCAGCTACTCGGGAGGCTGAGGCGGGAGAATCGTTTGAACCTGGGAGGTGGAGGTTGCGATAAGCCAAGATCGCACCATTGCACTCCAGCCTGGGCGACAAGACGGAAACTCTGTCTCAAAAAACAAAACTATAGAGTTCATGGGGTCATTTGTATAGAAGGAAATTTTATTGAAATCACTAATTATTTTTCTTTTATGTATGTGAAAATAGTATTTCTGAAGTTCTCTTCTCTTCTTCACCTAAATATGGCATTTTTTTCCTACAGTCTGTCAACGACTATGCCAAGAAACAAACAGTGTGAGTTCTACCACATAAGAGAAACTTCCTTTATACGTTCTCCACAAAAGATTTCAATGTTATTTCGTATACCATCTTCAGACAGTGATTTATTTGTTTTACTATTTTTGCTGTTGTTGCTTCAGGCCCGATCATTTTCCCCATTTCCTAATAGGAACCAATGTCTGTTAATTGCTATTACATTTGTTTGCTCATCCTTTGTCATATATATATATATATATATATGATTATTATATATATATTATTTTTATATGTTATTATATATATAATATATATAATAATATATATATAATTTAAATGATTTTTTTAAAATAATATATGGTCAAAAATCCTTGTATTGAAAGGATTGAAAATCCCCTAGGTGAAGGATGGTATGAATACTTTTTGTTTAAATCACCTTCTTTTTTATCTATTTCTGAGCTATAGAACTCTTGAAGAAATAATTTCACTGTTCTTAAGAAAAACTCAGAGATGTGGTTTGGTCATAACTCTATTCACGCTTACTTGAGGCCCATTGGTGGATTAATGCTCTCCTTAAGAAGCATGATTATCTGAGGCTTGGTATAGGTTTTCAGGCACCTTAGCTCTTTTCCTGTTAGATGTCAGTATCATGGCTGCATCCTCCTTCCCCAGTGCATGACCTGTCCTTGGCCCTCACTGTGGACAGTCTTCGGCAGCACTTACCTCCTGCCCATTTGTTCCTTCTAGAAATTTTTCTGTTTTTTGCTTCTGAAGCGTAATTCCTTCCTAGCTCTCTTGACTGTGACTTTGCCACTATTTCATTGCTTCGTTCTCCTCCATGGCGCATTCCTTAAATGTAATTGGTCTGAAGGTTTTTTTCCTCAGACACTTTTTTAAATTTTTTAACACTTTTTAAACTTTAAAAACAAATTTGGCCGGGCGCGATGGCTCACGCCTGTAATCCCAGCACTTTGGGAGGCCAAGGCCGGCAGATCACGAGGTCAGGAGATCGAGACCATCCTGGCTGACATGGTGAAACCCTGTCTCTAATAAAAACACAAAAAATTAGCCAGGTGTGGTAGCACGTGCCTGTAATCCCAGCTACTCGGGAGGCTGAGGTAGGAGAATCACTTGAACCCAGGAGGTGAAGGTTGCAGTGAGCCGAGATCACTCCACTGCACTCCAGCCTTTGTGACAGTGCGAGACTCTGTCTCAAAAAAAAAAAAAAAAGAAAAGAAAAAAAATTTTACTTTCTCTCTAGGTTACGTTATATATACCAAGGTTTCAATTCCAGCTGAAAACTAACAGCTTCCAAATATATATCTTTAGCACAACACTTTATAGTTGCTTACAACTCAGTTTCCTTTGAAAGTGGAGACAGATCTTTTTCATCTTTTATATCTCTTTAAATACCTAACAGAATGCCTGGTACACAAATATTAGACAGAAGAAAAAATGTACATCAGTTAAAAGTTCTTAATTTCTATATCAATTTTAGGATTGTATTCTAATGAAATATATTGTACTAGAAGATGTACTGGAAGCATGAATGTAGATATTTCCTTCCCTGATACGTATTCATAATTCTGGCTTAATGACCAGCAGACCAGCCTCACAATTGGTCCATTTGTAACTAAAGTCTCTATCAGACAGAAGTGCATACTGGGGTTTTAGATGACATTTTACACAATAATTGTTTTCTTCATTTTTCTGGGACAGACTGATTTTGAGCATAAGTCTGTGTAGTAGAAATACGAAAATATTTGGGAATTCTTTTTTCTTTAGTGGGAGCCTTTTATTGCTAGAAATGAATATCCCATAGAGCTAAAGCAAGACCTATGAAATTTAGCTTTTAAAAACAAAGCTGTGTTTAAGTTCTGTGGAAACAGAAGGTATTGCTTAAAAATGACACGGCAGATGTTATGAAATTTGTTTTAAAGCATTACTCTCAGGTTAAGTCATGTTTGCCAAGTTACAACCTGGAACACGTTTTTACAACTCAGCAGTGCTCTGAAATTGAGGGTCTGTGATGATAAAAGGGTACTCATGTTGTGCAGTGGACCACGAGTGCTCTGTCAAGCTGTGGGTGAGGAAATGAACCTCACATCACCTTAGAAGAGTCCAGCATCTCTTCCTGAGTTGACTGAGTGAAGCCAAAGTAAAGTTGAAAATGCAAGCTACATTGTTCCTAAGATTTACTTTTGTTTTAATAGATGCTGTGTGTTGCTCTCACTCAGTTTTGGGTTATCTGTGGGTTTTCTTCAATGTGTATTTGATGTTTCTTTAGGGCAAAGTTACGCCACTCGAAAACGATCGTGTTGAAAGTGTGTCATATTCAGAATGGGATAGAAATCAGGTTGCTTGTTAGATTTAAGCCTTTTGTTTTGTTTTGCTTTGTTTTGTTTGAGACAGAGTCTCGCTCTGTCGCCCAGGCTGGAGTACAATGATGCGATCTCGGCTCACTGCAACCTCCGCCTCCCAGGTTCAAGCAATTCTCCCACCTCAGCCTCCCAAGCAGCTGGGATTACAGGCACCCACCATCATGCCCGCCTAATTTTTGTATTTTTGGTAGAGACGGGTTTCACCAGGTTGGCCAGGCTGGTCTCGAACTCCCTGACCTCAGGTGATCTGCCCACCTTGGCCTCCCAAAGTGCTGGGATTACAGGTGCGAGCCACTGTGCCTGGCCAGATCTGAGCCATTTGATCCCTGCCTTCATCCCTATTAATTGATAATTTATCTATTCATTAGGGGGCTCTGTGAGGTGGGTTCTGACTGATGTTGGAGGGGATGCACTATAATTCCTGCCTGTGCATTTAAGTGTATGAGTGTTTCACCAGGGATGTCCAAACTGTCCCACTTTGGGTAAAGGACAAAAAGCAGGCCAAACAAGATTTTCTTTTGTCTGACACATTTTAAAAAAAAGATTGCAAAGTAAAATATTTAACAGAATGATTGTACTGGGTTGGCAGTGTGTGTGCGTGTGTGTGGTTTGCTTGATTTTGAGGCTTCATGGTCTTTTAAAAAGATGGAGATGTATGACCTTCAAAGCCTTTTTCTCTTTTTTTTTTTTTTTTTTTTCTGGAGATGGAGTCTGGCTCTGTTGCCCAGGCTGGAGTGCAGGGGCGCGATCTTGGCTCACTGCAAGCTCCACCTCCCATTCTCCTGCCTCAGCCTCCCGAGTAGCTGGGACTACAGGTGCCTGCCACCACACCTGGCTAATCTTTTGTACTTTTTTAGTAGAGGTGGGGTTTCACCGTGTTAGCCAGGATGGTATCGATCGCCTGACCTCATGATCCACCCACCTCAGCCTCCAAAGTGCTGGGATTACAGGCGTGAGCCACCGCGCCTGGCACCTTTTTCTCATTTTTATTAGTAGGTAGTGTCAGCTTGGGTTCTTACTGTGCACAGCCTATCTTGGCACAGGGTGGCATCTCTTTAGTTATGAGACATTCAATTTGGCTTTATGGGTGGAATTTACTTGATGCCTATGAAAAATACGTTAAAAGGCAATGGAAACAACAAATGGAAACATTTCTCTCTCTCTCTGTCTCTCTCTCTCTCTCTCTCCTTCCACCTGTGTTATGCAGATGTACTTGGAATGAAAAATAAGTCAAAAGGCAATGGAAACAACAAATGGAAACACCTCTCTCTCTCTCGCTCTCCCCCCCTCCCTCCCTCTCTCCTTCCCCTTTCTTCCACCTGTGTCATGCAGGTGTACTGGGACACAGCATAGAGTGCAATGCTCTCGTTTGTGCCTGGGAGATGCTCCCTTCATCCGCCTCCTCTGCCATGGCCTATTTGATGACATCTGTGACTGTATGGGGCCACAGGTTGGGTCTCAACTTTGTGTGAAGCACAGACTTTTTTTTAGTGTGTTTTTTTTTTTCACATCAAAATGAGGACCATTTGATGACTCCTGATAGAAAATATTCTTCAAAGAATACCCAGGGCTGAAAACATTAAAAGTTAGCACAAAGTGTTAAGTGGTTGGTAATATTAGTATTAGATAGGCTCAGGTTTGGGACTGTTTCTATCAAACATAGGACATATCAATCAAATGTTGTTGTAGCGTTAAGTCCAGAGAAGGTTTTTTTTTTTTTTTAGAAAATTTTCTTTTTTTTATTATTATTATACTTTTAAGTTTTAGGGTACATGCGCACAACGTGCAGGTTTGTTACATTTGTATACATGTGCCATGTTGGTGTGCTGCACCCATTAACTCGTCATTTAGCATTAGGTATATCTCCTAATGCCATCCCTCCCCCCTCCCCCCACCCCACAACAGTCCCTGGTGTGTGATGTTCCCCTTCCTGTGTCCATGTGTTCTCATTGTTCAATTCCCACCTATGAGTGAGAACATGCGGTGTTTGGTTTTTTGTCCTTGCGACAGTTTACTGAGAGTGATGATTTCCAATTTCATCCATGTCCCTACAAAGGACATGAACTCATCATTTTTTATGGCTGCATAGTATTCCATGGTGTATATGTGCCACATTTTCTTAATCCAGTCTATCATTGTGGGACATTTGGATTGATTCCAAGTCTTTGCTATTGTGAATAGTGCTGCCATAAACATACGTGTGCATGTGTCTTTATAGCAGCATGATTTATAATCCTTTGGGTATATCCCCAGTAATGGGATGGCTGGGTCAAATGGTATTTCTAGTTCTAGATCCCTGAGGAATCGCCACACTGACTTCCACAAGGGCTGAACTAGTTTACAGTCCCACCAACAGTGTAAAAGTGTTCCTATTTCTCCATATCCTCTCCACCACCTGTTGTTTCCTGACTTTTTAATGATCACCATTCTAACTGATGTGAGATGGTATCTCATTGTGATTTTGATTTGCATTTCTCTGATGACCAGTGATGATGAACATTTTTTCATGTGTCTGTTGGCTGCATAAATGTCTTCTTTTGAGAAGTGTGTTCATATCCTTCACCCACTTTTTGATGGGGTTGTTTTTCTTGTAAATTTGTTTAAGTTCTTTGTAGATTCTGGATATTAGCCCTTTGTCAGATGAGTAGGTTGCAAAAAGTTTCTCCCATTCTGTAGGTTGCCTGTCCACTCTGATGGTGGTTTCTTTTGCTGTGCAGAAGCTCTTTAGTTTAATTAGATCCCATTTGTCAAATTTGGCTTTTGTTGCCATTGCTTTTGGTGTTTTAGACATGAAGTCCTTGCCCATACCTATGTCCTGAATGGTATTGCCTAGGTTTTCTTCTAGGGTTTTTATGGTTTTAAGTCTAACATGTAAGTCTTTAATCCATCTTGAATTAATTTTTGTATGAGGTGTAAGGAAGGGATCCAGTTTCAGCTTTCTACATATGGCTAGCCAGTTTTCCCAGCACCATTTATTAAATAGGGAATCCTTTCCCCATTTCTTCTTTTTGTCAGGTTTGTCAAAGATCAGACAGTTGTAGATATGCGGCATTATTTCTGA
The DNA here is from genome assembly GCF_028885625.2 of Pongo pygmaeus. Classification (NCBI taxonomy): domain Eukaryota; kingdom Metazoa; phylum Chordata; class Mammalia; order Primates; family Hominidae; genus Pongo; species Pongo pygmaeus. The sequence goes on from NC_072387.2 coordinate 34,376,899, forward strand.
GGGCTCTGTTCTGTTCCATTGGTCTATATTTCTGTTTTGGTACCAGTACCATTGCTGTTTTGGTTACTGTAGCCTCATAGTATAGTTTGAAGTCAGGTAGCATGATGCCTCCAGCTTTGTTCTTTTGGCTTAGGATTGACTTGGCAATGTGGGCTCTTTTTTGGTTCCATATGAACTTTAAAGTAGTTTTTTCCAATTCTGTGAAGAAAGTCATTGGTAGCTTGATGGGGATGGCATTGAATCTATAAATTACCTTGGGCAGTATGGCCATTTTCACAATATTGATTCTTCCTACCCATGAGCATGGAATGTTCTTCCATTTCTTTGTATCCTCTTTTATTTCATTGAGCAGTGGTTTGTAGTTCTCTTTGAAGAGGTCCTTCATATCCCTTGTAAGTTGGATTCCTAGGTATTTTATTCTCTTTGAAGCAATTATGAATGCGAGTTCACTCATGATTTGGTTCTCTGTTTGTCTGTTATTGGTTTATAAGAATGCTTGTGATTTTTGCACATTGATTTTGTATCCTGAGACTTTGCTGAAGTTGCTTATCAGCTTAAGGAGATTTTGGGCTGAGACAATGGGGTTTTCTAGATATGCAATCATGTCACCTGCAAACAGGGACAATTTGACTTCCTTTTTTCCTAATTGAGTGCCCTTTATTCCCTTCTCCTGCCTGATTGCCCTGGCCAGAACTTCCAACACTATGTTGAATAGGAGTGGTGAGAGAGGGCATCCCAGTCTTGTGCCAGTTTTCAAAAAGAATGCTTCCCGTTTTTGTCCATTCAGTATGATATTGGCTGTGGGTTTGTCATAGATAGCTCTTATTATTTTGAGATACGTCCCATCAATACCTAATTTATTGAGTTTTTAGCATGAAGGTTGTTGAATTTTGTCAAAGGTCTTTTCTGCATCTATTGAGATAATCATGTGGTTTTTGTTTTTGGTTCTGTTTATATGCTGGATTACGTTTATTGATTTGCGTAGGTTGAACCAGCCTTGCATCCCAGGAATGAAGCCCACTTGATCATGGTGGATAAGCTTTTTGATGTGTTGCTGGATTCGGTTTGCCAGTATTTTATTGAGGATTTTTGCATCAATGTTCATCAAGAATATTGGTCTAAAATTCTCTTTTTTTGTTGTGTCTCTGCCAGGCTTTGGTATCAGGATGATGCTGGCCTCATAAAATGAATTAGGGAGGATTCCCTCTTTTTCTGTTGATTGGAATAGTTTCAGAAGGAATGGTACCAGCTCCTCCTTGTACCTCTGGTAGAATTTGGCTGTGAATCCATCTGGTCCTGGACTTTTTTTGGTTGGTAATTATTGCCTCAATTTCAGAGCCTGTTATTGGTCTATTCAGAGATTCAACTTCTTCCTGGTTTAGTCTTGGGAGAGTGTATGTGTCGAAGAATTTATCCATTTCCTCTGGATTTTCTAGTTTATTTGCATAGAGGTGTTTATAGTATTCTCTGATGGTAGTTTGTATTTCTGTGGGATCGGTGGTGATATTCCCTTTGTCATTTTTTATTGCATCTATTTCATTCTTCTCTCTCTTCTTCTTTATTAGTCTTGCTAGCGGTCTATCAATTTTGTTGATCTTTTCAGAAAACCAGCTCCTGGATTCATTGATTTTTTGAAGGGTTTTTTGTGTCTCTACTTCCTTCAGTTCTGCTCTGATCTTAGTTATTTCTTGCCTTCTGCTAGCTTTTGAATGTGTTTGCTCTTGCTTCTCTAGTTCTTTTAATTGTGATGTTAGGGTGTCAATTTTAGATCTTTCCTGCTTTCTCTTGTGGGCATTTAGTGCTATAAATTTCCCTCTACACACTACTTTGAATGTGTCCCAGAGATTCTGGTATGCTGTGTCTTTGTTCTCGTTGGTTTCAAAGAACATCTTTATTTCTGCCTTCATTTTGTTATGTACCCAGTAGTCATTCAGAAGCAGGTTGTTCAGTTTCCATGTAGTTGAGCAGTTTTGAATGAGTTTCTTAATCCTGAGTTCTAGTTTGATTGCACTATGGTCTGAGAGACAGTTTGTTATAATTTCTGTTCTTTTACATTTGCTGAGGAGTGCTTTACTTCCAACTATGTGGTCAATTTTGGAATAGGTGTGGTATGGTGCTGAGAAGAATGTATATTCTGTTGATTTGGGGTGGAGAGTTCTGTAGATGTCTATTAGGTCCACTTGGTGCAGAGCTGAGTTCAATTCCTGGATATCCTTGTTAACTTTCTGTCTCATTGATCTGTCTAATGTTGACAGTGGGGTGTTAAAGTCTCCCATTATTATTGTGTGGGAGTCTAAGTCTCTTTGTAGGTCACTCAGGACTTGCTTTATGAATCTGGGTGCTCCTGTATTGGGTGCATATATATTTAGGATACTTAGCTCTTCTTGTTGAATTGATCCCTTTACCATTATGTAATGGCCTTCTTTGTCTCTTTTGATCTTTGTTGGTTTTAAGTCTGTTTTATCCGAGACTAGGATTGCAACCCCTGCCTTTTTTTGTTTTCCATTTGCTTGGTAGATCTTCCTCCATCCCTTTATTTTGAGCCTATATGTGTCTCTGCACGTGAGATGGGTTTCCTGAATACAGCACACTGGTGGGTCTTGACTCTTTATCCAATTTGCCAGTCCGTGCCTTTTAATTGGAGCATTTAGCCCATTTACATTTAAGGTTAGTATTGTTATGTGTGAATTTGATCCTGTCATTATGATGTTAGCTGGTTATTTTGCTCATTAGTTGATGCAGTTTCTTCCTAGCCTTGATGGTCTTTACAATTTGGCATGTTTTTGCAGTGGCTGATACCGGTTGTTCCTTTCCATGTGTAGTGCTTCCTTCAGGAGCTCTTTTAGGGCAGGCCTGGTGTGACAAAATCTCTCAGCATTTGCTTGTCTGTAAAGTGTTTTATTTCTCCTTCACTTATGAAGCTTAGTTTGGCTGGATGTGAAATTCTGTGTTGAAAATTTTTTTCTTTAAGAATGTTGAATATTGGCCCCCACTCTCTTCTGGCTTGTAGAGTTTCTGCCAAGAGATCAGCTGTTAGTCTGATGGGCTTCCCTTTGTGGGTAACCCGACCTTTCTCTCTGGCTGCCCTTAACATTTTTTTCTTCATTTCAACTTTGGTGAATCTGACAAGTATGTGTCTTGGAGTTGCTCTTCTCAAGGAGTATCTTTGTGGTGTTCTCTATATTTCCTGAATTTGAATGTTGGCCTGCCTTGCTAGATTTGGGGAAGTTCTCCTGGATAATATCCTGCAGAGTGTTTTCCAGCTTGATTCCATTCTCCCCATCACTTTCAGGTATACCAGTTAGACATAGATTTGGTCTTTTCATATAGTCCCATATTTCTTGGAGGCTTTGTTCATTTCTTTTTATTCTTTTTTCTCTAAACTTCTCTTCTCGCTTCATTTCATTCATTTCGTCTTCCATCGCTGATACCCTTTCCTCCAGTTGATCGCATCGGTTACTGAGGCTTGTGCATTCGTCATGTAGTTCTCGTGCCGTGGTTTTCAGCTCCATCAGGTCCTTTAAGGACTTCTCTGCATTTATTATTTTAGTTATCCATTCGTCTAATTTTTTTTCAAAGTTTTTAACTTCTTTGCCATTGGTTCGAACTTCCTCCTTTAGCTCGGAGAAGTTTGATCTTCTGTAGCCTTCCTCTCTCAACTCGTCAAAGTCATTCTCTGTACAGTTTTGTTCTGTTGCTGGTGAGGAGCTGCATTTCTTTGGAGGAGGAGAGGTGCTCTGATTTTTAGAGTTTCCAGTTTTTCTGCTCTGTTTTTTCCCCATCTTTGTGGTTTTATCTACCTTTGGTCTTTGATGATGGTGACGTACAGATGGGTTTTTGGTGTGGATGTCCTTTCTGTTTGTTAGTTTTCCTTCTAACAGTCAGGACCCTCAGCTGCAGGCCTGTTGGAATTTGCTGGAGGTCCACTCCAGACCCTGTTTGCCTGGGTATCAGCAGCGGTGGCTGCAGAACAGCGGATATTGGTGAACTGCAAATGCTGCTGCCTGACCGTTCTTCTGGAAGTTTTGTCTCAGAGGAGTACCCGGCCGTGTGAGGTGTCAGTCCACCCCTACTGGGGGTGCCTCCCAGTTAGGCTACTCAGGGGCCAGGGACCCACTTGAGGAGGCAGTCTGACTGTTCTCAGATCTCAAGCTGTGTGCTCGGATAACCACTCCTCTCTTCAAAGCTGTCAGACAGGGACATTTAAGTCTGCAGAGGTTATTGCTGTCGTTTGTTTGTCTGTGCCCTGCCCCCAGAGGTGGAGCCTACAGAGGCAGGCAGGACTCCTTGAGCTGTGGGGGGCTCCACCCAGTTCGAGCTTCCCAGCTGGCCGCTTTGTTTACCTACTCAAGCCTCAGCAATGGCAGGCGCCCCTCCCCCAGCCTCACTGCCGTCTTGCAGTTGATCTCAGACTGCTGTGCTAGCAATGAACGAGGCTCCGTGGGCATAGGACCCTCCGAGCTAGGTGCGGGATATAATCTCCTGGTGTGCCGTTTGTGAAGCCCATTGGAAAAGCGCAGTATTAGGGTATGAGTGACCTGATTTTCCATGTGCTGTCACGCCTTTCTTTGACTAGGAAAGGGAATTCCCTGACCCCTTGTGCTTCGCAGGTGAGGCGATGCCGCGCCCTGCTTCAGCTCACGCACGGTGCGCTGCACCCACTGTCCTGCACCCACTGTCCGGCACTCCCCTGTGAGATGAACCCGGTACCTCAGTTGGAAATGCAGAAATCACCTGTCTTCTTTGTCGCTCACTCTGGGAGCTGTAGACTGGATCTGTTTCTATTTGGCCATCTTGGCTCTACCGCAAGTCCAGAGAAGCTTATTGCTGGAGAGTGTGGATACTTGCATGCATGGGTTCCTGTCTGAGTGCTGGAGCTCTGTAGAGCCAGGGCAGCTTGGGATGGCCTGCAAGTGTGCCCTGGCAATTCTGTGTTACAGGTGCTGTCCTTTCTGCTCCTTGTAGTGTGACATGCCACAACTCATTTAACCCCCTGCCTGGGTATGTCTGACAAATTGAGAATATAGAACCTGATTTATCTAGAGTTTTGCCAGATAATGCATACAGGTGTCTGGTATACTCTCCTGAAAATATACTATGGTTATACAGAGAATTACAGTAGCAAGTGACTGGGTACTTCCTGCAGATGGCAGGGATAATGGAGGCCTCCCAGGAGGGCCACTATCTTGGCTGAGATTGAGATCTGAGTGAGGAGCAGAGCCAGTGGTGTCCGCACCAGGGGAGGCCAAGCTGAGCCAAGGACACAGAGCATGGTGTGTTCTAAGGACAGGGCCACAGTTAGACAGGCAGGAAGGAAGAGGTCGGTGCAAGGGAGGGTGCAGAAAGAAGAGCAGAGGGGTGCACAGTAGCCAGACCATGGAAGTCTTTGTAAAGGACAGAGCAAGAAACTTGATTTTCCTGCAGATGGGATGGAGAGTCTTTGGAGAGCTTTAACAGGAAAATGACATGCTCTGATGTCTATTTCCAAAGCTGACCCTGCCTCTCTATGGGGAAAAAATAGATGGTACAGGGGAAAGAGTGGAGGCAGGGAGTCCAGCTGGGTGATGGGGACTTGGAGTTGGGAGTCAGGTGGACATGAGGCACACAGCTGTGTTTGAGGATGCTGGGACCTGCACAGGGACTGGAGTAGAAGCTGTCAACTGAAGAATAACCAGGATCATACATTTGGAAGAGCTTTATTTCTCATAAAGGGTTATAGCCTGCAGGTTGGCCATTCCTCCTGCTGGGAGGCAGAGCTGAGAGGGAGGGAGGATAAGACAGGAATTTATGCTGAAATTTCTGGGTGGCTGGAAATACATATTTAATGAGCTATAGGAGGATTCATGAATATTTATGAGAGGAGAAACATGTACAGGCGCAATTGAGTTCCATGCCTCTTCATGGATCACATGTTCAAAAAATGGTGGTGTTAGCATGATCTGAGGTGGAGTTTTCAGCCCTCTGACATGAAAAGGTGCAGTGGAGGACACCAGAATCTCACTGCATCCTCCGAGAGTCAGCCAAAACGTGTCCCAAGGTGGTGGTCAGTGTTTATGAAGGGATGCGTTGTGAGACAGGTGAGCTGTCATGTGGAAGAAGTGAAGAGGTAGGGGCATCTGGTTGCAGCCTCAGATGATTGGCTAAGGTGATAAAGGAATGAGTTGTCCATTTCTTGTTTTCCAGAGCTGGTTTCTGCTTACTCCTTAGGAAGGAGTTTTGGCTAAAGGTTAATAAGGAAGGGGCACACTGAGGCGTGTTTAACCTTATGTCTGAGGTGGTCAAGAACTCCGTTTTTAAGGTTTCTCCAGGGTCTCCTTGGCCAAGAGGGGGTCTGTTCAGTTGCTTGGGGGCTCAAGATTTTGTTTTTATTTCTCAAAGTCCTGGGAGAGAGAAGCACCTGCTAGAGTTTTACCTAAGCAAGGGGGCTGGAAGGTATTAGAGCTGTTGACTAAGATGGAAAACACTGGGAGAGGAGGGGCTTGTGGGGAAACCACACCTCCATTCTAGCCACGTCCATTGCAAATGCAGGTGACACATGGAAGCAGCAAGAACACCCCTGAGCATCTTCATGGAGTTTGGATCAAGATGGAAGAAAAGCCCATGCGTTGTCTAAGGCTGCCTCATCTCAGAAGCCAATAGGCGGTGTAATTAGTGCTGAAAGGTGGGCTGGGGGATGACTGCATTGCTCTAGTGAGGAAGGAGGAGCAGGGAGCTGAAGGGAGACAGGTGGAGGAGGCCAAGCAACTGGCTAAGCCCATGAGGGCTAAGGGAGGCCCAAAATGCGGGACATTGGAGAGGAAATGTTCTGGAAGCTTCTACAGGCAAACTGCATTGTACTGGAAGGGGCCGATGAATAGTGCTGGGTCAAGGGTTTTTAAGTAGAATTGAGAGTAAGGGAAGCAGAAAGTTGGTTTGAAGAGGCGAAAAAAGGAAAATGGACTGAACCGAAAGGGCCTTGGGAGTGTTATGGGATTGGAGAACTTTTCTTAAATAATTTAGGAGGTCCAGTAGAATTTATGTTTATGTGAAAGAAAAAAAAACACACAACATGTTACTTAGAATTGGGAAGTTTTATGCACCCATGTCTAGGAATTAAATTTTATATGAATTCATAACTATATTATGTATACATAATTTAAATTGTGATTTTTAAGAAGAAATCAAATCAACTAGTAAGGGCAAAATAAAATTTTTAATTATCTATTTGTTTTTCCATTATTTTTATACACAAATCTTAGAAGCAGGAACAGAGTAGTTTCAAAGGCCAGTTTCTGAGAGGAGTAAATAGACATGCTTAAAATTGGCGCTGATAACAAAGAAACTACTATGAATGGCTGAGGTTTCAAAGTTAGATTAGATTTCACTCTAGATCGTATTTGCTAAGCTAATAAAGCCATGTAGGCTTGTTCTAGCCTGTTGGCTGGGAAACTATCTCTAAACAGGATATGGTGATTATTTGTGAATGATCATTACTCATTCTGACAATAGATCCTCACTGCATGCCCAAGGGAACATCCCCTTTTAAACATGCATATAAAGATGACTCAAGTAAGAATATCGTATGTACAGCGTATCAATATTAGCTGACCTACCAAATCTGAAAATGCTTAAGTAAAGATAATACACAATAATTTAGTTATATTAAGCTATATTCGGGATCCATTAAGTAGCCCCATAGTTATAGAAAAGGATAACAAAAAAATTTTTTTGGCAATCTAGTGGAATGGGGTATGGGGTTTAAAAAGGACAATGAAAAAGTTCACTGAGCAGGAAAGGAATGGAAGATTGCTCAACAGATCTACAGGAAACCATTCCCCTGCCATCACCTCTGCATTTCAAAAAGCGAATGCAATTCTGGTCAGAAGACATTATCTGACTTCGGAGTGATATGCTTATAATCTATCTGTGTGTATTTTTTAACTCTCATGGTGAAGCTTCAATTATATCTTCTTAACCCCTTCCCAAAGCCTTGGGAAACACTGGACATTTTTCTATATAAGCAGATTGGGTTATTTGTCCAAATGACGGGTGTTTTTGAACTAGGACATCTAGCTTCTATCCATAGGAAACCCCATATCTGGTGGGCAAAGAATAGAGTATAAATATTATATATCTGATATTTACATTTTGGGCCATGAGTGTTTGAAACAGTTATATCTATTCATGTGAAATTTCTGGTCACATTATAGCAGCAACATCAGTTTAAAAAAAAAAAAACAAAAAAGAATTCCCCAAGACTGTCCACTCTGTGTGTGTGTATGCACGTGTGTGTGCATGTACAGGCATTTTGCACCGTGCTGCAAAACAGCTCCTCTTCCTCCATTTGCCCTTGACTGTTGATCTCCCAAGACTCAGGTCTTCATTCTCCTCTGCACATTCCTATGCTTTCAACCCCTGTCTTATAGTGACCCCCAGTTCTATGTGTTCAGCCCAGACCTCTTCCTGAACCTCAGGCCCACCCTGGTTGAGTGAATTTCCAGAGTTTTCAGTAGGACATTTCCTCCTAAATGTCTGTGGTCTTTCGGTCCCTGAAAATCAACTGTCAAAATATTAACTGACTTTATACATCCTCAGCATGCACACACACACACACATACATAAATGCACATGGCAGGGGTTGGGGCACAAAGTAGATAAAAACTCCTGTCTCGAATCGCTTGAACCCGGGAGGTTGCAGTGAGCCGGGACCGTGCCATTGCACTCCAGCCTGGGCAAGAAGAACGAAACTCCGTCTCAAAAACAAAACAAAACAAAACAAAACAAAAAAAACTCCGGTCTCCTGCCATAGCTCCTCTCTTGGTTTCAGGTTACTCATACCGGGAACGCAGAGACTTATTCTTGACTTTTCTCTCTCCCACAGTCTCCATATGCAAACAGCCCCCAGGTATGGCTGCTTTAACCTTGCCGTTGCATTTGAATCTTTACTTTCCTTCCTGCTGCCCCTCCACCACAGACCCTGCTAGGTCTGACTGCCATGGCTCTCTTCCTTCCCTTCACCTCAATCTCACGTCACTTCCCACTAACCCCACCTGGTCTCCCATCCTCCATCCTGTCCCCTCTAAGTCTGTTCTTCATTGGAATGATCCTTTCAGAACCTGAATCACTCATGTCATTCATTCCTCTGTTCAGAAACTTGCAGTGGCTTCTGGCCTCATTAAGAGAGTAAGTCTAAGTCCTTGCAATGATCCAGACCATTGGTGATTATCCGGGCCACTGCTGTCCTCGCTCATTGCTCTCTGCCACAGTGGTCTCATTATTCAACGTCCCTGGGTAGATTTTGTCTTTAGGTTCTGAACTTGCTGTTCCCTTTGCCCTCAGCCCTCTCAAGGGGTCACTCAGATCCTCAGCACTGCCCTCCTCAGTGGACCGACATCGACACCTTACCCTGTTTCCGAGTCACTTTTCACCTCTGGACACACTATGGGATTTACTTATTTCTTTGGCTTGTTTTCCCACACACATTCACACAATGTATAAGCTCTATGAGGCTGCAGTTTTTGTCTGTTCTGCTATTGATTTCTCAGCTTCTAACAGGAAGTAAATAAGTAGTTTTGAAGTAAATGAATGTGAATCTTCTGGGGAGCATTTAAAAAAAAAAACAGTGTTGTACAAACTGTGCAGATTGAGGATCCCTTATCCACAATACTTGGAATCAGAGGTGTTTCGGATTTTGATTTTTTCAGATTTTTGAATATTTGCATTGGACTTACCAGTTGAGCATCCCTGGTCTGAAAACCTGAGATCCAAAGTGCTCTAGCGAGCGTTTCCTCTGAGCGACATAGGACACTCAAAAAGTTTTGAATTTTGGAGCATTTCAGATTTCACATTTTTGGATTCGTGATGCTCAACTTATACCTTGGACCTGTCAAATCAGAAACTTTGGGAAGTTTGATCCAAGAGATGATACTTTTTCAAGGTTCCCCAGTAATCAGCTCAGGCTGAGCGCCAGCTCAGGCTGAGCGCCATTGGTGCCAGACAGATTTCTTAAACCGTGGACATCATCCCGCCTTCATGCCCTTCGACATTCTCTGTTTCCTCATAGAATCATGCCCAGACTCAAAGTGACAGTCACAAACCCGCACCCGTTGGGCCCCAGGGGCCTTTTGGCCTCGCGTCCTGCCTCTCACCATGCGCCTCTTCCTGCCTGCCGGAAGCGCTGGTGTCTTCCCTTGGGTGTGATGCTGCCTTGTGCCCTCCCTTGCCTTTGCCTGTGCTGTTGCTCTGCTGAAAATACTTTCTTTCCATTCTCTGATGGGTGAGTTGCTCAAGGATAAAGTTTGGATTCAAATGTCAGTGTTATAGTTTTCCCTAATGCTGTCTCTTTTTCCTCACACCTCCCCCCCATAATTAATGGTTGCTTATATAACACATTGTGTGTCATATCTGTATCCTACACCATCAGAGGTCCTCATTCTCTCATCAGACTCTAAGCACCTGAAGGATAAGAACATTTCATTGGTTTATTCTCAACATTCAGCGAATCATCACGTATAGTTCTTTTACCCTCAGTGTCTGCCAAATTGCCAAATATCGTTGTTTAGTGTGCCAAAACAAAAGTTATGTTATTGATGTGAGGTATCTCTTTGTCAAGTTTTCCCGAGTATTCAGTAGTCAGATACCTGCATGCGCATGTCTGTAAGCATGTGTACGCACCCCCTCCCCCCACTGCCCCGAGGAGAAGAGCATGTGCCCAGCCTGGTCCCTTGGTCCTGAAGGGAGAGCACGTCACCCATTGTCATGTTATTATCCATTAACGTGACATTGTATCTTCTCTCTACCCAGAGACATCACCCATCTTCTCCTCATTCCTGAAGACCTAACTTTAGCCTCTACTACTCTCTCTTTCCACAGATAACCTCCTTAGGTACTTTATTTAAAAAAAATTTTTTTTTAAGGGAGGCTTTCTAAGTGACATCTCTTATACACTCATTTCTAAAACGATAAGTTTTTCTCTTCCTTTCCGAATTTAGCTTCCTATTTATCCTGATCTATCACTTCTTAACGGACGCTGATTCTGCTCTAAGCCTCATTCACTTATTTTTATATGCTCTCTCTCTCTCTCTCTCTCTTACTTCCCTGTTGGTCTTTCAATTTTCTGGTTTCTCCTAGCATTAAATAAAAACAAGAGCAGTAGCCGCCCTGCCTGGTATCCCGTGCTATCCCTGTGCTCCCTCCTCCACAGTTTCGCCATCAGCGGTTGGTGCGTGTTGAGTTTCTGTTCACACCTCCGGCACCTCTCCATGCCCTCCGCAGGCTGCTGCCATCTGGGTTTCTCTGGAAGTGCAGAGGCCGCAGGTTGCAATCTACACTCCAGCCTTGGTGCTTGTCTCTGCCCTGGTGCTCCTCTGCTAGCTGACCTCTTGCCCTCTGATTCCTGGAAGGACAGGGCATTGGTTCCTGTGATTTTCCACTCTCCTGGGGCCCCTTCCTGCCTCTAGAGTGGCCATGCCCATCTCAGCCCTTCCCTGCCCTGAGGGCTATCAAACTTGCCAGAAAGCCTGAGGCCACAGAAACATTCCACACACTGTGTTTTCCTTCCCAAGTCTTGGTTATTTCCTCTTTGTTCTTTGTCTGTACTCCTCAAGCAAACCTCTTTCTTGAAATATTACACTTCTCCCAACTCTCTCTGCAGTTTTTATTCTAGCACCAGTCTATATTTGCCTACGTGATGAGGCCTTACCTTAAACTTTACATGTCTAAAACACATCTTTTCTCTTCCTCATCCTTTTTAAAATAAGTCCTTCCAGATTTCTCTCTTTTTGTCATTCATCTTCTGACTCTAGTGCCCCAAGTCTCTGGTCATCTCTGTATTCCTCCTCCTTTATTTGCCCTTCATGGCCAGCCAGTCTTTGCATCCTTTCACTACCCGCCCCCCACCCAATCCTAGCATAAACTTTCATATCCTGTATTATTTCCTGTCTTCAATCTCTTCTTTTGTATTACAGCTACAAACTTGACCTTTCTGAAAGCCTGTTTTCATTGTGTCACTCTGCTCAGAATCTGCAGTGATGCCCTTATTTCTCTTCCAGGATTACGTAACTCTACCCAGTCTTCAAGGGTTTCCACAGCATGCCCCACCTTAGCAATTCCCAGTACCCCGAGGCCTGAGCAGTGGTGGGGTCTCCTGTCTCCTCTCCTCTCTGCCTTTTGATGAATGCTCTTGTTCTTCCTGTATGAAACGCTCCCCCGCCTTCTCTCTCCCCCTCTTGCCGTATATCCCCTTTCTTCCTCTTCTTGTTCTTCTGTGAGTACATCTGTCACAGGCCCTTGGTTTTCTGTCACTGCTTCTACTTAACTATTGAGATGACAGAATGAGAGCCTTCAGATGAGAAATCCTGGTTTCTAATGTTGCTTAAAGTCTTACCACTTTATTAAGCAAGCCTAAAGCTCAGTGGCAGAGTCCCTGAGTAAGCCATGTCTTCGTCTCTTTCTCCCTGGTGATCAACTCTGTGCTTGGAGCATGGATCCTTAATAAATATGTTTTGTTAATGAACACTCAAACAGATAGAAAAGACTCACAAAACTGTTTATTGTATTCCAACAAATGATAGCTTTGAAAAGGAGCTAAGCTGGCCAGGCACAGTAGCTCATGCCTGTAATCCCAGCACTTTGGCAGGCTGAGGCGGGCGGATCACTTGAGGTCAGGAGTTTGAGACCAGCCTGGTCAACATGGTGAAACCCCGTCTCTACCAAAAATGCAAAAAACTAGCCGGCGTGGTAGTGCACACCTGTAGTCCCAGCTACTCCGGAGGCTGAAGCAGGAGAATCCCTTGAACCTGGGAGGCAGAGGCTGCGGTGAGTAACCACTGTGCTACCTGTGTGGAGATCGTGCCACTGCACTCCAGCCTGGGCGACAGAGCGAGACTCCATGTGGAGATCACGCCACTGCACTGCAGCTCGGGCAACAAAGCAAGAGTCCATGTGGAGATCACGCCAATGCACTCCAGCCTGGGCAGGAGAGCGAGACTCCATCTCAAAAATAAGTAATAAAATAAAATAAAGTAAAAGGAGCTAAGTTAAGTTGAACGCTCAATCTGATAATCATTTACTAACAATTGATAGGAGCTTGGCCTCTGGTGAGTTTCTATATGACAGTAGTCTTAGACCTGTCTCTATCTCTTCCTGTTTTCATTCATACAGTAAAGAGGTTTATTGACTGAGCCACTCAACAACCATTTCGTAATATCTATGATGGGGACACGTTGATCTTTAAGAGCCTTTTCAACTGTAAAACAGCATTGATGACATTTTCTGAAGACAAACATTTTCTGAAGACAAACACTCAAAAGCCTTACTTATTAACAGGCCTGAAGATTTTCTTTTTCCCATCTTTGCCATCACAGGCTTTCTTTACACTCCCTCCACTCCACCCCTGCTTTTTCTTGTCCTAACTTTATGTCTACACCAAGGCTAGGCCCTTGTGCTTTTAGCTGCCAAACACCGTATACTCTTAAATAAACACAGTAGAATTTGAGTAAAAAGAGATTTTCTTAGAGTTCTGTGATAGACCAAAGCATGAAATGATAGAGCCAACTCTATGAGGAAATAGGAAATAGGACCTTGAAGGTTCTTTTCAGAGTTAAACTGTCCTGTTGGATTGCTTGTTCATTTTAAGACTTTGACTTATTTCAGATATTTTTTTCAGATAAAAGTTCAGTGATGACAAATGAACTCTACAGTCTGGCATCTACCCTAGCAGACTATCAAAATTGAAATAATTAATATAACATTCATCATTTGAGATAAATACCTTAGAAATCTCATTTAAAGATAGTCATGTAACGCCCCATGGTTTTCTACCGAGGCATGCTTTCTTTGCTCCTATGTCTGTGGGGCAGTTTTCTAATGCAGTGGTGTCAGTAGTTACTTTAAGTCAGCAGTCGTTGTGTGCATCTAGTCTGAGCACTTTAGGTCTGTGGTAACAGTGACTTAGGTGTGTTGAACATAGTTTCACCCTTCAAGTTGTCTTGTCTAGCTGGGATTACAGAGGAAATTAGAATTTCCTAATTAGTCAGTTAGACTGATCTTGGATACTTTCATCTTTGCAAAGTCTTGTCTTGCAAGAAAGTAACGAAGCCATGATTGTTCTTCCTATTTAGAATAGACCACGGTGTCCACAAGGTCTCAGCTCCTTCCGAGGTGTCTTGTAACAGCATTCCACAACAGCTGTTCTGTTTTAAGGCTCAGCACACTCCACAAATTCCAGACGCCCCATGGCTGCTACAGTTGCTGAATGGTGACTTCAGGCTTTACTTGGTTCAAGCCTCAAGGGGGCTGAGCCAAAGCTGGCATGACTTACTGTTCAGGCAACAAGTTCCAAATAGAGAAAACATTTCAAATACCAACTGACTGCTGCTTTCTTCAAAAGAAACTGCCTTCAGAGGAGAAGCTCTTCCCTGTGCTCATGATCCTGGTTCAATGACTTCCACAGCATTTTCATTTCCCAGCCCTTCTGTGGTGGGGACAGTTGATCTAGTGATTGTGAATAATTTTAGTGTGCAATGCTTAACTTTTACAAAACAAGCCAACAAAGCTGAAAATATTATTTGGATGATAAGAGGAGCAAACAACCTTAAGGAATATTTTTAAAGTGTGGATTTAAATTGAATCATAATATTAAATTTTTAGGTTTGGTACCATGTACCTTGAACTTCAAGGATTGTTATTTACCAGTAATATCTACATATTAAATCTTTATTTAACCCTGATATCAGGAGGAGGAGGGTGGGAAGAGGATGGTCAATGGGTACAGAATTCCAATTAGAAAGGAACAGTAAATTCTGGTGTTCTATTGCAAAGTAGAGCGACATACTAGTCCCCCAAAATGATCTTAGTACCTGCTACTCTAGTCAACAAGGTATTATATATCTCAAAATACCTAGAGGAAAGGATTTTGTACGTTCCCACCTCAAATAAATGATAAAATATTTGCAGTGATGCATGTGCTCATTAGATTTATTTGATAACTACACAATGTAAACATGTATCAAAACATCACATCGTACCCCATAAATATGTATTATGTTTCAATTAAAAATAACTTTTTAAAAAGCTGATATATTTTAGCTGAGTGTGAAAGCTCTGCAAATACAGTGGAGTTGTTGATTAATTTTTCATATTATTATGCATTTTAGGTTGGTGCAAAAGTCAACCGCAATTACTTTTATACCAACCTAAAATACATAATACAATATTTACTTCCTTGAAAAGGAAATCCTTAATGCACATTTAAATTATGAGTTCCCAGAATAATGTGGCTGGTAAAATAATACATTTTAACCATTTTTAAGTGTACAATTCAATGGCATTAAGAACATTCATAATGTTTTGCAACCATCACCACCATCCATTTCCAGAACCTTTTCATCTTCCCAAGCAGATCCTGTTAAACAGTAATTCCTCACAGGAATTCCTGCCGCCCTCCCGCAACCCAGCCAGTTATATCCACTGTTCTACTTCCTGTCTCCATGAATTTACCTATTCTAGGAACCCCATACAGGTGCAATCATACGATATTTTCCTTTGTGTCTGGCTCATTTCGCTGACTGTGTTTTCTAGGTTCATTATGTTGTAGCAGGTGTGCGATTTCCATTCCTTTTTCAAGCTGAATAATGCTCCGTCTTGTATTGGCCTATTTTGCCTGTCCCGTCATCTGCTGCGGGATGGAGGTGGTGTTCGCACCTGTGGCTTTTGTGAAGAATACCGCAGAGAAAAGGGATGCACAAGTTTCTGTTTTTGCGTTGATTCATTTTGAAATGTGCCTCACTCTTTTTCCTATAATAGGTAATACTTTTTGACAAGAAATATTAAATATTTTTCCAAAAGTGGTGCAGGATTGGCTTTTTTGCTGTTTTCATAATGGAATAATACTTCAATGGGCATAGGCCCTTATTGGAAGCTCTGGGTTGTAGGTTGGCTGGTTAGAGATTTGTGTAAGTCCTCATGCCTCACTGTAAATACCATCTTCACACAGTAGTCAATTAAAGTCAATGTAAAGAGAAGACTCATTATCCCTCTTTAGATAAGGCCAGGAGATTTGTGAGAGAGGTGTTTGCAAGTTCTGTGCAGAACTGCAGTATGGTTGAAGCTGAGCTGTTACCTTATCAGCCCTGCGTGTGAGCCCCGCAGGTGTTATGTGGACAGCAGTAGAGAGAGTCAACAGATTGGATTTTTTTTCTTAATTTCTGTATTGGAAAAACATGGGACAACGGGTGTCTCCTATATTTAATTTGTGCTTAGATGTGTACTAGAACCTGATGAAAGTGTTTTTGTTTTCCAGTTAGGAAAACACGCTGTTTCGCTCACAAGACTGAATGAAGATGGTGGTCTTTGCTCAATATCCACGTATTAATACATTAATAACAATTGAGCTTATAATAAAGAATTGTGCCCTTTCAAATTATCTGAACTGTCTGCTGTATGTCACATTTTACCTTTTTAGAGAAGTGCTAATTCATGTTAAGTCCGCCTGAGAGATTTGTTTAATGAGCAGATTAAATGGATGATTATCCCTCTCTTAATTTTTTTTTTTTTTAAAGGAAGGGCTTCTTGTGATGCTCCTCTGTTATTTGGCACAGGAACACAGAGGGGTCTTTTTAAAATTACCCCTGCAGGGTCACCAGGACCCAAGCTGTTTGCTTCATTAAACCCTGGTGGCTTCTTTAGAGCCAGCCCCTCCAAACAGCCCTGACACAATTGTATCTAAATTAGCATCTGACTGACCCCCTTTCTGTCCTCTTTTCAAGCCCCTGCTGACAGGGATTGGCAAAAGATGTTAATTGGTTGGGCCTGGCTTGGAACAATAGACTTGCCAAGATGACAAAAGAACTAATGTTTCTTTCAATATGCATCCAGATTCACATAAGTACCTCTTTTAATTCCTGGGAATTATTGTAATGCCTGGTCAATGGGATAATTGACCCTCAGCAGCTAGCTCTTACTCCATAATACAGCATGGCACAGGCCTATCAGAGTAGCAGGTACTAGGGTGATTTGTGGGGGACTAAAAAGAGATTTTCTCAGCCAGCGTTCTGTGATGTACCAAGGCAGCCCAGTGGGAGTCCCAGAGAGGGGACTAATTTGAGCTTAACAGGGGGAAAATGTGCTAAGAGCCACTAAAACTTATCCTCGGAATCATAAAGGAGTTGCATAAAGGAATGAGTTAGGAGTTTGAAAGAAGTGAGCTAGTAGCTTGGCAGCTTAGAACTCATATGGTCAAGGATAGGACATGGGTCCAACAACTCTAGACAGGTAGAAACATTGCAAAATGTTGACTTCCACACATGAAAACACAAGGTTTATTTCCAGCACATACCTTCGCTGCTCGTTTTATAGAAGAGGCATTTCCAGTTCAGATGTTAGGCTAAATGAGCCCCCAAACCTTTTCTTATCTCACTCTTTACTATCCCAACTCGCTAGAAATCTTACAGATCATTTTGCATGGTGCTGAGGCTCTAGGAGAATTTGTTTTAAAAAATTAACTGTGAAGAAAAGGGAACCCTTGTACACTGTAGTTTGGAATGTGAATTAATACAACCATTATGGAAAACTATATGGCGGTTCCTTAAAAAAATAACTAGAATTGTCATATGATCCAGCAATCCCACTTCTGGGCATTTACCCAAAAGATTTCAAATCAGTATGTTAAAAAGATGTTTACACTCCCAAATTAATTGCAACACTATTCACAATAGCAGAGTTATGGAATCAACCTAAGTCTCAATCAATGGATGAATGGAAAAAGAAAATGTGAGATACACACACACACACATACACACACACACACATACACACTGGAATACTCTTCAGCCTTAAAAAAGAGATTTTGTCATTTGCAAAAATGTGGGTGGAATTGGAAAACATTATACTAAGTGAAATAAGCCAAGTACAGAAAGACAGGTGCTGCATGTTGTCACTTACATGTGAAATGTAAAACAATCAAACTGAAAGATGCAGGGAGTAGAATGGAGGTTATTAGAGGCTGGGGATGGGGGATGGAGAGATGATGGTCAGAGGGTACAGAGCCTCAGTGACACAGGAGGAATATGTTTTTTCTTTGAGATATATTATACAGAGTAGTGAATATAGTAAATAATAATGTATCATACACTTAAAAATCACTAAAAGTAAATTTCAAAAGTTCTCTCCACAAAAAGATAAGTATTTGATGTGAGGGATATATTAATTTGCTTGATTTAATTATTTCACATTGTGTTCGTGAATCATGGCATCACTTTGCACCCCATAAATACATGTAACTCGAATCTGTGAATTTACAACCTAATTTTTTTTTAATTAACTGTGTAAGTATGGTATAGTATGCACTACAGAGTAGTCTTACTTTGAGGTTTGGGTTGTAATTCCAGTCAAGGTTAATGTTTAAAACTAGCTGTCTCCGACCTCCATTACGGTAACAATTGGCACTACGTGCTGCTTAGTGGGAGCTTCATTTTGTGGTTATGACAGCCCAATCTGAGAAGGAGGTATTTGTGAAAGCACTAAACGCAGCAGTGCATTGGTTAACGGAGTAGCTTTGAGGTCAGACAGCCCTGCGTCTCCCTCCCAACTTGTCACCTGTGTGACTTTTAGCAAGTTACTATGATCCCTAAGTGTAGGTTCGTGCTTTCAAAAAGGGATAAAGAGTTAAAAATAGCAATTTTCTAAAGAATCGCAGAGCGAAGTGAGCTGATCTCATGTTATTCCATACAGTGCCAGATATAGAGTAGTACTGGATAGGCCATCTGTTGTCATTATTGCCCCAAGATCGCAGCCAGGAAGGAATACAGAAGCAATTCACACTGACCGCTGTTTGACTCTGAAGACTACACTGTTTCAGGATGCTGCGTTGGCAGTTCATTCCTAAAATTTAAGGGGAAATATCCAAACACCTCAAAAACGGTGAAAAAATAGAAATGCTTGTTTCCATCTTTTAAAAGAGCAGGTGAGAAAAAAACATATCAATTAAATATAACAAAATTCAGATACATCATTCTGACCTTCTTTGCCAGAAAATTATTTTCCTTTCATAAAACTATGATTTACTTTTTTTCTAGTGAATGTCTGCCACGGAAGGAGAGCATTTAAGCAAGATATTGATTGTTAGTTCTCAAGTTTATTGGTTTCTCACAAAGAAAAGGGTCTGATTTATACACCAGAGCGTGGGGTGCATGCCACTGCCTGAAGCTGGTGTAGAGCATCCTTTAGGCTTCAAGTGTCTCAATCAGAAATCATGTTGTGTTTGTTCAGATGCTTGATGTGGTGAATAAGTTCAGTCTTTAGAAATTAAGTACTCTTAGGTTAATGTGAATCAAATTTAAAAAATGGTGAAAAGCAGCACTTTTTGAAGTGATTTGAGTTAGGAAATTAATGTAGAGTACAAAGTCTTTCTGAGCTTGTCTGTGAGCAGCTCTGGTTTTTATCCCAGAAAGTGGATCCTTTAGCGGGAAAGCGGGAAGGCTTCTGGCTGACCACGGAAGTCAAAGTTCTAGTCCAGCTTCATTACTAAGCAGCTCTGAGCCCTTGGGTGGTTTTGTCCATCACTCCAGGATGTTTGTTCCCTGAGCAGTAAAATGAAGAGACAGAACCAGGTGACCTCATATGACTCCTCAGCATCAGACCAAAAGACACTCTCGTCATCATCTCACTTGATGTTTGTGCCATTAGATACTTACGGCTACCTCTGCTTCCTGAAACTCTTCTTTGTGGACATCCAAATTATTTCTTGTCTAGTTCCCTCTTATCCATCTCTTTCCATCTCATTTGCCAGTTCTTCTTTCCCTGGCTTCCATTTAAGTGTGTTTTTCCTTAGAGTTCAGCTCTTCCTGGATTTCTTGTGTTTTCCTATGGTATCACTTCCATTCCCATGACAATCTGCAATGTGTATGTGTGTATTAAATATTAATATAAATATCAAATATAAATATCCAGCCCTTACCTCTTTCTTGAGTGCCAGACTTGGCTTTTCTAGGAACCTCTCCCACTTTACACCTGTGTGTTTGCTTGGCCACCTAAACATCAACATACTTGAAAATAAAACCTACTGTCTACAGCCTGTGTACTGATGAGCACCCTTATCCATCTTGATGCTCAGATGTGGAATGTGGAAGGTTTTTTTATGCTCTTACTATTCCCTAACCTACACATCCATCTGTTTCCATCCCTCCTCTCCTTCACCAATATGTCTTCAAATCCACATTCTCAATGCTGATGTACTGGTGTGGCCCTGTCATCTTCTGCTCAACTACAGCAGTTACTCCAAACCATAATCCCCTTCACGCCATGCTTTACCTTATGGTACACCCCTGTCACTGCACAGACACTTGTTAAGGGTCACAGCTACCTACAGAGCAAACACCAGTCTCCTTAGAGGGGCTTCGCAGTGCTCCCCCATGGGGGTTCTGTCTGCCCACCTCAGCCACCCTTTCTTTAACTCCACCTTTTGACTCCAAGGCTGGAACCGAGCCCTGGCTTACATGTGCCGTGCATCCCACTGTGGAACGCCCTTCTTCCCCTTCCTGACCTCTTAGGATTTGGCTCACCTTTCAAGCACCAAACTCTCATCATTTGTTAAGGTTTCGCCATGAAAGGTGTTACTGCCTGTGTGGAATCTTCTCCAGACTTCCCGGCAGAATTCATCTCTTTCTGTGCCGACCCACAGCTCTTAAGCATTTCTGTTCTAAAGTGCTTCTGTTCTAAAATTGTGTTGCACTCTACCAGTGCACTGGTCCATTTATCATAATGTTGAAACAAAAACATGAAACATTTCTGTGAAATTCTTCTTTATAGAAATCATAGATTTTGTGTAATTATTTACTTAAACCCACGCTAGTGGAGCATCTGTCATACTGTGTTACCATCAATGGGTTGTGTATCAGTCAGGGTCTAACTGGGGACAGAGAAGCCAGGCTAATTATTTAAAAGACTGTCATTTAATTAAAGGAATTTGTTGCAGATGTCATAGAGGGGGCTGAGAGAGAACCTGGGGATGGACAACAGCAGAAAATCGCCACCACCCTGTGATGAAAGGACCAAGACAAGAAGCAATGAATATACCAGAGCTCAGTAGCTGGGTCACTGGGCTCAATAGCTCAGGAACTGGAGCCCTAGTGGGCCAGTCCAGCAGGGGCGGAAGCAATAAGTGAATCATGGCCAATTTTGGAAACCTCCAGGCACAGGGGGAGAAGTCCTGGCTTCTCCCTTCTTTTCTAATCTCTTTCCAGCACTTCCCACTGGGAGGACCCAGTTGGAAGGTGCTAGAAAATGCAGCCTGCATGAATTGGCCCCTGCAGGGGTTAGGCAGAAGTGACTCCAGTCCTAGAGACCCAGCACAGACCCAGGCTGTATCTGTCTCCCTCATGTGTTTTCTTAAACACAAGAACCTCATCTTACTTGCTTTTGCAACTGCAGTGCCTAGCACCAAGTGAGGTTTAATAAGTATTTAGTGAATTGCAATGAACTCTAAGGTTTCCTTCCAGGACTAAAATTATGTTGTTCTCTACCAGTGCGTTGGTCCATTTATCATAATGTTGAAACAAAAACATGAAACATTTACCACGAAGTTTTTCTTTTTTTCTATCATAGAGTTTGTGTAATTATTTACTTAAACCCATGCGTTAGTTCAGTCTCAACCCTATTCCTTTATTAACATGAAGCCAGTGCTATTTATCAGCTCTTGGTTGGTTTTGAAAACATTTTCCACCAACTGTGTGTCAGATTAAATACAGGAAGGGAAGTGGAGACATTGATTTAATAAACACTAACAATGTGACAGAAAGGGAAAAAATTATGTTGCGGACAATTTTCACATAACTCATCCTAAAATATGCCTTTGAACAGGCTCCTCCTGGTCTGTGGCCAGGCCCCATGCGCCACTCAGCACAAACCTTCTGCAGTACAGCCTGCAAGGCTGTGGGCGCAGCACACCGCATCTGAGCCAGAGAACTGTGTCGCCGGTCTCAGCCTTCCTTTTTAAATTGTCTTGCATTCCCTTGGTGGGGACATTCCAAAGAAGACAGACAGTCCCCGCAGCAGGTGCACGTGGTGCTGGTGTTCAGCTGCGTGCATTTTCACAGACTGCTGTCTTGCAGGCGAGTCAACCTTCAGCCTCACCCTTCTGTCACCAGCCCGCTGCAGAATCCTGTAGATTGCACTGATCAGACATAAAGTTATCACGTCGGCTGTGCCATGGGATCCAATGTTTGATGCACGTGCTCCAGCGAGGTTGGAGGAAATCTTAGAGAACACCCCAAGTTCTTTGTTTCCAAATGAGGAAATCAAAGCCCAGAAAAGGGTGACTTTTTGTGGCTTTCGGCCTGTAACTCATGTCACTCCTAACCCATCATCGTTTTTGTTTTGCTGTGCAAGCTCTGGAAGTTGTTTTAAACCTTAACTCTGAACAGAGTGTTGGACTGTGGTTGTTGTATTTGTGAATTAGTTTGCTTCTCTTCTTTCTGCCTCCTCTTGTCTCTATTTATTTTTTTCTATATACCTCTTCTTATTACCTTGAGACTTGAACTCAAAAATCACATGTTGGGCACTTGCTGAGTCCCAGATAATATCCGGGGTCCATATAACTTGGGGTTTTTTTCTGGCACCAACAGCCTTATCATCAGTCCAATTGCTCTCACTACAAAGTCCTTAAATCTTGCACTTATTTTGACTTCTTAGTGCATTAACAGATTGTACACAACTCAGAAGGATTGACTCTAGCCACCCATGCCTGGTAGTAACCTGTCTTCATGTCAGTAGAATTTTAGAGTCTTTGTCTTTGAGGTCATCCTCCAATTCAGCGCCTGGCCACAGCAGGGGTCTCTTCTGTCCTAGATATCTTCATGGATACAGTTAGCAAAGTTGACGCCAAATGTTAAGCATAATGAGATTAGCCTGGTTTTCTTCCTTCCCTTGTCTTTCCCTTCCCTGCCTTCTTTTTCTCCCCCCATTTAAAGACTTTCTAAATCTGCAGAGAACCAGTTTTAACTTACTCCGCAGCTGAAATTACCAGGCGCAAAGTCAAGGCAATTACGATACAGTAGTAGTTGTGTTGCATTGATTATATGTGCTCCTCATAGTAACCCTGAAGGGGTTTTTATAGTCTGCATCTTATGAAGAAATTGAGAAAGAGAGAGAAGAGGTAATCTACCCAGTGTCACAGAGATGTTAAGCTGCAAAGCTAGGCTATAGTCCCAGGGCCTCATGCATTTCACACCTGCCCATTGTACTGTGTAACTCACTCTACTGTGTTAGGAAGTACAGCATCAGCTGGTGGCTATAACAATTACAATTCATACAAATAAGTGTAATTTCAAGATCAATCACTCATTAATGTTGACATAAATAATTTACTAGAAAATTCTATCTTGGTGAAATTTTAAAATAGCATGGCTTTCACTGTGCTGATAAATATTTAAAGAAAGATGTATTTGTTTTTTCCCAGCAAGTATAAAAATAATTTCTTCAAAATTTGATGTATTATTTTAAAAGTTAATAGATGTATCACAGCCATGGACTGCAGAATTTTTAAAACCTTATTTAATTCTAAAATTTCTTAAATATCAGAGAATACATTTTCGTTCTTTGAATATTGGAAGCCCCAAAAGGTGGTTGACCATGAAGAAGAAGATGAGGGAAATATGGGAAGGCAGATGTTTGAAGAGAATAATTATCTGTAGAGGGACATATGTTTTTAGATTCAATGAATTCATCTCTTGTAAAGTGGAAATCCTGGCCAAACCACATAAATGGATTTGAGCTGACTGCCAGATAAGGAGCATTTCAGAAATAAAAGGGCAATGGTGCAGCTTGAAGGATAGGCTTCCAAAAGCATTCTGATAAAAATAAAATGCTTCAAGATGCTCAAGGTTCCTGGGTGATAGATAGGAGCTTTTCCTGGGAAGAGCATCAGTTATTAAAATAGGAAGGAGGGAAATTTGTAACAAGAAATGAAGAGGCCAAAGTGTGATAGTTGTTGATTGGGCTGCATATGCTTTCAACTATGTGATAGTCCAGTTACAAGGTTGCTTGATGGTGGCTCTGTTGTTGCCCAAAGAGCCAGATCCATGGTTAAACAAGAAAAAAACCAACGTGGTATATTAACATCCAACAGTGAAAAACCAATATCTGTTACCCAGGACACCAAAGGGAACCCCTCAGTCCAAAGGGGCTCTTAATTTGGAAGGGAATAAGCAGCAGTTTATGTTATATTACAATTGCTTATTTTAAAGATAATTTGCCCTAGTTTGTGAAAGCCCCCCCCACCCCAACAATAAATTTTCTATGTATTGCACAAGTCAACACATAGAAAATTTGGATGCAGTGAAACCAAGGATAAGATGATTTCGTATTTGATTGGCACTTGTCTCCCATCCCTCCCAGCAGCCGATCCTGGTTATTTTGTTTCATTTTGGACCCCACTTGTAACATGATGTTAGAGGACTGCTATATTGGTTACTGTGATTATTTTAAATAACTTATTATGTATTCCTCATAAAAATTATTAAAGAATGCAAATTGCACCCTGGGGTTTGGTATTCAAACGGGAGCTAAACAACAAGAAAAGGTAGTTTAAAATACTATTCCTCATAGGCAGAGATACTAACACATGTGATCCCCAAAAGTAGATATGAGCAACTGTGTTGCATGAAAACCATAGATAATGAATTCTCTTTTTTAAACCTGAACTAAGTAATACCTGGAAAGTAAGTGAAATTCACATGTAAAGGAATGTATATTTTTCCAGATATGAAGCTACCCATCCTTTAATATGTTCTTTTCCAAAAGTATACATTGTCCTTTTTACTCAAAATGTTCAGGTAAGCCCACAGTTAAGACTCAGACCTGAGGGAAGATAACATCAGTTCATCTGGGGAAAACATAGACAAGGCCTCCGCTAAAGCATCCAGCATATGGCAGATGATGTCAGCCAGGGATAGCCACTTATAACATTTAGGATTGGTGTAATTCTTATCTGAGCATACCCTCTCCTTTATAACTGTATTCAGATCTCCACATCTGAGAGACTGGAGGGATTTGGGTTTTGCATTTTTGGTTTCGGGATGTGAAAGAATGTATATCTTTCTGCTGAGGAGGGCTGTCTGAGCTCTGAGTTTGTAGAAGGTGCTGCGAGGTGGGCTGCGGGAGCCTCAGGATTCTCTACCCCTCCTCCAGCTCCTGCCCTAAGAGACTACAGTCTCACTTTTAAGGGACGTTTACCCTCCCTCAACCCACTTCCCTACTTCCAGGTCAGCCCTTACCTGTCAGAGCCCATCACTGCCCCTCATTACTCTGAAACTAGTCTCACCTGAGTCAGCAACTGGCTTTTAATTCCAGTTCCAAAGATTTTCTGTCTCTTTCTTACAGCCCTCTCTGTACTTTTGTCTGTTTTGGGGGATTTTCTTGAGACAGAGTCTTGCTCTGTTGCTCAGGCTGGAGTGCAGTGGTGCCGTCCTAGCTCACTATAACCTCAATCATAGCTCCCATAACCTTGAACTCCCACTCTCAGGCAGTGCCGCCACCTCAGCCTGCCAAGTAGCTGGGACCACAGGCACGTACTACAATGCCTGGCTAATTTTTAAACTGTTTATGGAAACAGGGGTGTCGCTATGTCGCCCAGGCTGGTCTCGAACTTCTGGGCTCAAGCAATCCTCCCACCTCAGCCTCCCAAAGTGCCAGGACTACAGGTGTGAACCACTGCGACCAGCCTTGTTTTGTCTTGAACTCACTTCCTTTGGTTCTTTAAAACCCTTCTTCAGATTCTTTTTGTACTCCAGCTAGCCCATCTCCTTCTCAGCCTTTTCCCTCTTCTGTAACTTAGAAGTTTGGGTTCTACACCCCAGCATTCAGCCCGTAGATACTGGCTCATTCTTCCTGAATGGTCCTTGTACTCTTCTGGCTTCCATTCATACCTGCATGTGTATGACCTCCAAATCTAAATCTCTGAAAAGTTAGGTCACCCTTCCTAGTGCTGGACTCAGTGACCCAGTGCCCTCCATATGTATCAACCTACACACATAACTAACACACACACACACATCCTAAGCTTGGCACATGTGAAAAAGATGTCTTTGTGTTCCCCTGCCCACTTCCTCCTCTGTCTGCGTCTCTTCCTTAGTAAATGGCTCCACCATCCACCAGCTCACAGAGCCAAAAGCCAAATTCTTCCCTCTTACCAGACTCATCAGTCACCAGGCCTGGTAATTTGCCAAGTCTCCTTGCAGGCTGCCCTGCCCAGCCTCGCAAGAACCTCATGGTCTCTGGCCAGGATGCCCATGGAAGCCCATCCTGCAGCTTCTGGTGCTCTTAGGCTCCCACGCCCTTCCTCTGCCTTTGACGGACTCCTTTTCCTAAATACTCTCAACATTTCTTTATTTTCCTTTTACTTATTTATGCTCTGAGAAAAACTGTTCGCATCCAGAGGGAAGGCTGGGCATGGTGGCTCATGCCTGTAATCCCAGCACTTGGGAGGCCGAGGCAGGTGGATCACTTGAGCCCAGGAGTTCGAGACCAGCCTGGTGAAAACCTGTCTCTACTAAAAATACAAAAAAACTAGCTGGGTGTGGTGGTGCTCGCCTATAGTTCTGGCTACTCGGGAGGCTGAGGTGGGAGAATCTCCTGAGCCTGGGAGGTCAAGGCTGCAGTGAGCCAAGATCATGCCACTGCACTCCAGCTTGGGCAACAGGGTGAGACTCTATCTCAAAACAAAAACAACAAAACAAAACAAAAGCAGAGGGCAGAAACTGTATCTTCCTTCCTTGTAGCCTGAGAAGCCGTACAGCCCTCTCTTCCTCATTCCCATTGCATTGTAAAAGCAATGACTCAGGAATGAGATCTTAACAAAATTTAACATTGAGGCTAAAAGACTTTTCCTACAAAACAGTATGCTAATATTAGAGTACATATCATGGACTCTTTTTCCTCAAATTATCTGAAAAATTGTCAGACATCAGAAAAACTGAGTTGAAGCCAGGCGTGGTGGCTCACACCTGTAATCCCAGCAATTTGGGAGGCTGAGGCGGGTGGATCACAAGGTCAGAAGTTCAAGACCAGCCTGGCCAGGTTGGTGAAACCCTGTCTCTGCTAAAAATACAAAAAAAAAATTAGCCAGGTGCAGTGGCGGGCACCTGTAGTCCTAACTACTTGGGAGGCTGAGGCAGAATTGCTTGAACCTGGGAGGCAGAGGTTGCAGTGAGCCAAGACTGCACCATTGCACCCCAGCCTGGCAACAGAGCTAGACTCTGTCTCAAAAAAAAAAAAAAAAAAGAAAAAGAAAAACTGAGTTGAAGTTCATATTTTGTTCTATGTGTAATTTATTTACTTGTGAAATCTTGTACTGGCATGAAAGACTTAGGTCTAAAGCCGCATATGCTATTTTGATTGATTAGGTGATATGTTGTAGAACTGTATAATATTTATGGTTTGAAGTATAGTTTATGGTATTTATTTGATCAAATGTGTATTAAAGTGAGAAGTATATTGAAATTTTAATATAGTTCTAAACCAGATTAAGTAAATAATGTATTGAGGTAGTGAATCTTTTTCCTTCTATAGTTTATTTGT
Source organism: Pongo pygmaeus (assembly GCF_028885625.2). NCBI lineage: Eukaryota > Metazoa > Chordata > Mammalia > Primates > Hominidae > Pongo > Pongo pygmaeus. The sequence goes on from NC_072387.2 coordinate 34,404,448, forward strand.
TAAATTTTTGTAAAACCATTGTTAGATTTTGTAAAACCATTTGTTAGATTTTGTAAAACCATTGGCACTTTTGTTTTGTGAAGTTTGGGGAATAAGAATTAACTACATTTTGGGAGTTTTAGAATAGAGCAGGAAAATTCTGCCTATAACCTCAATATAGAAGAATAACGAGGTGGAATTGTTCCACATCATCAATAAAAGTTCTCCTTACCCTAAAATTCTATAGGTGGGTCCATCATCCTAATCAGTAACACGCAATTTCAAAAAATCTCTGTGGTCAGTTTATTATGCTTGTTAAGAGTTTGTCTTCTAAAGTAACATACAGAATTTGGATGATCTGAGTGAGTCTGAGCAGGGCCCCAGGTGGATTTATAGGTGTTTAGAACAAAAGGATGCTTTTACATAAATCAGTACAATCAGTTTTATTATTGCAACCTTATTTTAGGCATTTATGTTAGCTGGTGACAAGATGATGAAATCTTCAGATCCTGATGTTTCAGTGAACCACAAATAGAAGGAAGTTGACAACTATCACACTATGGAATTGCAACAATTTGCAGAGATGACAGAAAGGGACATCTGTTTCCAGTCAGTGGGCAGGGAGTTGGTTTCCCGTAGGCAGCTGCTTGCACCTTCCGTGGAAGGCCACCAAGTGCTCAGAGGTTATACATACGCATTCCTGGAGCTCTTCGGAGAGCACAAGGCAGGAGGGTCAGTGACATTCTCGCATTCTTTTTCTGGCTGGCCATTAGAATTAGTAGGCCACATCTAATACATCCGCACGTGTCCAGATATCCTGCACAGGGGTGTGGGTTCCCAAAGAAGGGGGGATCGGTAGGCCCTACACATTTGTTGCTCATCTGTTTGCATCTCAGGCAACTAACTGTGAGCTGGCCGGGCTTCCTGACTGTGACAGACACAAATTCTAATCCTCGTAGCCTCATTCCTGCAATTGTACCCAGACCCTTGCCTGCTAGGAAGCCCAGGAGATGCCTTCTCTTACAGGGAACCAGTCTTGGACCCTGCGCCATGTTGATCCAGAACTGATGTGAACTCTTTTCCGCTGATTTTCAATGTGAAGGGAAAGGGACAAGTGGGGTTAAATAGAACCAGACCTGGCCACCCTGTTTACTTTAGAAAGCAAAGGAACAACCTAGAAACACATGTCTTAGTAGGAACACAAATTAAGAAATAGTGGCCCTCCTCACACCAGAGAAGGATTGCAATTATCATATTTAGCCTAACAATACCAGTCAAGTTTCCCATTCCCAGATCCACCAGTGTAGCCCTGCCAAGAGCAGCAGCAATTTACTTGCCAGTTCATGAAGTCTTTCTAAAATTGTATTTTATTAAAGTCTTTTATTTCACTTTCAGCGAACATTTATTATTTGCCTCCTACAAGCCAGCACACCGCAAGACATTCGGGACAGAAAGGGTAAGCTGCAGTCCACAGCCGTAGAGGGCCAGGCTAAGTGCTAAGAGCATGAAACGCACAAGTTGTGAAATCCTTATCTGCTTTTTCCTACCACCTTTTTCAACTTAAGAAAAATGACACTATTAATATTGATGTCCAGCTAGCCAACATTTCTTTTTGTAAATTGTCAAGACTGAAGTTAACAGTGAACAAGTCCAGATCCCATCCTGCCATGTAGATCCAGTGTAGCCTGGGGATAATTCAACCCTTAGCCTCCATTTTTTTTTCTGTAAAATAGGCATGATCTAAGTCCCTCTGTCCCCTAGAAGACATCAGAATAATAAAAAAATGGACATGAAAGATGTCCATTATTCTCATAAAAGATGCTGCCTAGATCCAGGGTAGGAGTATTTTATGATGGCTTTGATCTTCATCTTTCTGTGGACATGCGGTTGAACAATTTAAATTCTTTCTGGCTTTATTTTTCTAAGATTGCCACATAGGTAGATTATGTAATCCTAGCATTTTCTGTGTGGTTGTTCTCTGGCTGCATAAAACATTACAGGAAAATGATAGTATAGTTATAGTGTCCGGTTTGTTAAATGATGGACTTTCATCATTATCAAAGGATAATTCTTTTCCAAGTAGCTGAGATGGATGGGGAAACCAGTACTAGCCAGGAAGCTACCCTTCAGCCTGCTTCCCCCGTCTGTGAAAGAACCAAATGGATGGATGATGTCCTACAGCACAGTCCCACAGCACAGTCCCTCCTCCTTCCACGTTGTCTGCTGTGCCTCTCCCACTCAGAACAGAGTCACTACAGGCTTAACAGGAACAATTAATGCAGTGGACACAGACCTGACCTCCTGTAGATACCTGGATTCATTTCCTAGAGCTGCTGGTAGAAAATGTCACAGACCGGGCTGCTTTAACCATAGAAATGATTGCCTTGCATTTCTGGAGGCTGGAAGTCAAAGATCAAGGTGTGGACAGGGTTGGTTCCCTCTCAGAGCAGTGAGAGAAAATCTGTTCCAGGTCTCTCCGAACTTCTGTTTTTTTGGCAATCTTCTGCATTCCTTGGCTTATAGAAGCATCACCCTGATTTTTCCTTTCCTCTTCACATGCAGGCCTTCCTGTGTGTGTGTCTGTGTCCAAATTTGCCCTTTTTATAAGGACATGAGTCATACTGGATTAGGGCTCACCCTATTTACCTCATTTCAACCTAATTGTATCTGCAATGACCCTATTTCCAAATAAGGTCATATTCAGAGATACTAAGGTCTAGGGCTTCAACATTTGATTTGAGGGGGGAATACTTAATGTATAATGATATTTTTTTCATTGAGGTATGGTATAGTTTGGCTGTGTCCCCACCCAAATCTCATCTTGAATTGTAGCTCCCATAATCCCCGTGTGTCATGGGAGGACCCCGTGGGAGATAATTGAATCATGGGGGCAGGTTTTTCCCGTGCTGTTCTCATAATAGTGAATAAGTCTCACAATATCTGATGGTTTTAAAAAGGGTAGCTCCCCTGCACACACTCTCTTGCCTCCTGCCATGTAAGACATGCCTTTGCTCCTCCTTTGCCTTCTGCCATGATTGTGAGGCTCCCCAGCCATGCGTAACTGTGAGTCCATTAAACCTCTTTTTCTTTATAAATTAACCAGTCTCAGATATGTCTTTATTAGCAGCATGAGAACAGACTAATGCTAGGTGTTCTAGGTTCCTTCTGTATAAAATTCTCAGTAATAACTAACCAGATAAAAGACTGAATTGACTTTTTCTTCTTTTTAATAAGTGATGTGGTACTTTTATTCCCTGAAAAAAATCCTCTCTCAGCTGGGTTTGTGAAGTCACAATGACTTTCAGGTGCTTACTGTTTTTATTCAGACTAAAAAAATTATTAGGTGGGGGCTGGGCGCTGTGGCTCACGTCTATAATCCCAGCGCTTTGGGAGGCCGAGGCAGGCAGATCACCAGGTCAGGAGATCGAGACCATCCTGGCTAACATGGTGAAACCCCGTCTCTACTAAAAATACAAAAAAGTAGCCGGGTGTGGTGGCAGGCGCCTGTAGTCCCAGCTACTCAGGAGGCTGAGGCAGGAGAATGACAAGAGCTCTGGAAGGCAGAGCTTGCAGTGAGCTGAGATTGCACCACTACACTCCAGCCTGGGCGACAGAGCGAGTCTCTGTCTCAAAAAATAAAATAAATAAAAATAAAATTGTAGATGGGTCTCCTTCTTGACAGGCATTGAACTAGTTGCTGAGAATGTAATGAAATGCTTGGCCATTGTCCTCAAAGAACTAGTAAAGGGAACAAACATGTACAATATGTCTTATGTAATGATTGAAATATATACACAGAACAAAAAAATTAACTTGGCTAAAGTTGTCAATCTTTTTTTTTTTTTTGAGATGGAGTTTTGCTCTTGTTGCCCAGGCAGGAGTGCAATGGCATGATCTTGGCTCACTGCAACCTCCACCTCTCAGGTTCAAGCAATTCTCCTGTCTCAGCCTCCCAAGTAGCTGGGACTACAGGTGCGCCACCACGCCTGGCTAATTTTTGTATTTTTAGTAGAGATGGGGTTTCTCCATATTGGCAAGGCTGGTCTTGAATTCCTGACCCCAGGTGATTCACCTGCCTCGGCCTCCCAAAGTGCCAGGATTACAGGCATGAGCCACCGCACCCAGTCAGTTCTCAATTTTCATAGTAAATTTCCATAATTAAATTGTCTTAAATGTGGATCTGAGTGTATTTTTATGCTGTTTAAAACTCTTCAATAAGCTTCAACTTGACATTATGAAATAGTCCATGATTCCTAACAAGACTTAAAGACTCTCCACAATCTAACTCGTTTCCATGGCAACCTTCCCTTGTACTCTGTGCTCCACCATGGTAGCTCCTGGAATGTTCCAGGCCCTCTCCAGCATCTGGGGCCTTGCCTATACCTAGAGCAGGGTTGTCTATTTTTCTCATTCTATGGCCCCTCCCCTGTCACCAAATCAACTCCTGCACATCTTTCAGGCATCCAAGGTCTTTCCTGATCACTCTCCACTTCTCCCCTACCTACCGTCAACTCCCAGAGCACTGACTGTAACTTTTATGCCATTTATCATTCATTTAATATCTTTGTTTTCCAATACATGGACAGGGACTCTGGGGAGCAGGAACTGGGTCTCCCTTATAGTCTATGGTATCTGCTGCATGGAATACTGTGTCTGGCATGTAATAGGTGTTCAATGGCTGTTTTGCTAAATGAATGAATGAAACATGCAACAGATCATGGGGATTTGGGGATTATGTCCCCAAAATAAGCTTAAAATTTGAAAATAAAAATAAATGATTTATTACCAGTCACAAAAAACTTAAATTTTAAATTATCATAGGCTAGGCATAGTGATTCATGCCTGTAATCTCAGCACTTTGGGAGGCCAAGGCTGGAGGATCGCGTGAGGCCAGGAGTTTGAGACCAGCCTGGGCAATATAGCAAGAGCCCATCTCTACAGAAATTTTACAATTTTTTAAAATTTTAAATTATTGCAGAGCTCTCGGAAATGTTTGAAAGCATGAACAAATGGATTGAAAATGACTTGGTAGTGACTTCTGTTGGTGCCCAGAGATCCCCGGGAGGGCCACAGGTAGATAAGCAAGGCACTTTCCCTGCATCCTGCCATGCCTCCTGCTCCTTCTTGCCACTCTCTCCCATGTGATTGTTTTGTGTTTGATTTGCCTCCTACCCAGTCTTCATTCATTCACCTTCTTCCCTTTCCTGTGGCGCGCATGCATGGTTTGTCCTGATACGAGCACACAAACACTAGCTGGATATTGCCCTCCGTGCTGCACGGCGGGTCCCTAGGCCCCGGAGCCCCACTCCTCCTCGGCTGCTCCACACACTGGAAACTGCGTCTGACAGAAAGATTAAACATCTGCATTTTATCACCTTTGTTGAACAGAAGTCCATGGCTTCTTCATTTCAGGAGTGAGTTCAGTGTTTGGTTTTTTTCTTTGAAAATAAATCAGGTTTGACTTTTGGGGGCCCCCAAATGATTCCCAATCTCAAAATAGGCTGGTGGCTGCCTGTGTCAGAATTCTGAGCTTTTTTGGGTCATAATGCCAGTTAGCATTTCTCAAACCATGGCGCTGCTTTTGGGCCAGCAGAGTCCAAAAAGAAATAATAGGATGTATGTTGTAGTTAGATGAGTTCATGCTGAGAAATACGTGTCTCCACAGGCAGAGATTTAAAAGGCCTGAATATTCATACGGTCTTATCAAAGCCACTCACTGGTTATTAGTTCTTCATAGCAAGTGAAAGATATGTAAATCCTCAGAGGTTCATGGTATATCCAGGCTGAATAAATCTGAACCTTAAAAAAGAATTGGCGCATTGAATTTTTCATAGATGTTCATCCATCTCTGCCGTTCACTCATATAACAAGGTGTTTCTTTCTCAGGCTGCCGTCCTGCATAAAGTATGGCAAAAGCCCAGATGAAATTGCGATCGCTTTGTCTCCAAACTGTATTTGATTTAGCTTTATGTTGATACGATTTATCTTCTTTTGCTTCAAACATTTTACGTTGACGAAGATGGCTTTGAAAGCAGAACACCCACATTTGGTATCACTGCATTCATTTCTCTTACGTTTTGGCTTCAATTCAGTGCTTTTAATATTCATGAAGGTTGAAAAAATAAACACCCTAGACTATTTCCTCTGAATGGAAATGTTATGGTTTCAAACCCCAGAGAAAACAACTGGTAAGTTCTACAAACCCACATCTTCTCCCCGTCAGTTGGAAAGTGGCCCCAGCTTGGCAGAAGTCACAGCCCCCTTGACACTCTGGGGCTTTCCAGAGCAGATGGCCAGGGGGCCTGTGTTAGGGAAGAGGAGAGAGTCAGCAGACATGCATATTTAAAGACTCCCTTTGGAATCATAGATACTAGAATCTTTTCAGTTTATTCGGAATTATATTATTTCTGTCACGAAGAATATAGAGGAATCATTTATTCTGTTGACTTCTCTGTGTTCAAATGAACATCATTGAAATTTTTTCTTAGTCCTCTCTCCTTCATTTACATTGAGCCTGTATTGATTTTCATCCTCTCTAAAATTAGCTCAGCCAGTCCCTTCTATATAGAGAAGAACTCCTATGGAATATCAGAGCAGGGAATGGAGAGCAAGAACTCCACGCAAATTTGAAAGCCGACCTTTAAAGAGAAAGAAAATGATTACTCTAAATAATTAAAAGAAAACTGACACTCAGAAGTGGTGTTTCAATAATAGAACAGTTCTAGGATTCCTGTGCCGTGGTAACTCCGTGGATTACCCATCTTGTTGACTTTCCATCACTATTGTCCAAGGTGACATTCCCAGACTCACCAGCTCTCTTCTTCCCTCCCTTGCGTTCAGAGGGTGGTCCCATGCCTCAGGCTGATGGCTGCACTGTTTCATAAATGGCAACGAAAGTTCTCCCTTATTCTTCCACAGTATAAGGTGAGCCTCCCTAATGTGAAAATCGCAAATCTGAAGTGCCCCCAAATCGGAAACGTTCTGAGACCTGACAGGATGCCACGGGTGGACAATTCAACACCTGAGCTCATATGCTGAGTCGCAGTCAAAACACAGATGCCTCTCTTTTTCAAAACTTCTCTGTATCATCTATCTTCTCTGTCTTTTTTGGGAATCCCTGCAATTTTTCTATGTGCTTAAGGCTAACAATCTCTTCCTGAGGTTATGTTCTGCATCTCTGTGGCTGACTCACAAGTCGCTAACAACCTCTTTCATGCCTACCACTCCCCACTGAGGATGCTGAAGAGACAAATATGGGCATCCCCAGCCTCCATCGTAAATGGGCGTGGCCATGTGAGCCAGCGTGGGCCGGAGAGCACCAGGGAAGTCACCGGGCGTCCAGCACGCAGGCAGAGCTGGTGGGGGCTGCCTTCTCTCCCTTCCCTGAAGGCAGATGGGATGCCTGTTGCCATAGTGACCATCCTGGAACGATAAGGCTGCAAGCAAGAGGAAAGGTGGCCCACATGAGGGTGGAGGTGCTAAAGGACTGAAAGGCCTAGGCACTTGAGAGCACCAAGAAGGCAGATACATCCTTCAGAATTACACTGGGTCACAAATCAACCACTATTTGTTTGAGCCACTGTTTGCCGAATTTTTAGTTACATACAAACACAACCTGATACTCCCCTCATGCTACCCCTGAACAAAATGAAGATTTTAAAAAAACCTTGCCAGGGGCTGGGCTCAGTGGCTCATGCCAGTAATCCCAGTGCTTTGGGAGGCTGAGATGGGAGGATCCCTTGAGCCCAGGAGTTTGAGACCAGCCTGGCAACATAGTGAGACCTTGTCTCTACAAAAAATAAAAAATTAGATGTGGTGGCGCTGCACCTGGACAATGGCTGGAGCCCATGAGTTTGAGGTTGCAGTGAGCCGTGATCATGCCAGTGCACTCAAACCTGGGCAACAGAGCCAGACCCTGTCTCTAAAAAAAAACCCAAAATCCAAACCTTGCTTAATCCTGTGACTACTTGTACATTTTTAATTCCCCTATCCCTATGGGCTTTTCCCTAATATCACTGAACTTCCCTAACGTGAACTCCCAAAATGCTTTAAATGACTGTGCTCTGTTGCTCCACGGTTCTCTCCAGCTTGTAGGTAGGGCAGCCCCACGTGCTCCTGTGCCGCCCCACGTGCCTTTGCTCCTTGCACAACACGGGGCTTTTCTCTCATGGGTCATGAGGGTCTTTCTAGTCTCTGAGACCCATAGGTCTCTGCCAGTCTGCCCCTTAGCCTGCCTGCAGCATTTAATGCTGTTCTCCTCTCCCTCCACGCTGACACTCTCCCCTCACTTCTGCACTGCACCTGGAATGATCTTTTAACAACGTGAATCAAGCTATGTTCCTTCTCTCTTTCAAACCCTTTAATGATGTAGAATTATACTTAGAACCCAGATCCTTTACCTGCTAACAAGTCCCAGCCTGGCCTGGTCCTGTCCTGTTAGCTTCCCTGTAAAGCACTGTTGTCTGCCCACCTCCGCCCCCGTGCCCCACCCCGCCCAGTTCCTCCTGTGCATTAGGCCTTGCACTCAGGGCCTTTGCGTGGGCTATTGCCCCTGTGTGCAGCTCTCCAAACTCTCTTGCCAATTTCTGCACCTTTTGGGGAACTCAGCTCAAATACTACCTCTTGAGGGAATCCCTAAGCCGTCTCTGCAATGGCACCAAAATGCTTTCTTTCATTGCCATTTATGACAAGAATGTTAATTGTGTTATTTGTTTCATGTTAACATGTTTCCCCTTCCCCAGAATGTAAGCATCTTGAGATGAGGAACCTTATGTGTTTTTTTTTTCGTCATTGTGTGCCCAGAAACTGGCTCAGTGTGTCACACATAACATGGGCTCAAAAGTATTTTTTGGTTGGATAACAAATGAAGGCTCAGTGCCATCTCACTGTCTGTCAGATAGAATCTCAGCCACCCAGCTGCCGTGCATGGGCCTTAGGGTCTGGCTGCAGCTGACCTGTCACGCCTCCTCCACATCCCCCACATGGGAGGAACTACTCAGCCTTGCCGCCGGCGTTCCTTTTGTCCTGCTGGTCCTGCATCTCCAGCTCCCTCCTGTTGCCATTTTAATATGAAAACTGCACCCATTTTGACAAGACCAGTTCATGACGCATTCTGGATTTGTCCCCAACCAGAAGTGACCTCTGCCTCCCTTGTTCTTCCACAGTACAGGGTGAGCCTCCCTAATGTGAAAATCCAAAATCTGAAGTGCCCCCAGATCAGAAACTTTCTGAGACCTGATGGGACACCACGGGTGGACAATTCCACACCTGAGCTGATGTGCTGAGTCGCAGCCAAAACACAGATGCATAGAACACGGTTCATTTAACGTCCCTAAGGGAAAAAGAAAATCACCTTCAGGTTATGTCTGTGAGGTATATACGGAATGTAAATGATTTTCGTGTTTAGACCGGGGTCCTATCTCCAGGATACCTCATGATGTATATGCAATTATTCCAAAATTCAAGAAAATCTGAGCTCCAAAATACTTCTGGCCCCAAGCTTTTTGATTAAGTGATACTCAACCTGTATATTGCTTTATCTTCATTATGGCTCCTGTCCTATGCTAAGCAGTTCGAATGTAAGATGCCATAGAAGTGACTGTGCCCCATGGGCCCTGGTGTCCTCCCCCACTCCCCTCGACTGATGAGTGCAGAACCTTGTTTGACAGGCACGTTGGATAAGCAGTGGGCTGTGGTGGTGGCTGCTCTGCCCGTTGTGAGGCTGAGAGCACTGAGCAGTCTGCAATACCTGAACCAAATGGGAGTAAATTAGAAGCAGCTTGAGTTGGGGGAAGAATCTTGAAGCCCGTGGCCAACCTTGAAAAGAGCCTTCATCAGAGTGTGAAGTGGCATCCAAGACAGGGAAAAGCCAGGGCCGGGTGCGGTGGCTCAGACCTGTAATCCCAGCACTTTGGGAGGCCGAGGCGGACGTTTCACCTGAGGTCAGGAGTTCGAGACCGCCTGGCCAACATGGAGAAACCCCGTCTCTACTAAAAATACAAAAATTAGCTGGGTGTGGTGGCAGATGCCTGTAATCTCAGCTACTTGGGAGGCTGAGGCAGGAGAATCACCTGAACCAGGGAGGTGTAGGTTGCAGTGAGCCAAGATCATGCCATTGGACTCCAGCCTGGGTGACAAGAGTGAACTCCATCTCAAAAAAAGAAAAAAAGAAAGAAAGGGGAAAGCTGGAGAGTTGAGGTTTGGGGACCTATTATAAACTTACCCACACAGTGATGGATGCTCCCCGTAAAGTAGAAAAAACGTAGCACGGAAGCACGTCAGCTTAGCTGGCTGAGCAGATGTTGTGCTGAATGTGGATCTCAGAGGGGAACAGAAAGGAAAAAGGCCTCTGGTGTGGTCCTCAGAAAACAGCGCCTACCTCCAGTCTCTTGGGATTGGCCAGAGAAGAAACGCCAGGGAGCATTTTGCTTGGGGATTCCCTGGTGTCTGTTTTGTCGCAGCTTCCCGCAAGAAAGAACCCTTTTCATCACTTGAGTAACCATTGCCCCCTCCCCACAAAGGAAAATAAACAGGAAAATTTCCCTCTGGGGTGGCTGTCGAGCATCAGCTGTAGCTGCTGTAGCAAAAGATCAAACCCAAATACTTGCACCTTGTGGTCATTGGCATCAAAGGCTGCAGGTTTTCTTTCCACCTAATTTTAATATGCTTGTGAGCCTTGGGAGGCTTAATTAAAACTGCAGGGGAGCCAAAGTAAGCACACAAAGGAACTGTTTTGATGCTTCAAAAACCCAAGCAAACAGAATCTGGATTATTCAATTAGGTATGCTTATGGGATTTGTCCTGGATGTTTTGATTGCTCAAAGCCTGCTGGGGAAGTCAGTTATGAGGTTTAAACCTGAAAGGAACCATAGTTAATGCCCTCCAAATTTCACTTTTCATCTTCTTAGTTAGGCTTCCTGTTACCAGTGCATTGTTGTGAGCTGTGCATGAACTTTTTTTTTTTTTTTTGAGACAGAGTCTCACTCTGTCACCCAGGCTGGAGTGCAGTGGCATGATCTCGGCTCACTGCAACCTCCGCCTCCCAGGTTCAAGTGATTCTCCCACCTCAGCCTCCCCAGCAGCTGGGAGTACAGGTGCATGCCACCACACCTCGCTAATTTTTGTATATTTTGGTAGGGACAGGGCTTTGCCATGTTGGCCAGGCTGGTCTCAAACTCCTGATCTCAGGTGATCCATCCACCTTGGCCTCCCAAAGTAATCCCCAAAGGGATTACAGGCATGAGCCACTGCACCTGCCCTGTATGTGGAGTTTTACTCCAACTTCTGTTTCCTCAGCTGCTTCTTCCACGGATGCCAGATAACATGGCAGGGCCAGCCCAGTTTCCCATCTTAATGTTCTGCCTCGCTTGGCAGGGATGTTCTTGGATTCCCTTCCTATTTTCCCTGATGGTTTTGGCTATGCAGGATAGCCTGGCAGTTCTGAGCACAGGATCTCTAAGCTAGACCGCTTCTGTCTGCTTGGCCCCAGACATATCACCTAATCTCTTTATGCCTCTTAACACCATCTGCAAAATGAAACTCAAGATCACAGGGTTTCCTCTGTTAATTCAGTTTTTTTTTTTTTCTTTTTAAATTCGTGTTAAAGTGCTTAGCACAATGCCTGGCTCAGGATGAGTGTTGAGTAAATGACAGCAGTGATTGTGATTACACTGGGATGTAGGTAGGTGCCTATCAGTCAGGTGTAGCCAGTGGATATGGGAAGACTGGGAGAGTGCACACCTAGGCCTTGCCAAGGGCATGGGGGTAGACCCAGCTTCAATGCTCCACTGAAGCCCAGTCTAAGGCAGCCTCAAAGGCCACGTGACAGATACTCACACAAGCTAAAGTTGGTGGAGTGTCTGTCCATGGGACTGGCTTACCCAGAGTACATTTCAAGTGACAAGGACTCTTGCAGTGAGCTTGGCTGCAGCTAGTTTGTCATTACATCATGAAACTCTCCCTCTGAAAATGGAACTCAGAGTCCAATCCACAGAGGAATTTATTGCCAAGATCACAGCCACAGCAAGACCTGGAGGCAGGCAGCTCTGTCTCTTGGGGCTGAGTCAGTCTGGGCTGATGGTGAGTACCATGCAGGCCCCTCCTAGAATGTATACTTGTAGCTAACCAGCTCAAAATAAACTCATATGCAAAGGCCTATGAGGAAAACTACCCAAGAGAAAAGGTTTACCTGATGCTAACTTAAGAATCCAAACGAAAATACTTAGTGTCAGTTGCTAACAGTTTATGAAGTGGTGTTACCTGTGCTGGGCCTTAACTTCTTTTCCAGATGTTTCTACCCCAACAAAGCAGCCTGTATAGGATTTCTAGTATGTACAGGTAGGCTGTGTAGAAAACAGCTTCCCTTTCATTGTCTCTAGTGAATCCATTAGGTAAGTGTCTGCCTGTGACAGAGCAGCCACTGAGAATACAGGGATGTAGAGAACGTGTACCTCACACTAGGAGGCTGTCAGTCTAGTGACGAAGTGAGTACACATAGGCATGGCATTGAGCTGATACAGATCACAAGGCACAGTGGCAGGAACATGCTCTGCAGGGTCTGCAGCCTTGATTCCAATGGTGGCTTTTGCCTCCGGTCAGCAGTGTGACCTTAGGAAGATTATTTGACATTTCTGAACAAACCATCCTCATCTACCAAATGAAGGATAACGCTCTTGTGGTAAGGTCACCGTATGTGTTAAATGAAGGGAAGGCCAGTGACCAGCACAGTGCCTGACAAATAGTCATCATACAACAAATGGTGGCTATAGAACTGTTACCATCATAGAGGAACGCAGGAGGGAGCAGACCATTCTACCTGGAGAAGCTCAGGCAGTGTTCTTTCAGCTGTGTCTTGAAGGAGGAAGAGGAATTCTAAAGGCCAGAACAGTGGTGGAGGGGCACTGCCAGCTGAGTGAAGATGGGAAAAGACAAAGAAAAAAAAGAACGTTGAGGATTTGAGGAAATTCATACAGTTCGGTGTGGCTGAAATGCAGGCTGCTGGTGACTAAGGGCCAGGAGCTGGGTCCTGAATGAAGGGGCAAGACCAGGAGTGGACTCAGATACCATTCTGGAGAGTTCAATTGGCCAACTTTAGCAAGAATGTGCCAAAAATCCCAGCTACTAAGTGCTAAGGATGCTACTAAGCTAAGCTATATATATATGTAAAACATTGGATGTCCAGCAAACACCCTACAAGGATGACACTCTGTTTTACAAATGAGTAAACTCAGGCTTATGGAAATTAAGTTACTTAATCATTAAACTCACCCTATTAAATTATGGTAGATTAGGGCAGCTGCCTCCCTGAAGGACATGTTGTCTCAGTTGATATTTCATGTAAATTCTGTTGTCTTGTTTTTCGGATTCATAATCACTCATTGTTATTCTACCTTGGTACAGCAAGCAAATAAACTCTCTCCACCATTGTCAGACTTGAATGAGTTTAGTCAACTTCCCCTGCTGGGCAGTTGATTAGTTAGAAGGAGAAGTAGCTCATTATTATAGTGTAATTTACTGATACAAAGATTCATTTTTACTTTGTGTCAGTCCATTTGCATTGCTGTAAAGGAATACCTGAGGCTGGGTAGTTTATAAAGAAAAGAGGTATTTTGGCTCACAGTTGTGCACTCTGAACAAGAAGCATGGTACCAGCATCTGCTCCTGGTGAGGGCCTCAGAAAGCTTCCAGTAATGGTTGAAGGCAAAGGGGGAGCTCGTATATCACATACAAGAGAGAGAACAAGGGGTAGGGGAAGTGTCACACTCTTTTAAGCAACGAGATCTCATGCAAACTCCTTACCATGGAGAGGGCATCAAGCCATTAGTGAGGGATCTGCCCCCATGGTCCAAACACCTCCCATGAGGCCCCACCTTCAACATGGGGGATCACATCTCAACATGAGATATGGCGGAGGCAAACATCCAAACTATATCACTCCCCAAATAAATCAAGCATTATATTAAAAACTGCACAGTATATTTTAATTTTTCATGATAGATATTAGGCTTGAGTTGCAGGTAGTATGAGACGTTTGGTGGAGGTTAAGCCTAAGGATTTCATAAAATTTTGAATGTCACCATAAACAAGATTCAAACTAACTTTAGATGAATCATTCTCAGTCAAAAGATGGGAAAGTAGGTGTTAGCATCAGCCTTAGAAATGGGGGATGTCATACATCAAGTACCCAGAGTCCTATAATCTGAATTCCTGCTATCACTCCCACCCCTCAAAGTACCCAACTCACATTGATTTGGGATGAGTTCTAAACAGGTGTTTCCTCTGTGTTGCAAATGGTTTGAACTGGAGCCTCGTATACCTCTGGCGTGTTCATCCAGACCCAGCTGATGCTCTTGAGCGTGTTTGCTCATCTGACAGCCAGTCCTTGCTGATTCCCACGTTGGTCAGCAATGGACACAGAACAGATGTTGGGGATTATAGGGAAGGATTCGGGAGGCCGTGGGCCTCAGTGTCTGCGGAAGTCATTCATTGTGGAGACGCAGACAGGCCCTGCAGAGTCTTCAGTGAGAAGTTCAATTAAATAAGCCTCAATGGGCCTGCGTATCAGGACGCAAAACAAATGTTTTCCAGGTATCCCTTAATTGAAAGAAAAATAATAAATTATCATCTTCAAGTCAGGCTGAATAAGGAAGGGAAATAATCCCCATCCCACAAGTTTTCATCTGACTTCTAATCTAGGAATTCATTAGTGGGATCATGGCATGTAAGCATCCGAGTAGAATCCTCTGATTAATTCCACGAGGAATCATCGGAAGACAGTTTGCAGAGCAGAGGGAGGCTGACTGCCCCCGTGGGAAAACTCTTTTAAGGCTGGGCCCGATTTTCCCCAATACGGCACAGGACTCTTTCTTCTTGGTCTGTTCTGGTTGTCCTGGAGTTTCTTTGTCAAGCTGCTCCACTGATGGTATTGTCTACACCTCAGCTCACTGTCCAAGACACTCTCAGAGGTCTGAGGCGTGGAACTCTGTAGGCTATGACAGGGTTTTACTTTTTGCTGAACTACCCACCTACAGCCCTCCGCTTATTGAAGCAGCAGAAAGCTCACCAGAGGTGGCTTCTTGTTTCCTTCAGTGTTTCCAAGTTACGCTGTAGACTTAGTGAACCTAGGCTTTGCACTCCTCATAGCTGTGTATGAGTCTTTTTCTGCGATAAGCATAGAAATGTTTCATCTGAGGAGAAAGCAAGTTGGTAATAAGGAAAACAAAGCAACTGACAATAGTTGATTAATATTTTTTAAAGAAAAGGGGATAAAGGACACATAAACTTGACATTAAATGCCATACAAAAACACAAGTAAAACTATAAGGGAAAACAAAATATACCCTTGCAGTAAATATTCTGTGAACCAAAATCTCAAGTGCAGTCATAGAAGTCATTCACTCAACTTATGTGGCATTTTATTTTTTTTGCTTTGTCTCTCTTTTCTTTCTTTCTTTATTTCTTTCTTTTTTTTTTTTTTTTTTGAACAGCAGCCCAAAGTAACTTCATTGGTTGTGTTTTTGGAAAAATGAAAGAAAAGGCTAATTATTGTCCTTTGCTTTTCTTGCTCTGAAAACAGCTTCCATTCTCCACAATTAATGGAGAAATATAAGAAGACAGTTCTATATAAGCAAAAGAAATACCTCGGGGCCTTTAACAATTAAAAGGAACAAAGACAGCCGGGAGCAGTGGCTCACACCTGTAATCCCAGCACTTTGGGAGGCTGAGGCTGGCGGATCACGAGGTCAGGAAATCAAGACCATCCTGGCTAACACGGTGAAACCCTGTCTCTACTAAAAATACAAAAAATTAGCCAGCATGGTGGCGGGTGCCTGTAGTCCTAGCTACTTGGGAGGCTGAGGCAGGAGAATGGTGTGAACCCAGGAGGCGGAGCTTGTAGTGAGCCGAGATGGCACCACTGCGCTCCAGCTTGGGGCACAGAGCAAGACTCTGTCTCAAAAAAAAAAAAAAGAACAAAGACATAGGAAAGGAGGTCTAGATGATTTTTATGAAGAGTATATGATATCAAATATTATTTATATATTAATCCAGCTTTAAGATGGGAAAATGCCATAAACGTAGGAAGTTATCCAAAGAAGAATCAGTCAAAAGTATTCCTGTTTGCTTATGTCTAAGAATTCTGAAACTAAGGAAACTGCATTGAAAAGATAAATTGAAATATATTGGAATGGGAAATGTAGCTGAAGTGTTTCCATTAGGGTACAATGAGAAAAACTGGATCTGTTTTATGTAAATTTTCAACAGTGACCTGGTAAAAAAAAAAAAAAAAAAAAAGTTGAAGTACATTAATTAAATTTACAGAGCCAGAAAAGGTGAAGACCCAGGAGGTTAAACACAGAAAATACAGATGGACTGAAAGAGATGAGAGGAAACGGACAGACTTTTACAGCATGATATTCAGCTTGGAAATATGCAGGAGAATACGACGGGGAATACCAGCCAAAAGTCAGATAGCTAGTTTAAAGAAAAAGTTAATAAAACATTGAAGTCTGAAAAACTGTACAGACCAAAGCCAGGAAATTACAAAGTTATGGATCCCACAGTAACTGTAAATTAACCCCCTTCACATATGTAGTATTTCACGTTACTGTCTGTGGTGTTAACTTTCACGCCTAAACATGCATGTGTGTGTTTGTTTCACCTGAATTATGGTTGTAAAGGGAACAAAGGTGCTAATAGGACGCGGAATGGATTGCCAGCTCCTTTCATGGGTCACCCAGGAGCCTCCAGGCCCAAGCTGCTCGTCCACCGTGGAATAGAGCAAGCGGGGAGACACACTTTGATTCAAAGAGTGTTCTCCAGAGGGGCTAGGAAGAGACACCTGTTTCTTGACAATTATTAAGGAAGTCATGAGTGCTGTGGGTACATGGAAGGATGTCTGCAACACGTTCCAGAGACAATGCATTTGATTTCTATCATCGCTTCTCCTTTCCTTTTTTTTTGAAATGAAGTCTCACTCTATCCCCCAGGCTGGAGTGCAAAAGCTTGATCTTGGCTCACTGCAACCTCTGCCTGCCTGGTTCAAGTGATTCTCTTGCCTCAGCCTCCCTAGTAGCTGGGATTGCAGGCACGCACCACCACGCCCGCCTAATTTTTGTATTTTTAGTAGAGACGGGGTTTTGCCATGTTGGCCAAGCTGGTCTTGAACTCCTGACCTCAGGTGATCCATCTGCCTTGGCCTCCCAAAGTGCTGGGATTATAGGCGTGAGGCACCACGCCGGGCCTTCTCCTTTCCTTTGATTGCCTCATGGGAACTACTCTCTCTTTCACCAGCGTGCTCTTTTTACCCCCATTTTTTGCCTCCATACCACACTGTTTGTCCCTTACATACCTCTTTGTCTTGGAGGGCTCGCTCCAGGTGCTAAGAGGCAGTGCTTTCCTTTTAAAGCTTCCAGTCTATGGATCTGGTTATTTGTTTGCCCGTTTTGGTTGATTTTTGTAAACATTTTTTAGTCAACTTACATGGTGTGCTTTCCAACACATCTCTCACTTCAGGCACAGGATCACAGCCTCCCTGAATCATTGCTCAGGCCTCTCTTCTGGTTCATGTGTCTGCTTCTAGCGTCTTCCACCTTTTCTCATCACGGCAACGCGGTGGTTTGCCACTCTTCTTTCTGACCTTCGCCACATTGGGGATGTTTGTGCCAATGTGGAGACTCCTCTGTTACCATGTCTTCATACTCTTTTGACTTCCCTGGCTCCTGGGAGGTCCCTGTCCACAATTCGTTCCCATCCCTTGGCAGGGCTGCCCCTCCACAACCTGGAATCTTTGTCACCCTCAAGATCTTAGCATCTGATTCCCCGACTCACAGCCATCCCTGGTTCGGCTGCCTCCTGCCTCAGTCCCCACTGAAACTGCTCTGAACCTTCACTGCCATTGCCAACCTCTTGCCTTGCAGTTGACGTCCACTCCTACCAGTTCTCCCAGCCTTCGCCTTTCTTCTTCCAGTGGGGCTCCAAAACCACTTATGTAGGTGGGACATTTCTTCTTGTCCTTAACTCCCCTGCCCTTCTTGGTTCTGGGTTTCTGCCCTGTCGTCTCCACCATCTGCTTGACTCCATGCGCTCAGGCTGCTCCACGTTTGGCGAAACGTGAAAGGATGTGGATCCTGCCCTCAGTCCTCGGGAGCGTGAAGGGCTGTGGATCCTGCCCTCAGTCCTCAAGTGGCACTGGCAGGTGGGCTCTCCTTTGCTGACTTCCCATGCCTGTCACAGCAGCTTCCAAGAGCTGGACTCCTCTGCTCTTCACGCCGAACTTGACTCCGCCTTCTGCTCACCACAGAGAGTGAGGCCCCTTCCCGGCAGCTCTTCAGCGTCCTCCTCGCCACCCTGGAAGCCTCTTTCCAGAGTCCTCTGCTGATGCTGATGCCTCCCATCTCCGAGTTAAGACCTGGCCTTGGCCTTCAGAGCTGCCGCTTTCAACTCCACTCCTGAAGCCGTTCCTCTCCTCGCCCCAGGGCCTCCCTGCACCACTTTCCCTCTTGAGGTTTTACATTTCAAGACTTTCTCCCGCCTGCCCGCTTCCTGCTGCCTTCCCGTCCTCTGGCCAGGCCCCACCGGCCTTTCCTCCACACTGACTCATGTATATTACCGCCCCTGCTTCCCCTCCCTCACTGTCCTCCCAGAATTTCCTTCACCTTCACAGCACAGCTCCCACTGACAAGGACTTCATGGAGGGCTGGCTGTTCTTCTTCCTCCACCTCCTAGCATAGCTGTCACCCAGGTTCTGGTCACAAGCCTTTGCCCACCGTGTGCTCCTTTCCTCTGTGATCACATGAATCTCCATGGGTTCACCCATCAGCAGGTGCAGGCGGCCCCGCCCCACAGAGGACCAGCCTGGCCTCTGAGAGAGGCTGAGAGCTTGGGCTGTTAGGGTCTTGTTGGATGCTGGCTCTGCCACGACCCTGGCCAAGCTCCGTGACCCATCGTGCCTGAGTGACCTCACCTGTGAGAGGAGAATCAACAGCAGCATGGATTGTCAGGAGGGTGAGCTGAGCTGATTCACAGAGAGGGCTGAGAATGTGCCATGGTGTGTGGTAGCAGAGTCCACGTGGCTCTTTCCTCACTGTCACAGCCGCCCTCATCCGGCCACATGGATCCATCTTTGTGGAGCACTCCACACCCACAATTCCTCAGCCTCTCTCCAGATCAAGAACTTTCTGACTCCTTCAGGAAGGGAGATCCACGGAGCCTCAGAGCTGCTAGTTCCACCTCCCCCGAGTACTGCTCCTGCTTCCCTGGGGGACACTTCCCCCTCCCATCTGGCTCTTGCTTGACTTGTCCCCTCTACTACTTCAGGGGCCTCCTCCTATGCCTCCCAGATCCTGTCTGCACTTCAGTTGCTCTCATAGCTGGTGCCTTGGTAACTGTTCCCTGTTTGAAATGATCCCGTGGCTTTCTGTTGTGTCCTGAAGGAAATCTGAGCTCCTCAGTTCAGCAGCCCTCCTTCCTCACAGGCTTCCCTCCCCCCGTGCTTGCCCTAAACCCAAGCACACTGTTCTCCTGCAGGAAGCACCTCTGTAGGAGGCAGGGTGTCTGGCCATCTTCTGGCTGTAGTGCTCTTCTTACCTGCAGCGAAATGGATCCTCAATGAACCCAACACAGGTGTCTCTTCCAGAACCCGTGTGACTCTGCTTTGCCCTAGAAGTATCTCCTCGCCCGTCCCATCCTGACCAATTGCTGCTTGAGGACAACCACTGTCCCTCTTGTTCCCCATACAGTCCTGACAGCAGCACACACTGAATCCAACCGTGGTGACTTCATGCCTGTGTCCATTCTTTAAGCCAGCATCTCAGGCCTCACACCAAGCACCAGGGCAAAGAGTGGAATGTATCAAAATTGTGGCAAATTTTGCACCAAGAGACAAAAGCCCAGGAGTTAAATAAGTGGCCTATTCAAATATTAACATGCCATTTGCTTCATATCTTTTTGAAAATAAATAAAATGCTGACCACATTATATGAGTCTCCTTCGTTGTCCTCCCAGTCTCACTCTCCTTGAGATAGAAATATTCTCATTACTTTACTGTTGACTGTTTTCATGCATGTATTCTGCGTGCATAAACCTATAGAAAATATTAACAATACACAGTGCTGATCATGCAGGGTTTTGAAACTTTAAATAGATTGTATTATATGTACTCTTCCTCAACACTGGGTTTTAAAAAAAAAACAACTGTTTTTGAAGTTTATCATAGTGATATAATTGTAGAACATTCCTTTTAATGCTGTTTTCCATTATATAAATTTGCCAAATTTTTTTTTATTCTCCCATTGATAAACATTTGAGTTTCCTTTTTTTCCCTGCAACTGCCAGAAATGCTATAGTGAACACTCCTGAACATATCTATTTGTGGACATGAATGAATTTCCCAAGAGGGCATAATCTGGAATGGAATGCACATTGCAAATTTCTCAGTCTGTGGCTTTTCTTTAACTTTGTTTATGGTGTCTTTTAGTACAAAAGTTTTCCATTGTTAATGTAGGCAAGCTTATCCATTTTCTTTTTTTTTTTTCTTTTTTTTTTTTTTTTTGAGATGAAGTCTTGCTCTTGTCCCCCAGGCTGGAGTGCAGTGGCACGATCTCGGCTCACTGCAACATCCGCCTCCCGGGCTCAAGCGAGTCTCCTGCCTCAGCCTCTCAAGTAGCTGGGATTACAGGTGCGTACCACCAAACCCAGCTAATTTTTTGTGTTTTAAGTAGAGACGGGGTTTCACCATGTTGGCCAGGCTGGTCTCGAATTCCTGACCTCAGGTGATCCGTGCACCTCGGCCTCCCGAAGTGCCGGGATTACAGGCGTGAGCCACCGCACCCGGCCAACTTATTGATTTTCTTTCATGGTTTCTGCTGTTTCTATGTTCTCTAAAAACTAATCAAGGTCATAAAGATATTCTCCTATGTTTTCTTCTAAAAATGTTGAATGCTTGTCACTGTGAGCTCTGTGCTCTACCTGGAAGTAACATCTACCTGTGGTACAAAGTAGGTCCTGATGTTTTCCATCTGGACGAGTAGTATTGCCTTTTTGCCAGAACTCCCTCCCCTGTCCATGGACAGGGCATTTGCTAGATTTCAAGCGTTGTCCAGTGAGGTTTTTCATGTCCCCGCGGAGAGTCTTGGGCATTGCACAGAAGGGAGGGGTCTGAGCTGGAGCCCTTGTGCTGCTCTGTGTGCTCCATTAGAGGAACGAGAGCATGAGCCTCCAGGGTTTGAACCTAGGGAGCATCTGAGATGGTCCAGAGTGGGCCATCTGGTGAGGCATCCTCTCTCCAGAGATTCTCAGAACAATAATAATACCTCCAGGATAGTTCAGCTGTTGCAAGCTTGAAATCCCTGGAGAACTGCTATGCTGTCAACTGGAGGCTTCCTCTCTTCACTCAAATTACTTCCCTCTTCTAAAAATGATTCTAGTCATGCACCATGTAACAACGTTTCAGTCAACAGCAGACCACACATATGACCAGGATGGTCCCCTAAGATGATAATGCCATATTTATACTGTACCTTTTGTATGTTCAGATGCACAGATACTTAGCATTGTGTTACAGTTGCCTACATAATTCAGTATAGGAACATGCTGTACAGCTTGTAGTCTACAAGCAACGGGCTGTAAAAGATAGCCTAGGTGTCTAGTGTGCAATCCCATCCAGGTTTGTGTCAGTAAACTCCAGGATGCTCCCACAACGACGCACTCACCTAACTATGCATTTCCCAAAATGTATCTTTATTGTTAAGCAATATGCATCTGTATTTTGTAACCTGTCGATCTCCGCTGGTATGATTTGAAGACTAATGTTATTTTCGCTTCATAGATCCCAACTTTAATCGGACTTGTACTACTAAGGAATAGTGAGGAACCATGAAATCCAATCAAACCTGGCTGCCTGTGTAGACTCCCAGCCTTCTATTCATGGATAAGCTGCATGTTGCTTATTAACTGAGCACCAAGACACAGCAGCTTTGCTTTATTGTGTAATGATGCATGACTGCTTGCTCAGTTAGCACAACTGCAGTGTGCTGGAGGAATAGAGAAATCCTGTGGAAACAGTCCAGTTATTACGTTTATCATTTTAAACCATTACATTTTAAGCAAAATAGAAAAAGACAAGGGTCAGAAATATAGTAAAAGAATTAATTTATGTATGGTAAAGTCAGACTAGGATTACTGGGCTAAAAATTGAAGCTGGACTATACAAATTTAAAGGCTTGCAGTCGATTAAAATGGAAGTTATTTAAATGCTGGCAAATCATGAAATAGAAAATATTAGTAAATGATGAAGTATTCAGTAAAGCCATTGTCTGTTAAGCATATAGGCCTGTGAGGGCTGGGCGGGTGGCTCACGCCCATAATCCCAGCACTTTGGGAGGCTGAGGTAAGAGGATCACCTGAGGTCAGGAGTTTGAGACCAGCCTGGCCAACATGATGAAACCCCGTATCTACTAAAAATACAAAACACAGCCAGATGTGGTAGCATATAACTGTAATCCCAGCTACTTGGGAAGCCGAGGCAGGAGAATCGCTTGAAGCCGGGAGGCAGAAATTGCAGTGAGCCGAGATTGCGCCACTGCACTCCAGCCTGGGTGACCTTCGTCTCAAAAAAAAAGAAAAGAATATAGGCCTGTGGAAGGATTGCTTGAGCCCAGGAGTTCCGTAGTGTGTCATACCAATAGGGTATCTGCACTAATTTGGCATCAATATGGTGACCTCCTGGGAGCAGGGGACCACCAGGTTGCCTAAGGAGTGATGAACAAGCCCAGGTCAGAAACAGAGCGGGTCAAAACTACTGTGCTGATCAGTAGTGAGCTCACAACTGTGAATAGCCACTGCCCTCCAGCCTGGGCAGCATAACGAGAGTGTATCTATCGCTAATAAAAAATTATTTTAAAAATATGTATCTCTGACACCATGGGACAGGCACTGACTCTTGAATCGGAGAGACCTGGATTCAAATCCTGAGGTGGTCTCTTACTGTATGAACTTCGACTGTCCATTCAACTCCTGAGCTTTATTTCCTTTATCTGTAAAATGGGAATAATTAGTATCTCCCCTACAAGGGTTTTTGAAATAACGTATGTCGGCATACCCAGGAAAGAAGGGTTTGATAGAAGAGAGGGGAGCCTAAAACCAAGACCTGCCTCTCACTTATGCCGGAGGCCAGTGTGTCATTGATGAAAATAGAAAATACTAGGGACGGGGGGAGGAAGTGAGGGTTGGTTTTAGGCAAAAAATATACATGTTTATGATTTGGGATACCCTTGTTGGAAGTTGGAATGATTGCAGGGTGTGCTGGTGAATCTGCCTGTGCCCCCAGCAGTGTGTATGTATGTGTGTGAATCGTTAGCCTGCAATGTGCACCTCATTCTGTCAAATGCGTGGCTCCTTATTGATGAGGTCTGGGGGAGTGTGATTTCTTCATCTTTGTGTCTCTCAGAAGTAACCAAATAAGTTATCAAAAACTGCTGGCAGAAGGAAGGCACGTTAATGGTGGATGTAACATTATTCATTTCATGAAAGAAAGAAATCAACATTAAAATTAGAAAGCATTATTTTAATTTCTGAATTGGGTACTTGGAATGGACATTTTTCACAGTTTTCACTGGGTTATCATAAAATCTTTATTAATTCAAGTCTTTTCTCCCCCAAGAACATTTTTCTATTAAAAAATAACAACAACCACCATGAACTTTGGTGTGGAGGGGCAGTAAAAAGAGTAATAGTGAGAGGGAGAGAGAGAGAAAGAAGAATCCCTTGTGGGGGTGCGACAAGCTGCTGCTAAATTTCAGTTGCAGTTGTCAGAGTTAAAGAAAACATTGGAGAAAGTGTCTCGTCAAGGGTTCCCTGGGTGTTTCTGCTCCGGGAAGGCTGCCTGAGGGATGGATCGCGGCCAGCTGGCAGGGGCTCAGACGCCTGGTACCGTGCTCCAGCCACTGAGCTCATTGGCTCCACCTAAGTCATTTTACAGTCAGAGCTGTTTCAAGATCAGCACAAGGCACTGCACAGATGTTGGGGGTCGGGGAGGACTAGAATTTGTGGAAGGAAGAAGTATACGCTTAGTTTTAAAGGTTTCATTCTAGGACCTCTCAGGGTTCTGGTGAAATGGATCGTGTGACAGTGGGAGCACAGCTGACCAGGCTAGGCAGGACAGCCCTGTGAGGCGTTCTTGATTTTACAGAGGAGGAAAATGAGGCACGGAGAGGTTAATTAACCTTTTGAGTGTCACAGTCTAAGGCTCAGAGGCACAGTTCCATCCCAGGTCCGTCTGAATCCTGAGTCCTCACTCCCGATTCACCACCTTACTCCACTGCTGAGACCATCTCTGTGAGTCCGGCCACTCAGTGAGGTCAAGGAGGCCAGTGGCCATGTCCCCAAGGGGACATCTCTCTCCTCCTGAGAGTCTCTCTCATACATCTCAAATCTGAGATACAGATCGAGAAGCACCCCAGGAAATCCACTGCATGGAAGGCAAAACAACCTTGAGCCACAGCAGTGACCACAAGCAAGAGAAGCCTGGCTATGAGCACAGTCATGATGTAGTTCAAGGTTGGGGAATTCAGGGCCTCCATGTCCATCCCAACGTCTTCAGCTCCTCTTCACATCGCCAGTGGATGTCCTCTGCAAGCTGATATAAATTATTTTCAAACCCACATATACATTCCTGACTTAATTCCACTCTCCTCAAACTCGCCCATGGAATGCCTCTAACAGAGGAGAGCAAGGACACACCCTGGGAGGCCCGAGTATGTATCCTGTGGCATTACATCTCAAAAATGATATTTACTCAAAGACGCTAGTTTTAGGTAAAAATAAATTATTCAAATGTATTGCGAAAATGTTATTGGTTTTTTGTTTGTTTGTTTTGTTTTTTTGAGACAGAGTCTCACTCTGTTGCCCAGGCTGGAGTGCAGTGGCACGATCTTGGCTCACTGCAATCTCTGCCTCCTGAGTTGGAGCTATTCTCCTGCCTCAGCCTCCCCAGTAGCTGGGATTACAGCCATGCGCCACCACGCCCGGCCAGTTTTTGTATTTTTAGTAGAGACAGGGTTTCGCCATGTTGGCCAGGCTGGTCTTGAACTTCTGACCTCAGGTGATCCACTCACCTCGGCCTCCTAGAGTGCTGGGATTACAGGTGTGAGCCACCGTGCCCGGCCATGTTATTGGTTTTAATATGAAAGGATCTGTTTCCCAAATCTTTGGGTGAGATTGAAGATCCAGGAGGATATATCTTGTTGATCATGTGGCTTGACGTAACTACCCACACAGTACTCTGATTTAGGATCCAGGCGTCTTCCAGGTCAAATTAGCATTTTCAGGGGTATTCTGAATGCCCAAAGGAGTGATTGACAGGGACTTTTCGGTAAGATGAAATATCTCATATTCAGGGTGTGTTCATGCATATACACTTTCTGTTATGTGATTTCCATTCTCTACATCTTCATTAATTCTAAGTAGGAAAATAGAGGCTGGGACCATGTCCTTCCTGGCGTCACTCTTGTCAGGCCTTGTGGGTGACTGCTTGCCTTTAGCACCAGTGAGGCTGCTGTGGGGTGGGAGAAGTCTTTACCGTCATCAGTGACAATGACTAGAGTCTTCAGTGTATGGTTCCTGCCATCTGGGAGTCTCTGTAAAAGCCTCAAGGCCAAGAGGGTCTTCAGGACTTCCAGCTCGGAAGTCCCTTTTCATTCAGTGACAAGGATAAGATAAAAATAAACATGTGGCCTGGGCAGTTCCACTCTGTGTGATGGAGGCAGCTTCACTCCTTCCCCATCCCTGTGGAAGCAGCTGAGGCTCTGGAGCACAACTTGGGCTGAGAATCACCCTCTTCTTCCTGGGGCCATGACTCAGGCAGACACCCTGGTCAGCCTTTTGATGTGCAGCTACGTGGACAACACTTTTCATGAGCAATCATCCCCTCTTTTCTCATCTGTTTGGGCAGAGAATTATTGGTGAACATCCTTCATCATCAAAGAGCGACATCTGAGTGCGTCTTCAGTGGTGTTCTCTGGAGATAAGAGCAGATAAGAGAACATCATGCTTGCCACTGCCTGATGAGGGGACGTTCACCTGCACCTATTAATTAAAATAGAAGACACCCAGTGGGCATTAGGCACCAGGGGCTGATGTTTGTATTGGAGTATAAAAAAGAGACTTAGCTTTCTCTTGGCACCAGCATCACTATTAACACTAACTGTCTATCACCAATCAGCAACCTATTCCCAGTATAATCTGGGACTTCTATAGCACAGTTCATCCCTTCCACCTCTCTGAGAGGAGTTGTGGGGTAGCCCTTCTCCTAACAGCAGGAGCAGATGGTACTCCCTGGGACCCAGTTCCCCCTCAAAACTCATTCAGGAATCAGCACACATCATCGTTGGCCACATCTAGGATGTCTGAATGAGAATTGTGGTTATAATCAATAGTGTAAAAAATCATTAGTTATAGGTAACATGTATGGCACTTACCGTGTGCCAAGCACCTTTTATAGTACTTTACACTTAGTAATTCACTTAAGCCTCACAGTAGCCCTACAAGGTATATTTTCCTCATTTTACAGAGAACAAAACTGAGCTACAGTAGTTAAGTAACAAGTCAATGGCAGAGCTGGGATTGGAGCCCCGGCAGCCTGCTCATGCTTGCTATGGACTGAATGTGTCTTACTTCAAATCCCAGAGTTGCAGCTCTAACCTCCAATGTGAAGGTTGCATCATGGGGCCTTGAGCAGATAACTAGGGTTAGCTGTGGTCAGGAGGGTGGGGCCCTTGTGTTGGGATTAGTGCCCTTCTAAGGGACAGCAGAGAGCTCGATCACACTCTCTATTCATGCACAAAAAGGAGCACACAGTGAGATGGGAGGTCTCTGCAAGCCAGGAAGAGGTGCTTGCCAGAACCCAACCATGCTGGCTCCCTGATCTCAGACTTCCAACCTCTGGGACTGCAAGCAGATACATATCTGTGTTTTAAGTCACCCGGTCTGTGGTGTTTTGTTATGGCAGCCCGAGGGGACACAGATGATGCTTTTCAAGACTGTGCAGCCCCTCCTGGAAGCTTCAGCTCCTTGGCCTTGCAAGAAACACTTGCTGGTTACTGTCTTTGGTCCTTTCAGAAGCCCTTCCTCAGCGGTGCCTCCGCCAGGCTCCTGACTTCATCCCCCTCTGTGGGAGGAGGGGAGAGCAAAGTACCTTCTCCTTCTGCTGTGGGAAGCTTGAGTAACTCACAGATGGTGTCAGAGGGCATGTGTTCAGGTAGTGCAGCCAGCAGTGAGTGAATGAAATGAAATGGTGTCCATCTGTTCCAAGGCTGGGCTCTGCAGGGGCAGGAGAACAGCTTTAGTCTCTGCATCCCTGCACCTTCCACCTGCAGATGCCAGTGGGCCATTGCAGGTGGGAGGGGACCCATCTCAGGGCTCCTCATTCAGATGGTGACAAGGTGAGGTGGCTGTCCACCCTATCTTTATCAGTATCTGTCCTAAATACTGCGCTTTGACATTGACCCTAATAGTCTGAATTATCAGGGATTTGGCGATCGTTAGGCATCCAATTTCTCTCTTCTGGACGGGGATAACTTTGCTGTGTCAGCACAGTGCCTCTCTTGGCTTTCTATATAACCACAGGAAAATTGCAATCTGGAAATAGTGATTGTTAAAATTGCCTGTAAGCACACAATATAAACAATATGCCAGAGACACACAGGCCCCCAGCATAATTCCTGGAAGCTGCAGCCTCACCTCTGCCAGAGAAGAGCCCCAGCAAGGATTGAGCCTGGGCATCCAGGTGCCTCTGCAGCCCTTCCCGTAGCTCCAGCTGGACAATTGCCCCTGAGACACGGAAGATAGAGACTGCACGTGTGTCTTCAGTGAACGTTGCTTTATTTATGTTGTTCTTAAAAGTAAAAGAGAGTACAGACTGCCTTTTTTTTCTGAAACGGGGTCTCGCTCTGTCACCCAGGCTGGAGTGCAGTGGCAAGATCGTAGCTCACTGCCGCCTCTGCCTCCCAGAATCAACCAATTCTCCTGCCTCAGCCCCCCAAATAGCTGAGACTATAGGCACACACCACCAAGCCTGGCTAATTTTTGTAATTTTAGTAGGGACAGGGTTTCACCATATTGGCCAGGCCGATCTCAAACTCTTGACCTCAGGTGATCCACCTGCCTCTGCCTCCCAAAGTGCAGGGATTACAGGTGTGAGCCACCGCTCCCAGCCCAGACTGCTTATTTTTAAACCACACAGTACTCATTTTAAACCTGTCCCATTTTTACCTTGGAAATAAAAGTCGCGTATCTCAGGGGCGATATGCTGTTTCTCTGCCTAGTTTCCCACGTCACGCCCTGTGGAGAATGGCCTAGGAACCACCTGTCTTTACATCCAGATAACAGCTTCAGGAAGACACAGCAGAGTAGGGCAGGGGTTGTTCTTGGTGATGTAAAGTAGCTACGTGGTTAGACCAACATTTTGGTCTCTAAAATTGGGTCCTAAGAAGAAAAATAGGAAATTAAAATGATCACTACCTGAAAAAGAAAAATCAGCTAATAATTTGAGGGAGTCAAGGGCCTCACCTTTCTCTCAAATGAGGAGGCAAAGAACAGTAACAGCACTCCTCCTCCTCACACCCTGTTTGGGAAAATTGGGAAATGTCTTCTCCTCACTGCCTGCCTGTTTATTTAACAATGAACAAGAGTTTAAATGTTACCACCAGTTCAAACCAAACACACCCCATTCTCTATGTCCTGAATGGAGAGGGAGTCTAGAGTTCTTGTTTGCTTCAGGGTTTCCTTTCTGGAGCTTTATTTGTTTATTTTTTATTTTGTTTAACTAGTCAAGGGCAAGGGCAGTAGTAAGAAGTGGGGAAAGAGAAGAAGGGGGAGTTGGATCTGTACCCGACTGTGAATAAACGATGGAGGTAACTTGCTGCCTCCAGACCAGCCTCCTCTCTAGAGCTTGTAACCTTGGGCCGTCCTGCAAATCAGTGGAGAGCAGTTGCTTCGGTCCTGAATAGCTCACAGGGTGGTGGAAATGTTTGCCAGAGTTGTCCCACCTCATGCACACTCCCTTTCCACCATGAGCCACTGGAGTGGAAACAGACACTATACCAAGTGCTGCTGAGGATGTGGAGCAACCGGAATGTGCCTGCACTTGCTTTATTCAGACAGCCACTTTGGAGAACTCTTTGGCTGTGTCTGATAAAGCTAATCACACTCTTCCCGTATGATAGAGCAACCCCACTCCCAGGTGTTGACCAAAAAGAATTGGAAACACATGTCCACACACAAAAAAAGACTTGTAGAAGCTTGTAAATAGCAGCCTTATTCTTAATAATAGGCCCAAACTGGAAATAACCCAAACATCCATCAACAAGAGACCGGATAAACAAATTGTGATCTATTCGTGCAATGGAATACAATTCCAAAACGAAAAAGAATGAATTACAGATACGTGCAACAGCATGGATCCATCTCAGAGACATCATGTTGAGTGAAAGAAGCCAGATTCAACAGAACTGTACTCTGTCATTTCATTCATATGAAGTTTGAGAACAGGCAAAACTTAGCTATAGTGACAGCAGGCAGGGCAGGAACTGCCTATTGAGGGTGGAGATTGACTGAAAAAGGCACAGGAGGACTTTCTGGGATAATGGAAATGTTCTATATTTTGTTTTGGGTGGTAGTTAGGCAGGTGTAGACAGTTGAGTTAATTGCTGAAGATCTGTGCATTTTAGCATATTTAAATTATAACCCCCAGGAAGCATTGTCTCATCTTCCTGGGGGGCGTATATGCTTGTTAAGAGCATACTGGGGGTGCTTTTGAGAACCCCTTACCATGTTATTATGCTAATGAACCACCATTGATTTTTGTGGTTTCAAAATAGCAAGGTTCATTGATAAAACTCCCTTGTGCCTTGGTGACAAAAAACACTGATACAGCCCACTGTCAAAGTAAGTGTGTTTGTTATTTTTGTTTTTAATGACACTAAATTTGTAGGAATGATATTTTTAGATGGTTGCTCAATCTCACCCGCCATCAGTTGCAGGTGACAGGGATGTTAAGTTGGCAGATTTTTGTGCTAGAAGCTGTGGGTTTACATCTCCTTTGTGCAGGTGTCCTAGACATACTGGTGGCTTGTTATTTAAACATCGGGATCGGGTGTGTGGGTGGTTTTTAAGCTATAGTAGGGATGCAGGTGCTGTGGGATCGCTTCATTGTTTACCTAAGAATTCCTTTGCATTCACACAGGGCTTCTGAAATGAGTGCTGGTAGAATCATCTTCAGAGGATGTCCCAGTATATTGAACTGAGATACCTTCCTGTTTGCTGTAAAATTAAGCTTAAAATTGACACCAAGCTCTAGGCATTTCATACAGGGAAAGAGTGGGCATGAATGATTTTGGGAAATGAAGAACTATATTTCAACCTGGAATTTGCTTCCTTCTCTCCTGTGCCAAATTAGCGTGGGCTCACTAAGCACTTCATCTGGCCATGGTATTTTCTTTTTCTTCTTTTTTTTTTGCTCCCAGACGGGGTCTCACTCTGTCACCTAAACTGGAGTGCAGTGGCACAATCATAGCTCACTTCAGCCTTGAAGTCTTGAGCCCAAGCGATCCCCCCACCTTAGCCTCCCAAATTTCTGGGACTACAAGCACACTACCACACTCAGCTATTTTTATTTTTTGTAGAAACAGGGTCTCATGATGTTGTCCTGGCTGATCTCAAACTCCTGACCTCAAACCGTCCTTCACCTCAGCATCCCAAAGCGCTGGAATGACACGCATGAGCCACCACGCCTAGCCAGTTTTCTTTTCTGTTGCATTGCAGAGTTAGGGCCAATTTCATTCATCCTGCACTGAGATTTGCCTTCCAAGCAGATGATGGGTGAGCTCAACACACCTGCATCTCAGCCAAGCCTTTAGAGGGGAGCACAGCTCTTTATTGTGTCAGCGCCACACAGCCACCCTGAGCAAATAGGTTTGGAATGTACATTGCCATCCTTCCTAAAAAGGTTCATAGTAAAAAGAGAAGGAGATTTAACTTTTCACATGCACGCTCATGAAAACCAAGGTTTTCAGAAAGCCAAACCTCAAAAACAATACAAAGAAGCTCCCTTGACGTTTGAATGGAATGAAATTTTAGGAGGCAACATTGAGGGGCAAGGAGGGCTGAGAAGAGAAGGTGGCAATGGCAACTGCAAGGATTCTTCCAAATCTGATTGTCCTGACAGGTTATGTTTTATTTTGTTGTTGTGTTGTTGATGCTGGGTGGGGATGGATTGGAAAAATTGTCCTCTCCTGTGTTTCTTTTTGTCTTGTAACTTTGCAAGTGCTCCTCATTTTCTTTACTTACAATTTGAAGTTGGCACTGGTGTTTCTGGTGTGAAATAGAAGTGAAGCTTCTGCCATGAGTATTGTGCAGGTAGAAGCTCTGTCTGTCCAGGGAGGTGCAGGTGCAGAGAGCGCAGCTTATCCTCCTCTTAGGGAGGGGGCAGCATGCAGGGGCCGACCAGCATCTTGAGGACTCAATTCTCTGGCTGCAGGTGCTGTGGGGAAGGGGCAGACTTAAATTTTCATCTGTAAAATGGGGATGGGGGGGATTAAATAAGATGCTTTATGGGAAGTCCTGGCACAGAGTGATGCACGAAGAAATTTGAACTTCCTTCTCCTCACAGGTGAACTGTTGCTGCTCCACCTTTATTACATCTTTTCAAATCCATGCCACATTGGGGAACACAAACTGACCTTATGTAGCCCTGGTTACTCCAGCCTTTAAAAAAAAAAAAAACAAGGGAAATAGGCAAGACGGCCAACATGGGAACAGCTCCAGTCTGTAGCTCCCAGGAAGATCAAGGCAGACAGCGAGTGATTTCTGCGTTTCCAGCTGAGGTACCTGGTTCATCTCATTGGGACTGGTTAGATAGTGGGTGCAGCCCATGGAGGGCGAGCAGAAGCAGGGTGGGGCGTTGCCTCACCTGGGAAGCACAAGGGATTGAGGAACTCCCTCCCCTAGCCAAGGGAAGCCATGAGGGACTGTGCTGTAAGGAACCATGCATTCCATCCCAGATACTATGCTTTTCCCATGGTCTTCGCAAACCACAGATCAGGAGATTCCCTCCGGTGCCTACATCACCAGGGCCCTGGGTTTCAAGCACAAAACTGCATGGCTGTTTCAGCAGACACCGAGCTAACTGCAGGAGTTTTTTTTTTTTCATACCCCAGTGGCAGCTGGAACGCCAGCAAGACAGAACCGTTCACTTCCCTGGAAAGGGGGCTGAAGCCAGGGAGCCAAGTGGTCTAGCTCAGTGGATCCCACCCCCACAGAGCCCAACAAGCTAAGATCCACTGGCTTGAAAGTCTTGCTGCCAGCACAGCTGTCTGAAGTTGACCTGGGACACTCAAGCTTGGTGAGGGGAGGGGCGTCTACCATTACTAAGGCTTGAGTAGGCAGTTTTCCCCTCACAGTGTAAACAAAGCAACCGGGGAGTTTGAACTGGGTGGAGCCCACCACAGCTCGGCAAAGCCGCTGTAGCCAGACTGCCTCTCTAGATTCCTCCTCTCTGGACAGGGCATCTCTGAAAGAAAGGCAGCAGCCCCAATCAGGGGCTTATAGATAAAACTCCCATCTCCCTGCGACAGAGCACCTGGGGGAAGGGGCAGCTGTGAGCACAGCTTCAGCAGACTTAAATGTTCCTGCCTGCCGGCTCTGAACAGAGCCGCGGACCTCCCAGCAGAGCACTAGAGCTCTGCTAAGGGACAGACTGCCTCCTCAAGTGGGTTCCTGACCCCTATGCCTCCTGACTGGGAGACACCACCTCTCAACAGGAGTCGACAGACACCTCATACAAGAGAGCTCTGACTGGCATCTGGCGGGTGCCCCTCTGGGATGAAGCTTCCAGAGGAAGGAACAGGCAACAATTCTTGCTGTTTTGCAGCCTCTGCTGTTGATACCCAGGCAAACACCTCCAGCAAACTCCAGCAGACCTGCAGCAGAGGGACCTGACTGTTAGAAGGAAAACTAACAAACAGAAAGAAATTTCATCAACATCAACAAAAAGGATGTCCACTCAAAAACCCCATCCGAAGGTCACCAACATCAAAGACCAAAGGTAGATAAATCCACAAAGATGAGGAAAAACCAGCACAAAAAGGCTGAAAATTCCAAAAACCAGAACACCTCTTCTCCTCCAAAGGATCACAACTCCTCACCAGCAAGGGAACAAAATTGGATAGAGAATGAGTTTGACAAATGGACAGAAGTAGGTTTCAGAAGGTGGGTAATAACAAACTCTTCCGAGCTAAAGGAGCATGTTCTAACCCAATGCAAGGAAGCTAAGAACCTTGAAAAAAGGTTAGAGGAATTGCTAACTAGAATAACCAGTGTGGAGAACAACATAAAGCAGGAAAGATCCAAAATCGACACCCAAACATCACAATAAAAAATCACATTAAAAGATCTAGAGAAGCAAGAGCAAACAAATTCAAATACTAGGAGAAGACAAGAAATAACTAAGATCAGAGCAGAACTGAAGGAAATAGAGACATGAAAAACCCTTCAAAAAATCAATTAATCCAGGAGCTGGTTTTTTGAAAAGATTAACAAAATAGATAGACTGCTAGCCAGACTATTAAAGAAGAAAAGAGAGAAGAATCAAATAGACACAATGAAAAATGATCAAGGGAATATCACCACTGATCCCACAGAAATACAAACTACCATCAGAGAATACTATAAACACCTCTATGCAATTAAACTAGAAAATCTAGAAGAAAGGATAAATTCCTGGACACATACACCCTCCCAAGACTAAACCAGGAAGAAGTCAAATCCCTGAATAGGCCAATAACAAGTTCTGAAATTGAGGCAATAATTAATAGCCTACCACCCAAAAAAAGCCCAGGACCAGACGGATTCACAGCCGAATTCTATCAGAGGTACACAGAGGAGCTGGTGCCATTCCTTCTGGAACTATTCCAAACAATAGAAAAAGAGGGATGCCTCCCTAAATCATTTTTTGAGGCCAGCATCATCCTGATACCAAAACCTGGCAGAGACACAACAAAACAAAACATTTCAGGCCAATATCCCTGAAGAACATCAGTGCGAAAAACCTCAGTAAAATACTGGCAAACTGAATCCAGCAGCACATCAAAAAACTTATCTATTACCATCAAGTCATCTTCATCCCTGGATGCAAGACAGGTTCAACATATGCAAATCAATGAACGTAATCCATCACATAACTAGAATCAATGACAAAAACCACATGATTATCTCACTAGATGCAGAAAAGGCCTTCAATAAAATTCAACACCCCTTCTTGCTAAAAACTCTCAGTAAACTAGGTATTGATGGAACGTATCTCAATAAGAGCTATTTATGACAATCTCACAGCCAATATCATACTGAATGGGCAAAAGCTGGAAGCATTCCCTTTGAAAACTGGCACAAGAAAAGGATGCCCTCTCTCACCACTCCTATTCAACATAGTATTGGAAGTTCTGGCCAGGGAAATCAGGCAAGAGAAAGAAATAAAGAGTATTCAAATAGGAAGAGAAGAAGTCAAATCATCTCTGTTTGCACATGACATGATTGTATATTTAGAAAACCCCATCATCTCAGCCCAAAATCTCCTTAAGCTGATAAGCAACTTCAGCAAAGTCTCAGGATACAAAATCAATGTGCAAAAATCACAAGCATTCCTATACACCAATAACAGAGAGCCAAATCATAAGTGAACTTCCATTCACAATTGCTACAAAGAGAATAAAATACCTAGGAATACAACTTACAAGGGACGTGAAGGACCTCTTCAAGGAGAACTACAAACCACTGCTCAAGGAGAAAAGAGAGGACACAAATAAATGGAAAAACATTCCATGCTCATGGATAGGAAGAATCAATGTCGTGAAAATGGCCATACTGCCCAAAGTAATTTGTAGATTCAATGCTATCCCCATCAAGCTACCATTGACTTTCTTCACAGAATTAGAAAAAACTACTCTAAATTTCATATGGAATCAAAAAAGAGCCCATATAGCCAAGACAATCCTAAGCAAAAAGAACAAAGCTGGAGGCATCACACTACCTGAATTCAAACTATACTACAGGGCTACAGTAACCAAAACAGCATGGTACTGGTACCAAAACAGATGTATAGACCAATGGAACAGAACAGAGGCCTCAGAAATAATGCCACACATCTACAACTGTCTGATCTTTGACAAACTTGACAAAAGCAAGTAATGTGGAAAGGATTCCCTATTTAATAAATGGTGTTAGGAAAACTGGCTAGCTATATGCAGAAAACTGAAACTGGACCCCTTCCTCACATCTTATACAAAAAATTAACTTAAGATGGATTAAAGACTTAAACATAAGACCTAAAATCATAAAAACCCTAGAAGAAAACCTAGGCAATGCCATTCAAGACATAGACATGGGTAAAGACTTTATGACTAAAACGCCAAAAGCAATGGCAACAAAAGCCAAAATTGACAAATGGATCTAATTAAACTAAAGAGCGTCAGCAAAAGAAACTATCATCAGAGTGAACAGGCGACCTACAGAATGGGAGAAAATTTTTGCAATCTATCCATCTGACAAAGGACTAATATCCAGTATCTACAAGGAACTTAAACAAATTTACAAGGAAAAAACAACCCCATCAAAAAGTGGCTGAAGGATATGAACAAACATTTCTCAAAAGAAGACATTTATGCGGCCAACAAATGTGTGAAACAAAGTTTCTCATCATCACTGGTCATTAGAGAAATGCAAGTCAAAACCACAATGAGATACCATTTGATGCCAGTTAGAATCGTGATTATTAAAAAGTCAGGAAACAAAAGATGCTGGAGAGGATGTGGAGAAATAGGAATGCTTTTACACTGTAGGTGGGAGTATAAATGAGTTCAGCCATTGTGAAAGACAGTGTGGTGATTCCTCAAGGATCTAGAACCAGAAATACCATATGACCCAGCAATCCCATTCCTGGGTATATACCCAAAGGATTATAAATCATTCTACTATAAAGACACATGTACACATATGTTTATTGCAGCACTATTCACAATAGCAAAGACTTGGAACCAACCCAAATGCCCATCAATGATAGACTGGATAAAGAAAATGTGGCACATATAAACCATGGAATACTATACAGCCATAAAAAAGGATGAGTTCATGTCCTTTGCAGGGACATGGATGAAGCTGGAAGCCATCATTCTCAGGAATGATGGTTAGTTAGCAAACTAATACAGGAACAGAAAACCAAACACCGCATGTTCTCACTCATAAGTGAGAGTTGAACAATGAGAACACATGGACACAGGGTGGGGAACATCACACACCAGGGCCTATTAAAGGGTGAGGGACTAGGGGAGGGATAGCATTAGGAGAAATACCTAATGTAGGTGACGGGTTGATGGGTGCAGCAAACCACCATGGCACGTGTATACCTGTGTAACAAATCTGCACGTGTTCTGCACATATATCCCAGAACTTAAAGTATAATAAAAATAAAAAAATAAAAATAACCTTTTCTAGTTTGTCACCACATTCGTGGACAGCTGGTCCTGGGGCACTGGGGCGCATATGATTAGTGGCGTGGCTGAAGCTAATGCATTCACGAATCCTGATCTGCAGGTGCATGGGTGTCCCTTGTTAATGCTCCTAGTCTGACCCCGGGCAGTCCTGCACAGCTTATTGGCTTTACAATCAGACAAGCCTCCAATCCTGCGTCTGGCTCTCACCAGCTTGTGTCCTAATGAATCAATAATTCTATCCACCTGAGCCTCACTTGCCTGTAATTTACTGCAGTGAGTTCCTAGGCATATGGCACCTAAGTGGTCAGTAGATCACCTTAGAAGGATTTCAGGACTCTGGGTCTCAGTCCATCTGTGAAAATTAGGATGGTAGGAACCTTTCTGAGACACACCTTTAAAATTAGTTACATGTGTCACATTCACAGCTCCTAGTTTTGAAGGCCAGCAACAGAACAATACTTTCAAGTCTCCATATAACCTTTATTAGTTTAGGACGGGCTTCATGTTTTCAACAAGAGAATTCAAAGTTCATTTTCCTTTTTTCCCTCAGCAACTAAAGTTCTGAGTTTCATAATCTATTTCTTATTGATACATAATATTTTATATATTTACAGGGTACATTTGAGTTACAATCTATTTTAAATGATACATTATTGTAAAGTCACTGTTTTCTTAAATAAATACACATAGTGAATGATCCTACATGTATCCCCACAAGTACAGCTTGAACAAGTCCATCTTCCAGGGGCCAAGCACCACCTCGGGCATCTGTAGCATGAGCAAAACCCAAGGTCCCCTCTGGAGACCCTGTTTACCCTGGAGGCAGGACAATAGGAGCTGGAAGGAGCAGGCTGATCCAATCCCTTTCTTGTGGTTTTCTTGGTTGGGGAGAGACAGTTGAGTTTTGCCAAAATACATGTGTTCTGTAGAAGAAACAGGAAATGGAGATACACAAAGAGATATGACAATACAAATCACCAGTTGTGCCACCCAGATCCTGGTTTCCATATACCATTCCGTGCATTGTTCCTGAGCGTGTAAGCATGCCCACACTTGAAGGAGGCACTCTCAAGTCCATCGGGGCCTGGGACACTCCACTGTTTTTGAAGTCCTGGAATGTTTTTGTAAAGGTAAGGAAATACCAAAACGGGACTACAAAAATGATGGTATCTATTAATATGTATTGACAAATGTGTAATAAAGATGTAATAAAGATGTGTACGTGTGGGCATACCTCATCTAGGCGTGACACCTTCAAGTTTAATTTTGAAGCTTGGGCCAGTGGTGCTTCCTTTCCCACAACCGCCATGATAGGTCCTCTATGAGATGTTATCACAGAGCCCATGTTTCTCAGTGGCAGTAGAATACGACATCTCTGTCAACAAATATAATTCTACATTACTTTAATTGCTTGCATGGAAATACATTGTATGTAAGTGCCATGGTATATTTAATAGATCTTCTCCTGGGACATCTACTTCTGGTTTCTTTGATAGAATAGCACTCTTGTGAATATCATTGTACTTGCTTCTTTGCATGTTTTCTTCCTTCCTTAGGATGAATTCTGAGAGATGTAATTGATGGGGCAAAATGTACTCACACATTTTTAAGGTTGTAAAAGCTGGTACTCTTGGTTGTTTGAAAAGGAAAGCAAGTCGTCCCATTCCAGGGTTGGATTTCGACTCTTTTCCTGTAAACCTCACTGCTTTTTGGTTTAATTGTCATAAAATGCCAAGCACCACCAACAGGGCTATGTGAAGGGGCCCAGAGGCAGGAGGGCTGTGGTTAGGCATGGCCTTGGCCAGATGGGGAAGCTGGGTGCTTGGGATCAGGGTAAGTGGGTGGGGATGCTGTGAGTATAGACGCTGGCAGGGAAGCCCTGCAGGGCAGAGGGAGCAGCAGGGCTGCAATGCATGTGGCCATCCAGCTGGAGCAGAGGATGGAAACCGAAGAGTGGGTTGACTCTTGGATGCCAGGCTTGAGTCAGGTGAATCCTGCCCTCATTTTACTGTATAAAGGGAGCTACTCCAGGCCTCCAGGATTCTTAGACCCTCCCAGTCCCTGTGGGGGTCCCAGAGGTGGTTAATTGTGACTCAGGCCCTCTGCTCTCCCTCCCTCTGTAAGTCTCACTCTCCTTTGCAGTGAGCCCTAGCAAAACTTCTATTCCAGTAGGACCAAATGTTTGAGGCCTCCAGAAAAGAAATCCGGTGAACACGAAGGTTTTGTCACACTAACTTGAGTCCCTTTCTCAGGTGGCCCACCCTTGTAGGCCAGCCTCCCCATTCCTAGCCAGCTCCAGGCTCCAGGCTTTTGCTCGTTCAAAACCAAAATTGAAGGCATCTGCCCTACTCAGGCCCCCATCTCTGTTCAGAGTAAACTCCTTCCTCCCTCTGCTTTTGCCCTAAGTTCTCTTTTCAACTCACCTAACATCTAACTTGGCCCTGTAGCTCTGATCCCCAAAACCCTCTCTACCTGTTCCCTCCCAAGCTATCCCTGACCAGCATGCCAGGAACAAGGAAGTCTTGAAAGCTGCACTCCTTGCTGCTCTCCCCTGTCCTTCATCCTTCCACTTGGAATCTCTGTCCTTCTACCCATCTCTAGCTACTGAAATCCTTTTTCTGTTTCCAGGCACATCTCATACTCTGTCATCTTTAAGAAGTCTTCCCAGAAACCCCATCGGGTATTTTCATGATATATACCATATTCCACTGTGTAATGTAGATTGCACCAGAGGGTATTTAATCCCCTGAAGGCAAGGACTATAACCTATTCATCTTCCTTTCCTGGGTGGGGAGAACCACCATGCCTTGTACCAAGTAGCAATGACATGGGTCCTGGCTCCATGAATGAACGGGCATTGAGAGAAAAGTTGCTGATGATGAGTGAATGGAGGAGCCTAGTGAGGCAACGTTTACTCCTCAGTGAAGCAGTGTTGGTGACTCCAACAGCTCTCTTTAGGAAGGATTTAAGACAACATCCTGTTCAGAAGGGGCTTGAAGCACTTTATAAAAGAGAGGCAAGGACACACGTCAAACTAGAAGAATGAAAGTGAGAAGAGAGAAGGCTGCAGAGAGGAGCAAGCCCCATCCGTCCCCCTGATGGTCCTGCCAGTGCATGGGTTACCTCTCATTGCATTTAATGCGATCTGTTGTTTTTGTATTGTGAAATATTATCCTTGATTACATCATGTTGCTCTGTTTTTGAAAGAGAAAGTATTCAAGCAAGTGTCACTTCTATTTCTTGCAGGCAACTATGGTCCTGAGCTCCGCACACTTCTGGTTGGGATTATTTCTGGTTCCTACTGCCTGTTTGATTGAAGATGTGGCATGGAGAGCGTAAGTTTAACAGTGAAGTGGGGACCCCAAGTCTGGCTCATCTGTCCCTGGAATTGTCTTTCTCATGAGCCCTGATACAGGGTATGAGAATGACAGGAATTCGGAAGAAATGGGTCTCCTGCCACCTGCCAGAAATGAAAAAACAATTTTTTTAGTTTAACTTGTGCTTCATCTTGATATGAAAATATAGACAACCGTAACAATAGAAAAATCAGCTGGGCATGGCGGCACATACGTCTAGTCTCAGCTACTTAGGAGGCCAAGGTGGGAAGATCACTTGAGCCCAGGTGTTTGAGGCTGCAATGAGCTATAGTCGTGCCACTACACTCCAGCCTGGGCAACAGAGCAAGACCCTGTCTTTAAATAAAAAGAAACAAAAAGAAAAGAAAAAATACAGACACAAAGGAGCCCTGAGAGAAACTATGAAGATCAATAGGAATGTTGCCTTATAAGGCAGAGTTTCTAAGTACACACCCATTCCATCGAATTGAGAAAGTATTACTCAAAACTCATCTCTCTTTATATCATAAACTCAGTGCTAAGTGGTCACAAGTATGGCCTGGCTTCACTTCCCATGCTTAGAGGGAAGCTATGTATAGGTAAGTCATTTAAAATTACAAGAATGAAGTACTCTTCATTTTTCCAAACAACTCAGAGCAGGAATACTTTCAATAAAATTCTTCTAGAGAGTTAGTTCACAGGTCTGTGAGGAAACCAGTCACAAACATGGTATTATCATATAGGTTAAATAGGAAATCATTCATATTCAATTTTGCTTTTATGTTTTAACATATATCATTTTCAAGATAACTTGTTACAATATAAAAGAAGCGACTAAGTTCCAAGGTCATGTAAATTTTAATTTTATCCATGAGCAAAAGGAGGGGCTGCTCCAAATAAAATATGACTGATTTTTGTTTTGGGTCGACCCAATTTCTCCTACAAATAGGTGCCAACTTCTCTGAAAATTGAGACTCCGAGCTCGGCTTTACTTTGGGCAAAACACAATTATTTTGGGGCTCTGAGATAGAGAAGTGAGACTTTAATCCAAACCTTCCAGGAAAAGACCTCAGATTTCATTTTTAGCCCTCCGTTCCTCCCACACTCAGTGAGAATTTTTCTTGCCTGACAGTTACGGATGTCTTTTGAAAAAGTCCTCATTTTGGCATTATCTTGACAACCGATGATACCTCATGCAAATCTAGATAGAGGGGCAAAGAATATTATAACGTGGATTTTCTTTTTTTTTCCTGTTCACTAAGTTTTTTAACTGTTAAAAAATTAAATAATTCTCATTTCTTAAATTCTTTGATTTACCATTACTTCCATTTTATTTGGTAAAACCATGTTCTGCAAATAACAGAATCAGAATCCTCAGAAATGAAAAGATTACAGCCAGAAAAAAATATTTTCTTAATCTAATAGATGTACTGTAAGAACATACTAGTTCTGGCCGGGTGCAGTGGATCACAAGGTTAAGCGGTCGAGACCATCCTGGCCAACATTGAGAAACTCCGTCTCTACTAAAAATACAAAAATTAGCTGGGCCTGGTGGCAGGCACCTGTAGTCCCAGCTACTTGGGAGGCTGAGGCAGGAGAATCGCCTGAACCTGGGAGGCGGAGGTTGCAGTGAGCTGAGATCATGCCACTGCACTCCAGCCTGGGCGACAGAGTGAGACTCCGTCTCAAAAAAATAAATAAATAAAAATAAAAAGAAAAGAAAGAAAATATTAGTTCTGTTATTTGCTCTTTCAGCCAATAGGCCCAATTGTGACACAATCTAGTCCCTTGCTGAATTTGTTCAAAATCTTTGTTTTGCAAAGATAAGTCAGTTTTAGATAAACAGAGAATAGTCTTGGCCGCATCAGCTGGCCTTTTCTATTTATAGTGATTGAAAACTAGTAACATGATTATAAATTAGTTTATTTTAATTCAGCTATCTCAAATTAGTGTCATTAAAAAAATTCTATTGAGACTGTATATTTGCAGAAGACTTTAGCAATAGTCTCTTTCTTCCATCTGAAAGAGAATGTTTATAGATTACGAAGTGTCTGTGCCTCTTTGTCCATTTTCTGGCTCTTTTCCAGTGCGTTCTGAGTAATCATTCCCTGTCACCACAAAGCAAATTATCTATTCCCTCAAACAGGACTTGTTTTTGGTTTCCCCTGGCACTATAAAATTAGCACCATTTGCATTTTAAAAAGGATAAATCAAATGACACTACTCCCAGCTTCACCACATGGAAAGAGTAAAAGTCACTTCCTTTCCAAGGAGCTTGCCAACTGGGTCAGAGCATAAACCCGGGCTCTGCAGTGGAGGTGCCCGCAGGGCAAGCAAGGAAGACTGAGGGTCGTCACTCTGCAGCAGGAGCACTCAGCCACCCAGCACCTGGCACCACGGGCCCAGAACTCAGCTTTTCCCGAGAGCCAACAGCATCTCAGCTCTGGGCTGAGCCAGAAGGCCCCTGCTGAATTCCAGTGGTGCTTTCTAAAATGGATTTTTGTCTTGTTTTATTTAGGGGAGAAGGGAAAATAGCGTATATTGGCTGTCAGCTGGAATATTTGCCCAAAGCACATATATGCTCAATTTGTAATATCTATTTAATATCTAAACTACCCTCACCCCTCTCCTCAAAAACAAGACGTTTTTTGGTTTATTGGAACATTATCCCTTTGATCGTGAGGCCCATATTATGTCTCATATTATACTCCAAACCCGAAGTATTTGTTTTTGAGGCAAGTAAATTTGGAGGCTTCTCGCAAAAAGAGAAGGCCTATTGTGAATCAGTCACCTCTGAGAAGGCTACGGTGCTTCGCTGAGATTTCTCTTTCTGAATTGCAGCTTTAGAAAACGCTGTTGGCTTCTTCTTCCCATGCACTGAACAAAAATATTAATCCTGCTTGTCCCCAACCACCCATCATTGGATTTGAGTTGTCAAGTATCTACTGAGGCACGATATCTGTGATGCACCTTCGGGTTCCCAGAAGGGGTGTGCATTTGAGAGTGGGCACAGGGGCAGATGAAGACCCTGCCCTGTGACGGC
Organism: Pongo pygmaeus; assembly: GCF_028885625.2. Taxonomy (NCBI): domain Eukaryota; kingdom Metazoa; phylum Chordata; class Mammalia; order Primates; family Hominidae; genus Pongo; species Pongo pygmaeus. The sequence goes on from NC_072387.2 coordinate 34,447,338, forward strand.
AGCATGTGGTGATGCCGGGAGAGCTTCCACAGGGGTGCTGCGGGCCTCTCATCTTGCCTTGGGCCCATCTTAAGGATGCTTTGTTTTGTTCTGAACTTTGGTGGTTATCACTCTCTTTTGAAAAGGCTTTTAGGCCAGGCATGGTGGCTCACACCTGTAATCCCAGCACTTTGGGAGGCCGAGGTGGGAGGATCACCTGGGGTCAAGAGTTCAAGACCAGCCCGGCCAACATGGTGAAACCCTGTCTCTACAAAAATACAAAAATTAACTGGGCATGATGGTGAGTGCCTGTAATCCCAGCTACTCAGGAGGCTGAGGAGGGGGAATGGCTTGAACCCGGGAGGCGGAGGTTGCAGTGAGCCGAGATGGCGCCAATTGCACTCCAGCCTGGGTGACAGAGTGAGACTCCATCTCAAAGAAAAAAAAGGCTTTTAAATTCCAGCTCAAGGCAGGCCTGCCTTTTCAAGTATATTTCTGTGAGCACTGAAGAAAGTGAGTTGCTCCATCTTTCTACATTTTCCCCATTTCTTTGCCCAGTTTCTCGCTTCCATTTCAGGACCTGAGCTGTTAAGAGTAAGAAAAGAGAACCAGAATGAGGTAATTCAATCACTTTTTCCATGAAGTCTGTCAGCTTTCTGGATGAAGATCCATTATTAGACTATCTTAAGTCAGATTTGGCACGCCATAAAATGCCTACGCTATTATCCTGCTAACCAAAATTTTCATATGGGACAAAACTAACCTACCTTTTATTAAAATAATTGATTGATTATATGTGATACCTGGCTAATGAGTAATTTTATTAGATGCATGAAGTTTAAATTGCCCAGAACTATTTTGATATCCTTGCGCTTATATTCATCCAAAATGTTTACTGATGACAGCATGCTTAGGTAAGCTGCCACGTACCCACTTTCATCTAGGTGAAATTTGTTAGTATTGCTTTATAAAAATAATACAAGCTCAAGGCCACTGAACACAGAGGAACCCGTTTGCTTTTATCTAGCTGTATCTCCTGTATTTTACTGTACATTAACAATACAGTCCCCGATTCCAGAATGACTTCATTTCCTTATTATAATCCCAGATAGGCAGTTAAATGGAAAGAAGAGGTAATGAGCAATTTCTATACACAAATGGACCTTGATTTCTTTTAACTTTCTAACTAAACTAATTTCTTTTGCAGCACGTTATATTTACACTTCCATTCACGTTTAGAATTAAACGTTTCCTTTTGACTTGCTGTTCTTGCATACAAAAGAAGAGTCCAGGGAAAGAGTTTCAGAAAAAAAAAAAAAGGATGGAACGTTCAAGATCCTTAAACAGTCTATTTCTTTTAAAAGTCTCTGAGAACCTGGAGACACCCTTAGGTATATCTGAAGACTCACAGACAACTCTCACACTCATGAGTCAGTAGCCAGCACCCCAACTCTGTCCCTTCTGTGGTCATCCAGCCTCTTGATGTGGGGTTAGATGAAGCAAGCCCTGGACCACTGGGTAATAAGCCATTTACAGATAAGGGGCTTACTCTGTCAAAGCTGTGACTCAGAACATGCCAAACCCCAGCTCCTGGTAAGACCTAAGTGACATGCCAGTGGTTAATGCTTAACAACTGACTTTATAACCTATAAATATTAATTTTAGACCACTCACATGTAACCTTTAGACAGGGGAGATTTTCTGATCAGTTTTTCTAATTCAGGCGTTATTAGATAAAGGTGCTTGAGAACAGGGTTTTAAATTGCCAGCCTCCCTTAACTCAGGTGCTGTTAAATACATGCAGAAAGAGAAGTTGAATCATCCCCAGCATTGCAATTCAGTGTTTTCCAATAGCAACAAAGTTCCCAGGCTAGTTCACAGGGTCTAAACTAGTGGAAATAGTATCAAATTGCTGAGTAACTCTTGAATATGAGCGCAGTTTCATCCCCTGAGAGCACGCACAATGCGCCTGGGAGCACTGACATGCTCAGACCATTGCCCTCTGAGGCCGTGTTGTGATTGAGTGAAAATGGCAGCTTCCACAGTGGGTTGGATTCTGACCTAAGCTGTAGGTTCCCAGTGCCCCACCTTCCTATTCCAGTCTCCCACTTAGGAACCCCCTTTCCTCCCAGCCCGGGAAATAACAATGGGGTCTGTTCTACCCCTGTGCAGGGGAAAAGGGAGAGGGAGAGGGAGGGAGGGTGATGGTGGAGAGAGCGATCCTGGAAGAACCAGCGATGCTGCTCATCCTTTAGGAGTAACCAGGCTGTTCTAGGACCTGTGCAAGCCCGTGGCTCAGGGCAGGCCGGGCAGGCACTCGGTGGCCTTGTTGTCAGTCTAACCCCAGAAGCCCAGGAGATAAAAGACCACTTTTGGGGCCCCACATATTACATAATAATTAACAGGGTACATTTTAACATCGTTTTTGACTCTCCTTTCCAGCCAACTGTTAGATATTTGCTCATTTATTGTTTAAATTAAAATTCCACAGGCTCTGCTTTGAACTGCAGTATTTTATCAATCCTGAGTCTCAGGACACTGTTTGATGGAATTAAGTAAGGTATTATGTGTTAAAGCCTGTGTGGCTTTCCCTTGTTTACTTTGGGGGAAAGGATGACAGGGGCATATACAGTGTCTCAGTGCTAATACTCCATTATAGATTAACTCGGAGTGTTGGGAGATGGCTCACATTATCTTAACAGGCTTTCTTTCCTTGAAGGTGGAGGGTAGGTGAGGTGGTACAGGATTCTTCAGGAAGAGCCCACATCTTCAGAATGTTCCCATGACACTGTTTTCATTTCTGGGCAAAGGTGCTCAGTTTTTGTTCTCATTCTATCTTTTGGTCCTGGTACCTAGCAGGATCCTCACATGTATTTATATTGAAATTGATGCAAAGCTTTTCAATCTGGTGTGTTGCTAATTTATGAGCCTTTTCCCTTTACAGTTCTTTTCTCTTATATAACCTATATCTGGTTAAATGTCTTTTCACCTAGACTGTTTCCAACTAGTAGCTAGATTGTTTCTAACTAGTAGCTCACTTTTAGCTTTGTTTAGTTTCCATTTTATAAAGACTCTGAGATCGGCCAATTATTTGAGCATTGTGAGGTATTCATCTTAGTTTCCTCAGTAAAAGGGTATGGGAACTCTTCCTACCATTCAAGAAGAGTGAGCTGTCCAGGCTGCGGGTTATTTCATAAGCTGTATTAATGCCACTGAGGCCTACCTGTGTGGACTCCAATGGTGAGTTGTTGCCAGAGGAAGATGGGAAACCTGCACTCGAGATTTGTGTTGACTCCATGTTTCAAGCCGATGGTTTTGCATCCAGACCATTCACTCGAGCATCCTAAGCCCCATGGCTGCTGTGGCAGTGGCTCTTTTCACGCTAAAGAGGGAGGGAGGAAACTTGCTAACCCCTGGGCTCTCTGACTGCAGTTGGGGTCCTTGGACCAGGGAACCAGTGCCTGTTCACTAAGGTGAGGGTTTAAAGTGTCTTCTTGGTTTTCAGTTCCTGCCAAGAAATGCTTTAGAAGCAGACCCTGGGTCTTCGCGAACTCCACCCAGTCTTTGAGTGACTGGGCTCCTCAGCAGACTTCCGGTTCTTTGCGGGGTGGGGGTGACTCTTGACATGCATGATCCGGGTCTGGTCTGCGGCACTCAGGATGCTTCCAGGCTGTGGAGATGGAACCCCGGTCATGCATGGAGACTGTGAATGCTCCACCACTTCCCAAGCCTCGGCCTCCACCAAAGGGCATTTGGCTGTGGCCTGAGAGGGGAGCGGCCTGTCTTTCCCAGCTGTGTCAAGTCTCTATGCCATGTTCTTTTTGTCTTTTCCTCATAATACAGAGCCAAGCACACCTGCAAAAAGACATTGCTGGAGGAGGTGCAAGAGCTGGAAACCAAGTCTCGAGTCCTGGGAAAAGCGGTGCTGCGAGATAGCAATGGAAAGAGGTGGGGAACTCCGTCCCAGTCCGCACAGAACACAGGTTCTCCTGGCCCTTTTCCCTTCTTTCTTCCTGTATTTCTTTTTCTCATCTTGGTTTTCGATGGGAGCACAGTATGCTCAGGCTTAAGAATTTTGGTTATTCTCAGATTTAAATCGCACTCTCTCAGTGACCACATGAAACCTAAATTTCCTGAAGTCTCCAGGTAAGACTGGGGGTTTTATTGGGTTTAGAGGTGAGCAAAACAACTCATGTACAGAAAATCGACGTTATGGCAGTATTATCTTAAGGTGGACGAGTCCAGGGTTAGCAGTATTACCACAGAGGAGTTAAAGCTAGGCCTTTGGATTTCAAACCCAAGTACTGTACCCAAGGATGAGTATCTACGGTGAAGTTTTGCATGTGAAATAATGCATGTTGTTATTCATGTAAACTTTGTTGCATTCCACTTCAGCATATCTAAATGGGGGAGTAGTTTTTAATGTTAATATTTTCTGCTGGGAGTGAAAAGAATGGTGTGAACTCTTGGAGCAGACACTGCTGCTTGCTCTCCTAATTCCTCCTGAACATGAGCCTGCCCTTCCTCACAAGGAACAGCTGGGCCTGTGTGCAGTTTTTGTTTCATCACACAAGATGTTAAAATGTTGTTAGAGTGCATTCTGTTAAAATCTATGTACCATCAAGGGAAATTTCTTTGGGCCTAAGAACAATTTGCAGGGTACTAAAAAGCCATTGCTCTATTAAGGACATGGAATATCTATAATATTCTGAGTACAACTCTGCTATAAATGCTTAGAAGGAAATCAGTAACTAACTGCTAATGAAACAAACATCAAGAAATCAAATACTTATAGAGATACCCACTTTGTGTCTTGCTTTATATTGTGTTTATTTGTACTATCTTTTAAAGCAATGAAGACAAAAGTAATTTTTTTGTTAAAGAAAGAGAATGCAAACATTTTGAGAGGCTTTCAAAATACAATTTCAAACAGATTTTAGAAAAGGGATGATGGCATAGAGTTGAAGTTGTGGTTTTGTATTTATTTATGAGTTTTTTTTAGTAAGTTTATTAAGCATTCATTTTATAGCAGCTATGCTAGTCACTGTAAAAAATCATCAGTCAACAAGACAAAAAGCATTGTCTTCCACAAGCTTAAGTTTGTGAATACATGGGGATGGGGGCTGATTTTACAGCAGATATACATATAACCACTACACGTGGTTGAGGCTTGTTCAGGGCTGTTCTATCCATCAGACAGCTGAGGCACAGGGCTCAGGACCTGTTAGAGTTTCAGGGACCTACCATGCTCTTTGAGACCTGAAAAAAACATATTCATAAGCTCCAAAAATTAGGGAGCAGGCAACCTCTGCATAATGAATTAATAAATGTTTAAAACCCTATAAAATGCATATCACTCTTAACCGTTAAGTTTAGTAAGGACAATAAGTTTATTATACTCAGAAACAACTTACAGGCTCTCTTATATCTCAAGTATACACAATGATTGCTGAGGGGGCATAAGTAATTTCTAAGTAAAATGAGAATTTCAGAGCAAAATTCTCAAACTCCTTTCAAACATTTTACAGGAAAACATCACATATAATGTGGTATGAGAATGTGCTTTAGGGTGGTTGTTCTGATGTGGGGAGGGGTCATCCGGCTTGAGCCATCAAGGAAGGCTTCACGTTGGAGATGGATGAACAACAGGCTTTTGAGGATGGGAGGGTCTTGAATGGACAGAACTGCTGAGAGTCTGATTTGGGCAGAGGGAGTAGCACACGCCAAGGCTCAGGTCCAACACTGTGTGCAGGGACCAGCCACCCAGTTTGGAGGGCCACATGCATTTTGCAGAGGTACGGAACCTGCGTTTGAATTCTAGCTTTGCAACCTACCGGTGAGGCCTTGTGCAGGATATTTCATATGATCAGATTGTCTCTTCATCTGTCATAGAAGAAGGCTAATATTTTCTTTGGGGGATGAGGGTTCGTGAAACATGTACAGCGCAGCATATTGCCTGACCCGTCTCGGGTGCGTAAAAGGTCAGCTGCTCATCTTCACTTTGGCAGGAGAGTCATGATCTGTCGGCCTTGAATTGTATTGGAGGGAGTCGTGGGCTGTCAGCCTTGAAAGAGTGTGTGAGCCCATTTTTGCTTGTTGTTGATAAATGAATGTTATTTTTAAAATTCACTTATCCTGTTCAAAATTCACTTTTAAATGTTCAAATGGATATCAGAAAATAAGAGCTTAAATGCGGTTTCCTACCTTCTACATTTGAAAGTCTTATTTTCTGGTTCCTTGTAAATTTCACTTTGTAGTTCATATGATGGTGTGTGTGTGTGTTTCTGTGCATGTGTGCGTGCACACATGCATGGGTGGATCTGCATACTCCCATTTGGTTGCACCATTTTCCTTTTCTTCTAGTCCCAGCATCTTGCTTCACTTTTGAATTCCTAGCCAGAACACAGTTTGGGGGCTCTGCCGCTCATCCTCCTCAGCGACCCCCTCCCATTTGTTTTTCTCACTCCTAATTGCTCACAGATTTTCTGGGTGGTCCATCTGCAAACTGGATAATGGTGGCGTGCTGCTCTCTGCACAGAGACTATGCTGTCTTGCTTGGCCTCCTGAGCTGCCTCACAATTGTTCTTTTACAACCTTTGTTTTCTTCTTTCACACCTGCTTAGATTCCTGAGGGGTGGAGGGTAGAGACTAAGAAGTCTGTCTTCAGCTCTGTCCTCCCTTCTAAAGATCTTATAGACCCCCACCTCTCTGAGGGGTCCTGAGTGTTTTTGTCTCTTCTCACCCCTCCCTGTTCCTTCTTTCCTACCCTCATCTGATCTTTCAGCTGATTTGTGTATCTCTCTAGCTGTTAACTGCACAGGAAACTCTGTCAATATTTGCTGACTGACTGGCTGGCAATACCAAAGTCTAGTGAGGTGGTAGTGAGGAAAGGATGGTGACTTGAGCGCCAGATGAGCTGACACACTGGTGCCTGTGTGTCAGCTCGTGTGTCGGATGTGCACAAAGTGGCCACAGAGAGATGCTGACAGTCACCGGGCCTCCAGGGAGGGGGCGGTTTATCTCATTGCTTGAGAGTACAGCTAACATAGACTCACACATGGAGAGGCATTTGTGATGTAAGATTAGCAAATCTTACCCTTGCAAAGATGCACAGGCCAGGAGCCCATCCTCCCTGAAGCCCACTCCCTCTCCTGCCTTCCTGTGCCAGCCAAGCCAGGGCACCCCCAGGGGTATTCAGCATCCCTAACCCCAGGGGCTTACTCAGCTCAGTCCTGACAGCATTGCTTAGGGCCCCTTAAAGGACATTCCGCCGGGTCATAAAACCCAGATCCGAGTCACTGGCAAATATTCTAGCAGTTTTTCTTAGGAATGTAATCACAGGAAGTAGAACAAAAAAATCTGTATGCATTAATCTTTTTAGAAAACCCTCTTGTACCAAATTTACAGTTACAATTTTGAAATGGTAGCCAGGGATTCTAAGTTTCTCTCTGTGCCTTTTATTCATTCAATAAAATATTTTCATCTAACATTTTATCGAACTTGTCTAAGCCCCATACTTTTATACTATTTCGATAAAGTTAAATTTTCATGAACATGCTTCTGCACTTTCTCATTAGTAGATCTTGTCTTCCAAAATCAACCTGTGGAACTGATACTTTAATAAGCCTGTTCTCATGAAGAAGCAGATAATGAGAAACGGTGAGATCAGGGAATTAGATATCCAGAAAGCAAAGTGAAGAAAGTGCTTTAAGGAGTGAATAAAAATGTTTGTCTTGATTTTAGTTTGTTCTTCTTGAAGGAGTGTTTTTCACAATGTAGTGTTTGTGCGCCTTATAGACACTGGACACATGTGACTGTTTGGGTTGATCAGAATACCTTTTCCCAAACTGTCTTCCCAGTAATCCCTACCCTGGGAAGCCCCCCGCATCGCACATGAAATAGTCTACCCTGCAGGTCGTTATTTTGAGTGTCTAAACAATGAGAAGCTAAATGGAAGAAAATTCTTTGTTTTTTAATGTCTTGGTAATCTTTCCCTTCTTTATTCCTGAAGTGTAAGCCATGCTAATTTCTTTCCTAGTGAAAGAAAATCTATCTGTGGCCACTCACCTTTACAGATACAATATAAACCGATGACAGCGTGTAAGATGACAGACTTTTGTTCCTTAATTTTTTTTGGAATGAGATAAACGGTTGCCCTGTAATATTTTAGGTACAATGGCAAGCAAGAAAAAAAGGGGGAATATATTTGTTGAAAACATCTAGTTTTTGAGTTATGCGTAGCCTGAATAAACAAGGAGAGCTTGTTCTATTTCTAGAACACCTTTCACTCTGTTCATCCCAGTTGGTGGGAGTGGGGTGGGGTGGGGTGGGGTGGGGTGGCCCCAGGGCTGATTTTCTCCATTGTCAAGGGCAAACAGACCCGGTTGCTGCTCCTGCCTTCACCAGGAAGGCGGTGGATTATCTTCCCCTTAAGTGCTTTCCCTGGGTGTAGCTTACGCTGTGACTTTGGTGAAGGTAGCTGTGTGGCTGGTCTTAGACCTTCTGGCGAGCCGTCACCTCGTCTCCCTTCGGTTTTGTGTTCTGTGAACATCTGTGCGTGGCCCTGTGACCCAGGGTAATCTGGACGGCCCATCACCGCCAGGGAATTCGGGAGGGAAACCTGACTCTCTCTTGCTCTGCGGCTTCCATTTCATCCAGGCTGCCTCTAAACAGGCAGGGCCCTGGTCACAGCCTTGGACAGGTGGCCTGGGATCCTAACGGAGCTCTCTCTGCCGAAAAATAGGAACAGAGCCTGAACCACAGCAGCAAGATTTCAAACAAACCAAAGATTGTTCCTCCACTCCAGGCAGTGCTCTCGAGTGCTCCTTTGAAAACCAGTTGTATTTAAAAAATGAAACAACACAAACTCCCCAATGCATTGTGAGTGAGTACTCAACTCAAAAATACTTGTCATGCTTTGATCTTCAACGGAAATCCTTTGATCTTTAAAACAGTGTTGAAAAAGCTGTTTGGTATCATCACAGGTCTAAGTCAAAATCAGTCCCACTGCCAGGCTGAGCCTGACGCTGAGCCAGCCTGAGGCAGGAGGGATGCAGGCCTTTTGCACCGGACTCCAACAATGACTGCGTCTCTTCAGGAAATCGGTTTTTTCACAGTACTGGCCGTTGGCAGTGCACGTGTGGTGCGTCTCCCTTTTGCTTTCGTCCCACCTCTCCCACACTTTCCTCCTAAAATACCTATTATTGGCTTTTTTCCAGCCAAAAGGATAGGAAATTAGGGCATCCTTTCAGCAAACCTCTCCGGGCCAGGTGGCAAATGTCTGCTTCCAGCACCTGGTTGAGATTTATTTTCCTTCCAGCTGCATTTTTTTCCACGGCTCTGTCATGAAGCAGAGAAATGAGTGCAGACGGCAGAGGCAGATGACCTGAGCTGGGCTCTAGCTTAGCTGTGTGGCCTTGGCTGGGTTATTAACTTCTCTGAACTTCAGTTTTCTCATCATACATTCGCTTTGAGGTTTAAATAAATAATGCAGATTAAATCTATAGCATATGTAGATGTTCAGGAAGCGTCCCCTAACTGAAAAGCTGCATAACAAGTACATTTCACTGGCTATGTTTACCATCTAACATGTAAGTCTGGGGAAGATGTGAATGCAGCAGGCTCTCTGAGTTGCATCGTTGGGGTGTGCCCCCTAGTCTGAGGTAGAAGGGAGAAATCTAACAGAATCCCAGGGACATGGGAGTGGTGTGGACGAATGGCCGTAGTGAATGTTGGATGGGGGTGTGGTGGGGACTGTAGTGAGTTCTGAATCTTGGTGGGTCTCCTCAAGACAGCGTTTGGATTACGGCTTCAAGGAGCTCCTCTTTGTGAAGAGGACAGTGTACCCAGTCCAGGCTGTCCCTTCTGCCCCGGGTCTCTCGCCAGCTTGCCCCTGTCCATCTGAGCTGCAGTCTGTCTGTAACGTCTATGCCGGTCCTTACCACTCCTCCCCAGAACCAGCCCTTCCTTCGGAGTCTCCTGCTCCATCGGGATGAATTTTTCCCACACTGCGGACTCCCTCTCAGTGTCCACACTGTCCCCTCGTGTCCTGCGCATCCCTGGGTGCCTGGTCTTGGAGTCGTCCCAGCATCTGCACAGTCATCTCCCCGGTCTCTTGGGGTGGTGCCTGTCCCACTTCACCCACCGTCCCACAGCTGAAGACATCCTTTGTGAAGCGCAGCCTCATCATGCCACCTTCTGCCCGCAGCCCACCACCTGCTGAGCCAGTGCAGACCAGAGCTACAGCGATTTCCGCCTCTGCTTCTCTTCTCAAGTGTACGAATCTCAGCCTCCACCTCCCCTGTCCCCCCCACACTGTGCCCTTCTATGGTTGACGCTACCCTTGGCCCTTCTTGATTGACTGGTTTTATACGACGGTGTTGCACTGTGTCCCGAGCACTGGGCCACGCGTGGGCTACTCAGGGACAGCAGGACAGGCCTTGATCTGGGAACAAATGCCGCCCACCTCAGGACACACTCTCTGATGTCACCAACTTCCCTGCTGTGCTGATGGCAGCCTGGGCTTCCCTTAAAACACTCATTTTAAAAGTTTTATTCTCGGCCGGGTGCGGTAGCTCACGCCTGTAATCCCAGCACTTTGGGAGGCCAAGGTGGGTGGGTCACGAGGTCAGGAGTTCGAGACCATCCTGGCTAACACAGTGAAACCCTGTCTCTCCTAAAAATACAAAAAGAAATTAGCCGGGCGTGGTGGTGGGTGCCTGTAGTCCCAGCTACTCAGGAGGCTGAGGCAGGAGAATGGCATGAACCCGGGAAGCAGAGCTTGCAGTGAGCCGAGATTTCGCCACTGCACTCCAGCCTGGGGGACAGAGTGAGACTCCATCTCAAAAAAAAAAAAAAAAAAAAAAAAGTTTTATTTTCATTATTCAAATATTCAAGCATACACAATAGTAGGGAGATGAGCACAATAAGCTCTTATGAAATCACTGCCCAGGTCCAATCATTATCAAGATTCGGCCAGAACTGCTTCATCTCACCCCTTCTGCTCAGAGTCTTTCTTTCCTGAAACATAAAGCAAATCCCAGGCATCACAACAGTCCACCTACATTTTAGAAGGCATCTCTAAATATTCCACGAGACCTTATAACATCTGTGATACACAGCATGCTTGTTTATGTTATTAAATGTAGAACTCCAGTCGCCATGATCACATCTAACAAGTTAATAATAATTCCTTGGTATCAGTCAAACACCCAGTCCATAAAAAGACTCTCTGGATGCCTCAGCCCTGCCTTTTAGGATTGATTGATTTGTGTTAGGATCTGGGCAAGGTTCACACATAGCATTTGGTTTCTGTGTTCCTCAAGCTCCTCTGAATCTGGAGAACTTTCTCTGTTTTTTTGTTTTATTTTGTTTTGTGTTTTGTTTTGTTTTGTTTTTAAGATACAGAGTCTCATTATGTTGCCCAGGCTGGGCTTAAATTCCTGGGCTCACTCCATCTTCCTGCCTCAGCCTCCCAAGTAGCTGGGATTACAGGGATGTGCCACCATGCCGAGTCCTGTCTTCCTGATTTTTAATGCCATGGACTTATTCATTATACTCCACTTTATTTTTTTTATCATAACACTGATCCCCACATGCAGCAAATGAAAGTTTCCTCATGTGTAGAAAAGGCGATGAGGCCTCAGAGAGATGGAGTCACATCTGCTCAGTGTCACCCAACTAAAGAGAGGCAAACCTGCATCTTCTTACTTCAGGCCTCTTTCCACCAAGCCAAGATGTGGAGAGCCACCCAAATGCTTGCATTTGCAATTACATCTTTATTAGAGAGACTGGAAAGCCACGGAGCCCCCAGAGAGACCAGGAGGGGTGCTTACCTTCTAGCATGGTCTGATGAAAAGAGTCACAGTCTGCTGTCTGGTGAAGCTGCGTGCAGAATCCAAGGAAGCTAGAGAATTGTAGTTGCATGTTGTTGTCTTTTAGATCCCTACATGTAGGAAGAACTTGGACCAAGCAGAGAAATCATACCCTCCCCGCAAGAAATGCTGAAGCCAAACCAGAGGACAAATTCAGAGCAAATAAAGGGAAAAGAGTGTGTGAAAGCGGCTCATTTTGTTTGTTTGTTTGTTTGTTTGTTTTTTGAGACAGAATCTCGCTCTATCGCCCAGGCTGGAGTGCAGTGGTGTGATCTCAGCTCGCTGCAACCTCTGCCTCCCAGGTTCAAGCAATTCTCTGCCTCAGCCTCCTGAGTAGCTGGGATTACAGGTGCCCACCACCATGCCCGGCTAATTTTTGTATTTTTAGTAGAGACGGGGTTTCACCATCTTGCCCAGGCTGGTCTTGAACTCCTGACCTTGTGATCCACCCCCCACCCCCCACCCCCACCCCTCCCCGGCCTCCCAAAGTGCTAGGATTACAGGCATGAACCACCGCACCCGGCCACGGCTCACGTTTTGGTATGGTTCAGGAAAGAGAAACCTTGCTAAAGAAGCCAATTTCCACCGGCAGTCACCTTCATGGAGCCTAGTATGGTCTATGAAAAAATTAATTGAATGCATTTAATCTTGTAGAGCAAAGAACCTTGGGCAAAGCCTAATGCCGGCAAACATTTTAGTTGAGACCACGGGGAGAGTTCTTAGGAGAACAGCTGGAGAGCCAACGACACTCCCAGGCAAGGCCAGTTAAAGCTCTCGCCTTGCTGACAAATACTCGCGACAGATGAGGAAATGCATTAGTGGAACAAAGGGAGTGAATGTGGCAGGAAATTACCGAAAGGCTGCCCGCATGACCCAGCCGGGCTTCTGGGGACTGTTTGCATCCTGGGCACAGGAAGGAGAGGAGGAGGAAAATAAACTCTTCAGGAAGTAAAATACCTCATTAGCATTTAGTTAATGCCTAAGCTGTCTGTGTCAACTAAAAATAATTGATTCTCTGTTATTTTAGGAATGTTAAATTCCAAGAGCCTGTTGTTGTTGTTGTTATTGTTCTTATGGACCGATGTTTAATAATTAGGAATTTTTTAAATTAAATACCAGATGTCATTTATTATTAAGCATCTTGTTAACCTTTAAAACGGTGCTGTAGCTGTATCAGAAATCTAATCAGGAACTTAGCTACTTGCCCAGTGCTGTGATGAAGAAGTGCAGCATCTTTAGAAAATGCCTGGAGAGAAAATGGGAAGAAGCCTCCTCATGATGGAGGGAGGTAAGTGTGGAGAAAGCATCAGTGTTAGTGGTTTGCTAGTTAACACGGCCTCAGGCTGTATTTCCAGGATGACTTGAGTACATTTCCTTTTTTGAATTATGACTTAAATTAGTTCCATGTCAACTTTCTCTATTTGCCAACAAGACTTTTTTTCAAGAACCATTTTTACTGATGAATTTATTGTCAGTTCCAAACAAAACTAGTGTGGAAAGCTAGCTCACTGTATCCCTTTTTAAGTAGCAGTGAAATATTTTAATCCTTTTTTGGGGAGGATAGTTTATTTAACCCACTTGAGCAGCAATAGAAACATTTAAAGGTAGATTTGCCAAAAAAAAATTGCCATTGTATAGGTCACATAATTTGAATACTGATATTATACATTCCAGGCAGGGATTAGTTCTTCAGGAGGTTCTGGGATCTCTTTGCTAATCACTTTTCTCCTGTGTTATCAGTGAGTTGTTTGCTTTTCCCTTCGGCTTCCCGTTTTGCCTACCTCCAACTGTGACTGATCTCTGAGAGTAAGACATTCCATCCTGAAAACAAACAGGCAGGTACACCCATCCTGAAATTTGAGTTACAATTTAGATGTTATCTGGGAATAACCGGATTCTACTGTTCATTTCTCAATGAGCCTCTCCCTAAGTTCTTACAAAGGCGTAGAGAAGAAGTGTAGACTCCCAGGCCCCCCAGCATTCAGGGTTAAAGTGACTTTGTAGTGCATCTGAGAGAACTGCTGGATCCCCGGGACGTCCTGGACTGTTAGAGGCGAAAAGAAGCCTCAGGGGAGGCCGGGCACGGTGGCTCACGCCTGTAAGCCCAGCACTTTGGGAGGCTGAGGCAGGCAGATCACGAGGTCAGGAATTCGAGACCATCCTGGCTAACATGATGAAACCCCGTCTCTACTAAAAATACAAAAAATTAGCCGGGCTTGGTGGCGGACGCCTGTAGTCCCAGCTACTTGGGAGGCTGAGGCAGGAGAATCACTTGAACCCAGGAGGCGGAGGTTGCAGTGAGCTGAGATCGCACCACTGCACTCCAGCCTAGGCGACAGAGCGAGACTCCGTCTCAAAAAAAAAAAAAAAAAAGAGGCCTCAGGAGGAATGCTGGATGTTTTTTATTCATATTTGATGGCTGCTTTTGCACACTACAGCACAGAGCATGTCCTCCCAGGCCTCTGACGTGGTCTGTGTCGTAAGGTACACTAGTTCTGTATCTATAGCCAGCACTTGGAAAGCCAGTCAAGGTCCAGTCAGGTCACGGGTGAATGACATCATTGGCCTTGTGGTTGAGAGGAACTTGGAGAATATGTAAAAGTTATCACCAAGAGATGGTCATTGTAGCAGGAATCACTGCATTTAGCAATAGATTTATTGGATTTTTGGAGACATTTCTCTATTAACAGGAGCAGAAAAAAAAATTATTCTTGGGTTTAAAAAAACCTGGCATGGGTCTCATGCTGGTATATCTAAGAGTGAATTCTTCTGTAGACCAGGACACGTGAATGACTGTCACAGAGCCTGGATTGTTAGTGATTCAGTGAGTCCCAGTTAAGTCTTCCTTTTCTAATAGGGCAATGATAATATGATTATTCAGTGTTTATTCTCTTTCTCTGGCAATTAGGATTGGCTCAAGGCCCCTTAGGTGGTGGTAATTGGGACTTCACAGTTACTAATGAGTAAACATGTTGGCCTCACAGCAAATAGAACCAGTGATTGGCCTAATGTGGGGCAAGTCATTTATGTAACCATGCAACAGACATTTATTAAAAACGGAGGAAGTGCCAGGCCAGACTCTGGCCTAGAATAAGAGAGGGAATTCTTACTGCGTTAGAGCTCGCCTGGTAGTGGGAGACAGTGAGTGGTGGCTCTTAGGAGGAAAATGAAGCAGAGGACATAATGGGGAGTGAATGGCTGGGCTGGAGCAGTCAGGGAAGCCTCCTAAGATGACAGTGTCGGGAAAGAAAAAAGTCATGTCTTTTCCTCATCCATTACAAGGCTCATGGCTGACACTCCTGTAACAACAGTCAGAGTAATCAGAGAAAAGCGTAACAGACTTATTTGTCAAAGTTTTATGTGACATGGGAGGCCTCAGAAATGAAGATCCAAAGACGCAGGGAAAACCGTATGTATTTTTATGCCAATGAAGAACGGACAGTCAAGCAAAAACGTGATTGGAAGAAAAGGGGGTAATTTATCAAGCATGGGGAATTCAGCAAGACCTGTCTGTTGTGACTCTGGGCCTCTCTGTGCAGCCTTCCTTCCCGCTGGGTGTGGGGCAGGACCGCTCTGGAACGCAGGTCTTACGGCCTCCTCTCAGGGAAGGAAGGTCAGTGAGCGCCTTCACGACTGTGCTTCCCACTGAAAGGTAGGGAGGATCAAAGCAACCCTCTTGCTTCTGAGGCCTTCTCAATCTCCTTCGGTTCACAGTGCTCAGGGTCATATTTTCTGAGCCATGACAACATTTAAACTGAGACCTAAACAGGCAGTCAACCAAGAGGAGATCTGGGGAAGGAACGTTCCAGGCACCAGAATTTGATAGGAAGGCCTGCAGGGGGAGTGGGAGGGATGCTTGGTGTGACCAGTGCCTGGGAAATGCATGACAAAGTCATCTAAGAGGCAGCAGGAGCCAGATCACACAGGCCTTTGTGAGCAAGGTCCTAGGGCATTGGATTGTAGCCACCAGGAAACATTTCCGTGGGAGGAGTTTAAGCAAGGGACATACATGACACAAATTTTTAGAATGTGTGATTACCATACTACTTAAAAGCCATAGAATCCCATTCTCAAAGTTAAAAATTGAGTAAAGTCTCTAGCCAGGCACGGTGGCATGCACCTGTATTCCCAGCTACTCAAGAGGCTCAGGCAGGAGGATCACTTGAGTCCAGGAGTTTGAGGCTGCAGTGAGCCGTGATTACAGCCTGTGAACAGCCACTGCACTCCAGCCTGGGCAACATAGCAAGACCTGGTTTCTAAAAATAAAGAAAAAGTTAAGTAAAACCTCAATACTGTATATAAAACATACACAAAATATTTATTAGTATGAATTTATGATATGTGTTCAAATTAAGACATTTATTGTTCTAAAGTCAATTAGCATTAGCAATGAGGTAATTTTTCAAAATGACAAAAATTAGAAGTGAGTGTTATGGAAGACAGTTTGCCTTATATCATCTCTATATCTAGTTTACTTTTGTTTTGTTTTGGGTTGTGTTGAGAAAAGCCTTGAGGGATAAAGATTAGTTGCCAAGTTTGTGTTCATAGTTTGCCTTGTGACCTCAGACTTTCTCATTTCTCATTAAAATCATTTTTAATGATTTTAAAGGTATAATTTAAGAGTTTTACATGTGCTCACTGAATTTACTGATAAATACAACTTTTCATTACTAGTGGAATCAAAAATTTTTAGTCCTCCCATATCTATTTTTTTGGCCAGTTCATCAGAAATACTCAAAGATTTTAGATGAGAGAAGTTTTAGATTCTTAAGCTATTTCTAGAATGATGGTGGTTTTGTTTCTCAAAGCATTGATCTGTCACCCAGACCTTTTGCCCTTCTTGCTCTGTCTCACCTATTCAGAAAGCACTTGCTTTTTAAAAAAGAACTGAGGACAGGAACTGGCTGAATACACTTTTGTCATATGGAATGTTGGGCTTATTGTCTAAGCTATCATCTTTTCACCATCTTCACAAATCTGTTGAAAACTGAAGACTCGTCCAAGTTGTCACAGACTGGAGACAAATTCCTTTTGCATGTTCCCAATTTATGCACAGTGCCTTTCACATGACGCAGAAGATTGCAGACACAAAAGCACTCAAAAGCAAAGAGACACCGGGGCTGGGTGGGGCACAAGCTTGCTGCCATGTTGCCGGACAAATTGGTTGTATTCTGTGATCAAACATCTAAAGATATTCTGTACACTGGAGCATTTGAGACACAATGGCATTTCAAAGTGAAATCCAAGTGAGCTTTTTTATTTGATAACCCAGAGAAATGCAGTGGCCACACATTTCTGCTCCATTTTGGCCTCTGCTTCTTGGACCCATAAGCTGTGTGATTGCAATGCAGCCAGCTGGAGATAACATTTCTGCTGTGGCGTCAAGGTTTTTCACTTTAGTTTCTTTGATATTTGGAAATGAAAATACACCTATGCCCTCAAAAACAATTTATTAATCTTTGTAAATGTACTGTTTTGCAAAGAATGTCTACAAAGTGCACCATTTGATTCCAGATAAATAAATTTCTTTATATGGATCTTCAGGCAATTCTTCCATTAGGCATAGCAGACATCCGCATCTATGTGCCTCAGATTCTCTGTTCTTTTTGTTCCATATAGGATATCTTTTTCGTCTTCTTTTTTATGTAATATTCTCAAAGGATATAACCACATCATTCCATCAAGTTTACTTCATGGTTTGTGTCAATGCATTATTCTTTCATTTGCTTCTTTCTGGAACACAGCAGTTTACACTATGTGTAGGTTTCATGTTTTCTGACTTTTGTTGTTTCATAGCTCTGTTGAAGTGAGTCCAACTTATGACATCATTAGCAATGTTGTGTAGGTTCTGGGATGCACCTTCTGTGTGTCTGCTTTGATTTTCTGTGCTGCCTTCATGATAGTGTCCACAGAAAATAATTTTACATTCCTAGAAACTGATATATATTCAGCAACATTTTTCATTTACTTACACCATGAAGAACAACAACAAAAGAAAATGAAGTAATAACAGCAAGTGAAAAATCAGATAATAGAGCTAGCAGTAAAGTCTGTAATTTATTCTCCCAAAACTTTGTTCACCCAACTGAGAGCGGCACAGAACATAATGCATCTGGTTTTGTCTTCTACAAACCATTAACCATTGACATTCTAATCCTTAAAAAAAAATCGCACATAATACCTGCTGAGCAAGTAGCATTATAAGTTTTTTAAAATGCCTGTGAGTAGGCATATCCTGTTGTAGAGAATCATGTTCTAAAAGTAGATTTCCTTTATAGAACCTTGCTGAGTTTTCTCCCTAATCTTCAGCGGTCAACTTGGATAAAACTAGGGCTTCTGAGAATTTTCCAGGCATGGTTCCTCTCTTGTAGTTGTGAAATTAAAGGTGTAAGTATTGTCGTCCTTTATGGAGATGTGAATCCAGGCAAAAGCATGTATCAAACCCTTGCGATTTGCCGGAGGTCAAGCTGAGCAGTGAAGAAACAGGGAAACGGTAAGGTAATGATGACAAATAGTAGACAGAGAATGGGAACACAATGTGAAAAGCGTTTTAATAAAGTGATGAGTGACATTCCAGAGTGCCCAGGGAAAATTAGAATTCCCAAGCAGGTAGTGAAGCAGGGGATGAGAATGACACAGCTGATATAAAAAGTTATCTGGAGCCTGGGTGCAGTGGCTCACACCTGTCATCCAAGCACTTTGGGAGGCCGAGGCAGGAGAAAGACTTGAGGCCAGGAGTTCAAGACCAGCCTAGGAAACATAATGAGACCCCCATCACTACAAAAGTTTTAAAAAAAATTAGCCAGGTGTGGTGGTGCGTGCATGTGGTCCCAGCTACTTAAGAGGCTGAGGCATGGGGATCGTTTGAGCCCAGGAGTTCCAGGCTGCAGTGAGCTGTGATCACACCACTGCACTCCAGCCTGGGTGACAAAGCAAGAAACCATCTCAAAAAAAAAAAAAAGAAAGTTATCCAGGAATAATGAAAAGTTTGGTGTGATGGGGGCTGAGAGTCCAGAAAGGTGCTAAGAGAGTAGGTTGGGGCTGGGCCCAGTGGCTCAAGCCTGCAATCCCAGCACTTTGGGAGATGAAGGCAGGCGGATCACTTGAGGTCAGGAGTTCGAGACCAGCCTAGCCAACATGGTGAAACCCCACCTCTACTAAAAATACAAAAATTAGCCGAGTATGGTGGTGCACATGTGTAATCCCAGCTACTTGGGAGGCTAAGGCACGAGAATCGCTTGATCCCGGGAGGTGGAGGTTGCAGTAAGCCAAGATTGTGCCACTGTACTCCAGCCTTGCCGACAGAGTGAGACTTCATCTCAAAAAAAAAAAACAAAAAAAACAAACAAAACAAAACAAAAAAAAAAAACAAAGAGGTTAGGTTGGATAAGTAAGTGAAGGCCAAATCATAAGACCTGTGATGAAGTTGGGGCTGTATTCTGTAAGCCACGAAGAGTCATCAAAAGCCTCACTTGTGAGAACTAGTTATTGAATGAGATCCTGTGAGTAGAGAACATTTGCCACTTGGCCTTTGCTTTATCAAGATCTCGGCAGCATGACCACGCAGAAACAAACAGAAACAAAGGGATGTGTCACTAGGATTCCTCTCTCATGCAGGGCTGTGTTAGGACACACATATTTCATTTGAGATTGTTTGGAAAGTCACCTCTCACCCCCACTCTAGAACAACTTACATTAGAGAAACGTTTTCTTACAGTGGCCTCACACACACCCTTTTGAGGAGAAATGAAAAGCTGTAGTTTAACAACCGCCTTACACGTAAGAACGAAGGAACCAAATGTGCAAATTTAGAATGACGTTGCATTGGGCTGACCATAAAGTACCCTCCATCCCCAGGGCACTGCTAATGCGGAGAACATGGTTTGTCATATAAGACCTACTGGGTAGCTGTTTATTTAGTAGAAATAGTGTATGCTGGTTACAAGAATGGAAAAGAGAATAGAACTAAAATTACTATTATCAATTACACCCAAAAAGCACACAAAAAAATAACCACTAGGTGTATATCTCAAGGTCGGAAGGCCAAAAATAAATAGCCAAGTTCTTTCTTTCTTCTTCATATCCTTTCAGTTCATTCTCTCTGCTGTCACCTCACACATATACTCATGGTTCCTTCAAGTTTTTCCTTGGGGTAGTGGTTCTTCAATACCAGAGACCTCACTTCAAACTGATCTTCAGGATTAGAGAAGCACCTAGCTTGTTTAATTTGAACGTCCCGCTGGGGGGCAGTCATGGTCGATCAGTCCCCAGCCAGAATGTCATCAGAGACCCACCAGTCTCTTTCCATCTTTTCACTTTGCCCCCAGTGCTTTATACTGAGTCGGGCCCATGGCCCCTGTGGAAATAACAGGGAGGTGACCCAAAGTAATGGGGACTATGGGCATCCTTGTTCACCAGTGGAGAGGGGGTGTTTGCCCCTGACAACCAATTGACCGAAGTTACTGTTCGCCATGCCGGGACCACCCTGAGCCAATCCCTACAGTCTGGGAAATACCATGGTGGGTTGGTTTAGACTTGGATTACCAAAACCTGTCTGTGTAGGAAGATTGGGGTGGGGGTATCACTGTGACTATACATGCTCTTCAACAGTGAGAGAAGAAATCGATGTTGGAGAGAATATTCACATGTCTCCTTCAGGCCTCTGAGGATTTCATGAAAGTCACGTGCTATCTCCCTGTGTGTTAATTTTGCATTTGATTTTTGGAGGATTCACTAACCCACTGAGGACTGTCATTCTTTTTTTTTTCTCTTCAGCTTCATTGAGGTATAATTGACAAATAAAAATTGTATGTATTTGAGGTGTACAACAGATGGTTTGATATATGTATAGATTGGGAGATGATTGCCACAATCGAGCTAAATAACATATCCATCACTTCACAGTTACCCTTGTGTGTGTGGTGAGAACACTTAAGATCTACTCTCAGCACATTTCAAGTATACAATACATTATTATTAACTATAATCATCATGCTGTACATTAGCTCTCCAGAACTTACTCATCTTAAAACTGAAAGGTTATACCTTTGGCTAACTTCTTACTATTTTTCTCACTTCTTGACCCCTGGTAACCACCCTTCTTCTCTTTGTTTCTGAGTTTGACTTTTTATGGATTTCACATACAAGTCAGATCATGCAGTGTTTGTCTTTCTGTGCCTGGCTTATTTCACCTAATGTGAAGTCTTCCACGTTCGTCCATGTTGTCACCAATGGCAAGGTTTCCTGTTTTATGGCTGAATAGTATTCCATTGTGTATATGTACCACATTTTCTTTATCCATTCCTCCGCTGATGGACACATAGGTTGATTCCATGTCTTGGTTATTGTAAATAATGCTGCCGTGAACATGGCAATGCAGATGTCTCTTCAACATACTGATGTTGTCCCCTCTGGATGTATATACCCAGGATTGGGATTGCTGAGTCATATGATCATTCTCTATTTTTGAATTTTTTGAGGAACCTCCATACTGTTTTCCATAATGGCTACACCATTTTACATTTCCACCAATACTGTAAAGAATAAGGACCATTCTTTACCTTAGAAAAATAACATTGCTTCCCAGAGCCAGAAGTGCACCTTACTCCTAGATTTCAGCACTCTCCTGTACTGTTTATCCATTCAGGAGGAACTACAGTGATCAAACACTGGAGATAAATAGTGGTTTTAAGCTTTTATTTCGTAATTTTTACAGATGATCTAGAGATAGACCAAGTAATAATATGTAAATAATTGATTTTAAACATTCAGCTCATTCTTTAAAAAACTCATAGCCCAAATGTTTGTTGGTTGTTTTTTTCCACTGGGAAAGGACAGGGAAATGTAGTTTCCCACTCCTGCGCCCTGTATGTTGTTATATTTTACCATGTCTTTCATAGCAGCCTCCCATCATTGGTTGCCGTAAATCTTTTCACTGACTGTGAGGTACCAAGAGTAAGGTAATTTAGCCAAATTAGTCAGGACAGCCTCACTTTGTGGAGCCCAAGTGAGGCTTTTCAATAAGAGCTGTTCTTCCAACTGGAAAATGCCAACAAGCAACAATGCAGCCAGTCATCTTATTTTGAAGTTTTAAAAGAGAGGGTTTGCCAGAAATACTGGGCAGGCTTAGCAGCTGTTCCACCTGGAAGATAGCAAGGTTCTTGACCTGTGAAGGACCATTTAGCATTGTCTGTCCATGTGCTGATCAGTTTTAAGTAAACCCTGCACTGAAGCAATGAAGAAAGACAGTGGCAAAGTCAGCATGCTATTGCCTCACTCCCCATCACCACTGTGAAGCCTCCTCTTTTAACTTAAGGCCCAGAGAGGATCCAAGATGTTGCCAAGACCACCTGTAGCCACCAGCCACACAGGGGTGGGGTCATGTTTCTTAACCCACAGCAACACAGGTGATAGGCCTGGTTCTTGATCTGGACAGCCTTCGCACAGCACCAGATAACTGAATGCTAATTTTCCTTTCCATTTACCTTAAATCTTAACAGTAACACAACTAACAATAAAAAAGGCACCATGGGATGTGTCCTGCTCGTTCCACAAAGAACTTTTTCCTGGGTGTGGCCTCCCTTGAAAAATGGCTGCACCCTTGGATTTCTTCGTGTGGCTGATTTGCAAATCCATTAGTTACATTCACCTTCGGCTAAAGACTATGGGATAGTTGATTTACTTTGGATGATGCAGGATTTTTCAAGAGAAGTTTTCATATATTTAGCCCAACTGCTCGGCCATAAGAAACAAAGTCGTAAGTGTCTATACAGGATTACAGAAAATGAAATTTTAGCTCCAGCTACAAAGCGGCTCAGCCAGCTCATGGAGACTTGTCACAGGTTGGTGACTGAGAAGGGTCCACCTGAACCATTTGCATGTCCAGGTCCAGCTGAGCATGCATGTCAGCCTCAGCCGCTGAGGTCCCTGCCTGGTGCTGCAGCATCACGTGGCTCAGATGGCATCTTCGCTGTGAGTGTGAAGACGCTGGGCACCAGCACCTGCACAGGCAGATGGTGAAAGGCCCCAGCTCTCTGGTAATGAGGATGGCAGCCATATGCTTTCTCATGCATCCAGCTCAGCCTCCAAGCTACAATACCATAATGATGATATGTGGGAAAGTCTAGGTCCCATGCCATATCCGTTAAAATACACGCACTGGAAAAGGGAGGGGAACTCAGCTGCACACACATTGCTTTTTTTCTATGGCCTTTTCTGCATCTACCCAGGACTTAATTGCTAATACTGCCTCCCTCCATGTGGGATGAGGTGGGAGAAGGATGATAGGAAAATACCTCACCCGTTTGCTGTGGCAGGGCTAGACTCCAAAGTGCCCAGGACTGCTAATTCATTCACCCCTTCGTGACAGCTTATTTACCCACACCCCACCTTATTTCCAAAAGGACTCCAAGTAGCTCAAGAAAGGAATAAAGAGCTATAGTTAAAAAATAATTTCTCAAAGTCCTCTGGCTGTCTCCATGGGCTGGGCTGAACTTTGAGTGACTCACCCATGGTCTGAAGTCCAAGAAACAAATATCCTAGGCTGAGATCTGGAGATTGTTCTATTTGCAGTTCTTATGGAGGGAGTTATTGTATTC
This sequence comes from Pongo pygmaeus, assembly GCF_028885625.2. Classification (NCBI taxonomy): domain Eukaryota; kingdom Metazoa; phylum Chordata; class Mammalia; order Primates; family Hominidae; genus Pongo; species Pongo pygmaeus. Next base: position 34,470,787 of record NC_072387.2, read on the forward strand.
TCCACTGATTGGGCAGTGTGTTTTCCCAGAGAGACAGCATGAAGCAGGCACCTGCATCCACTTTATTCTTTTCCTCTTTGTGAGTCTTGCACAGGCCGTCAGCCTGTTTGTGAACTCTGGCAGGACATGGAGGTCAGCCTGTGCCAAGCACCTTGAACCCTCATTATCTTTAATTAGTGTTTAGGAGGTTAATCGGTGGTGAAGCTCATCTTTCTTTAATTACTTCAACAATTCAGTCAGGGGGTCCCTGCAGCCAGCTTTGAATTATTCTGTTTGTTTGGATGCTTATTTGAATTTGTAAAGTTGTATGTTTATTGTCCAGACCTAGACCCTGTGTGCATTGAAGAAAGTGTTAGGAAAAGAGGAGAGACAAGTATGGGGAAGGTTATTTTTATTGCAATTAATTTGCAGCTGAAGGAGCCCAGAAAGTTTGCAGTTTTAAAAGTGCATCACAGTCATATCAGAGATATCAATGATTCAAACTGGATCCAAATCTTCCTAAGCTCCAATTAGCACATTTATTTGATTTTTCATACAAGGATAAGTTCACATTCAAATAATTAGTTGATTAAAACATATTATTAGGTCTCTACTCCATGTCTTGACATCTTAGGTGCTTTGTCCAGTCACATTTAATTTTCAATGTTGTACATGATAAAGCTACCAACCTTGGGAAATTATATTCCAGCCCAAAGCCTTTCTTCAGAAACTCTCCTTCATGCCTGGCGGACATTTCCTTTTCTTTTTTTCTAGCACCTTATGCTCATTCTCTCCTCTATTTATTTTCAGTGACCACCAGACACTTTAAAGATGATCTATATTTACCTTTTTATAAGGATCCTTCCCACCCTCCATTTCTTTCCTTCCTCCTCACTTCCACCTACTTGTTCCTTCAACGCTGCCATTGTTCTCATGCTTCCCGGAAGGGTAAACTTTGGCTGAAGTCATGATTTCCACTCAACAGGACAGTAACTCTCAGCCACATTGTGCCTCTGTCTGCAAAGTATCCACTGTTCTTTGGCAAAGTTAGGATGTAGTCTTGGTAATCCTTTGGCCCTGGGGATTGTGTTTTTAACAAAGCACCTCCCTTAGAGCGGGTTTTAGAAGGTCAGCAGGCCAGCGCCTCCCTTCCCCTTCCAGGAAGAAGCAGAATCTCAGACATGGTTTCAGGGAGGTGCTCCCAGGAGCCTCTGGCAGGAGAAAGGCCTTGTGGCCTTGCCATTTCCATCTTTGTCTTTGCGTTTGTACGTTGGCCCAGCCTACATTGACTCTTTCATCTCTTCACTTCTTCAGTCCTTCAACAAATAGTTTTTGAGCATCCACTGTGTACCAAGCACTGTTTTGGGTGCCAAGCATGTAACTGTAAAAAAAAAAAAAAAAAAAAAAAAGCAAAATTCCTGCCTTCATAGAACTTACATTCTAATGAGGAACACAGACAGTACACACAAACTATGTCGTGAAAAGTGTGGCATGGAAAACCAAGCTAGGTGTGGGTGCAGACAGTGATGAGGGGAGGGCTTCTGGGGAGCTGGTCTGGGGAGTCTGGTCTGAGTGAACTGAGGGAGAGAGACCTGTCCACGGGAAGAACATCCCAGGCCAAGGGAAAGCATATGCAAAGGCCCTGAGGCGGGAAACCGGAGTGATCCAGGAACTTGCAAGGACGGCCATGTGGCTGGGGCAGAGGGATGGAGGGAAGCACAGTAGGAAATAGCGTTGAGAGGAAGCCAGGGTCCTTGCGTTTATTGTATGATTCTGAGTAGGTAAGCAGCATGGTCCTGTTTGTGGATGTAGAATTTTAACAGAACTTTCTGCTTATAAAGCTGCATCTTCGTGATTAACTTAGTGCTTCACTGCTATAGTATGTTTTCTCCATTTCCCAAATGTCCCTATTTGTAAATGCATAGAGCCTAGACTATTCTTCACTTGCTTGGTGACACCCAGGCCTTTTCAACCCGTGGCACGGCATTTCGCTTGGGGCCTCTCCAGGTCAGCCAGGTGCCCTGCTAATTTATCTGTTCCTAGCAGCCCCGTGACTCCAACCTGACCTTTTCATAGGCTTGCCGACAGGACCACAGAGCTCAGCCTTGCAAGTCGTGGAATGAGGTAATGGTTTCCATATGTGCCGGGGCTGTCATTCAAATTCTTTGCCTGCTCAGCTAATGAGGTCAGAACCGCCCTGCCTGAGGTGGACAGCCTCTCCCTCGGGTAGTGCGCCTGCAGGAGATACAGGAGGAAGTCTCCCCACCCGCTTTAAAGGAAGCTTGGTGAGATAGCATTGCTTAGCACTGCTCACAAAAGGATAACTGCAGAAAAACATGAAATGAAAGGGAATAGAAGGGAAGAGACAGACTGACTTTTTTATTTAAGCTTTTTATTTGGAGATAATTGTGGCTTCATAGGCAGTTGTAAAAAATAATAGAAAGCTCGCATATACCCTTTACTCAGTTTCCTTAAATGGTAACATCTTACAAAACTGTAGTACAGTATCACAACCAAGAAACTGACATTGACACAGTCAACACAAAACGTACCCATCACCACAAGGACCGCTTCCCTCCTACCCTTTCCACCCACCATTGTGCTTTTACAGCTACCCCTACTTTCTACTCTTTCCTTAACTCCTGGCAACCATTAATCTGTTCTCCATTTCTATGATTTTGTCATTTCAAGAATGGCATATACATGGAATCATATAACGTGTAACCTTTTGTTAGTGACATTTTTTCTCAGCATAATTCTCTGGAGCTTCATCCAGGTTGTTGCATGTGTCCATAGTTTCTTCCTGTTTACTGCTGAGTAATATTCCACTCAACGCATGTACCACGCGTTGCTTAACCATTCGTCCATTGAAGGATATCTGGATTTCCAGTTTTTGCTCTTATACATAAAACTCTTACAAACATTTGTTTACTGGCTTTTATGTCAATATTAGGTCTTAATTTTTCTGCGATAAATGTCCAGGAGTACAATAGCTGGGTTTATAGTAGATGCATATTTAGTTTTAGTTTTAGGTTTTTGTTTTTTTTTTTCAATAACAACCATGTATTTAGCTTGTGATTCTGTGGGTTGACAGTTTGGACTGCACATTAGTGGAGGGTCACCTGATTTGTGTGTGTGTGAGACATAATTCAAACACATAAACTTCACCATTTTAAAGTGTATAATTCAGTGGTTTTTAGTATTTTCACAAGGTTGTAGTATGTTTGGTTTTTAAACAAACTGCCAAGCTGTTTTTCAGAGTGGGCATACCATTTTACATTTTCATCATGATGCATGAGTAATCTAGTTTTTCTATATCCTTGCCAGCATTCAGTGCTGTCCTATTTTTTTTTTTATTTTAGCCATTGGGATTGCTGTTTAGTGATCAAGATCTCTTTGTGGTTTTAGACTGTGTTTTCCTAATGGTTAATGATGTTAAACATCTTTTCATGTGTTTATTTGCCAACTATAGTCTCTCTTGTGAAACGTCTTTTCATGGCCTTTGACCATTTTCTAATGGGATTCTTTGTTTTGTTTTGTTTTATATTGAGCTTTGAGACTTATTTATATGTTCAAGATGTTAGTTCTTTGTGAGACATATGGCTTACAAATATTTTCTCCCATTCTGTACCTTGTTCTTTCAGCCTCCTAATAGGGTCTTTCATAGAAGAAAAGTAAATTTTAGTTAAGTCCAAATATCAATTTTTCTTTGTGAATTATGCTTTTGGTGTCAAGTCTAAGAGAACTCTGCTTAGTCCTAGATTTCAAATATACTTTCCTATATTTTTCCTAAAAGTTGTATAGTTTTATATTTTACTTTCAAGTATGTATGTTGAGTTAATTTTTGTGTAAGGTATGAGATTTAGATCAAAGTTCTTTTTTTTCTGTGTATATATAGTTGCTCCAGCACCATTTGTCAAAAAGGCTTTCTTCCACTGAATTGCTTTTGCACCTTTGTCAAAAATCAGATGGGTATGTTTATGTGGGCCTGTTTCTGGGTTCTCTCTTCTAGTCTATTCATCTGTTTATTCCTTTATGAATGCCACACTGTCTTGATTATTGTAATTATATCATAAGTCTTGAAATCAGATACACTGATTTCTTCCATTTCATTCTTCTTTTCCAAAATTTTAACAATTGTTCTTTTACCTTTCCATATATACTTTTTGGAATGGTCTCATCTGTAACTACAAAAAATGGTTGAGATTTTGACAGGAATTGCTTTAAATCCGTATATCAATTTGGGGAGAATTAACATCTTTACTATGCTGTGTTTTCCAGTCCATGAAAATGGTAAGTCTCTCCATTTGTTTAGATTTTCTTTGATTTCTTTCATCAGCATTGTGTAGCTTTTAGCACACAAGTTTTTTAAATGTTTTGCTCTGTTTACACCTCAGTATTTCATATATTTTTGAACAATCACAAATTGCATTGTATTTTAAATTTTAGCATCTGTGTGTTCATTGATAATACATAGAAATACAACTGATTTTTGTATGTTGATCTTACATCATGTACTTTGATGAACTGACTTATTAGTACTAGGAGTTTTATATCTATACATAAATATATATATACATATTTATGTGCTCATATATATGTATTTCTTGGGATTTTCCAGACAATTATGTCATCTGCAAATAGCTACAATTTTATTACTTCCTTTCTGGTCCCTGTATTTTTTATTTCCTTTTCTTGTGTTATTGCACTAGCTAGAACTTCTAGCACAGTGTTGAATAAAAGTGGTGAAAATGGTCATCATGGCCTTGTTCCCAATATTTGGGAGAAAGCATTCAACTTTTTATCATAAACTGTGGCGCTAGCTGCAGGTGTTTTTGTAGATGCTCTTTGTCAAGTTGGAGGAGTTCTTTTCTTAATTTGCTAAGAGATTTGTTGTTTGTTTTTAACTCAGGAATGGGTGTTGAATTTTATAAAATGCTTTATCTGCATGAACTGATATGATTGTGTTTTTTTTTCTCTTTAGCCTGTTAACATGGTAGTTTATATTGATTTCTGAATATTGAACCATCCTTGTGTCTCTGTAATCTCCACTTGATTGTGTTGTGTAATTCTTGTTATATGTTGATGAATTGCACTTACTAATGTCAGGTTTTTTGCATCTATGTTTGTAAGGTACATTGGACTGGGGCTTTCTTTTTTTGTAATGTCTTTGTATGGACTGGTATAGTATAATAGTAGCTTCATAAATAAATTGGGAAGTGTCTTCCTTTTCTGTTTTCTGGAAGAGATTATGTAGAACTGGTGGTAAGTCTTCTTTAAACTTTTGGTAAAATTCTCCAGTGAGGCCATATAAATTCAATTTCCTTAATATTTAGAGAGCTATTAAAATTATTTCAAATTGTGTGAATTTTGGTAGTCTCTGTTCTTCAAGGAATTGGTCCATTTCATCTGGTTTGTCAAATACATGTGTAGAATTGTTTCTGGTGTCCCACAATTATCTTTTTGATATTTGCAAGGTTTGAGTAATATCTCACTTAATTCCTAATATTGCTAATGTGTGTCTATTCTTTTTTTTCTTTGTAAGTATTGCTAGAAGTTTGTTAATTTTATTGTTCTTTTCAAATAAGAAGCTCTTTATTGACTTTTTTATTGTTTCTCTGTTTTTAACCTATCTGTTTTTATTCTTTATGATTTCCTTTCTTCTGCTTGCTTTGGGTTTATTTTGCTCTTCTTTTCTAGTTTCTTCATGTGAGAACTTGGAATTTTTAAATTTTTTTTAATATATAGATTAACTGCTGTGAATTTCCCTCTCAGCACTGTTTTAACTGTGTACCACAAATTGTAATGTATTTTCTTTTTCATTTAATTCAGTAATTTTTTATTTGTCTTATGGCTTTTTCTTTATCCTTTATTATTTGGAAGTGTGTTATTAATTTCCAAGTGTTTGAATATTTTTCTGTTATCTTTTTTATTTATTTCTAGTTTGATTCCATTGTGTTTGTAGCATGTATTGTGTATAACTTTTAAGTGTGTTGAAGTTTGTTTTATGGCCCAGAATATTCTATTTCTTGTTATATATTCCATGTGCACATGGAAAGAATGTGCATTCTGTTGCTATTACGTAGAGTGTGGCATGAATATAACCTGTTGGTTGATGGTGTTTGGCAGTTCTTTAAATTTTATTGATGATTTTCTATTGGTACTATCCATTGTTGTATGAGGGATACTGAAAAATTCAACTATAATTATGAATTTGTCTATTTCTTCTTTCAGTTCTATCAGTTTTAGCTTCACATATTTTGCAGCTCTGTTACTTGGTGCATAGACGTTCAGGATTGCTATGTATTCTGAATGGATTGATCCTTTTGTCATTACATAATGTCCTTCATTTTCTCCAGTAAGTTACTTTGCTCTAAAGACTACTTAATATAGTTACTTAGGCTTTATTTTGATTAATGTTTGCATGATGTATCTTTTCCATCATTTTCTATCTGCCTATATCATTATATTTGAAGCTAGTTTCTAAAAGGCAGTATGTAATTGGCTCATGTTTTTAAATTCACTATGTCATTGTGTATCTTTTAATTGGCATATTTATACCATTTATATTTAATTTATTGCTGATATGTTGGAGCATAAGTCTGCCATTTTACCTTTTTGAGCCATCATACGCAGCTCTACATACATTTAAAACCATATCAAACAATGTATAATTTTTGCTTTAACTCATCAAACATAATTTGGAGAAATCAAGAGCAAAAGAAAAGCTTCTTGTATTTACTCATATTTTTCCTTACTATATTCTTTCTTTTTTATGTTCCAAGATTTCTTCTTTTGTCATTTCCTTTTTGTTTATAGAACTTTCTTTATTATTATTTTTTATTTTTTGAGATGGAGTCTTACTCTGTTGCCCAGGCTAGAGTGTGGTGGTGTGATCTCGGCTCACTGCAACCTCTGCACTCTGGCGTTCAAGCGATTCTCCTGCCTCAGCCTCCTAAGTAGCTGGTATTACAGGTGTGCACCACCATGCCCGGCTAATTTTTTTTTTGAGACGGAGTCTCACTCTGTTGCCCAGGCTGGAGTGCAGTGGCACAATCTCGGCTCACCGCAACCTCTACCTCCCGGGTTCAAGCATTTCTTCCACCTCAGCCTCTCGAGTAGCTGGGATTACAGGCACCTGCCAACACACCTGGCTAATTTTTGTATTTTTAGTAGAGACAAGGTTTCACCACATTAGCCAGGCTGGTCTCGAACTCCTGACCTCAGATGATCCTCCCACCTCGGCCTCCCAAAGTGCTGGATTACAGGCATGAGCCACCATGCCCAGCCCATCTTTGTATTTTTAGTAGAGACAGGGTTTCACCATGTTGGCCAGACTGTTCTTGAACTCCTGACCTCAAGTGATCATCCTGCCTTGGCCTCCCAAAGTGCTGGGATTACAGGCGTGAGCCACCGTGCCCCACCTTATAGAACTTTCTTTAGCTATTCTTGTAAGATAGTTCTGGTGGTGACAAATTTTCTTAGTTTTCCTTCCATTCAAGAGATTTCTTTTTCATTCCTGAAAGATATTTTCACTGGGTTGACAGTTCTGTTCTTTCAGCACTGAAAAATGCTGTGCTGGTTGCTCTGGCCTCAGTGGTTTCTGATGAGAAATCCACTGTCAACCTACGTGGTTTTCCTCTATTGGTGTCATTTTCTCTTTGGCTGCCTTTGGAACCTTTATCATTAGTTTTTGGCAGTGTAATTAAAATCTGTCTTGGTGTGGATTTCTTTGAGTTTATCCTCTTTAGAATTGCTCTGTAAGTTTATATTGTTCATCAAAATTGAGACATTTTCAGCCATTATTTCTGAGTGCTCTTTTAGCCCTGCCGTATTTCTTCTTTTTTTCTGAGACTCTGAAGACATGAATGTTAGATCTTCTATTATATTCTTACAGGCTCCCGAGGCTCTGTTAATTTTCATAGTCTATTTTGTCTCTATTACTCAGACTGGGTAATTTCTACTGTTCTATTTTTCAGTTCACTAACTATTTCCTCTGTCCCCTGCATTCTGCTGTTGAGCCCATCCACTGAGGTTTTTATTTCAGTTGTTATATTTTTCCGTTCTGAAATTTCATATTTGTTCTTTAAGTCTTATATTTCTTTGCTGTGGCTTTCTACTTTTTTTCTTTTAAGTGTGTTCATAATTACTTATTGAAGCATTTTTACCATGGCTACTTTAAAATCTTTGTCAGATAATTCCACTGTTTCTGACATCTTGGTGTTAGCATCTATTGATCATTATTTTTCTCCCTGTTTGAGATCTTCCTGGTTTATGGTAAAATAAGTGATTTTCAAATGAAACCTGGACATTTTGGCTATTATGCTATGGACTCTGGATTTCAAGGCAGCCTGGCTTCTGCCAGGTAGAGGTAATGCAGATTCACTAATGGCCTCTGTTTATGTCTTCAGGGTAGGGATGGGAGCTCCTGCTCTCCAGGTGCAGGGGTCCTGATCCTCCATAAGACCTTTTCTGACATCACCCAGTGAGAAGAGAAAAGGATGCCTTCACATTTCACTGGGTTGGGGATGGAAGTCTAGTCATCCGAAGTGATCTCTGCTGACACCCCAGGAGGGAGGGGGCCTTATTGGCTGGCAGGGATGAAAGTCCAGGCTCCCGGCTTGGTCTTCTTTGTCACCTCCCCATAAGGGTGTTGGAGAGCCTCGTAACAGTCTCCTAAGGGAAGAAGTCTAAGAGCACCACTAGGTCTTTGCTGGCATGGGTAGGAGGGGGCCACCCTTTTCTCTGGGGTATCTGGCTGCAGATGAGTAATTCAGGCCTGAAAGTTTTCTGTCTTGCTAGGCTGCCCCTTTCCTGTTCCTTTGTCTAGAGAGAAAAGGCATTTGCTAGGTAGGCTTCTTTATTCATGCCTGTGGACATCCAGAATCGTCCCCTGCCTCCACTAGGAAAACCTTGTCTGGGACAGAGGAAATCAAGCACTGTGCTGCTGCAAGCCTCTCTTCTCTCCAGTGCCCAATTTTTATTATTAGAGGAAAGTTGGGTCCAGGGAGGACTGGAGGAATCTGTTGTTTATTTTTGGAACGGAATTTGTATTAGGGTTAGTTAACCTTGAACCCTATGGTGTCTTCAGCCAGAATGTCCCCCCAAACTGTTCCATGTAACCTGAATTCTTAAAAAATTACAATGTTTCATCTCCATAAATCCACAAACACTGCTCACATTATCTTCTGGAGTTTGGAGTGAGCTTTTCTCTCTAGAAGAGAATAGGGACAATGTCCATATTCTGGCATTTTAAAAGAATAATACAGAGGAATTTATCTTGGCCACTATTGGAAAACCTACTGTGTCCTGAGCTCAATGCTGGGCATTATGGATAGACACAGAGACAAATGGTGAAGGATTGAGTTGTGGAGACACAACATAAGAGGAGAGTCGCACCACAAATCAGTTAATACAAAGCACAAATGCAATTTTACATATTGAACCGTGTCCTCTGTTTTCAGCCGAGGATAGGTACTGTGAAAAACGTACAAAAAGTGTAAGACTTGGTTCTGGCTGAATGAACCCTCTAGTTGAACACACAGATGGTGTGCTGGTGTTTTCCAAGAATCACTAGGCACAGTGCTGCTTCTCAGTCTACCAGCTCTCCATGGGTTTCTACAAGCTGAGTCCAAAGTTGCATCTCAGCTTTGACCTCTCTCTGGTCCCTTGTCTTCTGAACACCTCAGAGGCGCTCACAGGCCCCACATCTGAAACTGGATTCATTGTTGTTCCTGCTGAACCTTTTCCTCCTCCTGTGTTTGCATCTGGATGGTCAGCAAAGAGCCATCCATTGTTCAGGACCCAGCTTCAGTGCTGATTCTCTCCCCGCCCTGCTCCAGGTACTTCACTCCTCCACGTCACCTCTCCTGAGCCTAGCACAATCTCTGTAAGGGCATCATCACCTTATAGCATGATAAGTGTCTGCACACGGCGAGGTCACCTTGAGGACTCTTGAGTTCATGAGGGCAGAGGCTGTGTCTTGGATAACTTTGTTTCCAGCATTGGGTCTCACACACAGTAGGTGCGGTACAAATGCTGAATTAATGAGAGGTCAAGAAGTCATGTTTTTAAAAAGAAGATGCATATGGATTGGCAGAAAGGGGGAAGGAGAATCATCTACCACCATCTAATAGAATGGAATTTCTGGAGGGCTCCTAGTTCTGTGGTATATAAAATAAATATAACTTTTATTGAAGTTTTAGTCTGGAAAACTGACTTTGTTTTTGTTTTATTGTTGTGATTTTCCTTCATTACATAAGTGTCTTTAACTAAGGTAAAGTTTTAGATAAAACAAAGGCCTAGGTAGGTCTGGAATACACTTGAGCCCCAAAGGTTTTCATTTCCTAATGATAATGAGTAAAATAAGTTGCCAATTGAGGCTATGAAATATCATTTTCTAGTAAAACAGGTTAGAATGTTAACAGCCTGGTGGATTGGTAGATGTTTGGCCTTCCCTGAAGGACAGGGAACTGGGGACCAGCTTTTTTTCTTGAGGGCCTGTCACATCTGTGTTTTGCAGACTGCCCAGCAGCTAATTTAAAAATAAGTTTCTAAAATTACCTACTTGTTTTTGGCTTTGTTGTAGTGTCAGCTGTGATTCCGATCAGCTGTAATTATTGACAAGATCTAAAATTCAGATTTGGAGTTATTTGCTGTGTACTCCACGCTCCCGCTCTTTGGCAGTTATGCATGTGTGATTTTTGCAGGAATAGCTTTCTAACAGAAATGTGGACACAAGAGTTTATTTTTCTCCATCATAACTCAGCTCTCCACTTCTTCCTGAGACTGATCATTTTTCGAGGCAGGAGCATAACACCTTCTCTAGGATTTGTCAGCTTCTAAAAAGAGCCTTTTGTAAGGACTTGTATGAGCTTGGGTTTCACCATCATTACTGGGGAGGCACCAAGACTGCACATATCTCTGGGTGAAGTAATGTCTACACAACACCTTTCATAGCAATAGTTCCCAGCTAGCATACCTGCTTCTGCCAGTACAGAGCCAAAAAAAAAAAAAAAAAAAAAAATTAAGTACTTTAATGCCAATATCCCCCCACCATGGGAAAAATAAACCGTAAAAATGGCATCATTACCAACAGCTCATGTGATAGGAGGGAATTGACCTTGATTTGGGACCCAATCCACCTTTTTTTTATTCAATTTTCTTTCTCAAAAAAATGTGATAAAATGCACATAGCATAACATTTACTATTTTATAGTTTGCCATACATGGCAGTTGGTAGATTCACAGTGTTGTATAACCATTACCACTATCTAGTTCCAGAATATTTTCATCTCCCCAAAAGGGAACCCCATATGTGTGAAGCAGTCCTTCCCGCTTCCTTTCCCCCACCTCCCTGCCCTACAGCCCCTGGCAAACACGAGCCTGTTTTCAGTCTTTACATATTTGCCTATTTTGGGCATTTCATATAATCAGGTAATACACAGCCTTTGAGGTTGGGCTTCTTTCACTTAGCATAATATTTTCAGTCTTTATCCCTGAAGTATGTATCCCTGAAGTATGTATCCCTGAAGTATGTATCCCTGAAGTATGTATCTGTACCATATTCCTTTATATGGCTGAATAATTCTCCATTGTATGCGTAGACCACATTTGCTTACACATTTGTCAGTTGGTGGACATTTGGGTCGTTTCTACTTTTGGCTTTTGTGAATAACGCAGCTGTGGATATTGTACTGGTATCTGTCTGAGTCCATTTTCCATTCATTTGGGTATATTCTTAGGAGTGGAATTGGTGGGTGATGAGATAATTCTGTGTCTAACTTACCAAGGAACAGTGGCTGCACCATTTTACATCTCACCAAGTAATGTGCAAGAGTTCCGGTTTCTCCATATCCTCTCCAACACTTATTTTCTGAGTTATTTTGGTTTTGGGGTTTTTTTTAATAGCCATCCTAGTATGTGTGAAGTGCTGTCTCATGGTGGTTTTGATTTGCATTTCCCTAATGATTAATGATACTGATTATCTTCATGTGCTTTTTGGCTATTGTGTATTTTCTTTGAATAAGGGTCTATTGAAGTCCTTTGCCCATTTTTTAATCAAGTTGTTTGTTTTTTGGCTTTTGAGTTGTAGGTGTTCTTTATATATTCTGGATACTAGACCTTTATCAGATATGATTTGCAAATATTTTCTCCCATTTTGTAGTTATCTTTTCATTTCCGTGATAATTACCTTTGATGCAAAAAAGTTTTTAATTTCCATGAAGTCCCATTTATGTGTCTTTTATTTTGTTACTTGCATTTTGTTACTTGCATTTGGCCATTGCCAAAGCTAAGGTCATAAAGATTTGCCCCTGTATTTTCCTCTAAGATTTATATTGTTCTAGCTCTTCTATTTATGCTTTTTATTAATATTAATTAACAAATTGTAATTTATAAGCCTCTGGGGTACAAAGTTATGTTTTGATACAGCTATACAGTGTGAAATGATTAAATCAAGCTAATTAACATAGTCATCACCTCACCAACTTATCATTTTTTGTGATGAGACATTTGAAATTTACTCTTAGTTATTCTGAAGTATATAACACATTATTACTGACTATAGTTACCCTGTTGTGCAATAGATCTTAAAACTTACTCCTTTTGATGAGTTCATGTCCTTTGTAGCAACATGGATGAAGCTGGAAACCATCATTCTGAGCAAACTATCGCAAGGACAGAAAACCAAACACCACATGTTCTCACTCGTAGGTGGGAACTGAACAGTGAGAACACTTGGACACAGGGCGGGGAACATCACACACCAGGGCCTGTCGTGGGGTGGGGGGATGGGGGAGGGATAGCATTAGGAAAAATACCTAATGTAAATGACAAGTTAATGGGTGCAGCAAACCAACACGGCACATGTATACATATGTAACAAACATGCAGGCTGCGCATATGTACCCTAGAACTTAAAGTATAAAAAAAAAAAAAAAACTTACTCCTTTTGTCTAATTGAAATTTTGTACCCTTTGACCAACAGCTCCCCATTCCCTCACTCCTCCACTCTCAACCCCAGCCTCTGGTAACCATCATTGTACTTTCTACTTCTATGAGTTCAACTTTTTAAGATTCCATATATAAATGAGATCACGCAGCACTTGTCTTACTGTGCCCGGCTTATTTCATTTAGCATAGTGTCCTCTTGGTTTATCCATGTTATAGCAAATGACAGGATGTCCTTTTTAAGGCTGAATAGTATTCCATTGTGTTTGTGTGTGTGTGTGTGTGTGTGTGTATATATATGTATATATATGTGTGTATATATATACACATATATACGTATATATATATGTGTGTATATGTATACCACAGTTTCTTCATCCACTCATTCATTGATGGACACCTAGGTTGATTTCCTATCATAGCTATTATGAATAATGCTGGAGTGAACAGAGGAGTGCAGATATCCCTTCAGCATACTGATTTCCACTCCTTTGGATTATATACCCAGAAGTGAGATTGCTGGATCATATGATAATTCTATTTTTAATTTTTTGGAGGAACTTCCACTGTTTTCCATAGTAGCTATACTAATTTATATTCCCATCAACAGTGTACAGGGGTTCCTTTTTCTCTCCATTCTCACCAGTACTTGTTAGCTTTCTTTTTTTTTTTTAATAATAGCCATTCTAACAGATGTGAGGTAATACCTCATTGTGATTTTAATTGGCCTTTCTCTGATGGTTAGTTGTTTGAGCATTCCTCATATACCTGTTGGTCATTTGTATATCTTCTTTTAGGAAATGTCTGTTCAGGTCCTTTGTTCTTTTTTTTTAATTGAGTTATGCTTTCTTGATATTGTTTGAGTTCCTTGTGTATTTTGGATATTAACCTCTTATCAGATGTACAGCTTGCAAATATTTTCTCTCACTCTGTAGGTTGTCTCTTCACTCTGTTGATTGTTTCCTTTGCTGTGCAGAAGCTCTATTGTTTGATATCACCCCATTTGTCTATTTTTGCCTTTGCTGCCTGTGCTTTCAGAGTTATATTCAAAAAATTACTGTCCAGACCAGCGTCATAGACCTTTCCCCTATCTTCCTCCAGTAGTTTTAGTTTCAACTCGTATATATAAGTCTTTAATTCATTTTGAGTTGTTTTTGTATATGGTGTGAGATAAGGGTCAAGTTTCATTCTTCTGCATGTGAACCATTGCCAACACCATTTATTAAAGATGCTGCTTTTTCTTCATTGTGTGTTATTAGCACCTTTGTTGAAAATCAGCTGACCATAAATGCATGGGTTTATTTCTGGCATTCTATCCTGCTCCATTGATCAATGCATCTGCTTTTATGCCAGTACCATGCCATTTTATTTGCAATAGCTTTATAACATATTTTGAATACAGAGAGTGTGATGCCTTCAGCCTTTTTCTTAGTGCTCAAGATTGTTTTGGCTATTGAGGATCTTTTGTGGTTCCATATAATCTTAAGAATTTTTTTTCTCTTTCTGTGAAAAATGACATTGCCATTTTGATAGGGATTGCATTGAATCTGTAGATCACTTTGTGTAGTATGACTATTTTAACAATAGTGTTGTTTTACAGTTCATGAGCATAGCATCCCATTTACTTGTATTTTTCTTCAATTATTTCATCAGTGTTTTGTGGTTTTCTCTATATAGGTCTTTTACCCCTTGATTAAATTTACACTTAAGTATTTTGTGTTGTTGTTGTGCTTGTAAATGGAATTGCTTTCTTAATTTCATTTTTGGATAGTTCATTATTAATATATAAAAACACTACTCATTTCTGTATGTTGATCTTGTATCCTGCAACCTTACTAAATTTATTAGTTCTAAACAGTTTTTTGGTGGAGTCTTTAGGATTTTCTATACATAACATTATGTGTACCAACAAACAGAGATAATTTTGCTTTTTTCTTTCCTATCAGGATACCTTTTATTACCCTCTTGCCTAATGGCTCTGGCTGGGACTTTCAGTTCTATGTTGAAAAGAATTGGCAAGAGTGGGCATCCTTGTCTTGTTTCTAACTTTAGAGGAAAAGCTTTAAACTTCTCACCATTGAGTATGATGTTAGCTATGGGTTTGTCATATATCCTTTATTGTGTTGAGATATATTCCCTCTATAACTAATCTGTTGAGTTTTATCATGAAGAGGTGTTGAATGGCTTTTCTGCATCTATTGAGATGATCATATGCTTTCTATATTTCATTTTGTTAATGTAGTGTGTTTATATATTTGTGTATATTGAACCATCCTTGTATCCCAGGCACAAATCTCATATGACCATGGTGAATGATTCTTTCAATGTGTTGTTGAGTTCAGTTTGCTAATATTTTGTTGAGGATTTTTGTATATATAGTCATCAGGGATATTAGCCTGTAATTTTTTTTCTTGTGATTCCTTGTCTGGCTTTGGTATCAGGGTAATGCTGACTTTGTAAAATGGGTTTGGAAGTATCCCTTCCACTTCAGTATTTTGGAAAAGTTTGAGAATTGGTATTAAGTTCTTTAAGTGTTTGGTAGAATTCAGAAGAGCAGCCATCAGGTCTTGGCCTTTTCTTTGATGGGAGATTTTTTACTAGAGATCCAATCTCCTTCCTTGTTATTGGTCAGTTGTGATAGGTTGTAAGTGTCTAGGAACTTATCATTTCTTCTAGATTATCCAATTTGTTGCCATATGATTGTTTGTAGTAATGTCTAATGACCCTTTACATTTCTGTGGTATCTGTTATAGTGTCTCAACTTTCAATTCTCACTTTATTTGAGTCTCTCCTTTTTTTCCTAGTCAGTCTGGCTAGGAGTTTGTAGATTTTATCTTTGGAAAAAAACAACTTTTAGTTTCACTGATATTTTTCCATTGTTTTTGTAGTCTCTGTTTCATTTATTTCCGCTCTGATCTTTTTTGTTTCCTTCCTTCTGCCAACTTTAGGCTTAGTTTGTTCTTCCTTTTGTAGTTCCTCAAAGTGTAACATTAGGCTGTTTATTTCTTCTCTTTTGATATAGACATTTATTTCTATAAGTTCCCTTCTTAGGATTGCTTTTGCTGCAACCCATAAGTTTAGATATGCTGTGTTTCCATTTTCATTTGTTTCAAATATATTTATATCTTTGATCCATTTTAAGTTAATTTTTGTATGTGGTGGGAAGGGCCCAATTCCATTGTTTGGCATGTAGAAATCCAGTTGTCCCAGCACCATTTGCTGGAGAGATTATTCTTTCATTATTGAATGGTCTTCACATCCTTGTCAAAAATTAAGTAACCATTGATGTATGGGTTTATTTCTGGACTCTCAATTATATTCTCTTGATTTGTAAGTCTATGTCAGTACCATGCTATTTTTATTACTGTAGTTTAGTAATAGGTTTTGAAATAGGTATGTGTGAGTTCTATGACTTTGTTCTTTTTTCAAGATTATTTTGGTTATTTTGGGTCCCTTATAATTCCATGTGAATCTTAAGATCAGCTTTTCTATCTTTGCAAACAAACAAACAAAAAAAACCATTGGGATTTTGATAGGAGTTACACTGAATCTGTAAAACACTGACTAGTATTGCTATCTTAACAGTACACTGACTAGTATTGCTATCTTAACAGTAACATCTTTCAATCTGTGAACACAGGGTATTTTTCAATTTATTTGGGATATCTTTAATGTTTTCAGCAGTGTTTCATAGTTTTTTATGTATAAGTGTGGCACCTCTTTGGTTAAAATTATTCCCGAGTATTTTATTCCTTTTGATTATAAATTAGATTGTTTTCTTAATTTTCTTATCGGATTGTACATTGCTATTATATTTGTATACTACTGATTTTTATTGGTTCACCTGGTATCCTGCAACTTTACTGAGTTAATAAACTCAGTAAATTAACTCCCATAATTTGAATGTATGTGTTTGTGTATATTCTTCATCATATAAGATCATGTCATGTACAAATAGAGATAGTTTTACTTCTTTCTTTCATATTTGGATGTATTTTATTTCTTTTTCTTGCCAAACTGCTTTGGTTAGAACTTCAGTAAGTTTGTTGAATAGAAGTGCTGAAAGTTGGCATCCTTGTCTTGTTCCTGAACATGGAAAGATGGCTTTCAGTCTTTTACCATTAAGTATGATGTTTGCTTTGGGTTTTTTTAAATTAATGCTCTTTTCATGATAAGGAATTTCCCTTATATCTTTAGCATTTTCCACAATAAAAATATCGTGAAAGAGTACTGAATTTTGTCAGGTGCTTTTTCTGCATCAATTGAAATGATCATGTGATATTTTTTCCTTCATTCTATTAATGTGGTATATTACATTGCTTGATTTTTATATGTTGAACCACCCTTGCATTCCAGGGATAAATCTCATTTGGTCATAGTATATAATTTTTTAAATATACTAAACTTAGTTTGCTAGTATTTTGTTAATTTAGTATTCATATACTGAATTTAGTTTGCTAGAATTTAGTATTTTAAAGAGATTCTCTCTTAAAAAAAAAAGAAAACATAGATCTAAATTGTTTTTTCTGTGCCAATCTGTACTCCTCTTTTCTTCTCATTATTTCAGAATTAACCAAAGTAAATATTTTGTTGTGTTTTGTTCACCTTTTTTACTTTGTTTTTGTGAACAGATAGCTTCCAAACCATATATAGATGACATAATATTGTAAATGGTAAATGTTATCCTTTCTTACCCATTTCAATCTTGAGCTTTTCCAACATTATTGTTCATGAGAAATTTTAGTTGTAACTATTCACAATGGTCTCCTTTCCTCCAAAGAAGAGAAGGGTAAATTGGAAAAACAATGTTCCTTGACATTTCAACATTGGAGTGCATGGAGAAATCAGTGCTTCCTAGACCTCCAGTAGAGTGTTTTTATAAGCTCTGGTTCCTGTTTTATGACCTCTAAAGCTTTGTCACATCCTTTGCTGTTTTAAAAGTTTCAGAAAAGGTTGTTCCTAAGGATAGCAAGACTCTGCAAAGAATAGTTCTGTGATCTTGTTCTGTAGACATGGTGTTTTCCAGTAGTTGGTTCAGTGAAATAACAGATTATTTATAGAAACCAGGTGGAGTCAATATGATGGACTGAGCTAACTCAGAAAAGATCCTTCCAAACACACATACATGTTAGGTGAAATATAAACAAAGGCAGGCTCTCAAAACGTAACTAAGCTCAAAAGAACAAGAAGTAAATCCAGATACCAAAAACAGAGGCATCAAAGCCAGCAGGGTTAGAGGAGGTGAAGCCAAGGAGGCTGCATGGGAGTATCAGACCATGCAAAGGGCTCAGAGGCAGAGGTTTCAGGGGTTAATGCAGGGAGAGAACAGCTTAGTCCCATGTGAGATATAACAGAACCCTATGCATAAAGTTGCAAATTTTGTACGGATGCCATTTTAGTGAAACAGAAACTAGAAAAATTTTTCTCCTTAGATTGACAGAGAAGCAATGAGTCATACTATGTGTCCAGGGAAATAGATGAAAGAAAGAATTACCCACTAGAAACTGGAAGCCCATGCTTATATAAGAGGTCCAATTCAGGCTTGCCAATGCTACATACTAATATATTAATATACAAATTGAGGTAACCCATAGGGCCCTAGCAGAGGCAAAAGAAAACTCATTCTGAAGAACTAGAGCACACACAGGAAATGAACCACAATGAAGGAGAGAGTCCTTCTGTACTAAGGATAGGAAAATTAGCTTCCCAATAGCTGGAATTGCAAGGAAAGTCTGAAAGAGTCTATAAAATAGTGATGAAAGAAGATACAGATATCAAAAAGCAAGAGAAGTGTAGTATGTAAGAACAGGTGGATTTGGAAGAAAAATAAAACATATAGACATGAAAAGTCCAGTGATTTAAATTAAAACATATTAGAAAATTTTAAAGTAGTTTAGATAAAGCTGAAAGGAGAACGGGAATGAAAAACATGGGAGAGATTGAGGGATGTGGAAGATGGAATGAGATCAATATGGAGATACTGTAGATAGAAGCTCCAGGAGAAGGTAAAATAGAGAATGGAGGGGAGGCAGGAATCTCAATGTTTTCTGTAAGTGAAGATCCACAAACGTTCAAGCTGTTGTAGCTTTGCAGACCTGAGCAGCTGAACAGGACATAAAAACAAACCTATAACCAGTCATACTAAATATTGTCATGAAACTACAGCCCATCAAAGACAAAGGGAATTATTGTAAAAGCAACCAGAAGGAAAAGACAGATTCCCTGCAACAAATGGCAAACTGAGTGGGCTTCAGTGCTGAAGACAAGAAGAGATGGGAAAATCAGAGTTGTGTGTTCTGAAGTGTTTGCATTATTCAAGAAGGGGGTTAAATTATTTTCTAACTTTTGACCTTGTCAAATACGAAGGCTAGAAATGTAAGGGTGACCACTGAAATAAATAATAAAGTATTCCTCTAAACCAAAAAATAAAAGCAAAAAACATGATAAACAGGAAGCATAAAATAAATGACACCATTTATACGTATTTTTAAATATAATTGGATATTAATTACCCATACATATCTGTGAAGCAACAGTATGAAATATAGACTGGAAAGCTGTTTCTTTTTTATGGAAGGGAGAAGAATGGGGAGTATAAGGAATTTATATTTAAGACTTTATTATTTTATTAAAATCTGAAGTAATCATAGTTAGGCCTGGTCCTGACATTTGCAGGACTTGGTATAAGAGTACTAATGGAGACGTTGAACCACGCATAAATATGTGAAAGTTATAAATCAAGCTAGCAAAGAATTCCGTCCCTTCATGATGACACCTTCATAAAGCCTGGTGCACTTCCTGATTCCTGGCTTATTTGAAGGCCTTAGACTGAGCAAGGCAGCGTGGGAAAGAACTCACTCCCTGGACACCCTCTCTATGCTTCAGAACCCCAGCTCTGCCCTGCACTGAGGGCATCTGCGCACGTGTGATGTGGTGAACATCCCAGCCCATACATCCAGGTTCTGTTCACATCCCCATGCAAAAAGCACCCCTTGGCCACCTCCACAGGCCTGGGGTGTGCACATTGGCTATATGGTCTACTTTTAGGGGGATAGAGCTCAGGGTGGAGTCAAGTTAGCCTTGGATGCAGGCCTGGGTGGTCATTGAGCAGGGACTTCTAGGGTCCCAAATAACTGAGGTGGTGGATGGCAGGCCTGGGCCATGGGAGGGTGTACCTCCTTGGCTGTGGACCCCTCACAGTGTGTGGAGGAAGGGCTGTGGCACAGAGTGGGTCCCTCTGAAGCAAGAAGTCACATTTTTAAATAATATTTCATTATAGGCTGAGCACAGTGGCTCATGCCTGTAATCCCAGCACTTTCGGAGGCTGAGGTGGGCGGATCACCTGAGGTCAGGAGTTCAAGACCAGTCTGGCCAACATGGCAAAACCCCATCTCTACTAAACATACAAAAATTAGCCAGGCATGGTGACAAGTGCCTATAATCCCAGCTACTGAGGAGGCTGGGGCAGGAGAATCGCTTGAACCTGGTAGGCGGAGGCTGCAGTGAACCAAGATTGCGCCACTGCACTCCAGCCTGGGCAACAGAACAAGACTCTGTCTCAAAAACAAAAAGAAAAAAAATTCATTATAGAAAAAGAAGAGAGAGAAAAGCATTCACCACTCTAGGCAGCATCTAGGCAGCATCTGCCAGCACAGAAGCCCTGCCAGCGAAGCCCCATCTGACCTTTGTCAAGTTATTTGACACAGCTGAGTTTGTTTTCTCACCTGCCTGGTGAGAGACCAACATGTATAATTTCAATGATCCCTCCCATTTCTGAGGATCTGTGACATTCTCATAAGCCCCATCATGAGGAGGCGCTTCTGGGATGGCCAGGGTGGTTCAGGAGGCATGTCCCTGTGGTCCAGGGGCATGGGGGCAGAGCCTAGTCCTGCATGGTCCCCAGCTTCTGAGAAAATAATGTATCAGTTGCCCATTATGCCCCCATGTGGGGCCTGGCTGGTGAGGCTACCCTGGGGCCAGGTAGGGTGAGGGCCCCCCTCTGCACACAGTGCCCTTTATTTTGTGCAGGAGTTGTGGCCAGTGCTGGGCACGTGTTGGACAGGGAGGACAGGCCCTTCTTTATACCTGCCACATTCTGAAACCAGGCAGCACAGGGAGCTGCGGACAGTCGGTGATGGCAGCTACACAGAGGGACAGGTGCCACGGGCTCACTCTTCCTGTGTCTGCACATCCATGCCTTCCAGGGCAATTGCTCAGCCAGACTCAGTGAGATTAATTTGGCCCATGGAAGAAAGAGGAGACGGGAGGGAGGACCAGTGTGAAAGGATGGAGAAAGTATTTGTCTTCCTCAGCCATGAGACGCTTTGCCAAGCTTAGCTAGCTGAGGCTCACCCTTAATTGGTAATGAATTAAACATTGTTATTTCAACCAAAGCACTCAGAAATGCCCTCTCCTGGAAATTCAAAATGAACTTCAGCTCAAAGAACTGTGAAGAAGAGCCAGGGCCCCACTCCTCTTTCGATGGCCCTGAGGGAGCTAGGCAGGTCTGCAGTCATGGGAGGGGCCTCCTCAGGCTCCAGGCTCACTGATCGATCGGGGGCGGGGTACATGGGATTCAAGCACCTGCAGCTTCTTCTACAACTCCGTATCCCCTCACGTTCCCACAAACGCAATGGGGGCTGTATTTGTCTGCCTGGGCTGCCACAATAAAATGCCATAGGCTGTGTGGCTTAAACAGCAGAAATTGAGTTTGTCACAGTCTGGAGGCTGGAAGTCCATACTCGAGCTGTCTACAGATTGGTTTCTCATGTGAGCACTCTCCGTGGCTTACAGGTGGCTGTGTGCTCTGTGGTCTTCCCTCCGTGCATGCCTGGGTCCTCATCTCCTCTTCTTATTAGGATAGCACCCATGCTGGATTAGGGCCCGCCCTGATGACCTCATTTCACCTTAATTACCACTTTAAAGGCCCTGTTTCCAAATACAGTCCCATTCTGAGGTACTAGGGGTAAGGACTTCAACATGTGAATTTAGAGGGGACACCATTCAGCCCATAATCTATTATGCCTCTAGGTCACTGGCAAACTCCCGTAATGACAAGTGAAATGAGAGCCTGATAGTAAAAATCAAAGCACTTTGACCTGCCTGGGCAGTTTTCAAGCACTCCCTTTGGGTTTATAGAAATAAACAGACTGGGCATGGTGGCTCACGCCTGTAATCCTAGCACTTTGGGAGGCCGAGGCGGGAAGATCACTTGAAACCAGGAGTTTGAGACCAGCTTGGGCAGCAAAGCAAAGCCCTGTCTCTACAAAAAATGTTTAAAATTAGCCAGGTGTGGTGACGCACACCTGGAGTGCCAGCTACTCATGAGGCTGAGGTGGGAGAATTGCTTGAGCCCAGGAGTTCGAGGCTGCAGTGAGCTATGATTGTGCCGCTGCACTCCAGTCTGGACGACAGTGAGACCCCATCTTTTTTAAAAAATAAAATGGTATAGAAATAGCCAAGCTCCAGAACAGTTCCGCACGTCTTCACAGCAGTGGCAACCTTGAAGGGAATAGTTCAGGAAAGGCAGGGACTGCTCCTTAGCCGTCTGTTTTAGAAGAAAACTCGCCTTGATCTTCATTGGGGTTCAAAATAATCAAGTTCTGCAGAACGAAGCTGGGCTGTGGCTGGGGTCCTGAGGCCTCCGCGGGGCTCTCACCCTGTTCAGGCAGGGGGCTGCAGGCAGGAGTGAGGCGCCAAGACGTTTACCCGGAAACAGTCCTCTTCTTGCAGAAGTGTCCTGAAAAGCCCAGGGTCCCGCGGGTATGGACCAGGCACATGCACACTTCAGCGAGGAGGAGGCGCTGGCTGAGGGAGGGACTGGAAACGGCGTTTTCCACAACAGGGAGCCAGCATTGAGGCGCCCAGATGGCATCTGCTGGAAATCACGGGCAGCTGGTGAAGCACCATGCCTTACCCGACGTGGGGAGGTGATCCCCCACCTCACCCCACCCCCTTCTGTCTGTCTCCTTGTGCAACCCGAGTGTTCAGGTGACTCGAGACTGACACGCTTGCTTTATCCGCAGGCTGAACGAGCGCGACCGCCTGATCAAGAGGCTGGGCCGGAAGACGCCCCCGACGCTGTTCCGGGGCAGCTCCCTGCAGCAGGGCGTCCCGCGTGAGTACCGCGGGCGGGGGCTGATGGAGGAGTGGGTGTCGGTGGGGGGCGGGGGTTGATGAGGAGTTGGAGGAGCGGGTGCTGATGGGGGGCCTGGTGAGTACTGACGGGGGGTGGGGGCGGGGCGTGCGTTTGGAAGTGGAACTGCAAAATGTGTATTTGGCCCCAGGAACGTGCAGCTTGAGTGTAGGTAATTCCCTGGGACCACAAAATCTGTAAACTTAAAATGCTGATGTGGTTATGATCCTTCCGTCAGCCTCCCAAGAGGACTTTTTTAAGGTTGAAGCAGTATGACCTTTAAACTGTTGCCCCTAAAGATAGCAATATGAAGTGTTTTGTGTAGTATTGCCATATTGATTGAAACAATGACCATCATTGGGGAAAAACATCATGCTTCTACCAGGAAGGCTGCCCCACGTCTAAGGCTGGCGTCCCCCTGCCACCCCCGCCCCCACCTCCAGATTTCAGAGGAGAGTGGGAGGCTGTGAAACATCCCCTTTCCTGCCCCCGACTTTGGAGCTCAGGGGGGAGCTCATGGGCTTGTTTTTAGCAATCCAGTCATCAGATCCCAGCTGAGGCAGATCCAGGCCACCTTCCCCAGGGCCAGGGCCAAGGCCAACCCAGCCCTGCCTCTCTGGGTCCTGCGGCCTTCCCCAGCTCCCTCTCCACCCCCATCACGTGCCCACGCCAGCTTTTCCTCCCATACCTACTCCCTGCCTCCCTTTCCCTTCCGGAGGAGTTTAGAGGGAAACGACTGGTAGAAAGAGATGAGTTGGGCTGGATGCGGTGGCTCACACCTGTAATCCTAGCACTTTCGGAGGCTGAGGTGGGTGGATCACTTGAGGTCAGGGGTTGGAGACCAGCCTGACCAACATGGTGAAACCCCGTCTCTACTAAAAATACAAAATTAGCCGGGCGTGGTGGCGCATGCCTGTAATCCCAGCTACTTGGGAGGCTGAGGCAGGAGAATCACTTGAACCCAGGAAACGGAGGTTGCAGCGAGCTGAGATCATGCCATTGCACTCCAGCCTGGGCAACAAGAGCAAAACTTGGTCTCAAAAAAAAAAAAAAGAAAGAAAGAAAGAGACAGATTTATGAACGTGAAGAATCATTGTTCCCACAGTACAGGCAGTGAAGGATCTGTGTTCAGTTGAGCTCTGCCTGTCAACAGTTATTTGCAGACTTTCTCAATGGAGAGAGAAGGAGGGAGACAGAATATCATTGCTTTTCAGTAATCTACCCCCGTCCTCACTTTCCCTTGTGGAATATCGTATGGGAAGAAGGGGACTGACATGCTTCTGTCCTTTAATGCTCCACTGCCCCGGGAGGTGGGTAATGCCACCCCAAGGACACAAAGCAGAGGCTCAAGTCAGAAAGTGGCTGGCCCAGCATTGCTCAGTGGCATGCCACGAGGTCTGGATTGCAGCCTCAGACTCTGGCCCAAAAGAGAGGTCAAGTCAAGAGGTTTGATGGGACAGGAGTGCTAACTGTAGGGCAGCCCTCTGGAGATGGGCTGCCTGGGTTCCTGTCCCTGCTCCCCTGCTTTTTGTGACCTTGGGCATGTTACTTCATGTCTGCTTCTGCATCTGTAAAGTTGGGTAATATGAGAACTTACTGGATGCCAGAGATTCAGTGTAAGTCCTGCCACCCACAGCTGCACAGAAAGCCAATCACTGAGACAACAATTATTGCCAAGGAAGAAGGCTTTATCTGGTGCTATAGCCAAGGAGGTGGCAGATTAGTCTCAAATCCATATCCCTGACTGACTAAAATTAGGGGTTTATATAGCAAGGAAGAAATGTTAACAATGTGTAAGAAAAACAGGAATCAGTAGGGGTAAGGAAGCAATCAAGATGAATGAGAGGCTTAGCATCTCATTGTCTGGATGAGATCATTGGGTGAGTTTCAGATATTTGCTACTTTTTGAGAGGCCTGTGGGTCCCTACCTAAGGAAGGAACTCAGATAAAACAAATATAAATGTCAAGCTTTAAGACCAGAAGGGTCATTTCTGTGTTAAAAAAAACAAAAAAAAACAAAACTGTCTATGGGACTATTGGGTTGGTTTCAATTAGGAGGATTAAATGAGATCATAAAGATAAAGTGCCTAGAACGGTATAGGCAATATAGGGTCCAATAAATGTTGGGTATTATTATTCTGCCATTAGCTGAATAATTTTGGGAAACTTAATTTCTCTAAATTTTTATTTTCTCCTATGGAGAAAAAAGAATTTTAATGATATACATCTTACGCAGTCCTGTGAGTCTTCATGACAGTATGTGTAAAGCACCTTCTGTATGCCAAACACAGAGGAAACACATACAGGTTCCCAGAACTCTACAGGGTCTGTTCTGTTGAGCCGTGTTGCCTCTCTGATGAATGTTTCAAAATAACCATAGACAGAATATACACGATATATATGTTGTGATCAAAGACCGAATGAGAATTTTTATGGGAGAGTCATAAATGTCTTAAGACAACTACTAAATGCTTTTCTTAAGTCAATATTTTGAAGGCCAAAAAAAAATCTACTGAATAAATATAAGAAATAAGAAGGCTTCTAAAATCACACCACATTTTTTAAACACTCAGTGATTAGTACCAGAACCTGATGGATAACTTAAGACGTTTCTGTCACTAACAGCCAGAGAAGATCATCGGGTGGTCAGAGCTGGTCCTGGGGTGCAGGACAGGCATATAGCAGGTCTCAGCCTTTGATGTTCCCCCTGGGTCTGTCCAGGAAACTGGCAGGAAAAACTCTAATCTTGGTAGTATTTTAGTTCCTGTGAGCCACCAACATACAATATTTGTAATCAGCATTTCCTACACAGTCTGATTTCCTCTTTGTCCCCATGGTCTTCTCATTTCTATGGCTATTAGGAATCTTTCCAGACAGGAAACTGCTATTTTCATTAAGATGCTATCAGAGCGCAGATTCAAAGGAATGCTACTTAAGGGGAGTTTTATTCCAAAATAATGAAAAAAAATGACATAATTTTATGGATTTCACCAAATGTTCTACCCGGAGAAGACAAAACAACTAAGAAATCCATCTATCCTCCCACCTCCTTTCACCCACACAATTCTGTCCTCCATTCTGGTAGTGGCTATTTAGAAAGCAGATGCTTTAGAAAGCCAGCCAGGGAAAGTTCGCAGTTAGTTGGGTCCATGAGAGCTCCCTCCAGGCTCCCATCAGGACTTTCCTGGCTGTTAGGACTTCCTGAAACATGAGTGAAAGTAGGGGATGCAAAGAGCTGGAGGCTTCCTCTGAGCTCCCCGTTTGGATGCAAATGACAGTTAAAGGTTCACTAGGCAGAGCTGGGGAGCAGGTCTGTATCTTCATCAGGTGGGACAGAGGCTGGGCAGGCAGAACTGGTTGAGGGGTGATGGTGTCTGGTTTTCCAGTAAAACTCCTCCCATGACAGCTCTAACTCCTTCCAGGCCTGGTTTCTAAGAGGAAAATGTTTAATCTGAAATTTTATCTGAATCTGGGAGGACTCCCTCTCCCAAGATAAACCTATCAGGCCGTTCTTCTTTCACTCTTGAGTTGCAGAGTCCACTTTCATTCTCGGTTAAGGTTAAGAAAGTCTTAGCATACAACATGCTGGAAATGTGGTGGTAGGTGCAGCCAATGGGAACTAGGGAGGATGGTGGGAGACATTTAGCACAGACCTCGGGATGCTCTACTTACCCTGGGAGGTTTACAACAGGAGAGGGAACTCTTCTCTGCCTGTCTCTTCAAAGGGAAACCTCGAAACCCTTCGCATCCCAGAGGGGCCGAATCATCCCGCTGCAATCCCATGGGAGGTCCTTGTGGTCATAGCACTAATGCACACAGAAGAAGTGACAGAGTTATCAGCTGAA
This sequence comes from Pongo pygmaeus, assembly GCF_028885625.2. NCBI lineage: Eukaryota > Metazoa > Chordata > Mammalia > Primates > Hominidae > Pongo > Pongo pygmaeus. The sequence goes on from NC_072387.2 coordinate 34,497,697, forward strand.
GAAACCCCCGGAGTTGGGTTTCCAGTAGACACAGGCGTGTTATGGAAAACAAGACAAATAAAAGAAAAAGCTTTTGCACCTTCCATCTGAACAGGGAGTAGACTATTCCAAAAGCTAAGATATCTTTCCCGAAAGGACACTCCCAAATTTATTTTTATGTCTCCATGAGTTCCCCCCAACCAGGAGAAAAAAGCAGGCCAAAAGAGATATAATAGGTAGTTAATTGTTCTTTTTGGATGGACTGTTGACACCAACCCTTTCTTTTCTGGCGTGGATGCAGAGGCCTCCGTGTTGGTGCAGTGTGAACTAGCACTGACAGAGGGAGAGGATCCTGCAGCCTGGGTATGACGGGCCATGAACATGTTCTGGAGCCCATAGAGAGGACTGGAGGTTGAGAGAACTTAGGCCTTGCCTGGTCCAGGCCACTTAATTTACAGAAAAGTACATCAAGATCCAGGGAGCTTAAAGAGCCCAAAGTCACATGGACAAGTAGCAGCAAGCAAGGACTAGAACCACCCTTTGTTTCCTGGCCACCACCCCGACCCCATGCTGCAACCACTTGGGGCCACCAGAATCTAAGATAAAAACAAGCGAGTGGAGAAAGACATCTTCAGAGTGGAGAGCTCAGTAGTCCTCAGCTTGCCACCGGAAGAGTTTATAAAGAGTATGTCCAATTCTTTGGGGTGACTGTTCTTTACTCAGAACCACTTCTGTAGGACTGAGGAGCAGCCCCCGGGGGTGGTGCAGCAGCTGTGGAGCCAGTGGCGACCCTGCCATTGCAGCTGCTGTTCTGCCAGGTCCCCTCAGGAAGACTTCAGATGTGTACTAGAAACGTTCCTTGTTAAAGAACTGGAGAATGGAAATTGTCCAAGTTGACCACAGTACATAGCCTTGTTACTGGAGCAGACGAGGCAGTGTTATTTGCTAGATTTTGCTTTGAAACATCCCAAGGAAAGACGTGTTCTCTTGGACTGCAGTAAAAAAGCTTCATAAAGAGCAGCTTGTACAGGATTTGGGATGAGAGTGTGTGTGCCACACGGTGCCAGAGGGAGGCAGGAGGCTGGGGCAGCTCCTCCAAAGCTGGGTAACGGAGGTTTCCTTGTCCCTGCTGCTAATCTCTGATTAAGCAACTTGGTGAAAATCCAAAAGCTCTTAGGAGAACAGGAGTGGTGGCATTTGCTCTTCAGTGCTTGGAAGCAGATCATGTGAAGACTCTAAAGCCCTGAGAATCAGAGCACAGCCACCTACCTGGTCAGGAAGTTCAAGTGCACTAGGTGTGGGCCCAAGGCTGGAATAAGCATGTCTGCCCCCCAGGGAGCTCCCCTCCAGGCTGATGCTGCCTTCAGCCTCAGACACCCACCTGCTCCTGTACCCAGCTATCTGGGGCTCACAATGGTCTGGGAGCTGCTTCACTGTGGCTACCACGTGGTGGGAATTTTTGGTTTGTAGGTTTTGTTTTGCTAGAAATGGAGGTGAGCAAGTAGACAAAAGCCCCCTGTGGAAGACTCCTCTCTGTTCTGTTCTGTTCTGTTCTGTTCTGTTCTGTTCTGTTGTTCTGTTCTGTTCTGTTGTTCTGTTCTGTTCTTCTGTTCTGTTCTGTTCTGTCTGTTCTGTTCTGTTCTGGTCTGTTCTGTTCTGTCCTGTCCTGTCCTGTCCTGTCCTGTCCTGTCCATTCTGGCTCAGCTTGCATCACCTCTCCCGCCCACTGTCTCTTCCTCCCGTGGCCTCACTGGTCTGGGCCCTCCTCCCTGCTGCTCAGCCCATGTCCTCAGTTAACTCTCAGGCCACCTCTGCAGACAAGCCCTTGCCTCCCCCGATAACCCCCCTAAGCCTTTGGGATTCTCAGGCAGTGGCCGGAAGGCATGCTGTTTGGAAGAACCGGGAAGCCAGCCCAGGACCGGGACTCTTAGTTATGGGAACGCACAGAGTAAGAAAACAGCCTGAGTGTCTTCTTTTAAAGTCTCCTCCTCTTCTCCATCCCACGAGGACTCTTCTATCTTATTACTGTATGTCTCGATACTCTAGAAATTTCCTTTTTAAGCCAGATGCCTCAGGAAATTAACAGGCAGTCCAGGAACTGATTCATGGGCACACTTTTTGACTTCTTTTCTCCTTTTAAAGAGTATGACAGTGAACTCACAGCTCCCCTGATAAGTTGTAAGCATGCATGGATGGAAGTCAAGATTGTCAAGTTTTTTTATTGTGTTGTCTTTTGGCCAGAATGTGTAATTGAGCTGTGGGACTTTTCCAGACCCCTGACACAGAAGGGTTAGCCAATGGAGAGCGGGCCTTATAAATGTCTTTCTGTGGGAAGGGCCAGTTGGAAGAAAAGCCCTACTCTGGGCTTGTGAACACTAAAGCTATTTCTCAGCTCTAGAGTGTGGACCCTGGGTTTGCTTCCCAGCTCTGCCACTCACGAGGTCTGTGACCTTGGGCAGATCACAAAAATCTCTGTGCCTCAGTTTTCCTGTCTGTGAAGTGGGAGGAATATAATCCCCTATCTCATAGGGTTTCTGGGAGGATTAAATGAGCTATATTTTATAAAACAGTGTCTTAGACACATGGCATTTAATGAGTCTTGGCTATTAGTTATTTTATTAATAGTATATGAACTGATTGTGTAAGAACCAGTCTTCGTGTGGCCACAGGTCCAATCAATCACTAAATTCCTTTTGACTTTATTGTGTAAACTTTTTCTTTATTTACATGGAAACAACCCTACTTTGATTGCTTATTACCAGTCCAGATCAGTCTGATTTAAAAACAGGGCTGGGTGTGGTGGCTCATGCCTGTAATCCCAGCACTTTGGGAGGCCAAGGTGGACAGATTGCTTGAGGTCAGGAGTTCGAGACCAGCCTGGCCAACATGGTGAAACCCCGTCTCTACTAAAAATACCAAAAAAAATAGCTGGGCGTGGCGGCGCATGCCTGTAGCCCTAGCTACTCAAGAGGCTGAAGCAGGAGAATTGCTTGAACCCTGGAGGCGGAAGTTGCAGTGAGCCAGGATCGTGCCACTGCACTCCAGCCTAGGCGACAGAGCAAGACTGTCTCAAATAAATAAACAGGAAGGCTCCAGGCATCACGTGCATTTTGCCAGCTTGCACTATTAGTGTTGTGTGTGTGTTTTCCCTGGCATGTTTACAGCTTCATAAATTAGCTGGCTGTCCTACAGCATCAGGCAGACAGGAGTGGTTTTTCTTAATTGGCAGTGGGAAAGTGGAGACGGGGACCAGTGACCCCACTGTGTGTGATTCCCACACTGAGCTCAGCCGCTGCCCCCTAGATTTAGGAAACCTACCCTCAGAGCCATTCCCATCCCAGCATCAGCAGCTAGAACCATGGGACCTCGGTTAGCCTGCACGTGGCTGCCACGGCCCCTCTGTGACCACAGGTTTCTTCATCTCAAGCCTCCACCTCTCCAAGGCTAAGGAGGCCAGGTGTCGCACTCACCCGCACGCTGCCAAAAAAAGCAGCTTATTTTAAACCTAGTGTGCTCCCCCAATTCTCCTGTTAACCAGTTTCTCTTGTGTGCTTCACTTTCAGATGGGTATGCTTTTTCTCAAGAAGAACACGGAGCTGTTAGTCAGGAAGAAGTCATCCGTGCTTATGACACCACCAAAAAGAAATCCAGGAAGAAATAAGACATGAATTTTCCTGACTGATCTTAGGAAAGATATTCAGTTTGTTGCACCCAGTGTTAACACCTCTTTGTCAGAAAAGACTGGCATCAGCAGCCAAAACACCAGGAAACACATTTCTGTGGCCTTAGCCAAGCAGTTTGTTAGTTACATATTCCCTCGCAAACCTGGAGTGCAGACCGCAGGGGAAGCTATCTTTGCCCTCCCAACTCGTCTGCAGTGCTTAGCCTAACTTTTGTTTACGTCATTATGAAGCATTCAACTGTGCTCTGTGAGGTGTGAAATTAAAAACATTATGTTTCACCAATATTTAAACATCAGTACTAGTTGTCCTGGGAGAAAGGGAAAGGAGTTTTATGTTGCGTGAGAGGCCCATCCTGAGTAATTGGAGCAGGACACACTTGCTTCCTGTTTGGTTAACTCACAGATTAAGTCCAACGGGCCACATGCAGACTTCACTGTAGGCAGGTTGCTCTCCTGCTTTGATTCCTGTTTTGTTTGTAAAATTGGCATAAACTTCTTGATTGCAGTGAAATCACAAACTTCTATATCGGGGTGGTCAACCTGAGAACATTTATTTGAACCTCTTAGCCACATTTCCAGCAGGGCAAACCAACTGATGCCCTGGCAGAGTCTTCCGCACCCTCTCCAGGTGCACTTGGCCCAGTCCCGCCGCCGTGTCCAGGCGCCCCTCACCCCCACACCTGCTGCATGGCTGGCCACAGCACTCAGTGCACGGTGGCTGGTGGGCAGCCAACCCAAACCCGCGCCTTTCCTTGTTCCACTGCAGACTCAGATACAGATGCGAAAAATTCCTTCTTCCACCGCCCTTTTCGTTCTGTAAAGAAAGAAAAGAAACATAGCCTTTCTGCATATATTCTACACGTCTCTCTGCCTCTGTCTGACATGGGGCCACCCCACAGGTCAGAGTGATGGTAGAACCCCTTCAGGACTCCCAGCCGTGGTCAGGCTCTGAATACTCCCTTCCCAACATCCAGACTGCTGGGCCTTTGGCATCCACTTACATTAGAACCCACGCTTGTTTCAGAGCACATTTTGGATTTTCACTGTGGGGAAATGAATGAATTTATAACATGCCTGCACAGCGAAGGAACACACCTGTCGCTCTTAGCTCTAGAGTGAGAGGATGAGTAAACCCAGATGCAAGAGTATAGGACATTGAGTGGGGAGAACAAGACGACCACAGAAGTCCTCAGAAGGAGAAGGAAGGACACGGAGACACTGAGAGGAGGACACAGAGGAATCGCCACCAGTTCTCTGCAGTAGAAACTCTGAAATAAGCCCTGAGACCCAGACAATTGTCATGATGAGCCCAGTGTGTATGAGAGCTCAAACAAGACCTTCACACAGAGTTTTAATTGAAAAGAATTCCAAACATTTCAGGGAAACACCTTTTGAAAAAATATACGGATATGGTTTCCTTTCTGTATCCCATCAGTGTTAGACACAGGTACCTATCAGAATACGGCATATCCTGAATTATCTAAGACAAGGAAGCGAAGAGCAGAATCACTGACTTTCCCAACTGCAGAGTCCCACACTCTAAATCTCAACAGAACCTAGATGTCTTTAGGCATGAATGTGAGCACCTGGAGCCCTTACTAACACTGCCTGGAGCCCTGTTCTCTGCTCTTGTTGCCAAACCAGATTTTTGGATGGCCTAAATACTTCTGGGCAACTGTTACTGGTGAAAAATGGGAGTTCAGAGCATGTTTTGGATTTTCACTGTGGGGAAATGAATGAATTTATAACATGCCTGCACAGCGAAGGAGCACACCTGTCACTCTTAGCTCTAGAGTGAGAGGATGAGTAAACTCTATGGGGATGATTGTGCTAAATTAGGAAATAACACATTAGTGCATTTTGCTTCCTAACCCTTTTTTGTCAGAAATCTACAACTTACTGGGCATGGAAATAATCTGAAATATGATTTGCGTTGACTAAGAAAACTAATCCTCACTTATGAGGTGACCAGGATGCAGAGAGGGCCTGAGGGGCAGCAGAACAATGCAGTTCACAGGTGAGGCTCCAAAAAGGGCCATTTCTTTCTCCCTAAGGTGCATAGAACATTTTTAAATACTAGAGTACCCAGCAAGACGGAAGGACTGTCATGCAGGAACTATAACACAAAATGTGCCTATGAGTAATACGACAAACCAAGGTGTATGGTTTTTTTGCACACCCAGAAAGGTGATGGCCAAAATACAGAGGAGAAACGAAAACTGGAATTGAATGTGCATTAGGCATCTTAACTATTCATATTTTGTTTCATTTGGGAACTAAGCCTATTTGGAAAGAGTGGATTAGAAATTCAATTCTTTGTCAAACAGTTAGCTCTGTCTTGAACTTGAAGCCTTCCAAATCAGAATTATGAATTCAAGTGTGTGTTTGTGTTTGTTTCGGGTTTTTGTTTTTATTTCTTACATTACAGTTCATATTTTCTAGGATTTAAGTATACAGGTGTATTTTCCTATTCTCTTGAGAAGTAGACTAAACAATCTTTGCAATGATGACAGATGCACACAGAAGAAAACATTAGAAGAGATGCCTTTCTATCCTCTCATGTGGTTGAGCATTCTTACAGCCAAATGACTAAATTGGGTTTCTAGGCGGAGCAGCTGTCACTACGTGTGATGTATAATATTTAGCCAGGGCCAACTCAGGGGCTGTGTCATTTGTCCTATCTTTAAATTGAGGTCAGAGTGTCACACACAACCCCTCCCCTGGGGCAGGGTGGACTGGACTAGGTTGCATACTGTGGCTGTCAGCTCAGCAAAAATGCCACATGGGGCTTGTCACTCCGCCAGACACTCACTGACTCACGGGCTGGCAGGTCACGCTCGGTTAGCACTCCAGGGCCTGACTCTGGATTGAGCTAAACTGGCAGAATCCACTCAGGCCAACGCTTGGTCTACTGCTGTATACAGACAGCCCAGTCCTGTGTTGAGTCTCTCTTCTCCTGGATGACCGTGCAAAAGGAAGAGACCAGTTATATTCTGGGCTTAGTTCTGGGTTTCCACTGCACACTGACACATGCCAGCAAGGGTAGCTGTGGAAAACATGTATCAGGAGAGCAGAGTAGTCTGGATTAATACTCTGTGCTGATCAGAACGGGCTCGGTCATAATTTAGGCGTGGAGCTGGTGTGTCTGTCCTGCCTCAATGCAGAATATTCCAGGCTTCTTGACCAGGGTTATGTTCGCTCGTCTCCCAACACACACATGCAACAAAACAAAAACATGGTAACTCTTTCGGTTCAGCACACCATACAAAACGTGCTTTGGAGCAAGGAGTGCTGTTTCTTTTAACACTTGCAGAGGAATATCCTGAGAAGTGAACCTGGGCTTTGGGAATGCTCAGCTGAGAATTCTGTTGACATTTTCTTCCCCTTGACAAGGCTTCAGGTTTGTCTCACTATAGAGAGCTGGCTGTGAAAATCAGTAATAACTTGTCAAGAAGCAGTGAAAAATGGGGGGGAAAGTGAGTCTAGGTAACTAATGTCTTTATAATGCATATGTATGTAAATATTACAGGCTTTAAGGTTGAATTTTTTAAAAAGAAAGTTATAGTCTATAATTTCCATTTGTTATAATAATGACCTTTAATCTTGTCATTTGGAACCACAAAGCATTTTTATCAGGTACTACTGTTCCAAGGGATTTATGTCTTAGACCATAGCTGAATTGAATGTTTGCAAAACGCTGCTATAGGATAAGGTGGTCTTTAGTTTTGAACGTGTGAAAGGACTGCACACTTTTCAACCAGGGTTTGAGTTACTGCCCAGGGTCATCGTCTCAAAGTAATTCAAGGAGTGATTTAGCTTCAGCATTTGAAATGTAGTCTTCATCTCCTGGGATCCATAAAAAAATATGAACAGGGAAATGGTGGCTAAGCAGAGCCTGAAATAATAACTTGGCAAAGAAATGAGTTTATCAGGTCGAGTCAAAACATGGCGTCCCCTGTTACACTCAAGAAATGCTTTCTTCATGTAAATGTTTATACAGGCATATATAATAACGATGGGGACAGTTAAAACCCCCTCCCTTCAAAAAAAGAAAATCTACATCAGTTGGGTTTGTTGTTGGTTCTTCATTGGCTCAAGGCAGTTAACCGTCTCAGTATAGCCTTGGGGGAGATTTAACCTCATTCTAGCCATTTTTCCATCCTGAAGGCCAACAAGGACTATTAGAAGGGTTTTTGAGGGGTTTCGGAGGTGAGGGCCCAAGACCCCATAATGACATCATTACGTATTCTTGAAAGTTGTTAACAGCCCAGCACACTCGATGTGTTGTACCCTTCATTTATTTTTTTCTCAGCATCCCAAGTTGTCCATCAGTACATTCCCCTTCACCTTACCTGATCTTCATTTAATGCCCAGTCTGTAACTAATGTTCTGTTTAAAGCTCTCTTAATTTGTTGGCTATGAGTGATTTGTGAATCTGGGATGTAACCCTGAGTGAGGAGAAAAGGGCATTGAGCCTGCATAAATCTTAATGGGCAGAAGCTACAAACAAATGGGAGCAGAAAAGAAGGGCGAGCTCCCCTGCGCCGCACCCCGTGTATAATCCAGTGTTAACCTCTGAGGAACACCTCGGCTCTCCCGACTGAGGAGAGACAAAAGAGGGATTCTTTTTACACCCAGGCTGGTGCATTTTCAAGTGACAATCTCGGGCTCTAGTTGCCTTTGAGATATCCACTCTGCTCTTTGTCCTAGGCCTCAGACCAAGAAAAACATGCTCTCAAGATTAGCCCATAGGCAGTTCTTGTGACCTGGCTGAAGAAAGAAAGGAGACCTGTTTGTTTTAAAAGTCAGGCGCAAAGTGTCAGGTGGCTTTGATTTATGACAGAAAGAGGAAGAAGAAAGTTGGAGTAATAGCACTATCCAAATAACCCTGCCCAGGAAACTTGGGGGTCAAGAGAGCTTATCAAGAGCCTTTTATAGGTAAGCTCTTCCGTGTGAAAGAGAAAAGGCCGGAAAGAGGGAGAGAGCCCAGAGAGCAGGCTGTGAACTCACTTCCAATGGGATTGGAGTCTGTTGTATTCTTAAGAGATAGCCTGATATGTGGTTTATAGGTGAATCAATAAACACCAACAACAACAAAAAAAAAAAAAGAAAAGAAAAAGGAAACCAGCCCTGTCATGGAGTTTCTCTCCTTCCCTGCACAGTAAATACTTTTGGGTTTTCATGGATAAAATCAACGTCAGTATTGAAACTCCTACTCTCCCCTCCCGCCCCACTCTCCCCTGTTGCCCAAGATGGCCAAGTTCAGGCCTGTGCAATGCCGCTTCCCTCTGAGCCTCCCTCTCAAGGGCCATGCAGGCAGCTGCAGCAGGGCCAGCTGCAGGATGGGGCTGCCGGTCACTGAATTGTCGTTCAAATGCATCATCTTTGTGGTGTCTTTCTCATGCGAGCAAAGCCATGTGCTCTCCTGTCTGCTGTCACAGCTGTGCCTGGATTGCTTAAATATTGTTTGCGATGAGGAGGTTTTAATCTGGTGATGCAGAGGGAAGCAGGGCTGTGGGGGCACCTTTAATTGGCTCCCAGCAGAGTGGTGAGCACTTCTATGGTGTGTGGGGTTTTTTGTTGCCTCCCTCCAGAAGTGTTACCGTTTTCACGTCCTATTAATGTCCTCTGGTTGTTAAATTACAGCAGCACATTATAGTGCACTGGGTTCCATCCTGGAGTGAATACAAATGAAGGGCATCTACTTGTATTTTTAGAAGTTTTGGGAGAATTTAGTGATTTGTGGCTTTGATCAATCCTGTTGACTGGTGTATGTCTGCGCAAACCTGTTTCAAATAAATCTTTTGTTAAAGTAAGTGATTGGAGTGTTTTATTTTGGAATTTTCTTTTCCACTAATAAGCATTTACTGCCACAGGGACTGCGGCCTGCAACACAGGGGTTTGTCAGCAGGTGCAGGCTCAAGGACACATACACTGCCTGGAGAGCCGAGGCCCAGGCAACAGTGTTCACTGGCAGGAGTGCAGGAGAGTCTGAGTTGAAGATGAACACATGCTCCTTGCTCTGAGGCAAGGCCCCCTTTTCTAGAAGAGAGTCCGGGGGCCACACTGAGTTTGGATTCAGTCATTCAAAGGAAAGAATGGTGCTTACAAGACCTCCTTCCTCCATTACTTCCCTCCCTCTAGTTCGTCTCAGTTGGCTACAAACTGAGAAGGAGACAGCTCAAATTCAATTGGGAAGCAGGAAATCATGACATTGTCACTTTAAAAAGAGGAAAGACACTCCTGCCCTTTCTCTTTAGGTACAAGGAGTTGCATTCAGGTAAGCATCCATTGCCTCCAGGTTCTCTGTGATGCCTCAACCAAGGCAGCTTCCTCACATCTGGGGTAAGGTGGGAGGAAGCTGGGGGGCCCAGATGTTGGTCCCTTGCCTGGCTTTGTTTGGGTGGCTCTCTACTTCCCCAGCAGGGTGTGACCTGGGGATGAAAGACAGCCTGTTAGATCACAGTTCTCTCTAGAGGCTTGAGCCTGGATCCCAAAAGACTTCTTAATTGCACTCTGAATTTATTGCAATTTTCCATAGTGGACTTTGATTCCTCCCAGATGGTCCAGTTCCTATCAGACCTGGATTTGACCAGCCCAGGGCAGTCCTGACCTCAGTGACTGTGTCCCAGGCATGGCAAGGACACAGGAGGCCTCACTTGCAGGCAGACACTTCTACAGTTTAGAGCTCACCAGGGAAGGGCTTTCATCTCCTGCTCTATTTTGGCCAGGTCTTTTCTTCCCCAATGGTGAGAAAATAAAAATGATATAATACAATCGACAGCGAAGTGTTAAATTCCAACCTTTGCCATTTCTTGTTCATATATTTACAAAATCTGCCTTTGCCGCTGCAATGGTGTTCTTGAAATGTCATTCTTCACTGATGCTCGGCAGAATAAACTCGAACCATTGAGAGGCACTTATTAGCTGAAAACAGTGTGCAGAACCTAACCTCTCTGCCTAAAGCAGTGTTCTTTATAATGATGTCCTCCGGAAAAGTCTCAGGATACTTTGAAAAATCATTCAGCTTCTGCTACTATTTTCAAAATGTTTATTATGGAAGAGACATATGTAATGTGAGGGGTTAAAGTGTATAGCAAACTTGTCCAACCTGCAGCCCAGGACAGCTTTGAATGCAGTCCAACACAAATTCATAAACTTTGTTAAAATATTATGAATTTTTTTTTGACACGGAGTTTCACCCTTGTTGCCCAGGCTGGAGTGCAGTGGCACGATCTTGGCTCACTGCAACCTCTGCCTCTCGGGTTCAAGTGATTCTCCTGCCTCAGCCTCCCGAGTAGCTGGGATTACAGGCGCCCGCCACCACACCTGGCTAATTTTTTGTATTTTAGTAGAGACAGGATTTCACCATGTTGGCCAGGCTGGTCTTGAACTCCTGGCCTCAAGTAATCCAACCACCTCAGCCTCCCAAAATGCTGGGATTACAGGCGCGAGCCACCACACCTGGCCAGTGTTACTGTATTTGATGTGTAGCCCACGACAATTCTTCCAGTGTGGCCCAGGGAAGCCAGAAGATCAGACACCCCTGGGTGTATGGCAGAGCAACAGGGCAGGTGATGTGGGGCTCCTCTGCCTCTGATATCTTCCACCTCATTCTGTCCCACACGTGAGTCTTTTGGGGGAACTCTCCAGCGCTGGTTGGAATGCCAAGCAGTTAATGTTAACTGGGGCTATAGATGAGGCTCTGGGACTTGATTACCAGAGGGGGACAAAAATAAAACCCTTCCACCTACTAAAGCTACAAGCACCAAACACATCCAGTCCAGCTCAAAAGCATTAAGCTTTCATTTATTAAAAGTAGGCCATGCACGTAAATAAGATGATTTAAAATTCTTGAGGGTTGGTCTCAAAGTTCCATCTTCAGCTGTTTGTCCCTCTCTACAATGAACTGTGTTGACTTAAGATTCCAGAGCAATGGATATTTGAAGAAAGGGTGCGCAGGTGATCTCTAAAGCAACAGCATTGGCCTGAACCTTGGATTTGAATGGTCTGCCCAGGAGTTTCTACATCACTGTTACTAGATAGTTGACAAAATTTAATGCTACTGGTACTCTCTCCTCTACTCTAAAAAAAAGGGTTTTGATTTGAAATATTCTAAATTGCTGAGAAACCCTTCCTAATTTTCCCCCCAATTTTTGTTGTTGTTGTTGTTGAGAAGGAGTCTCACTCTGTCACCCAGGCTGGAGTGCAGTGGCGCCATCTCTGCTCACTGCAGCCTCTGCCTCTTGAGTTCAAGCGATTCTCCTGCCTCAGCCTCCTGAGTAGCTGGGACTACAGGCACCACCACTGTGCCCAGCTAATTTTTGCATATTTAGTAGAGACGGGGTTTCACCATGTTGGCCAGGCTGGTCTTGAACTCCTGACCTCATGATCCGCCCACCTCAGCCTCCCAAACTGCTGGGATTATAGGCATGAGCCACCACACCCGACCTTCCCCCAACTTTTAAAACTGTGGTGTATGATTAAAAGCTCTTACGCCTGGCAGGGCACAGTGGCTCATGCCTGTAATCCCAGCACTTTGGGAGGCCAAGGCAGGTGGATCACAAGGTCAGGAGTTCGAGACCAGCCTGGCCAATATGGTGAAACCCTGTCTCTACTAAAAATACAAAAATTAGCCTGGTGTGGTGGTACATGCCTGTAGTCCTAGCTACTCAGGAGGCTGAGGCAGAAGAATCGCTTGAACCCGGGAGGTGGAGGTTGCAGTGAGCTGAGATCTCACCACTGCACTGCAGCCTGGGTGACAGAGCAAGACTCCATCTCAAAAAAAAAAAGTTGGGGGGCTCTTATGCCAACCTAACACATCTTGCCCTGTAGCTGGGAGGCCAGATGGTTGTTACTTGTCGTTGTTGCTTCCCAAGTGGCTTTGAATGGAGGGTATGACTAGCTGTTAGGAGCTGAAAGAGAACAGCCCACTAGCCACAAACAAAGCTGTCCTTAAGAGGAGCTGCCTGCAAATTACTTACAAAGATGGCTGCAGGAAAAGCCCTTAAATTTGTTTCAGTATTACATATAAATTGCATGTGGTTGCAGAGAATGAGACTGGGAGGCCCTTATTCAAGAAACTGCCTCCAAGCAATGTATTTAATACTTTACCTGGAAAATGTATTCATTCAATCCCACTTCCCAATTTATATGATGAAAAACCCCTCTGTAATGCAGAGCGGAGAGCTAAGGGGTGCTCCACAGAAGCACCTGTCCTTGTGAGTGAGGGAAAACTATTCAGACAGACAGGATGCTTTTGCATTTGTGTGCATGAGTACACACATGCATACGTACCTAATAGTTCTATGGGAAAAAATGAAGTAAACAACAGAAATGCAAAAGAAAAAAATTCACTTTTAACTTTGAGAATTTGGCAAAGCAGCTCTGACAGTGCCACAGAAGGTATGTGAGGGCTTAACCCAAGTCTTGTTTTAGGAGACAAGAGATAACCCATTCTCTGGAAACTGTGTGTGCTAAAGGGAAAATGCTTTGGGCCCTTTCAGTCCCAGCTGAACAGCCAGCTGGATGTTTGTCTGAGAACCAGGGGGCTTTCTTCTAAAATTGCTGAGGCTCCTGCTCCCAAGGAGAGGCCTCAACTGGTGGGCAGAGGCAGGGGAGCACGGGGCCTTGCAGTTAGAGCATGGGAGGCCAGACTTGCTAGCGATCTGGAATCTCACCATCTGAGGGAGCTTCAGCTTTGGGGCCTCTGCCTGCTCTTACGTGCTGCTCTTGTGAATACAAGCTGACTTGCAGACACTGGAGAGGTAGTGGCCAACCACCAAAGTCCCTGCCCTCATGGAGCTTACATTCTAGTGGGAGAGACAGACAGTAAAGGAAAATGTAATGTGATATCATGTCCTACAGTGTAGGTGGTAATGTAAGCACAGGGCTAGATCCTGTGGCTCCCAGTGGATAGTTTAGTCTTAACAAATGCCATCATCTTTTTCTTTTCAAAAGAACCTCTTAAAACTCTGACTTGACTTGTACCTGTTGGCCACACACATAAGTGCCTGGGAGGGAGAGCAGTATAGTACATCCTCTGTTCTTTCCCACCTAATGGCAATCTCTCTGCTCACCAAAAAGAACCTCTGCCTCAGCCAGACCCCAGGGTCTATTAATGTCTCAAGCTTATCTTCCCCACCTAAACTCTGCTGCTGACTCTTCCTTCTCCTCCTCATGGCTTAAATCTTTCCTACCCTTGGAGGCTTTGTTCTCATCAACCTCCTCCATGAACCCTTCTCAAACAACAGTGCTCCCTTCTCTCCCGACAGATAGCTTTACCTGCAGTATCTGGGCACCCACTCTTGTAGTTTTTTCTATTATGCATCTTACATGTGTCAGCCTTATATCTCCAAGAAGATTATAAACTTTCCCACAAGGACCTCTTACCACAAGTACATGGTGTGGTTTGTGTAGCAAGATGAACATAGGACTTGGAATCGGAATGCTTGTGTTCAAGTATTTATTTGCCCAGTTATTAGCCTCATGACATTGAAGAAATCATTTCACTTCTCTGCACTTCATTTTCCTCACCTATAGGACTGGGATGCTACCTTCCTACCTCCTCACAAGGTGATATAAACAGGGCTGACCTGCTGCATCCACACTGCAGTGGTACTATTACTGTTTGATCAATAGCCATTTCTCTTGTCAGTTAAGTAGTTGGGGCACCCACCACTAGCTCCAGACCTTCCCACAGTCCAGCAACCAAGAGGTAATGCTGGCCATGGGGGCCTCCTTACCATACAATACTCTTTCTCTAGGTCCTGTTGCTGTCCACACAGGAAGCTAGTCGCTGAGACAAGTACTGCCACGGAGGGCTGCAGCGAGGAGAATGGGAGATGAGTCTCAAATCCATCTCCTCTATAACTGAAATGTGGGGTTTATTAGCAACGAGGAAATGTAACTACGTGTGGGAAAACAGGAATTAGGGAGCGGTAAGGATGGGGAGCTGGTTAACAGGTGGTCTTAGGCAATCACGACAGTGAGGGGTCTGGCATCTCATTGTCCAGATGCAGCGATCCGATAAATTTCAGTTCCTTGCTCCTGTCTGGGAGAACTGATGGTCAGTTTCCTGAGAAAGGAACTCAGATATGACAAATATAAGTTTCTCAGGTGTTAAGACTTGGGGGATCAATTTCTATGTTTGTTCAAAGGAACCATAAACTTCGTTCTGTGGGGAAATTAGGCCACTTCTAACATGATATCCTTGGTCATTATGACTGGTCAGTGCTTACTGCCCTTCAGATTGAAAAGTGTTTTTTTTTTGAGATGGAGTTTTGCTGTTGTTGCCCTGGCTGGAGTGCAATGATGCCCTCTCAGCTCACTACAACCTCCACCTCCCTGGTTCAAGTGATTTTCCTACCTCATTCTCCCAAGTAGCTGGGATTACAGGCACCGACCACTACGCCTGGCTAATTTTTATTAGAAACGGGGTTTTGCCATATTGGCCAGGCTGGTCTCGAACTCCTGACCTCAGGTGATCCACCCACCTTGGCCTCCCAAAGTGCTGGGATTACAGGCTCGAGCCACTGCACCAGCCTGAAAAGTGTTTTTATAATAACACCCCAGGTTGTAACGTGTCCGGAGTTTGTTCCTTCCAGTGGGTTCGTGGTCTCGCTGACTTCAAGAATGAAGCTGCGGACCTTCATGGTGAGTGTTACAGCCCTTAAAGATGGCATGGACCAAAAGAGAGTGCAGTAGCAAGGTTTATTGTGAAGCACAAAAGAACAAAGCTTCCACAGAGTAGAAGGGTACCTGAGCGGGTTGCTGCTGCTGGCTGGGGCAGCCAGCTTTTATTCCCTTATTGGCCCCTTCCATGTTCCATTTCTGTCCTATCAGAGTGCCCTTTTTTCAATCCTCTCTGTGATTGGCTACTTGTAGGATCCTGCTAATTGGTGCATTTTACAGAGCACTGATTGGTGCATTTTGTAATTCTCTTGCTAGCTACAGAGTGCTGATTGGTGCATTTTACAATCCTCTTGTAAGACAGAAAAGTTCTCCAAGTCCCCACTTGACCCAGGAAGTCCAGCTAGCTTCACCTCTCAGTGAGACTCTCCATTCACTCCTCCCATAACTATGCCATTTCATAACTATTCCAGGCACTCTGCTCTATGCTAATGATACAGAGAAATAAGGTGCCCAAAGACCTCAGCCCAGGAGGGGAGACAGACATATAAATATACAGGATTCAGCCAAAAAGTTATCTATTATTAGGCAACAAACCACCTCAGCACTTAGTGGCTTAAAATAATAACAGGTTCTTTTAAAAATTGAATAGCTGAGTATAATGGCAGGCACCTGTAGTCCTAGCTACTCAGGAGGCTGAGACAGGAAGGTCACTCGAGTCTGGGAGTTCAAGACCAGCCTGGACAACATGGTGAGACCCCATCTCAAAAAAAAAAAAAAAACCAACCAACAAAATTAAACATAAAATTATCACATGATCCAGCAATCACACTTCTGGGTATATACCCAAAAGAATTAAAACCAGGATCTTAAAGAGATATTTGTACGCCCACACACAGCAGCAGTCTTCACAATAGCCAGATGAAAACAACCCAAATGCACATCGATGCATGAATGGGTAAACAAAGTGTGGTCTATAGAGACAATGGAATATTAGCCTCTCAAAGGAATGAAATTCTGACACTTGCTACAACAAGTGTGTGAAGAAACCTTGGATGAACCTTGAAGACATTATGCTAAGTGAAATAAACAAGACACAAAAAGAAATATTATATGATTCCACCTATATGAGAGGCCTAGAGTAGTCAAATTCATAGAGACAGAAAGTAGAATGGGGCTTGGGGAAGGGAGAATTGGAAGTTTGTGTGTAACTGGTACAGTTTCAGTTTGGGAAGCTGAAAGAGTGCTGGAGGTGGTGGCAGCGGTGGTTGCCCAGCGCTGTGAAGGTGCTTCAGTGTACTGAACTGTCTGTCCACTTCAAAATGGTTAAAATGTTGTTATGCATATGTTACCACAATTTTTACAAAATCTTTTTTTTTTTTCTAATCTACAATTTGGAGAGTGCGCATCAGGAATGACCTATCTCTGATCCATGAGGTTTGGGAGCTCAATTGGGATGACTGAAATGGCTGGGTCTGTGCTGTGAACTGAATGTTCTGTCCCTCCACCCAGATTCATATATTAAAACCCTAACCCTCAAGATGATGATATTAGGAGGTGGGGCCTTTGGGAGGTGATTAGGGCATGAGGGTGATGCCGTTGTGATGGGATTAGTGCCCCGAGAAGAAGAGAGTAGTCAGCCATCTACAAACCAGGAAGAGGGTTCTCACCAAACCCCAACCACGCTGGCACCCCGATCTCAGACTTCCAGCCTTTAAAACTGTGAGAAACAAATGCTTGCTATTTAAGGTCCCCAGTCTGTAGAACTCTGTTACAGCAGCTGGAGCAGACCAAAGTAGGCTGTCTGGGCATCTCTATCTCTTTCTGGCATCTCAGGGCCTCTCCCTGTGGCTTCCCCATGTGGCTTCTCCACTATGATAGCCTCAGAATAGTCAGACTTCTTACGCAGCAGCTCAGGGCTCCAAGACTGAGTGTCCCAGGAGCCAGGAAATAGAAGCTGCCAGGCTCCAAGGCCTGGACCAGGAGACAGGCTCAGCATCCTTTCTTGAAATTATTTTAGTACAGAGCCACAGTACCCACCCAGGTTCAAGGGGAGGGGCTTGCACTCCCACTTCTCCATGGAAGGAGTTTGAAAGAATCTGTGGTCATTTCTGTTGTACCAAAATGTGATAAGTGAAGTGCATTCAAGGCACCAAGACAGTGTGGAGACAGGATAACTCTGGGGATTCAGAGAGACTAATAGGGAAAAGGAGAAGATTGCCTCTAGGATGAGTTCATTCATGTGAAAAGATCTTGTAAAGTTAAACCACCAAATGTTCCACTGATGCATTATCAATGATGGCTACAGTAAATATTGAATTAAGACAAGGTTTTACAGCTGTTTCCCAATCAATAAGCTGTAAGATGTAATAAAACATAGACCTGACCTGCACTCCCATTAAATTCATGAAAGACACTCTGTGCTACTGATCTGGCAGTGCCTGCAGCAGGCCCGCCAAACAGAAATATGTGTGTACTTCAGGAACCGAGCAGCCTGTGGGTGATGTCCAACTAGAGCCTCTCACTCTGAATTCCTCTCTCTGGCAAATCAAGGCCACAAGCAGGCATTGAACACTATATGCCATGTACTGCAAGGTGAACTGTGGTCATACCAACATAGCCAATTCATTTTCTATTAATCATAAAGATGCATACGGGCTCAAAGGCCATCTGTCAAGCACAGTTCTTCTTAATAACCACATTGTGAAAATGTCACTGAATCAACTCAGGCTCTTTAATGTTTCTTTCTTTTTTCTTTTTCTTTTTTTTTTTTGAGATGGAGTTTCACTCTTTTTGCCCAGGCTGGAGTGTGGTGGAGTGATCTCGGCTCACTGCAACCTCTGCCTCCCAGGTTCAAGCAATTCTCCTGTCTCAGCCTCCCACTTGCTGCTCAGCTCAGCACCTGCAGCTGGGATTACAGGTGCACACCACCAACCCAGCTAATTTTTGTATTTTCAGTAGAGACAGGGTTTCCCCACATTGGTCAGGCTGGTCTCAAACTCCTGACCTCAGGTGATCCATCCACCTCGGCCTCCCAAAGTGTTGGGATTACAGGCGTGAGCCACTGCACCCGGCCTCTTTTATGTTTCAATAAATGGTTGCTGGATGAATACTGATCCTTAGACAAAAAGAAGTCTTTCTGTTCCAATGCGCCTTTCATTAGATACAAAGTTCCTTAAAACTAAAACTAATATAGAAATATTACCCTGGTCAAAAAATTGAAAATTCATTAAGAATAAAAGCTAGAAAAAATCCACTCTGGGTCATGCTTAGCTTTACAATTTACTAGTGAAAGAAATTGTTTTAGGATAGCTCTGGTGATTTTGAACCTTTGCCATCCTCACTTGGTTCTGTTAGACCAAATGTTTGTTGCTAAACAGCAACTAAAATCTAGAAAGAAGCAGCAAGTATCATCTGCACAAAAGTCACCAAACAAAAGATCCTGGAACAAAGGAAAAGAGACTAATGTTCCTATTCTATCTCAGGCATTGTGAACTCACTGGCTACTTTAAAATTTTTGTAATCAAAGAAAAGCCCATAGCTAGTCCATATAACCCTAGTTATATAGTCCATATAATGCTTAGTTTAAATAAATATGGTATTGTCTCAGCCTAAGGCTATCTCTTAACTTCCTTTTGAAATACTTAAAATCTTTATGTACACATTTTTTTTACCTCTACAAATATTAATTTAGAATGTGCAGATGCTTTTCAAGTTACGATGCGGCTACATCCTGATAAACCCACAGCAAGTTGAAAATGTTGGAAATTGAAAATGCATTTAATACACCTAACCTATGGAACACCTTAAATGTGCTCAGAGCATTTACATTAGCCTGAAATTTGGAAAAACCATTTAGCACAGAACCTATTTTATAATAAAGTGTCAAACATCTCATGTAATTTATTGATTACTATATGAAAATGAAAAACAGAATGGTCGTATGGGTTCTTGAAATGCAGTTTCCACTAAGTATGTATCACTTTGACACCATTGCAAAGTTGAAAAATAAGTCAAATCATCATAAGTCAAGGACTCTCTTACTGTGTGCAGGCATTGTACTAGCAAGGACTGTTTTACTGTGTGCAGGCATTGTACTAGGTGCTGAGGAGCCCTCTGTAGATGAAGAAATATTGGTTTCTACATTCAGGAACTCACCATCTAAGGGGACATGTACACATTTAGGTGTGGTGCCAGGCAGAATGAAATCGGAATACAGCAAGTGCTACAGAAATGAGGAATAAAGAGGAACTAACTATACCAAGTGTATGTGAGAGGAGCAGACAGCAGGACTATCTTCTACCCATTGCTACTGCTTTTCGTTCCTGTCGCCTGATTTCTAAGGATTGTGGGATAACATGAAAACAAAGGAACTATAAAAGGACCCAGGCTGGGTGTGGTAGCTCATGCCTGTAATCCCAGCACTTTGGGAGGCCGAGGTGGGTGGATCGCTTGAGGTCAGGAGTTCAAGACCAGCCTGGCCAACATGGCAAAACTCTGTCTCTACTAAAAATACAAAATTAGCCGGATGTGGTGGTGCATGCTTGTAATCCCAGCTACTTGGGAGGCTGAGGCAGGAGAATCACTTGGACCCAGGAGGTGGAGGTTGCAGTGAGCTGAGATCATACCATTGAACTCCAGCCTAGGCAACAAAAGCGATGCTCCATCTGAAAAAAAAAAAAAAAAAAAAAAAGGATCCAATTAGAATGTGGCTAGGTGAGGTTTTAAAGATGGTTTAAAATTTAACCAAGGAAACCCCACCACTTACCTAAAACCAGAGCTCTTGCCTACAAAAGCAATACCATGTTAGGAGAAAGCTGTGGTGGTAGGCACTGTTGTGTTGTCTCACTTAATCCATACAGCTTCCCTGTGAGTATGTGTGACTGTGAGTTCCATTTCAACCAGCCGAAGCTCAGAGAGGTCTCCTGATTGTCACACACTTGTCAGAGGTGAAATAGGGACCTAAATCTAACTCTCATGTCCTCCAGCACCTGTGCTTCAGCTCAACAGAGTGACTTCTAGACTAGGCACAGCAGCTCACACCTGTAATCCCAGCACTTTGGGAGGCTGAGGCCAAAGGATTACTTAAGCCCAGGAATTTGAGACCAGCCTGAGCAGTATAGGGAAGCTCTGTCTCTACAAAAATAATAAAAAAAAATTAATTAGCTAGATGTGGTGGCAGTCCACTGAGTAGCCTGCAGTCCCAGCTACTCAGGAGGTTTAGGTGGGAGGATCGCTTGAGCCCGGGAGTTCAAAGCTTCAGTGAGCCATGCTCATTCCACTGCATTCAAGCCCAGGCAACAAAGTTGAGATCCTGTCTCAAAAAACAAAAAAGAATGTCCATCTACAAACAGGCCCTGAAAAAGATGCCTGCAAAATCCTCAGCAATACAACTGCCAAGGGAATGCTATGAAACTCAGTTTTAATGGAGTATCCAATTTTTATTTTTGCATTAAAGTGAGATGTATGAATATTTTAAGTATCACTGACTTTATAAATGCTTATAATAAGTAGATTAATACAATTGCAACACACACATCAGAAAGATGAGGAATGTCATAAGAACTATTCATGTCGCAAGGCATAGTCTCTCCTTGAGGTGTGCCAGTTACTGACTTCCAACCGGATCCTTCGCTACATACAAGGCTCTGCCATGCAGGAGCCTAGACTCCGCAAAGCTGGTGTGCTGGGCTCTGTCAATAGGGGGCAGTAGAGGTAGACTGCAAGCCTGAAGGAGAGAGAGGGGCTGGCTTTCCCTCTGTCCTGCTAGTGTCTTCTGTAGTCTCGGCCTTCACCCTGGCAGCAGCTGGTACCTGTCTCCAGGGTTTTCTCTGCAGTGTCAGAACCAGCCTCACTCTGTCCCCGTGGGGCACCAGGACCAGCTGCCAGAGGCCCCTCCCTAAGCATGGCAGGGCCTCTCCTTCAAGCTTTTAGATTCCAATACCCTCAACCTCTTCCTTTGTGCCCTCAGCCCTAGGAGTGGTAACAGCGTCTGCCATTCACTATTTCTGTTCATCTCAGCATTGCCTCTTTCTATTTCAGTTCTCCAACATCTGTTTAACCAATTCCTCATACAAATTTTCTCTGTTAAAATAATTGGTATGACTGTGGCCATATCTACACAAGCAAATACACATATATCCTGTGACACAGCCAACTCCACCCCTGGGAGTCCACGGAGAGAACTGAGTGCTGATGTTATGATTTTATTTTATTTTATTATTAATATTATTATTATTTGAGATGGAATTTCACTCTTTTTGCCCAGGCTGGAGTGCAGTGGTGTGATCTTGGCTCACTGCAACCTCTGCCTCCCAGGTTCAAGCAATTCTCCTGTCTCAGCCTCCCAGGTTGCTGGGATTACAGGTGCATGCCACCACGCCCAGCTAATTTTTGTATTTTCAGTAGAGACGGGGTTTCACCATGTTGGCCAGGCTGGTCTTGAACTTCTGACCTCAGGTGATCCATCCACCTTGGTCTCCCAAAGTGCTGGGATTAGAGGTGTGAGCCACTGCGCCCAGGCTGATGTTTAAATGTTTTTAACTGTTCCTGCCAGCATTCTTCCTAACAGCACAAAACTGAAAAGAACCTAAATGTTAATCAATAGTAGAGTGGATGTAAAAATTATGGTCCAGTCACAGAATGGAATACTAGACAGCAATGGAAAGGAACAACAACAAGCCAGACACCAAAGAGTACTTACGGTGTGATTCCATTTATATGATGTTCAAAGCCAGGCGGAGCTCATCCGTGGAGACGGAGATCAGAGGAGCATTTGTCTTTGAAGGGGGCTATTAACCGGATTTTTTCTGTCTCCTGATCTGGGTGATGGCTTACTGATCTATACATTTAAGATTTGTGTACTTTACCGTGTGTAGGTTATAAAGAATTCAGTAGAAAATTAAAATAGGTCAATGTGGGCAGATCACCTCAGGTCAGGAGTTCAAGACCAGCCTGGCCAACATGGCAAAACCCCGTCTCTACTAAAAATAGAAAAATTAGTCAGGTGTGGAGGTGGGCGCCTGTAATCCCAGCTACTCCAGAGGCCGAGGTTGCAGTGAACCGAGATTGTGCCATTGCACTCTAGCCAGAGTGCAGAGCGAGACTCAGTCTCAAAAAAAATAAGAAGAAGAAAAAATAAAATAAAATAGGCCCGGCTCAGTGGTTCATGCCTCTAATCCCAGCACTCTGAGAGGCCAAGGCCAGCTGATCGCTTGAGCCCAGGAGTTCAAGAGCAGCCTGGGCAACATAGAAAGACTCTGTCTCTACAAAAAATAAAAAAATTAGCCTGGTGTGGTGGTGACCCTGTAGCTACTTGGGAGACTGAGGCAGGAGGATTGCTTGAGCCTAGGAGGTCGAGGCTGCAGTGAGCCATGATCGCGCCACTACACTCCAGCCTGGGGGACAGTGAGACCCTATCTCAAAATAAATAAATAAGTAATAAATAATTGTAAAATAAAATGATTTGGTCTGTATTCCTGACTGAACCTTGATCAGTTCAGAGAGATGCCAAGAGACAGGCTAGAAAGGCTCACGGGGAGGAGCCAAGCCCAGCAGAGATAGAAGAATGAGATGTCCTGTGACTATAAAGCAACAGTGCAGAGAAGTAAGGCAAGATCACTTAGGGCATTCCAAAGCACAGTATTGACTCAAGGGACAGAGAAAGTCAACTCTGTACAAGTTGCTTAGTCAATCTAAAAATACAATAAATTTAGGCCTTCCTCGGCAAAACACTATTGATTTGTTACTGGAACCAAAATAAGAAAAATATCTTAAACTGGTTCTAAGGATCTATATCTATTTGACATATTTTGTCAATATAAATGTATATATTTTTCTATATTGGAAAGATTTAAAATGTCTGGAAAGAAGTTAAATTATATGCTTATTACAAAAATCTATTGGATACCACTAGCAAGGCGCAATATTATATGCTTCTGTCCCCACACCAATCCCCTTTTACAGAGAATGCGCCAAGGTTCAGAGACATAAAGTGCACACCAAAGGCCACAGCACAAGTGGTAGAACTAGGTTCTAATTCAGGTCCATCCCATTCCAGAGGAGGTTTGATAGAATCAACTACAGCTGAGACAAGCAGAGCTGAGCACTGTAAACTCCTCTTTTAAAAATCAGCCAAGAATTGAGAACCGAGTCTTGGATAAGATAGCCTCATATAACAAGTTCTTTCTGTTTCAAATTTTCCTATGATCCTTCTGTACACATGTATATACACACGTGGCAATTTTATACACATGTTATGGATGGCAATCAGTCTTCTCCAGCTGTGAAGTTTGCTGAGTAAATAATGTATTGTGTAACCTATGATTTTTCTAAATGGAAAGACCCACATTTCAAGATAGTTAAAATTAAGATGCAAGTTGTCATGCTTAAAATTTGTCTTAAGGCTGCCATTATCAACTTTTTTTTACTCTTTTAATGCTTTTAAAAAGCATTAAACTTCCTGTTCTTGATTTGCATCTAGGTCCTTCAATTCTCAGTATAAATGGTGAAGATATTATGAAGATTTAACTGAGAAAAGCAAAATGACCCTCACAGCCAAATCTCCATTCAAAGCTGTAATTTTATCTCCAAGTTATTCTGTCATGGCGACGCGGGGTTATAGTTGATATCCAAAAATACATAACATCTTTGACAAGAGTAACTGAGTGTTTTCCTAGGGTTTTATTTTTCCATTTTTCACTGATAAATGATTCTATACAGAAAAAAAAAGAGAGAGCAATGGAGAGAAAATGCAAATTAGTGCCCAGTACACTACAGTGATTTTCAAGGAGAAGAGTGAGTAATTTCCTTTTTTTTTTTTTTTTTGAGACGGAGTCTCGTTCTGTTGCCCAGGCTGGAGTGCACTGGCAGAATCTTGGCTCACTGCAACCTCCACTGCCCAGGTCCAAGCGATTCTCTTGCCTCAGCCTTCTGAGTAGCTGGGATTACAGGTACCCACCACCATGCCCAGCTAATTTTTGTATTTTTAGTAGAGTTGGGGTTTCACCATGTTGGCCAGGCTGGTCTTGAACTCCTGACCTCAGGTAATCCACCCACCTCGGTCTCCCAAAGTGCTGGGAGTACAGGCATGAGCCACCACACCCAGCCAGAATTAGTAATTTCTAATTCTTTGTCATCTCTCCCTTAATCTCTGATAGGCACTTGAATCACAATAACATTAGTGTTTTCAATTAAGAAAACATTTCGGAAGGCAAAGAAATATTTGATATAGGTATTTTTGAATGAATGGGCTGAATGAAAATAGCTGATCTCCAGCTCTGAGACAGACAGACAGAGAGAGTGAGAGAGAGAGAGAGAGAGAAACATGTCCTCAAAGCTCTACCATCTAAGCAAGTAGAATAAAAGGAGGATTAAGGTTGAGTGATGAGGAAGCGTGTTCTCTTTTGTATGCATGCTTCATTCCTCACTGCAATATTTCAGCTGCCACCTTTTAAACATAAAAGGTGCACAAAACTTGAGCACAAAAGGTGTGGCTTCCTTAGTGGCCAGGCCCAGACCCAGACCCAGACCCAGGTCTTCCCCGTCCCTTCTCTGGCGGGCCGCAGGGAGTCGACATACTTTCTGGTGAGTTTAAAGCCTTGGTACTCCCCATCCCGTGCCTTGAGATTGCTGTTTGAGAGCAGTGCCACTGTAAGATCATGCAGCTTCCTCAGAGGGTTTGGTTGTTCTCTTAAGAGGCAAGAGAAATAAGCAAAATGGGAAGTAACCACATTTTTTAAAATCCTAGAAATTTCATTGAGCCATTACTGCTGATGCATTATTTACTCAGCAGTACCTCAGTCCAGTAGGGCTGGCAAGTGCCTGGGATGCTTATTTTCTATCCTGACGACTGACAGGGTCAGTCTGGTCTCTCTGTCTGCCCAGCATCACCTCTCTCCCCAGATTCCCACGAGCTCCCCCCAACTTCTATGAGTGGAAGTCAGCCCGAGACATGGGTGAAGTGCACAGTGCGTATTTTCATGAGACCATTCTGGTTGACTGGGGGAAGGCCAGGCTAAGTGAATGAGAAGTCTCCATTCTGAAATCCACTAAAAAGAAACAAACTTACTCCCTTTAAGCATTTAGGAAGCTCAAGCAACCAAAAGCAAGCTTGCCGTTTATTAATTTCAACTGCTGACCCACTTGAAAAAATCATTCAGAATATGTATGGTAGGGAACTTGCACTTTTAGCAAAAGACCACTGTGAGTTTGCAGGAAACAGAGACAAAGCCCCTGAGAGAAAAAAGGACTAGTCTTGACTGCTACTACAAGGTAAGGGCCAAACAGAAGAGAATGTGTTATTCTAAACTCTTTACGATCTCAACTTTTAGCACCATTCAAACTTTCTCTCTGGGATTCAGTCCATTTCTAAACATTTGCCCTGACTTTCATCACCAACTTTGTTCTAACCTTCATGGTTTCTTCAGGCAAGGCTTCTGAAAGGAACTTAAATCCTCATTTGTCATTTTGGGAGGCCAAGGCAGGAGGATCCCTAGAGCCCAGGAGTTCAAGACTGTGGTGAGCCGTAGTGGTACCACTGCACTCCAGCCTGGGTGAACAGTGAGCCATAAAAAAGGATGAGTTCATGTCCTTCGTAGGGACATGGATGAAGCTGGAAACCATCATTCTCAGCAAACTGTCGCAAGGACAAAAAACCAAACACCGCATGTTCTTACTCATAGGTGGGAATTGAACAATGAGAACACATGGACACAGGAAGAGGAACATCACACACCGGGGCCTGTTGTGGGGTGGAGGGAGGAGGGACGGATAGCATTAGGAGATATACCCAATGTTAAATGACGAGTTAATGGGTGCAGCACACCAACATGTCACATGTATACATGTGTAACTAACCTGCACGTTGTGCACATGTATCCTAAAACTTAAAGTATAATAAAAAAAAATCAGCATTTATAACAAAACAAAGAGAAAATATGGGTTACAGAGCTCGGGAAATAAAACTGCGCAATCTTAAAAGAATGAGCTCAGGGTAAATTTAATAGATGAAATATTTCATTAGTCAAGGTTATGAGAACGTAATCAAAAATGGAAGGCTACATAAAAGCGCGTGTTGCAAAGGAAATACAAGAAACCAAAACACACTTGTCTTAATGGTATTTTTGCCACTTTGGATGTTGATCTTATTGCTAAATCTTAACTTCTCCAGTGGGAGCAGAAATGACAGACGCATAGTTTTCACGCTCTTCATAGACACAACGAGCTAATTTCTTCTTCCTTCCAGTCAGAGTCTGATTCTCTGTCCTATAAGCAGGGATATAGAATCCCCTAGAACTATCATAAACCAACACTAGAGGTTTAGATACAGCAGAAAATGTATAGCAGCAAACTATTTTTCTAACTGTAAAAGACAGAATTTAGAATATTTCTACAGGGTGCAAATTACCCTTTATAGGTTCTGATTT
The DNA here is from genome assembly GCF_028885625.2 of Pongo pygmaeus. Classification (NCBI taxonomy): domain Eukaryota; kingdom Metazoa; phylum Chordata; class Mammalia; order Primates; family Hominidae; genus Pongo; species Pongo pygmaeus. The sequence continues at coordinate 34,524,415 of NC_072387.2, forward strand.
GTATTTCATGACAAGGAAGGTATCCTTAAACCAGGTAGTGGAACATTTTTGCTTTGTCAGCTAAATTCTTCCAGCTCTTACCAAAACTGAAAAGATCTGAGGTTGCTTCTAATAATGTTATACTTTTGGAAAACCAAGTAGCATTCACTAAATGAAAAATTCATTCATTAAGGTGTATTTTTTTTTGCTTCAATCATGGTATTTAATTACCACATAGAAAAAGAAGGACTATACAATCTGATGCTAAGAAGAGCAAGCATTTTCCATCCCTCTGTTTAAAAAAGAGTGCCAAAAATGTCACAGAGGTGACTCTTGCATAGGGGAAGGGAGGATTAGATGAGGGACTGACAAACTACAGCCTGCCGGGGAAATCCTGCTCACTGCCTGCTTTTGTACAGCACTACAGCTTACAATGGCTTTTACATTTTGAAATGTTTTGGGGAAAAAATTGAAGATTATTTAATGACATGTCAAAATCGTGTGAAATTTGAATTTCAGTGCATGTAAAGAAGGTTTTGGCCGGGCGCGGTGGCTCATGCCTCTAATCCCAGCACTTTGGGAGGCCGGGCGGGCAGATCACGAGGTCAGGAGATCGAGACCATCCTGGCTAACATGGTGAAACCCCGTCTCTACTAAAAATACAGAAAATTAGCCGGGTGTGGTGGTGGCGGGCGCCTGTAGTCCCAGCTACTCGGGAGGCTGAGGCAGGAGAACGGCGTGAACCCAGGAGGTGGAGCTTGCAGTGAGCCGAGATCGCACCACTGCACTCCAGCCTGGGTGACACAGCGAGACTCCGTCAAAAAAAAAAAAGGTTTTATGAGCATATAGACTTGCTCATTTGTTTATGTATATCTATGGCTGCTTTTGTGCTGCTACTGCAGAGCTGAATGGCTGCTAGATACCATATGGCTGGCAAAACCTAAAATATTTACTCTTAGGATCTTTTTTTCTTATTTTTTTGAGACAGGTTTTCACTCTGTCACCCAGGCTGGAATGTAGTAGTGAAATCATAGCTCACTGCAGCCTCAAACTCCTGAGCTTGCAAGTGAACCTCCTGCCTCAGCCTCCCAAATCACTGATACTACCAAGTACGCCACCACTCCCAGCCAATTTTTATTTATTTTTTCTTTTTGTGTAGAGATGGGGTCTCACTATGTTGCCCAGGCTTGTCTGGAACTCCTGGTCTCCAGCGATCCTCCCGCCTTGCCCTCCCTAGTGCTGGCATTACAGGGGTGAGCCACTGAGCCCAGCCAGTCTCTGGATTTTTACTGAAAAAAAAGCTTGCCAATCTTTAGGCTGGGTGACATCTGAGATCCCTTTCAATTCCAAAGTTCTAGGAATTTCACTTCCAGAGGTAAGCAGGAATCCGCCATCAAACACAATACAGGGAACACCCATTAGCCTCATAATATAATGATTCCAAACGAACTGTTTCTTTTGTGTGGTCAACATTTCCCATGAAACCTGTAAAATAATACTCACTGACTCACAGAACATTCACGTAAGTTTCCCAGATATTGATTACTTTGAAAAGTAGGCGCTTGGTTCTAGAAAGCAATATTCATAATTTTTAGAAATTTTATTTTATTAACAGGTTGACTAGACCATCTGAAAAATTACCAAGTACGATGAAAATGAAAAAAGAAACCCAACTCCCCCAGGAATTCACATCATAAAATATTTCTTAATAAGTAAAATGATTTTCCCCTGCCTTTGGTTATTAAAAAATGAGTATCTTTGATGATACCAGTTGCCAACAATGGTTTTACATTATTCAGTCATGAAACAGAGTAGAAAGATGATCGACAGGTATCTATAGATATAAATGTGTAGAAGACCATACCATACAATGATTTGTTTAATTACAAAATCTTGCACATCCTTAAAGTTATCTTTTTTTTTAATAAGTAAACAACACACAAATAAATTCACTTGAATTTGATAATCTGGAACATTGGCAACGAATACAGTGCCTGTTGAGGCCTGGAAGAGAGAGGAAATCAAGAACAGTGTGGGAGAAGAAAGGCAATACTTCGTTGAAAAGCTTTTCTCTTAACAGTCCCTAGTGCCTGAAAAATAAACCATTTTGATAACAAGAGTATAAAAAGCCTTATGATCTGCAAAGTAAATCATATCTGGTTTAAATTTCATCCCAAGTCTCAGGTTATGGCTGAGGAGCTATACTAAGTATCTTTGTAACACATTTCTTTTTATAACTAAAACAAGAAAATGTTTTATCAGATCTAGGCAGAAATATTAATTACTTGCACTCAGGACTATATAGACATGGGGATCTGAAAACCAAACAGAAGGAAATGCCAAACCATAACCACAAGGCAAAATTAAAAGTAACTCAGAGAAGCAGTGGGTGATAGTTTATGATTTCAATATAAAAAAGAATGCATTACCTCTCAGATGTCACCTTAAAGCCAGAAAATTAAGATATAATCAAGAAGGGGATGAATGGTTTTATGACTACACCACCTACTACTTCAAGATTAAAATCATCTGAGAGTTCTGAAATGTCTTCATTAGTTAAGTAACTATACAATTTATTTCAGTCTCTTTTTAATGTAGAAAATCACTTTGTAATAAGATCTCTACATAAGGTAAAAAAGCACAAAATAGGCCCCCAAAAGCACAAAAATAGACAAAATATATATATCTTTTTACAATGAAATTAAGGTGTGCCTGTGGAATACTGAGACTGATGACTGATCTCACAGAGTTCAAACGGGTTTCCTTTTAGAGTAGTCCTGTTATTTGTGTCTTCCCCTTAACCTTGGATACATTAAAAAAAAAAAAAAAAAAAAAAAGGCTCAGGCTGGGCGCGGTGGCTTACACCTGTAATCCCAGCACTTTGGGAGGCTGAGGCAGGCAGATTGCTTGAGGTCAGGAGTGTGAGACCAGCCTAGCCAACATGGTGAAACCCCATCTCTACAAAAACTACAAAAAATTAGCCGTGGGGGCAGGCACCTGTAATCCCAGCCACTTGGGAAGCTGAGGCAAGAGTGTTGCTTGAATCCAGGAGGCTGAAGTTGCAGTGAGCCGAGATCGCACCACTGCACTCCAGCCTGGGCAAGAGAGCAAGACTCCGTCTGATTAAAAAAAAAAAAAAGGCCCAGGTAAAAGGGAGATAACAGGCATTTTGATCTTGTGCAGTCAACAACAAAAAAGAAATAATAATAACAACATAATAAAAACCCTTAATTTATCAGTTTATAAAATTCTTTCGCCAACCATATCTCAAGGGCACTTGGGACTCAAGCATTTTGTTACACACCCATCAGCAACATCACAGTCATCTCCAGCTGAGGCTGGTTTTCCATCATAAATCAATGATACCCTGGATGAAACATATCCAGAAACACTAATTCGGAGATGTTTTCATACAGTCTGGGGGCAAATGAAGCCATCCAAAGGAATCGTGCCACAAATACCACCGACATGTGTGGACTTCCACCTCGAGAATCCACCCCTGCCTTCGTCTCCCTTCAGTAAAGGAGCCCACCAGTGACTCTCGGTTATACAGTCACCGCTGGGTACATCTTCTGTTCACTGTTGGTGTGAGGGAAGGGGGACTGAATCTGCCTGTAGCCAGGCTGCAGGCCGTCCATGAAAGGTGGCACAGCTGTCATGGGCACAGAGTCATGCTGCACCGTGTACCCCACGTATGGGGGATGCAGATACTGCCCTTGATGTGGCACAATCTGGGTGGCCTGCTGACAGTTCAGCACAGAGAAATTCGTGGGCATGTTGACATACACGTTGTTCATGGTCCCTTCCGGCAAGCAACAGTTGGTCTGTGACCTTGTTGGGGGCGCCCGGGCTCCTGAGTTGGCGCTGGAGCTGGAACTGGCAGCTGTGCTGGACTGGCGTGAGGACGACCCCCGGGAGGTGCTGGCACTGGGGATCATCGGGATGGTCTCCATCAAGCGGTTACCCCCTGGGGCTCGGCTCTGCTGGGGATCCTGCTTAGGCCGGAGACATCTGCAGCAACAGGCTGCCACCAGGGACCCCAAGATGATAAAGGCGACAAACACTGAGCCAACAATGAGGAACGGCACGTAGATGGGCACTGAAGCAAAGGACAGAAACACAATGTTATGATTTACTCTACGAACACAGTACCAATCGCCGACTGGCAATGGTAATGAATGAATGAGCAACATTGATACCCACAGGTGAAGGACCTACACTGGGCTAATTTGTTCACATATTAGAAGTCCATAAGATGCACCATTCTGTATCACATGCTTAGAAAGGTCCTAAGACCCTACAGGCATGGCAGGTCAGCCCCTAGAAGCAAACTGTTAATATTTAGTTCAACTAATCAACTGCAAGACTGATTGAGCCAGATATCCGATTTAGCAGAAGTATGGGTTTAATAGGTTAAGACGGTTATGGTTCTAAACTTCCTACCATAATCAAACGGTCCAAACTTAAGTCTGCCCTATCATATTGTTGTAGGATCTTCATAGTAATAATGACTTTAACTTATTTAAAAGTCTTTTTTCCCCCAGAAAGTGATTTAAGTTCCTTGCAAATTTCTTTTTACCATTCTTTAGCAAGTTCTTTTTTCATAAGCAGTTAAGTCAAAAATTTAGGCCAGACTCTAAGTCACTACCATTTCCAAAAGGCATCTGTAAGGCACAAGAGGGTTAAGGAGAGGTTTAAAAAAGACCTTCTTCACTCTTCCCTAGCAAAAGCCACGGTCCTTCGGTGGCATTGGGTCCAGGTGACGGGGTCTGTGTGGAGGTGGAGGGAAGTTATTCCAGGCATTGGGCCATCCTGAAACAATGTCCAAGAGCAAACATCAGGAGCAACAAGACATGTGTTCCAGGAAGACGAGTCACCCACAGCAAGCCAAGAAGGCAAGAATGCACAGGGAAAGCCCTCAGAGCATAAAGCAACGGCCATCACACTTCACCCGGGAAGCTGATTTTAAAATAGAAAACCATAAAAAGTAAAAATAAAAACCTTTTGATAAAACCACTAGCAAACTCCATTTTAAAATCAGTTTCTGGCGGGGCACGGTGGCTCACGCCTGTAATCCCAGCACTTTGGGAGGCCGAGGTGGGTGGATCACCTGAGGTCAGGAGTTCAAGACCAGCCTGGCCAACATGGTGAAACGCCCTCTCTACTAAAACCACAAAATTTAGCTGGGTGTGGTGACGCGCACCTGTAATCCCAGCTACTCTGGAGGCTGAGGCAGGAGAATCGCTTGAACCCAGGAGGCAGAAGTTGCAGTAAGCCGAGATTGTGCCACTGAACTCCAGCCTGGGCAACAGACTGAGATTCCATCTCAAATAAATAAATAAATAAATAAATTAGTTTCTTAAAAAAACTTTTAGGACCCATAGAGATGGCACTACAAGGCTTTAGAAACTAGACGCAGGTTGACAGGGACAGAATCAGATGGGAGGTGCCTGCAGAATGCCTCTGAGCCACTTTTGTGGAATTCTATCCTATGTTACCAAGAGCCTGCATTTTCTGATGTGTTCTTGCCCCATCCCCCTGACTATATTTTTGGGAAATACACGAGCACAGGGGCGGATTGGGTCTTACTGGTCTTGGCAAAGCATAATGCCAGCCCAGAGTCGGATGGGGCAGCATTTTAGGAAGGAGCCCAGGCCTTTGAGGTCAGCTCTATGAATACCCTTTCATCATCCATTAGAGCAGCCGGGCTTTCTAATTATGCTCCTTTTCACTGTTCTGGTATTGCTGGAGTCAGTGTTTTTAAAGTATAATACCAGGTGGATTTACGGAGAAATAATGCCGTGTAAGTAAAACAATACTTTGTAGGTATTTAACCAAAGGCTGACTGTGGAAGATTTCCTGGAGTTTCAATGCTGAACAGAGCAAGTTCTATATATAGCGCCCCTTTAGCAGGTAGAAACACTTGCTACAGTGTCTGCAGCACAGCTGGTGCCCTGCAGTAGAACTGTTCTAATTACACTATCACTTCAGGCTAACTATGGATCACTGGAGAAGTGGATGCAGGGCTTTTTCCTTGGCGTGTTATAAATATTTCATTCTCTAAATTAAGACACCAGCCCTAAATATGTTATCAAAAAATACATTAATAGTAGTAAAACAGGAAAAAAATGTACCCCAATCATAGCAGAAACTAGCTGAAACCAGCCTCAGTCCACATAATGAGTTTTGGGGAGAAATAACTGTTCTCTTTCCAGGATTTTTAATTGGAAATGTAAATAACTACACAGGGGTAAGGAATGTAACGTTACTATAAGCCCGCCGGCAGGCTTAATTAGGCATGTTGCCCTTCACTGCAGAAGAGAAGTGAAAGAAATACAATTTTTAGGAAAAAAACGTTTAAAAGTAGCATGAAGAAGACATCCACGCACAACACAGGGCGTCATGAGAAGTCTCGTCCTGAGAAGTCCCGACTAATCCAAAGCCATCCCAACTTTTTGGAGACCATTAATGAGCCCAATTTAGCAGACATCTCACTGTAGCAGTTCGGGGTCTGGCTCGCTTCTCTGGGCTTTCTTCCATGGCCACACAGTCTGCGAGACTGAGCTTGCGTTTTAAGACTGCGCTGGTTCTGGAATTACGCTCTCTTCAAATTCAAGACAGCAGAACAATAGGAGTAGCATGCTAATAAAATGCTTGACTGCGAAAGGGAACGGCACTGAAAAGAGCTGTCTCTCACGAGGTCCTGGGAGGCAGCTCTATAAACACAAACCACGCTGTGCCAAAGCTCAGGCAGCCCGAACCCAGGCTCAGGGTGCTAGCGAAAAGTCTCCCAGGTAAACACAACGGGCCCACAAAAAGGAGGAGCCGCCCCTTCGGGGACACGTTTGCCATTTTACCTCTACACCTCCCCTCCCCCGAACTAAATAACACACACACACACACACACACACACACACACACACACACACACACACGCAGTGACTGGTGTAGACACCCCAGGGAGGCATTCCGGAAGGTTTCTGAAGAGTGAAATGCAACCTACCAAATTCTTTCACGGGTTTACTTTCCAACTCTGGCTTTGGCAATTTGAAAGAAAAAAAAAAATCAAAGCCACAAAGAGCAAGGCTGGGCACTGCTCCGATGTTACACCTACTAAGTCTGACGTGGTAAGGAAAACAGTCCAGAAGCCCCACAGGCGGGCCGCTGCAGGGGAGAGGGGCCGCCGCGTGGAGAAGATGGGAATCCGCGTCTGGCACAGGGCAGCAGCCCCGGGAAAGCCCTGAGGAGCTGCCTTCCTTTCGGGGAGTCTTCAGGGAAGCACCCCTGCCAGGCCCTCACGGGCGGGGGCGCACCCTCGCCGTCTCCTCGGGTACCCCTAAGACATGAAGCCCTATGGAGACAGGAGACGCCAGAGGGGCCCGGAGGACCCTGGTCAGAAGAAATATGGGGGCTGCCTGTGGCCCACACTGCCTTAGGAGTGTGATTTTGTTCGGAAAATTAACTCTAAGCCACCCTTTGGCTGACAGATGGAGAAACTGAGGCCCGTGGGGGTGAATTAGGGACCCACATCGACCAAATAATAAGCCAGAAGGCAGACTCCGCCTCCTAGTCCTAGGCCCTTTCCTGAATCTCCCCGGTCCAAGCTCCCAGGTCCCTGAAGTCCAGGCAACGCCAACCGTCCTCCCTTTCGCGCTGGGCACAGGCCGCCCTACCTGCCGAGCCGTCGGGACCGTCTTTGTCCGCCCGGCCAGGCTCGCCGGCGCCCTGCTGGCGGTCGTTATCGCAGCCACCCTGGTCCAGGCGCGCCTCGGCGCTGGAGCAGCAGTAGCGCAACGCGCAGCTGCCGCAGCAGATGGTGGCGTCGCCGCCGTCGAAGCGCTCGGGACACTGGAAGCCGATGCGCCAGACGCCCTGCGCGTCCAGCCAGCCGTGGCAGTACTCGCCGCTGGCCCTCGCCCCCGCCGCCAGCAGCGCGGCCAGCAGCAGCTGCAGGAAAGAAGCGGCGTTCCGGGAGGAGGAGACGGACGAGCGGCGACCGCCCCACATGGCACCACCCTGGGCGCGGGCGGCGCGTCTCCAGAGAGCGCAGGGCGGTCTCCGAGAAGTCGTGGCCCCGGCGACCCCCGGGCCTCGTCACTGACTGTCCCGCGGCGCTTTCCGCGCGGGCCACTCCCCTGTACCGCGACGCCCAGGAGGCGACGACGCCGGGCCCTAGGTCCAGGAGCTCCTAAGCCATCCCCGTCCTCAGCCGGTGGCCCAGTCCCCTTAGGGACCGCCTTACGAGTTGCACTCGCTGATGGAAATCTCGGGATACAGTCAGAAGGCCCCCGGGGCTGTCGTCCGGAAGCCCCTGGAGGCTTCACCGGCAACCGGACCCTCCCTGAGCATCCCCGAAGGGACGCTCACTCGAGCCGGATGACCGCTGGGCGCGCCGCCGCGGACCTGGAGCCAGGGCTCTGCCGCAGGGTTTAAGCCTCAGGGTCCCGCGCGCGAATCGGGGCCCGTCTCCCCTCCTTTATTCCCTTCTCGGGCGGGTAGAAGGGGCGAAGGCGGGCAGTGCACTCAAGGCTCTGGGCAGCAAGTGACGCAGCCGGCCGCGCTCAGCCTCCTCTGCCCCGAACTTGGTCCGCATGGCTCCGGCCGGGCTGCCTGGACAGCCCACGGGGGTGCAGCCCCGACGCTCAATCCTCCCAGCACGTCGCGGAGGGAGCGCTCCTGACCCCGGGAACGCCCAGGACGCAGGCGAGGGTCCTGCGCGCCCCCAGCCGCTGTCCCGGGAGCCTGCCCGGCGGGCGGCGGCCGCGGCTGCTGCTGGGCGCGGATCCAGGCGGGCGGCTCGCCCCGGTTCCCCTTCTCCGCCTCCCCGGCTGCAGCGCAGTCCTACAGGAGCCCGGCAGCCTCCGGCCGGCTCTCCCTCTCCCGGTCGCTGCTTCGCCCTCGGGAGGTGCGCACCGATGGAAGCCTCCCACGGAAGCTTCGTTCCTCCGGGTTACGGGAGAAGCCAAGCGCTGCAGCCGCCCGCAAACTCGCTTCGCCCGGCGCCAGGCCAGCTCCGACTCCACTCGCTGCCGCGCTGAGCCGCGGTCTTATAGAGGCCGGCGGCTCCCCGGCGCGCATGCGCGCTGCGCGACTTTCCCTCCCCCCTCCCCCCCACCCCAGGGACGCCCGCGGGCCCCGGGCAGCCCCTCACTTTCCTACCCCGGGCAAGGAGAAAGGTGTGGCCAAGGGCGGGATCTGCCTGCTGGAATAGGCGCGGGAGGAAACCCAACCTAAGCAATCCAGGCCTCGCTAACACAAATAACAATAATAATGGAAGAAACTCAACTTGCTTTGTGAAGATCTTTGGCATTCAACATTCGGTTCGATTCTGCAAACTTCTCAAGGAATTATGATTACTTTCCACTCTGCAGATCATAAAATCGCCACTCAGATGAACTCTCTCGGCTTCCAGCAGCTGATGTCCTGGCCACGGTTGGTCCCAGGCCCTGTGCAGGAAGAGCACCGATGTTTGTAGCAGGGTTCACACGCCTAGGGCTGTGTCTGGTGGACTGGAGGCCTCCACCACAAGGTGGAACGGAGAGAGTTCAGCAAAGATGTCACACATTCGGCCACGGTCTGGATGATCTGTGTCCCTTTTTCTTTCTATGTTTGGGTGTGGTGATTTATCGGATTCCAGTAGGAAAGTGCCTCCGTCCAACATGTGGCCTTAGTGGTTTAGACAGCTGCAGTCAGGAAGAAAACAAGGTTCAGACAGACCAGAAATTCAGCTTTGATGAAGGAGAAATTAATAGCTTCTCTCTTGCGGAAGCTGGAACAACAGGTGCTGATGTTATTAAAGCAGCAGTGCTTATTTTTAAAGGAACGAATGCCGCTTCCCACACCGTCTGGGAGTTAGCAGACCTGAATTCTAGACCCAGCCCTACTAGTAGAGAATCACTGCGTTTTTCTGGTCTCAGTTTCTTCATCTATAAAGTGGAGCATAGGATGTGACGATCACTAAGGTCCCTTCCAAGTTCATGACTTCAGAACACAGGCAGTATTTACAGCAAAGACACTCAGGTTCAAGCAGCCATTGGATGCTTGTGTATGCCTGGTTAATGTGAAGATTCAGACATTGTTGATTATTCTTCCACTTGCCCCAACAATGTCAAATCCAAGAAAAAAAACCTACCCTATGTCCCCGCTCCCCAACACACACCTTATTCTTTTCACTAAACCTCTCTCCAAGCATTGCACTTTGTTTTCTTGCAGGTTTTTGGTTGTGTATCGTTTTTAGCTACACAAAATTATATATTTTAAATGCACTATTCACCAAATTTCTTAAGCTAGTAAGCTAAAAAAAATTTCAATGCCAAGAAATCATTCATTCAAGAAATACACGCCATGCACTTACAGTGTACTGTGTTCTGTGCTGGGTACTGGGACTCATCAAGAAGCCAGACAGCATGGCCATTTCCTTCAAATAGGGCCTAAAGTCTCCAGGGTAAAACAAAGAAATCAGACAAAAAGACAAAGAACTGAATAAGCAAAGGGAATGCAAGTATGAGCAAAGCTCTAACCCACAATGAGCAGCATCAATTTAAGCACATAATCTAGGTTAGGGTGGGGAAGGAGGTCAGAAAAATCATCAAAGGAATAACACTTAAAAAGAGACCAGAAGAAGCCAAGGGAAGACTGAGTTTTTCAGAATGAGTCATTTTCTTAGAAGATACCATTAGCCAACATTTATTGAGAGCTTACTATGTGTCAAGCACCATGCTAAGAATTTCATGTGCAAGGTTTCATTTAATCCTTACATCAGCCCTATAAATAAGACAGTATTACTATCCTCATTTTACTGGTGAGGATACTTGCTCAATCCCTAAAGATAGAGAATGTCGGTTTGCCTGGACTGTACCCAATTCTTCCTGACTCCAAAGCCCACCCACCATACTGCTGGTCACTACAGCCTCCACCACACTGCTGGTCACTACAGCCTCCACTACAGAAAGCCCAGGATTAATTAACCGGGAGTCCTGTACAGATCATGAGATGCTCCTATGGCAGCACAAGTTGATTTGGGTGGTGTTCAGAGGGTGAATACTTTCAATTTTGCCATTTGGAAAAACAATTAATGCAAGAGAATTGTACTTATTGTACTATTTAGAATTGTATTATTTCAGACAGTACCTATGCCATAACCTCCTTCCAGGATCCACTTATCCTACTCACCAAAACATCCACAATTTGTCAGAGTTTATTTATGAAGAAAAAAAATTGTTTAACATTTCATATTGGAATTGACTTGGTGACTGGATAGTGCCACCTTTAAAACACAATGTTTTTGCCAAATAGTCTACAATTTAATCTATAATTGGTGAACTTAGAAGTGTGGTGCTCTGAGAAAATTCGTCTTCTTTTTTTTAAAAAAAATTACTGTGTTTCTTTTCTTCCTTGAAAGTTAAGGAGAGGCCCTTTCATAGTTACTTTACGTAGTGGTTGATTGTCTTCAATGCTGAAAGATCCTCTATGTCACTTTGTCTCTCTTGTATTATCGTTTCTTTGTGTATCTGGAATGTTGAACTGAAATTTTATAAAATAACTTGCCAAGTATTTAGTGAGGTTCTGCATGGGAGGTGCCACTGGGAGATATTAAAATAGTCTTGTTCCTTCCATAGGAAATAAAAAGAAATTCCCTCATTGGTCTTAACAGACAACCAAAACTATTTCACTCATTTCTTCTGAGAAGCTATAACTAGTAATTACAACACATAAGTAGTAGTAATCATAATTTATGATAATCAAAACGAAATGTTAGGCAGTCTGCCAAAATATATTGAAAAACATATGAAAGAGTGCCGCCCCCTTTTTAAAAAAGTTGAATTCTATAGTCACTAACTGAAAAAGTATATTTTCAAGTTATTTTGCCTTTCAGTATGTGCCTGTGCATATATGTATAAATATATATATGAATAAAATCCAATTGATTTAAAAGCAAACTTCTGACATATCTTCACTAGTACAAATAGCAAGTCATATAACTAAAGAAATGATTACTTACAACTTTACTAACTGGAGTTGATACAAATCAAATGGAGGTAATCATATTTCATTTGGCTGGCAGTTCTAAAAGCTGCAAGATCTACAGTGTTTTTCTGCAAGTTTCAGCAAGAGCAGAAGGTTCTTACCATCCGCACACCCGTCAGCAGTCTGTTTAGGGAGAATGGCTTTCACTGGGTTCATTCATTTTTTTTTCTCCTCTTCTCTCGTAAATAGAAATAGTACTGAAAATTGGCATTTGGTTTACCAAAAGTTCTTTTAAGTTAGAGTGTTTTTGTTAAAACCCAAACAAATATGTTAATTTATATTTATTTTAATTTTGTCATCTGATGACCTAAACTTATGTTCAAAAATGTTCATAAATTTATGAAAAAAATTGTTCTTGCTTTAAAATTTTTAATTTTTCACCCTCCTTATTTTTCTTGTAATTGACATACTGACTTCCAGAAAAGTAATTTCCATATTTTCAATTATATTTCTTCTCGTTTGTCATTATAAGCTCTTGACATAGTTCTCTCTCATCCCCCCTCCTTACTCCATTGTTTTACTGAACCCTCTTTAATTTTGATTTTGATGTTTACTATGGATATATTTTCATTTTGGAGATATGGAGTTTCATGGAGGGCTTATTTCACTAATGCCTTCATATCTAAAAGAATGGCATAAACAAAAGCAAAATGTGCGAAGATTTGCAAATCGTATATATGAAAAGAGTCTAGTATCCAGAATATAAGAGAACTCTTACAACCCAGAACAAAAAGACAACCCAACCAAAAAACTGGCTTGAATAAATATCTCTCCAAATAAGATCTACAAAAGGCCAATAAGCACATGAAAACACCTTCAACATCATTAGACGTTAGAGACATGCAAATCAAAACCACAAAATACCACTTGACTTTCACTAAGATGACAATAATAGTAATGATGATAATGGGAAATAATGTTGGTAAGGTTGTGGGGAAATCAGATCCCTTGAATGCTGTCGTTGATGGGAATGTAGAATGGTTCAGCCACTGTGCAAAACAGCTTGGCAGTTCCTCAAAAAGTCAGACATAGAATAACCATATGATCCTGCAGGTCCACTCCTAGGTAACCCCAAAGAGATGAAAACATATGTAGATACAAAAACTTCCATGTAAATGTTCATAGCGCTGCTTACAACAGCCAAAGAGTGGAAACAACTAAAATATCTGCTAACTAATGAATGGATATACAACATGTGTTATATTCATACAATTGGAATATTATTTGGACATAAAAAGAAATGAAGTATGAATACATGCTACAACACAGATGAACTTTGAAAACACTGGGCAAGTAAAAGAAACCAGACACAGAAGGCACATATTGTATGAGCTCATTTTTATAAAATGTCCAGAATAGGCAAATCCAGAGAGACAGAAAGTAGATCAGAGTTGGGCCTGGTGGCTCACACCTGTCATCCTAACACTTTGTAGGAGTTGAGGCAGGTGGATGGCTTCAGCCCAGGAATTTAAGACTAGCCTGGGTAACATAGTGAGACCCTGTCTCTACAAATTTTTTCTTTCAAAGTAGATCAGAGCCTGTCGGGGGCTGGGAGGAAGGAAGAAGGGGAAGTGACTACTTAATGGGTACAGGGTTTCCTTTTGGGGTGAAAATGTTCTGGAACCAGACAGTGGTGATGGTTGCACACATTACAAGTATAATAAATGTCACTAATGGTATTTTCATGTTGTGTGTATTTTACCATAATAAAAAAGAATCTAGAACAAATAAATAAATAAAAGTCTGCAGCTGTGAAAGTAGTTATCTGCCCATGATGTCACTTGGAGGTTCTGAAGCAGGTGCACCAATTTTGAGAGGATCTATTCTTTTAATAGTGAATGGCCCAGAAAGAGAATCATTTAGGAAGTCTGAAACACAGCCAGATACTTCTGAGCATAATTCCAATTCCCTAAGCTAAATGTTGCAAACCTTGTTACGGACTGAATTGTATCTCCCCAAAATTCACATGTTAAAGCCCCTAATCCCCAACGTGACTTTACTAGGAAATAGTGCCTCTAAAGAGGTAATTAACGTTAAATCAGTGGGGTCCTAATCCAAAAGGACTGGTGTCCTTATGAGAAGAAGAGACACCAGCCATGTGCTGGCACAGAGCAAAGGTGGTGGCCTCACACAGTGAGAAGGCAGCTGTCTGAAAGCCGATGAGAGAGGTCTCAGGAGAAACCTAAACTTGCAGGCAACTTGATCTTAAACTTCCAGCCTCCAGAACTGTGAGAAATAAACGTCGGCTGTTTAAGCGCCAGTCTGTGGCATTTATTATGGCAGCCCGAGTTGACCAATAGACCCTCCCTCCCCTTTCTCCTCTCCGCTAACATCAGGAATGCCATGAGATGCAAGCATGAGGTGTTCCTTCACCATGGTCCTCAAATGTAAGGCAGCTTGGGCCTTAGCTCTATCTATGGATCATGCAGGGATGACTTGAAGTGACAGGAGCTACGTATGCCCTAGAAACAGTTTGAGAAAACTAGATCTCAGTCTAGAATAGGAGACAGTAAATTTGCACTGATTTACTGTCAGCGGTTGGAGAATGGAGTGAGGCCAACTGGCTGCTAAGATTTGAATATTGTACATATCCAGGTTCAATTTCCTCCTGAACATTTTATTCTGGTCTCTATGGAATTATGATTTCTTTTATTCCCTTGACTCTTCTTCTAGACGATCAACTCCTTGAAGGCGGAAACTAAACCTTGCTCATTATTTTTTGCTGTTGTTGTTTGTTTGTTTGTTTGTTTTGAGACAAGATCTCACTGTCACACAGGCTGGAGTGCAGTGGTGCAATTACGGTTCACTGCAGTCTCGACCTTCTGGGCTCAAAAGATCCTCCTGCCTCAGCCTCAGCTGGGTCTACAGGTGTGTGCTACCATGCCTGGCTAATTTTTTATTTTTGTGGGGATGGGGTCTTGCTATGTTGCCCAGGCTGCTCTTGAACTCCTAGGCTCAAGCAGTCCTCCCATCTTGACCTCCCAAAGTGCTGGGATCACAGATGTGAGTCACTACACCCAGCCCTTGCTTATCTCTGAGTCCTCTGAGTGCTGGACAGACAGTAGGCTCAGTTTATCCATTCAATAAATATTTATTAAGAATGTACTATATGCCAGGCACAAAAATCCTCAGTATTGACTTATTAGTTTCAAGGAATTTGAAATCAATGAAATTACCTAAATGTGAAAAACATTCCAAGTACTGTACAGCAGCTCGGATATAGGCTATCTGATAAGACTAGGGGAAAAAAAAATAACTGATGCTTGGTCACACCCAGTGGCTCATGCCTGTAATCCCAGCATTTTGGGAGGCCAAGGTGGGGGGATCACTTAAGCTCAGGAACCAGCCTGGCCAATATGGTGAAACCCTGTCTCTACTAAAAATACAAAAACTAGCCAGGTGTGGTGCACACCTGTAATCCCAGCTACTAGAGAGGCTGAGGGATGAGAATCACCTGAACCCAGGAGGTAGATGTTGCAGTGAGCTGAAATTGTGCCACTGCACTCCAGCCTGGGCGACAGAGCTAGATTCCATCTCGAAAATAAATAAATAAAAATAACTGATGCTTGGGAATAAATCCTTGGACAGTGGTTTCAGAGGGGAAGGTGATTACTAGGACATAGCCTCCCATGGTCCTGCCCCCACAGATTTGAGGCTTAAAATAAGAGTTTTGCAATGAAAGAAGATGCAAAAAAGGAACAAGCTGCTTCCTCTCCATTACCATGTGAAAGAAAAATGCAAGCTATCCACAGATGGACGGTAGGACGTGGCAGCTATGTGCTGTCATTAGCGGTCTTCCCTTTGGTTGTAGCTGCCTCATGTTCAGTATTGGTGGACAGTGGCAGTACCAGTGGCTTCAGCAGGCACTAGCTGTATCTCCCGGACTTCTGCTCTCAGAATAGAAGGCATGGCTGAGAGCTAGAGGAGGGACGACGAAACTGTGCCCACTTCCTGCTTACCAGGAATATGAGTTCGAGAAGCACCTGGAGACACTTTTCAGGGATTCCCACAGTGGAGAAACATTTCTGAGTGGGATGGAGCAAAAGGAGGTAGAGAAATGTTTTGTATGAAATTATATTGTTTTACATTCAGGCTGAAAAACTAGATTGCTTGAATATAATTTCACATTTTTAATTAAAATAATTCAGAAGGCATTTTTGGATTATAGTTTCCTTGAGATTTCTCATTATTAAAATCATTGTTTTTGTATGATCAGGTCATAGGGAAAAAAGTCCCATTGATCCTGGGTGTTTAGATTTGGTATAAATAGGAACTCCCTTTATCAAAGCAGCCTTAGCAGCCTTCTGGTAAAAACATAAAAAGATAAAAGAATCATTGTGCTGCTTATTTTAACAGAAGCAGAATTACGGCCTTCACAGCACAGCCTCACAGTGGTCGTAATTATCCCTGTCCAAATACGTTAACTTTTTCAAACCAAGCCGTCTCTCGTTCTATGGCTTCAACCTCATTTTTGTACCTTTTGGATTAGTAAGAGATTTTCTTTGGCTTTTGGAAGAAGTCAACCTCTCAGGAAACAATTGAATTAAACTTCATGTTTGTTTAAAGAGTCCTTGGATAGTACCCCACCTCTGCCTTTCCTCAAAATGTCTCCGATGAAAGAATAAACAGAGAATGTTCTGCATTGTGTAGTATCCAAAAGGGCAGGAAAATGTTTAACAAATTCCATATTCTGAAAATGTTATCGTCCCAATTACACCTTAAGACTTGTTAAGTATTTCAGACCATTTTGCAGCTTTACAGCATTCAGTACACTTCTGGCTTCATATTGTTAATTCTTATATAATATAATAGTTATCTGGAGAGTCTCCAACTAACTAACCTTCATTACTCAATTAGAAGGAAGGGTTTTTTTTTGTTTTTTAATGTTTTTACGTTAGAAAATATACTTGAACAGGTGAAGTTCAATCAGCTAATAGCCACTATTTGTTGAGCATCTGGTATGTGCCAGGCATTGTGCTAAATTTTTTGACATCATTATAGTGTCTTATCTAATAAATACATTATTAAGTAAGGTAAAAAAAAAAAAAAGGTTTCACTTCATCCGCTTTTCTAAAATTTCCTAAAAAGAAATTTCCAGCCTATGCACAGTTATCCAAGTATTTTAACACAAAGCCTTTTCCAGTTTTTGTTTTCAATGAACTGTTTTCTAATGTTACACAAATGAGATACGATGTCTTATCAGAAAAAAATCCACAAAGCACTGGCATTCTTAACTTCTATTACTAATTTCCTTTTTGGTGCACAGCGGTTTGGTTTTATTAGGTGTACATATTTTTAGTTACTTTATTCCTGGAAGTGGAACAATTTATTTTGGAGACATGAGGCCCAGAAGAAAATATCAGAAAAATGCAAAGCAGAAAGTATAAAAAAGTTTAAGATGATTATTATTATGCACAAAGAAAGTAAAGGGGGAAGTTGCTCCAAAACTATCTTCAACAACTTGAAGGAATATTTTAGGAGGGCCCTGGGTACAGAGAAGACAGACCAGAGGAAGTGGAGTTGAATTACAGAAAAGTGATATTTAAAGAACACTCTCCAACCAGCGTAGATGCAGAAGCAGTCATGCAGATGACTCGAGAGGTCAGGAGATTTCCCAACCCCTCTGTTTCTTAAAGACTCGTGAAATCACCTCTAGCTTTAGAAGGAGAGGGGGAGTCCTAGGATATTTCTATGCCAGTGGACAGGGTCAGCACTAGTTAAAATCCTGGAGACTTCTTACTGGGATTTCTTTCTACCTTACTATACAGTGAAACATTTATAGGCTTGTCATAAAGAAAACAGCAAACATGGTTGATATTTGTTCTTTTGACATGGGTCAAGCTTCCTGACTTCCTCAAACAAATAAAAAGATGATGATGATGATGATGATTTGAGACAGAGTCTCACTCTGTCACCCAGGCTGGAGTGCAGTGGTGAGGTCTCGGCTCACTGCAACCTCTGCCTCCCAAATTCAAGCAATTCTGCCTCAGCCTCCTGAGTAGCTGGGATTACAGGCATGTGCCACCACACCTGGCTAATTTTTGTATTTTTAGTAGAGATGGGGTTTCACCGTGTTGGCCAGGCTAGTCTCGAGCTCCTGACCTCAGGTGATCCACTTGCCTCCGCCTCCCAAAGTGCTGAGATTACAGGCGTGAGCCACTGTGCCCGGCCTAAAAATATTTTTAAACAAGACAAAATTGTTATTTCTATTAAATGTATCTGGTAACTGATTCCAATAGTATTTCAATTAGTGCTTTGGAACAATAAGCATTTTTAGTGCTTTTGAGAGTGTGAAGAAAGGAAGAGTGGAGAGTGACTTGCCGCAGGGCTGCTGCCTGGAGACCCAGTGATCTGTGGGAGTAACAGTTCTGACTTCTGCACTCTGGAAAGCAGGACTCAGTTTCAGATGTAGGCAATTTACATTTATAGACCAGGTCAAGCAAATTGGACAGTTTAAGTGAGCACTGAATGAGTGAGAACATAAATATGTTGGGGCCTATAAATGGTCATATTTATGGAGCGCAGTAAAATCCGTATCTCTCCCCACTTGGAGAAATCTTGCCAACTGGATTGAAAGCAGTGGTCATGATACCGAGTGCTGAAACCACAGGAGAGGCAAACTCTGCTCTTGATATTGGACTTCCAACGTCTGTTGTACTATTTCAGATGCACTTGAATATTCACTATCCCATGGTAGAGAATGGATAATAGGTGCTAAGAAACGTCAAAAACAACAAAACACAAACAAAGAAACAAAACACCCCAAACCAAAAAGCAAACCGCTTCCTTTTGAACTCATTCATAAATCTACAAAATCTGTACCTGACTGCCAAACTCAGCCTAATTTTTGAGAAAATATACTCCATATGTCATTTGATAGGAAGAGAAAGATTAAGCCAACTCCAAGTAATAAAAAATGGGTAACCAGTCCCACGGCACAGCACTCACTACTGTTTTATTCATTACGGTGGGTCCTGTTTGGTAGTCTTAGAAGCGAAGCTGAAGATTGGAGCTTGGTTTACTTTACGTTCTGGGTGTTGGAATAGATTTAGCCTTCCAAATATAGGAAGCACAGTCCTCCAGTTGTTGAACTCCAGTGTGAGCTAGCATTGTGGTGTCTGAGTCATGAGCAGGGAGCAAGCTCACTAAGCTAGAAGTCTTTCTAAAAGATGACTAGAGAAATCCAAGAGCAGATCCTCTCCACCCGTTTGTGTGTCACGGTAAGAAAACACTACCTCCCTATGGAAATATTCTGACATTGTTGCTTTGTCTCCAACTCGCTGGAGATTCCAAGATTCCAAGAATAAAGAAAACTTGGGATTCTGATCATTGATGTGTATCAAATTTTCACACTCCCTTAATTAATTTCACCATGAGCTATTGATTTCGGCAAACTTCAACATTGATTGTTTTTTCCCCCCACTAAGAAGTAGGTTAAGGGCAGTTTAAGTGCTCTAGTTTTTACTGATTGATAAAAGCATGCTATGTCTAATTGACTAAAATGAATTAGAAACTCTGTTTTTTGTTTGTTTTTACTTTTTATTTGCAAGTAATTTCAAAACAGAGAAAAAGTTGCAAAAATTAAGAATAGTACGAAAGAACCACTGATTGTTAAGATTCTGGGCGATCCATTTTATGTCCACACGGTGACTCGTAAAATTGAATTAACCCGACTCCTTCTGATTTGGGGCTATCTGTCATATAGACTTGTAGACAAAAGCACCATCATTACTAGTTTTATATTGTTTGGTATGACAGAACCCAAACCATTCTCTGGAATGGGTCATTGATTTTTCCCTGTTTTCAACAAATTATTAAATCTAAATCCTATGCTTAGTGAAATACTATTTGGGTAGCCCACTGCTAGCAGCTTGGCTAACTTCACACATACTGTGAGGCTGAACTTTGGGCCTAAGTGCTAAACTGAATACAATTCTACGTCTTTCCATTCAGAGAAAAATATATGAACACCTTAACGGGCCTAAGATTTCCTGGCTTTGGCTCTTGCACTCCATCTTCTGGCCAAAAGTTGGTCTTGAGATGTTTAAATTGAATACACCAATCATTACAATCAGTTACATAACATAGAACCTTCAGAGCATTAGACAGATTTCAGCAAAAGAAATGCATGAATGTTATACCCACGAAAATGTACTGCCTCCATAGAAAAAAGCAATTTACGGGATCAGAAGGAAGATGACTACAAAGCGAAAATGATGTCCTGTGCTTACCTGGAATGCCAATCTGTGATGCCCACATCAGGAGTATGCAGGCCAGGGTTTTATGGCCAGGTGACACAGGCAGAGGAAAAAGAGGTGGGGGGAACACTGGGGGGCGGGTGGGGGGAACACTGGGGGGCAGGTGGGGGCGGGGTTAGGCACAGGGAGCCGTGGTCTGATTATTGCGATTTTACTTTACATCTTAGGTAACTTTTCTCCAAGACACCAGCTCTGAGATCTACGTTCCTTGAAGGCAAGAACTGAGTTCAGTTCATCTTCATATCATCCACAGACCACACAGTTTCTTGTTGAATGAGTGAATTAAGAACGAGCCACTAATGTATTCACTTTTTAAAAAAAAATGTGCAGCCATGCTATTTAAACTAATCTGACACACAAATATTAAATTTAGAAATGTATCTAGAAATACGTCTATGTAGTCACATTCTTTGATTTGCTCCTGAGATGGAACCTATTTGTGGAAACAAATGATCTATTTAGAGTTCTAATTATTCTAGACCTGGAGTGGGCTAGAATGAGTATATAGTTTACATCCAAAATTAACAGTTATCTTTTTGGTTTTTAAAAATCATCATAAACGATTCTACAGATCCTATCTATAGATTCCATATACTTTGGCCTCTTCTGGGTTTAACAATATTTGCAACATACTCTTAAAAGAGGTGAAATAATTGTCATGATGCCATGGTAGTGACTGTCTCAACAGTGAGAAACATGAAGGTTTTGGATAACTGAAGCAACAAGGCATGGAGACAGGTTTCTACACAACATCAAGTTTAAATCTCCCAGGGACTAGGATCCTTTTTGCATAGATATTTCCTGTCCTTAACTTCATCCATACTTTGACTCAAGAAGCTTTGCTGATAAGTTTCACTGACGGTTAAAATACAATGCAGGGCCAGACATGGGGCTCACACCTGTAATCCCAGCGCTTTGGGAGGCGGGCTCTTGAGCTTAGGAGTTTGAGACCAGCCTGGCCAACATGGTGAAACCCCATCTATACTAAAAATACAAAAATTAGCTGGGTATAGTGGCTTATGCCTGTAATCCTAGCTACTTGGGATGCTGAGGCAGGAGAGTCACTTGAACGTGGGAGGTGGAGATTGCTGTGAGTGGAGATCGCGCCACTGGACTCCAGCCTGGGCAACAGAGCGAGATTCCATCTCAAAAAAAGAAAAAAAAATACAGTGCAGTATTATAACTAATTCTGACCAAAGTGAAAAATAGTGAAAAAGAAGACCTGCCATTTATCAAAGACCTACTGTGTGCCCAATATTCTCTACATACATTGCCTCATTTCATCTTCTAAGTGCCATTTGGGATCACAGAGACGTGCAGAGCTCCGCTTTGGCCTCATGTTCAGCTGAAATCTTGCTGTCTGCCTTTGCTTCCTCTCTGGAAACCTGCTTTATGTCACTCCTGAACTTGCATCAGATAAATGGTCATCTACTTGCATAGGTTACCATTGTATCTAATCATTATAAGAGCATCAGTGATACAAAGGTGGTGTGATATTTTAATTTGTTGTTAATATTATAATAGTTTTCACTTTTAAATATAGATAAATATTCAACATGAAACCTGGAGTGAAAAACCTCCTGTAAGTGTTTAGAGACTAGAATTCTATCAGTCAGTCAAAGTATGAATTCATACTTCTTCTTCTTCTCATTATTATTATTATTTTGATACAGATTTTCACCCTGTCACCCAGGCTGGAGTGCGTTGGCATGATCTCAGCTCACTGCAACCTCCACCTGCTGGGTTCAAGCCATTCTCCTGCCTCAGCCTCCCAAGCAGCTGGAATTACAGGTGCCCACCACCACGCCCGGCTGATTTTTTTGTATTTTTAGCAGAGGTGGGATTTCGCCATGTTGGCCAGGCTGATCTTGAGCTCCCAACCTCAGGTGATCCACCTGCCTCGGCCTCCCAAAGTTCTGTGATTACAGGCTTGAGCCACCGCACCTGGACAATACAGTGTTCACTTTTAACTATAGGTGAACATTCTACATGAAACTTGGAGTGAAAAACCTCCTTTAAGTGTTTAGAGATTGGAATTCTATCAGTCCAAGTATGAATTCATACTTTTTTTTTTTTTTTTGAGATGGAGTCTCACTCTGTTGCCGAGGCTGGAGTACAGTGGCGCGATCTCAGCTCACTGCAAGCTCCACTTCCTGGGTTCATGCCATTCTCCTGCCTCAGCCTTCCGAGTAGCTGGGACCACAGGCACCCACCACCATGCCCAGCTAATTTTTTTGTATTTTTAGTGGAGACGAGGTTTCACCGTGTTAGCCAGGATGGTCTCCATCTCCTGACTTCGTGATCCACCCACCTGAGCTTCCCAAGGTGCTGGGATTACAGGTGTGAGCTACCGTGCCCAGCCGAATTCATACTTCTTATTGCAAGACTGTGGTGAGTGCAAAAGTCATTAATCTTATGTAAAAGAATGCATGTTTTAGGATACATATTCTTTTTTGAGTCCACAAACATACATGGAAATTTAGATGATAATACATGGCAGAATAAAAAAGATTAATAGGCTAGGCATGGTGGCTCACACCTGTAATCCCAGCACTTTGGGAGGCCAAGACAGGAGGATCACTTGAAGCCAGGAGTTCGAGACCAGCCTGGGCAACATAGTAAGTCCACTGTCTCTACAAAAAAAAAAATGTAGCTAGGTGTGGTAGTATGAGCCTGTAGTCGTAGCTACTAGGGGAGCTGAAGAAGGAGGATCACTTGAGTTCAGGAGGTTGAGGCTTCAGTGAGCTGTGATTGCCCCACCACACTCCAGCATCTGTGACAACGTGAGATTCTGTCTCAAAAAAGAAAAAATCACAAGGAGGAAAAACTCCCCAGTCATTCTACAACAAGGTATGATATACATCATCTTTGATTCAAATATAATAAAGACTAAAGGGAGAAACATTGAATATATTAAAATGAGCCACTCAAACATCTTGCTTCTCTAACAATCACAGGTAAAAGTGGGCTTTATTTATATGTTTGGTAGGCAGCTGACAGAGAAGAAATCTTACTGACGGTGGAGAAATTATTGTATCTTCCCCATCATGTCAAACTTATAACATTTAACTGATACAACTTTAATAATAAAAACATGTTAATGTGGCAGGTTGAATGCAAGAATGGCTCGAATTCTCTACCCCTGCACATATTCAGACTCTTGAAATGTGACTTTGGAGCCCCTCCCACCGAGAAGTGGAGTCTATTTCCCCACACTTAGAATCTGGGCAGCTTTGTGATTTACTTTACCTAACAGAATGCAGCAGAAGTGACCATCCTGAACTCAGTTCTCAGGAGGCCTTTCAAGCTTCCATTCCCACCCTTAGAACCCTCTCATGCCATGAGAGCAAGCTCAGTTCTCTACTGGAAGATGAGAGACCGCATGGAGCAGAGACATGTGGTAGGCAGCCCTCCACCCACCTGGCAAGTGGCTGCAGCCACAGGAGCTGAGTCAGCCCAGCTGAGACCCTACAGGTCTGGCCCAGGTCAGTAGAACCACCTAACTAACCAACAGAATGGTGAAGAATAGATGTTTATTGTTAAATACAACTGAAGTTTTATGGTTACTGGTTACATAGCATTGTTATGACAAAAATAATGATATAGTTAATGAATACTTTTTTTTTGAGATGGAATTTCACTCTTGTTGCCCAGGCTGGAGTGCAACGGCGTGGTCTTGGCTCACTGCAACCTCTGCCTTCCAGGTTCAAGTGATTCTTCTGCCTCAGCCTCCCAAGTAGCTGGGATTACAGGTGCCCGACACCACACCCAGCTAATTTTTGTATTTTTAGTAGATACTGGGTTTTACTGTGTTGGTCAGGCTAGTCTCGAACTCCTGACCTTAGGTGGCCCACCAGTCTTGGCCTCTCAGAGTGCTGGGATTACAGGTGTGAGCCACCATGCCCAGCCAATTATTACATTTTAATAAGAATATCAGGTTTATCCTTTTATTTCAGAAATCCATGTTATGATGGTAATATTTGGCTTTGTCCTCAGTAACTTTTACACTTAGCCATTTAGAATTCAGCCAAAGTATGGATTTGGTGCATCTCTAAGAGGTAATAATTGTTATTTTCAACTTAAAAATAATTTTTAAAAAGCACACGTACAACCAAGGCTCATGAGGGTTTCTCAGACCCAAGTTCTAGTCTATCTCATTCCAGAGCTGTGTTCTTAACCACTAAGGTACATCCTTCTGAGGCAGCTCACACCTGTAATCCCAGCACTTTAAGAGGCTGAAAAGGGAGGATCACTTGAACCCAGGAGTTCAAGATCAGTCTGGGCAACATAGTGAGGCCTGGTCTCTACAGAAAATTTAAAAATTAGCCAGGCAGGGTGTTGCATACTTGTAGTCCCAGCTACTCAGGAGGCTAAGGTGGGAGGATCACTTGAGCCCAGGAGTTTGAGGTTGCAGTAAGCTGTGATCACACTATGCACTTCAGCCTGGATGACAGAGCATCTTTAAACAAACAAACAAAACAACCCCAGCTACATGAGGAATGAGTTCCAGCAAGAATGGAGAAGTCATTCTATGGCACGATAGATGATTTATTCTGGGTAGAAAATGAAGAAAGCTGCTTCCATTTGAAAACTGATACCTGTGTACACTATCAAAAATAACTTGGGCCAGGCGCAGCGGCTCATGCCTGTAATCCCAGCACTTTGGGAGGCCAAAGTGGGTGGATCACTGATGTGAGGAGTTTGAGACCAGCGTGGCCAACATGATAAAACCCCAACTCTACTAAAAATACAAAAATCAGCTGGGTGAGGTGGCTTACACCTGTAAGCCCAGCTACCCAGGAGGCTGAGGCAGGAGAATCACTTGAACCTGGGAAGCAGAGGTTGGAGTGAGCCAAGATCATGCCACTGTACTCCAGCCTGGGCAACAGAGTGAGACTCCATCTCAAAAAAATAGTATTAATTTGATGATTTTCTGGGAAAAGGGTCTGATAGCAGGAAGTATTATAATCCCATCACATACTGGCACACAGATACTCAATAAAGGCTTATTGAATTGATGAAACACATTTCAGTGAAATATATTTTGCAGCTTAAAGAAAAATCTCTTACTTTTTTCTTTTTTTTGAGACAAGAGACTTGCTCTGTCACCCTGAGTGGAGTGCAGTGGCACAATCATGGCTCACTGCAACCTTGAACTCCTAAATTCAAGTGATTTTTCCCACCTCAGCCTCCCAAGTAGCTGGGACTACAGGTGTGAGCTACCACACCCAGCTGATATTTATTTATTTATTTATTTGTTTATTTATTTATTTTGTAGAGACAGAATCTTGTTATGTTGCCCAGGTTGGTCTGGAACTCCTGGGCTCAAGCGATTCTCCCTTGGCCTTCCGAAGTGCTGGGATTACAGGCGTGAGCCACTATGCCCAGCGTCTTAAAATTATGATTTTACAATACAGTCCTTTCCGTTACTCTCCTGACGTAGTTACTCTAAAATTAGAGCAATAATGTGACCACATGGGTCTAAGTGTGCACCCTCCTCAGATTGAACTAAACTGCCATTTGAGGGGAAGTTGTTGGGGAATCAAGCAGTGTGTTTGTAAGATTGGCACAAAGGAAGCCAACTAGCCTGTGAGTGAGCATGCCAGTGATAGAAAGCAAACGGACCAGGTAGATAAGATCAGTGGTACCCAAGGTCATTTTAGGACCAGCAACATCAGCATCACCTGGGAACTTGTTAAAGGCAGATTCTCGAGCCTCACTCTGGCCTGCGGAATCAGAACCTGAGTCAGGCTCAGCAATCTGGGCTCTAACATACAGATTTTTGTTTTTTGTTTTTTTGAGACACAGTCTTTCTCTGTTGCCCAAGATGGAGTGCAGTGATGTGATCTCGGCTCACTGCAGCCTCCACCTCCTGGGCTCAGGTGATCTTCCTGCCTCAGCCTCCTGAGTAGCTAGGACTACAGGGGCACACCTCCACGCCCAGCTAATTTTTGAATTTCTTGTAGAGATGAGGTATCGCCGTGTTTCCCAGGCTGGTCTTGAACCCCTGAGCTCAAGTGATCTGCCCACTTTTGCCTTTCAAAGTGCTGGGATTATAGGCATGAGCCACCATGCACGGCCTCTAACACACCCTCTCTGATTCTGATCCTGCTGAAGCCTGAGCATCACCAGGCGAGAGAACAGTGTCATTCCAAAGGAGGGTTTCCTTCTTCCTACGCTTTAAGTTTGGGTCTTACTCTCAGTCCAGAAAAGTGGAACCAGGTAGCTCTTACCTTCCTAGTTCTCTGCTCCCAGAGGTTCCTGCAGAAGTTGGAATTTCCTTGTTCTGTAGCTCAGTTTGTTAAAAATGAAAGTGTGTGGGAGAAAAAGGTCAGGAGAGGGTAGCTAGTGATTGCCCTTGGCCTGCCCGTGGCCGTGGCCTCCTGCCACCACCTCACTTTCCTCTGGTTTCCGGGGCGGGTCAGCAGCCTCCCCTCTCCTTCAGTGGAATCCTCTGGCTGCTCTGAAGAGGTTGAAGTACCTTGTATGTCATGTGAAAAATATTTCCAAGCAAAGTGCTTTGCCTCCAGCTGCGAAATGGATTAGTTGCTTAAAATCCCCAAAGAGTGTCTACCATCAGCTGGAGTTGCTATTTTAAACCTGGACAAAAAAGAGTGTGTGAGAGGGGAAGGGATTGTGTATTATGTACAGGAAAAAAAAAACAGTTTTAAAATATTCTTTTCCTCCAAATTGGGAAATGGCACACACAGGCGAAGAAATGTATGAGGAAATGCAATATTATTTTACTTCCTATATTAGAATTTTTTGGTCCAATAGCCTAAAATTTAATTAATTGTAATAAAACTCCTTCTGAAATTGGAATCAAGAAATTTAGCTTTTGGGGATTTAAGGGATTGTGGAATTAGATGAAAAAGAAGATGAAATTCAGCCCCTGCAGACTCTGGGGAAGGTGCGTTCCTTGTTGACCGCTTGCCTGGGTGAACTGTCTGGTTACATTCGGGAACACTCTATGCAATACGGCATGGAAATCAAAAGTGCCTTTTACAATAGACACGACAGATTCAAATTATTCCTCAGATCTGGATTTTTTTGCCCTCCAAGTTCATTGTTCTCCATAAAAATGAGTTTCAAACATCCAGTTAAAACCTGCCAATCATTGACTGCCTGAGGACACTAAACCTGCAGAAAAGTTTGTCCATGGATCATCCCATTAATGTTGCCATAACTTGTATTTTTTATTGATACCTGATATACATAGTTATGGGGTACATGTGATGTTTTGATACATACAATGTGTAGAGCAAATCAGGGCAATTGGGGTATCCATCACCTCAAACATTGATCATTTCTTTGTTTTTTGTTTGTTTTTTGAGACAGAGTCATGCTCTGTCGCCCAGGCTGGAGTGCAGTGGCGCGATCTGGGCTCACTGCAACCTCTGCCTCCCGGGTTCAAGCAATTCTCCTACTTCAGCCTCCCGAGTAGCTGAGATTACAGGCACTTGCCACCATGCCTAGCTAATTTTTGTATTTTTAGTAGAGATGGGGTTTCACCATGTTGGCCGGGCTGGTCTCGAACTCCTGACCTCATGATCTGCCCGCTTCAGCCTCCCAAAGTGCTGGGATTTACAGGCATGAGCCACCACACCCAACCTATTCATCATTTATTTGTGTTGAGAACATTCCAAATCTTCTCTTCTAGCTATTTTGAAATACGCATCCTACTGTACTAATATATAGTCATCCTACTGTACTAACTAAAACATAGTCATCCTACTGTACTAACAAACACTAGACCTTATTTCCTCTAACTGTATATTTGAACCCATTAACCAACTTCGCTTCATCCCTCCTCTCCCCCTACCCTTCCCAGCCCCTGGTAACCATCACTCTAACTTCATAGCTCTATGAGATCAATGTTTTTAGCTCCCCAATATGAGTGAGAACATGCAATATTTGTCTGTGCCTGGCTTATTTCACTTCACATAATGACCTCCAGCTCCATTCATGTTGCTGCAAATGACATGATTTCCTTCTTTTTATGGCTGACTAGTATTCCACTATGTATATATCTCACATTTTCTTTATCTATTCATTCATTGATGGATACTTACATTGGTTCCACATGTTGGCTGTGGTGAATAGGACTGCGATAAACATGGGAGTGCAGATATCCTGATAAACTTATTGCTTTTTGCGGGGTATATATGCTTAGAAGTAGGATTGCTGGATCAAATTAGCCGTAATTTTATTTACTCTGCAAACATTTATTGAGCACTTACTAGGTGGTAAACTAACACAGAATATAAAAGTAAGAAGATACTTAACCTATAGGAAGGAAACAAACGTGATAAATAATGAATTAAATAAGACGTAGTGAGTGCTTTGGTGAATCTTGTTCAACCTGGGCATAGAGGAGGGGGCAGTGAAGAAACCCCCCCTGAAGAGGAGACTCCCAAGCTAGGTGAAGAAGAGGGAGAGTGGGTTTAAAGCAGGAGGAGGGGACTCTGCAAAGACAGACCAGTCTGAAAATCCAAAGGACTGAGAAGTCCTCCCGACTGGCAGGCCACACCTGGAGAGCAGCTGCAGAATGGAGCTGGGAAGAGCATTCAGCTGTTGCTAACATCGTCTGCCAAGGTCAAACTCTAGAAGATAACTCCATTGGGAGTTTGCAGATGGCCTGGATAGGTTGGATGGAGGGCAGACAGACAAGACAGAGACTACAGGAGAAGCAAACTGAATATTTTCATTTGTCTCCAATTAGTTACATCATAAACTCTCATCCTCCCAAACCACAGCTGACACTTCCCCAATCAAAATAGGCCAGAATTCCTGCAGGATAAAATTCACTGTTAAAAGATCAGTGACTATTTGCAAAATGGAACAAACAAATCAACAAAAGACTTCTTTTGAAATTTCCAATATTATTTAAAAAACAGAAATAATGTTTTAAGTTGTTATGTGTGTTTAAAAAATGTCAAAAAGGTTAAAAATGTTATATGTTATATGTGTTTTTAAAATGTTGAATGCTACTGAAGCACCTTTTCAACGCACCCTAATATTCTGAAGTAGAAGGATGCTCGGCCACTGTTTTGGGAGCAAGTTATGTGGAACAGAAAACTACTAGTCTTTTGGCCCAAATGTTTTATTATCGGCTAATGCATAGATTCTTACACAGTGCAGGGGGAAAAAATCAAGGTTTGTGATAGAAAAATACATAAAATTGAAAAAAACAAACACATGTCATGGGTGGAAAAGCTGCAAGGATCACACTGGAAGCAAGTGTGCGCTGCCTTCACGAGCTCGGGGACTGGGCTGAGAACGGGAGAAATGTCTCTCATGCCCCCTGCTGTCTACTGGCCTGACCTGCAGCATCCAAAGATTTTTCAATCATTTTAGAGAAAATCCTGTCGATTTTTCCTTTACCCAGAACAGTTTACATCACAGTGAATTTTAACTCATCATCCTTATTTATGAAACTTTCTCCTCCTTTTTTATTATTATAAAAATAATTTAAATATTTAAGCGCGGTAGGCAGAGGCCTGGTGTTTGCTGATAGCTGTGTGCATGGAATTTACTCTGGCTGCAATATGGGGCTAATTAAGGATGCCAAGAGGAGCTCGAGGACATGATGAGGTGCCTGCTACCCGTGAATAAACGTGGGAGATCTTCTGAAATAATTACTGAGAGGACAGGGACCCAGGCTGCGTGTGCATACACTGCAGTAGCGTTTGGGAAAGAGAAGACCAGTGCTGAGTAGAGACCATGGCCAAAGAGGAAAACCGTGAGGACAGGAGGAAAACCAGAGGTGAGCACTTGGCGGGAAGCCCTCGTGTCCACTGGACCGTGGGAGGAAGAAGAACCTGACTAGACCCGGAATTCAGTGTTGCTCCAATCTAGTTTAGATGTAAGACACACAGTAGAACAAGCATCTCTCAGTAAATAAACAAGAGGCCATTAAGAAAAGAAAAGAAATCCCATTTTAGAGAAGCAATCAAATAATGTGGTCAAACTAGTGAAGAAAATGGGTTACCTGTATTTGCTCTTCCAGTTGTGCCAGAAGCTGCTAAAATTTGATGTTTAAAATTCTTTTAAATCTAAGAACGTGAAGAAAATTAAAACCCACACTACAGACTTTCAGGAAATATGTTTCCCGCATGTGGTTTTGGTGGGAAGAGGAAATAGAACCACCACAACTCAATGAATCTATTTATTCACCTGTTCTTTGGAAGCCCAGTCTCCTCCACCTCCTTAGCCTTGAGACCAATCCCCAGCACCGTGCCCGCTGCACATGAGATCTCAGTAAATGTTTGTTTATAGGATTTGAAGTGACCAAGGTAAATGACACAAGAAGGTCTAACAGACACAGAACAATGACCACTATTGTATCACGAAATACTCCACAACTCATTTGTCAGTAGGTTGGATATTTTTGTGAAGCAATTTCTCATGAGCTGATATTTACCCATCCTTCTATATTTCCTCAAGAGTACCTTATTGTCAGTCTCCACTGACTCCCTCTTCCCCTCAATGAAAAAGTATTCCTGGGCCAGGCGCAGTTGCTCACGATTGTAATCCTAGCACTTTGAGAGGCTGAAGTGGGTAGATCATCTGAAGTCAAGAGTTCAAGATGAGCCTGGTCAACGTAGTGAAGCCTCATCTCTACTAAAAATACAAAAATTAGCCGGGCATGGTGGTGCACGCCTATAGTCCCAGCTACTCAGGAGGCTGAGGCAGGAGACTCTCTTGAACCCAGGAGACAGAGGTTGCAGTGAGCTGAGATTGCACCACCGCACTTCAGCCTGGGTGAAGAGTGAAACTCCATCTAAAAAAAATAAGAACAAATAAATAAAAAGTATTTCCATCAGAAAGCCACCTGTTCATTCTCTCCTATACTGATTTATTATCATCACAAAGGCAGTGCTTTTCAGTGCACAATTTGTGTGGCTGCTCAAAAACATCGTAAGGCATAACAGCTAACAAAACTTATCTTACTAATAAAATTGCAAGATAATTCAATTGTATTCAAAGGAAATAGAAACACTTTTTATTGACTAACATCCCTGATTTGACTTAAGTGAACCCAAAGCAGTGGGAAGAA
Organism: Pongo pygmaeus; assembly: GCF_028885625.2. Lineage (NCBI taxonomy): Eukaryota > Metazoa > Chordata > Mammalia > Primates > Hominidae > Pongo > Pongo pygmaeus. Next base: position 34,555,738 of record NC_072387.2, read on the forward strand.
TGGAAGCAGGTTTAAGTCCACAGCTTGCCGTGCTTCATGCTTTCATGGTCCAGGGATAATATTTTCAAAACACAGTATCTCTGCCCTTTTGAGATGCAGCAGATGAACATGACAGTCACGCCTTACTTTTTTCCAAGAATTAAAAGAATGTGAACTATGCCTGGTAAAACAATCTTCGGCTATACCCACCGAATGAACCCAGGAACACGGTGTGTCATCGGGAGAGGGCAGCACACTCCTCCTGGCTACGTCCAGAAGCTGGTTTCCCTTTGAGTCAGCTGAAGAGCTTCCCGAGGCCTCACTCCACCCTAAAAAACCCAGAGTTACCAGCGTGGGTGGCCGTGAACTGCAACCGGGTGACTTCCCAAAAATCAAGGCTGACTCCTCACACAAATTTCAGGACCACCCTGGACCTTAAAACAAACAAACAAACAAAAACCAGATAGCGAGTTCTCTTTTCTGGGACCTGGAGTGGTCCTGGCTCCCACCCGCACAGAAGAGACGATTCCTTGGTTTGAAAACTCCAAGAGGCTTTAGGGGCAGGTGGCTTTCTTGGTTCTGCAGAAGTAAAATCCTTGAGAAGTGACTTATCCAGGGGTATCTTAATTTTTGTTTTTATTTTTCTAAGTATTAGATGTGGCTGGTCTTTCTGGGCATAGTTCCATAAATGTCGTCTTTAGGGTAACTTGACAAATCCTGACTTGGGCAGGGGCGGTGCACACACCTAGAGTCCCAGCTACTCAGTAGGCAGGAGGCTGAGGCAGAATATTTCTTAAGCCTGGGGTTTGAAACAGCCTAGGCAACATAGTGACACCTCATCTGAGATTAATTAATTAAAAAAAATACTGATGTGAGGGGTAAAAAGCCATATTCAGGAAAAGCCTGATCTTGTAGTTGGTGTGTAATCGCTTATTTCCTAGTGAAGATTGCATTTTGTTCTGCCTAAGCTGGGGATCAGCAGTGGACCACATGCAGAAGTTAGCAGAGTGGAGGAAACACCCGAAGCCGCATGTGGCCGGTGGCTGGCCTGTATTGAGAGGAAAATGACGGACCATGGGTTCCATCTACTGTCCTTGGTTTTCTTGGGAAAACCAAACACAGAGCAAACAGAAAGTCTGAGCAAACAGCTTTGAGAAATGCAGGTAGGCAAGAGACTGCAGACACGTTACCTTTAGAAAGTTCCATCCCAAGAGGGAGTCTTAAAAAATAAAAGTCTTCCTGAGCAGAAAAGACACTTTGGCAGGGAGTTTTGGAGCAGGAAGTTTTCCCAAATGATTTACCTAGGGTGGTCTATAGTTGGGTTAGTTTTTGTGTTAGGAAATCTTTTCTCAAGGAGCCTCCTGGCTGGGGACAGGGAATTTTTCTGGGAATTGACAAGACTCTGTTAAAACAAATTATGTATCTATTCCCTGACCTGACTGTAACCTATATGAGCTCAGGCAACAGGTTTTTGTTTCCTGCTGTCACCCCAGGGCCCAGCAAAATGTGTGGCAGAGTGACTGCACAGGAAATATTTATTACAATACACATGCAGATTAAAGTATTGACGAATCATATCATACACCTGACATGACTGAAAATTGCTCAAGTGAGCCACGTGTCAGCTGAAGGCACTCTATGTGCTGACATTTAATTCACATTAACTGGCCAGGCACAGTGGCTCACCTCACACCTGTAATCCCAGCACTTTGGGAGGCTGAGGTGGGCAGATCACTTGAGCTCAGGAGTTCAAGATCAGCTTGGCCAGCATGATGAACACCCCCCAAAAATTGCCAAGTGTGGTGGCCGGCGCCTGTAGTCCCAGCTACTTGGAAGGCTGGAGAATCACTTGAACCTGGGAGGCAGAGGCTGCAGTGAGCCAAGATCTTGCCACTGCACCCACCCTGGGCCACAGAGAAAAACTCTGTCTCAAAAAAAATATATATATATATATATATATTAATTCAACCCTCTCTCATTCTCCCACTCCCCACACATCCTGTTGGGAGCTCAGCCCCTTTTAGAGATTTCAGTGAGTTGCTCTTGGTGACCCTGCAGAAGTTCCCTTTTCACTTAGAGTCATTCTGTGTGTGCTGACCCCAGAATAGAACCCAGGCATTTTCCCCAGATTTCCCAAACACTGCTAAGGTGGTGGTGTGTTTTAGACATTAACTGAAGACTTGGGGGTTAATATTGGGGTTGTGTTATCATACAAATAGCAAGTATCCTAAGACCGCTGGAGATTCAGGCCTTGGTTTCCTTCTCTTCTTACCCTCAGCTGTCTCCTGAGCCAGCTCATGCAGCCTCCCATAGACCAATGACTGAGAGCTCTGCCTGCAGCCCCTTCTCCGTGCTCTCCATCTGTGCGCACAGCTGCTCCCCTTACATCTCCATGTGGATGTTGCACAGGCTTCTCAGTCTTTCTTACTTGACAAAACCTGAAACAGTAGAAAGGAAGCTCCTGCTGCAACATGCTCAGACCCCAGGAGGCTGCTGCACTGCATGGTGTTGCGATAAGACAAGGATTTTACTAAGCAGTGATGAGGGGCGACTCTCTTTTCAATGTACTCTGCCATTTCTCGGCTTCTGCTTGGTTCACTTCATATACGTCGTTTCACAGCATTTCCCAAGCATATTTCTCTACTGCCAAGCTATTCTTCTCTGAACTTATAGAGTGGTGATAATGTTGGTTAGGTTTCTTGTTGTCTTTGTTAATATGAAAACACAACTCACATACTGGAGGAGCTGCCAATAATGATCATGGCCACTAGTGCATGGGACACCTTCTCCTTAAGCTGCAGATAATTCTTGTGCTGGGTACACTGGCATGGTGGGCCCATGAGGGTTCTGTATTCTCTTCCAGGCTTTTCTTCTCTATTTTTGTCATGCAATTTTATGATGCTCTGGACGCATTTCAAATGCATCTTAGGCACCTTTTGAAAGTGTTACCAGCTCCTGCCCCTTTCTCTGAGAGAGGCAACTACTCTGCTGCTGACAGCCATTTATCACGTGATCTGGAGTGCTCCAGAAGTGTTTAAACATGTGATGTGACCTACAGCAAATATGTATTATCCGGTTCGTATTACCAATGGCTTATGCGTTCATATTAGAATTAGGTCTTGGGCAAAAACCAGAAAGAAATTGTAAAAACGCACTGCTGTTTTTTATAGCGCCAGTGTAGATCAAACTGTAATCTTCCAAAATATGAACTGACTTAAAGAACTGCCTAACATTGATGGTGAAATTACTTCTCCCTCAAAGTTTAGGTGGTTTTCTGTTTGTATGTTTGCTTTTTGCATGCTCTAATGTTTTAGGTTTATGAGGGCAAAAGTTTTAAAGGTTTGAAAATGATAAATGCTAGTATTTCAAATATGGTAATCTGGTACTTTTTAAAGTAGTTTATGTTACGTAAAGTGGGATGACTTCAGCTGCAATGAACAGAAGCCCCTGACTTAAGGTGGCTTAAATGATAAGGCAACTTATTATTACGGGTGGCCCGATTGCTGATTGAGACAGCCACTCAAAGGTATCACTGCAGGGACCCAGTTTTTCCCATTGCTCTGTTCACCGTCCTGAGCATTGGCCTTGCCTCCATCCAGTCTGGCTCCTCTTGTGCTCACGTGATTGCTACAGCGGTTCCAGGTCTTGCATCTAGGTACAGAAACATCCAAAAGCAGAAAAAGGCCACCGCTCCTGATCTCCTTCTTCATAGGAAAACAATCTCTCCTACAAGCTTTTCTGCAGGACTCCCCTCTAATCTCATTGGCCAGAATGAAGTCACATGCCCACTTCTAAGCTAATCACAGATGCAGAAAGAGAACCATCATAAGTGGCTTAAACCAAAAAAGGGACCTACTTTGAGTTGACTAATGCGAAGAAGTATGGCTACCTGAACCAAGTCCTTCTGTTAACAAGCAAGTAGAGAAGAATTGTTGGTAGTGAACCAACAATGCTTGCTAGTTACAGAAATATATTAAATGTACAGTAATATATTAAATATTAAATATATTAAAAATATATTACTGTAATGTAATATGTTAAAAACAGTAATATATTAAATATGCTGTAATGTAATGTGTTACAATACAGTTTTTTTTATATATATATATATAAAACCATGTATGTCATGAAATAAGCATTGCAACACTGATGGAATATATTAAATAATGTTTTAAATAATGTTTGTTTTTCCTCATTTTATTTGATTAATAATTTCCTGAGCTTCAAATTTAGGTGCTTTAAAATTTATTGTTGGCTGGGTGCAGTGGCTCATGCCTGGAATCCCAGCACTGTGGGAGGCCGAGGTGGGCGGATCATTTGAGATCAGGAATTTGTGACCGGCTTGAACAACATGGTGAATCCCCATCTCTACTAAAAATACAAAAATTAGCCTGGCATGGTAGTGTGCACCTATAATCCTAGCTACTCGGGAGGCTGAGACAGAAGAATCGTTTGAACCTGGGAGGCAGATGTTGCAGTGAGCTGAGATCCTGCCACTGCACTCCAGCCTGGGCAACAGGCTAGAGTTGGCCAGGCTGGTCTGGAACTTCTGACCTCAGGTGATCCACCTGCCTCAGCCTTTCAAAATGCTGGAATTATAGGCCTGAGCCACGGCGCCCAGCAGAAAACAATCTTATCATTAAGATACTTCAGTTTGGGATTATACAAGGTTGTACTTACAGGGTATTCAAAGTAGTATTGCTTTGATAAAGATCTTCACTGTAAACAAGCTGAGTGCCCAAGACATGGGGTTGGGTTAATAAATTGTAATATATCCATACTATGAAATAATATGCACTGCCTTTTCTCCTGAATTACACCCAGTGCTTATAGTTTTCATTTACATAATTAGGAAAAGCACGTAGAGATTGCCACATTAAACTACTTACCTTAGGATCAATGGAACAATAGCTGTGAGCCTACCTAGAAAAGTAAGGTGGGGTCAGTTTGTGAAAGACCTTAAATACCATCTGGAAGAGACTTACTTAGCATTTCTGAGAAAGAGAGGAGGACATGATACATTTACTACCATCGTCGAAATGCAGCAAAAGGTGGTATAGGTAAACGTATCTTTTAACTACATCAGACTGTGTCAACAGGGCAGATGAGGAGAATGCATGTAGGGTAGACCAATGACAGTCTCTACCACACCCAGATCTGAGGAAGAGTGTGACATCGGTCACAAGTGTGAGAAAAGTAAATCAAAATTTAGGTCTACAAGTGATTGTTATTTTTATTAGGATCTTTTGCTGTGTAACAATTTATTCCAAATATTAGACTTAAAAGCTCCAAACATTTCTTATCTCACAGATTCTCTGGGGTAGGAATCCAACTGGGTGCTAGCTGGGCCCTCTGAATCAGGGTGTCTCACAGACTGGGATCAAGGTGGGAGTTGGCCAGGGCTGCAGTCCCATCCACAGGCTCAGCGGGAGCAGGGTCTGGCTCCAAGCTCACTCAAGTGGTTGCCATCAGGACTCAGTTTCTCACAAGCCCTTGGTCTAAGGGCCTTAGTTCCTTGCTGGCAGGTGGCTGGGGGACTCCCTCCATTTCTTGCCATGTGATCTTTTTCATGCAGTAACTCATGACATAGCATCTGCCCTTAATCACAGCAGGCAAGTGAGAGAGCCAGAAAGATGGCAAGATGGAATCCCGGGTCATTTTATAACTTCCTCTCACAAGTGACATCCCAACCCTTTGGTCCTGTTCTGTTCATTAGGAGCAAGTTGCTAGATGCAGCCTGCACCCAGGGAATGAGATTACACAGGGGTACGAATCCCAGGAAGCAGGGTCATTGGGTGCCATCTTAGAAGCTACTTACCACAATGTCAGTCACAAATTGTGCTATTTCTAGGATGAGTGGTTCCACCTTATTACAGAGTTCAGAGGGAGTTGCCCAAGAGTAAGGACAGTTTGGGCTTATCTTTCCTAATGCATTCCCTTCTGCCTGCTTGAGTTATGTAATTCTTTCGAAAACACACAGACACACACACATAGCACACTTTCTTGTCTCAATATTGATAATTGTATTGTTTTTAACTTTTCTCTGTTACCTTCCTAACTTTAAATTATTTTTAAACCTCTATTTTTGTTTCATCAACTTTACTCTTGCCCCTCGCTATATAAAATGAATTCTTACTTACTTTCCTCCTTCTGTATCTCCTCTCCTATTAACTTTATCTTTATGTTTCCAAGGCTGTCAATGTTTTTATCATGAGTCTCATGTGCTTTCTCATGAGTTGAATCCACACATTGATAATCAATGAATATTTATATGATTTTTATCATATGTGTTCCCTGCAGAGCAAACTAGTATCTGAAAATTACATTGTCTTGTCTATAGTTTCCTATGTTCAATTTTATCGAGCTTTTGTCTTCCTTAGTCAAACTACAGTAGACTTTGGGAACAAATGTATCATCTCTCTCTCTTTTTCCCCGTCTCTCTCCATACTGTGAATATTATTAAACTTTTTATTTTCTGCTAATTCAGAACATAATTTTCTACTCCAGTTTTGGGGGTTTTCCTGTCATTTCTAACTGAATGAAATTTATGCCTTTTTCACATCTTTAATGTATTCCCAAGTTTCCCTACTGTAGGTCATCTTCTTCATTCTTTAAGACATTATTTTCAGAACATTAGGACCTTCTGTTCAATCTGGATCTTTTCTGTAGAAAAGCCAAAGTTGTATGTTCACCAAACTGCTTAAGTTTTTCCTTGGCACACACGAAGATTGTCTCTCCCGGATCATTTAGGTGATGTCATGTGATTAATTTTGGCCAGTGGAATGCAGTCAAATGCAATGCCCAGCACTCTCACCTCTAGTCTATGAGAAATCTCCCATACACAATCTCCACTATCACCCCTTTCATAATAGTCTTGGGCTGATGATGTTGATCAACATCAACATCTGTGTAGATGATCGCGTTGATGATGGTGGCATCACAGTATAGAAGACATCTCTATATTTGAGAAACCACTTGGTGAAAAGCCACCCAGGATCATGTATTTTAGACTGTATGGGTAAAAATCGATGTTATGGTTTTTGGAAGTTTTTGGATTCAGCAGTTAGCGAATTCTGATTAGTTCAGAAATTAGTGCTGCACATAGTACCACAAACTCTCACATGTAGCACTGGCTCAGTGGTCAAGTGGTGGGCAGCAAGAAAATTGATATCAGACTATAAAAAAAATAAAGGTCCATGTTACGCATATATGATGAAAGTGTCACCCGCAATGACTTTGCAAACATCACTTGCTCAACGACCAGTGGATTTAGAATACCATTGTTAGTGACTCTATTTAGCAAGTGATTGCAAGAAAAAGAAGAGCTCAGAGAGAATTGGCTGATTTGCAAGCAGAAAGACAAGAGAAGAGAGAATCCAAAGATTCTAAGTCTTAAAGGACTGAAAATACTAACTTCAAGTGGTGAGAAATGGGATTTAAAAGGGTTTGATGTAATGGCTTGGTGAGATGTCTTGGTTGTATGGCATGATTGAGCCTTGTGGCCAAGATCAGATTAACAGTGTGGTTTTCCCACTTAAACAGATAACTTCAGATTAGCTGTCATTAAGAGAGGCATGCCCAGCACTTTGGGAGGCCGAAGTGGGTGGATCACCTGAGGTCAGGAGTTCAAGACCCACCTGGCCAACATGGTGAAACCCCACCTCTACTAAAAATACAAAAAATTAGCTGGGTGTGGTGGCGCATGCCTGCAATTCCAGCTACTCAAGAGGCTGAGGCAGGAGAATCATTTGAACTCAGAAGGTGGAGGTTGCAGCGAGCCGAGATCGCACCAGTGCACTCCAGCCTGGGCTACGGGAGTGAAACTCTGTCAAGCAAAAAAAAAGAAGAAGAAGAGAGTCATGAGGGCTAGGATGAAAAAAACTGAAGCCAACTTGAGAACTATGTCTAGGATGAAAAAATTGGGGTGTTTTTAAAAAACTTGAAGTAAAAGAAATTGCAAAATAAAATGTGAAGAATTTTTAGTTTGTGCAGCATTCTGAGAAGTAGCATGAAAGGGGCCTAAGGAAAATAGAAAGCTGGGTTAGAAATAAGACATGAGAGAGAAAGTGGGCTGAGTTTGCTGTTAGAAGGCTGGAGCACAGGCGGAGAGCTAAATGGAAGCTTCTGTTGGCAGGAAAAGCCAAAGGACTTATAACAAAAAAAAGTACCATTCTATTTTATTTTTATTTATTTACTTATTTATTTTGAGATAGGATCTCACTTTGTTGTCCAGGCTGGAGTGCAATGGTGCAATCACAGCTCACTGTAACCTTGATCTCCCAGGCTCAAGAGATCCTCCTACCTCAGCCTACCCAGTAGCTGGGACTACAGGTGAACACCACCCTTCCTGGCTAATTTTTTAAATTTTTGTAGAGATGGGGTTTCACTACGTTGCCCAGGCTCTTCTTGAACTCCTGAGCCCAAGCAATCCTTCTGCCTCAGCCTCCCAAAAGTGCTAGGATTACAGGCATGAGCCACTGTGCCTGGCCTCTATTTTAAATATCTTGTGTTTGCTGGATGTAATATTGGCTGTGAAGTCGAGTCCAGCTGACCTGGAATTGACTTGAGTAGTTTTACTAAAGTACTTGCAGGGCCCTCACCCCTGGTCAAGGCATGAAAGATACTAACTCCTGGTGTTTCTTTGTAACAGTGGGTCTGACAATTTTGTATGAGTCTGTCAGGATTGTTTATTGATAATAGCAAGAAAAATGGTTCAAACCTTGTCTCAGTGAGACTCTCCCCAGAGTGCTCTGCCATTGGGCTTGGTTAAGTAACAAGAAGATGCCTATGTGACCAGTGGGGTGTGGGAAACAGCTGAGATTACATTTTGGACTCCTGGGTTCTAAGGTGTTCCATGCACCAGCCAGTGGCTCCTGATCTGAGAAAGTATGTCTATGCAGCCCTTACAGAGGGAGCACCACTGGAGTTTGAGGCAGCCCTTGGCCATGAAGCACAACCTTACTTTAATGCAGTTGCTATAGTGTATTCCTTTCCTGCAATAAACTAAATTTGTGGTCATTGTCATTTTGAGTCCTGTGTCTTGGGCAATTGAACCCTAACTGCCGCCTTTAGTGAAGATGGCCAACTCATCCCAGTTTGTCCACAACCTTCCTGGTTTTAGCACTGAAAGTCCCGCATCTCAAGAATACCCTCAGTTCTAGGCAAACTGGGACAAGTGGTCATCCTACTGTTAGTGCAAATATAATTCCCCTTCATCTTACTTCCCCATTACTTTCAAATATTCAGTAGAAGTCTACTACTATTAATACAGTGGTTTTGTGTTAGTGGTGTTTAAGGAAATCTAAGACAAAAAGGGCCAGGCACAGTGACTCTGGCCTGTGATTCCAGCAATTTGGGAGGCTGAGGTGGGAGGATCGATTGAGACCAGGGGTTCAAGACCAGCCTGGGCAACATAGCAAGACCCTATCTCTACAAAAAAAATACAAAAATTAGCTGGGTGTAGTGGCACACATTTGTAGTGCCAGCTACTCAGGAGGCTGAGGTGGGAGGATTGATCACTTGAGCCTGGGAGGCTACAGTGAGCTGTGATCACACCATTGCACTCCAGGCTGGGCAACAGATCAAGACCTTGTCTCAGAAAAAGAAAAAAAGGTGGTGTTCCCAGTTTAGGTTGAGGGAGAATAGAGAAAAGAAAATAGCTGCGAAAGATGAAATGAAAAAGAAATCAATGATTTGATTAAGGTAGGAAATTGGAGCCAAGATGAATAGGAGAAATAGAATATCTAAGAATCCTGAAAATAAGTGCAGAAGAAGGCTGGATTTCCCATGGTATTTTGGCTGTGGGTTCTAACACTTTTTATAGAATATCAGAGGAGGAAATGAATCTGAGCAGCTGGAGGAGATAGGAACACCGAGGATCACAGCTGGGAGCAGCGAGGATAAGGAAATGCAGCAGAGCCCCTTGTTCCTGCAACACTCTCAGGTCCAAGAGTAAAATACACTCATGGCCAAGGCCACAGATGTGCAGGCCTCCAGTGAGCAGAAGTTGCTGTATGAGGGGCTTTCCCCTTGGGAGGAATCGCAGATGCTGGGCATCACACAGACCCTGCTGCTTGTGTCCAGGACAGGTTCAGAAGGGCTGGACCAGGAAAACTGGCATCTGGGGTGGCTTCTCTGTCTGGTTTCATGTGGGGGTTATATTCCAGTTGTTTGTCTTTAATGAGAAATATTACAACTCTTTAAATATAAACGACATGTACAAAAGGGGAAGGACTCATTTTTCTAAGAAGATTTGGGTATTGTTTTACTTAAAGGCAAACAAACAAACAAACAAAAATAGGGATTGAGTTGACTTTTCAAGGTCCTTTCTGGGTGTAAGTTTCTGATTCTATTCTAGAGACATAAACTGGTTGGGGTGTGATTCGTCTTATTTTCAATTTGAAAATCCAGTAAAGTGTGCTGTCCGTGATGGACAAATTATAAACACTCAAATAACTGGAAACTGCTTACTGCTGATCTTTTATTCAATATGTTTTGACTAAAATCATCAGCTATTTTTCAAAAGTGATTTGCAGAAATAGAAAATGGACTGACAATTATTTTATTTATTTATTTATTTGTTTGTTTGTTTGTTTGTTTATTTATTTTGAGACAGAGTCTCGCTCTGCCGCCCAGGCTGGAGTGCAGTGGCATGATCTCAGCTCACTGCAATCTCCGCCTCCTGGGTTCACGCCATTCTCCTGCCTCAGCCTCCCGAGTAGCTGGGACTACAGGTGCCCACCACCATGCCTGGCTAATTTTTTGTATTTTTAGTAGAGACAGGGTTTCACCATGTTGGCCAGGATGGTCTCGATCTCCTGAACTCGTGATCCACCTACCTCGGCCTCCCAAAGTCCTGGGATTACAAGCGTGAGCCACCGCGCCCAGCCTGGACTGACAATTAAACAAAGCTGCTATTAATATAAAAATAACACAAGTCAAGATGGTGAACATGATAGTTGAGGGTTTCTTAGAATGACCACTACTTAAAATACCATTTGACACGATGTCATGCAATGTACGGTGGGTGGACAGCAAATACTCCACTCCCAAAAACAATTTTTTTTCAATTAAAAATAACCCATCTGGGTACACTGCACTCTTTCTTGGCTATTCTTCAGATCAACTTGTGACAATTTACATTGAGGTCCTAGAATGGAAGCATCATTTATGCCTCTCAGAATATTTCAATAGCAGAAAGTTTTCAATAGCAAAAAATACTACAGTCTACAGATGTTTTGGTGGCTGGCAAAAGTTTCAAATTGGACTTCAAAAGGGAATTGCAGGTCAGAACAAACACCTAATATTGAAATGCCCATTCTCAAGCAACTTAGCAATGTGGTAAATCATATTTAACATGTAGGAAATATGAACAGTAGAAAAAATTGCTTGAATTTTCATCATCCCAAGATAATCATTGTTAACATCTCAGGACACAGGATTCTGGTCTTGTCTGATGTGCATGGGTACCACATACACAGAATCATACAACACATGCTATTTTGAAGCCTGTTTTCTTCTCCCATTTTATAAAATCTGAACATTTTCTCACACTGATACATCCTTTTATAGCATGATTTTAAATGGCTTTTGGATATTTAAAAAGATGTATATAACATAACATATTTAACCAGTGACCTACTATAGGACATTCAGATCTTTCTCCAATTTTTGCTTCTTTAAGTATTTTTAACTGAACCTTCTTGTACTTAGATCTTTACCTTCAATTTTGATTATATGCTTAAAGTAAACTTCTAAAATCAAACTGTGTTCAGGTAAAAGGGAGGCATATTTATGAAACTTTTGGCACACTTTGACATTTTGCCCAACAGAGAATGAGAGGGTTTAGTTTACCATACTCTCATAAATGCTGGCTTTATTTGTCAAGCATTTCCAGTAAGGCAAAATGTAGTGGCTCACTGTGTTTTTCACTAATTTTACTACTGATTACAAGTGAAGTTAATTTTCTAATTTTTAAAGGTCACTTGTATTCCCCTGTATCTGTAAATTGTTTATTCTCTTTGCCTTCTTTTAAAAAAAATCTACTGAGGTATTGCTTTCTCTAATTGTTCATCATAGCTGTCATAAATCCTTTACCTAACTTTTAACTTGTATTTTAACTTAATCTGTGGTCTCCCAGAAATTTGTTTTTATTTTGAATAAATAGGAAACAGAACCCTGTCAAAAAAGAAAACTAAATCAGTCAAATACTGTGGAGGAAAAACCTGCACAAAATCAGCTTCTAGATTATCTTTGAGTCAAATGACTTCGTGGAATTCCATCACAGTGAGAACTGGATCTCACCCTAACAGGTGGCTATAAATCCCTGAAAATAAGAAAGGAAAAAAGGAAATGTGATAAGGAGTATAAAAATTCTGATTTATGGATTTATCTTGATCAGAATCAAGTTCAGGAAATAGCTTAGCATTTCAAAAAGAATTGAATTTTGGCTCATTCTTCAAATGAGTTAGATTCACAAGTGAAATAAAATATTCACAATGTTAAAGTTATTTTAAATGTTGGCTTTTAAGATCTTTGTTACAATTTGCTTTCTCCTGCAAATATCCTCATATATGGGTCCAGAATATGGATACAAACATACACCTTGATTTGTGGTTGACTATAAATACATTTATTGTAATTTTGCTGTGAGACTACTGCAGATTTTCCTAAACGATCAGCACTTTGCTGAACCTAACTGGCACTGAAATTTTAGCATTAAAACCAACCAAAGGAACAAACTCTCTCTTTTCTAGAATAGGGCGAAAAGGAGGTAAAATTTCTTTAGTCTTACTCATCAGTTTCATTTCTTTACTTTCCTTTAGTCTCTTTTCAAATCCAATATCTCTGATGAGCTAAAATTTATTTTCTTTGGTAAGTACAAATATTATTATAATCATGGGTCCTTCTTTCCTCCTTAAAAATTTCTCCTAGAAATTTTATAGCATCAGCTGTTACCTTTAGGCCTATCATCCCTTTCAAATTGATTTTTCATATGGTGTGAGGTAGACGTTGAAGTTCAATTTAAAAAACATATATGTATTATTCCAGCATGGTTATTCAGTTATTCCAGCATGGTTTGTTGAAAAAAGATGATCATTTCTTGAATTAAGTTACCTTAGATCTTTTGTAAAATATCAATTGACCGTATACATGTATGCTCTCTAGTCCATTCCATTAATATACATGTCTTACCATACACACTATCTTGAGTACTATACCTGGCCTGATAATAAATCTTAGAATTAGAAAATACATGTTCTCCAAATTTAACCTTTTTTCCCCCCGAATTATTTTGGCTATTCTTGGTCTTTGATATCTCAATAAGTTTTAGATCCAGCCATCAACTTCTACCAACAAAAAAGCCTGCTAAGGTATTATTTAGAATTACTTTGAATCTGAAGATAAATTTGGAAAGAACTAGTATCTTATCAATTTTTAGTCAGAATTACCCAATTCATGAACATGGTATGTCTCTTCATTTATTTAGATCATCCTTAATTTCTCTCAGCGATATTTTGTAATGTTCAGTGTTTGGTAATATTCTGTTAAATTTATCACTAAGTATAAATCGTATTATAAATGGTATTGTTATTTATTATTTTAATTAAGACTGTGTTGATTAGGATTGTGGAGAACTGACATCTTAACAATAATGAGTCTTCCAATCCATGGTATATCTCTCCATTTATTAAGTCTTCCTAATTCTTTTGAACAATGTTTATTATTTTTTAGTTCACATATCTTGCAGATACATATATATTTTAGACTTATTTTTACTTCCTATCTTTTTGTACTATTGTAAATGTTATATTAAATTTCATTTTCCAATAATTGCTAGGACATAGAAATGCAAACGTTTTTGCATTTGATTTTTTATATGGATCTCATAGCTTCAGATTTTCTGAATTCACTTAATAATTCTAGTAGGTTTTAAAAAATGTAACAGCTTTAATGAGAAGTAATTCACATGTCACAAAATTTACACTTCTAAAATATACATTTCAATGCATTTTAATTGGTTAGAACTGTGTAAATACCAGCACTCTCTAAATTTAGGACATTTTCATCATCTTTAAAAGAAACCCTAAATCTGTTAGCAGTGTCGCCTCATCATTCCCCAACCCTTCCCCCTCCTGACTCCAGCAACCGCAAATCTACCTTATGTCTCTGTGGATTTGCCTATTCCAGATATTTCATGTAAGTGGAATCATAAAAGATGTGGGTTTTTCTGTCTGGCTTCTTTCACTTACCTTGACATTTTCAAAGTTAATCCATGTTGTGGCATATATCAATATTGCATTCTTTTTTTGGTCTAGTAGCTTTTTGTAAGACACTTCAGGAGTTTATCAATAAACTAAAATTATCTGAAAATAAAAAGTTTTATTTCCTCTTCAATCTGTATTTTTTTTCCTCTTACAGTACTTGCTAGAACATTCAAAACAATGTTGGTTAGAAGTTGTGAGAGCAGACATTTTTGTTTTGTTGCTGATCTTAAGGGAAAAAAATTCTGTTTTTCTGTATTTAATGTTAGCTGTGGGATTTTTATAGATGCCCTTAATTAGTTTTTTATTTTTTTGAGACAGAACCTCGCTCTTTCGAGCCAGACTAGAGTCAGGCTAGAGTGCAGTGGTGCAAGCTCCACCTCCCGGGTTCAAGTGATTCTCCTGCCACAGCCTCCTGAGTAGCTGGGGCTACAGGTGCATGCCACCACACCTGGCTAATTTTTTGTATTTTTAGTAGAGACGGGGTTTCACCATGTTAGCCAGGATGGTCTCCACCTCCTGACCTTGTGATCTGCCTGCCTTGGCCTCCCAAAGTGCTGGGATTACAGGCGTGAGCCACTGCTCCCAGCCAATGCCCTTAATTAGTTTCAGAAGTTTCTTTCTTTTGCCTGTTTGCTGAGAGTTTTTGCCATTGATAGTTGTTGAATTTTGTCAAATGCCTTTTCTGCATTTTTGGAGATGATTATATAGTTTCTCTCCTTCACTCTTTTAAAATGGTCAATTACATTGATAAATTTTCAAATGCTAAACCAATTTTCCTTCCTGGATTGAATTACAATTGGTTATTATGTGTTATCCCTTTTATATATTTTTGAATTCAACATGTAAATATTTTATTAAGAATGTTTGTATTTATGATCATGAAGAATATTAGTATATAGTTTTATTTTCTTGCAATGTCTTTGTGTGGTTTTGGTATCAGGTAAACACTATCCTCATAAAATAAGTTGGGACGTGTTCCTTTCTATTTTTTGGAAGGGTTTGTATAAAACTGATATTGTTTCTCTCTAAAATATTTGAACTATTTCATCAATAAAACTATTTGGATCTGGAGTTTTCTTTAAGGGAAGTTTTCAAACTAAAAATTCATTTTCTTTAATAGATAAAAGACTATTTGGATTTTTAATTTTTTCATGTGTGAGTTTTGGTAATGTTTCACTCACAGAATTTGTCTTTTTCATCCATGTTTCAAATTTACCAGAATAATATTGCTCATAATATTCCTTTATTATCATTGTAAAGTTTGTAATATCTCTGTGGATGTCCCCCTTTGTATTCCTGATATTGATCATTAGTGTCTTATCTCTTTTCTTGATTAATCAATCTAGTTGAGGCTTATCAATTTAATTGATGCTTTCAAGGATCATTTTTTTAGTTTCATTTATTTTTTTAATTGGTTTCCCATTTTTATTTAATTAAATTAAATGTTCCATTTTTTATTTAACTTTAAATTTAAATTTAATTTGCTCTTCTTCTTCTTCTAGAAAACTTAGTTCATTGTTTTGAGTTTTTCTTCTTTTCTAATATAACATTTAAAGCTATACATTTCCTTCTAAGCACTACCTTGCAGCATCCTATGAAATTTTGATATGTTATCTTTTTACTATCATTCAGTTAAGAATATTAAGTATTTTTTCTCTTTATTTTTTATTTAAGTCATAAGTTCATTATATTTGTGTTTTTTAAGTTCCAAATATCTAGGGGTTTTGGAGCCAGCTTGTTGCCTTTAAATTGTAGTAGTTAATTTAATTTTATTATGGTCAGAGAATATAGTCTATATGATTTCAAGCTTTTAAATTTATCAAACCTATATTTTACATTGATGAATACTCCATATGCACTTGAAAAAAATGTGTATCCTGTTGTTGGTGTAAGTAATGCATTATAAATACTAATTCAAAAAAACAATTACAAAACTTACCAGGAAAAAATAAATAAATAAATATTAATTCAATTAACTTAGTCAATACTATTGTTGTTCAAATCCTCTATGCACTTACTGATTTTCTACTTGTTCTATCAATTACTAAGAGAGGAATTTTGAAGCTTCCAACTATAGTTGTGAATTTGTCTGTTTCCCCTTTAAGTTCTATAATTTTTTACTTTATGTGTTTTGAAGGCTTGTAATTGTGTGCATATACTCTTAGGATTGTTATATATTATTGATTAAAATGGTCCTTTTATCATTATGAAATGTACCTTGTTATCTCTAGTAATATTAGTTAACCTGAACTCTACTTTTTCTGATATTGCTATCTCCAGTAATATTAGTTGACCTGAACTCTACTTTTTCTGATATTAATATAAGCAACCCACTTTTAGTGTTTTCGTGAATTATCTGCTTTTCCATCCTTTAAAAATTATCTACATATTTGAATATTTTTAATGTGGTAAAAATCACATGGCATTAAATTTACCATTTAGCCATATTTAAGTGTACATTTCAGTAGTGTTAAGTATATTTACTTGGTTGTGCAATAGTTCACTAAAACTTTTAAATCTTATGTATTTATATTTAAAGTTTATTTCTTGTCACTACCACATACTTGTATCTTGCTTTTTTTCAGTCTGTCTCTGACTTTTGAGTATTTAAGCCATTTACGTTTAGTGTACTTATCAGTATAGCTGGGTTTAAATCTACCAGGTTTCTATTTATGTGTTTATATTTTGAGACAGAGCCTCTCTCTGTGTCACTCATGCTGCAGTACAGTGGTGAGATTTTCGCTCCCTGCAACCTCTGCCTCCCAGGTTCAAGTGATTCTCTTGCCTCAGCCTCCCCAGTAGCTGAGATTATAGGTGTGCTTCACCATGCTCAGCTACTTTTTGTACTTTTAGTAGGCACAGTGTTTCACCATATTGGCCAGGCTGGTCTTGAACTCCTGGCATCAAGTGATTAGCCAGCCTCAGCCTCCCAAAGTGCTGGGATTACAGGCATGAGCCACTGTGCCTTGGCCAACTTTCTATTTATTTTTAATTTGTTCATTTTCTGTCTTTTTCTCTTTTTCTGCCTTCTTTTTAATTATTTTGTGGTATTCCATTTTGTCTCATCTACAGGTTTATTAGGCAGAAAGGTTTTAGTGGTTGATCTAAGATTTACAGTGTATATCTTTAATTTATAAAAGCTTACTTTTAAATAATATACCATATAATGTAAAGTGTAAAGACTGTATGATGGTATACTTTCATTTTCTCCCTCCCTTCCTTCATGCTGTTGTTAATATATATTTTCACTTCCAGATGTTATAAACTTCACAACACATTTTTGTTTTGCTTTAAATATAAATAAGATATTTATTCAAATGAGAACATAAGATTATTTTATATTTGTACTAGAATTACTATTTCTGGAGCTCTTTATTCCTTTGTGTAGATCAGATTATCCATCTCTTATGCTCCTTCTGCCTCAATAATTTCCTTCACCATTTCTTTTAGTTCAGATTCATTAATGATAAAATCTCTATGTTCATCTGAAAATACCTTTTCTTTCCCCTTCACTCTGGAGAACATTTTTACTAGCTATACAATTTAGGATGACCATTATTTTTCTTTCAGCAAATTGTCTTTTGGCTTTTCTGAGAAGTCAAGGTCGTCCTCTATTTGGTTTCCCTTTGATAACTTTATAACATGTTTTTCACTTTTAGCTGATTTCAGAATTTTTGTTTTTATTCTTGAAATTCAGCCAATTGATTATGATGTATTTTGAGGGTGTGTGTGCTTTGTGTGAGTGTGCGTGCACACCTGTGTATGTGTGTGTGTGTGTTTAGCCTGCTTTCAGTTGGTTGTGCTTCTTGGATCTTGATGTTTGGAAAATGTTCTGTCTTTTTTTATTCAGCCACTTTTTCTGTTCCTTTCTCTATTTACAACTCCAAAGCAACTTATAATGCATGTAAGACTGCTTGATATTGTCTCATAGGTAACTGAGGCTGTCTTCATTTTTTTGTTCAACCTTCTTTCTCTTTGTGCTTCAGTTTGGATAGTTTCCATTACTATGTCTTCTTTTTATTTTTCATTCTGCAGTGTCTAATTTAATCTACTGCTAAGCTTATTCAGTGAAGTGTTCCACTTATGTATTGTATGATTAAGCTCCAGAAGTTTTATTTGGTTCTTTTACTATTGTTTCTATTTCTCTCCCTATCATACTACCCTTAAGACCTTAAACATGTTTATAATAGCTGTTTTAAAGTTCTCACATGCTAATTCCATCATCCCTGTCATTTCTTGGTCTGTTTCCATTGACTTACTTTTATCCTGGTTATAGATCATATTTTCCTGTTCTGAACAGCATTTTGGACTGGATGTTGGACATTGTGATTATTAAATTCTTAAGTGTCTCGATTTTGTTTTCCATTACTTTTTGTTTTCTTTGTTTTTTTGCAGGCAGTTATATTAGTTATGTAGCCTCTTGATGCTTTAGAGGCCTGTTTTTTAAGATTTAAGGTAAGCTTTGTTAAAACAAGATTAAAAGTCTGGAATAGTTCTTGCTTTAGTGCTAGGAGTTCGAGATGAGCCTGGCCAACATGGTGAAACCCTGTCTCTACTAAAAATGCAAAAATTAGCTGGGTGTGGTGGCATGTGCTTGTAATCCCAGCTACTCAGGAGTCTGAGGCAGGAGAATCGCTTGAACCTGGGAAGTGGAAGTTGCAGAGAGTTGAGATCGCACCACTGCACTCCGCCTGGGTGACAGAGTGAGACTATGTCTCAAAAAAAAAATTAGTATAATGTTTTCAAGGTTAATCATGTTGGAGCATGTATCAGTACTTCCATCCTTTTTATGGCTGACTAATATTCCATTGTGTGGATATACAACATATTGATAATCCATTCATGGATAACTTTTTGAAAATTTAATTGGATTTTACTTCCAATATTTTCCTTTTTGCCTTATCTTCTTTCAAACTGGTATCAGGATTTTTGGTTCATTTCCTCAGAGGTGTCATTTTTGCCAAGACATAAAATAGAAGTAGCCTTCAAGAATTTCTGGTCTTTGTTTCTAATAACCCACTAAATAGAATAGGGTCTGAAAAACGGGATTTGTCCCTGGACTAGAGGAGAGAGTTGAAAGGCATCTCTTTGTTCCTGGGGAAAGCCCCCAGAAGACAATGTGCTCCAGGAGTGGCATATGGGGGTTTTCCTGGGGATGGGAGACATGGGTATGGGGGTTTCCAACCTCCCCAAAGGTTCCAGCTCCCCGCACCTGTCACAGAAGCCTCATCGAGCTGCCAGACCAAAAAGGACCATGTGTCTTGCTGGTGACTGTGTGGGCAGATGACAGAAGAATGAAGTGTTCCAATGCTTTGCACTGTGTAAGACCCTGGAAAGTTGGTACTTCTTGAGGCAGAGCCGCAAGAATGATTGAGGTCAAATTTCTTACTAGTCCTGTTGGTTGGGAAAATCAGAATGGAAATTAAACTGATTTATAGAAAATAATGAGATATATTCATTCTTGTACACCTGACTTTGAGGCGTGAGATGATACTCACTACGTGAGTTCATTGAAATCAAGAATATGGTACGAATTTCATACAAACAAAAGGTGATTCAAAGTGACAGAACATCCTGCTTAGAAAAATGTTTTCTATGTCGCCTCTTGCCTTTAATTTGTGAGTTTTCTTCATGACCTCTTTTCTATTAGGCAAGATAGCTTTATTATGCAACATGACATCTTTTATCATTTTTCCCAAAACAACTTGTACCAAAGTTTAAATTTTGGTAAAACATAAACTTTTAATTTTATACTTCAGGCTGAGCTGATGAACAAATCATTTTACAGACAAAGAAAAAGAAACACATTTGGTAAAACATCGAAGAAAAATAAAGAAAAAGCAAATCGGAGTCCCCCATTATTTATACCCAAGAATCTTGAGTGTTTGGGAGTGCCAGAGCATTCTACCAGTCTCAGTGAAGGACATGAGTACACACTACAGTAAGCGGAATCTTAGTTGTAGGTGAAATCAAGAAAAGCAACTCTTCTTGCATTTATTTTTATTAGTGTCATAAGAACGACCTAGTTCTTCCTGCGGGGCCACAGATGCTTCTGTTTGAGAAAATGCATACCCACCTGGAAGAGCAAAGTACAGGAAAATCCGTTAGGAGCACTAAAATCCAGTGAACATTCTGGTGATAGAGATGGAGACTCCAGCTGGACAGAATATGTTGGATACATCAGTCAGGCAAGCAACTTGGGCAGGGAAAATGGCAGATATGATGAGGGAGTGGTGATGGAGTGGTCTGCAAACCCGGCCATATTAGAATTACTTAGGGATACGTTTAAGCATATCCATTTCTGGGTCCACAGTTGCTTTGTGGGGAGCTGGATGTCGGTGTGTGCTTTTTTTTTTTTTTTTTTTTTTTTGAGATGGAGTCTTGCTCTGTCGCCCAGGCTGGAGTGCAGTGGTGCAATCTCGGCTCACCATAAGCTCTGCCTCCCGGGTTCACGCCATTCTCCTGCCTCAGCTTCCCGAGTAGGTGGGACTACAAGTGCCTGGCTAATTTTTTTGTATTTTTAGTAGAGACGGGGTTTCACCGTGTTAGCCAGGATGGTCTCGGTCTCCTGACCTCATGATCTGCCCACCTCGGCCTTGCAAAGAGGTGTGTACTTTTAAAAGCTCTCCCAAGGATCCTAAGGTACATCATGTCCTACACAGAAAACTTCTGTCCTACAGGATGCAGCCTGGCCAGGGCTAGGTCAGTCTTGCTGTGTTGACCATCTTGGACTCTTGCTGAGACCGAGTAGGCAACTGCTCCTGTCTATGTGGCCAAGCAGTGGCCTCATGGGCCCCTGGCTTCCCTTCCTCACCACCATTGGAGAGGAGCAGCTCTGGAGATGTCTGAATCTTGAAACTAACACTTGTAATTGGAACCTAGAAAAGTAATTTATGAAGCTGAAAATTTGATGGGGGATGACACATAACATTAATATTAAATTTGGTAAAGAATACATCATGCTAGAAACATTCCTGTCTTAAAACCTGGATGATTTAAATAGGTTTTCAAAGTGGTTTACACACAAGGAGAGGTGGTTCCAAGATGGCCAAGTAGGAACAGCTCCAGTCTACAGCTCCCAGCGTGAGCGATGCAGAAGACAAGTGATTTATGCATTTCCAACTGAGGTACCGGGTTCATCTCACTGGGGCTCATCAGTCAGTGGGGGCAGGACAGTGGGTGCAGCCCACCTAGTGTGAGCCAAAGCAGGGCGAGGCATCACCTCACCCAGGAAGCGCAAGGGGTCAGGGAATTCCCTTTCCTAGCAAAGGGAAGGGTTGACAGATGGCACCTAAAAATGGGGTCACTCCCACCCTAATACTGCACTTTTCCAGTGGTCTTAGTAAATGGCACACCAGGAGATTATGTCCCACACCTGGCTCGGAGGGTCCCATGCCCACAGAGCCTTGCTCATTGCTAGCACAGCAGTCTGAGATCGAGCTGCAAGGCAGCAGCGAGGCTGGGGGAGGGGCGCCCGCCATTGCTGAGGCTTGAGTAGGTAAACAAAGCGGCCAGGAAGCTCGAACTGGGTGGAGCCCACTGCTGCTCAAGGAGGCTTGCCTGCCTCTGTAGACTCCACCTCTGGGGACAGGGCATAGCTGAACAAAAGGCAGCAGAAACCACTGCAGACTTAAATGTCCCTGTCTGACAGCTTTGAAGATAGTAGTAGTTCTCCCAGCACAGAGTTTGAGATCTGAGAACAGGCGGACTGCCTCCTCAAGTGGGTCCCTGACCCCCGAGTAGCCTAACTTGGAGGCACCTCCCAGTAGGGGCAGACTGACACCTCACATGGCCGGGTACCCCTCTGAGACAAAGCTTCCAGAGGAACGATCAGGCAGGAACATTTGCTGTTCAGCAATATCCGCTGTTCTGCAGCCTCCGCTGCTGATACCTGAGCAAACAGCATCTGGAATGGACCTCCAGCAAACTCCAACAGACCTGCAGCTGAAGGTCTTGACTGTTAGAAGGAAAACTAACAAACAGAAAGGACATCCACACCAAAACCCCATCTGTACGTCACCATCATCAAAGACCAAAGGTAGATAAAACCACAAAGATGGGGAAAAAACAGAGCAGAAAAGCTGAAAATTCTAAAAATCAGAGCACCTATCCCCCTACAAAGGAACACAGCTCCTCACCAGCAACGGAACAAAGCTGGACGGAGAATGATTTTGACGAGTTGAGAGAAGAAGGCTTCAGATGATCAAACTTCTCTGAGCTAAAGGAGGAAGTTTGAACCCAACACAAAGAAGCTAAAAACCTTGAAAAAAGATTAAAAGAATGGCTAACTAGAATAACCAATGCAGAGAAGTCCTTAAATGACCTGATGGAGCTGAAAACCATGGCACGAGAACTACGTGATGAATGCACAATCTTCAATAACCAATTCAATCAACTGGAAGAAAGGGTTTCAGTGATTGAAGAGCAAATGAATGAAATGAAGTGAGAAGAGAAGTTTAGAGAAAAAAGAATAAAAAGAAATGAACAAAGCCTCCAAGAAATATGGGACTATGTGAAAAGACCAAATCTACGTCTGATTGGTGTACCTGAAAGTGACGGGGAGAATGGAACCAAGTTGGAAAACACTCTGCGGGATATTATCCAGAACTTCCCCAACCTAGCAAGGCAGGCCAACATTCAAATTCAGGAAATACAGAGAATGCCACAAAGATACTCCTCGAGAAGAGCAACTCCATGACACATAATTGTCAGATTCACCAAAGTTGAAATGAAGGAAAAAACGTTAAGGGCAGCCAGAGAGAAAGGTCGGGTTTCCCACAAAGGGAAGCCCATCAGACTAATAGCTGATCTCTCTGCAGAAACTCTACAAGCCAGACAGTGGGGGCCAATATTTAGCATTCTTAAAGAAAAGAATTTTCAACCCAGAATTTCATATCCAGCCAAACTAAGCTTCATAAGTGAAGGAGAAATAAAATCCTTTACAGACAAGCAAATGCTGAGAGATTTTGTCACCACCAGGCCTGCCCTAAAAGAGCTCCTGAAGGAAGCACTACACATGGAAAGGAACAACTGGTACCAACCAATGCAAAAACATGCCAAATTGTAAAGACCATCAAGGCTAGGAAGAAACTGCATCAACTAACGAGCAAAATAACCAGCTAACATCATAATAACAGGATCAAATTCACACATAACAATATTAACTTTAAATGTAAATGGGCTAAATGCTCCAATTAAAAGACACGGACTGGCAAATTGGATAAAGAGTCAAGACCCATCAGTGTGCTGTATTCAGGAAACCCATCTCACATGCAGAGACACACATAGGCTCAAAATAAAGGGATGGAAGAACTACCAAGCAAATGGAAAACAAGAAAAGGCAGGGGTTGCAATCCTAGTCCCTGATAAAACAGACTTTAAACCAACAAAGATCAAAAGAGACAAAGAAGGCCATTACATAATGGTAAAGGGATCAATTCAACAAGAAGAGCTAACTATCCTAAATATATATGCGCCCAATACAGGAGCACCCAGATTCATAAAGCAAGTCTTTAGAGACCTACAAAGAGACTTAGACTCCCACACAATAATAATGGGAGACTGTAACACCCCACTGTCAACATTAGACAGATCAACGAGACAAAAAGTCAACAAGGATATCCAGGAATTGAACTGAGCTCTGGACCAAGCTAACCTAATAGACATCTGCAGAACTCTCCACCCCAAATCAACAGAATATACATTCTTCTCAGCACCACATCACACTTACTCCAAAATTGAACACATAGTTGGAAGTAAAGCACTCCTCAGCAAATGTAAAAAACAGAAATTATAACAAACTCTCTCTCAGACCACAGTGCAATCAAACTAGAACTCAGGATTAAAAACTCACTCAAAACCGTTCAACTACATGGAAACTGAACAACTTGCTCCTGAATGACTACTGGGTACATTACGAAATGAAGGCAGAAATAAAGATGTTCTTTGAAACCAATGAGAACAAAGACACAACATACCAGAATTTCTGGGACACATTTAAAGCAGTGTGTAGAGGGAAATTTATAGCACTAAATGCCCACAAGAGAAAGCAGGAAAGATCTAAAATTGACACCCTAACATCACAATTAAAAGAACTAGAGAAGCAAGAGCAAACACATTCAAAAGCTAGCAGAAGGCAACAAATAACTAAGATCAGAGAAGAACTGAAGGAGATAGAGATGCAAAAAACCCTTCAAAAAACCAATGAATCCAGGAGCTGGTTTTTTGAAAAGATCAACAAAATTGATAGAATGCTAGCAAGACTAATAAAGAAGAAAAGAGAGAAGAATCAAATTGACATAATAAAAAATGATAAAGGGGATAACACCACCGATCCCACAGAAATACAAACTACCATCAGAGAATACTATAAACACCTCTGCAAAAATAAACTAGAAAATCTAGAAGAAACGGATAAATTCCTCGACACAGACACCCTCCCAAGACTAAACCAGGAAGTAGTTGAATCCCTGAATAGGCCAATAACAGGCTCTGAATTTGAGGCAATAATTAATAGCCTACCAACCAAAAAAGGTCCAGGACCAGACAGATTCACAGCCAAATTCTACCAGAGGTACAAGGAGGAGCTGGTACCATTCCTTCTGAAACTATTCCAATCAACAGAAAAAGAGGGAATTCTCCCTAATTCATTTTATGAGGCCGGCATCATCCTGATACCAAAGCCGGGCAGAGACACAACAAAAAAAAAGGGAATTTTAGACCAATATCCTTGATGAACATTGATGCAAAAATCCTCAATAAAATACTGGCAAACAGAATCCAGCAGCACATCAGAAAGCTTATCCACCATGATCAAGTGGGCTTCATCCCTGGGATGCAAGGCTGGTTCAACATATGCAAATCAATAAACATAAACTAGCATATAAACAGAACCAAAGACAAAAACCACATAATCATCTCAATAGATGCAGAAAAGGCCTTTGACAAAATTCAACAGCCCTTCATGCTAAAAACGCTCAATAAATTAGGTATTGATGGGACATATCTCAAAATAATAGGAGCTATTTATGATAAACCCACAGCCAATATCATATTGAATGGGCAAAAACTGGAAGCATTCCCTTTGAAAACTGGCACAAGACAGGGATGCCCTCTCTCACCACTCCTATTCAACATAGTGTTGGAAGTTCTGGCCAGGGCAATTAGGCAGAAGAAAGAAAGAAAGGGTATTCAATTAGGAAAAGGGGAAGTCAAATTGTCTCTGTTTGCAGATGACATGATTGTATATTTAGAAAACCCCATTGTCTCAGCCCAAAATCTCCTTAAGCTGATAAGCAACTTCAGCAAAGTCTCAGGATATAAAATCAATGTGCAAAAATCACAAGCATTCTTATACACCAATAACAGACAAACAGAGAGCCAAATCATGAGTGAACTCCCATTCACAATTGCTTCAAAGAGAATAAAATACCTAGGAATCCAACTTACAAGGGATGTGAAGGACCTCTTCAAGGAGAACTGCAGACCACTGCTCAACAAAATAAAAGAGGGCACAAACAAATGGAAGAACATTCCATGCTCATGGATAGGAAGAATCCATATCATGAAAATGACCATACTGCCCAAGGTAATTTACAGATTCAATGCCATCCCCATCAAGCTACCAATGACTTTCTTCACAGAATTGGAAAAAACTACTTTAAAGTTCATATGGAACCAAAAAAGAGCCCACATTGCCAAGACAATCCTAAGCCAAAAGAACAAAGCTGGAGGCAGCACGCTACCTGACTTCAAACTATACTACAAGGCTACAGTAACCAAAACAGCATGGTACTGGTGTCAAAACAGAGATATAGACCAATGGAACAGAACAGAGCCCTCAGAAATAATACCACACATCTACAACCATCTGATCTTTGACAAACCTGACAATAACAAGCAATGGGGAAAGGATTCCCTATTTAATAATTGGTGCTGGGAAAACTGGCTAGCCATATGTAGAAAGCTGAAACTGGATCTCTTCCTTACCCTTATACAAAAATTAATTCAAGATGGATTAAAGACTTACATGTTAGATCTAAAACCATAAAAACCCTAGAAGAACACCTAGGCAATACCATTCAGGACATAGGCATGGGCAAGGACTTCATGTCTAAAACACCAAAAGCAATGGCAACAAAAGCCAAAATTGACAAATGGGATCTAATTAAACTAAAGAGCTTCTGCACAGCAAAAGAAACTACCATCAGAGTGAACAGGCAACCTACAAATTGGGAGAAAATTTTTGCAATCTACTCATCTGACAAAGGGCTAATATCCAGAATCTACAAAGAACTCAAACAAATTTACAAGAAAAACAACCCCATCAAAAAGTGGGTGAAGGATATGAACACACTTCTCAAAAGAAGACATTTATGCAGCCAACAGACACATGAAAAAATGTTCATCATCACTGGCCATCAGAGAAATGCAAATCAAAACCACAATGAGATACTATCTCACACCAGTTAGAATGGCGATCATTAAAAAGTCAGGAAACAACAGGTGCTGGAGAGGATGTGGAGAAATAGGAGCACTTTTACACTGTTGGTGGGTCTGTAAACTAGTTCAACCATTGTGGAAGACAGTGTGGCGATTCCTCAAGGATCTAGAACTAGAAATACCACTTGACCCAGCCATCCCATTACTGGGTATATACCCAAAGGATTATAAATCATGCTGCTATAAAGGCACATGCACACGTATGTTTATTGCGACACTATTCACAATAGCAAAGACTTGGAACCAACCCAAATGTCCATCAATGATAGACTGGATTAAGAAAATGTGGCACATATACCCCATGGATACTGTGCAGCCATAAAAAAGGATGAGTTCATGTCTTTTGTAGGGACATGGATGAAGCTGGAAACCATCATTCTCAGCAAACTATCACAAGGACAAAAAACCAAACACCGCATGTTCTCACTCATAGGTAGGAATTGAACAATGAGAACACTTGGACACAGGAAGGGGAACATCACACACTGGGGCCTGTTGTGGGGTGGGAGGAGGGTGGAGGGAAAGCGTTAGGAGATATACCCAATGTAAATGACGAGTTAATAGGTGCAGCACACCAACACGGCACATGTATACATATGTAACAAACCTGCACGTTGTGCACATGTACCCTAGAACTTAAAGTATAATAAAAAGAAAAAAAAAGTGGTTTACACACGTTTAAATGATAGTAAGACATTCCCAGAGGTGTCAATTCATTGATAAGCATGGTGTCCTCTGGAGGAGCAATCTTATAATTATTTCTGAAAGCAGTTCAGGCACTCAGTGTAACTCACTACAGAGAGCTAGCAAGTGTTCCTGTCCTTCTCTAACTCTTGATCTTGATAGGTTGAACAATAGAGTGGCCACCCTCGAATAATACATTCCGATTAAAACACAGCACATCAAGCTAGACAAACACTATTTCCACCCACATGTATCTAAGGTTTATAGCTTGGCTCATTAATGACAATGGATTTACTAGTAAGTAGTTACGCTCTTCGAAATAAGAAAAATAAATTATACATGGAACTTGTATCCACATGTTATCTACCAAATTATTAATTAAATGAAATGCTTTTGTGTGGAACGAAGGCCGAGTGGTCTACAACCTTCTCTGTACATTAGAATCCCCTGAGGATTTAGAAAAACTCGGAGTAACCTGCCCAAGCAACTCCCCACCTCTCAGTGAGCACCAGGAATTCACCTGGTGATGGCCGGGCCCCAGCTCGAGTTTCTGAGTTAGTGAGGAGGAGGGGGGCACAACAACTGGCATTTTTAACAACTTCCCAGGTGATGCATCTGTCAGAGGTGTTCTAACCAGAGCGACTATATCTTGAATAGGGGCTGGGAAAATAGGGCTGAGACCTACTGGGCTGCATTCCCAGGAGGTTAGGCATTCTAAATCACAGGATGAGATAGGAGGTTGGCACAGGACACAGGTCATAAAGACCTTGCTGATAAAACAGGTTGCAGTAAAGAAGCTGCTAAACCCACTAAAACCAAGATGGTGACGAAAGTGGCCTCTGATTGTCCTCACTGCTCATTATACACAAATCATAATGCACTAGCATGCTACAACACACTCCCACCAGCACCAGGACAGTTTACAGATGCCATGGCAACATCAGGAAGTTGCCCTATATGGTCTAAAAGGGGAGGAATCCTCAGTTCCAGGAATTTCCCACACCTTTCCAAGAAAACTCATGAATAATCCACCCCTTGTTTAGCATATAATCAAGAAACAACTGCAAGATATCCTTAGTTGATATCCTAGAAGATAGCCCAAGCTGCTGCTCTGCCTATGGAGTAGTCATTCTTTATTCCTTACTTGCTTTCACTTTATGAATTCGCCTCTAATTCCTTCTTGCATGAGAGCCAAGAACCCTCTCTTGGGGCATGGATTGGAACCCCTTTCAGGTAACACATTTGCTGCTGCCTAGGACTGTGCATGGAGAGCCACTGTTTTAGGTCACGGTTGTCACAGTCTCTGGATGGATGCTGGTATCAGTGTTTCCCAACTCTTTGGGATTTCCTCCCTTCTCTCTTCCTTCTTTTCCTCCTTCCTTCCCACTTCAGGAACATTTCATTTAGAACCTCAAGGTGGAACTTTAGAGTTTTATAAAAGCACGCAGGTGTTTCTTGGAATAGCCATTGATGAATGACCAGTGGTTCGGAGGCAGCAGGAAGAAGGAGGGAATGCCCTTGGGGAGAGGGGATTGCCTGGAGGAAAGGTGACAGCACAGTTCCTGGGTGTGGCGGGAAATCCATGAGGAAGGTGCCCTGAGCTCCCCATGTGAGGAGGGGCCCACACTAAGTCAGCTATGCAAACAATTACAGTGGGAAAAGGCCTGTCTCTATATTTAATTTAACTAATTAATTAATTAATTACTTTTTTATTTTAAGACAGAGTGTTGCTCTGTTGCCCAGGCTGGAGTGCAGTGGTGCAATCTGGGCTCACTGCAACCTCCGCCTCCTGGGTTCAAGTGATTCTTCTGCCTGAGCCTCCCAAGTAGCTGGGATTACAGGCACCCACCACCACACCTGGCTAATTTTTATATTTTTAGTACAGAAGGGGTTTCACTATGTTGGTCAAGCTGGTCTCGAACTCCTGACCTAAAGTGATCCACCCACCTCGGCCTCTCAAAGTGGTGGGACTACAGGCATGAGCCACCCGCCAAGCCCCTTTCTATTTTATTTTTAATGTTCTAATCATAAAAACATTTAGGACTATAAAAATGAGCAGATAAAAAATATTCCCACTCCCTCTTAATGGAAGATGTGTTCACATTTTACATAGTCTCTTCCCCAAAGGAGAAACAAAGTTCTCTTTTTACCAGGCCCATTTCCCTGCTTTTCATTCTTGACCTAATACCTGCAGGGAGCAGGATGGCCGGATTTGGCCTAGAGGGAATGTTTCTTCTCCTTGTGCACCAAGACACATGCGCACAGCGGGCTTTCCGGAGCTCATTGTTTCCGCTGCATAACCCCATCCAAGGCTCTGGGCGATGTTTTGGAATTTATCAGCTTTTGTACATTAGTGAAATATGATGATTTCTTTCTCATTCTAAACAAATATTTGCTTTTGAACCTAATTTTGCATTTATAGTTTTGTATTGTTTTCCTAAAGAGGGTCCCCCAACTGTATAAAGTGTTGGCCTCACAAAACCTGGTTCTGACGTTTATTCAGAGGCAATATATATCATCTGGAAACCTGAGCTGTTTTTCGTTTTCACAGTCTCCCAGGGAAGAAGAGTGAGAGTTGAAGTTAAGTGGGAGAACAGAAATCCAGGCCACCAACCTCCATGGCACCTGATGAGGATGCAGACCTGCTCCCAGCTCTGCCTACTGAACCTTAAACCGCCATTTGCATCCAAACAGGGAGCTCAGAGGAAGCCTCCAGCTCTTTGCATTCCCCACTTTCATTCATCTTTCAGGAAGTCCTAACAGACATAGAGTCCTGATGCGGGCCTGGAAGAAGCCCTCATGGACCCAACAACTGTGAACTTTTCCCTGGCTGGCTTCCTAACGAATCTGCTTCCTCAATACTCAGCCACAGCCAAGAATATGAGAAAGAACCGGCATCCTGAAATTAACAGAGAATTTTCCCCTTTTGTTTCTTATCTGAATTGCTTCGAGTGCTTTACAAATTAAAGTCAATATTGTGGTATACAACAGAAACACATACAGGATCTAAAAAGCTACAAACTGGCTGAGGGTCTTCCCCTCCAGAAATGAGGAAGAATGTGAGGAGAAAAAACACCTTAGAACCTCTTTGATTCAATAAAATGTCTAACCATCCAATAGTGTTTCCTATTATAATATTAAAAAATAGTAAGTCATGAAAATAATTTCTTCCTACATAATGAGTAACTTTTAAAAAGTAATTGAAATATATTTTTTCTATTTCTCATATCCATTCAATGCTATTCTGAGGTCATTCACACTCTCCATATTACATTGGTTTTAGGATGGTATGGTTCTTGCAGAAAGCACTTATTCCACTATTTGAATCCAGATACATATGGCCTTTTACACTTCACACTGCCTATAATGATGCCAACAGCAGGAAATTCCGAAAGAGTAGAGACATTGGAGCTTAGAGATAATAACTAACTTGCCTAATGCCCCACAGCTGGTTAATCGGCAGAACTGAGATGCCCATCTATCTGATTTCCATGTCTCTGCTCTGGAACTGAACAATGTAACACTTTGGAGCGAGGCAGAGTGAAGTTCCGGTCTGGGCTCCACCAGTTAGTAGCTATATAATCGAAGGCAAGTGACTTAACCTTGCTAGGCCACCATTTCCTTCTCTGTAAATGGGGATCCATTCAGTTATTCTTACATTCAACAAGTATCTATTCACTATCTCCACATGGTGTCTCTAAAGATTTGGTGCAATAAAGGAGCTCAAAGGTTTAACAGTGGGCCAAGCTCACAGTATGTCCTCAATAAGTATCGATTCCATTTTGCCCATATTTATAGTTTACATTGGCGAGATGGAAGGAGGAATGGGTATCTTTTCATATGTATAATTCAGCATGGAGTGTTAACTAATTATTAGTTCACTCATCCAACAAACTTTTTGTTGAGCGCATAATATGTACTGGGCATTCTTCTATATGCTTGAAATAAATCAATGAAGAAAACAAAAAATGCTGTCATGGAGCTTACAGTCTAGCAATAAAGACAGATAATAAGCAAGGGCATAATAAAAAGCTAATCATGTAGTACCCAACAGCATAATAAAGAGCTACAAAGGAAAGAAAACATAAACTGGAGATAGAGGGTGGGAGTTGTGTAGAGCAGTGAGGGTGGGCTACACTGAGAAGGTGATATTTGGGCAAAGATGTCCAGGAAGTGAAGAGGTGAGCCAAACCAAGATATGAGAGATGAGCAATCTAGGCAGAGGGTAGATCCAGTGCAAAGGCTCTAGCATTCCTGGTACGTTACGAGGAAAGCACAGAGGCTGGAGTGGAATGAGGGAAGAGCAAGAAGAGTGGGAAATGACACCAGGGAGGTGATGGAGCCCAGATCAAGCAAGTCCTTGCTGGCCATTGTAAGGACTTTGGCTTTACTTTGAATGTGATGGATAGCCACTGGATAGCAGAGTTTTGAGCCAAAAACTGATCTGCTTGCTCTGATGTATTATAAATGGATTACTTTGGCTGCTGCATGGAGCTCGGGTGGAAGCAAGAAGACTTGTTAGGAGGCTGTTGTGGTAGTGCAGACAGAGATGATGGTGGTTCAGACCACAGTGAAGTGAGTAAGAAGCAGTCAGGGTCTGAATACAATGTAATGGCAGAACCAATGCAGTAGCCTAATGTGTGACTCAAGGATTTTGGCCTGAGCCAAACTGAACTGGAAATATGAAGTTGTCATCAACTGAGACAGACAAGACTGTGGATGGTGCAGGCTTGGTGGAAGGGGAAACCTAGAGTTTGGTTTTGGATATGTGAAGTCTAAAATATCTAGTAGACAACCAAATGTGGATGCTGAATGGGTAGTTAGATGTTTGAATTTGGGATTTAAGAGGGAAGTGTGGGCAGACTGCACATATAAATTTGGGAGTTATCAACATAGAGTTGATATTTAAAACCATGAGACTAGATGAGATTATCAGTGGAGTAAGTATAGACAGAGAAAAGAAAAAAAATTTGAACAGACCCATGGGACATTCAAATATTAAGAGATTGGGGAGAAAAGAGGAAGTCAGCCAAAATTTTAGAAGAGTGACCTGTGAGATAGAAGGATACTCAGAATGTGGTACCCTGGAAATCAGGTAAAGAAATGTCCCAAAGGGGAGGAAGCCACCTACAATGCCACCTGCTGCTGGTAGATCAACTGGGATGAGGAGCAAGAAGGGACCAGTAGATTTTAGCAACATGAAGGTCATGGGTGACTGACATCAGTTGAATGGTGAGAGTGAAAGCCTGAATGTAGTGGATTTAAGAGAGGATGGGAGAAGAGGAACTGGAGGCAATGGGTACAGATGCTTTTATCAAGAACTCCTACTGCAAGGGAGTGTAATGACATGAAGTGAAATCTAATGGGTAATGTGTGGTCAAGAGGAAGTTCCACTTTTTAGGACAGCCTGTTGTGTGTGCTGATGTGAATGATCCTGCAGAGAGTGGAAAATGGATGATGTAGGTAATAGGAGAGAATTGCTGGAGTGGTGTTCTTGAGTAAGCAAGAGTGGATGGATTCAATGGTGCAAATAAGATGGGCTTTACACAGGTGTGAACAGCAAAGCTGTGGGAAGGCAGAGCGTGTGGGTGCGTATTGCTGGAAGGAGAGGTGTGGTCAGAGCACAGGGGAGGTCATTTCTTGTTCCACTTTCTCAGGGAAGTAGAAATCGAGGTCACAGTTGGGAATGAGGATGGGAGAGATGTAACCTAAATCCCTAAGATTCGTGCTCTACCTGATGTGTTCCTGTCCTGGTTCATTTTTCACCTTTTGTTACCATGCAGCTGTTTCTTCCTAAATGTCTCTAGGGATTTGGGAAAAGTGAAGTAGTGGGCATAGGGCAGGCTGCAGGAGCAGTGTGTGTATGTGTTTCCGCTTGTGTGCAGGAGAGACATAGTGGTCCATCCAAAGAGGCCTAAATATCAGTAATACAAAAAAAAAAAGCAACAATAAGATAACTTAGAATTTTAAAATTCTACAGCTTTCAATGAACACCTTGGTCACAAAAAAGAAGGGGAGCAAGGAGGTCTCATTTCCAAAAAATACCAGGTGTTTCTTTATTGTTACTACCTTTTTGTTTGACTTTTCTCTTTCCCAGTACAGCATTCAGCATTCATATTGCCTAACTCAGCTCACACAGGGCCTCTGTGCCTTCCATTGAGGCACTTCTTGGATGTATTGCTTATTAAAGGAGGGGGAATGGGGAAAATGAAATAACCTTAAAAAGTTTTCATGCCTAACTGGGCTATATTAACTCTATACCAAAAAAGTGCATGTAAATTTTTTTGGTAAAAATTATTTGGAGTCAAACACCACTTTTACCTTTAAAATGGCGTATTGGGAATCTGTTAAAGAATCTTGAAAACATCAGGATTTTACATTTAAAAATTTTATGATTTAGGGATGAGAGACCAGGAATGACCTTCTTCCAAATTGTACTTACTTTAGGACAAGTACATAAATTTCTCAAATCTAATTGAGCTCTCCTTCTCTATGAGAACTACCTTACTTAAATAAAAAAAAATAATTCAGGTAGTTTTCATTTATTTTTGATATTTGTGTAAGATACACATAACAACATTTTCCATCTTAACTATTTTAAGTGTACAGTTCAGTGGCATTAACTACATTCACATTGTGTGAAACCATCTCCACCATCCATCTCTGGAGTGCTTTTCATTTTTTCATCTTGCAGACAAATCTCTCCATTCCTCTCTCCTCCCAACCCCTGGCAACTGCCCATCTACTTTCTGTCTCTGTGAATTTGACTACCGTAGCTTTCTCCCATACATGGAATCATGCATATTTGTCCTTTCGTGTCTTGCTTATTTCATGTAGTGTGATATCCTCCAGTAGAATGACCTTTTAATTACTGATTCTTCTCATGAATAGATAGGGTTTCAATGTCATGGGCCACTTTACAGTGCATTACTTACGTGGGACATTTAGACCAAGAGAGCTGTTCATGAGGACATTGTTGGAGGGTGACTTAGTTGATTGGGGAGTTATTCTCTTCACCCTGGGAATAAATCAAACACAGCCTGGCTTTAGTTCATTGGAACACATCTCAAAGGAGTTTATTGGAAAAAATCAAGTTGCAAAGTGAAAGTGAAAAACTGTATTCACATTTTGGAAAATGTTCATATATTTAAAATAAGATAGGCTGGGTGTGGTGGCTCACACCTGTAATCCCAATACTTTGGGAGTCTGTGGCAGGTGGATCACTTGAAGTCAAGAGTTCGAGACCAGACTGGCAAACGTGATGAAACCCCGTCTCTACTAAAAATACAAAAATTAGCTGGGTGTGGTGGCACAAGCCTGTAATCCCAGCTACTAGGGAGGCTGAGACATGAGAATCACTTGAATCTAGGGGGCAGAGGTTGCAGTGAGCCCAGATTGCACCACTGCACTCCAGCATAGGTGACAGAACAAGACTCCATCTCAAAACAAAACAAAAATATTCCTGGGCAAGATGGTCGAACAGGAACAACTCTGGTCTGCAGCTCCCAGGGAGACCAATGCAGACGGTGGCTGATTTCTGCATTTCCAACTGAGATACCTGGCTCATCTCACTGGGACTGGATAGACAGTGGGTGCAGTCCACAGAGGGCAAGCAGAAGCAGGATGGGGCATTGTCTCACCCGGGAAGTGCAAGGGGTCAGGGAACTCCCTCCCGTAGCCAAGGGAAGCCTTGAAGGACCGTGCCATGAGGAACAGTGCATTCCAGCCCAGATACTATGCTTTTCCCATGGTCTTTGCAACCCACAGACCAAGAGATTCCCTTGGGTGCCTATGCCAGCAGGGCCCTGGGTTTCAAGCACAAAACTGGGCAGCTGTTTGGGTAGACACCGAGCTAGCTGCAGGATTTTTTTTTCATACCCCAGTGGCACCTGGAATGCCAGCGAGACGGAACTGTTCACTCTCCTGGAAAGGGGGCTGAAGCCAGGGAGCCAAGTGGTCTAGCTCAGCGGATCCCACCCCCACGGAGCCCAGCAAGCTAAGATTCACTGGCTTGAAATTCTTGCTGCCAGCACAGCAGTCTGAAACTGACCTGGAATATTTGAACTTGGTTGTGGGGGGGCATCCACCATTACTTGAGGCTTGAGTGTACATGAAGCCCTCCAGAAGTTCAAACTGGGCAGAGCCCACCTCAGTGCCACAAAGCCACAGTAGCCAGACTGCCTCTTTAGATTCCTCCTCTTTGGGCATGGCATCTCTGAAAGAAAGGCAGTAGCCCCAGTCAGGGGCTTATAGGTAAACTCCCATCTTCCTGGGACAGAGCACCTGGGGAAGGGGCAGCTATGGGCACAGCTTCAGCAGACTTAAACATTCCTGCCTGCTGGCTCTGAAGAGAGCAGTGGATCTCCCAGCACAGTGCTCAAGCTCTGCTAAGGGACAGACTACTCCTCAAGTGGGTCCCTGACCCACAAGCCTCCTGACGGAGAGACACCTCCCAGCAGGAATTGACAGGAATCATACAGGAGAGCTCCAGATGGCATCTGGCAGGTATCCCTCTGGGACAAAGCTTCCAGAGGAAGGAAGAGGCAGCAATCCTTGCTGTTCTGCTGGTGACACCCAGGCAAACAAGGTCTGGAGTGGACCCCCAGCAAACTCCAACAGACCTGCAGAAGAGTGGCCTGACTGTTAGAAGGAAAACTAACACACCGAAAGCAATACTATCAATATCAAAAAAAAGGATGACCAAGCAAAAACTCCATCTGGAGGTCACCAACAGAAGATCAAAGGTAGATAAATCCACGAAGATAAGGAAAAACCGTGAAAAAAGGCTGAAAATGCCAAAAACCGGAACGCCTCTTCTCCTCCAAAGGATCACAACTCCTCGCCAACAAGGGAACAAAACTGGCTGGAGAATGAGTTTGACAAATTGACAGAAGTAGGCTTCAGAAGGTGGGTAATAAGAAACTCTTCTGAGCTAAAGGAGCATCTTCTAACCCAGTGCAAGGAAGCTAAGAACCTTGATAAAAGATTAGAGGAATTGATAACTAGAATAACCAATTTACAGAAGAACATAAATGACCCGATGGAGCTGAAAAACACAGCACAAGAACTTCGTGAAGCATACAGAAGTATCAATAGCCGCATCAATCAAGCGGAAGAAAGGATATCAGAGACTAAAGATCAACTTAATGAAATAAAGCATGAAGACAAGATTAGAGAAAAAAGAGTGAAAAGGAATGAACAAAGCCTTCAATAAATATGGGACTATGTGAAAAGACCAAACCGATGTTTGATTGGTGTACCTGATGAGTGACGGGGAAAAGGGAAACAAGTTGGGAAACATTCTTCAGGATATTATCCAGGAAAACTTCCCCAACCTAGCAAGACAGGACAACATTCAAATTCAGGAAATACAGAGAACACCACAAAGATACTCCTCGAGAAGAGCAACCCCAAGACACATAATCATCAGATTCACCAAGGTTGAAATGAAGGAAAAAATGTTAAGGGCAGCCAGAAAAGTCAGGTTACCCACAAAGGGAAGCCCATCAGACTAACAGTGGATCTCTCTGCAGAAACCCTACAAGCCAGAAGAGCGTAGGGGCCAATATTCAACATTCTTAAAGAAAAGAATTTTTAACCCAGAATTTCTTATCCAGCCAAACTAAGCTTCATAAGTGAAGGAGAAATAAAATCCTTTACAGACAAGCAAATGCTGAGAGATTTTGTCACCACCAGGCCTGCCTTACAAGAGCTCCTGAAGGAAGCACTAAATATGGAAAGGAAAAACCGGTACCAGCCACTGCAAAAACATACCAAATTGTAACGACCATCGACACTACGAAGAAATGCATTAACTAATGGGCAAAATAACCAGCTAGGATCATAACGACAGGATCAAATTCACACATAGTAATATTAACCTTAAATGTAAATGGGCTAAATGTCCCAATACAAAGACACAGACTGGCAAATTGAATAGAGTCAAGACCCATCGGTGTGCTGTATTCAGGAGACCCATCTCACATGCAAAGACACAAGTAGGCTCAAAATAAAGGGATTGAGGAATATTTACCAAGCAACTGGAAAGCAAAAAAAAAAGCAGGGGTTGCAATCCTAGTCTCTGATAAAACAGACTTTAAACCAACAAAGATCAGAAGAGACAAAGAAGAGCATTACGTAATGGTAAAGGGATCAATTCAACAAGAAGAGCTAACTATCCTAAACATATATGCACCCAATACAGGAGCACCCAGATTCATAAAGCAAGTTCTTAGAGACCTACAAAGAGACTTAGACTCCTACACAGTAATAGTTGGAGACTTTAACACCCCACTGTCAATATTAGACAGATCAATGAGACAGACAATTAATAAGGATATTTAGGACTTGAGCTCAGCTCTGGACCAAGTGGACCTAATAGACATCTACAGAACTCTCCACCCGAAGTCAACAGAATATACATTCTTCTCAGCACCACATTGCACTTATTCTAAAGTTGACCACATAATTGGAAGTAAAACACTCCTTAGCAAATGCAAAAGAATGGAAATCATAACAAACAGTCTCTCAGACCACAGTGCAATCAAATTAGAACTCGGGATTAAGAAACTCACTCAAAACCATGTTGGCCAGGCTGGTCTCAAACTCCTTACCTCAGGTGATCTGCCCGCCTCAGCCTCCCAAAGTGCTGGAATTACCAGCATGAGCCACCATGCCCAGCCAGCATGTTTCTTTAATTGCTGTTCTTCACTTATTTTTCTTCACCACATCCCCTAACTTGGCTTCTATTATAAATCTCCACATCTTTCTATTACTACTATTTCTCAGTTACTATCCTTTTCTTCCATGGAAATTTACTAGCACAACTATATATAATATATATTATAGTATTGTATATATAATACATGATTATTATAAATAATCATATGGCAACAGCAGATAAACAACATTATTATATATTATACACATATACACATTATACACATATGATTATCATATATATGTATATATGTAATATATATCATACATCATATATCATAATAGAATCACTTTAAAAAACTAGTGAGGAAAGAAGAAAGCTGCCCTGACCTCTGTGTATTTTTAAGTCCTCACAACATTTCTATCAAGTAGGCCTTCCTGTCTCTATTTTGCCGTACCAAGATGTTAAATAAACTGCTTGCTTGATAAATCCCAGAGAGTTTTTAATGTATAGTTCTGCCTCAAAGTCCTCTGGATTTTTTTCTTCTGGTTACTACTATAGATGGAATTTAAGCTCATTCCTATTATTCCTGATTTAGCAGTCCAAATAGGCTTGAAGATCTCTCCTCTCTACCTTAATCCCACACTCTGTCAACGCAAACTGCCCGAGACAGTACTTCTTTCTCATCATTTGACTTCCCTACTCTCAACCACGGATGGCTCTGTATGTCCTATAGAGATATTTCAAGAGACACCTATAAATAAACTTCAAATCCCCACGACTTCTTAGCTCCTCCTCAAATCCCACACCCCTATGTCTTGCACAATCAGAGATTTGATCACACCAGAACATCCTCTACTCCCCAAATAGCTTATGTTCTCCTCTGTGTGATCACTGCCTCCTTATCCTCTTCTAAGGTATGTGTGCTGCTCCCAACTCCCATGTCTACCTTTTAAAATCCTACCTGTCCTTCCACAAAGATGCAACCTTCTCCACAAAGCCTTCCCAAAACTCTTCAATCAGAAATAACCTCTTCTATGTTCACCGAGAACATAATATGCTCATCTGCTTAGATCTGTCTAGTACTTTTTTTTTTCTTTTGCAGATAACTATGACTTCAAATAGACTGTGAGCTCCT
The DNA here is from genome assembly GCF_028885625.2 of Pongo pygmaeus. Classification (NCBI taxonomy): domain Eukaryota; kingdom Metazoa; phylum Chordata; class Mammalia; order Primates; family Hominidae; genus Pongo; species Pongo pygmaeus. Next base: position 34,594,967 of record NC_072387.2, read on the forward strand.
CCGGGCCAGGGCAATGCATTCATCTTCATACAAACCTCCATTCCTTAGCCAGTTCTTAATACAAAGTAAATACTTACATGTGCTATGAAATGATTAGTAAAAAGAACAACTTCTTCAATAGCAAGAACGTCTCCCTTAATAGCAAGAACTTCTCCCAGTGAAAAGTTTTATACACAACTTTCAAATATGGTGGAACACAGAGGTACCCAGGTAAATAAAACATATACTAAATTCTAAACTGCATTAGAATTGCTAATCTTAAATTTAGTAATTTAACATTCTCCTTTGAAAGTAAATCTACAAAGTGACTTAAATAGATACCATGCCTTCTCCTTTTTCCTAACATTCTTTAGAAAAAGCATCAGCAAAGACTTAAAGGAGTGAAAACTAGAAGTAAAAAGTGTAGATAATTACGTGATTACACCTAAATGGCCAGTTGGCAAATGAATACAAATATTACAAATTTAAGAATGAAAAGATCTTCTGTTCTTTACTTTAATATGTGGTAATATGTTCTTTACTTTAATATGTGGTAGCAGTACAGCAAGTAAAAATGGAATAAATACACCCGCAAAGTGGTGATATAAGCCAAGAGCAGTGGCTCACACCTATAAATAATCCCAGCACTTTGGGAGGATGAGGGGAGAGCATCACTTGAGGACGGAGTTTGAGAAAATGGTGATCTCTTTAAAACACAAATCAGAGAACACTGCCCTGCTTAAAACTCTCTATTGATTTTTTTGACATGCTTGGGGAAATATCAAATTCCTTACCCTAGACTACAAAGACCCTGCATATCCTGCTATGAGCACTACCATGCCCAGCTCCTGCTCTGCCTGCCCCTGCCCCTTCGTTCTGGTTCTACTGCACTGGTGCCAAGACCATTCTCTCGTAGGGTCTTGGCTCTTGCTGTTGCCTCTGGCTGGAATGATCTTCCTCCATATCTTCTCATGGCTGCCTCCTTCCATCCTTCAATTACTTGCTCAAATCCCACCTCCTCAGAAAGGCTTCTATGACCACCCAACTAAAGGCAAATCTCCACCACCAACAGCACCACAGCCTGTCTCTGCTGGATTATACTGTTTAATTTTCTTTATAGAACTCATCATGACCTGAAATTATCTGGTTTTTTGTTGTTGTTATTTGTTTGTTTTTTGAGTTGGAGTTTCACCCTTGTCGCCCAGGCTGGAGTGCAACGGCGCGATCTTGGTTCACTGCAACCTCTGCCTCCCGAGTTCAGGCAATTCTCCTGCCTCAGCCTCCCGAGTAGCTGGGATTACAGGCACACACCACAATGCCTGGCTAATTTTTTGTATTTTTTGTAGCGATGGGGTTTCATCATGTTGGTCAGGCTGATCTTGAACTCCTGACCTCAAGTGATCCACACGCCTCAGCCTCCCAAAGTACTGGGATTACAGGTGTGAGCCACCGCTCCCAGAAGACATGAAATTATCTGTTTACTTGTCTGTTTAGTATCTGCCTCCCTCCACTAGACCATAAGCCCCGCACACAGGCAGTGGTCATGGCCACTGTAGTTCTAGAAAAGTGGCTGACATGTGGAAGGTGCTCGTAACTATTTATAGTGGCATAAACTACATTTTACCCCACGAGGACGAAGATATATTTTTGGCATTCTCTGGCTTATCTTTCACCTCTAGAAGCACAGATTAGTTGAAAGCATCAGGGAATTAGGAATCATATAGACTTGGATCTAAATCCCGATTCTGCCACTTATTTTCCCGGTGATGTTGACAGGGTCGTTTAAATGGTGCTCTAGCTACAAATTTTTCAATGTGATTGAAAACCAAATGGATGAACCAACTCTAAGGTCTGTCTGCCTTAGAGGACTGCTTTGCACATGTAAGTGCACTGATTTGGCTCTCAGCCACGAGCTCTTTCCTGGCCGCACGCTCTTTCAACAAAAAGAATTTTATTTCTCCTCAGGAATAAGGTTGCTTAAGAAAAGAATGTTCAAGCTTAACATTCAAGAAGTAAGAGATTCACAGAAATAATTCCTGAAGAAGAGAAAAAACAGCTCCTTTCATTAGTAGGAAGAGGAAAATTCAAACACTTAAGCATCAGAAAACAGTGCTCCAATTAAAATAATGGTAATAATAAATACAGTGAGTACTATGTACGTGTTTACAATGTGCCAGGTATTGTTGTTTATCTCCACAATAATCCTTGAGGTCAATACCATTGTTATTCTAGTATTACTTTTTTATTTTTCTTTTTTTAGAGATAGGGTCTCACTCTGTTGCCCAGGCTGGAGTGTGGTGATACCATAGCTCACTGCAGCCCCGACCTCCTGGGCTCAAGTGATCATCCTGCCTAAGCCTCCTGAGTAGCTGTGACTACAGGCATGCATCACTGTGCCTGGCTAATTTTTAATTTTTTTGTAGAGTGCTATGTTTCCCAGGCTGGTCTAGAACTCCTGGGCTCAAGTGATCCTCCCACCTCGGCCTCCCAAAGTGCTGGAATTAAAGGTGTGAGCATTGTTCCCATCAAGAAACCAATGCACAGAGAGGTTCAGCAACTAGGAAAGTCATAGGCTAGTCAGTAACAGAAACACAACGGTGACCACAGACAATGCTTGTCCCTCACTCAATCTCCCATTCTCTTTCTACCCTTGGCACCCTTCCTCTCCAAGTGGATCTGTGCTTATGTGTCCTCTCCTTCTTCCTCCTTCCTTATCTAGCCCACTGGCCCCAATTAATAGCCACAACGTAGCATATTCTGTCACCAAGATGGCAGCTCTGCCAGGCTGTCCATAAGCAGTGTGCCAGCAAGACTGGCCAAAAGAGATGGGAGAAATATCTAGGCATCTTCAGCCTCCCTGGGAGCCCCCTCAGCCATGCCTACTTAAAGCACAGTCTTCATCTGCTCCCATCTCATTCAGGAGAGTCCAAGCCAAAGCTCCTCTCCTCCAAGGATGGTCCAAGTGCGTACAGTCTTCATACTGAAGAACACCAAAGCTAGAGAGTGCTTCCCAATGGGGGATAAAGGGTCAGCAGTTGCTTTAAGTGCTTGCAAAGCTGTTAGAACACTACTCAAGGCAATGTAGCTCTTTCAGTGGCACCTAGTTATGAGCACACATTTTAATAACGGAGAATGATTGATTTAGTAGTAACAGTCAAAAACCAAGGAAGGGGAAAGCTACATGAACATTAAAGTATATTTTCTTGTAACGAAGGTTTTAGAAAAAGATTTCCTAGATATGGGGGATGTTGGTAACAAATTTTCCCAGGCCTTAAAAGCTTTTTTTTTTTTTTAAGTCATTAAGAAATAAGGCTTTGAAAAGATGATTTTTTAAAAAACCATCTAGCTTTGGGAAGAATGATCTAGTTTGTCATTTCCTTTCCAAAAGTTTCAGATTCAACATTAGAAATGTTCCGATGGTTCCAGAGATAGGACTGCATGAGTCTTGAGGAAAGGCCGATAAAAATAACACCACCATCAATAGCCTCCCGGCGTGCTCTGGGGAGAGTCAGGCCACAGCTGCTAGAGGCACAGGCCTACTAAAGTATGAGAAGAGAGGAGGATGTAGGTGGACACTCTTTCCTTTACAAAGAATAAAATGAATTGATTCACTGTTTTAAAGAGATGGTTTTTGGGTTATCTGTGAAAATAGTTTCCAACATCCATCCTTTTGTCAAATATTTATTGAGCACTTACTGGAAACCAGCCCTTGTGGGAGGTGACGGATGCCCTCGGGAGCTTACAGTCTAGTTTGTGGGACAGTCATTAAGTAATAACAGATTCAGAATCACCACCCTGACTTTGACAAGTACTGTAAAGGAGAGACCCATCTGAACTTATCAAAGGGAGTTTGGCCCAGGAGGCCTGAAGAAGTGAGAACTAAGCTGAGATGTCAAGGTAGAGGCTAACTAGAATTTCATGATTCTGCATTGCACTTTTCATTTATGTTCCCAAATCTCAATCTGTACCGTCACAGAAACAGCCCTGAGGAATACATGAACTTTATAAAAAGGTAGCCTACCTAGAGAAGTCCAGGACATTATGATTTTCAAAAGTGGGCCAGGCACAGTGGCTCACACCTGTAATCCTAGCACTTTGGGAGGCTGAGGTGGGTGGATCACCCAAGGTCAGGGGTTCAAGACAAGCCTGGGCAACATGGAGAAACCCTGTCTCTACTAAAAATACAAAAATTAGTCAGGCATGGTGGCTCATGCCTGTAATCCCAGCTACTTGGGAGGCTGAGCCAGGAAAATCGCTTGATCCCAGGAGGCGGAGGTTGCAGTGAGCCAAAACCACACCACTACACTCCAACATGGGCGACAGAGTGAGACTCCGTCTCAAAAGAAAAAAAAAAAAAAGGTTTTCGAAAGTGTATTTTTCTCCCATCTACAGGAAGATAAGACAACATATTCTTACCTAAGGAAAAAAGTATTCATCTTGCAACATGGTCCTCCAAATACACGTTTTCAAAATATAAATTTTCTTGCAAGTCTGATGGGATGATGGCTCCCTCCCCTGGTAAGAGCAGTGTTTGCAACCTGGGCAATATTGAGAGCACAAATGATTCTGACAGCGCTAATTTGGACAGTGCCGATTTAGGACAGAAGTACCTCCCTTTCCAACCTAAAATCAGCACTATTAGAAACATTTTAAAGATATTCTCAGGTATCAGGGGTACATGCAGTAAGTGAGACAATCAGCACACAGCAATGGGAGAACAAACCAATCTTTGTGTTACATTGCACAGATCAAATGAAATCCTTACTGCTTAGTATGAAGAGGTAACTATGGAAAGAGGTGGCGTGCTATATATAAAATTTTACAGCAACAATGCATTCTTTTCTAATTTTTTCCGTTTCCAACCTCTTAATTTCCTGTAGGCAAGATCAATTTATATCTGAATCTGCCAGCTCCCAGCAACTCTAATATGGCACTGGGCACTGTAGGATTTTAAATAATTTGAGAGTCATCCATACGCCAGATACTATGGATATAAAGATGAATTAATCAGTCACTTCTACCAAAGACTCAATGTCTAGTAACATCCTTAACCATTGCATTATTACTAGGAAAAGAATCCATGTGTTGGCTACCATGTTTGCATTGCTTCAACTTTTTTCCTCATAGTATCAAAGGCTTGTGGTGAAAAGTTATCAAGACAGAACAAGGAAATAGTCAGCATAATAACTGAACTCACCTAAAATAGTTTGAACCGTATTAATTCTTCACTGGAAAAATAGAATATATATTTCTTTCTTTCTTTCTTTCTTTTTTCTTGTTGCCCAGGCTGGAGTGCAGTGGTGCAATCTCAGCTCACTGCAACCTCCACCTCCCAGATTTAAGTGATTCTCCTGCCTCAGCCTCCCGAGTAGCTGGGACTACAGGCACCCGCCACCACACCCAGCTAATTTTTGTATTTTTACCAGAGATAGGGTTTCACCGCGTTGGCCAGGCTGGTCTCGAACTCCCGACCTAAGTTGATTTGCCCGCCTCTGCCTCCCGAAGTGTTGTGATTACAGGCATGAGCCACCGCGCCCGGCCTAAAACACAGTATATTTCTTGAAGCTCTGAGGATTCTAACTCTTTGGAATAGCTTACTTTAATTGTGCACCTTCTATGTGTCAGGCACTAATTTCAATTACTTTTACATAGATTAACTTGTCTTATCCTCACAAGGACCCTATGACGTGCTTGATGATAAAACTGGGGCAAATATAGAGAAGTTAAGGAATGTTCCCAAGAATGATGGCTGGGCAGGTGTGGAGCCAGGTTAAAACCCCAGACACTGTGACTCCAGGGCTCCTGTTCTGAACCACTGTACCCTTGCAACTCTCTGGAAAGGCAGGTAAATGTAATGCATTGAAAAGCATTCAGACGTTGCTCACAGCATCTATGGTGACAGAGTATGGTGTTCTGGTAGTGAAAACACAGCCAAGTTTTTTTGCTCCTTTCACTAAAGCTGCTTCATTGTCAGTAAAAAGTTTGTATTAGTAAAAATTGAGCAAATATAATCACACTGAATTGAATTTAAAACAGATTTCCAGTCTCCAGCACTAATACTGTGTCCATTTTTTAAACTTGGCTTTTTTTGATCCAAATGCACTTATCTGTCCATCTAGGGACCAGCTTGTGTTCACAAAAGAGGAAATTTGGTTAAAGAGGGCCTCTTTCAGTGGGGCTGAGATGAATTTACCAGGCTGAGGCTGAAATACTTCCTCACTGTTCATAATGCTCTTGTTTCTTCTCAAAGCCATTCATAGTAACTCCATAAAATGTTGCAAGGCCTTAACTTTACCTCTGTTTTGTTACTGATGATAACCAAACACACTGCTGAGCCCCAAATTCTGAGCACCCTCACAGCCTCTTTATGGCAGTCTTTGGGGGTGAACCATGAGTGCTATAAGAACTCCAGGGAAGGAGAAAGGCAGAAGCAATTAAGGTGATCGGTGATAGCACCTACCTCTTCTGAAGCCTCATCACCAGCCAGGCACAAAGAGCTATGCGCACTTAACATCTACCTGGGGGAGGAAGCCTGGTGAATTATATTATTTCCATCTCTCTTGGGAATAACAGAGTGGCACACAGATAACAGGATAAGAAATTCTGTTATATAGTCTTTCGTGGGCTATAAAAAAAAGAAAGGCACAAAATTAGTGAGTGTCTTTCAACATCAATAACACAAGAGGTATAAATGGTCTAAAATTTGTACCAACTGTGTTTTGACCTCAGGTACACACAAAGTCAGGCACCAGCGAAAAACCATATCATTCATTCAAAATGTATTTGTGGGGTGGCTACCGAGGCCAGGATGGTATAGGAGGCTGGAGAGACCTCAGGGAACAAGCTGACTCTGCCTTCTTGGAGCTTTATTCTCACTGGAGAGAGAGAATCTCCCCAAACTGGAGAAAACAAATAGGGACTGTGATAGAGAAAAGAAGGGCATATTGTATTGTATTGTATTGTATTGTATTGTATTGTATTGTATTGTATTGTATTGTATTGCATTGCATTGTATTGTATTTTTGAGATGGAGTCTAGCTCTGTTGCCCAGCCTGGAGTGCAATAGTGTGATCTCGGCTCACTACAACCTCCACCTCCCATGTTCAATCAATTCTCCTGCCTTAGCCTCCCAAGTAGCTAAGATTGCAAGTGCCCACCACCATGTCCAGCTAATTTTTGCATTTTTAGTAGAGACTAGGTTTTACCATGTTGGCCAGGGTGGTCTTGAACTCCTGACCTCAAGTAATCTGCCTGTCTCGGCCTCTCAAAGTGCTGGGATTACTGGCATGAGCCACTGTGCCCAGCCTTATTTTTTTTTACAGGAAAAAAGTATTTAATACTTTAACAAAATGCAAAGTAAAATATCCAAGTTACAAAATATAAGGTCCTTTGGTTCAGTCATCACATCACTATTTTTACCTTCCACATAGCTATAGACATCACACTCTCAAAGTGAAGTCAGACTGTCCGCCTTCGTACTGAAATATGTCATACCAAAGCCATCACATACCCCACCATTCAGTGAAATTGTTGGCAACTTACATGGAATAGAGCTGTGAGGTAGGAAAAGGGAGAAAGGGTTGCTCTGAAAAAAAGGCGGAGACTCTCCACACACAGAGCAAGTCAGCGGGAGGGAGATCTCTGCTGGGTCACCACGCCATGAACCATACCCCTTCCATGCTACGTGAGGCTGAGTTCTTGGTGCAATCGCACATAAATACAGACAATCAAGTGAACCTGAGCACCCCCAGGGAAAACAGAAGAAAAATACAGAGAAGCAGAGGAGAGAAAGAATGGCAGCAAGAGGCAGATCACAGAATACCAGGGAACATCTAGTCCAAACCCTGTTTTACAGATGGGAAAAATAAGACCTAGAGTAGAAGGTCTTGCCAAAAGACACAGTTTATTTCAGTATTAGAATTCCACGCTGCCTTTTAATATGAGCAAGGAGAAAAAAAAATGGACAAGAAATGGGTAGACTTGCTAAGGCAGGGGTGGACCCAGGCATCTCATTCCACTTCTGCTGTCTTTTTGGAAGAGTGCCTGTGAGGTCTTAAGGCCTTTCTGGGTGCTTCCTTGATTCTCGAGAATCAGTAGTCATCAAGGTTTCTTCAAGGTTCCTGTGGCTCTGGACACAGGGATCTAAAGAAACAGAGACCCAGGCCACCTAATCAGGACAGAAGATAATGGCCCCTAATCTGCTCCCAAACAAGACCTGAAACAGTGACAACAAGGTCAGAATAGAAATTCAGCCACCCCTCAGTCAAACACCATCACCTAAATGGGGGCTGCAGGAAGAGTCGCAGAGCTGGAAATCTGCAATACTTGAATGAATAAGTGAATGAATGAATACATGGAGACGACCAATGCATGTTTGGTTCCGTGACGGATACTGGTTCTGTTCACAATCTGTGCTGAGGGCACTTTTGGGGTCTACATTCTTTTTGTCCACTCTGCTGGGATTGTGGGTGTATCACATTGTGCCCCTGGCAAACAAACTGAAAGAAGTGAGTGCAGATTTAAATAATAAAATGTGTCTGATTGGTAGAGATTAAGGGAAAAAAGTGGAAAGGCATTTTTTTTTTTTGAGACGGAGTCTCGCTCTGTCGCCCAGGCTGGAGTGCAGTGGCGCGTTCTTGGCTCACTGCAAGCTCTGCCTCCTGGGTTCATGCCATTCTCCTGCCTCAGCATCCCGAGTAGCTGGGACTACAGGCACCTGCCACCACACCTAGCTAATTTTGTTGTATTTTTAGTAGAGACGGGGTTTCACCGTGTTAGCCAGGATGGTTTTGATCTCCTGACCTCGTGATCCACCAGCCTTGGCCTCCCTAAGTGCTGGGATTACAGGCATGAGCCACCATGCCCGGCCGGAAAGCCATTCTTAAACCAGCTGCTTTTTTTTCTCCTCTCAGTTTTATAAGAACAGTATACCAGATCCTGGAGCAATGAAGACAGAATTGCTGAATCTCCAAACATCTCAAAACATGCATTTGAGGTGGATCAGGTAGTCTCATCCACTACCCCTTCCCCTCCCAACAGTCATTTCTTGGACAGGGAGGCAGTGGTAGACTGTGACAGCGAGATCTCACTGCACTTCTCAAGGACGGCCTCAGCGGAGAGTTTAGGCAGCCCTGTTCCAGAGACCACTCATCCACCAGGCCTTTCATGGACATGGGGGGCAGCAGAGGGTCCTCCTCATCTTGACTCAGTCTAGGAATCAGGGAGTTACTTGCACTGTCCAATTCCTTGTCCACCTGCTCCCTGGACACACCCACTGTCTCAGGCTGTCCTAAAGGGATCTTCATGGAGTCAAAATATGCTGACAGGGCTTCCTGGAGCAGATGCAGAAGTTTCTTTCAAGAGACCTGGGTGTTGCCTTGAAGATGGGCTTGGAGGTTAGAGAGGTACTTAGGTCAGGAGTCAGCTTCAGGGATGGAGAGTGGGACCATTCCAGGACTCCACAGACTGTTGTTCGGAGCACCACGTGGAGACAAAATAGCCAACCACCACACTGGCTCGTTGTGAGTGTTGAAAAAGATAGTCATGGCAATCAGGACATCACAGCTGCGAGCCTGGCAGAAAGCATGGGGATCTGCAAGGAGGTCAGACCTCGGCAGTAAGGCCTCCAAATCCATATAGATTGCACGAATGGCCACCTTGATGCCTTGTCTATAAATGGTCTTCCAGTCCTTTCTCAGCATCTGCTCAGTGGTCAGTCCTGATACACTGAACTTTGCCTTTTGTAGGGAATCAAAGATATCATTTCTCTTGGGTAGATCTGAGAAGAGGACCTCTAGCTTCTCCACATATTTGCTGTCTTTAAGGGTTGCCTTTTCAATTTTAAGGTCCATGCTGACACAGTCCATGATGACGTTCTTAGGTAAGATATGATGGTCGATAAGGATAAGGGTGAGTTAGCCAGCCTGGTGCAATGTGTGGAGGTAAATCTCATCCCAAAAATCCAAGATAGTCTCTGGAATATGAACCTTCTGAAGAAGGAAGATGATGCCATCTTGCAGAGGTAGCTCAGAATGTTCTATATTTAAAACTGGCACAGACTTCTTTCTGCCTCAGTTGTCTTTGCCATGTAAAAAGCAGGACAAGAGCAGACACCATGGAGTCCAAATCACAGGCTTCATTTCCCAGCACAACATGTAGAGGTCGGGACTTGTGCAGGGTAGCTCGACAGCACTGCAGGTAGTCCTCCACGGTGAAGCCCAAAGTTTGCCATCACCCTAGTCAAGGAACTCAGGGGCTAGAGGACATATTTTAGACAGATAGTCAGGGAATAATGCTGGAGGAGATGACATCTAAAATTAATATCGAAACAAAAAGTTTAGTTAGCTGTATAGCTGACGGTGACAGCAGCACATAGCTGACAAAGGGAATAGTACGTCCAAAGGCCCGAGTCAGGAAACAGCTTGTTGTGTTTGTGGAGCTTCCAGACAAGTGTGACTTTAGCATCTTGAGCAAGGGGAACAATGACAGAATGAGGTTAGTGAGTAGCCCATGGTGATGAGTTCAGATTTTATGTTAAGTGTGGTGCCAGTCCTCAGGAGGTTTCTAAGCAAAGGACGGACACATATAAATGTTTGCTTTAAAAGGTCACTTCAGTTTTTGAGAAGATCAAGATTTCAGATCAAGCAGATCAATGTCTTAAAATAGATAAGTGAAGATATTAGTAGCATGCAATAGAACCAAATAGTTTAAAAGCATATAAACATCTTAACAGAGACTGCTACATAGTAAAAGTTATTGTATAATGTTTACATTCACTCACACCCATAAGTTCAGTGCTTAGCTCATAATATCAGTACAAAATCCCTTGCTTATTATATGAACATCAAAAAATTTCAAAACCCTCTCCCTCTTCCTGGGTTCAGAACATGATACCTTTTAGGAAGCCTTATAGATATTTTAAAGTTATATAGCACCACTGTGTCAACTTAGAATGAAAAAACAGGCTTACATGGCCATTCTCAAAGTTCTCCAATAACTTGGGGTCATTAAATTCACAGGATGCTGGGATGGAAAAAGGTGTCTAACTATGAGGAAAAATAGAAAAGATTAACAAAAAGTTCCCGGTGGTGCCAGTCAATATTCAAAAGGATCTGAAATACACACACAGCCCATCTTCTGTTCTTAGGAGGATCACAAAGAGTCTACAGAACTATAATAATACCTACAGTTCTGTCCAATGATACATCCTCCCAGCCCTCAAAGCTGCAAAATGGCATCCGAAGATGCCTAAACCTGTGTTGAGAACTGTACAGTTATAGGGAATTTGAGCCAGAGTGACTACAAAAGCAATAAATTCATGGTTAGATTCTAGGCTTCTGACTACCGCACAGGGAAGGTCTGTCCAGAGGAGCTTCTGGAAACTGCCATTTGAGATCTGAACAAGAGAGAGCTCTGGTATTATATGTCAATACTCTGGTACAGATAAAAGTTGGTTGCAGGAAAAGGGAGCAAGGGAAAAGTAGAAAAGAACAGGACTTCTGCCTCAATAACTTCTAAGGGGAAATGAGGGAGGAAATGTAATTGTTTCAAGACTCTACATATAAAACTCCTTGGGAATTCTAACGTGTATCAAAGCAGATGTAAATCATATTTTTAAAATAACTATGTTTGCATTTTAAGCTTTACATTTCAGTCTCATTCAGATACAGCTATAGCTTTAGAAATTTAGTTAAGTCTTAGAGTAAGTAAAAACTAATTAATTTTAAGAAAAAAATGAGAGTTTCTGGCCAGGCACGGTGGCTCACGCCTGTAATCCCAACATTTTGGGAGGCCAAGGCAGGCAGATCATGAGGTCCGGAGATCGAGACCATCATGGCTAACACAGTGAAGCCCTGTCTCTACTAAAAATAGAAAAAATTAGCCAGGCATGGTGATACGCGCCTGTAGTCCCAGCTACTCAGGAGGCTGAGGCAGGAGAATCACTTGAACTCAGGAGGCAGATGTTGCAGTGAGCCAAGATTGTGCCACTGCACTCCAGCCTGGGTGACAGAGCAAGACTCCACCCCCCGCCCCAAAAAGAGAATTTCTAACAGAGTATGGCAATAAAAACACTTTCCTGTAAATTACACCTGCAATGGTATACTTCTTATAAGTCATAATATTGCAAGTGAGGGTTCCCATTTTATTAGAAAATTGATACTATACCTACACAAAATAAAAATGAAGACAATAAACCACATGAATTTAAAACAAATTTAGAGGGCAGGACAACAAAATGAAGTTCTTTCTCCTTTTTCTTTCTTTTTCCCTCTGTCTTTCAGGCTGGAGTTCAGTGGCTTGATCTCGGCTCACTGCAAGCCCCGCCTCCCTGGTTCAAGCAATTCTCCTGCCTCAGTCTCCCAAGTAGCTGGGATTACAAGTGCCTGCCACAACACCCAGCTAACTTTTGTATTTTTAATAGAGATAGAGTTTCACCATGTTGGCCAAGCTGGTCTCAAACACCTGATTATTTACGCTTTTTTTTAGGAGGCCATACTCTTCTCTTTTTCTTTTTTTCTTTTTTTTTTTTTTTTGACAGAGTCTCACCCTGTCACCCAGGTTGGAGTGCAGTGGTACAATCATAGCTCACTGCAGCCTTGACCCCCGGGCTCACGTGATCTTCACGCCTCAGCCTCCTGAGTAGCTGGGACTTTATACACGCCAAGGCAGAAGGATTGCTAGAATTCAGGAGTTCAAGACCCGGCTGGGCAACATAGGGAGACCTCATCTCTACTAGAAATAAAAAAAAATTAAACAGGTGTGGTGGTGTATGCCTGTAGTCCCAGCTGCTTGGGAGGCTGAAGTGGGAGGATCGCTTGAGCCTGGGGAGGTTGAGGCTGCAGTGAGCTTGCCTGACAGAATGAGACCCTGTCTTTAAAAAAAAGAAAAAAAAAACAGTTGATACTGGGAAAGTGAAAAAATATCTACTATTGAAAAAGGCAAATGAGTCTTCTATATTGTGGAATATGATGAACTAACAATGTGAACCACCCTTATGACAAAAACAAGCATAATGCAGGATAAAGAAAAAAAGCTCATATTTTAAAATACATCCCAAAGTTGTTCCAGAAGTAAGCAATCCTCCGAGGTCAAACTCAGACCTGTAGAAGGTAGGTGGAAATTCAAATTCAAACCATGAAAAGTAGGTGAGTATCAAGGTGAGCTCTAAGAGTGCTCTAAGAAAAAGTGCCCTGGAATCCTAAGGTTTTTATCTTGAAGGTTGCACAGGATGTGCAGCCCCTTGAAGGTTGCACAGGGGCTAGAAGTACATGGCTGCCTGCCCCAGGTAGAGTGTCATGGAACACCCCTCCATAAATCTGAACAAGACGGATACCACCTAAAAACAAGCATTAAAGAGAAGTAAACTGCTCAGCAGAATGGGATGGCACACACATTTGCCTGATTGAACCCTGAGACTGGATGGAAGAAAAATATATTTTTCTAGAGAATGTCAATGCAAGCTGGCCTCTCCAGGAGCTTGTGGCCAAATTCACATGACCCGTGGATTCAAACCATCTCAAGTAGAGGATTTAAATTAATGTAGTCTCAAGTGATTGGCAGAAGTAAATGCAAATCTTTCTGCAGAGATGCAACTTCAACCCAGACCTCCAAGAATTCCTACCAAAAAAAAGTTCCAAGGATCATGGGGTCATAGTTAAAACAAGGCACCCTAAGTGAAAACCAGCAGATACAAGAGAAAAAGAATCAGATCCACAAATAATTTGGATAGACTGAGAATATGAAATAAATAGGTTTTGTGTGGTTTTTAAAAACAGTTTAAAAACATGAATGAGGAAAAAGAAAATAAAAATAAACTGTATATTTTTAAAATAAATAAAACTTCTAGAAAGTTAAAATTATAATGGTTGAAAAACATAAAACTTGCTTGGCATGGTGGCTCACTCCTGTAATCCCAGCACTTTGGGAGGCCTAGGGTGGGTGGATCACTTGAGGTCAGGAGTTCGAGACCAGCCCGGCCAACATGGGGAAACCCCATCTCTACTAAAGAATACAAAAATTAGCCGGGTTTGGTGGTGCACACCTAGCTACTCAGGAGGCTGAGCCAGGAGAATCACTTGAACTCAGGAGGCAGAGGTTGCTGTGAGCTGAGATCACATGACTGCACTACAGCCTGGGTGACAGAGCAAAACTATATATATATGTATAACTTAAAACTTCACTGAAAGATTAAACCACAGAGTCAAATGAAGACACAATTAGAAAGCAGAAAGAGGCCAGGCGCAGTGGCTCACGCCTGTAATCCCAGCACTTTGGATGGCTGAGGAGGGCGGATTACTTGAGGTCAGGAGTTCGAGACCAGGCTGGCCAACATGGTGAAACCCTGTCTGTACTAAAAATACAAACATTAGCTGGGCATGGTAGCACACACCTGTAATCCCAGCTTTTTAGGAGTCTGAGGCAGGAGAATTGCTTGAACCCAGAAGGCGGAGGTTGCAGTGAGCCGAGATCATGCCACACCGCACTTGACCCTGGCCAACAGAGTGAGACTCTGTCTCCAAAAAAAAAAAAAAACAGAAAGATAAATGGGAAGAAATTATTCAGTGCAGAGAGATAATGAGATAGAAAATATGACTGGAGGGTAAGAGGCCAGAAGGCAGAGATAAAAGGGCCAACATACATCTAGCTGGAAATCCAAAGGGAAAGAAAATGGAGGCTGGAGATGAGTCAATATTTAAACATAGATCGGAGTTTTCCAAAGTTACTGAAAGTCATTGATCCTCATATTCTGGGAGCCCAGTGAATCAGGATAGGATAAATAAAAAATTATGCAGTAGTGAAACCCTAGTGGTCTAAAGAGAAAAATTTCAAAGCAGAAAGCAAAGACCAACCACATGCCCAGCTATCAATGCTAGACTGATGAGTAGCTTCTCAAAACCATCAAAGGTATGAGATGATGGAATAGTTTCAAGATTCTGGGAAAAAGTAACAATATTTCAAGTAGGGAGAAGTAAGGACATTTTCAGACATGTGAAATTTGAGAGATTTGTCCACCAACCCCTCCCTAAAGGAAACTTTAAACACATCATTTAGGTCATCATTGAGGTCAGGAGTTCATTTAGGTGACATATGTGCAAACTCAGATGAAAGTTCTGAGTTATGAGAATTAAAGGTGAGCAAGGACATTGATAAGTATGTGGATAAATCTAAATAAGCACTGCTGCATAAAATAATGATGACAATAGTAGTCTTATTGGCAGGGTTAAAAGATTTTAAAATCAAAATACTAGACAAAAGTAGCGTATAACTGCAAGAGACAAACAGTGTTAAAGTATTTTTATTATTGGTAAAATATACATAAGATAATATTTACCATTTTAACCGTTTTTACTTGTCATTAAGTACATTCACATTGTTGTGCAGTCATCACCACCATCATCTCCAGAACCTTTTCATCATCCCAAGCGAAACTCCATATCTATTGAACAATCACTTCCTGTTCTCCTCTTTTCCCCATCCTGGAAACCACTATTCTACTGTCTGTCTCTACGAATATTAGAATTCCAGGTATTTCAGATAGGTGGAATCATACAATAATTGTCCTTTTGTGTCTGGCGTATTTTACCTAGCATAAGGCCTCAAGGTTCATCTCTGTTGTAACATCCATCAGAATTTCACTCCTTTTTAAAACTGGGTATGTTTCATTGTGTAGGTAGACCACACTTTATTTATCCATTCATCCACTGATAGTCATTAGAGATTTTTCTACCTTTTTGCTACTGTAAATAATGATTTTATGAACATTGATATACAAGATCTCTTTGAGGTTCTGCTTTTAGCTTTTTTGTGTATATGCCTAAATGTGGAATTACTGGATCATATGGTAATTCTATATTTAATTTGTTGAGGAACCACCATATTATTTTCCATAGCAGCTACGCCATTTTTTTTTTTTTTTTTTTTTGCTTTAAAAAGATAGCCATCCTAATGGGTATGAGGTAATGGCTCATTGTGATTCTGATTTGCATTTTCCTAATGATTAGTGATGCTGAGAAGCTTTTCATGTGCTCCTTGGACATTTGTATATCTTCTTTGAAAAAATGTCTGCTCAAATCCTTTGCCGATTTTTGAACTGGGTTTTTTTTCTGTAGGGTTGTAGTTATTCATATATGCTGGATGTTAAACTTCCTTTCGTCTTGCTGTTTCAAATGTCATTGATTTCTGATCTTTGTGTTTTACCTACATAAACAATATAATTTATTTTCAAAGCTTGAATCTCAAAGGTAACTTTTATTAATATTATATTTAATCACTTACCTAAAGAGGCTAGGGTCACTTGACTAGGCAGCATGAATGAAGTGATCCTTTTCCAGCTGTCAATAGAAACCATACTTCTAAAGGATTAGCAAATAATCAGATTTTTATGAGCAGAAAAAGTACTGGAGATTTGGGCCAGGCACAGCAGCTCATGCCTGTAATCCCAGCACTTTGGGAGACCAAGGTGGGCGGATCATTTGAGGTCAGGAGTTCGAGACCAGCCTTGCCAACATGGCAAAACCCTGTCTCTACTAAAAATACAAAAATTAGCCGGGAGTGGTGGTGCACACCTGTAATCCCAGCTACTTGGAAAGCTGAGAGAGGAGAATCATTTGAACTTGGGAGGCTGAGGTTGCAGTGAGCTGAAATTGTGCCGCTGCACTCCAGCCTGGGTGACAGGGTAAGCCCCTGTTTCAAAAAAAAAAAGCGTACTGGAGATTTGATTATTCCACCCTCCTTCATCTTTAGTTCTCCAAGTTCAAAAGGCTGCTGTTGTAATTCTCTGAACAGACATTTCCAGGAGTCAAAATCCTTTTTAAATAAATACTTACTGAAAATTCATTATTCAAATGATGCTATACAAGGTAACCAGAAATTAGAAAGTATATCTACCAATTACTGGTTATAATGACTAGCATTAATTAAGTTGGTACTATGCACTAGACACTGTGTTGAATGCCTTGCATATACAGTATTTTATTCAATCCTCATAGCAACCTCATGACATAGATTCTATTGTCATGCCCATTTTAGAGATTAGAGATCAAGACCAGGGAAGTTACATGAGAGGCCCAAGATGACACTGCTGATGAATGGTAAAGCCAGGATTCATACCCAGGAAATTTAACTCAAAACTCTGCCTTTTACCGCAATTTATATATTGTCCCCAATTCATTGAAAAATAGAAAATTGCAATCCAATGAAACATATTAAGAACAAAAAGTGGCTAGAAAAAAATAATTAAATGTCTTTCTTTTTCTAGGTACTGTACAAGTGTGGGAGTTTTAAAAAATGTAATTTACACCTATAAAGTTGTGATTGTAATTTAAAAGGGAAATTAAACAAAGCTATTGTGCTGACTGTCCATTGGTAACCTGACTTTGCTCCCATCTCTGTCTGTTGTCCTGCGGGGACTGGCCGGGGTGGTGTGCATTTCTCCTGATCTGTCATCAGCCTGATTCCAAGTCAGGTTCTGCCTTTCAGAGAATGTTCAGTAAAAAAGTAGAAGCTTTATTATTGTTCTTCTGGCAGTGGTGAGCAGACTGTTGAGTTTGGCAGATGTAAAACTTTGTAGCAGCCTCTGAAATTTCTAGCAGTCTTGGGATGCTTGCTGTGGGTCATCTGCCCCAGGGAGGCAGGGCAAGGGGGCTCCTGCCAGCAGGTTCCTGACTCTGAAAGCTCGTTGTGACCTGAGAGCTGAAAACAACCTTCGCTATCTTCCCCTCCAGCTCTTCCACTCTTTCATAAGTACATAATAACCTATATTAGATCTGTTCTGCTTGAACCTAACACTGTATTATCAGCTACCCCATGAGGCAATATTATTACCCATGATACAGTATTGTCAATTGCCCATGATGCAGTATTACTCATGATGCAGCATTATCAATATTTTGAACAAAGTATGATTTAAATTCCCCCCTGGCTCCATGTATGTCCATTAAAGCTATACTCTGTGGCTGACTTTGGCATTTTAATTTGCACAAGTTCTCCCTAGAGGCTTCTTTAAAGCTCCTATCACATTGTCCAGTCCCTAAAGGAGGCCTCACCTGCCCGAGTTCTTCATTGAGATTGAATGTTCTGGCCATGACATAGACATTATTGATTTTATAATGCATATCTTCATCCTGCAAGAAATGAAAAAGTCTTTCACGCTGCCACTGAGCTCTCTATGTGACTGACATTTAGAAAGACTTCACAAAGGAGAATGTAGAATATTTGGATTAAAGATAGAATGTATCTTTAGTTTCTCACATATTAGGAGAATCAAATCAGGAGAGGCAGTGCCACGTAGAAATAAATTTTGATGTGTTCGTGATCTGAAGTTCAAAAACTTGGCTTGCAAAGCCCTGGGTCTGCCTCAGACAAGCTGTGGCCCTTAAGAAAGTTAATTAATATCTCTGTGCCTCAGCTACTCCATCTATAAAATGGAAGCAACAATACAGATCTCACAGCACTCTTGGGAAAGAGAATGCATTTGAAAGCACTTGCTTCATGTTGTGGCTGTTAAAATAATATTCCTCTTCAAATGTTGGCAATCCAATGATGTATCGAGAGGACATTTTTAATATGTGACATTTACCAATAATTTAGTTTTTAAAAAAATTTTTTTTGAGACTGAGTCTCACTGTGTTGCCCTGGTTGGAGTGCAGTGGTGCCATCTTTGCTCACTGAAACCTCTGCCTCTCAGGTTCAAGTGATCCTTGTGCCTCAGCCTCCCAAGTAGCTGGGATTACAGGAGTGCGCCACCACACCCGACTAATTTTTGTATTTTTACTAGAGACCAGGTTTCACCATGTTGCCCAAGCTGGTCTCCAACTCCTGGGCTCAAGCAATCCACCTGCCTCAGCCACCCAAAGTGCTGGGATTATAGCCATGAACCACCGCACCTGGCCCAAAAATAATTTTTTAATATAACTAGATTTTGCAACCCCATGTTCACACTAGAAAATGAGTTCAGTCCCAACTTATTAAGTATTTATGACAGTCAATACCCAGTTGTCCCCTAAGAAATCTTTTCTTGAATGTGAAGTAATTCGGGAATGATTATGTGTCTGTCATTCTTGCCAAGATTTGTAAGTCTTCTGGACTCTCCTCCCCTTCTTTATTGACTGTTTTCAATTTTAATGGATTAACTATCTCTCTACACTTACCACTAAACCACTCTCTCTTAAATCTTTCTTATCGGTTAAAACAAATATATTAAAAAATGGTGTCCTCAAGATGAACACAAAGAGGACAAGCAGAGCTGAGCCATGCTGATAGCAATGCTTGGCTTAGAATAGTTCCATCATGAGGACGGTTACATTGACTCTTAAAAGGAACACAAAAGCTATGCCTTAAGAGATAATTTTTTTAATTTTCTGATTTTAATACTCACTCAGTTTATAAACTGGGCCTGAATATATTTTACAATTTCCATAGTGACCGGCATAGGGATGAGGTTCTGGTACAAAATGATAGACCAGGCATGGTGGCTCACACCTGTAATCCCAGCACTTTAGGAGGCCGAGATGGGTGAATCACCTGCAGTCAGGAGATAGAGACCAGCCTGGCCAACATGGTGAAACCCCGTCTCTACTAAAAATACAAAAATTAGCCAGGGATGGTAACGAGCACCTGTAATCCCAGCTACTGGGAAGGCTGAGGCAGGAGAACTGCTTGAACCCGGGAGGCGGAGGTTGCAGCCAGCCAAGATCATGCCACTGCACTCCAGCCTGGGTGACAGAGTGAGATTCTGTCTCAAAAAAAAAAAAAAAAAAAAAAGATGATGAACACCAATATGTCAAACAAAATGACATGAGAGCTGCTGGAACCTCTGGAAAAACATCAGAGACACCACCTCACAGCTTCAGGCAATGCCTTTATTCATCTTTGTTTGCACTATTGCATTTTAAAATTTTGGAATTTTCTCTATGAAAATTATGATTAGAAGTGGACACAAGTATGAAATATTTTTAAATGTATATTAGTTCCACACCAGCCATGTAACAGGGAGTATGGGAAGCTTTGAGATTCAAGATCAAAGAAGATACCAACTTTGCCCTCAGGGAGCTTAGCATGAAGCTTGGGAAAGTCAGCTGGATCCGGAAATACAGTATGACGAATTCCAGAGTGGCACTGAGCACTGAGCACAGGGATGACAGCACAAAATAGGGGCCTAGAGGGGACCTCAGAAAAGGAGATGAACCAAGTTGAAAGAAGAAGTTTGTTACATGCAGATGAGGGGAAGTGAATGAGGAGGGTATTCTAATTCTAGCTGGAAATAACAGTAGGTGTGAAGTCAAAGAGACCTGAAGCAGCGTTGGGGAAATGAAGCATGTATATGTATGTATACATATAATGATTTTTTTTTTTTTTTTTTTGAGACAGAGTCTTGCTCTGTCACCCAGGCTGGAGTGCAGTGGTGCAATCTCAGTTCAATGCAGCCTCCGCCTCTGGGGTTCAAGCAATTCTCCTGCCTCAGCCTCCTGAGTAGCTGGGACTACAGGTGCCCGCCACCACGCCTGGCTAATTTTTTGTATTTTGAGTAGAGACAGGGTTTCGCCATGTTGGCCAGGCTGGTCTTGAACTCCTGACCTCAGGTGATCCACCGGTCTCGGCCTCCCAGAGCGTTGGAATTACAGGCATCAGCCACCACGTCTGGCCTAAAACACAGTATATTTCTTGAAGCTCTGAGGATTCTAACTCTTTGGGATGACAAAACAAATACAAAGCAAATACAAAGTGGTGTGGTCCTGAGCTGGCCATAGTTCCGCAAGAGCATGCACCCAGTTCCTCAGTCACACGGGGCCCAGCTTTCCTTGACGAGTCTCTCACCACTCCATGCCTCTTTCTGCCCTCTGCACAGCAGTCACACTGAGCTGCACTTGCCAAATGGCCTTTGGACATGGGCAATATTCTTGGCCTAGAGCTCTCCTATGAGGCTCCCCTTCATTCTTCCCTCCGTACTCCTTTTAATTTCCATCTGTTCTCATCCTTAAGGTTTCAGTTTGTGTGTTACCTCCTCATGGAAGCCTCAGCGTTAGGTTGGAAGGGGCTCCAATGTGGACACGTGGCATCCTATACTTTCCCCTCTTCATTTACTGTCAGTATTCTATTACTTTGACTGTCTTCCTCCATACATTATAAATACCTCGGGGGCAGGAAACATCCTGTTTCTCACTGTACCCCAAGGTCTCAGCACAGCATCTTGCATTATGTGCTAACTGTGGAAGGAACAGCAAAAGCCAAATGCGATTTAGAAAATGGAAAAATGGGTAGATTTGCTGTCAATTTACTTTTCATTAATAATAAACATTCAGGAAATTCCTAGTCCAAAACAAGATTTAGTTGAGATTCTCTTCAGCTGAAAAAACAAAAAACAACAACAAAAAACAACACACACAAAAAAAGATGTCCTGAGGGGTGATCAAAAGAAAGATAGCAACAGAGAGAAATGGTACATGTGAGTGAGTGAGAAGTTGGGTAGAACTTTTTTTTTTGAGACGGAGTCTCGCTCTGTCGCCCAGGCTGGAGTGCAGTGGCGCAATCTCGACTCACAGCAAGCTCCACTTCCCGGGTCCACACCACTCTCCTGCCTCAGCCTCCCGAGTAGCTGGGACTACAGGTGCCCGCCACCATGCCCTGCTAATTTTTTTTTTTTTTTTTTTTTTTTGCATTTGTAGTAGAGACGGGGTTTCACCGTGTTAGCCAGGGTGGTCTGATCTCCTGACCTCAGGTGATCCACCCACCTCGGCCTCCCAAAATGCTGGGATTACAGGCGTGAGCCACTGCAACCGGCCGAAGTTGGGTAGAACTTCTAATGTCATTTTGGCAAAAAAAAAAAAAAAAAGTCTTAACCATAACTAGTGGCCATATATAGAGTAAAATCAATCAATGCAGATGTAATGTAAAACAAGCATTATTCATATGAAAACTTTTTTGATAAATGAAAGCAAAGCAACACACATTGTTGACAAAAAATCATTCATTTCAGACTATGTAAAATGTACTCAACTTATGTAAACAAGGAAAACCTAAGTGAAAACAAAATTTCCCCTAGCCCCTGAAGACACAGGATAATTGTGTTTTAGGCAATAAATGTCTGGTAAGAAATCATTTTAAAAGTCAGAAGAAATATCTAAAACTAGAGATGAGATACGAACCTCTCTGAAAATTTCAGGGTAATAAACAGAAATTAGCCTTCTAAATTTAAGAGATATATACTAAACTCCCTCACTTCATAAAAGCAGAAGGAAAAGTCGAGTAGCAGTACTATTTATCATCACAGATAATTTTACCTTCATGAGTTTGGTTTCAAATCCAGTGTAAACAACTATGCCAATGATCCACTGAGTATTTCTAAGCTGTGTACCTCTAAACAAGACCTGATCAGGCCCAATTGGAACAGGACTAAAAACATAAAAATAGCATTTATAAAGTACCAAAGAAATTTTCTCTTTTCACAATGTAAAAAAGCCCAGGTTTTACCTTACATATATTTCCTATTGTCAAGTTCAATTTTTTGAGAAAATGACAAAGCAACAAATGTTTTTTCATAAAAAGCACCTATTCCTAAAAGAGTATGGAAAAATTTTTTGTTTTAGTATCCATTTCTCACCATTCCAAACAAATGTC
The DNA here is from genome assembly GCF_028885625.2 of Pongo pygmaeus. Lineage (NCBI taxonomy): Eukaryota > Metazoa > Chordata > Mammalia > Primates > Hominidae > Pongo > Pongo pygmaeus. Next base: position 34,617,560 of record NC_072387.2, read on the forward strand.
AATCAAAAATTTTAGAGAAAAAAAACATCTCTTATACCTAGGGTAACTATAAAATTTATTTGTCAGAGAAGATGACGTGGACAAATAGAAACCTGTGTGCCAATTTAGCAATCTATAGAAAGGATTACATGTGTTAATTCAGAGCAAGCTCAGTTGGCCATGTTTTCTTGGCCTCCTCCCCTCCAGCACTGGATTGACTTGCTATGTGAAAGATGGGCTGGGAGTGGTGGCTTATGCCTGTAATCCTAGCACTTTGGGAGGCCGAGGAGGGCAGATCATCTGAGGTCAGGAGTTCGAGACCAGCCTGGCCAACATGGTGAAACCCTGTCTCTACTAAAAATACAAAAATTAGCCAGGCGTGCTGGTGGAAGCCTGTAATCCCAGCTACTAGGGAGGGTGAGGAAGGAGAATTGGTTGAACCTGGGAGGTGGAGATTGCAGTGAGCCAAGATGGTGCCACTGCACTCCAGCCTGGGGGACAGAGAGAGACTCCATCTAAAAAAAAAAAAAAAAAAAAGATGCTCCTAAGAAACTTGTAGTGGAAAACATGGAAGTGTGGAGCAAGAAAAACTCCTCTATCGTCATCAAACCTTTCAACACCTTGTTCTTCCCACTGATTTACTCCAAGGATCGCAGATATTTACAGGTAGGTATACTGATTAAGAAACTGCCATACACTTTCCAGCCATATTTAAGAATCCTTTTTTTAATTACACAAATGCTTATTACATTACAATAAATTACAATTCCATAGATGCTTCCGGGTATTTCAAAGCCAAGTACCATACGAACAAGTACAATGTTTTAAAATGTAATCAGTTGACAAAACAAATGCTGTCATATTCTATGTTCCATAAAAGAAAAAAAATTGTTTGTGAAGAGAAAGATAATACCTTTTACCTCTTAGGCTCAAGGTTCCAGCAGAGCTATTGAAATAACTTCACCGTCATTTTTGCTTCACAGTCTATTTTTCCAGATAGGCTTAACAACTGGTTTTCTGGCAGCACTTCGGCTGTTTCCGGCAAAGCCTATAAAATAAAACCAAAGAGAGAAAACTAAAAATAGAAGTTTAATGTACTATGTTTAAAGTTCCATGTCTTTAGTAATTAATAAAAGATTATGATAGTATCTAAAAATGTATTGCACTCACTAGATAATAAAATAGTGCACATCACACTTTAACATAAACCTTGTTAGAAGATGTTGCCATCCCAGCATTTTGCAAATAACTTTAATAAAAAGAAAAGAGGTAGAAATATTAAGTTTTCATCACCTGTACTGAAAGTATTGTTTTTGAAAGTGTAATCACCATGACCGTATAATATTTGATACATTTATGTATGTAGCTGATGATGTTGAATTATCAATCACACTTTGAGTAGCAAGGATTTAGAACAGTGGTTCCAAACTTTTTGCAGGCATCAGATTCACCAAAAGGTCTTGTTAAAATATAGATTCCTGGGATCCACACACACGGTTTTTTTCTTTGGTGTTTCTGTGGTGGGGGTGCCAGAATTTGCATTTCTAACATTTCCCACAAGATGATGCTGTTGCTGAGCCAGAGATCAGACTTTGAAAACCACTGATCTAGAGAATGCCTTATTCCAATAAAATAAGATGATGTCAGCTTTACAGACAGAGAAGAGGCAGATTATGTTCAAGAGAATAAGAATAAAATTGTCCAAAGTCTTTTTCACAGAATACAAGATACAGGAAGACAGTGGATTTTTAAGTATTGAAATAAAAGACCTCTAGATCGATGGGTTTTTATGAAAATTTTTGTTATTCAAATTACCTTTCCCCTATAGGTAAAGTGTCATTTTTCTCTCACTGCTGTCAACATTTTCTGAAATTTATTTTCATAAGTTTGACTATTATATGTGCTGGTATGGATTTGTTTGGATTTATCTTTTTTGGTTGGCTCGGCTTGTTGAATCTACGGTTTGTGTTTTTTGGCAAATTGGGGAAGTTTTCAGCCAAATTTTTCTGGCCTATTCTCTCTCTTCTCCTTCCAGGACTCTGGTGACATGAAGGTTAGCTGTTTGGTTATGTTCCCAAAGGTCCTTGAAACCTGATCACGTTTGTCAGTCTGTTTCCTCTCTACTGTTCAAATTGGGTAATTTCTATTGTTTTGTCTTTCAGTCCACTATTCTTTCTTCTGTCCCTTCCTTTCTGCTGTTAAGCCTATCCCTAGAGGTTTTTACATTTCAGTTTTGTATATTTAATTTCTAAAATTTCTAGCTGGATGTTTCTTGTACTTTCTATTTCTTTGCTGGGATTTTCTGTTTACTTTGCTGAGATTTTATTTTTCCATTTGTTTCAGGCATGTTTGTAATTACTCCCTGAAGAAATCATATGATGGATGCTTTAAAATCTCTCAGATAATTCTAAGATTTCTGTTTTCTTGATGTTGGCATCAATTGATTGTATTTTTTCATTCAGTTTAAGATCTCCCTGGCTTCTGATATATATGATGAAGATTTTCAGTTGAAACCTAGACATTTTGGTTATTAGGTTATGAGACTCTGGATATCATTTAAACTTTCTGTTTTATCTGGTTTTCTCTGACACATCTCCAACAGGAGAAAGGAGGTATTGAGTCATTACTGCAAGTTGGGGGATAAAGTACAAGTTGCACACTTGACCTCTGTTGACAGCCAAGGAGGAGCTCCTTGTTGCAGCTGGGCAAGGGTAAGAGTTCTGACCCTCCCGTAGACCTTTGCTGATACTGCCCTGGCATGAAGGAATTGGAATGCCTTCTGCCATCCACATCGTCTCCACTGACACTATGAAAAGAGGGAAGGACTTCATTATTGCCTGGCAGAAATGAAAGTCCTGGCTTCCTACCTGGCCTCCTCTGACACTACCCTTATAGGGGATTTGGGGTACTTCACTACAGTCTGGAAATCGAGGCTCCCTACTCGACCTTTGCTGGCATGGGTGAGCGTGAGGCCACATTTTTACTATGGTGTCAAGATTTTGTCTTGTTAAGTTGCTCCTTTCCTGGTCTTTTGACTGGAGAGAACAGGCTTTGGTTGGGTTGTTTTTTGTTTTTTGTTTTTTTGATTTTTTGTTTTTTTCTCAGTGTCCATTGATCTTTCTGGGTTTCCGGCTTCTTCCGTCGAAGCCCCAGATGTATGAGACAAATGGAAAACTCAGGGAACTCACCACCATGTTGTTCTATGGATTCCAAGAACCCTAGCCCAGTCTGCTTTCTTCTCCCAATCTTTCAGAGTCTTCGCAGGTTTTTTCTTTATATAATGCCCAAAGTTGTTCATTGTTCTTAGCAGGAAAAATGGGGAAAACTATATCTACTCCATCTTCCCAGAAATCAAACTCTGTAATTGCATTTTAAAAAATCTTGAAGTTACCACCAAACTATTAAAATGATTACCATTGGGAATAAAAGTGAAATTTGGAAGTGGAGAGGGTTAAATAGACTACATATGTTTCTGTATTATTTATATTATTTTTAGAAAGATGATGTATTACTTTAACAAGTTCTCATTTTTCCATTTCTAATTAAGTTAAAGTTTACAAAAAAAGATTGGTAAACAAACATGTGAATAGACAAATGTAAAATCAGAGGCTTTTTTACTAAGAAAACTAATAAGGCAGGGGATGAATTATCTTAAAGAGCAATATGTTTTTCCCATTAACAAAAAGTTAATTGGAAAACCATCTCCTTGCATTCATGATCATAAGTTTTTCTGAAATTCAAATGGTAGTTTTAAAAGCAGTAGTATATAAGATCTCTTAGAATTCATTTGCAACCACCCCTTGCAATCTAGCCATGATCTTGAGCCATGGCAGTAATTTTAACATCAGAACTAACAGCTTCAAAACAATATGTATAAGCGTTCGTTATCCTTTATGACCTGAATTTTATAGCACATACTTTTTATACCAATAATAGCAGTCACCTAGCTTCCCTTTATAATAATAATAATAATGCACCATTTTAATATCTGATGAGGATAAATTACATCCACTCAATAGTGCTGAGATAATTTTTTTGTGAAAACACAGCTGGCATCTGACAAAACTTGACATTGTGGGCCCAGATGTAAAATTAGGATTAGAAAAGGTGTCTTTATCTGCCATATCTTTAGATCCGTCTCTCTATCCAGATTAGCTGTTGCTATATAACACATCAACTGAGGTTCACTAGAAAAATAAAACAAATGATATTGAATTACTATCTCTTCATCAAATTATTTTCCCAATAATGGTAAGTATGAAATGTGACTCATAAGGTTTGGATGTTTTGTCCCCTCCAAATCTCACGTAGGATTGTGACCACCAGTGTTGGTGGTAGGCCTAGGAGGCAGTGTTTGCATCATTGGGATGTATTCCTCAAGAATGTCCTCATAGTGGTGCTGTCCTCATAGTGATAAGTGAGTTTTCACTCTATAATTTCAAGCAAGATCTGGTTGTTTAAAAGAGCCTGGCACCTCCTCCCTCGCTCTCTTGCTCCCTCTCTTACCATGTGATATGCTGGCTCCCCTTGGCCTTCCACTGTGATCATGTTTCCAGAGGCCTTCACCGGAAGCAGCTGCTGGCACTATGTTTTATGTACAGTCTGGAGAATCATGAGCCAAATAAACCTCTTTTCTTTATAAATTACCTGGCCTCAGGTATTTCTTTACAGCAATGCAAACAGACTAATACAGTGACCTACATCAATAATTGTTCCTCAAAATTAAAAGGACTACAAACAACCACTTCACCAGGAGATGTTCACAGTCTGATCGTACCAGCCTAAAATTCATCTTGCAGAACAGCTCAATAGAAAAGCATCTACCCTTATAGTTCTGTGTGATTACTCTTTAACCCCAAGAAGAGAAACTGCTGAGGATGAACAGATGTCATATAGATCAGAATAGTCAAATCTAAAATTATGTTATTTTCTAAAATGGTTCCATTATAATTTCCAAAGGCCCAAGCTCTATGGCCTTTAGAATGAGAGTACATCTTCCAGAACAAGTGTGAATAGAGCAGACAAAACTACACTTGAGGCTTCTCTGCTTCCATTTAACCTCAACAGTTAGGGGATCAAGGCACTGAATTAACTAACATTTACCTTGCCAGATTTTATTCCATGTCAAATGATAACACATTTATGAAAATGAGTAATTTTGGAGGAAAAGTCACAAAGAATAACACAAATCGTTCACTAAAGTTTATTGGGTCTTAAAGTCTGACTTCTCTCTTTTGGCTGTATCTTATTCACTGAAATATCAGGTTTAAAGTAAAACAATCTGTATTAATTCAACTGGTTGAGACATATACCCCCAAATAATGACTAATATGTAATCTAATACCAAAAATATGGCCTCACTGGGGAGGCCAGTGATATGATAAAGGATCTCCAAAATCCCTTTCCTCTATAAAAAACACAATGAGAAAACTGGCAAAAGTCATCAGAATCAACTTTTTCAAAACTCTGAAAATGAACCAAACGCTTAAAGCAACCCAGGGAGCTTTTATTCAAGAAAAATGGCTGAATCTTGGTAAGAGCTGTGAGCTTTGTGATGTTTTAACTTGCTCTATTTCCATCCACTGCTTTCTAGCTCAGAAAGCATTGTCTTTGAAAAATAACAACTCACATTCTCCGTACTGAGAGAGCTAAACAGAGCTAGAGCTCCTTCAAAGATCTTCATTCCCAAAGATCATTACTAGATCTATTTGATGGTTCTCTAGAAGACTTCCCCTTGAAAGCTTGTTTTTATTTAACCTCACTAAATCTTACCCAGTGCTCAAAGCATTTTCCTGGTGCAGGAGGGTGAAATTTATTGAAAATGTCTACAGAAAAGTGCATTAATATTGCAGCTGCCTGAGGTGATGGATAGCAATTGGGGTAAACAATAGACTAACTGAAAAACTTTTTTTAAAGAAAATTAGAATGAGCAGCAACAAAAACCAATCCTGAAGAGAAGAAAGGTGATTTACAGAATTGCCCATTATATTACTTAAAATGTTCACTTTTCTACAAAAAAAAATTATGAGACATGAAAAGGTACAAGTAAGTATCTTGCATCTTTCCCATTCACTGAGAAAAAAGCAATCAATAGAAATTGTCTCAAAGTCTAGACTTTGGGCTTATTAGACAGAACTTTTTATCAGTTGTGTTGAGTGTCTTCAAAGAGCTAGAAGGAATTATGTTGAAGGAAATAATACATAAGAATATGTCTCACTAAATTGAGAATATCAATAAAGATAGAAATTATTAAAAAAAAAAAAAAAAAGAAACCAAATAGGAACTCTGGGGTTGAAAAGCCCAAAAACTGAAATGAGAAGTTCACCAGAGAGGCTCAAGAGAAGATTTTAGCAGGCAGGAGAAAGACTCAGCAAACTTGGAGACAGATCTATTGAAATGATCCAGTCTGTGAAACAGCATGCATAAAAAATGAAGAAAACGAAGAGTCTTAGAGACCTATGAGACACAATCAAGCATGCCAACATAAGCATAATGAAAATCCTAGAGGAAAGGAAGAAGATACATGAGGAAGAACATTTAAAGAAATAATGGCCAAGGCTGGGTGCGGTGGCTCATGCCTGTAATCCCAGCACTTTGGGAGGCACGAGGTGATTCACGAGTGAGGCAGGTGAATCACGAGGTCAGGAGATCGAGACCATCCTGGCTAACACAGTGAAACCCTGTCTCTACTAAAAATACAAAAAATGTATTTTGTATTTTTACACTTGGGGCTTCTCTGCACACTTGGGGCGTGATGGCAGGCACCTGTAGTCCCAGCTACTCTGGAGGGTGAAGCAGGAGAATGGCGTGAACCCGGGAGGCAGAGCTTGCAGTGAGCTGAGACTGCACCACTGCACTCTAGCCTGGGTGACAGAGGGAGACTCCGTCTCAAAAAAAAAAAAAAAAAAAGAAAAGAAATAATGGCCAAAAGCTCCCCCAACGTGATGGAAAGCATTAATCTGCACATCCAAGAAGCTCAACAAAATAGGACTCCAAGTGGTGTATACTCAAAGAAATGCACACCTAGACAAATTGTAATCAAACTATTGAAAGGCAAAGCCAAGAGAATCTTGAAAGCAGGAAAGAAGCTACTAATCACATCTAAGGTACACTAAAAAATATTAACAGCTAATTTCTCAGCAGAAACCTTGGCATAGAGAAGACACTGAGATGACATATCCAAAGTACTGGAAGGAAAAAATTGTAAAACTCTCCTTCAAAAATGAGGGAGTAGTTATGACATTCCCAAATAAACAAAAACTGAGAGACAGTGTCACTAATATACTTGCCCTACAATATATACTAAAGAGGGTTCTTCAGCCTGAAATGAAAGGTTACTAAACTGTATATGAATCCACATGAAGAAAATAAGAATATTCATTAAGACAACTCTATAGGTAAATGGAAAAGACAGTTATGTGTATTTTTTCTTTATAACTCCTTGTTTTCTCCTCTCTAATTTGGAAGCCAAATGCATAAGGCAATGATTATAAATCTGTGTTGATGGGCAGATGATGAATAAAGATGTAATTTGTGATAATAATAGCAAAAAGAGGGAAAAAGGGGGTGAAGCTATTTTGGAGCAGTTTTTATATACTATAGAAATTAAATGGGTATTAATTCAAATGAGATTATTATAAATTAAGATTAAGATATTAATAGTAATCCCCAAGCCAACCACTAAGAAAATAACTAAAAAATATGTAGTAAAAGAAATAACAAGGAATGAAAATGATACTAGAATATACGTATTTAGCGTAAAAGAAGGCAGGTCTGTTTCTGGATTCTCCACTGTCTTCTACTGGCCTCACTTTTCTAATCTTGTGCCAAATTGTGCTTTTTAAAACACCGTAAATTAAATAGTATCACTTCATGTCTGGTCAGATGGGTACCCTCAAATTATTCTTTTTCATAAGTGTCTTGATTATTCTTAGCTATTTGTTCTTCCAAATACGATTATATTAACCATGTTTTTTAACTTTCTGTATCTTATATGTTTTGACGTCTTAAAATTCTTTGCTGTCCAGAGACAGCTTGTCTTTCCCAGGGCTAGCCAATGCTTAAAGATAGCAAAGGGCTCTGATGGGGGCTCACCCTTCATATGCAAACTGAACCGCCAACCACTCCATTTCTCCAACTCTCACACACCAAGCCAATATTTCCCTACCCTAAATCATCCCAGAGTCAGAGACCAGGCAACTAGAGACCACCGCCATAGCCCAGAGCTCACCGGAATTATTCCAACTGACCATTCCTAAGCCGTTTCCTCTGCCCTGCCTTGCTTTTTTTATGGAAACCCCAATAAATGCTCTGGCCTAGGCTTTTCCCTCCTTCTTGCTTCTACCTCCTGACCAAACCTGATGCTTTCCCTGTGGCCCTGTGTGGCATGCCCTCTCTCTCAGAATACTGTTATAAATTCTTTTTTCAGTAGCATTGACCACCCTGTGTCACCACTCAGTCACCTCCATAAATTAAAATCCCACGGATACAAATGGGACAATACTTTACAATCAGCTTGTCAATATCCACCAAAACCTGTTTAACACTTCGGTTGGAATTGCAATAAACCTCAAGATCAATTTGAAGGAAATTGACATCTTTATAATATTGACTCTTCCTGTCCAAGAAAATGGTATATTTCTGCATATATTTAGTCCTTCCTTGATGTCTTTTAATAAAGTTTTATTATATTCTTTATGAAGGACTTGCAAATATTTCCTTGCATATGTTTACTCTTAAGTCCTTTATAATTTTTGTTGCTATTTTAAGATGTATCTTACTTTTTTCTTTTCTTTTCTTTTTATTTTTTTAGAGACTGGGTCTCACTGTGTCCCCCAGGGTGATCATAGCTCACTGTAATCTTGAACTCTTGGGCTGAAGCAATCCTTCCACCTCAGCCTCCTGAGTACCTGGGATTACAGGCATGAGCCACTGAACCTGGCCTTATTTCACTTTTTGACTGATACATAACTGTTGGCATATAAAATGTAACTGACTTTGCAAAATATGTCTACAAACTTGCTAATCTCTTTTGTTAATACTTTTCAATTACTTATAAATATTTTGGGGATGGGGATTAATATAGACAATCTATAATTAATGAATATTAACTTTACACAAATGAGAATTTCATTTCATTTTCTATTGCTTATATGCTATTTTTTCCTTTAATCAGGTGTTAAAACAAAAACTTCAGCCGAATTTAATTGAAAGGAGTTTAATTGAGCAATGAACGATTCGTGAATTGGATGGCCTCCAGAATCACAGCAGACTCAGAGAGACTCCAGCGCAGCCACGTGGTAGAAGATTTATGAACAACCAAAGAAAGGAAAGTGAGGTACAGAAAATGGAAGTGAGGTATAGAAACAGCTGGACTGGGTCAGCTCAGCTTTTGCTTTATTTGAACACAGTTCCAACAATTAGCTACATTTGACTGGCCAAAACTCAGTAATTGGCACAGGTGTGGACTGCGGTCGGTTTACACCTCCACTTGTTACAGTTCACAATGTACAGAAAAACCTTTAGGCCAAACTGAAAATATGTAAGGAGACAGTTTTCGGCTAAACTTGATTTAACACAGGTTAAAGCAGTTTTCTTTGATTGACAATTTCCTAAGAGTTTTCTGTTGTTGTTGTTATAAATAGATGTCGCATATTATGAAATGCCTCTACTGACATAATCATATTTTTTTACCTTTAATCTATTAAAGGTGAAAAATTGCACTGTTTGACTTTCTAATAGAGCTGTCGTGGTCACCCTTCAGAAGCAGGGTTGACCTCCCGGTCAAAATTTGGCTCAGCTATTAAGACTGATGGTGCCACAAACATGCCAAAAGGATGTAGAAAGATTTATTATTTATGTCATGAGGCTTTCTGGGAGAGAAGGGAAGCTGATCCAAAAATGTCTTGGGAGAGCAAGGAAAGGAGACTGGTTTAGGTTTTTTTGCTGGTTAGGCAGTGAGGCCAGGGTGAGGGTTCTCATACTCAAGCAGGAGTTTACGTGATTTCAAACCCCTGCGGGTGCCAAAGGAGAAGACACCTGGACTTTCTTTTCAGCTTGCCCAGAGGTAGGGCAGAAGGGGAACAGGATGGGTAGGTAAGGCTTAGAAACTGTCACCAGCCAGTCATCAACAAATAGAGTCAGAACTCTTTATTACAAAGACAAACTTGCATTTCTGGAATGAACCCCATTTGATCACAATATATGACCATTTTTTATATTGTCAGATTTAGTTTAAGATTTTTATTATCTATATGAAAAGGGAAATGGGCTTATAAATTTCCTTTCTTATTCTGTCTCTGTTGATTTTTTATGTCAAGTGTATTTATACAAGCCTCACAAAATTAATTTAGGGGTAATCTTTCTTTTTATTCCCTTGAGGGTTTTTTCATAAAATTGATGTTTTTCTCAAAAAAAAAAAAAAAAAAAAAAAAAAAACCTTTTATCATTATGTAATGACTCTTTATCTCCACTAATGCTTTTTGGCTCAAAGTCTATTTTGTCTCATAATGATACCAACTCTTCTGTATTTCTTTTCTGTAGTATTTTCTGTGTATGCTTTTTCATCCTTTGATTTCAATCATTGTGGGCCCTTATGTTTTAGGTAAATCTCTTGTAAACAGCATTAAAAAAAATCTTAAAATCTTTTTGTGACTTCTTAAATCCATTTTATTAATTGTAATTATTGATATATTTTTATTTATTCTACCGATTATGTGCATTCTACTTCTCCCTCGTTTTGTCTTTTTCCTCTTCTTTTTAACAATTCTTTTGGATACTTTGGTTTTTTTTTTTTTCTGTTTCTCCATTTCTTCACTTGAAGTGGTTGAAAATTAGATGCTTTGTGTCTAATCTTTTCAGTGTTAAAAATAATGTTTTAGACCAATCCTAAATTTAAGGTTTATAGCTGTATGTATTTTAACCCTCATCCCAAACAATTCAAATACTTTAAGTCCAGTTCTGATGATCACCCTCACAACTTCTATGGTGCTGTTTCCCAATAGAGCCATCTCTTGGTATCCTTAGGGTTCCAGGACTTCCCTGGGGATATCAAAATCCATGGATGTTCAAGCCCCTGATATTAAATGGCATAATATTTGCATATAACCTATGCACATCCTCTTGTATACTTTTTAATCATCTCTTAATTACTTATAGTACCTAATAAAATATAAGTGCTATATAAATAGTTGTCTATACTGTGTTGGTTAATGACAAGGAAAAACAGTCTGTACATGTACAGCAGAGATTCAAATCATTGTTCTGAATATTTTCCATCCACAATTGGTTGAATCCACAGAAGTGCAACCCACAGACCCGGAGGCTGACCATGTTTTACTCCAAGCCTCATGTCCAGGAAACCCAGTGAATCCAAGGAATGTTCTTTCAACAACCCTGAAAAATTGTCATCCATTATCTATTGAACAATTCTTTTTTTCCCTTTTTTGTTTTATCTCCTTCTGATTGGTTAAATGTTTACTCCTTATTCTCCATGATCACATTAAATTACCCGCTAAAATTTTTTTCACCTCACAGGTAAGTTGGATCCAGAGATCAAGTCTGCGTGAGGCCTGCCCAAATTCTCACAGGGATTGTGTTTTCACTCCATGCTGTGCCGTGGTCAAGACGAGCACATTTCTCAGGCTTTACTTTTTATTGCGTCTGAACTAAGGGTGTAGTTCTCAGCTTTATTCAAGATCACCTACCAGATCTCATGGGAGTGTCCCCAGAGGTTTATTCCCTGTCTCCTGCACCCCCTGTGCTCAATAAAATGGAAGCTCAAGGTCTTCAGGGTTTGGCAGAAACTCTCAGGAAAAGGCTTACATTGGCATGGAATTAACTTCCATGGTTTCTAGGATTTCAGTTCCTTCTGGGGCTCTCTGGTTTTCTTACTTTTATGCCAGCTCAAATAAGCATTTAGATAAGTGTGTGTGTGCACATGTGTGCATGTCTTTGTTGTTTTAATGGGGGCAGAAAAAATCACTTAGAAAATATAATCTTCAAAATTGCCAGAAAACTTGACTGGGCGTGGTAGCTCATGCTTGTAATCCCAGCACTTTGGGAGGCCGAGGTGGGTGGATCACGAGGTCAGGAGATCGAGACCATCCTGGCTAACATGGTGAAACCCTGTCTCTACTAAAATACAAAGAATTAGCTGGACGTGGTGGTGGGCACCTGTAGTCTCAGCTACTCAGGAGGCTGAGGCAAGAGAATGGTGTGAACCCAAGAGGCAGAGCTTGCAGTGAGCTGAGAGTGCACCACTGCACTGCAGCCTGGGCAACAGAGCGAAACTCTGCCTCAAAAAAAAAAAAAAGAAAGAAAGAAAGAAAAAGAAAAGAAATTCCAACCAAGAATTTTATATCCTGCCAAACTAACCTTCATAAACAAAGGGAAATAAAATCCTCCCCAGATAAGCAATTGCTAAGAGAAGGGAATTTGTTGCCACCAGACCAGCCTTACAAGAAATGCTTAAGGGAGTTCTAAACTTGGAAATTAAAGTAAGATACCTGCTACTATAGAAACACACATAAGTACACAACTGACAGACCCTACAAAGCAACTACACAATCAAGACTATGAGTCAACCGACTAACAAAATCATGACAAGAACAAAACCTCACATGTTTTGTTCCTGTCATGGAACAAATTGAATGTAAATTGTCTAAACATCCTATATAAAAGACCAGAGAGTGGCAAGTTGGATTAAAAAACAAACCCCAACCTTCTGCTGTCTTCAAGAGACCAATCTCACATGCAATAATACCCACAGGCTCAAAGTAAAGGGATAGAGAAAGATTTATTATGCAAACAGAAAACAAAAAAGAGTAGCAGGGGTTACTATTCTTTTTTGGGTTTTTTTGTTTGTTTTTTGAGACAGAGTCTGGCTCTGTCACCCAGGCTGGAATCCAGTGTCATGATCTCAGCTCATTGCAACCTCTGCCTCCTGGGCTCAAGCCATCCTCCCACCTCAGGCTCCTGAGTAGCTGTGGCTACAGGCCACACACCACCATGCCCAGCTAATTTTTTTTTTTCTTTTTTAGAGATGGGGTTTCACCATGTTGCCCAGATTGGTATTGAATTCCTAGGCTCAAGTGATCCACCCACCTTGGCCTCCCAAAGTGCTGGGATTACAGGCGTGAGCCATCACCCCAGCTGGGAGTTACTCTTCTGGTAGTAGATTAAACAGACTTTAAACTAACAACAGTTAAAAAAAAAAAAAAGACAAGCCCAGGCGCAGTGGCTTATACCTTTAATCCCAGCACTTTGGGAGGCTGAGGCAGGTGGATCATGAGGTCAGGAGTTCAAGCCCAGCATGGCCAACACAGTGAAACCCTGTCTCTACTAAAAGTACAAAATTAGCCCGGGGTGGTGGCGGGAGCCTGTAGTCCCAGCTACTTGAGAGGCTGAGGCAGGAGAATCACTTGAACCTGGGAAGCAGAGGGGATAGTGAGCCAAGATCGTGCCACTGGACTCCAGCCTGGGTGACACAGCAAGACTCTGTCTCAAAAACAAACAAACAAACAAAAACAGACAAAAAACATCATTACATAATAATAAAGGGTTCAATTAAACAAGAAGACTTAACTCTCCTACCTATATATGCATCCAACATTGGAGGACCCATATTTATTAAATAAGTACTCCTAGATGTACGCAAAGACTTAGATAGCCACATCATAAATAGTGGGTACTTCAATACCTCACTGACAGTGATAGACAGATCATTGAGGCAGAAAACTAACAAAGAAACTCTGGATTTAAATTTGACACTTGACCAATTTGACCTAATTGACATCTGCAGAATACTCCACCCAACAACCACAGACTATACATCCTTCTTATCTGCACAAGATACTACTCTAAGGCTGACCACATTCTCAGCCATAGAGCAAATTCTCAACAAATTTTAAAAATTGAAATATCCTTGGGCCACAGTGGGAGAAAAATAACAATTAATACCAAGAGGAACTCTCAGAACCACAAAACTGCATAGTAACTAAAAAACTTGTGCCTGAATAACTTTTGGGTAAACAATAGAATTAAGACAGAAATCAAAACATTCTTTGAAACAAATAAAAACTGAGACACAACATACCAAAATTCCTGGGGTGTGGCAAAAGCAGTATGAAGAGGAGTTTGTAGTGCTAAATGCTGTGAACCCCAAATATCTGAGACAGGTCTCAGTCAGTTCAGAAAGTTTATATTGCCAAAGTTAAGGACACGCCTGTGACATAGTCTGAGGAGGTCCTGAAAACATGTGCCCAAGGTGGTCAGGGCACAGCTTGGTTTTATACATTTTAGGGAGACATGAGACAATGATCAAAATATATAAAATGTACATTGGTTCAATCTGGAAAGGCAGGACAACTAGAAGAGGGGCGGGGTTTCCAAGTCATAGGTAGATAAGACACAACAATTCTTTTGAGTTTCTGAATAGCCTTTTCAAAAGAAGCAATCAGATATGCATGTATCTCAGTGAGCAGAAGGATTACTCTGAGTAGAATGGGCAGCAGGTTTGCCCTAAGCAGTTTCCAGCTTGACTTTTCCCTTTAGGTTAGTGATTTGGCGTCTGAAGATTTATTTTCCTTTCACAATGCTTCTATCAAGAGGTTGGAAAAATCTCATATTAGCTATCTAACATCTCACCTAAAGGAACTAGAAAAAAAAAAAGAACAAACTAATCCTGATGCTAGCAGAAGAAAATAAATAACCAAAATCAGTGCAGGACTGAATGAAATTGAGACCCAAAAAAAAAAAACCATACAAAGAATCAATGAAATAAAAACTTGTTTTTTTGAAAGGATAAACAAGATCAATAGACTGCTAGCTACATTAACAAAGAAAGAGAGAAGATCCAAATAAACACAATCACAATGACAAAGATGATGTTACAACCAATCCCACAGAAATACAAAAGATCCTCAGAGATTACAATGAACATCTCTATGCACACAAACTAGAAAATATAGAGGAAATGAATAAATTCTTGGAAACACACAACCTCCCAATTTGAATCAGGAAGAAATTGAAGACCTGAACAGACGAATAACAAGGTCTGAAATTGAATCAGTGATTTAAAAAAAAAAAGCTACCAACCAAAAACAGACAAACAAACAAACGAAAAAACCCTGGACCAGATGGATTCATAGCTGAATTCTACCAAACATACAAAGAAGAGTGGGTACCAATCTTATTGAAACTATCTCAAAATTTTGAGGAGGTGTGATGCCTCCATAACTCAGTCTGTGAAACCAGTATCATCCTAATACCAAAATCTGGCAATGACACAAAAATACAAGAAAACTACAAGCCAGTATCTCTGATCATAGACACAAACATCCTCAACAAATACTAACCAAATCCAGTAGCATATCAAAAAGTTAATTTACCATGACCAAGTGGGTTTTATTCCGGAGATGCAGGTTGGTTCAACATACACAAATTTGTAGTGATTCACTACGTTAATAGAATTAGGTACAAAAATCATATGATCATCTCAATAGACACAGAAAAAGTGTTCAGTAAAATCCAACATCCCTTCATGATAAAAGCATCAACAAACTAGAAATCAAAGGAACATACCTCAAAATAATATGAACCATCTATGACAAACCCACAACCAACATCTTACTGAATGGGCATTCCTTTTAGGAATTGGAACAAACAAGGATACCTAGTCTTACCACTCCTATTCAACATAGTACTGGAAGTCATAGCCAGACCAATCAGGCAAGACAAAGAAATAAAAGGCATACAAATAGGAAAAAAGGAAGTCAAATTATCTCTCATCATTGATGATATGATTCTATACCTAGAAAACCCTAAAGACTCTAACAAAAAGCTCCTAGACCTGATAAATGAATTTGATAAAGTTTCAGGATACAGAATCAGTGTATGAAAATCAACAGCATTTGTACAGAACAATAATGTTCAAACTGAGAGCTAAATCAAGAATGCAATCTGATTTACAATAGCTGCACACACACAAAAATACCTAGAAATACATCTAAGGAGGTGAAAGATCTCTACAAGCAGAACTAGAAAACACTACTGAAAGAAATCATAGTTGACACAAACAAATGGGAAAGTATTTCATGCTCATGGATTGGAAGAATCAACATCATTGAAATGTCCATGCTACCCAAATTGATCTACAGATTCAATGCTATTTCTATCAAAATACCAACATCATTTTTCACGGAATTAGAAAAAACTATTCTAAAATTCATATGGAACCAAAGAAGAGCCTCAATAGCCGAAGCAATCCTAAGCAAAAAGAACAAAGTCAAGGAGGGCGGATCACAAGGTCAGGAGTTCAAGACCAGCCTGGCCAACATGGTGAAACCCCGTCTCTACTAAAAATACAAAAATTAGCTGGGCATAGTGGTGTGTGTCTTTAATCCCAGCTGCTCAGGAGGCTGAGGCAGGAGAATCACTTGAACCTGGGAGGCAGAGTTTGCAGTGAGCAGAGATTGTGCCACTGCACTCCAGCCTGGGTGACAGAGCAAGACTCAGTCTAAAAAAAAAAAAAAAAATGAAGCCAGAGGCAACAGATTACCCAATTGCAAACTGTACTACAAGGCTACAGTAACCAAAACAGTGTGGTACTTGTACAAAAAGAGACACATAGACCAATGGAACATAATAGAGAACCCAGAAATAAAGCAGCATATTGACAACCAACTGATAGTTGACAAAGTCAACAAAAACAAACAATGGGGAAAGAACTCTCTATTCGGTAAGCGGTTTTGGGAAAACTGGCTAACCATATGCAGAAGAATAAAATTGGACTCCTATCTCTCACCATATACAAAAATTAACTGAAGGTAGATTAAAGACTTAAATGAAAAACCTGAAACTATAAAAATTCTAAAAGAAAACCTAGGACATACCTTTCTGGACATTGGCCTTGGAAAAGAATTTATGACCAAATAATTTATTCTTTGGTCAAAAACAAAAATTGACAAATGGCACCTAATTAAACTAAAGAGCTTCTGCACAGCAAAAGAAACTATCAAAAGAGTAAACAGACAACCTTCATGATGGGATAAAATATTCACAAATTATGTTTCTGACAAAGGACCAATATCCAGAATCTATAAGGAACTTAAATAAATCAACAAGAAAGTAACCCAAATAACCCCATTAAAACGTGGGCTAAGAACATGAACAGACACTTCTCAAAAGAAGACACAGAAGCAGCCACCAAACATATAAAAAATACTCAACATCACTAACGATCAGAGAAATACAAATCAAAACAACAATAAGATATTATCTCACAACAGTCAGAATGGCTATTATTAAAAAGTCAAAAAACAGCCGATGTTGGTGAGCCTGCAAAGAAAAGGAAACACACTTATACACTGTTGGTGGGAATGCAAACTTGTTCAGTCACTGTGGAAATATTTATGGAGATTTATCAAAGAACTAAAAATAAAACTACCATTCAACACAGCAATTCCATTACTACCCCCCAAAAAATGAATCATTCTACCAAAAAGACACATGTACTCTTATGTTCGTCACAGCACTATTCACAATAGCAAAAACATGGAGTCAACCTAGGTGTCCATCAATGGTGGACTGGATAAAGAAAATGTGGTACATATACACCATGGAATACTATGCAGCCATAAAAAGAATGAAATCATATCCTTTGCAGCAACATGGATGCAGCTAGAGGCCATCATCCTAAGCAAATTAATGCAGAAACAGAAAACCTAACATCACATATTCTGTCTTATAAGTGAGAACTAAATCTTGGATACATACAGACATAAAGATGGGAACGATGGACATGGGGGACTCCAAGAGGAGGGAGGGAAGGATGGGGGAAAGTGCTGAAAAAATTCCAACTGGGTACTGTGTTCACTATCTGGGTGATGGGATCAATAGAACTCCAAGCCTCAGCATCATGCAATATAGACTCATAACAAACCTGCATATGTAGCCCCTGAATCTAAAATTAAAATTAAAATCACAATCAACACAACTTATGTTACATGATAAAGGAATAAAAGAAAGAAGAAAACAATACACACACACACACACACACACACACAAACATATTCATAACAAAGTAAAGAGGAAATACTCATGACAGGTACAGTCCTCATTTCTGTAACTTGTCATGTGGTCATAGCTGCTATTTATAACTACCCTCTTCCATAACCCATTCTGTATTTGCTTTGCCTTCGGCAAGCCCTTCAACTAGTTGTGGTTCTCTTTCTGGTAGACTGACCCAAAGCTTTATTCCTAAAGGATCTGGGACATTAATAATTCTGCCTGAATTATGGTTTAGTACTTTCACACTGACCTTAATTGTATGTCATGGTAATACTAAGAGATGCCTTAAGGGATTGCCTGTATTCTAGACTTTTCCTTACCTACACTGTGAAGGAATAGTCCAACCTCCCCTTAGTAGTCAGGATCAATCACCCCATCCAGCAAAGTAACTGTCTTGTTTACCTGTTGATTCAGAAGCAAGAGGAGCCCAAAGTGGCCATATGGCAGCCTAAACTCCCAATTCAGTAGTGGAATCATTGTTATGCCTCCGGATGGAAGCATTCTTCTCTTCAAAACTAAGACCTCAGAGCATAAGGTTGTAGGAATAGGAAGCAAAACTTTTGCTAGTGACTCACTACAGGTAATAGCAAGTGGTACTAGTACTACTTTCATTTCCACCACTTGGTTCATGGACCTGTGAATCCTGGCTAGGGGAGAAACAGCACCATATATTGGACGCTGATTCAGAGAATGTACAGCTTCCTGAAGACCTTGTCCCAGCCCTGTAAAGTGTTGCCACCAATCTGGAGCTGTAACTGAGTCTTCAAAAGCCTATTTTACCATCCTATCAAGCCAGGTCCTTCAGGGTGGTGGTGAACATGGTAAGACTAGTGAATTCCATGAGCATGGGCCCATTGCCACACTTCATTCACGTGAAATAAGTTCCTTGGTTAGAATCAATGTTGTATGGAATACTACGACAGTGGATAAGGCATTCTGTGAGTCCACAGATGGTAGTTTTGGCAGAAGCATTGTTTACAGAGAAGGCAAAGCCATGTCCAGAATGTCTATTCCAGTAAGAACAAAATGCTGCCCCTTCCATAATGGAAGCAGTCTAATGTAATCAACCTGCCACTAAGTAGATTGCAGATCACCGTGAGGAATCCTATCATATCAGGGGCTCAGTGCTGGTCTCTGCTGCTGGCAGATTGGGCACTCACTGAGGGCCAATGTTCCACTCTCCATGTCAACCATGGAGAGTGGAAGTCCCTGTTGCTGAACCCATGCATAACCTCCATCCCTGCCACCATGGCCACTTTGTTTATGGGCTCAATGGGCAACAATAGGGGTGGCTGGGAAAAAAAAAAGGAAGACTGATATCTACACAGTGGGTCATCCTATCTACCTGATTATTAAAATTCTCCTTTGCTGAGGTCACCCCTTGGTAAGCATTCACATGGAAATATCTTCATTTTTTTTCACTATTTCAGAGAGGTCTACCCACATACCTCTTCCCCAAATTTCTCTGTCACCAATTTTCCAATTATATTTCTTCCAAGTCCCCAACCATCCAGCCAAAACATTGGCTATAGTCCATGAGTCAGTATATAATTGCACATGTGACCATTTCTCCTTCCAAGTAATGTAAACAACCAGGTGCACTCCTTAAAGTTTTGCCTATTAGGATAAGTTCCAATGATCATTGTCCTTCAAGGATGCCCCAGAAAGGGGATGTAGTGCTGCAGCTGCCCACATTCAGGTAGTGTCTGCATATTGTGCAGAACTATCCGTAAACTGTCTTCTCTTCTTCTCTGTCAACTGATCATAGGGATCTCCCATAAGGCCACAAGTACAGAAAGAGCAAGAAGGCAGTGTAGCAAGAGTGGGGACCATGGGCATTTGGGCCACTTCTTCATGTAATTTCTTTGTGCCTCAGGGCCTTCTTGGCCCAATTGTGTATATACCACTTCCATTTGGCAATGGAGTGCTATTGTGCATGCCCAATTTTATGGCTTGGTGGGTCCAGTCAGCATAATGTCTTCAACACCATTGATCAATGTGATATTTAGTGGCAGAAAAAGCTGATCAAGATTCCTGTGAACCAAATTGTGACATAGAGTTGATATACTCCTGAAGTAGAAGAGTAAAGTGTTACTGCTGGCCTTGCCGGTTAAAAGTGAACTGCTTTGCAGGTTTTTATCAACAGGAATGAAGAAAAAAGGATTTGCCAGATCAATAGCTGCATACTGGAAACCGAGGGAGTGTTAATTTGCTCAAGTGATAAAATCACATCTGGTGCAACAGCTGAAATTGGAGTCGCCACCTAGTTAAGCTATGATAAGCCACTGTTATTCTCCAAGATCTATTTGTCTTATACTCACGTGATGGGAATGTGGTGGGAATCACCATTTCTGCATCTTTCAAGTCCTTGATGGGTGATCTGGTTTGGCTCTGTGTCCCCACCCAAATCTCATGTTGAATTGCAATTCCCAGTGTTGGTGGAGGGGCCTGGTGGGAGGTGACTGAATCATGGGGGTGGACTTCCCCCTTGCTGTTCTTGTGATAGAGTTCTCCTGAGATCTGCTGGTTTAAAAGTGCATAGCACCTCCCCTTCCTTCTTCTCTCTTTTCCTCCTACTCCTGCCATGTAAGACATGCTGGCTTCCCCCTCACCTTCCACCATGATTGTAAGTTTCCTGAGGTCTCGCCAGAAGCAGAAACCTGCACAGCTTGCAGAACCATGAGCTAATTAAAACTCTTTTCTTTATAGATTATCCAGCCTCAGGTATGTCTTTATACCAGTGTGAGAACAAACTAATAAAATGGGGCACTGATCTCTGAAATCACTGCAGGATTGCAGTATTGCTTTTGGTTTACTATTTTCCTAGGTAGAAGCAGTTCTAGTGGCTTCCACTTGGCCTTTCCCACCACAGTGGACCTCATTCTACAGGTCAGGGAACCAATGTGAGGATTTTTCCAGCTGCTTGTGTATTCCAGAACTAGGGAAGTAACCACAGGATGGGTTTGGAGACCCAGTGGGCCAACTGTGAGACAGACCTAGACAAAAACTCCATTGATCACCTGACCTCTATAAACCCCTACTCTAACTGGTAGACCACAGTGACATTTTGGGTCTTCTGGAATCAGGGTCCATTCAGAGATAGTGTCCAAAAGTCCCCAGGAATGTCTCATTATTTCCTTTGCCCCAGTGCACAGTTATTCTGATTAAAAGGCTATACATTCCTTTGGGGAAGGCTGGGAGAAGAGTTAACAGTATGAATTTTTGGCAGTATACTGGGTCCTTTCTCAAGGGGACTCAGCAACACAGGTTTCTGGAAGTCAGACTATTCTATTTGTTGCATTGACACTGCTGTTCATTATGGTAACCATGTCTACCTTGCCTTTGGTGGTTGGGTGCTGCCACATGGCCCTGGCCGCCATGGGATCAAATTATTCCCATTGCATTTAGGTTTCCAATTAAGTGGTCATAGTTCCCACTGTAAGGTCTGGCCTACAGAGAAGAGTGATCACAGAACTCTTTAAGGATGCCAGAGCTACTCACAATTTTATTTCTCACGGTCATGGTGAAAGGTATGTTTTCTGGACTATCCTAGGGTGAGTGAATAGATCTTAAATGACAGATACACTCTAGCATCAAATCACCCTAAGCCTTAGAATCCTTCCTTCTGTATTAAACCAAAGCAACTCTGATGCTTCTACCTCATTCTCTATGGACCACCTTTTCATCTATGTTTCAGCCAACCAACCCCAGTAGCTAGAACGCTTTATAACTCCCAAGATTCTGCAAAATTAAATCCACAATGTCTACTTAATGGACCTGATATGGTTTGACTCCGTGTCCCCACCCAAATCTCATTTCAAATTGTAATTCCCAGTGTTGGAGGAGAGATTTGATGGTAGGTGATTGAATCATGGGGGCAGACATCCGCTTTGCTGTTCTCATGATAGAGCTCTCATGAGATCTGGTTGTTTGAAATGCACCATGATTGTAAATTTCCTAAAGTCTTACCAGCCATGCTTCTTGTACAGCCTGCAAAACTGTGAGCTAATTAAACCTCTTTTCTTCATAAATAACCCAGTCTCAGATATGTCTTTACAGCAATGTGAGAATGGACTAATACAGGGCCCATATCAATCAATTCAGCCTGATCTAACTTTATGTTTCTCCCATCATTACCCCACACTCTTAATACCCATTCCCACACATGTTCCCCAACTTTCTGCCTGTGCATATTAGAAAATTCAAGTATTTCTTTTGAAGTGTAGTGCATGCCCTCATTGGTATACACTGTACTTTACCTTTAGGGTCCCGATGGGACTTAAGTCTGGTTATAAGTCTAAAAACAAAGACAGGTGATGGGGACGATTCATGAGGAGAATGAGCATTGTCTTGCAAGGCAACTCTCTCAGAGGAGGCTATTAAAGTTCCTTCAGGAATGTTAGGTTAATATTTTCAGATTCAGGTGGGAAGGCAGATACCACTGTGTGTGGAGGAGCTGATACTAATGGAAGAAGACAGGCTTATACCACTGGGTGTGAAGAGGCTGCTTCTACGAGGTAGGGGTGGAGGGTAGACAGGCTGCTTTCACTGACAAAGAAGACCCATCAAAATTTAGGAGTCAATGTCCTCAGCTTCATCAGGGTCTTCCCACACATCCTCATCCCAACTTTTAGGATCTCATTCTTTCCCAATCCATGTTCTCATTTTAGAGTAGAACTCCCTGTGAAGCTGGGAGTTCAATTTGTGTTATTCTTCAGCCAGTTGTAGGATAAGATTCTGGGTCTTATTTTCAGCAATCTCAGCTCTGTGGCTACAGGACACAAGAGTCTCCTTTAGGACACACAAGAAAGATTTCAGGTCATTTATGTGGCACTTTAGCTGGGCATTCAAATCCCTGAGTTATTTCCCTTCTTTCTCCACTTTGTCCAGCGACATTAGGACAATAGGTCAACCTCATTACACTCATCAGTTTCACAAAAATGTTTAAGAGTGATATACAGTGTATTAGCCCATTTTCACACTGCTGTAAAGAACCGCCTGAAACTGGGCAATTTATAAGGAAGGAAGTTTAATTGACTCACAGTTCCACTTGGCTGGGGAGGCCTCAGGAAACTTACAACCACGACATAAGGCGAAGGGGAAGCAAGCACCTTCTTCACATGGGGGCAGGAAAGAGAATGAGCAAGAGAGCACCACACTTTAAAACCATTAGCTCTCCTGAGAACTCACTCACTGTCATGAGAACAGCATGGGGGAAACTGCCCCCATGATCCAATCACCTCCTACCAGGTCCCTTCTTTGACACATGGGGATTACAATTTGAGATGAGATTTGGGTGGGGACACAGAGGCAAACCATGCCACACAGGTACCCAGATCCTTGCTTCTTATAAGTGATTGATTACAATGATCTAATTGTGGTAATTTGCATATTTCTATTGCCAGATCACACCATGAACTATCAGTGCTCTCTTTCCTACTGGGAAGAAAGTCATTCGCATTTTAAAATATAATCATATTATGGAACACATTCCAGAAACCCCAGAATCAGTCAAAATAACTCATTCTCAAAATTCTGTTCCTGTAGAACCACTCTTGGTACCAAAATCTGTACTAGTCTGTGTTCTCCAGAGAAATAGAAACAATAGTATAAATCTCTTTATATATATATATGAGAGAGAGAGAGAGACATGTATGTAAATATATAAAATATATATAATAAATATATATTTTATATATATTATAAGGAATTGGCCCATGTGGTTACAGAAGCTGGCAAATCCCCAGATCTGTAGGGTGAGTTGACAAGCTGGAAACTCAGGAAAGCTAATGATGTAATTCCAGTCCAAAGGCCAGCAGATCCAGGGAAAACCAATGCTTCTGTTACAGTTCAAAAGCAAGAAAAAGCCAGTGTCCCAACTTGAAGGCCAGCATGCAGGAGGAATTCTCTCTTGCTCAGGGAATGGCCAGCTTTTTTTAATCTATTCAGGCCCGTAATTGATTGGATGAAACCCACCCACATTATGGAGTACAGTCTTCTTTATTCAGTCTACCTATTTAAATGTTAATCTCATCCAAAAACAGCCTCACAGAAATGCCTAGAATAATGTATGACCAAATATCTGAGTACCCTGTGGCCCACTCAAGTTGACATGCAAAATTAATCATCACATTTACCTTTTGTGTTTTTTAACTATTTTTTCTGCCATATGTGGTTTCTGTCATGGGGGAAAAATTCATTATATCAAAAGTTCAATCTGAATAATTCAATTTGTAATACAAGACGTACTAGGTTTAAGAAGCAATAGAGGCAGCCGGCCAGGTGCGGTGGCTCACACCTGTAATCCCAACATTTTTGGAGGCCGAGGCAGGCAGATCACGAGGTCAGGAGATCGAGACAATCCTGGCTAACACAGTGAAACCCCATCTCTACTAAAAATACAAAAAATTAGCTGGGCGTGGTGGTGGGCTCCTGTAGTCCCAGCTACTCGGGAGGCTGAGGCGGGAGAATGGCGTGAACCCGGGAGGCGGAGCTTGCAGTGAGCCGAGATTGTGCCACTGCACTCCAGCCTGGGCAACAGGGTGAGACCCCGTCTAAAAAAATAAAAGAAAGAAAAAAAGAATAGAGGCAGCCAACCTAATTGTAAAGTCCTCTTTGGCTATAATTGATTTTCGTTTCGTTTTGCCCTTACATGACTCCCTTGACTGAGATGTGGCCTATGGGAGGGAGTAGAGCAAAGTGGTGAAGCGTGTGGACTCTGGAGCCAGCAGGCCTTGGTTGACATCCTCACTAATGCAACCTCATCAGCCATTAACTTGTCTGTGCCTCAATTTAAATGAGCATAAACACACATACACAGTGTATATATAATGTGTATACACAGAGTGTGTGTCTGTATATATATGTATATACATATATACACATATATGTATATACATATATACATATCTATATACGACATCACTATATAGATACATCAGTATATATATATAAGTGTATATATGCAAATACATATACTATATATGTATATACATATAATATATATATGTGTATATATATGTGTGTATATATATATATATATATACACACACACACACACAGAGAGTATAGTGTGTCTGGTACATAGTAAGTATTATACACTTGAAGTGTTAGCATATTACATGTTACTTGTGTTTAACCATATTTTGTTAAACGCACAATGAGTAATTCTGGATTTTGCCCCAACTTAACCTAAAGCTTCTGATCAAGTTTTAATGATTCTTTCATATTATAAACCAATCGAAAGGACAACACTGATTTTAGTGATGTCATGTCTTTACAGGATGGGTTGAAGCTTGCGAATAACAATAGCTAGCGATTTTACAAAATGATCATTAGGATTGTGAGTGTGGAGGAAGGAGACTCTACCAGGGTGACCTAAGCCATAGCAGATAGGGTCAGAGCAAACAGAAAACATGATTAAATATCTCCCTGTACCTGGGACAAGTCTAAAGGTGAAATGAAGATGCAGCACAATTTGTGTGCGCATCCCTTTCAGCCACTTAAGACTTTCACCTACAGTTGGATTATAACCCCAAAGATATTATCATAGTTCTTATGACAGCTAGTAAGTCCTGTTAGTCTCTCAGATATATAAGCCAGAGTATATAACTTAAAATTTAAAACCTCAAAACTTTAATTCACTCTTCACAACAACTATAGACTTAAAGGAATTACACCAGCTTTAATAAACTGCCTGAGAAAAAGATCAACAAATAATACCTTTATGTACAAGGCTGTACTTTTGAGAACATTTCATTATTTAACAGTAAACTTACTTAATCTTCTATAACCTCTTCGATGCCTGAAATCATAAGAAAAATCATCAAAGGTAAGAGAGTTGTACATTTTCCTGTTGGGGACACACCTGGAATTTACTGCAAAACAATCAGAGTTACACTATTAATTTTATGATCAATTCTCGTTATATTTTGCTCAAAATCACAGTATTATTACACTCAAAGTCACACTACTAGTGACATGGCTCAGGGCATGAAGACAATAGACATGTTAAATAAAAAGGGGAAGGAAAGTCTTAGCATATTAAAACTATTCCTTGAGTGTGATACTATCACGTGATAGAAAAATCACCAGTGCAACCACTTAACAACACCTCAGTCA
The DNA here is from genome assembly GCF_028885625.2 of Pongo pygmaeus. NCBI lineage: Eukaryota > Metazoa > Chordata > Mammalia > Primates > Hominidae > Pongo > Pongo pygmaeus. Next base: position 34,643,729 of record NC_072387.2, read on the forward strand.
TACGTTGTCTTCCTTGTAGGATACTTTTATTACGTCTTGAAAGGATATTTCAAAATCTAAATCTTAATCTGAAATAGCATCTTTTCAAAACAGTTAAATCCAGATGGTCTGATATCTTTTTATTTTTTTTGAGACAGAATTTCATTCTGTTGCCCAGGCTGGAGTGCAGTGGTGCTATCTCAGCTCACTGGAAGCTCCACCTCCCAGGTTCAAGCGGTTCTCCTGCCTCAGCTTCCTGAGTAGCTGGGATTACAGGCACACGCTACCACGCCCAGCTAATTTTTGTATTTTTAGTAGAGACAGGGTTTTTCCATGTTGGCCAGGCTGGTCTCGAACTCCTGACCTCAGGTGATCCACCTGCCTCAGCCTCCCAAAGTGCTGGGATTACAGGCACGAGCCACAGCGCCCGGCCCAGATGGTCTGATATCCTGATATCTTAACGGGACCTTTTCTCCTTTTTTTCTTTTTTCTTTTTTTTTTTTTTTTTTTTTTTTTTGGCAGAGGAGACATTTTTTGGAGGCCCAAGGGAATAATGTGTCCTAGGTACGAATTAGTTGTGGATAGTGTTCTAGGGCTACCCACTGTTTAGAAAATGGGAAATAAAGTTCCCAATAGTTATTATAACAATGTTAAAGGAAATCTGAGTACTAGAATAAAAAAAGGGGGAAATTTTAGGATCGCTTACGCACTCAATGAACTGCCTTGAAACATCTCTTGTATGTCTCCCTCTTCTCCATTTCTCTGTGGTGCAGCTCCAAGCTGGTCCCTCTACCCGTGGACCCCTTCCTGTCTTTTCCTCACGCAAGGCACCAGAGCTGTTCATGTCAGTGAGCTGCTCACGACTGCCACTGCCTTCTCACTGTCTCCAGGATGAAGTCCAGCCTTCTGCGGGTAACACACCAACCTCTTTATAACCTGGCCTCGGCTAACACCTTGAGCTGCTTTTCCACTCTATCCTATGTTACCCAAACAAAATTTTTACTGTTTCTGGAACACTGCATATACTAGAGAAAAATTTAATATTTTATATTTGTAACTTATTTATTTTTGAATATGTAACACATTCAACACGTTTCACAATTCAAAATATATGAAAGGATTCAGTGTGAAAGTTCTACGTTTCCCACTGTCCTCTTGGTTCCTAGTTCTTTCCAAAAAGGCGGCCAATGTTTCCAGTTTCCGTGCGTTTGCTCACGCTGCGCGCTGTGCCCAGAGGCCTTCCTTGGTCCATGGGATTACGTTCCTCCTTCTGTAATGTTTGGCTTAAATGTTACCTCTTTTCAGTAGCTTTCTAAACCACCCACCCCCAAGCCGGAAGCAGGCTGTGTTCCTTCAGCACTTTATAAATACTCTGTCTTATAAAATCTTGTATGTTACATTCTGAGCTTTCCAGGGGCAGGCAGCATGTCTAATCATTCATCCTTAAATGTTTAATTCCATGAACAGATTTTGACACACGCTATGTGTCCTCTACACATGTTTACTGAATCGAATTCTCCCGTTTAAGGTCGGTTCAACAAGTTTATCAAACTCTTATCTCAAAGCTTAGTAGCTTCTAAGACATTGTTTCTATTCTCAATGATTTTAAAGCTTTCTGGGAGAAACAAAACTAGTTATAATATGTAACATAGATCATTGTTATAGACATTAGAGAAGGGAGAAGTCAGCATGGACTATAGCATTTGGTGAAGTTTGGAGGAGGATTGTTTAGGGCTTTTAAAAGATTAAAGATGTGGCCAGGCACGGTGGCACACGCCTGTAATCCCAGCACTTTGGGAGGCCGAGGCGGAGGGATCATGAGGTCAGGAGTTCGAGACCAGCCTGACTAACATGGCAAAACCCCGTCTCTACTAAAAATACAAAAATTTGCCAGGTGTGGTGGCACATACCTGTAATCCCAGCTACTTAGGAGGCTGAGGCAGGAGAATCGCTTGAACCCAGGAGGCGGAGGTTGCAGTGAGCCAAGATCTCTCCACTGCACTCCAGCCCAGGAAACAGGGCAAGACTCCGTCTCAAGAAAAAAAAAAAAGAAAAGACTAAGGATGTAAAATATTTTATTTTATTTTATTTTATGCATTTTTTTCCCAGATGGAGTCTTGCTGTGTTGCCCAGGCTGGAGTGCAATGGAGTGATCTCGGCTCACTATAACCTCCCCTCTCTGGGTTTAAGTGATTTTCCTGCCTCAGCCTCCAGAGTAGCTGAGATTACAGGCACGCACCGCCACATCTGGCTAATTTTTGTATTTTTAGTAGAGATGGGATTTCACCGTGTTGGCGAGGCTGATCTTGAACTCCTGACCTCGTGATCCACCCACCTCGGCCTCCCAAAGTTCTGGGATTCAGGCATGAACCACCGCACCCGGTCCAGATATTTTAAAAGAATGGGCAGGATATAGACAGATTAATGGCTTCTAGGTTTAGGATATAGGAAGAAAATTGAATAAATGGGAGGAGACGTATCTGGTTAAATTGCGGGGTTCATACCAGAAATAAGGTTGAACAAACAGGAATAAACCAGATTATGGAAAGCCTTGAATTTAACTCTTTTTGAAAAGATGCTATTTAAACTACTGTTTGGACTTCCTTTAAATTTTTTATTTCAAAATATAGTAAAATTATCCTATTTTGGAGGTGCCATAAATGACTGAAATTGCTCCAATAATATGTCATTAAAGATCTCAATCAGGATGAACTGCGGGCCAGAGCATCTATTGCGCATCCGTGTATTTTTCAGCCCCAAAATGGAATTTCAGTGTCTCACTGAATGACTTAAATATTGTAAGAAAAGAATTCTCTTCTTAGAGTATTTAAATTTATTCTCTACATTGAATTTAATTTGAAACTCTAATTTCAGCTAAATGAAATTCTTACGAGTGTTTCCTTAAACTCTTTAAGAATCCTAATCTAATAAAATGTTCAAAAACATTATCTGCAATATAGTAATGAACAAGAAGAAAGCATTGGCAGCTTTGGTAAACTGCAGGTACAAAAATCGAGGGAGAGATGACCACACACTGTACTTGGCTGTGCTGTAGGTGAAAAGTACAATTTTCCATTGATATTCGGAACTCTAAAACAACTAGTAGAAAACAAGAAAAGTTAGTTATAAATCAAAAGTGGATTATAAATAAAACATAGTTATAAAACACTGGTCCTTTTATAGAGCTGTTTTGTCTTTTTTTGAAAGTACTCACTGTTTTCTGAAAGCAATCTCAGAATAAAAGAATAGTCTTCCCCATTTTAGGAACTAAGTAGTATGTGTAGAGTTAACATGGAAAACCAGAGATCAAAGTCATGATATCTAAACACATCCAAAGGGGAAGATGACAAAGAGTACCATCTTTTATTTCACTAATGATTGAGACCATTTGTTCATTTATTCACTCTGCAAATATTTATTGAGTAGCTGCCACATACTGGTATTTATCTAGGTGCTTGAGATACATCAGAGAAAACACAAAGATACCTGCTTATCTGATAGAGCAATATAAATAATAATCAATAAACATGATAAGTTAGGTGTACATATATGTTAAGGCAATAAGCAAGGCTTATTCCACATTTTCTATTAGCTTGTAATACTTATGACAAAACTCCCGGCCAGGCGTGGTGGCTCACACCTGTAATCCTAGCACTTTGGGAGGCTGAAGTGGGTGGATCACTTGAGGTCAGGAGCTTGAGACCAGCCTGGCCAACATGACAAAACCCCGTCTCTACTAAAAATAAAAAATTAGCCGGGTGTGGTGGCGCACACCTGTAATCCCAGCTACTCAGGAGGCTGAGGCAGGAGAATCGCTTGAACCCAGGAGGCAGAAGTTGCAGTGAGCCAAGAACACACCACTTCACTCCAGCCTGGGCAAAAGAGCCAGAATCTGCCTTAAAAAAAAAACAAAAAAACAAAAACAAAAAAACAAACAAACAAAAAAACTCCTAATCAACCTCTGTCTTATAGTTTCAGAAGTAACAAGAGACATCAATTCTTCTCCCTTCTCTCTCTTGCATAGTTATTTTATTTTATTTTATTTTTTTTTGCATTTAAGGTATAGTTATTTTATTATTAAAAGATATTTTAAATCTGGGAGGCTGAGGCAGGAGGTTTGTTTGATGCCAGGAGTTGAAGGCTGCAGTAAGCTATGATCATGCCACTGCACCCCAGCCTGGGTGGCAAAGCAAAGCTCTGTCTCTAAAATAAACAACAAAAAAATCCTAAATCTGTCTGCATCTAAATGACTAGATCATGTCACAGAGAGAGAAAACCCCCATGGTATGTTTCTTTTTTTCTAATAATTCTACTTTGTGTAACAAGTTTCTGGTTTAAACATCAGAAAGACTAAAATCAAAACTGCATGCATCCCAAATTATCCCAGTGAAGTGGGGTGGAGGATGGGGCAATAATATAGAACAGGGTTCAGGATGAATTCCACAACATCACATGCGTTAGGTATAGGTATGAGAGCAAACAGGCTCTATTGGGGGAAATTATGAGAGTCATCAAGGGAAGGCCTGTGTCCCTGATTCTGCCTCTGAAAGGCAAGCCAGAGCCTGCACCGCTGCTGGACGGGCAATGGGTCTGAGGGGATCCCATCCAACTGTTGCTCCCATTCTGGTAGGAAAAGGGTGAGAACAACCTTGTCAGTAGGGGAACAGACAGAAAGCCAGGCCCCAAGAGTCGTGGCTCAGGCGTCATCTGTTTCCATGGGTTGTATGGAAAAGGCAGCTGCCCAGCCGTAGGCACCTTGAAGAGTGGGCTTTGGGTGCAGCTCTTTCAGTTTAAGGGGCGGACAGGGCAGAAGGAGTCTTAAACAAGCCACAGGTCCTGGTTAGACAACCCAGAGTGAGCTTCCTGGGTTACTCTTAGATAATTCTGCTCATTGGATTGCAGAAAACAAAGAGAACAGCATGAAAGCCACTTTTAAAAGAGAGAGAAAACATAATAACAGAACTGTGGCCAAATATACATTATATATAATGCATAAAAGTGGCAGAAAACATAGAATGGATCAAAACACAAAACCTAACTTAAAAGAAATATTCCTACAAAATGTCTCAGAATAGTTCCAGATAAATGGCTATCCAAATGTAGAGGAGGCAAATTAGAAAGAGAAAGAAATAAAATCAAGTAGTAAGAGTTTTCAATATTAATACTGGACAACACTGAATTCAAACTAAAAAATATTAGGGAGAAAAAGAGGATCACCTTGTGAAGATTAAAAGGACTATCCACAAATGAAGATACAAGTGCGATAAGCCGTTACGCATCAGTTAATACATTGGATACATAAGGTTTAAAAGTGGAGGAAATAGAAGGAATTGACAGACACAAAATGGTGGAGAATACTGACATTATTCTCTCAGTCTTTGCCCAAATAAAAGGATATTTAAAATTTGGGTATTACAGTTAAAATACCACATATGTATTTGTTGAGAGAGGTGTGTGCATATTATTGTGTGTTATTAAACCCTGTACTCTTTTTATTTTTATTTTTATTTTTTTGAGATGGAGTCTCGCTCTGTCGCCCAGGCTGGAGTGCAGTGGCATGATCTTGGCTCACTGCAAGCTCCGCCTCCCGGGTTCACGCCATTCTCCTGCCTGAGCCTCCCGCCTAGCTGGGACTACAGGCGTCCGCCATCACGCCTGGCTAATTTTTTTGTATTTTTAGTAGAGACGGGGTTTCACCGTGTTAGCCAGGATGGTCTCGATCTCCTAACCGCGTGATCTGCCCGCCTCGACCTCCCAAAGTGCTGGGATTACAGGCGTGAGCCACCGCGCCCGGCCACCTGTACTCTTAATAGAGAAGAATAAACATTCTTCCAAACATGGAAAATTTACAACCACCAAATTTTAAAAAACAAATTTTCAAATAACAGAAATAACTCAATCTATGTTTCTGTGACCACAATGCAATAAAACTGGAACTAAACTGAAACAAAAAAATAGAATAAGAACTACTTAGAAAGTATTGGATTCTCTCATTTTTTAGGAACTTAGATAAAATAAGAAATCAGAACTGCCAGGTACTACAGTTCCAGTGTAAGAAAAGACAAATCAGTAGACCCTCATTAACTAAACTGAATTACACTAAAGTAACAGATGGGAGTTTATATAACATGGGGAAAGCATTACAAATTAGTTGGGGGTGAAATGACTAGTCAACCAATTAGAGAATAAATTAAGCTGGCTCTCTACCTTATTCCTTACACCAAAATAAGTTCCATCCAGAGGAAAGATTTAAAGTTAAAACAAAAAAGATTGTCTAGGGTTGGGGGGTTGAGGGAAGTTCCAGTGCTGGGGAAACGGAGAATGACTGCTAATGGGTATGGGTATAGCGTTTCTTGTTGGGGTAATAAAAATGTTCTAAAATTGGTTGTGGTGATGGTTGCACAACTGTGACTATACTAAAAACCATCAAACTGTACACTTTAAATGGGCGAATTAAATGATATGTAAATTTTATCCCAATAAAGCTGTTATAAACAATAAATTAAAAAAAATTTTTTTAATGAAACTGTAGAAATATTACAAAAAAATGTGGATAATTATTATATAATCTTGGACTAGAGAACTCCATTTTAAACTTTGCAGAGAAACCAGAGAACACAATGGCAATGAGTGTAATTTGACTACATTAAAAAAATAGAAAATTTCTGTTAAGAAAGAAACATGAATAACAACTGGGAAAAAAATATTTGTAGCACATGTGAAAAAGGTGTTATTATCTCTAGTATACAAAAAGTCTTTTAAAATTATTAATAAAATATAGCACAGTATGAAAATAGAACTAAGGCACAAACAAGTAATTATTTTTAAAAGGGGCAAAAAAAGGAAACAAGTCAACCTCAGTAATAATCAAAGAAGTGAAAACAAACAGAGATTTTTCACTTTGCAGGTTGACAAAGATTAAAAGGATTGACCAATTCCAGCATCAGTGAGGACATGAAGAAATGTGAATCCTCAAGCTGACAGCATAATCTTTCTGGAAGATTATTTGACACTTGCGTAAAAGTATAAACAGAGTGTGCCCCTTGGTCTAGAAGCTTTACTCTGGTTAATTTCTTGTAGTTGCCCACAGAATAAGAGATAGCATAAAGAGAGAAAGAGATGGATGGATGGATGGATGGACAGATGGATGGCTAGCTAGCTAGAAGATAGATAGATAGATAGATAGAATAAGTCGTTGGATGGATAAATAGATGACTAGATGGATGGATAGATAGACAAATGGATGAACAGATGAAAGATGAATGGATGGATGGATAGATAGAGACTCCAGGACTCCAGGAAGGTAGGAGAGAGGAGCCAGGGAAGCTACAGTAACCTCGGCAAACATTAGAGTACTTTCTCTCTGCAACACCTCCATAAGATAATGACGCAGTTTTGATGACTTGAGGTCTCTGCCTCTGCGTTCAAATTTCAAGTTCCAAGGAGAGGGGATCCAGATGGCTCACCTTGGGTCAGATGTCTATTCCTCAGGAATGATCAACTATGAGCAGCACGTGTGTATATATGTGTATGTTTGGTGATTGAATTGCCCATCCAGCCCCTGGAAGATCATTGTCAGCATTCACACTTCTAGGAATTTACCATAACAAGATAGATAAATATAAAGTAAATTTAAATGTATGTAAAAAGCTATTTATCATAGTGTTAGGGTATCTGTGAAAGTTGGTCTATTTATAAATATCTACTAGTAAAAAATGGTTAAGAAAAGTATGATAATTATTCAATTGACTATCATATAGTCACTGAAAATGACTATGCAGATTTATATTGATTTACATGACATTGCTGAGTGATAAAAACAGGTTTTAGAACAATATTTGCAGTAGAATCCCATTACATAAAATTGTATATCTATGTCTCAGTAGGTGAATGTCTGTGTGTGGGTGTGTGTGTGTATATTGAATTTTTAACAAATACTTAAAGTGGTTATTTCTATACAGTAGAATTTTAGGCAATAATTACTTTTGTGTTTGCCTTTTTTGTTTGTTTCAAGTTTTTTTCCCCATTATTCTGAAGGCCCAATAGCTGAATTCCTATTTGAACTTCTTTTCGACCATCTCTAACTTGTGCATAATTTATGATCTGGAACCTTATGTAACAAAGTCAATAATATGAACAGGGTTTGTTATTTACATTTATTATTAATGTTTGAATATTAGCTTTCAGATATTAGTATTCTTTATATGCTAAAACATGATAAGCTAATGGAAGTATAAATACTACAATAATTAATTATTGTGAAAGCTGTAAATTTTAACAAAAAAATTGCTAAGAACTTTCAAATGTGTAAATATGAAAACAGTTTAGTATTTAGTATAAACATTGCGAGTTTTAGCTACATAAAATTCAGGGACATTATATTGCCTTTGAGCCAAAATGTTCACAAAATTTTAAATAGCAATATGTCATAGAAGATAGAAATTAGATTATTTCATCAATTGTAGTAGTTATAGGATTATTTGGTGTATCAGTATTTTTAGTGTTAATATTAAAAATTTATTGCCGGGTACGGTGGCTCATGCCTGTAATCCCAGCACTTTGGGAGTCTGAGGTGGGTCACAAGGTCAGGAGATCGAGACCATCCTGGATAACACGGTGAAACCCTGTCTCTACTAAAAAATACAAAAAATTAACCGGGCGTGGTGGCAGGCACCTGTAGTCCCAGCTACTCGGGAGGCTGAGGCAGGAGAATCGCGTGAACCCAGGAGGCGGAGCTTGCAGCGAGCAGAGATCACGCCACTGCACTCCAGCCTGGGCGACAGTGAGAGACTCTGTCTCAAAAAAAAAAAAAAATGTATTAAGTATAATAAACATTATGAGTTTTTAAAATTATTCATTCCATTTAGGCTAAGTATCTGAAAAATATCCTGCCTAGGGAATTCTTCAAATTTGAAGAGAATAAATTAAAAACAGAAATAACAAATTTTCCATCTCAAACTCCAAAATTAGGTAAAGCAACACTCATGACATCCAGAAAATCCAAATACAATAACGAATATAAGGAGTATATGAAAGGAAGAAAGCATTAAAGAAAAGTTAAGGACTCAAAACACATTGTTTTTACTAACCATGCTTCAACATACAAGAATACTTAAAGAAGTCAATTTCTTATATTTTTAGATTTGTAGAGGCTAAAATTTTAAACAAAATCTTGTCAAAATGATTTCTATGATATAAACTATTGATCATTTCTACTCACTGAAAATTAAGAATTTTTGTCTGAACTACGAATCTTAGAAACAATGCCCCTCTAGAAAAAAAAATTGGCTTAAATTCTTTTTTCCTGAAATATATTGAGCTGTGCACAAAAAGTAAGTGATAATATTAAATATGTCAATTAAAGAGAATCTACTTAGTATAAAAAATGTGCAGTTCGATAAACACAGACCCAACCTAGAAGCTGTTGATTTTGAGGGACTTTCCATACTATAATGTCAAACTTTTTAACTTAACCTCACTACTTTTGACTTGGCTACTAGCTTTTATAATAGCATCATCATAATTTTACAATTTTATAAGATTATTAAAAGTTTTCTATTTTCTTCTACTACCTATTTTTTTATTTAAGAGATAGAGTCTCACTGTGTTGCCCCAGCTGGACTTGAACTCCTGGGCTCAAGAGATTCTCCCACCTCAGCCTCCCAAGTAGCTGGGACTGCAGGCTTATGCCACTGCATCCAGCCTATCTTCTTCTTTTTTTTTTTTTTTTTGAACATTTGTCGACAATTCATGTAAACACTATTTTGCACATGCTGTGAGGTAGGACCCTAATATTATTCTATAAATTGTGCTGAGACAGTTGGATGATGTATTAGATGGCTAGGGTTGCCCTAACAAAATACTACAGAGTAGGTGGCTTAAACAACTGAAACCTGTTTTCCTACATTTGTGGAGGCTGGACATTTGAGATCAAGGTGTTGGCAGAGCCGATTCCTTCTGAGGCTTCTCTCCTGGACTTAAAATGGCCTCCTTCTCGCTTTGTCCTCATGTGACCTTCCTTCTGGGCATGCATGCTCCTGGTGTCTCTCTGGATGTCCTCAGATCTTCTTATAAGGCCACCAGTCAGAATGGATTGGGGCTGACTTTAATGGACTCACTTTAACTTAATTACCCCTTGGAAGACCCTATCTCCAAAAACAGCCACATTGTGAGGTACTGGGGGTTAGGGCTTCAACATTTGCATTTTGGGGAAACAAAAATTCAGATGGCCATTAAAAGAAAAAAAAGTTATCCTCAGCCCTCTGATTTGAAATGTCGTTTTACTAATTTTAAATCTCATAATAAAAGTGAATCTATTTGTGTTTTCTCCATTTTGTCCTACGGACCTGTTTGACCATTTGTGCCTCAATACCATACTAGTTGAATTGCTGCATCTTTATGATGTGTTCTGATATCTGGATTAGCAAATCCAGTCTGTATTCTTTTATAATATTTTTAAAAATGTGCTCATTTAATCTTCTAGATATACTTTGCCTTCAACCTGTTAAAATTCGCATAATAAAAAGTCCTACTGTGATTCTGAATAAAATTTTATGAACTGTATGAATGGTTTGGGTAAAGCTGACCTTCACGTTGTTGACTTTTTCCTTTCAAGAATATGAAGTCTCTTTATTTATTTAGGTCCCCTTTGTGTCCTTCAGTAAAATGTTTTTGTTTTATTTATGAAAATATTACACATATTGCTTTTTCCCCTAGGGTACTACATGGTTTTTGTTGCTATTGCAAATAGAATATTTTTATTATGTTTACTTGTTGGTTGTTGTTAGTATACGACAAAACTATTTTTCTGTGTTGACCTTATACCTAACTAACTTACTGAATTATCTTATTGGTTCTAACACATTTTATGTTTGAGCAGTTTGTGTTTTCTCTGCAATTTTAGAACTTAATTATAAAGGCGTGTCCTGGAATTCCTCAGCTGTTTTTATCAGTTTCACCTCAACGCACTCTTCCCCCTTTGCCCTGCCTAGCAGAAAATCCCGTTCTGTCTTCTCTTTCCCTTTCTGTTCCACTCAAAACCACCTCCAATTACCTTCCAGGGAATTCAATGTCATGTTGTCAGTTGACCCAAGTCAACCCCCAGATTTCTATTACTTTCATATACTGAGCAATTTAAATCTTTTGTCTAAACATTACCTGTCTATGCTATATATATTATTTATATTTTTTATCTTCTGTATATTATGATGTTTGCACATCTTAAAAACTCTCCTGACTGGGGAGACACTGCCTTTCTAGGGCTAGCCAATTCTTAGAGACAGCTAAGGACTAGGCCAGAGCATGCCTTTGATACAAAATCTAACCAATGAAGAGTCACACCTCCTCTATCTGGCTTATGCACCCCAGAAGGGGGTGCCTTCATCATCCCAGAGCCAGGTACCAGGCCACTAAAGACCATCCCTATAGCTTAGAACCCACAGAATTATTCAAACTAGCCAGTCCTAAACTGGTCACCGTGCCTTGCCCTGCTTTTCCTGGGGAAATCGCAGCAAAGACTATAGCCTAAACTCTCCCTTTGTTTCTGTCTTCTGCCTTCTGAGGAAAACCTGGTACTTCCCCTGTGAGCCTGTATGGCATGTGCTGACCTCTGTGTAAGACCCGTGAGTACAATAAACTCTGTCTCCCAGCGCCTCTCCTGTGTCTCCTCTTTTGCTGCACCTGGCTGATCATCTCATGGCCGAACACAGAACACTGTATCAGGGCAGAACTACTGTCAAAATGAAACATTCATTAAGGCATGTTTTTCCTCAATGGAAAAGAATACTATTTCCTATGAGTAAATCTGCTTCTCTCCCAAGCCCGCAAGCCCCAACTATTTTTAATTTGTCTTAGAATTCTACTATTTTGGCAAAACCAAACATTAGTATGAGATATTAACAAAATAGGATTAAAAACCATTGAAGTTATGATACAATTTAGCTAATATACTTTTAGAATGAAGAGCTATTTTAAGACTTGTCAAAGATAGCATGACAGTTTATGGTTGACACCTGACTGTATTATTTATAACATCTCTGTAGCACATTGATTCCAACAGAAAGAAATACTTATTGATCAACTAATTCTTAAATATTTGTTTTATTGTGGAAACTTTCAAATATATACAAAGATGGAGAGACTAGATAATGAAATCCCACACTTATCTCTGAGTTTCAACAATTACCAACTTGTGGCCGGGCGCGGTGGCTCACGCCTGTAATCCCAGCACTTTGGGAGGCCGAGGCAGGTGGATCACGAGGTCAGGAGATCAAGACCATCCTGGCTAACACGGTGAAACCCCGTCTCTACTAAAAATACAAAAAATTAGCCGGGCACGGTTGCGGGTGCCTGTAGTCCCAGCTACTCGAGAGGTTGAGGCAGGAGAATGGCGCAAACCTGGGAGGTGGAGCTTGCAATGAGCCGAGATTGCACCACTGCGCTCCAGCCTGGACAACTGAGCGAGACTCCGTCTCAAACAAAAACAAAAAAAACAACAAAAAAAAACCAAATACCAACTTGTGGCCAGTTTTGTTTCGTCCATACTCCTCACTTTCCCACCAGACTCCTGCATTATTTTGAAGTAAATCTCATGCATCATGTAATTTCATCTGTCAATACTTCAGAATAAATTGGATGGATAATTTTAAATCTAGCTTCTCATATATATCTGTATAAGCTATACATACCCTACCTGTAAGTATTTACATCTAAGAATGAAGATATAGGTAAATTCTTTAAATAAATTTTAAAAAGAAAGAGCACACACTAACTCTGTCCAGGGACCTGGATTCGCATCACTAACTCTGGAACCTGGGTTGCATTCCTTCACCTCTCAACACCTCTGCTTCTTCATGTTTCTTCTGTTCTAGGTTATCTGAGATCCCTCCTGCATCTAAATCTCACTGATTGTACCTAAAATTTATTGTTATACTTAAGAATCTACTAATATCTGTAACTAGAGGCTCTGGGTACTAACATGGAAAGAAAATGGATTTTGAGATCAAAGAGGCTTAGGTTTTATTCTGACCCTGCCGCATAACAGCCAGGTAACCAAGGGCAAATTATATGCTTTTTTCTGCCTCTGTTTCATCTCCTGAAAAATGAGTTTCAAATATCTTTTACAGGTTAGGAAAAGTAGTATGAAAAGAGCTATAGTAGCTGTCACAAAAATAGGATACCCTAAATAATTCACTGGAAAAAATAAAAAATCCGATTTGTGTGTTTTAATCAAAAAGAAGATAAATTAAGCCTAATGGAGATTGAATATACAGGTTGACAGTGGGGCCCTCACTTGTTCTATCAGCTAATTAAGTATGGGTTTCTTTTTATTTATCATCCCTGGGACTTATTACAGTTCCTGAATTTTAAGAGTCACATTTTCCATTTGTTCTGGAAAAAATTTGACCATTATTTCTTTGAAAACTGTCTTATTCTCTCACTTTGAAACTATATGATTTGATGTAGGCTAGAGCCACCAACCCTGTAATTTGTGTTTCTGAAGCACTTCTTTATATTTTCCAATTCTTCATCTTTCTATGTTGTGTCAGGAGTATTTTCTCATATCTACTTTATAGTATATTAAGTCTGCCTTTGATCATGTGTCTCCATTGTCCCCTTTTTTTAACCCTATCCACTGAGACCTTTTAATATAGTATTGTATTTTGATTTCTAAGACTTATTTTTTCCTTTTCCAAATCTACTAAGGTCTTTAAAAATAGTCTTTTTTTCTTTATTCATATATTCAATATCCTCTTTTATTCCTTTAAACATGTTATACTATCATGTTCAATAGAAACCACTCTTATTTTGTGTACCTGATAATTCCTCTATCTAAAGTCTCTAAAGAATCTGGTTCTGCTTGCTTTTCTTTACCTATTTGTTTCATTCCTTTTACCGCCTCTCATGAATAAGATCTTGCTTTCCTACGTATTACTGTTTATTTAGTTCATGTTTGCTTAAACAATCTGCTCCTGAATGACTTTGGGTGCTATTAAAGGCATTCAGTTTTATAACAGAAGCAGAGCGTAAAAGTTCAAAAAAATTGCAGCCTGACGATGCAGTAGAAAAGAAAATCCCATTTTCGGAGGAGAAATTCAAGCCAGCTGCAGAAATTTGCATAAGTAACAATGAGCCGAATGTTAATCCCCAAGACAATGGGGAAAATGTCTCCAGGACATGTCAGAGGTCTTCACAGCTGCCCCTCCCATCATAAGCCTGGAGGCCTAGGAGGAAAAAGTGGTTTTGTGAGCCAGGTCCAGGGTCCCCATGCTGTGTGCAGCCTAGGGACTTGGTGCCTGGCATCCCAGCTGCTCCAGCCATGGCTGAAAGGAGACAACATAGAACTTGGGACATGGCTTCAGAAGGTGCAAACTTCAAGCCTTGGCAGCTTCCACATAGTGTTGAGCCTGCCAGTGCACAGAAGTCAAGAATTGAGGTTTGGGAACCTCCACCTAGATTTCAGAGAATGTATGGAAATGCCTGGATGTCTAGGCAGAAGTTTGCTGCAGGGGTGAGGCTCTCATGGAGAACCTCTGCTAGGGCAGCAAAGAAGAGAAATGTGGGGTTGGAGACCACATGGAAAGAATCTCTACTGGGGCACTGCCTAGTGGAGCTGTGAGAAGGGGGCCGCCATCCTCCAGACTCCACAATAGTAGATCCACTGACAGCTTGCACTGTGCACCTGGAAAGGCCACAGACACTCAATGCCAACACATGAAAGCAGCTGGGAGGGAGGTTGCACCCCGCAAAGCCACTGGAGCAGAGCTGCCTAAGACCATGGGAATCTGCCTCTTATATCAGCTTGACCTGTATGTGAAACATGGAGTCAAAGGAAGCAATTTTGGAGCTTTGAGATTTGACTGCCCTGCTGGATTTTGGACTTGCATGGGGCCTGTAGCCCCTTTGTTTTGGCCTATTTCTCCCATTTGGAATGGCTGTATTTACCCAATGCCTATACTCCCATTGTTTCTAGGAAGTAACTTACTTGCTTTTGATTTTACTGGCTCATAGGCAGGAGGGACTTGCCTTGTCTCAGATGAGACTTTGGACTGTGGACTTTTGAGTTAATGCTGAAATGAGTTAGGACTTTTGGGGACTGTTGGGAAGGCATGATGGGTTTTTGAAATGTGAGGACATGAGATTTGGGAGGGACCAGGAGTGGAATGTTATGGTTTGGCTGTGTCCCCACCAAAATCTCATCTTGAATTCCCACATGTTGTGGGAGGGACCTGGTGAGAGGTAATTGAATCACAGGGGCAGGCCTTTCCTATGCTGTTCTAGTGATAGTGAGTAAGTCTCATGAGATCTGATGGTTTTATAAAGGGGAGTTTCCCCGCACAAGCTCTCTTCTCTTGTCTGCTGCCATGTGAGATGTGCCTTTCACCTTCTGCCATGATTGTGGGGCCTCCCCAGCCACATGGAACTGTAAGTCCAATAAACCTCTTTCTTTTGTAAATTGCTCAGTCTCTGGTATGTCTTTATCAGCAGTGTAAAAATGAACTAATACAGAAGTCCTGGCTAGAGCAATCAGGCAAGAGAAAGAAATAAAGAGCATCCACAGAGGAAGAGAGGAAGTCATACTATCCCTGTTTGCAGACAATGTGATTCTATATCTTGAAAACCCCATAGTCTCAGCCCAAAAGTTCCTTCAGCTGATGAACAATTTCAGCAAAGTTTCAGGATACAAAATCAATATACAAAAATCCCTAGCATTCCTATACACCAACAACAGCCAAGCCGAGAGGCAAATCAGGAATGCAGTCTCATTCACAATTGCCACAAAAAGAATAAAATACCTAGGAATACAGCTGACTCAGGAGGTGAAAGATCTCTACAATGACACTTTGGGAGGCTGAGGTGGGTGGATCTCTTGAGGTCAGGAGTTCGAGACCAACCTAGCCACCAAGGTGAAACCCCATCTCTACCAAAAATACAAAAGGTAGCCAGGCATGGTGGTGCGTGCCTGTAATCCCAGCTACTCAGGAGGCTGAGGCATGAGAACCACTTGAAACCAGGAGGCAGAGGTTGCAGTGAGCTGAGATCACACCACTGCACTCCAGCCTGGGTGACAGAGTGAGTGAGACTGTGTCTCAAAAACATCACTATCACTATCACTTGTAAGGCCTCCCACGCCATGTGGAACTTAAGTCAATTAAACCTCTTTCCTTTATAAATTACCCAGTCTTAGGTATGTCTTTATTAGCATTGTGAGAACATACTAATGCAATGGGTTAAAGACTTACATGCAAAACTCAAAACTATAAAAACCCTGGAAGACAAACTAGGCAATACCATTCTGGACATAGGAACTGGCAAAGATTTCATGACGAAGATGCCAAAAGCAATTGCAACAAAAGCAAAAATTGACGAATGGGATCTAATTAAACTTGAGAGTTTCTGCACAGCAAAAGAACCTATCAAGAGTAAATAGACAACCTACAGAATAGGAGGAAATTTTTGCAAGCTATGCATCTGACAAAAGTCTAATATCCAGCATCTATTAGGAACTTAAACAAATTTACAAGAAAAAACAAACAACCCCATTAAAAAGTGGTCAAAGGACATGAATAGATAATTTTCGAAAGAGGGCATACATGTGGCTAAAAAGCATATGAAAAAACTCAATATCACTGATAATTAGAGAAATGCAAATCAAAACCATAATGAGATACCATCTTAAATCGGTCACAATGGTTATTATTAAAAAGTCAAAAAATAACAGATGTTGGCAAGGTTGCAGAGAAAAAGGAATGCTTATACATTGTTGGTTGGAGTATAAATTGGTTCAACCATTGTGGAAAGCAGTATGTTGATTCCTTAAAGAGCTAAAACCAGAACTACTATTTGACCCAGCAATCCCATTACTGGATATACCCAAAGGAATATAAATTGTTCTACCATAAAGACACATGCATACATACACTCATTGCAGCACTATTCATAATAGCGAAGACATGGAATCCACCTAAATGCCCATCACTGGTGGACTGGATAAAGAAAATGTACATATACACCACAGGATACTGTGCAGCCATAAAAAAGAATAAGATCATGTCCTTTGCAGGAACATGGATGGAACTGAAGGTCATTATCCTTAGCAAACTAACACAGGAACAGATAAACAAATACCACATGTTCTCACCCACAAGTGGGAGCTAAATGATGAGAACACATGGACACAAAGAGGAAAACAAGAGACACTGGGGCCTACTTTAGGGTGGAGGGTGGGAGGAGGGAGAGGAAGAGAAAAAAATAATATGTACTACACTTCGTACTTAAGTGATGAAATAATCTGTACAATGAATCCCCATGACAAGAGTTTCCCTATACAACAAACCTGCTCATGTACCTATGAACCTAAAATAAACATTTGAAAAAGAGAAGGAAAGCACTTTCCCTCATATTTATAGGTGTTGCTAAAGAGAGTTCTCTATCTCAGCAGACTGCATGGTAATGGCTATGAACAGGAATAAGTGAGAGCAGAGGCCACTTAGGCAGACAGGCCCTTCTGCGTGAGATAAAAACACATCCTATTCTTGACGGTGCACATGAAAATTTAAAGTTCCTCAAAGGCTTGAGAAAACCACTGTAGCCTGATTCACAAGAATTGGTCCATATGAAGTGTCGTTTTTGGGCAGGGGTAGGACCACATCTTCTTCCTCCTTTTCTCCTCCCAACTACATATGCTTTTCTTATCTGATGAAGTTTTTGCAGAAAATGTTCTTACAGGGGTTGTTTATGTAAATGGTGTGGGCTTTTGGCTCTCTTAAGCCTTGCATAGTTCATAGCCAGCTCATCCTCTCCTTCACTTTCTGAATGCCCAAGGACAAATGAGTAGATCCTGCGGCAAGAAGGCACAGAGCATTACACAGAAATGCAAACAAAGGCAGACTCTGGCCAGGCGTGGTGGCTCATGCCTATAATCCTAGCACTTTAGGAAATTGAGGCAGGAGGATTGCTTGATTGGAGACTGGCCTAGGCAACAAAGCAAGACCCCATCTCTACAAAAAATTTAAAATTAGCCAAGCATGGTGGCTGCACAGCTGTAGTCCCAGCTACTTGGAAGGCTGAGGTGGGAGAATTGCTTGAGCCTGGGAAGTCAAGGCTGCAATGAGCTATGATCAAGCCACTGCACTCCAGACTGGGTGACAGAGTGAGTCCTTGTCTGAAAACCAAAACCAAAACCAAAAAAGCTCCCAGAAAGACACGTTCACAGATATCAGCTGTGTTGGGTACCCTGGGAACAGGCTGCACTCCCAGCCACAAGCTCCTCTCCTGCCCACCCGCTCCCTCAGGGATCTGTCACCCTGGCCAGGTGATGAGGGCTGGTTGCATAGAAAGGGTTCCTTGCCAGCTCATGCACCCCATCCCCTCCCTGCTCCACAGACTCTAGGTGGGCATCCAGGTTCAGGGTGCCGTGGGGACTAGGATGAGAAAGGAGCCAGGCTGGGCTCAAAAAAAGGAGAGAGTGTATGGGAGGGAGAAGGGCAAGGAGTAGGGAAAGACAAAAGGGGAGCAGGGGAAGGGGAGATCCACCTGAGAGTGTCTTGGCTGAAGAACATTTGCTCCCTGACCAGATAGGAGGTCCCTGACCAAGGCAGCCATTTAGGTCCCCTCAGCTTGGCTAAACTGTAAATGGGTTTTTTCCAGACTACAGAACCCTGACCTACCTTTTTTTGTGTCCTACAGTAAATTTACTTTAGAAAACTTGTAATCGTACATTTTTCCTCTATCTTCTTTGAAATATATATAAATCTTCTTAAGAGCCTCTTGCCAGCCTTAAGACCCAGGAAATGTCTTTCTGAAGGAACTAGGGCATCTCTTATAAATGTAATCACCAAAGAAGACAGCACCCCATCTCAGTTTCTTTGAGAGGGTAGGAGTCTGACTTTAGTGGATGCCTTACTCCAAATTCTGAAACTACCTCCTGTCATGAAGATAGGAGAGAGTTTACTTTTCCTTTTGGTAAAGCCAATTAACCAATACAGATAGGCTACAATCTCCCTACGCCCACCTGACTCTTAAAAACTCTCCAGTCCTTTGTTTCAGTGAAGCTGAGTTCACAATCTCTCCTATTATAATAGTTTTGTTTAAAAAGTCTTCCTTGCCTGTTTCATTCCGTCCAGTGCAATTTACACTTTGACATCCCCTAACCTAAAAACAAATGGGATTTTTTTTTTTTTTACAAAAAGATTAAAGTGAGTTTTGTTTGTTTTTGATGACAAATAGAGGTCAGGCTGGGAAGGGATTTGCCCTGTATGCCCTCAACACTAAGGGAGTATGTTTATACCAGAGTCCATTAAGTAAGTGATTTACTTAAATACAAAAATAAGGCTTTAGATAATGGTGGGCCATCTGATTGGGATCAAACTTCCTGTTGAAACACCTTAAAATGCTGGATTTTCCAAAAAAAAAAAAAAAAGCTTTGAAGAGTCAAGATACTAACTATTATCAAGCCAAAATTTAATCAAAAGCAAAATCCAGATTTAATAGGTGAAGAATTCAAAAGCACTTTGTTACCGAAGAATTTCCCCTGACTCGTTAATGGTCCTATAGTCCAAGATCAGCGTAAATGTTCAAATCCCTGGGTGAAGGAATTTTCCTGCCATCATTTCTATGTTTTGTGCAGCTATTTCTCTTTATGCATTTTACTAACTATCCATGTGTGAGGGTGGAGGAACAAAAGATGGGTAACAGTTAGCTAAGCAGCTGCTGCTGAAAATAAATAAAGCCCAGATCATCTTAGTGTGATCTTGAAAATTATCTCATGAAGTCAGCTGACCTCTTGCTCCCAGAGGGAAAGTTGCTGGTAACCAAATGTTCCCAGTTGAAAGATCTAAACCTAAGCTAATATCCTAGCTCACACACTAAGTACCTCCCTAGACACTTCTTGGTAAAGTTATTAGATTTTTAAAATAATAAAAAATTGTATGATTCTTAATCACAAACCAACTGAATTCACTTACAAAGGCTGGAGAAAGGGAATATTGGAGCCACACTTGTAAGTAGTGTGGGAAAATTGTATATTTACATGCAAAAGAATGCAGTTTGATTCTTGCCTTACATCATCTACAAAAAATAACTCATAACAAATCAAAGACCTAAACCTAAGAGCAAAGACTATCAAAGTATTTGAAGACATAGGGGAAAATCTTCATGACATTGGGTTTGGCAATGATTTCTTGCATATGACACCAAAAGCACAGGCAACAAAAGAGAAAATACATACACAGGACTTCATCAAAATTAAAAACTTTGGTGCATCAAGGATTCTATCAAGAAAATGGAAAGACAACAGAATGGGAGAAAATATTTGCAAATTATGTGTCTGATAAGAGCTTAATTTCTATAATATATTAAAATCTCCTACAGCTAAACAAACAATCCAATTCAAAAATGGGGAAACGACTTGAATAGACATTTCTCAAAAGCATATATACAAATAAATGGTCAATGAGCACATGAAAAGATCCTCAACATCAGTAGTCATTAGGGAAGTGCAAATCAAAACCACAGTAAAATAATACTTCACACCTATTAAGATGGCTATTATAAAAATAATAATAACAGAAAATAGCAAGTGTTCATTAAGATATGGAGAAATTGAAAGCATTGTGCATTGGTGGGAACGTAAAATAGTGCAGCTTCTGTGTAAAATAGTATGGTCATTCCTCAAAAAGTTAAACATAGAATTATCATGTCATCCATCAATTTCACTTCTAGGTATATAGCCAAAAGAATTAAAAGCAGGGATTCAAACAGGTACTTGCACACAAGTGTTCATAGCAGCATTATCCACAATAGCCAAGAGTTAGAAGCAACCTGAATGTCCATCAGCAGATGAATGGATGAAATGTGGTACAAAAATACAACGAGATATGATTCAGTCTTAAAACGGAATGAAATTCCTACACATTCCACAACATGGATGAAACTTCAAGACGTTATGCTTGGTGAAATAAGCCAGACACAAAAGGAGAAATTTTATGTTTATATGATTCCACTTATGTGAAGTACTTAGACTAGTCAAATTCATAGAGACAGAAAAAGTAGAATAATAGAAGTTATGGGGCTAGGGGAAGGGGGTAAAGAAGAGTTACTGTTTAATGGGTACAAAGTTTCTGTTTGGGATGATGAAATGGTTTTTGAAATAGACAGTGGTGATAAGTAATAGTTGCATAACTTTGTGAATGACACTTAATGCCACTAAATAGTATACTTAAAAATGATTAAAATGTTAAATTTTACATGATGTCTTTTATCACAATAAGATATATAACTGATATTATAAAATATTAAAATTAAACAGTGACTAGGGACAGAAAAATACACCAAGGGAAAGTGAACATATATAATCTACATACACAGCCTGGTAAGTGATGAGTGCCATGGCAGGTCATTGGGAAAAGAATGGACCATTCTGTAACCGATGCTGGAATAGCTGGTTAGCACTATGGAAAAAATACAGATCTCCATCTTCCACTACTCACAAAAATACATCCCAGATAGGCTAAAGGTCTAAATAGGAAAAGCAAAACTTTAAAAATTCAAAAGAAAACATTGGTGACATCTTTACATCAGGATAAAGGAACGATTTCCTCAAAAATGGTGAAAAAACACAAACCATGAAGGAAAATACTAATTAATCTGACTTCATTAAAACTTCTGTGCATTAAAACAGCAAGATAAATTCTAAAAGCAAGCCACATACTTCTAGAATGTATCTTTACTGTATATAATGTAGAAAACGGAGAAAGGTTTTCTACCCAGACTATGTAAAAAAACTCCTAGAAATTACTAAAAAAACCCAGAAACATGAGCAAAATATATGAACAAAAGATATGAATCGCTAATTTAGAGAAGGAAAAAAGCCAGGCGGGTCATAATTATACAAGAACATGCAGTTCTTATTAAATTAAACTCAGTGAAGCTCAAACTAAAAATTAAAGACAATGACAATGCCAAAGATTGGCAAGAACATGGTGAGGTAGAAACTGGCAGAGTACACATAAGAGTATAAACGGATAAAACCATTGTAGAGAGAGCAAGTTTAGGCTGCACATGCCCCACAATTCAGTACGTCCACTTTAAGCTATGGCTTTAAAAAACTCATACATGTATGCAAGAAGTTAGGAACAAAGATATGCATTTCAGCTGTGCTTGTAACAGTGAAGAAGTGGGAAAACCTAAATATTCATCAATAGAAAAACAGTTAAATAAACCCCACATAAATCATATAGTGAAATATTGTAGAGACATTAAAAGGAGGGCCTATCAATAAATAGATAGACAGATCAATAGATCTCAAAAACCTAAGAGTAACGTGAAAATGATAGACATATGTACTCTATTGAGTCATTTTTGTAAACGTTTAAAAAATCCTACAATTTCATATTTTGCTTATGGATATATAGATATAAATACAATTTCAGGCCTAAAAAATGGATGAAAATCATGCACAACACATTCATATTAGTAGCTGCAGGGGCTGGGGGCAGAAGGAAGGAGCTGGACATAATAAAGGTGATTTTTGCTTTGCTTTATCTCCAGTGATTTATTTCTTTGGGGAAAAAAAAAGCATTTGGGAGGCTGAGGCAGGCAGATAACAAGGTCAGGAGATCGAGACCATCTTGGCCAACATGGCGAAACCCCGGCTCTACTAAAAACACAAAAATTATCTGGATGTGGTGGCGTATGCCTGTAATCCTAGCTACTCGGGAGGCTGAGGCAGGACAATCACTTGAACCGGGGAGTCAGAGGTTGCAGTGAGCTGGGATGGCGCCACTGTACTCTAGCCTGGCGACAGAGAGAGACTCCGTCTCAAAAAAAAAAAAAAGAAAAAGCAAAGAGAAAATCCTGAAAGCAAATATAACAAAATGTTAAAAGTTGTTTATTCTTAATGGTGAAAATATGAGTGTTTGTTGAATTTCATATACACACTTACACACATCACATAGGTTCACTGGCATCCACCAAACAGTGACAGTCCCAACTGCTAGAACACTTTTAAGCAGCAGGTAAATTACATATGAACTTTCTATCTCAATTTATTGTTTCTCTGGCCATTTAGGGCTCAGGCCACTGATTTCATCCTCTCAGTGCCTGTCTCACAGGATTTCGAGGGCAAGAGTCCGGAATGAAAGAGGAGGACTGGCTAAGCAAGCCAGGACTTTTAGAATATGCTGGAGTTCAGTTATTGTAACTGTAGTGGGGCAGCTGCAATACTTAAAAGGACAGCAAACTGAAATGGGCCAGGCACGGTGGCTCACACCTGTAATCCCAGCACTTTGGGAGGCCAAAGCAGGTGAATCACTTGAGGTCAGGAGTTCGAGACTAGCCTGGCCAACATGGTGCAACCCCGTCTCTACTAAAAATACAAAAAAAAAAAAAATTAGCTGGGTGTGGTGGCAGGTGCCTGTAATCCCAGCTACTCAGAGGCCCAGAGGCTGAGGCAGGAAAATCACTTGAATCCGGGAGGCGGAGACTCAAAAAAAAAAAAAAAAACCCAAAATATTGAAACAAAGTTACTCGTCCCCTTAGGCTGAGGAGACCACTTTTGACTAGAAAACTGTCTTTTAAGACTAATATCCTGAATGTTGCCACTCAACACAAACGGTCCCAATCGCAGATTGCAGCCCCTGGAATGAGAGGACCTCCCCAGCCCACCTCGTAACATCCTGGCAGTTGAGGGCTCCGTGCTGTCCCTCCCCTCCACACCGTGCTTCTGGGACAGGCTGCCAGGCTTGCCGTCCCTACACTCACTCACTCACCAGTCAGAGTGGATTGGGGCCCACTCTAACGGCCTCGGCTGAACTTAATCACCTCTTTAAAGGCCCTATTTCCAGAGTCACTGGGGGTTAGTGGTTCACTGTATGAATTTGGAAGGGGACACAGTCAGGTGCCTCTTGATGCCTCAGCATTTGAGGAGTTCACTATTAACCAAGATGCTCCCCATTGGCGTCAGGTGCCTTTTTATTTTCTTGAGACAGAGTCTCACTCTGTCACCCAGGCTGGAGTGCAATGGCGTGATCTCAGCTCACTGCAACCTCCACCTCCCAGGTTCAAGCAATTCTCCTGCCTCAGCCCCCCGAGTAGCTGGGACTACAGGTGCATGCCACCATGCCTGGCTAATTTTTGTATTTTCAGTAGAGACGGGGTTTGGCCATGTTGGCCAGACTGGTCTCGAACTCCTGGCCTCATGTGATCCACCTGCCTCAGGCTCCCAAAGTGCTGGGATTACAGGTGTGAGACACCGCACCCAGCCTCAGGTGATTTTTGAGAGGATACCTGACACGAAGAGTAGGAAGCTTTCCTCTCCAGCCCCCATGACCCCAGGCACACTCACCATCTCCTTGTCTCCTCTCAGATGACCTAGTGGGTACCTGCAGGATAGCCTTAGTGCTCACCTGATTGCCCATCCTAAGGGAAAGCTTGTCCTACCTGTCTTTGGTGCCCTGCTTACCATCGCAGTTCCCCAAACACTAAGCAATTTATTTGGAACACTCACATTTATTTGGAATTCATAGTTCTTAAGATGTAGTGTCTAGTATATTTGACCAAAAAAACAAGCAGGGGGTGGAGGAGATTGGAACATAGCACTCTCACATTCCAGGGAAAGCCAGGAGTGAACTTGCTCTGGTGCTACCTCAGGACACCGAGTTGTCCACATCAACTCTTTACAAGTAAATCTTGTAGAAAACTCTTAAGAGGAGTTAAATCTGCTAAATAGGCCATGGTGGTTGTCTAAGGCGTGAGGCCTGATGGGAACTAATGAAGGGGAATGAAGGAGGACAGAGGGGTTGGCTGGTAAACTCTCTGAACTGAAATTCGCCCTTCCTGGTCAAAACTGGCCATTGTTATGTCAGGGAATTTGTCTTCAGTCTTCTCTAACTGTACTTTTCCTTTTGCTTTAAGCATACTCTTACCAGTCTCTTCTCTTTTTTTTTTAGAGACAGAGACAGGGTCTTGCTCTGTCACCCAGGCTGGAGGGCAATGGCACAATCATAGCTCACTGTGTCCTTGAACTCCTGAGCTCAAGCAATCCTCCCACCTTGGCATCCCAAAGTCATTGGATTACAGGCATGAGCCAGTCCACCCAGCCCCCAGTCTCGCCTTTAAAGACTTTTTGGGGGATTGAATTGTGTCCTTCAAAAAGATATGTTGACATCCTAACCCCTAGTACCTGTGAATGTGACTTTATTTGAAAATAGGGTCTCTGCCAATGTATTCAATTTGAGATCTTTAGGGTTGGCCCTAATCTAATATGAATGGTGTCCTTAAAAGAAGAGGAAAATGCAGGCTGGGCACGGTGGCTCACGCCTGTCATCCCAGCACTTTGGGAGGCCGAGGCAGGTGGATCACCTGAGGTCAGGAGTTCAAGACCAGCCTGGGCAGCATGGTGAAACCCCTGAATCTACTAAAAATACAAAAATTAGCCAGGTGTGATGGCACATGCCTGTAATCCCAGCTACTAGGGAGGCTGAGGCACGAGAATCACTTGAACCCAGGAGGCAGTGGTTGCAGTGAGCCGAGATGGCGCAATTGCACTCCAGCCTGGGAGACAGAGTGAGACTTGGTCTCAAAAAAACAAACAAACAAACAAACAAAAGAACATGCCACGTGAAGACAGAGACACAAAGTGGAGAATGCCAAGTGATGACAGCAACAGATACTAGACTGATGGGTCTACAAGCCAAGAAGGAAAGATCAGCAGGGACCACCAGAGCTAGGAAAAGGCAAGGTAGGTTTCTGTCCAGAGTCTCAGAGGGAGAATGAACCTCTGACACCTTAATCTTGAACTTCTAGTTTTAGACCTGTGAAAGAACACATCGCTGATGGTTTAAGCCAGCAGTTTGTGGCAGCCCTAGGAAAGTGAGAGAAAGACAAACCTCCTGGAAGCAGTGTCTATATCAGTGACTCTACTTCATCGACTCCCATTCACTCCTCAACTCAGTAGAAACTGGCTGCCACAACTCCATGGAGACCACTTTGCCAAGGTCACCAATATCCTGGTTGTCAACAGATCTAGTGGATTCTTCATAGACTCTCTCGTTACCTCCTGGCAGCATCCTCTTCCTCTGCCCTTCTCTAACATGTCACTGCCCATCAGTCAGAGTTCTGTCTTGGTTCCTTTCTCTTCTAATGTTAAGCACTCAGTGGGAGAGCCTATCTATAATTCAACACACAGGTGATAACCATAACCATGAGAGTGGCCCTGACAGTATATGCCCAAAACCCAACTCACCCAAACCTCCTCCACCTTACATTTCCTGTATCTCAAAAAAAGACTTCGCAACCTAGCCTCTTGCTCTAGCCAGAAACCTAAGTATCACCCTTCAGCTTACCCTCTTACCCTCCACATCCAATTGATAAATGATTTCCTCCTAAATATTTTCCTATCTACCACCCCTGCCAAAAGGCTATGGCAAGCCACTAGCCTGCATTTCTTAGCTGCATTGTTGCAAGAGCCTCCCAGCTGTAGCTATGCCCTATTCCACCACGTTATTTCTTTCCAAAACACAAATATGATGTGTCACTCTGCTTGAAAACACTACTGTCGACTGGGTGCAATGGCTCACACCTGTAATTCCAGCACTTTGGGAAGTAGAGGCAGACAGATGGCTTGAGGTCAGGAGTTTGAGACTAGCCTGGCCTACATGGTGAAACCCTGTCTCTACTAAAAATACAAAAAAATTAGCCAGGCGTGGTGGCGGGTGCCTGTAATCCCAGCTACTCAGGAGGCTGAGGTGGGAGAATCGCTTGAACCTGGGAGGCAGAGGTTGCAGTGAGCCAAGATCACACCACTGCACTAGCCTGGCAACAGAGAGAGACTCCACCTCAAAAAATAAAATTAAATAAGATCCCTTAATTGGGTAGCTAATATGCAACAGAAATTTGTTTCTCACAGTTCTGAAGGCTAAGAAGCCCATTGAGATCCCAGCAGAGTCAGTGTCTTGGGAGGGCTTACTTTCTTGTTCAGAGATGATGCCTTCTCACTGTGTCCTCATGTGGTGAAATGGGAGAGGGGTCTCTCTGGGGCCTCTTTTATAAGGGCACTTAGTCCCATTCATGAGGGCTCTATCCCCATGACCTAAACACCTCCCAAAGGCCCCACCTCCTAATACCATCATCTGGGGGATTAGCATTTCAACATGTGAATGTGGGCAGGGGGGCGGGGTGGGCACCCAAAAACATTCAGACCATTTTCTTTTCTTCCCCCTAGGCGGAACAGGTGTCTGCCTGGTCCGTGCGTGTGTGCGTGTGTGTGTGTGTGGCGAGAAAGCTTAAGATCTATCCTCAGCAGATTTCAACTATATAATACAGTATTGTTAACTACAGTCATCAGACATATATTAGATCTCCAGAATTTATTCATTTGCATAACACAAACTTTGTACCCCTTGACCAACATCTCCCCATTTTCCCCTCCCCTGAGCACCTGGTAGCCAGCATTCTCCTCTCTGCTTCTATGAGTTTTGACTATTTTAGATCCCACATATAAGTGAGATCATGCAGTGTTCGTTTTTCTGTGTCTGACTTACTTCACTTAGTATAATGTCCTCCAGGTTCGTCCATGTTGTCGCAAAGGACAAGCTTACTTTCTTTGTTAAGAGTAAATAATATTTCATTGTGTATGTTGTTAAGCAGAAATGCTGTGCACTGGTGTTAATTCCCAGGAGGAGAACACTGTGCACCAGTTACCAATCCCAGAGGGGGACTCTAAACACCTTGCCAGTTTCTGCTAAGGTTCCTAGTCTGGCAGGAGGTTTTGCACAAACCCAGTTGCCAGAGTTTTGTAAGCGTTCTTGATTCTGGCAGGGGCTCAGAGCAGATCTAGCTGCCATAGCAGTCGTACCTCTACAATTTGCGTTCTTAGATCTAGTCAACGAGACAGACATTTGCATAACAAGTCAGGCAAAGAAAATGTATTACCCACAGATAGACAGCAAGAATCAACAGAAGCCTAGAATCCATGGCAAGCCAGTCTCCCAAGGATCAGGAGAGCTGCATGGAGTGAATGGAGTCTCATCTGCCTGTACCTCACTTCACACTGTAGCTAAGAGACCCCAAAAGCACTCCGCTCTGGGTTCTGTATCCCAGGGGCATTTGGGATCACTGAGTACAAGCATTGCAGGACCTCCTGTTCTGGGAGGGTCAAGGACAAAGCCCAGGCTATTCTGAACAGTTCCTTATCTCACGGCTCTGCATTCGCAGCACATTCTATTCTTATGAGAACTGTAAGTGGGAAGGAGAAGTGCTATGTCTGCCAAGGCCATTCTGGGTCCTGTCCTCCTGCAACGCATTCCCCCAACCCAGGTACCCCCTTAGCAAAGCCAGTCCACCTCACACACCCAGCGACCTCCTTGGATCCGGAGGCAGAGGTTTGTCTCTTAAGATAGAAGTATAGATGTAGCACCTTGACTGACACGATCTCAGTGCAACATCATTGAACTTTCACCAGAATACACTTCACTAGGCCCAGGAGGACGACTCCCACAAGCAGGACATCCAGGTTGGCCTGAAGCAGAGTCTAGCCCAGGATCCCAGCAGTCCAGGCAAGAAGTTGCTAAAGAATCAAAGAAGGATCCGCAGGTGGCTCCACTGTCTGCAGCCAGCGACCCTGCTTCTGGGCCTCTTCCGCTTGTGTCCCTATAACCCTGAGGTGTTTATCCAGGTACAGCAGGAGCCATTGGCAGTAACCCAAATGCCATGCTGTTCTGCCCCCAGATAATCAAGGGCTATATCCAGTTATCCATCGCCATCTTGGCTAGTGAGCTCAGTGACCCTGTTGGCCCCAAATAGCTCCAGCTGTAGTGTGAGCTATCTCTACCACAATCAAGGACAAGTCATGTACTATTTTTTTTTTTCCAGAGCATGTACACCTATGCCGGGTATCAGGACATGGTCAGCAGAGTGGAACCAGCTGTCTGTCTTCCTACTAGGGTATCTCAAGCAACCCTGCAACATGTCAAGAGTGTGGGGCCTTTCCAGTTTAGAGAATCACCTTTCACAAACAGTTGAGGACCCAAAATTCCCAAACAGCAGGCCCCATTTGAGGGTGACAGGTACTCTGTAGCCCAGTAGACCCCTCAAAGGAACATACAACCCAGGGAACCACATGTCACTCTGGTAAGAGAGCAGTTGATATAAAAGTCTCTGATCCAATTGTACGCAGCCTGTGACTGGTTTAGCCATGAGTTAAGTAGCAGGATAAAGTTGCAGAATCTATGGACCTTGCCATACCATTGCTGATGTTTAAAGTCTGTCTCTGACTTTATGTCCATATTCTAGACAACCCACATTTAAGGTGTCTTTCCCCGATTAGAACCATTGATGGCTATTGGGACATCCATCAGATTGGCAATAGGCCACACATGGACTATTGGCATTTGGGAGGAAATGCTCCAAATATCCGGGTGGCAGATCCTGCAAAGCTTCCAATCACCACCTGCTGCCACTGCCGTGCCAATATTCACCAACGTGTTGTCAGTCCAGGGCCCACTGGGTATTCTAAAGGAACCAGAAGGGGAGAGGCTAGTTTCCCCAACTCTTGCCTGCTTCCTGCACTTCCTGTAGTCAGAGATGTTCCTGTCTATCACTTGGGGTGCTGGCTGTCCAGGTATTGTAACCCAGTCTGTTTGTCCTGAGGCTACTACCTCTGCAGCTCCTGCTGCCCTGCTTCTTAACCTAGACCTTCCAACATCAGCCTTCCAGTCTAGGAAGGGGGGTCACATCCTGCACTTGACAAGGCACCGGACTAGATCCAGGTACTCCTTAGTTCCATTCCCCACCCCTGTGCACCCAGGAAAAGCAGCACCAGGGAAAGCATGGCTTCCAGATTAGAGTCAGGGGGCTCTGCCTGGGGTACTATAATGGCCTGAACTGCAGAGCACCCCCAGGATGTGCACTCTAAAGGGAGAAAGGAAAAAGAATGGTTGGGAACACAAAGATTGGGATGCCATAGGCAGGCACAGGCCAATCAGGTGTCTGCCTTGTCCTTTAAGAATCTAGTCACTCAATTGCCATTCTCCTGACCAAATGCCTAGGCCGTTGGCAACAGCCCGTGAAACTGTGAAAATATAGCAAGATGTGATGTCAGGGGTGGCCTGCACAGCCATAACCACTGCACATAGTGTAACCCATTGGGTGGAAATGTCCATGCCCAGTCTCAGTCAAAAGATGGTCAACCCAGTGGACTCTGTCTGTATTCAGTTTCACAGAGCTGTCAGTAAACCAAGCTATACCATTGGTAGGTATGTCTCTGTATCTCGGACCCCTGTCCACAGAAGGAGGGGAGAAGGTCAAGACCAAGGGGATTCCTCTTGGCATCAAGCAGTGATTAGAGTGATGCTGGGGGTTAGAGTGATGCAGATAAAATGCTCCAATGCTTTTCTATGCAACCATCTTCAGTTTTTGTGCTCCAGTGGGATGCTACAGGTTCTTAATTATACTCTGGAGCACTCTCAGAGCTATTTTCATTGGTAGATAAATTGCTGTTTTTGCAGGACAAGAGCTGGTGCCTCCTCATCCACCATCTTGCTGAAGTCATTTCTCTTCAATTCTCAATCACATCTTTTGAGTCGTTTTTATTTCTTTACCCAGGATCTAATCAAGGATCAAAGAGCTAGGCTTCTTTAATCTGGAACAAATAGTTCCTCCATATTTTTTAAAAAATCTTCATGACATTGACCTTTTTTAAGGCTTATTTTGTAAAACTCTTCTGATAATTTAATTGAAAACACGTATCTCCAGAAGTTTTCAAAAATGCTTTAAGCAGGTGTGGAGAGAGGACACACAAAATACTTTAATGATTAACAAATTATCACACTTACAATAAAACATTATTACATAAAGCAAATAGCACGGATTGAAATGTGGTGTTCCACGATCATTCTCATGTCTATTTTTATTCTTATTTCTAGACATTTTTGAAGAGTTCAGACGCATTGATTTAAAGAATGTCCCTTATTTAGGTTTGTCTCTTTGCTTCCTCAAATTAAATTTTGATTAAACATTTTTGACAAAAATGTTACATAGGACAGAATGCCCTCCTCAATGAATCACATCAGGGGTATAAAATATAAAATATCAGTGTGTCATTCTATTGATGATAAATTAATCATCTAATTAAAAAAGTGTTTTCCAAATTTCTTCATTGTAAATGGTATTTTTCCATTTGTAATTAATAAAGAATCTGTGGCTGGGCACGCGGGCTTACGCCTGTAATCCCAGCACTTTGGGAGACAGAGGTGGGCCGATCACTTCAGCCCAGGAGTTCGAGACCAGCCTGAGCAACAGAGAGAAACCACATCACTACAAAAAATTAGCTGGGCATGGTGGCACACATGTAGTAGTAGTCCCACATGAGTAGTAGTCCCAGCTACTCAGGAGGCTAAGGCAGGAGGATTGCTTGAGCCTGGGAGGTCAAGGCCACCATGAGCCATGATCGTGTCACTGCAGGCCAGTTTGGGTAACAGAGCAAGACCCTGTCTCAAGAAAAAAAAAAAAAAAATCTGTTATTTTCAGAAATTCTGATTACCATACACAAGTTGGTATCCCACAGAACCTATTAACAGATTTGAAAAAAGAATTTCTTTGGTGACCTTGAGTAGCCAAATGACTGGGAACATTGAGTTAGCAGGTGGGCTTTGAGGTAAGAATTCTAGGAGATTTGTACCCTTTGGATACTGTGGTTGGATTTTATGCTGCTGCATAATTTTCTTTCCTGACATTTGTTTTTGAGCCAAGTATAGCCTCTCCCCCAGTTTAGCCTCTACTGAAAGGCACTTTAAAATGTGTTTGAACACTGAACTATTCAAGTCAAAAAGACATGCTGTTCTATAGAAATCTGTTATATGCTTTTGCTCTAAAAGTCTTTAAGGCTTAAAAATCAGCAAAACTACAATAGTATCATTCAGTTTGTTTTCAAATGGGAAAAACTTGTAAAACTTGGCACACGAGAACAGATTCACTAATTGTTTTCCCTTTATAGAGTATTGACCATGACATTACAGAGAAATACAATAAATTGTGAAGGAAGCCTCACAATTTAGAAGCGCCAATGTGAGGAGCTCGAAATCAATGAGACATGTAAAGCAGTTCTACTTTTTCTTCCTTCCTTCCTTTCCCCACTCTGCCTAGACACTTTGGGCATCTGTGTGTATTTGCTGGTAGGTGTTTTATTTGTGAGATAGGATGGGGGATCAGGACTCTTATTCACTTATGATCATTTGCCTCCCTACTTATATCCATAGTAGATCGTGAGCAACTTGAAGGTAGGAGCAGCTTAAACAGATTCTGAAACATATTACTTTTTGCAGAAGTGAAACTGAGAAGGTAAAATGGAATGTTAGTCATGCAGTAAAAAATAGTTTTGGACTAATACAGAATAGCAACTGAATTATTTATATATACAATTCGCAGCTTAGCAAACAATTTCATGGTTGACTGCATTCTGTGCTATACTTTTCACTCATATTCTCACACAAAGTATAGATTACTTTGCTGGAAAATTCATAAAAAATCTACAATATATTCCTCAAATTATTTATATTTTTTATATATATAAAATATATATTTTTATAATTATTTATATATTATATAATATATAATTTTTTATAATTATTTATGTATATACATACTGGTGGAGCTGCCCTCCACCAGCAGATAAATAAAATGTATATATATATATATATTTTTTTTTTTTTTTTTTTGAGACAGAGTCCCGCTCTGTCACCCAGGCTGGAGTGCAGTGACGCGATCTCGGCTCACTGCAAGCTCCGTCTCCTGTGTTCACGCCATTCTCCTGCCTCAGCCTCCCGAGTGGCTGGGACTACAGGCGCCCGCCACCACGCCAGGCTAATGTTTTGTATTTTTAGCAGAGACGGGGTTTCACCTTGTTAGCCAGGATGGTCTCAATCTCCTGACCTCATGATCCACCCGTCTCGGCCTCCCAAAGGGCTGGGATTACGGGCGTGAGCCACCGCACCCGGCCTCCTCAAATTATATTTTAATCAGTCTCCCTCAGTTTAGCCTCTGCATAAAGGCACTTTAAAAGTTTTCGAGCACTGAACTCTCAAGTGAAAAAGACATGTTGTTTTATAAAAATCTGTTTTATGCTTTTTGCTCTAAAAGGCTCTAAGGTTTAAAAATCAGCAGGGCATATTCCGCTATCAGAACTACAACAGTATAATTTAGTTGTCTTCAAAGTAAAAAGATTTGTAAGACTTGACATATGAGAACAGATTATCTAATCGTTTCCCCTTTATTGAGTATTGGCCGTGATGTTACAGAGACGAACATTCAGTTTTGAGTCACTTCTACTTGCAGATGTTTCAACGTTTCCTGGTCCATAATGACTGCACAATACAAGTATCTCTGCCTTTTAAAGCTGTTCTGGCTTTAAACAATGCCTCACCTTACATTTTCTATGAGTGAAAATAACGTAGACTGAATGCTAAGCGTACACACTGTGTAGGCCACAAAGGATAGATCTGTGGACTCCTGCAGAAGGCAGGCGATCCAAAGCAAATGTCCTTAGCTGCCCTCCACCAGTAGAGGGCAGCCCTCTCCCTACAAACTGTCTACCTAGTGGGCTCCAAAGTGCGCTGCAGGAAATTATTTTAGAACTTGTAGGTATTGTTATCATTTTATTGATTGATTGATTGATTGACTGATTGAGACAGGATTTCACTCTGCCACCCAAGCTGTAGTGAAGTGGCACAAACACGGTTCATTGCTGCCTCAACTTCCCAGGCTCAAGCCATTCTCCCACCTCAGCCTCCCAAGCAGCTGGAACAACAGGCACACACCACCATGCCCGGCTAATTTTTTTAAATTATTTTTTGTACAGATGGGATCTCACTATGCTGCCCACGCTGGTCTCGAACTAATGGGCTCAAGCTACCTGACCGCCTTGGCCTCCAAAAGTGCTGGAGTTACAGGCATGAGCCATCATCCCCGACCAAGGTATTACTTTTATTTTAGCTTTTAAAATTTCTATTTGGTGTGTTCTTTGTAATAATACAGAAATATATATATGAGCATGCATTACATTTTTATAACTTATAAATAAATATATATACATATACATTTGAAGTGCATTTTTTAAAAAAAAAGTTGTTACTTGGCCGGGCACAGTGGCTCATGCCTGTAATCCCAGCATTTTGGGAGGCTGAGGTGGGAGGATCACGAGGTCAAGAGATCGAGACCATCCTGGCCAACATGGTGAAACCCTGTCTCTACTAAAAATACAAAAAATTAGCCAGGTGTGGTGGCAGGCGCCTGTAATCACAGCTACTTGGGAGGCTGAGGCGGGAGAATCGGTTGAACCCGGGAGGCGGAGGTTGCAGTGAGCAGAGATCGCGCCATTGCACTCCAGCCTAGGCAAAAAGAGCGAAACTCTGTCTCAAATAGAAGTTGTTACTTAAATTAATGCATTGCCAACAAAAGTGTAGAGGCCATGATTCTAAATTTGTGTTCTCTACGCCTAACTACGAACCTTGTGCCTTTCCAAAACCAAAGGTCACACTTCTGGAAAGTTCCTTCCTCCCTCACATTCAATATCTATTTAGAGAACACACACTATGTCCTAGCTTCTGCTAGGTTCTGAAAATACAGTAAGAGGCAAAAGAGCCATAGTCCCTCCCACCCCGTGCCCTTATGAAACTTGCAGTCCATATAAACATAGATATTAAACAAACACAAAATGCATGTTTTAACCCTAAAATGCGATAGGGAAGCCAGTCAGACGATTTACTCGGGAGTAAGAATTCAGGTCATTCACCAAGGCGCCCATGTCAAAGCTTCATTACCCGCCTCGCGGCCCTAAAACGTGTCAGAGTCATGATATACACAATGCAGAGGAAAAGTTCAAAAACAGATCCTAAAAAGAGAAGTGAAAGCAAGCGATCAAAACATTTCTGGAAATCTGACACATCTGGAGTGCTGTTTGGAGACGCCAGGGCGCGTGGAGCTTTGAGCAGGTAAAAACCCAGACAGGGAGGCCAGTGCGTGTGTAAGACCGCGTTTCTCTGCAAGGCTGTCCCGCGGCCGGAACGCGTTCGTTGGGCCGCAGAGCAAGAGCGGAACGCGCCGGGGGGCGTCTGCGTGGCACGTGGGCCCCGCAGCCAGGCGCGCCACCGACGGGCAGTCAGCGGAGACGCTTCGGAGCCGGTCTGTTAGGGCGCGCGCACACACATGCACGTGCACGAGCGCACGTACACGCGCACACCGCCAGCGCGGACCCTGACGGGGCCGAGCCTCGGGATTGGGCCTCCTCGACCGCCGTCGTCTTCTCAGCTCTCACCCGGCCCGCAGCGGCGCTATACCTTCGGCCGCAGGTAGCGCGTTCGTTCGCTATGCTGTCGATCCCAGGGGCGCTAGAGCGCCGACTCCGGGGAGGGCAGGGAAGCGTCAGGGACCTTTCTTTCTTCTTTTTTTTTTTTTTTTTTTTTTGAGACGGAGTCTCGGTCTGTCGCCCAGGCTGGACTGCAGTGGCGCGATCTCGGCTCACTGAAAGCTCCGCCTCCCGGGTTCACGCCATTCTCCTGCCTCAGCCTCCCGAGTAGCTGGGACTACAGGCGCCCGCCACCACGCCCGGATAATTTTGTGTATTTTTATTAGAGACAGGGTTTCACCGTGTTAGCCAGGATGGTCTCGATCTCCTGACTTCGTGATCCACCGCCTCGGCCTCCCAAAGTGCTGAGATTACAGGGGTGAGCCACCGCGCCCGGCCAGCGTCAGGGACCTTTCTAGAGCCTTGCCTGGCCTGAGGTCCGGGGCTGGGGCTGTCCCCGCGTCCTTTTTCTGCCATCAGTGGGGCTACAGGCCTGAAGACGGCTTATACCGCCACCTTGGGCGCCTCTGCTCCTGGCTGCGACGTGGGGCATCCTAGCCTTCGGACTGGGAACCTGATAGGAGACGAATAGAAAGGGGGAAAGCCCTGGAAAATTAAGCCGGCACAAGAAGGGGGAAAGGTTTGGAGGTCAGGCAAGGCTGATGGCCTTGGGGATCGCGGAGCGGGAGGCTTAGAGGGATGTCCAGTGTGAGAATGTCAGCCCATGAGCTCTGGTGTGCAAGAAAAATGCCTCTTTTCTGGATTTCAGGTGAATTTCTGACTCCTCTGGGCTACATACGACCACCCTTCCCTGGCCCCATCTAGTGAACTGGTTAAAAAGAAAAATTACCCTAGTTCTTCCTGCGGTCCCCTCCCCAGGGATTAGGCCAAGTTCTGGAAGCTATTCGGTGACTTGGTGGGTATGTTAATGGCTAAGTAACTTACCCAAGGTCTTATTGCCAATCAGTGGCAAAGTCAGGATTCAAACGCAGATCTCTTGGACTCCAGAGGCTGGAGTTTATTAAATGTTTAGCCCCAGCTCTATTTGATTTGGTTTTTTTTTTTTTTTTTTAAGACAGTCTCGATCTGTTGCCCAGGATGTAGTGCATTGGTGCAATCATAGCTCACTGCAGCCTTGAACTGTTGGGCTCAAGCAGTCCTGCTGCCTCAGCCTCCCAACTAGCTGGGACTACAGGCGTGTGCCACCACACCGGGTTCCTAGCTCTATTTGAGACCACAGTGGCCTGAAGTGTAAAGCACACTGGACACTAGGTGTCAAAAAATAGAACTAGAAGTCAGCAAGTGATCTAAAACAAGATTCTGTAGGTGTCTGGGCATCAGTTTCATCATCTGGATGAAATGGGCTTGAACCTATGTTAATATCCAAGGTCCCTTCAGCCCTAATAGTCTAGGAATTCTAGAGAGTGTAACTGCTCATTTGCAGGCTGCCATCCAGACCATCACAACTGTCTTGTGGCTCATGGAGACTTTCAGATTGATGCAGTGGCTCCAAGGCGAAGTGACCTCAATTGCCGATGCAAAACTAGATTCTATAAGTGTAAACTGGTGGTTCACAAGGACAGGTGAGAAGTGCTGATGGTGGCAAGGGAGGCAATTATAACAATATCCCTCCCCTTCTATCCCATCCTCCACCCGACTTGTGACAGACAGACAAGGACTTAATTGTGGCACAGAGGAAGGGCAACTGACTCTTGAGACCAGTGAAGCTGTAGTCAAAACGCTACTGATCACTTTCAGAGAGAGCCCTCCCAACACAGCTGGCTGAATAACTACTGGAATTATCAACAGTCTGGCTGAATTTACATTTTACTTTCCAAAACAAATATAACCAAAAATTCCAATCACTGCGTAAGCCAGAAGCAGGTGACACATGGAAGTGCAGACTGAGGGGAGTTTAGGTGAAAGCTGCAGCTATTCTCTCCCTTTTAGTGGGGGACTGGACTTAGTTGGACAAGTCAAAAGAGAATTCTTTTTTTTTTTTTTTTTTGAGATGGAGTCTCACTCTGTTGCCAGGCTGGAGTAGCGTGATCTTGGCTCACTGCAACCTCCGCCTCCTCAGTTCAAGCAATTATCCTGCCTCAGCCTCCCAAGTAGCTGGGACTACAGGCACCTGCCACCACGCCAGGTTAATCTTTGTATTTTTAGTAGAGATGAGGTTTCAACATGTTGGCCAGGATGGTCTCAATCTCTTGACCTCGTGATCTGCCCACCTTGGCCTCCCAAAGTGATGGGATTACAAGCATGAGCCACCGTGCCCGGCCCAGAACAGATTTCTGAAGAGGTTGTATGCAAACTGATTATTGTAGACTCAAAGGCTTACACTCCCATGAAGTAAGAGGGAGCTTTCTTAAATGTAAGATAGAATCAAAATATTCCTAGTAGCCAGGTATAGTGGCTCACGCCTGTAATCCCAGCACTTTGGGAGGCCGAGGCAGGTGGATCACCTGAGGTCAGGAGTTCGAGACCAGCCTGGCCGACATGGTGAAACTATGTCTCTACTAAAATACAAAAATTAGCTGGGTGTGGTGGCGGGCACCTGTAGTCCCAGCTACTGGGGAGGCTAAGGCAGGAGAATCGCTTGAACCTGGGAGGCGGAGGTTGCAGTGAGCCGAGGTCATGCCACTGCACTGCAGCCTGGGCGACAGAGCCAGACTCCATCTCAAAAAAAAAAAAAGCTTCCTATTGTAACAGATCATTGGATGAAAATATGCCACCTTGCGTCAATTACTCTAAATCAAATAAAAGGCTTAGTGTGAGTTGGAATAAACCTATCAATGGCTACATTTTTTGTTTATGTATATCTGTGTGCATGCGAAATTTCATATTTCATGCCAAGTAGGAAATGGAAAACTCCTAAAACTTTCAGAAGGGAAACTATTCTCATTTAAAGGCAGTTTGCCCCAATCTTAAGGAAACTCTGCCTGTTTTTGCTTCAGGCTTCCTTTTACAGAATCCAGAGGGGTAGAAAGTGATTTAGCTTCATCCTCAGCACATTGGGTGATGAAACTTGAGACTGAGTTTGAGGCAGGTAGCATTCATCCACTCTCATTTTTAAGCTCCTTGGAGATAGAGATTTCACAGTCCGCTTAATAAACCACTTCCATGTTTGTTTATTTATTTACACTGTCTGCTCAATTTTGCTGTAACCACTTCTGTGTTTAATAACCCTTACTGTTGGAATTGTGTTCCTGACTCTAATCCAATCACTCCTCTGACAGTTTAGCATTTTGGATTCTTAGATCTGGAAAATATGGGAAATAGCCTTAAAGATCACTGTATTCATTTTCCACAAATTTGATGGATTAAAACACACAGATAAATTTTCTTACAGTTCTGTGCATTAGAAATCCAACACAGGTCTCATGGGGCTAAAATCAAGGTGTTGGCAGGACTGTGATCCTTAGTGGAGGGTGCAGAGGTAAATCTTTTCCTTGCCCTTTCTACCCTTTAGAAACCGATCGAATGTGGTTTGTGGCCCTCTTCCTCCATCTTCAAAGCCAGCAGTGTTGCATCTCTGACCATTCTTCACATTTTCCTCTGACTCAACTCAGCAGGGAAAGCTTCTCTGAGGACACGTGAATAGATTGGGCCTGCCCTGATAATCCAGGATCATCTCCCTATTTTAAGGTTTTTAATTTAATCACATCTACAAGATCTTTTTCCATATAGGGCAACATATTTATAGATTCTAGACATTAGGATGTAAACATCTTCAGAGGGTGAGGTGGGGGCATTGTTTTTCTACCTATCATAGTTATCTCTTCCAACTCACTTCTCAAAGCTGGAATCTCTCCTATGTGACTTCTGACAGATGCTTACCTAACTCAGTACTTCCACTGATGTGGAGGTTGCTGATTCATGAAGCTGCCAAGGAGAATGTTAGCCAATCCTAAATGTGAGGAAATTCTTCTGTTCAGTTACAACAATTCACAAACATAACAATTCTTACCTTAAGCACAGGAGAAAACCTCACCTTGTATCCCCATAACACACCCACCACATGAAATTTTTAAAATATTTCAAGACAGCAGATGTTCTATTCATCAATTGAACATTTGAACACCTATGATATGTGAGTACTATTCTAGGCTCCAGCAATAAAATGATTAATGAGCCAGACAAGTTTTACTACTGTTAATGTGACTTAATTCATCATTGTTTGCCACCTCTCTTCCTCAAAGGATGCAATGGCCAATGGATTCATGGGTTCATCATCATCAGTATCAACATTGTGATCTTTTGGTCATTTAGCATGAAACAAAAATCTATAAATCCAAAGATGCTGAGTCATATGAAATGTCAGAGTGACGATCCATAAATTCGTTCTGAGAATACAGAATCATCATCCAGCTCCAGTGTTCAGTAGGCCAAGTCTCATTAAAGGATGCCATAAAATGAGAACATTAAACACTAATAAATAGGTGGTATTCCATGGAACAGCCTTTCCATTTAGAAAAAAAAAAAGACATTTTAAGTTGGGGGGCAGGAGTGGTTTAATAGATTGTTCAACACACAATGTTGAGATAATTGGCCATCTGTTTAGAAGGGAAAAATTGGCTAAGCCACATTCTTATCTCCAACCATTCATAAAAGTTAATTCCAGGTGGATTAAATATATCTAAAAGCATTCATTCATTCAACAAATAGTTATTAAGTCACTATCCTGTTCAAGTTACTGTGGATAGAAAAATCACAGAAAAATCTCCTCTCCTGTGGAGCCTACATTCTAGTGCAGAGTGGCGGTCAATTAATAAATAAGCAGTTAGCTTATTTATTTGATATGGTTTGGCTCTATGTCCCCAAATCTCATCTCAAATTGTAATCCCCACATGTCAAGGGAGGGGACCTGGTGGGAGATGATTGGATCATGGGGGCAGTTTCCTTCATGCTGTTTTCATGATAGTGAATGAGTTCTCACAAGATCTGATGGTTTAAAAGTGCTTGGCAGTTCTCTCCTCACTCTCTTTCTCCTGCTGCCTTGTGAAGAAGGTGCTTGCCTGCCTGTCACCTTCCACCATGATTGTGAGTTTCCTGAGGCCTCCCCAGCCATGCAGAACTCAGTCAATTAAACCTCTTCATAAATCACTCAGTCTCAGGTAGTTATTTATAGAAGTGTAAAAATGGACTAATACAGTTGGTGATATGTGTTATGGAGGAATAAAAGCAGGGAAGAGAAGTAGGGAACAGGAGTTTGCAATTTCATACAGATTATTTAGGGAAAGCATTGCTATAAAGATGACATTTGAGTAAAGACTTAAATGAGGTGAAGAAGTTGGCTATGCAGTAATGGAGGGAGGATTTTCTAGGCAGAGGTAATGTGTAATAAAGGGCCCTATAATGGGAGTGTGTTTTTTGAGCAATATCTAGCCTAAATGGCTGAAGTTAAGTGAGCAGAGGAACAATCATAGGGAACAAGATCAGAGAGATAGCCAGGGACGAGATCATGTAGAAGCTTGATAATCATTTTAAGAATTTTGGCTTTTTCAAGTAAGATAGGAAGTTGCATTATATGATTTACATTTTAATGGAATCGCTCTTATTTTTGTACTGAAAATGGGCAAAGGCAGAAGCAGGGAGACCAGTTAGGAGGCCACCACAATAATCCAGTGGAAAGAGAACAATGGCTAGGAACAGAGTGGTAGTAGTGATGGTGGTTAGAAGTAGTTGTTTCTGAATATATTGAAGGCAAAGCCAATAGAATTTGCTTATGGATTGGTTGTGTAGGCAAAAGAAAAAGAGGAGTCAAGGATGATGTGGCTGGAGACTCTAAGATGTCCCCCAATTATCCCTGCCATCTGGTATTCATGCCCTTGTGTAATAGTCTTCCCTTGAGGGTAGGCTGGACCCA
Source organism: Pongo pygmaeus (assembly GCF_028885625.2). Taxonomy (NCBI): domain Eukaryota; kingdom Metazoa; phylum Chordata; class Mammalia; order Primates; family Hominidae; genus Pongo; species Pongo pygmaeus. The sequence continues at coordinate 34,684,912 of NC_072387.2, forward strand.
GTGGCCTGCTTCTAATTAGAAGAATATTACAAAGGTGGTGGGATGTCACTTTCATGATTAGATTATGTGATATTGTTACATCTGTCATACTAGCAGACTCTATTGCCTTCTTAGTTTGCATGCTTTGATGAAACAGGCTGCCATTTTGGAGAGGCCCATGTGGCAAGGAACTTACGGTGGCCGCTGGCCAACAACCAGCTAGGAACAGAGGCCCTCAATCCAACAGCCCTCAAGGAGCTGAATCTTGCCAAAAACAGGTGAGCTCTGAAGTAGATCTTTCTCAGTCGAGCCTTCAGATGAGACCCCAGCCTTGGCTGATATCTTGTTTTCAGCCTTATGAGAGAGACCCTGAAACAGAGAACCCAGCTAAGACATGCTCAGACTCCTGACCCACAGAAACTGTAATATAATAAACGTGGTATATTGTAAGCTGCTAAGTTTGCAGTAATTTGTTACACAGCAATAGATAACTAATAAAAAGACATCTTTTTGGCCTGAGTGACTGGTATGGATTTACCATTTACTGAAATGGGGAAAACTGGGTTAGGGGAACCAGTTTGAGCTGTGTCAAGATTATGCGATCAGGCAGACATACTAAGTTTGGGTGCCTATTATACACCCAAGATAAGATACCTGTAAGCAGTTGGATATAAAAGTTTTACATTTGGGGGAGATGTCTGTGGATATAACTTTGGGAGGAATCAGCTTATAAAAGGTTTCTAAAGCCATGAAAGTTAATGAAATAATTAAGGCAGTTAGTGTACAAGAACAGAGCCTGGAAAAATTCATCATTAAGAGGTTAAAAAAAAATGAGGAGCCAGGAGATTGAGAAGAGGTCAGTAATATGGAAGGAAAGCCAGGAGACTGGTATCTTGGAAGCTACAGAAAGAGGATGAGGGAGTTATCAACTGAAATCATGATGGTAGGTCAATTAAGATGAGGACTGATAATTAGCCAAAGGATTTAGAAACCTGGTGGGCATTGGTGACTTTGATAAGAAAAACTTAAGTAGACTGGTGGGGTCTAAAGTCTGACTGGAATGTGTTCTAGCAAGACCTAGGGGAGAGAGAAGTTGGAAATATGGAATGTAAACAACTCCTTCCAAGGAATTTTGCAGTGAAGGAAAGTGGAGAGAGGGTATGGTAGTTGGAAGGGTAAGTGAAATCAAGAGAGAGTTTTTAAAATACCCTTGCATACTGAAGGAATGATCCAGTACAAGAATAAAAACTGTTGATGCAGGAGACAGTAGATATTTGTCAAAGCAGTTTTGCTGGATGGTTGAAGAATGGTTGATTGAACAAATGGAAGGGTTGATCTTAATTTGAAGCACAGACAATATGTGAGAAAAGAGCATGCATGGGCAGAGAAGCGGGTGAGTGGTAGATGTAGTAGCACAAGCTTGTAGATGTTCTTGTGTAATTATTTCTATTTTCTAAGTGAAATAGAGAGTAGATTATTATCTAGAATAAGAATGGAACAGAAAGTAATGGAATTTTAAATAATAAGATATAAAATAGTTACCTAGAATGACAGGGCACAAGTGCACTAAGGAAATACAATATTACTGCTAGGAAGCAATAAGATTCCACATGAGATTGGTAATAATGAATTTAAATGAGACTAGTCGATATAGATGAGAACAGTCAATATAGACAGCTGGGTATTTTTCTCAAGCCATATTCAGGTGCTAGAGAGTGTGAGCATCAAGTTAAATTTTACCAGTGGTTATGGTTTAGCTAAGTGAGTACGAAAAAGCAGGAGAGGGGCGAGAGAGTTGAGGGTTTAAGCAAGAGACTGGTAAGAAAGATTAACAAATACAAGGATAATATCCAACTCAGGTCCACTGTAGCCATTCTATCCCATTAAAGGGGAGGAGAAGAAAAACTGAAGGACACTTGTGAAGTTTACAGTCCAGAGGCATAGGCTCACTAAAAGACTAATACCTAATAATAGGACAGTGTAATGCTTCAGCTCACCCTATACCTTATCATCACATCACTAAAGGCCTGTTTACAGCAGTTCCTTTTTACCAAGTTCATCATGTCCAGGTATCAAGAAAAAATTGCAAGGCATACTAAAATATTTGAAGATATAATGGCTGTATTAGGGTTCTCTAGAGGGACAGAACTAACAGGAGATATATATTATATATATATATATATATATATATATATATATATATATATGAGTTTATTAAGTATTAACTCACATGATCACAAGGTCCCACAATAATAGGCCATCTGCAAGCTGAGGAGCGAGGAGAGCCAGTCCAAGTCCCAAAACTGAAGAACCTGGAGTCTGATGTTCAAGGGCAGGAAGGGTCCAGCACCGGAGAAAGATGTAGGCTGGGAAGCTAGGCCAGTCTTGTCTTTTCACGTTTTTCTCCCTGCTTTACAGTCTAGCTGTGCTGGCAGCTGATTAGAAGGTGCCCACCCAGATTAAGGGTGGGTCTGCCTTTCCCAACCCGTGGACTCAAATGTTAATCTCCTTTGGCGATACCCTCACAGACGCACCTAGGATCAATACTTTGCATCCTTCAATCCAATCAAAATGACACTCAGTATTAACCATCACAATGGCCAAAAAACAGTATTTGAAGACAGAGCTGGCTTAAACCCAGATATAGCAGAAATACTAGAAGAAATATCATCAGTCTAGGGATTTAAAACAACTATGATTAATGGATAAAGTAGACAGCATGGAAGAACAGATGGGCAATGTAAGCAGGGATGGAAATCCTAAGAATCAAAATGAAATGCTAGAGATCAAAAATACTAACACAAATCAAGGCTGCCTTTGGTGGGCTTATTAGTAGACTGGACACAGCTAAGGAAAGAGTTCTGAGTTTTAGGGTATCTTAACAGAAACCAAAGCTGAAAAGCAAAGAGGACAAAGACAAAAAAAAACCAGAATATTCAAGGACTATGAGACAATTATGAAGGTGTAACACACATATAATAGGAATTCCAGAAGAAGAAAAAGAGAAAGGAAAGAAAAGAAATATTTGAAACAATAAAGACTAGGATTATCCCCAAATTAATGTCAGATACCAAACCACAGCTCCTGGAAGCTCAGAGAACACCAAGCAGGATAAATGCCAAACACAAACAAATTACACCTGGGCATATCATTTTCAAACTACAGAAAATCAAAGATAAATTAAAAATCCTGAAAGAAGTCAAAAGGCTAAGTAACTTGCCTAAGATAACACAATTAGTAAATGGCAGTTATAATTCAAAACAAGTATATCTGTCTCCAGAGCTAGTGGTCCTAACCCCTATATCATCATGGGGTGATAAACAAGCCTCAACACCTCCCTTCTTACACACCCACACACACACACACACACATACAATTTTACACAAGACTGCATATTTTGGTAACTTCTCTCAAGATGACCTTATTATTCATTTGACCCTGATTTTCAACCAGACATTATACATGATTTATTCATCAGCATCGTAATGAGATAAACCCAAGGTCTAATGGAAAAATTTCAAACAGACTGACATACGTATAGTAGGAGACCCAAAAGAAAAACAAATAGACTGAGGTGTAAAAAACACTTGAAGATAAAATGGCCAAAATTTCCTAAAATTCTATGAAAACTTACAGATCCCAAAAGTTTTCTAAATCACAAACAAAATACATTCAAAGGAAACTATAGCTTGGGACATCACAGTCAAGCTGTAGAAAACTGAAGATAAAATCTCTTATAAACAACAAGAGGAAAAAGTTATCACATACACTACTTCTCATCAGAAACAATGGAGGCCAGAAGTCAAAAATATAAAATCATTAAAATACTGAAAGGGAAAAAAACTGTCAACCCAGAATGCTATATCCAACAACAACAAAAAATCTTTCAAAAATGAGGAAGAAATAAAACATTTTCAGGCCTGGTGTGGTGGCTCATGCCTGTAATCCCAGCACTTTGGGAGGCCGAGGTGGGTGGATCATCTGAGGTTGGGAGTTTCTGACCAGCCTGGCCAACATGGTGAAACCCAGTCTCTACTAAAAATACAAAAAATTAGCCAGTAATCCCAACTACTTGGGAGGCTGAAGCAGGAGAATCACTTGAACCTGGGAGGCGGAGGTTGCCGTGAGCAGAGACCGCGCCACTGCCCTCTAGCCTGGGTGACAGAGTGAGACTCTGTCTCCAAAAAATAAATAAATAAATAAATAAAACATTTTCAGATAACAAAAAGCTGGGAGAATCTGCCACTAGTAGTTCTGCACTACACTGTCCTTGAAGCTGAAGGGAAAGTATACCAGATAGAGATGCAAATCTGTAGAAAAGAAAGCAAGCCACCAGAAATGTTAAGTAGGTAGGTTAATATACAAGGCTGCATCCCTCTTCCTGTAATTTCCTTAAATGAAAACTGATTGTGAAAACAAAAACTAGCATTATAAGGTGAGTCTATAATGTAGGTATAGAAATCAAAGATATGATAACACAAATGATGAATGGGAGAATAGAATTATATTGCTTTGAAGTTTTTATATATATGAAGTGAGAAGTTTGAAATGGGAAGTTAAATATGGGAAGTGGGAAATGGGACAGGGGAAGAGTGATAAGGATGCTGAGAACTGCAGAAACTCTCAGCATGAATGACTACATCCAAACCCCTGCACTAAGAGACTTGGCCAAACTCTAACATGACTTCTGGCAGGCAAAGGCCCCATGCTCCTGGGATGATCCAGCACCCTCTTGAGATCCTGCCTAGAAAAACTCAAGGCTGCCAAAGAATTTACCATTTGTTCCAGCCAACACCTGGGGAAAGGTCCCTGACCTCCCTTTCCTAGAGTATTTACCTTAAAAAGCTTAGAACTACAAATCTTTTCTCTGCCCATTTGGGATATACATGTATCTCCTACAACTCAGGATTGTCTTTCCCAAGGACCTAAAAGCCATTCCTTTGAAATGTAATCATTAGAAAGGATAGGACCTCTATCTCTCAGTCTCTGTGGGAAGGTAGAAGTCTAACTTTATAAATGGCAGTAAACAAACACAGATGGCCTAATCATATTTACATTGGCCAACCCTTGTACCCACTTTTTGAAATTTTGTCACTTTCCTGACACTGCTCAAGCCCTCTACTTGCTCTCCCTCCCTATTCCTCTCATGGGTCTTTTAAAACACCCAGTTATCTGTGTAGGAATCACTCAGCTCTTTTCTCTACTGCAATAGTTACTGAATAAGATCCGTTTTCACCTGTTTAATTAATGTCCAACTTTATCTCTGAAAATACATTAGGCCAGGTGCAGTGGCTCACACCTGTAATCCCAGCACTTTGGGAGGCTGAGGTGGGCAGATCATAAGGTCAGGAGACTGAGACCATCCTGGCTAACACGGTGAAACCCCGTCTGTTCTCTGATCATATGGGAATTGAATTCAAAATCAATAACAATAAGGTTTTCAGGAAGCCCCCGTAACATCTTGGAAGTAAAACAAATCCTAAATAATTTGTAGGTGAAAGAAGAAATCATAAGATAATTAGAAAATGTTTTGAATTGAATAAAACTAAAAATATAAAATATCAAAATTTGTGGATGTGTGTATATATACATACATACACACATATGTATATATGTGAGAATATGTATGTATATATGTGAGAATATGTGTGTGTGTAGTATGAAAGTATATGTGTGTGTGTATATACACACACACATATATATATATGAGAGAGAAATATTCATTTTAAGGAATTGGCCCATATGATTGTGAAGCTTGGTATAGCCAAAATTTGCAGTGTAGGCCAGCAGGATAGAGACCCAGGAAAGAATTACAGTTGTAGTTCAAGGGCAGTCTGCTGGCAAAATTCCTTCTTGCTCAGAAGAGGTCAGTGTTGGTTCTACCATCAACTGTTTGGATGAGGCCTGCCCACATTATGGAAAGAAATCTGCTTTACTCAAAATCCACTGATTGAAATGCTAATCTCATCCAAAAAACACCTTCCCAGAAACATCCAGAATAATATCTGACCAAATAGCTGGGCACTATGGCCCAGCCAAGTTGTCATATAAACTAATCATCACAGCATCTATGAAAACCCTAGAACTAACATACTTAATAGTGAAAGACTGAATGCTTTCCACTAACAGCAGAAACAAGGCAATGATGTGCACTCTCACCACTTCTACTTAACCCTGTAATGAAGGTCCTAGATAGTGTTAAAAAGTAAAAAAAAAAAAAAAAAAAAAAAAAGCATATATATTGAAAAGGAAAAAGCAAAAGTATCTTGATTTGCAAATGACATTCAGTACATAGAATATAATAAGAAATACTTTTAAAAGCTATTAAATAAGTAAATTCAGCAAGGTCAGAGAATATAAGCTCAAAATACAAAAATCAATTGTACAGGTATATGTGAATAATAAATGGTTGGAAATTGAAAGTGTGAAAAAATAATATTTATAATAACTTCAGACACCTTGAAATGCTTAGGCATAAATTTAACAAGATGTACAAAACACAATTAAAAATACAAATCACTGCTTAGAGAAATTTAAAAAGACCTAAATAAATGGAGATATATACCATATTGATAGGTTAGAAGATTCAATATTGTTAAGATATCAGTTCACCAAAGTGATCTATAGATTCAGTGCAATCCCACTCAAAATCCCAATGTTCTTTTACATAGACATTAACAAGCTGAGTTTTAAATGTATATGAAAATGCAAAGGACCTAGGGCAGTCAAAATAGTGTAGAATGACATAAGAATTCTATGTAGAATGACATAAGAATGACAATAGGACAGACTAGGGAGCCTAGAAATAGACCCACACATATATGTTCAACTAATTTTCACTGAAGAAATTCAGTGAAGAGGATAGTCTTTTAACATATGCTGCTGGTACAAATGGATATCCATATGCAGACAAACAAAATTTACCTGGATTCTTGCCTCTTGCCACACTAAAAATGATCTCAAAATGGATCATAGATATAAATGTAAAAGCTAAAAAACTAAATGAAAACAACAACAACAACAACAACAACAATAAAAACTGAAGAAAGTCTTTGTGATTTTTGGGATAGCCAAAGATTCTTAGGTACCACACAAAAAGCATGGACCAAAAAAGAAAAACATTGATAATCTGGACTTCATCAAGATTAAAAACTATTTTTTCTTCAAAGATACTATTAAGAAAATAAAAATTCAGAGACTGAGAGGATAAAACATATATCTACAGACATATATTTGTATATGTCTGTAGATATAAATTGCAAATGAATAATACTAATACATAAAGAATTCTTGCAACTCAATAGTAATACAATAAACCAATGGGGTAAAATGGGCAAGGACACCTATAGAGAGAGAGACAGATGAAGATACATTAAAAAATAAGTACAGAAAAAGATAACTCTTATGGGTTAAATGTTTGTGTGTCTCCAAAATTCATATGTTGAAATCCTAAGCTATAATGTGATAGTATTAGGAAGTGGGGCCTTTGGGGGTTTATTAGGCCATGCAGGTGGAGCCCCCATGAATTTGGGATTAGTGCCCTTATAAAAGAGATCCCAGCGAGCTCTCACCCCTTCCACCCTGTGGAAGAAGCCACTTATGAAGAAGCCAGAAGCTTGTGAAGTCAACCATCTATGAACCAGAAAGTAAGCCCTCACCAGACACCAAATATGCCCGTGCCTTAATCTTGCACTTCCCGACCTCCAGAACTGTGAGAAATAAATATTTGTTGTTTGTAAGATATCCAGTCTATGGTATTCTGTTATAGCAGCCTAAACAGACCAAGGCAATACCTGACATCATCAATCATTATGGACATTCAAATTAAAACCATAACAAGATACCATTTCATATCCATACAAATAGCTAGAATCAAAAAGCCTGACAATATTGATTGCTAGGGAGAATGTAGAACAATTGGAATTCTCATCCCAGGCTTGGCTTCACAGGTGCCATGCTCAGATGAGCCCCACACTTGGTTTAATACTCTGCTGTCACTGTTTGAAATTCTTTTTTTTTCTTTTTTTTTTTTTTTTTGAGGCGGAGTTTTGCTCTTGTTGTCCAGTCTGGAGTGCAATGGCGCAATCTAGGCTCACTGCAACCTTCACCTCCCAGGTTCAAGCAATTCTCCTGCCTCAGCCTCCCGTGTAGCTGGGATTACAGGTACCCACCACCACACCGGCTAATTTTTTGTATTTTTAGTAGAGACAGGTTTCACCATGTTGGCCAGGCTGGTCTTGAACTCTTGACCTCAAGTGATCCACCTGCCTTGGCCTCCCAAAGTGCTGGGATTACAGGTGTGAGCCACCATGCCTGGCCTGAAATTCTTAATAATTTTACCTTAGAACTAGTGTTTTGTAAGCAAAGTCCAATAAGGCAATGGAGGATAGTGTGAGCAGAGGAGATACTCACAATATGTGTGCTGTTTCTTGCTGCTCCATTCAGATATAGTGTTTGCAGTGACCTGTGAGCATGAATTCTGATGGGCATAATGCATGGGAGTTCGGCAAGACTCAAAGTAAGTAAAAAGTAATCATGTTATTTTTCAAAAAATTAAAAATAGAATTACCATATGATTCAGCAATTCTGTTTCTGAGTATATGCCCAAATAATTAAAAGCAGAGACTCTGGCATTGCATAACATAAAGATGAAACAGCAGTAAAATTCATGCTGATAATTAATAGCATGAATAGCAAATAAAAAACACCATGACAAGTCAAGACTGCAGAAGAAAAAAGCTTTATATTTCCCATTTTTTTAACAATGGGCCCCACATTTTATTTTGCACTGAGTCCAGCAAATTATGTAGCCAACTGTCTTATACATCACTAGTAGGAACCTAAAATGGTCCAACCATTTTGGAAAACAGTTTGGTGATTTCTTGTAAAGTTAGCAACACACTTACCACATGACCCATGGGAGCCAGAAGCTGTTTGAACTAATTTGGTTACATTTGTACACTAGTGAAGACTATGAAACAGATTTGATGATTGGCAGCCCCACAAAAACCAGGTGGAATGGAGGAGGGGTAATTCTTTCAAATGAATGGAGTAAAGGATGCTGAGCAAGCAACAATAACAGAGGCAGAAGATAAATGGTGGGGGATGTTGGGGGAGGGGAGGAAGGAGGTAAGAAAGGTGAGAATATTCCATTTGCAGATGGCAGAGCTCAAATTTAAGATTCCTGCCAGCCTCAATAAAGCACTTGTTTGATTCAAGTCTACATTAGGACACTATCTAGAGGAATGGCTTATTTAAGCAAAGAATTGCTTGTCAATTCCTGAGACAACTGAGCATGGATTAAATGCACACAACTGCATATGGGACTCTGATCCTGGGAGTATAAAATTATTAATGATTTTGCTTAGGAGTAGCATAATTAAGAGGCAGACATGGGCTCAGATTCCTAAAATAATAACTTATGGTTAAACGAGGCCCATTACATGCCATTATGTTACAACCCAAAAGTTTGGTTTCACCCTTTGAGAGCCAGTTGACCGATATTCAGTGTCCCAGCTGTGGATCTGCTTGGAAGCTGCAAGGACTAACTCCTTATTCATTACGGGGACCACAAAGAGAGGCTACTTATGAAGGCATGTGGTTCTAGACCCCAGGATAATGGAAGAAAGAGAGGTTTGTGCCACTAGGCCCTTATTCTGAGAGCGGAGCCCTATCCTACCATACTTGGCAGTCTGGCCAAAATGAAGCTAACAGTGGTAAACTTGGAGAACCAAGGCCTGTTTCAGGTGCTGCCAGTGGCCTCTCAGATGACTTGGGCAAATGATCTATCTCTCTGTATTTCTGTTTCTTCCAAAATAAGCACAAGTAATTCTCACCAACCTACTCTTGAGTTGGTTTGAATATCAGATGAGACAATGAGCATGGAATCTCTTCAGATAAAATGAAATGTGATAGAAAATTAAGATGATGTGCCAGTTATTATTCTTAGCATTTCCAAGGGGGTGCTGACACCCTCCCCTTCCCTTTCAGATTATTGGCAATAGGAGAGGATCAAATTAAGATCATAATTAGATGATTTGAGAAATTCACATTACTCTTTAAAATACTGAAGAATTCATTAAACAAAGATCAAAAAGTTTTGTGGCTATGCCAGGTTCCTGAAATCCTAAGAACAACTATGAATCCAGAAGAAGCATTAACTGTTAAAGCTCAGAGAGGAAATATTTTAGCAATGACACAAGGCAGCTTCTTATCTCTTGCTTCACAGCATCACTAAAAATAAATTTAAAAAAATACAAAACAAAATGAAAATAAAACTTTTAACTGATCCCCAGAAGAACAGACTATTCAGAAAAGCTGACAGACAGAGGGTCAATGATCAAGAATAAAAATAGTATGGTACATTTAGAAAGGAAAAACAAACACCCATATCACATGGGCAGTTACTTACTGTGAACAAACCATGAACAAAAGTACCTCAAGGCAAAGGCAAATGGGCCACAAACTGGATATGAGTCAGCAACAAAGGTCCTTTTATTAATTAAGCTCAAGACTGGATACAATGTTAATAATATTTTATGCTGATGTTTATGAAGCCCTTACCACATGCCAAGGACTTTTAGTGTATACCTGTATTATCTTACTTAACCCCACTAGGTAAGTGTGATTGTTTTTTATATTTTACAAATGAAAAAACAGACGACCAGAAAATTAAGGTACTTGCATAAGGCCTCCAAACCATTATGTGGCAATTTGGGCCATGAGCTGACATCTGTCACCAGAGTCTGTGTACCTAATCACTGTTGTAAATTACCTCTTGAGAGCATCCTGTTCATACAGAGTGCAGGTTGTGGTTCTCTGCTTTGACAAAGAGGCTTGGCAGACCTTAAGAGGATTCAGAGGAGAGCAGTGGAGAAGGGTTATTTAACCTGGAGAAGAGAAAACTAAGATATGATCCCTAGCAGTGTTAGCTTCTCTGATGGCAATTGGGTCAAGAAATAGATAATAGATTGCAGGTGGTTTGGGAGCAAAGGAGGATTCGGGCTAAGCCAGAACCAAATTGTGATTGTTTCTAAATGTGCTAAGGATGTTAAATATTTGTGGTAGTCATGGAGGTGCACCACTTAAGAGAACCTGCTGTGAGAAGCACGACTGACTGAGAGCCTCCAGTTGTCACACCTTTAGGTTGTGACACAATGCTCAGGCCCAGGCCATGCTTCCCCCAGGCTGCTCCTAGCAGTGACTACGCATGAAAGCAGTATTAGAACTGGGCCATTTCTGTCCAGTGGTGGCTCCTCTATGATCCTGGAGAGCTCTCTTAGAACTACAATGAAGGCTGGGCGCAGTGGCTCACGCCTGTAATCCCAGCACTTTGGGAGGCCCAGGCGGGCAGATCACGAGGTCAGGAGATCGAGACCATCCTGGCTAACATAGTGAAACCCCATCTCTACTAAAAATACAAAAAAATTAGCCGGGCATGGAGGCAAGTGCCTGTAGTCCCAGCTACTGAGGCAGGAGAATGGCGTGAACTCTGGAGGCGGAGCTTGCAGTGAGCCCAGATCACACCACTGCACTCCAGCCTGGGCGACAGAGTGAGACTTGGTCTCAAACAAACAAACAAACAAAAACTGCAATGCAGTCTGAGGCTTTTCCTGCTCCAGCCTCCTTCCTTCCCTTTCTTCTCTGGAAGGTGTCAGACCCACAATGCAGCCTGGAGGTTCTCCTCACCTACTCCCGCTCCCTCCGCCTTTATCGTCAACAAGTGTTTCCCCAATAAATTTCCTGTATGTATAATCCTGTCTTGGTGTTCACTTCTCGGAGACCCAAACTGACAAAATATTGAGTGTGTAGAAAAGAGAAATAAGGCCGGGCGCAATGGCTCAGGCCTGTAATCCCGGCACTTTGGAAGGCCGAGGCGGGTGGATCAACTGAGGTCAGGAGTTCGAGACCAGACTGACCAACATGGTGAAACCCCATCTTTACTAAAAATACAAAAAATTAGCCGGGCATGGTGGCGGGCGCCTGTAATCCCAGCTACTCGAGAGGCTGAGACAGGAGAATCTCTTGAAACTGGGAGGTGGAGATTGCAATGAGCTGAGATTGCACCATTGCACTTTATTTAGCCTGGGCAACACAGCGAGACTCCACCTCAAAAAAAAAAAAAAAAAAAAAGAAAGGAAAAGAAAAAAGAAAAGGGAAACAATAACTCCTTTGGTCTTTAAAAGCAGGCTTGGCAATTAACTGAGAAATTTTAAGTGCAGGTTCTCGAGAGCCCTAAAAAAATTTAGAAGATTGTCCATCTTCTCCTAGGCCTGAGATTCTATGAGTCTGTACTCATCACCTAAATATAACACATTAAATGTTCCTAGTTTATTTCCATGTAAGAAGGGCCTAAGAAATATGACTATTCATCGAATTAAAAATGAGAAATCCCTGACATGGTATTCATCTAATTGAGAGGTATTCAATTCTAATTGAAGGTATTTATTCTAATTAAAAATGAGAAATGCCTGACATGGCATCTTCACTGACTCTGCCACTGTCTCTGATCTGAAACCTGCTCTACTCTCACAGATGCTATTAAAATTATTGCAAGGTGAACAGAGACCATACTCTGCAGACCATAAGCTGCAGAGCTGAAGCCTGCCCTCCAAAGCGGCTTGGGAAGTGCACTCAGAGTCCCTGGAGCAACATGATAAATTGGCCCAAACTTCCCCAAAGTCCTAGCAAGCCAGATAAGACCATGGCTCATCATTTTGTCCTGAATAGGTTAGAAGAGGTATTTCTCTGTATTGAGCTTCAGTTATTAGCCTATAACACCAATAACTAGACATCTTCTGACAGTAAGTACATGGAGTCAGAACTTTACAAAAGTCTGTGGTTAATAAAGACATTAAAAAATACAAGACTATTTTGCCTTGTTTCTAACCAGCCACATGACCTTGGATAAATTATTTAAGCTCTCCAGATTACCTAAGAAATTCTGAGAGTTGAGGCTCAATGTTATAAAATCATTGAAGCTGTAATCCTCATCCTGTTAAGGGGTCATTGTTTCTCAATAGGACTGGACTAGTTCAGAAAATGCCTTTCCATGGGATATATATCCATTTTCCTCAGGTGGGTGTGGTAATTGTCCCTCTCTCAGCATACTCTGTGGTCAAGATAGTGAAACCTTGCTTTTCACCTAACAAACTGTTTAAAGAGCTTCATGTAATATATTGAATAGGAAGGCGTTTACTAACATCAGTTCCCAAGACACAAACAACTCTACTATCAACCACACAGGATAAACCCTCTTTAAGATTAAACCTAAATCCTTTCTCTTTGTTAAGAAATAAAATAAAAAGGCCAGGCACAGTGGCTTACGCCTGTAATCCCAGCACTTTCGGAGGCCAAGGCAGGAGGATCGCTTGAGTCCAGGAGTTCAAAACCAGCCTGTCACATGTTGAAACCCTGTCTCTACAAAAATACAAAATTTAGCTGAGTGTGGTGGCACATGCCTGTAATCCCAGCTACTCAGGAGGTGAGGTGAGAGGATCACCTGAGCCCAGGAGGTTGAGGCTGCAGTGAGCTGTGATCGTGTGCCACTGCACTCCAGCCTGAGAGACGGAGTAATCCTGTCTCAAAAAATATTTTAAAAATCTGAACACAGTTCAGCATTGAGCTTAATGCAGCATTAAAGTGTGAAGGGTTAACCTGCTCTACCATGCTTCTCTCCTGCTTTGCTCTGCCCACAGTCAGAATAGCCACAGCCTGCCAGCCAGCCCTTTGACTGGGGGACCCTTCCCCACCGCCGCCCCCCACCCCCCAATCCCTGCTGGCTGGGGGAGGGGAGCCAGCAGAGGAAGTAGATGGATGCAGTGAGAGACAAGACAAAGAGCACACAGCCCAAGCCACCATCTGCCTGGCAGGGTGGCACGAGACAGAGTTTGGGACCCTGGTGTAGCCACTGTGGTTAAGCAGACAGTGTCTGCAGCAGGCCGTCGAATTTGAAATTTGAGAAAGGCAGGCTTCGCAGAGTGTCAAACACTTGGGTTCAAGGTAAACTTGAACTGTTGAAGAACTCTTGTTCTGTTTGTTAACTTTCAGGACCATTGGATTTTTCTGCTTTTGGCTGCACTTGAATAGTACTTCAGAAACATTGTGGGTTACATGGGTTATATATATTTTCGTGGACTGGCCTGGGAGCCTTTCCTCTCTTGCCTCAAACCACAAACATCTGATATTATTTCTATGGGAAATGTGTTCTGAGTTTCAAAGAAAATCTTACAAAAAAGGTTTTAATGTAGAAGCTATTTGTAAGCCAGGATCTAACTATATACTGAAACTTCCATGCATTTGCTTATTAAATATATATTGAGGGAACTACTATGTACCAGGTATCATCCTAGGTGCTGAGGATAACCAAGGGGTTCACAGTCCTTTGAAGCAGCACATAGATGGGGAACTGAGCAGGTCCACACTATGACTCTCATGGGCCCTCGACATTTTTCCCTTCATGGGCCCCTTCCTCCTTAAAAAAAAATAAAAAATAAAAATTGTATTTTACAATTGTGTTGGTATAAATACAATCCAGGTTGGATTATATTCTCTCTTGGTATGTGGCTGATTTTAAAAGAAATTAAAACATTTTCATGGGACCTTGAAAGTATCCTAGACCCTCAGTAGGCATTGGGCCTACAGAGCCTAATGGATAGGTTGGCCCTGGAGAGGAGGAGGGCAAGATGAGGACTTGCAGGAGTGACACCCGAGGTGACAGTTAAAGGACAAGCAGGAATTAACCAGAGAGGCAAGAGGGGAAAGGCCACTTTAGGAAGAGAGAACAGCATGGGCAAAAAAAAAAAAAAAAGTATGAAAGGCAAGATGAGACACCCTGCGAGGGACTGGAAAAGAGATTGGAAAAGATAGGCAGAGGCCAAAATATGAAGAATCTTGTGTGCTATTCTAAGAACAGTAGGAAATTAACAGGGACAGCTGAGGAGTGACAAGTCGAAATGAGGCTTGTAGAAAAATTACACTGGAATAATTGGAAACAGAATATGAGACTACTTGAGAGATGATGGCAAGAATCTATGTGAGAAATAGTGACAACCCTAAGACAATAAAAATGAAAATAACAAGTATTCCGAAGGATGCAGGTTGATTCATTGGGTAGGAGGAATGAGGAAGAAGTCTGGGTTCCTATTTGTTCCCTTCTTAGCCCTTTAGCGCTTGACTAGCCATCAAACACACACCACATCAAAGCAGCCGGCCAGCTCAGATATGGGAAACTGCTGGTCTGAACTTTTGGCTTCATCTCCAAGCCCTCCTGTTCTGACAACATCCTATTTAAACTGAGTTCTCAACCTATAAGGCTTATCAGTGTCTTGGTCACAGTTTCATACTTGACCCTTGACTACACCAGTGCCATGAATATGGGGCACTCCTGCTACCCATTCTGGCCCCTTGGACCCATGCCAGCTAAGGCAGTCCCACCTGGCCTCCACACGGATGCAGAGCAGACTTTTCTGCCTGGCTTGAACTGGTGCATGGTAGACGCATTGGCTGTGCTAGGAAAAAGATGACGAGAAACCATTGTAGGGAAGATGATTACTTCCAGTCCAAATATGCTGAATTTGAGGTTCCAAAGGGACAACCTAGCAGACATTAACTAAGGCAATCACAAATGTGGTCCTAGAATTTAGGAGAATGTGCTGGAATGGAGAGGAAGATTTAGGTGTGTGCAGAAAAGAATTTATATGGTAGGCCTCAGGCTGGCCCTAGAAAGGCCTGTTTGCAAGGTTGGCTCTTAGCTGGCAGCTAGGAACTGGATTGGGGGAATATTCTCACTATTCCCGGAGAAGGGTGAACCACTGTGCCTAAACTGTTTGTGCAAACAATATAGATTTACACTGAACACCTGCTTTCCTCCTGGGAGTCTGGAATTTTGGTATGTGCTAGGCAGAGGGTGCCTGCATGACCAGCCCCCGGTAAAACTTTGGGCACTGAGTCTGTCACAAGCTTTTCTGGTAGACAACACTTCTCTCACGTAGCCACAGTTTGATGCTGGAGGAAGTAAGTGTGTCTTGTGTAACTGCTGGAACAGGACTCTTGGAAGCTTACCTGGATTTCTCTAGACTTTGTCCCATGCACCTTTCTCCTCTGCTGACTGTGCTAATATCTTTTCCCTGTAATAAATCTTGGCTGTGAACATAACTATATGCAGATTCCTATGAGTTCTTTTAGTGAATCACTAAATTTGGAGGTGGTCTTGGAGACCCCCAACACAGAGATTTATCAGGAACACCTAGTCATTCAGTGCTGGGAATAAAACCTAAGTGGACCCCTCCCAAGCTACATGGTTGCAATGGACTGGCCACATAATCTGATCCCAATTGGTTGGAGTAAAGAAGGTCATGCTGCTCGATCCTACAGATAAAAATGAAGATGCCTTCTATCGTAAAATGCGCTGGTCTGAAATGCAATGAAAGGACAAGGGTGACATTCAAGGGAAGATTAAAGAAAGACTCCTAACTATTCCAGAGGCAAACTCTATGTGGCTAAGAGTTAGAGTCATAGAGAGATCCTCTTGACAAAATGCTAAAAAAGAACAAACAAAGACCTAAAGGTTGTGAGGACCATGTCTATTCCTTTAGCAAATTGAGAACAGTACAAGATTTCTGGCATTGGATACAAGATCCTAAATAAAATTGTTAAGAAACTAGTTACAGTTTAAGGAAAGTGTATTGTCAAAAAGTCCCTAGCCTGTTGTACAGAGACCTGTGACTGTCTAGCATTATGGTAGACCCTGAACCAAGCCCCAACATTGAAGTGCTAAGATCAAAGCCATTCACTAGCATCTCCTCAAACACCTGCCTGCCATCACCACCACAAGCACCAGTAGGAAATCCTCCCTTGGTGCCTTTTCTGAAGGTGGCCCCAACAATTTATTCTACATCCAGAGAAGTGAGGCAACAAAGAGAATGCTCATGAGACTCATTGTTTCTATCATTCATCCTGCTAAGCTTGCTCAGCAAGATATGCTATTATATAATCTGTACCACTAATCAATGTATGGCACTTCTTTCCCCGTTTTTCGTTTGATTTTTATTCCATTTCACTGTATCGGGTAGGCAGGAGAAGCTACTTTTATCATTTATGCCATAATCTGCAGAATGGTGAGAAGTCACAAACCTGATCAGATCCAAGCTAATGGAGGAATTGACACTACCTAGAAAACCTGAACTCAGAAGGGCTAAATTCTGTCACTTCACAGTACAGAAGCTGTATGTGATTTTGGATTGTTACCCAGTGGGGAGAAGGTGAGCACATTTGGAATTGCACAGAAGGTGGCTGGATTAGGATTAAGTAGGAGCATTTTTACAATTAAATGTGTGAGAAGATGTGATTGATTGATATATATATATATATATATACTGGGCAGCCAAGCAATTACTCCATCTTCAAATAAGACATTAACACAATAGAGGAAAAATATGTCTGAAAGTCATTATTTTCCAGAAGAAACGTGAAGTTCTTTTTAAAAAGGAATAAAAAATATATAGGGGCCAACTCAGAGTCTTCAGAGATTTAATACTCAAACA
This sequence comes from Pongo pygmaeus, assembly GCF_028885625.2. NCBI lineage: Eukaryota > Metazoa > Chordata > Mammalia > Primates > Hominidae > Pongo > Pongo pygmaeus. Next base: position 34,702,434 of record NC_072387.2, read on the forward strand.
AAACTTGCTGAAATTATGGATCTCCAATGATCAAAAGGGCAAATATATTCAGGGACTAACACACTCATACTCACTGAAAATAACTCGCAATCTGTCTCTAGAGACTAAAGAAAAAATCACCACTGACAGCCATCATCATCTTTTGAAACGTGGGATGATGTTCTCAACGATAAATGAATCTGGCTTCCTGGGAAATCATCTCCTAATACAGATACGCCAGCTCTCTGATTTCCAGTGTTGCACAGGACTGAGACCCCAAGTGAGCTACCTACTACTGCAAAGGGAATTAACACCCTGGCTTTCACGTAAAGTGCTGTTTCTAGTTTCTCCTCCCCTGGCCACAGATTATTCCGATGGAGAGATTCAGGAAGATTAAAAGTTCATTAGATGTTCTTGTCTGGGAGTGATATACATGAAAATGCCTCAGACTGAGCTTGTCAACTCTGTCCCTTAATGCAGCATCTTCAGATGCCTCATTCATCTCTTTCCTGAATTCATCTTTATAATACAGATTCTATTATATCTTTTAGGGGCAACCCTTCTCCTCCATTCATGAGACAGAAGGATGTATTTGCATATGGAAATTAGGGTAATCAGACATATGATAGAACAAAGTTGTAAAATTAGAAAAATATCTTTAGGAGGAATTAAATTAGACTGAAAACTTCCCAAGGCATTTCTACTTCTCCAGAATGCAGCATAGCAGGAAAAGCAGGAGGTTTGGAGGCAAATAGCCATGTGATTGACTCCCCAAACTCTGCCAATTACTAAGTTAGGTAGCAAAAATACTTAAAGGAGAGCTTCAGAGGTTTAAATTATGAATTCATGTTAAATACTGAAAGGAAAATAACCTCGTAAGAGTGATAATTAAGTAAGGGTCATAATGCTGGCTGAAACTAAAAAAACCTAGGAAAGGAGAAAACAGGGTAAAAGGATGTAACTATGTGAGAGGGCGGCTGGAAGCTGGCAATCTAGAAATAGAAGTTTGCCAGACAGCCACACTACAAAGAACAAGCTCTACGGACCTGACATGGAACGTAATATTCAAATGAAGAATTTCTAACTATTTGTTCTTCTCTATATTGGAATCACAAAGGGTATAATCATTGCGAAATAGAAGCTATAAATAGATTAGTGGGCCTTTGTATTTGTCATCAGCCTTGTTTATTGGGAAATGAATGAAAATATTAAAGAATATCCTTTTTTATTCCCAACTGGGTTATCAATTTACAAAATTCATTAAGCTGTACTGCTGCCTTCAGGGAATTTTCCATACAAAACACAATCTACTTCTCTTTCAAATGCCTATATGGGATTTCTTTCCATGCTAGTAACATTATCATGTCTTGCAAAGGACTAAGTCAATCAATATGCCTTTATTTTTTCTGTATCCTTACTTTTTTCATTCCCCCCTTCCTTTGTCCTCCTCCTAATTTTCCTTTTGCATCAGGCCCAGGGAGGTAGAACTTCCTGAGGAATATCCCATATAAGAAATAAATGGACCAGGCGTGGTGGCTCATGCCTATAATCCCAGCACTTTGGGAGGTCAAGGTGGGCAGATCAGGAGGTCAGGAGTTCCAGACCAGCCTGGCCAACATGGTGAAACCCTGTCTCTACTAAAAATACAAAAAATTCGCCGGGCATGGTGGCGCACGTCTGTAATCCCTGCTACTCCAGAGGCTGAGGCAGGAGAATTGCTTGAACCCGGGAGGCAGAGGTTGCAATGAGCCGAGATCACACCACTGCACTCAAGCCTGGGCAACAGAGTGAGACTCTGTCTCAAAAAAAAATAAAAATAAAAATAAAAATAAAAACGCTGGATTTAGTCTCTCATACTGGGGGCAAATTGTAACACTAAAATAAGTGAGATGTGTGAATTAAGCTATGTTCAAGATGTTTAAATTGGCATACCTTGTAACTAATTTGTGCTAGCTCTCCCTCCTCCACCTAGGTGATTCTCTCTTCCACCTCTTCATACTAAACTAGAGACCAAACGTCTTTTTTAAAAAACCAATATTTTTACAACGTTCTCTTTCCTTTCAGTTTCATTGCCACCATTCTAGGTTAGATAAGTGATGACAACTGGTAATAAAAATAATGATGTCTTTTATCACAATAGTTCTCTTATTGGTTTCTTTGCTTCCCATCTCTCTCCATTCCATTGTGTTCTATATGCTGTAGTAGACCCATCCTCCTGGGCCATGAAAAATGATCCTACCCTATGCCACTACAATCAAGAGACATCTAACATCTCTATAAGGTAAGATAAAAAGTCCTTAGTTTGCTATGAAAAGCCTTCAAATCTGATTGAAATCAACCTTCCCAGTCTTAGATCCTCAAACTGACCTACATAAATAATTTACTCCAAATAAAGTCACAACTTTTATGAAAACCTTTTACTCCATGCGTTAAATGCACTCCTTAACATTCCTGGGCATGCATCTAACCTAATGAATTGAACACAGTCACCAGTCAGAAAGGAAAATTAAATGTGGAGATATTTCTAAATCTCACAGAATCTGGCCTAAGTACTGTTCTTGTGATTTTGCCCAAGCAGTATCACCACAAGAAAACCCTGTCATATATTAATAAACAAATATGAAAGTAAGAATAATAATTCACTTAATCAATTGATTTTCAGTTTCTAAGAGCAAATATGTCTTTTCCATGAAGCCAGGGACTTTTATCTGTCGTCTGGGAAATACTCTATCCTATAACACTGCCTGGCATCTAGTATGAAATATTAGTGGGGGGTGAATAAACCACAGTGGAACAACAGAAAAAAATAGTTCACATACAGTCTTTGTTTTAATGTTTATTGGTAGAAACAGATCTTCAATGCGCACTTTGTGTTTATATAAACTCTACATTCTCTTAAAGATTTTTCTTTTGTTTTCATTGGAGATTTTTAGCCTCCAAGTGAACTTAACATATTATCTATGCATCTGATTCTTTATAGACTTTTAGATTTTAAAACTAAATTTGAGAAACCATGCATACTGTATACCTTATTTAATAATCCAAAGAATTGTTTGCACTTTCAAAAAAGTTACAGAAAGGCTGAACACAAGTTAAATAACCTATATGATCTAAATTTTCCATTTCTGAATACTTTTTCAGTATTATATATTGCTTGCTGTCTAATAAGTTAGATTGTCAGAGACGCTTCAGTAAATTATCTCTACTTTAAAATTATATCTGAATCCCCTTTCTCTGAGATGATCTTGCCAATATTAAACATTGTGCCATATGCAGTATTAGCCCAAAAGCTTAAATAAGAACCAAACTTGTAGACTGAATATTTTAACCTTAAAATTATATACCTATATATACACCTATGGTATGCTGCATATTAAATTTAACATTTCAAGTAACATATATATAGCAAACATTCAGCCAAATACTCTTTCATGAAAAGATACTGTCCTTAAAAAAAAAAGTTAATGAAAAGCTTATTTAGACACAAATGTCTAGATATAAGTACTAAGCCTATGAAACTTGAAACTAAAGTCTGCTGTACTATTAAGAAAAAGAAGATTGAGTCTTAACCTACTGAATTGTGCAGATACAAAAGTGCTTAGCATGACAAAATTACCAAAATAAAAACATTTTAGAGGTTATTTGGTTCTAGCAATATTAACTATTCTGTATTTCTGGATAATTTAACATTTGTATTTTAAATTTTATATAAATTTCTTTTTAACAAGTTTAAAAAAGCACACAAAAAATAGTTCAAACTATATATAATCTGTTATTTTTCATCCTGGTTAGCTAATCACAAATAACTCAGCAAAACAATGCTTGAACATTCAGTTCTACTAAAAAACGGTATTTGAGTAGATCCCATCACCTTACCCATTGTTTGCTATGTTGGACCCTAAAACAGGCTGCCGACAGATCGGACAAGTGCAATTCTCTGAGAGCCATCGGTCAATACAATGAATGTGAAATTCATGCATGCAAGGTAATTGCCTGAGCTTGTTTCCAGTTACGTAGTCACTGATACAAACACTACAGATTTTACCTAGTTCACTATCAATACTGTTATGCTCATAGTGCCGGGTGGAAAGATTGTCAATCTGCTCCTTGGTTAAACCACGTATTCGATCATCATCATCACTTTCATTTAGCAAAAAAAAGTGAGCAAGGTGAAGAATAGGTAGTGTTCCAGTTTCAACTAAATTGTTTGAATCTCGCAACTGCCTGCCACCCCTATTGTCACTGTTTCGAGTATGAGGCTGGGTGGTCTCGTTTTCACCATGCATTTCAGTGCTGTCTCCTTGGGCCTGCCTGTCTTGAGAGGAACCTTCCCTGTGCTGGCTCCTGTTGTTAACTGTACCTAAGTTACTCAGTTCTGAGTGCATATCTGGTAAATGCTGGCCATTTCTCTGAAGCTCTGACTCAGAATCAGCCTCCATTAGAGAACTCAGTTCTCCAAACCCAGTCATGATCTGCCTTAAAATTGACCGAAGAGCCACTGATGATGGCTCAACAAGCTCATTCTCAGAAATCCTACGAAGAGGAACTGTTATGGTACTAACATAGGTTCGAATACCTGACCGCTCTAAACGAGAAATGGTTCGGCGAAAGCCCCCACTATTGCTTTCAATAGTGACTGTATTTTCTGCTAGCCCTACTCTGGATCGAGTTCTATTTGCAATACTATCCCGATCTCTATTTTCTCCAGGACGGATCCTTCTCACTTGAAGGTCCAGTGTGATTGTTGGATGTCGTCGTACAGCAGTTGAGGATCTGCTGGATTCTTCTCCTTCTTCTACTGTTATTCTTGACACAAGCCTTGAATTAGAGAATGGGGTATATGCAGTACCTCTGCGTTCTCGTTCTCTATCTTGCTCTAAAAAGACTCGAGTTCTACCTCTCCTCCTAACAGATCTTCTAGTGGTTTGCTGTACTGGTCTACTTTCCCTTTGGGAATTATGATAAACAGTGCCACTCTGTCTCTGAATTGGTGAACGGCTTCGACTACTGAAAGTAGATCGCAATCTTATTGGCTCTAATCTTTGGTTTGTATTCCTCACTGTAACATTACTTCTAGCCCCATTTTCCCAAACATGTGCTGCTCCAAACCGTTGCCCCTCCCTTTGCCTGAGTTCACTACCACCTGATTGGTTTGTGTGACTACTGAAATTAGTGCGTGAAGCGTTAGCTCGAGGAATGCCAGCTGCTCCCCCAATTCCATTTCTTAACCTTCCCAATGTTGAGAAAGATCCTTCAGCTGGATTTTGCCCCCTTGAAGCAAGCCTAGTCCTTGGAATGTTGGAACTACTACCATTGAAATTCACTGAGGTTTGGCTTCTTGTTCGCCTAGCCACAGGACTAGTTGACCTTTGTTGCCTATTTGCAGTATGATCTCTGTTACTATCTGAAAGTGGAATGTCTGTATAATCTTCTCCATGAATTTCAAATCCTCTATTTTCATGATTTACGTGGATTTCCAAACTAAACCGAAACTCTCCACTGTTCGGGTTTGTTCGACTCACAGCTCTCCAAGTTTGGTTCCCATTTTGTCCACTTCGAGTTGCATTTCCTGTGCGCCGAAAGGTGTTCAACCATTCTAGAAGAGAATCTTCATGTGAACTTTCTCTAGGGACTTCTGAGTCTAGAAAGCAAAGCAAATCAACTTAAGATCAATTCCTAAGACACACCTTACAGCTTTATTGAAAACTTGTAAGAAAAACAAAGTTTGTAATAAATTAAAGAATATCTGGATTTTAATGAAAGATGGCAAAAAGACAACTTTCTAAAAAAAAAGTATATCTACTATAAGCATATTATAAAAATTAAATTACTATTTACATAGTTACAAAGCTTTAAATACGATTTATGCAACGCTATGGAGAAATCCTCATTCTTACTTTCTATCTGCCCATTACTAGCAAAATACTAAGGCAAATGAGAAACATATCCACTACCAAAATTTTACATTTAAATTGCTTTATCAATATGTAATATCAATAAAATACAAAGACAAACTTTATGTAAAATTTGTCCTGTATTTGTGGAATCTTTCTGGAAAAGCCAACTCAGTCATTTTTGCAACGAGGTATTTTCTGTGATCTTAGAAATTTTTCCTATTTCTCAGGTGCTGCCAAAAATGCACACATCAAGAAATGCGAGTTTCTGAATGTAACATTGAAACCACATTACTGTACTTGTCTTTGTGTGAAGCTGAGAAACCAGGCAAGTTACTTAAGGTCTCTATGGCTGATCCCTGTCTATAAACTGGAGATAATAATAAAATCAATCTCACAGGGTTATCCTGAGGATAAAATAAGATGCTCTATATAACATAATTAGCATAATATCTGGCACATAAAAAGCCACCCCATAAATGTTAGCTGTTATACATAATAAAATACATTTTCTATTCATTTAGAACGTAAGCTCCAGGAAAACAAAGATTTTTGTAGTTTTAGTCACTGCTACATCTCCAGCCTCTACAGCAGTATCTAGTATAAATCAGACTTTCGATTAATATTGCTCAATTAATCAATTTAGAAATAAATGTGTTGCCCATAAACTTCTTTGACTAAGATACTGCCACTGTGCCAAGCTTAAATTTTCCATTTATAACCAGTAGAGATTATATAAAGTACAAAACTTAATAAAAGCATCAACACATTAACTACACAAACTTCAACTTTAAAGTTTGTTCTACTCAAAAATAGCTATTATAGGCCGGGCGCGGTGGCTCACATCTGTAATCCCAGCACTTTGGGAGGCTGAGGCAGGCGGATCAAGAAGTCAGGAGTTCGAGACCAGCCTGACCGACATGGTAAAAACTCGTTTCTACTAAAAATATAAAGAAATTAGCCAGGCATGGTGGCGTGCGCCTGTAATCCCAGCTACTCAGGAGGCTGAGGCAGGAGAATTGCTTGAACCCAGGAGGCAGAGGTTGCAGTGAGCCAAGATTGTGCCACTGTACCACAGCCTAGGTGACAGAGCAGGACTCCGTCTCAATAAATAAATAAATAAATAAATAAATAAAATAGCTATTATATGACATCATTCTGATTTCATTTCATTCCTGCAATCTCTCTCGTAAGACTTTTTTAAATGCTTAAGTTGAAGCTATTAATCAGCTGTTGATGCCAATAAAATAAACAGCAACTGAGCCATATTCCAGAGATGATGAGCTATTTTATATTTGATGAGTACATTTGCCACTGAAACATATTCAAAAGATCAGTATTAATTATTGCATCTATATAGTACAACTTACATATCTAAACACAAAGAATAAAATGTGTTAATGTCCACTTCCCATTTGTTTGGAAAAAGAATGAGTAAAAGGCAGGTGAACATGAATTATTTTAAACGCTACTTCCTTCTTTGATTAACATTTGATTAAGTGTAGTGATGATGGTGCATGTGAAAGAGTTTGCCAAGTACCTACTCAAAGCTACCCTACTCTTCTTCCATTGTAAAAGCATCGGAAATTGGCTCGTGGACAGCCTGGCAGTTAGGTATGGCCATGAGACTAAGTTCTCATGAATGGAATGGGAGAGTAAGCGATACATCCTACTCTCAGGCTAGTGCGTGGACCTCCTTCCTACCAGCTAGAACCTAGATATGGTTGCGACTTACCTTGACCATACAAATGGTACCCTGGAGCAGTGATGCCCCATAAAACTTTCTGAAGTAATGAGTATGTTCTGTATTTGTGCTGTCCAATACAGAAGCCACTAGCCAAATGTGACTATTAAGCACCTGAATGTGGCTAGTATGAATGACGAGCTAAATTTTAAATTTTATTTAATTTTAATTAATTTCCATTTAAATAGTCACATGTGGCTAGCAGCTACTGTACTGAACAGCACAGTTGTAGAACCATTCAGTTAGCTGAGTGGGTTCCAAGAGGATTTCCTTCCCTGGACTGTTAATGTATGTAAGAAACTTCTAGCTTATTGAGCCATTGCATTTTGGGGTTTTTCTATAGACTTCATGGTAGCTAATACAATGATTTTGATATAATATGTGAAACTATTAATAAATACCTCTGAGGAGGGAAGTAGAACTGGTTAAGAGGAACACAAAAGTGGCTTTTCCTTTTAACTCTACGTACTTCATTTAGTTTGAAGTTCTTTTACAGTACTTTCCTTATAAGAACTTTTTATATGTAAACCATCAAACAGAACAAAGAAACAAAAACAGGTTTCCTAACTTACACGGTTCCTAACTTACACGGTTCTGTATATAAATTTTTAGAAGCTGAGTAATGTCACTTTAGAAAAAGTAACGTGTACATTCCACGATTAAAAAGAAGCATGCTGGGAATTAACTTAATTGTATATTATTACATAAAGCTCTCTGAAGGCAATCTGTGTGTTTAAGACATCTTTGCATTCATTCCTCTGTCCTATACTGCTTAACCATACTGCTTTACCACACATATACATATTATCTGAATGAGTATCACATTAAAACTGGAAAAAATTGAAGACAAACATACTATATAAGGTCTAAGAATTTCATTTCTGCAAGTGCTCCAATCAAGCCTGTTCCTTATGGAAAGGACTCCATAGTACCTCTGTAATTCGTTCCATCTCTGAAGTCAGGCTGAGATGCTAGTTGTTCCTTGACGCCATCTAACCGCTGTTGCAGTTCTTCTGATGTTATTTCTCCTAAAACAATGAAAAACTGCTCATTTAAGAATTCTGAATTAAGTTTTATGAGACCTCATGAAGGGTAAGACTAATCTTTAGTAACCTATAGAAGACAAATGTCTTATTACTTTCATATGTTCTGTAAATTGAAGACAGTTAAAAATACTCAACTGGGACAAATGTGCATCAATTCGGTTGTGCTTCATTTATTAATCTTTTATTAAAAAGTATTAAAATAAGATTTAATTTGAATAGTTGGTAAAGTGCTGCCAGTTGATACACTTAGGAATCTATAAGCTATAACTGTGGATTTTTGTCAGTTAAAAAGAAATTAAGGGAGCATTTATAGAGAAAACTTCAAATATTTACTTGAATTTTATCCCCATTACTTCATTATATGGGTCATCAATATACAAACACACAATATATAAACATACAAATTTCCATTAGTTCATTTGTAAAAACTTTATGGAACACATTGGGCTTTGGGGGGAGCTATTAATTCAGCTGAATAAATAAATTATAATACCCCAAATGAGTTCAAATTGGGTTTTAAGTCATATTTTATTTGTATAAAAATTACAAATAGGACCATATATGTAAATACTTAACACCATTATGTACATTAACCTGTTTCTTAGTTTGGCATTTGTATAATAATGCTCCATGTCCCCTATTTTCACCTTATAAAATACAGAAGCCAGTGATTTTCTACTTTATTATACTAAAAAGTTCTTAAACTCACAAAAACAATATACTATATTTTCATAAAGAGAAGCAGGGAAAAAAATACCAATTCTCCTTATCTTGAAATCCTTCCCTCCAAATTATGAAAAAAGGGTGTTTCCTTTTTTACCCATCTCTTACCAGGGGTGCCTAAAAGATTATGGTCTCTCATAAGCCGATAATCTTCATCATTGAGTTCATTAATAAACTGATAATAGGCCTCTTCTCTGTGGAGACGCTCTTGCTGCCATCTTCTCTCATTTTCATGATGATTATGGTCTTGAGATAAGGTTTCTTCACTGCCACCATCTGATCTCGATCTAGACTGATTCATCCTGAGATTCCTGGCTTTCTGTTCAAACAATATAAACAACATTCAAGGTGTTAAGTCATGGACCACATTTGGCTTTGTATTTTTAACTTGCAGTTTTTCTTAATTTTTAAATGTTGTCCCCTACCCAAATACTGTATTTGCCAAATCTTGCAATGAGAACCTTACATATAAAATGAAAAACAGCTTCTAGGAAATACAACACAATTAGCACTTACTTCTTTGCCTAAAGCCATTAAGTCAGACTGGATTTGGGTTTACCACACAATGCTCATGCCTGAATACCATAGTGATTATCTCATTTTTGACCATGTTGACGATCTGGAAAAGTTGATCCAGAAGTCCTCATTTATGTTTCAGTATCTGGGTACTTCACATTAATTACAAATTTTAGGCTTGAATTATGCACATTCTTCACTTAATGAGCAAAGGGATACTGGGATGATATAATTTACATTTGTTTTCAGCAAGGTATTCTTTCCAAAATAAGGCTCATGAATGTAATATTATCCCCCACTGCACTTTGTTGAGGTGAAAATCATTTAGCCTAATTAATATCTACTGAACAGACTGGGAGGTGGTCTCTTATTAAAGCCTACCAGGAAGACTTTGAAACCCAACAGGAAACAAGACATCATGTATGGCTCAAGGATTGTGAAAGTGCATCAGAGCACTTTGTATCTCCCCATACAAGCCTCATCCTTAAGCCTGGAATGGTTAGTCCCAGGAGTTTCAGAATGCCAGTGAAACTTCCTGACTTTGCCTAAGAAAACGCTATTTTTGGATTATATTTAAATGTCACTCCTGAGCAGCTCACTTTTAAATTACAAGGAAATCAAGAGAGAAAGATGTTTGTTTCATAAATATTTTAGAATTTCTTAAATACATCTATTCAGTAAGTCACACTAAAGCAATGGTTCTCAAACTCACTTAAGGATATTTTTAAAAATCCAGATGCCCAAATCTCATCCCCAATCCTTGATTAGAGTTTTCCAGGGTAGGACCAGGTTTGCTGTTAAGAGCTAATCTGGGTGTTCTGCACATGAAATAAACTATTCCTCGACAATTTCTGGCATGTCACTAAAGGGTATGAGTAATACAGCACCTGACTCAGTAGAGGCTGGAGGCTCAAATGGCTAGGCTACCAGTGAAGCAACTGTGCAACTCTGCCTCTCGAAATACACTAGGTGTTTAATAAGCAAGCTGCTTTAAATATAAGGTGAAATTAGCCTACAAGTCTAAAACACTGTAGAAGTAAGCAACTATTCAATTTCACCTGTAACACTAAATTACAAATTCAAGGATTTTTTTCACTGTGGTTATTTTATCATTTTGAACAAATGACCTAGTAACATTATCCACTCAAATACGAATTAACACTACTAAAAACTCAAGATTTCTATCTTCAGATTAAGACCATAATTAGCAAAGAGCATATTTCGTAGGTACAGCAATAATAGGATTTTTGTAATAAATAATTTTACAAGTTGAAGCCTATCATAAAATCAAGTTACCCTAATATTATTTAAAACTTAAGAGCTTCTCCTTAAAGGTAATTTTCTTATACAATTAATCACCATGAAAACAAAGCGAATACCTTATTTTCCTTTCAACACGCTTTTAACATATGTCATGGTATCCATCCTTCAATTGTTTGTGCCTCTTTTGAGAGCTGCCCATCTGAAGCAATAAAAGAGAGTTGAATAATTCAATAAACTGTCTCTTTAAAGGCCAGGAACCGGTGGTAGTCTCCCCACTCTGCTGCAAAGCCAAAGCAAATTCTCCAGTGGATTTTGTTAGACACATCTAGAAAATTAGATCCCCATACAATTAGGTCACGAAAACCTCCCGCAAGGCCCCTACCTTCCGCAACAAACTTAGGCCTTTCGTCCTACACTGTCACTGTTCCTGGGTTTACGCCTCCTCTCTCAAAGGCCTTCCTTCCTATCCCGTTCCCATTCGGATGTTATCAGGGTTAGGCGTCTCCGGCTTACTTCTAAACCTTGACTTTCTTGCCACCCCCGCCCTCCGTCCCGCTACTGGTTTCTTTCCCGGCCGTTGCGACGGAAGCTCGCGCCGGGGGACGAGCCCCACTACGATAAACAAAGTGGGCACAAGCGGCCCAACCAACCTCTTCCCAACCGAGCCTCAAGTAACGCTTCCCTTAGAGACCTAGATATCCACAAGGAAGCAGGTGATAGACGGTGCATCCCAACCAATCACCAGCCAGAGAAGCGCAATAAGAGGGCAGTTAACCAATCGGAGAAGAGATGGGTGGCTCGAAGGATGGCCTGCTTTCCCCGGCGTCTCCAGGAAGTAGTGGTGGGACCCAGATCTTTCCCTCGAGCCCACCTCTCTAGGTCTTGGGCCTTCGCCTCCTGCCCGGAAAACGTGTGCCGTGGGCGGCCGTTCTCTCGGGTGCTGGAGGCTGTGGTTGGGAGGCGGGATAGGCTTGCCGCCGCGCCTCCGGAGCCCGCTGTGCCCTCGAATTGGCCACTGAGGAGAGAAGCCGGAAGCCCGTGCTGCAGCGTGGGGTCGTCCAGCTGGAAGGGATACTCGGGAGGAGGAACGGCAGGCCCCAGTCCTTCTTTCCCGACAGCCACGCCGCCCACTCGGGGGAGGGGAGTCGCTCCGCAGCCGGCCCGGAGCTCGCCCGTGCGACTGAAAACTGCGTCCGTCGGGAGCTAGGGTGTCTGGCGTCCCGCGTTCCGCCCCTCTTGCGCAGCCCTTACAGTGCCTCCTCCTCGAGGCCAAATGCCCGGCCGCTCAGCGCTCGTGGCAGCCGCTTAGTCGCAGAGACACAGTCTGCTTTCCAGGCTTGGGAAGTCCCAGCACTTAACTCTGCGCGTCGGTGTCGCTTGTTTGCCAGCCAGACTATAAAGTGCACCCAACGGTGTATGCGTCTCTTTACTTCCGGGTGTAACATACTACCCAGCCAGGCACTTTCCCTTGCTGTGCGTTGGAACTTGGAAATTACAAACCCTAATGAATTCTGAAGTCTGTCTATCTCTATCTATCTGAGACAAGGTCTCATCCTGTCGCCCAGGCTGGAGTGCAGCGGAGCGATCGTAGCTCACTGCAGCCTCCAGCGATCCTCCCTCCTCATCCCAGTAGCTGGAACTACAGGCGCTTGCCACTAATTTCACATTTTTTCTTTTATAGAGACGGGGGTCTCGCTATGTTGCCCAGGCTGGTTTCGTACTCGGCCTCAAGCAATCCTCTCACCTCAGCAAAACGGGATTACAGGCATGAGGCACCGCACCCCACTATTATTTTGTGTTTTTTCACCTTCCCGCTAGGAAAGCAGTTTGAAACTCCCAACATTCCTCTCTGATTTTATTTCTGAGATGTGAGGCTTACTAAACTTACCTCACCATTAGTTAAGATGCTGAGTAGGTCTCTGTCTAACCTGGTATAGTCCCCTTTCCTGACATCCCTACCATCCTGATGACTTCATCACTGGAGAGTGCTCACAATGCCGCTACTTGTCATTCTTCCGTTTGTTCTTTCATTTCTGCATTAACTTTTGAGGAACTACCATATCCCCATTATTATGCTGGGCACCTGGATAACAAGCAAGATGCAGTCCTTAGCATCAGTGAGCTACCAGTGTAGTAAGGATCTATGGACAAGTGTTTAAAATAAGCATATGGATGTGGATACTAAAATGGAAATATATAAAACAGCCTAGAAAGCCCTTCCAGATCTTTCTGCTGCTTACATTTACAGGCTGATGTCTTGGCACTCCGAAACTGCTTGAAGTTCCGCCACAAGATGTGGGAACTCCTAAGCAACCCCCAACTCCACTTTTACCTAATTTCCTCTGTCTCCCAAAACTCAGCTCAGTTCTCATCTTTAAGGAATTTTTCCTGATACCTCTGAAGTAACACCCTTACCTCACCCTCCGGCCCCATATTTACACATAAAACTAGGCAAATGTCCCTTTTGGGGGCTCCCATACTCCCTCTATATATAACCCTATTTTAGCATGTATTCAGGTATTTAACAAATACTGAGTGTGACTATGTATTAGGTGCTGGTGATGACAGCCGTGAATCAGACCGTCATGTCCTCATAGAATGAAGTCCTTGCCCTCTTTTCCCATGGAAAAAGAGCCATTGAGCAAATACTTAAAATGATTTTCTGTTTTCAGGTCTTTACTACCTAGAGTCTGAACTCCTTAAGTGTGATCAAATGGTCTAATTCATTTTTGTAATCCCAGAACTTAGCACAGCACTTGGCAGAACATTCTCCTCGGCCTACTGCATAGATGAGCAGAGAAAAGTGCAATCTTTTGGCAAACGGGATTAATGCACATAGTACAACGACTTCAGCTATTGTGAACACACATCATAGAAAATAACAAGTAGAAATCATTTTTAATATCTGTGAATTTTGGAGAGTGCAATCAAATGCAGTAATCCAAGTGCAAATACTTTTTACATGTTGAGTGGAAAAGACATATGTGTCTCTTCCTATTTTTCCTATTTCCTATTATATACCCTAAGAATAAAAAAAAAACTATTATAAAAATGTCTAAATAAAAATCCAATCAAGTGATTTACCAGGTAGGAAGCTGCAGGTTTTTGTGAGTAGAGTCAGGTAATGTATGTAACTTGAATCCAACACCTTGCTTTAGTTTTTGTAGTCCAAGACAAAATGACTACAAAGAGGGGCTTAGATACAGCAGCTGGAACAGACAGATGAATCATTCTGGATATTTACTCCAGGTTTCGGAACCTGCCAAGGTCTCTGGTCTAATTAATTTCTGTTTATTGGATTGGTACCTGGCCTTCTTAGTGTGTATGCCTCATGTAACTCCTGGACTTTTTACAATTAGGAATAAAAAGGTGTAAAATAATTAAAACCATAACATTAAAAGGATTCTCTGTATGTCTGGTAAATTATGTACTTGTCATGTTTAAAAGATTTTGGCTTCATAAAACAACAGCCTTAATTACAATTTAAAACAAAATGGAGCACTCGATTTCAAGTTTTAAGTTTAAGTTGAAATCTTACTAAGTTTATGGATGGCATCAGAGCAGCAAAGAGAAATATAGGCTCCCCATATTGTTTTATTATTAGTTTAAAAATTATTATATAAGATTTAAAGAAGGAATTACATTTAACATTTGAAGTACTTGTGAATGAGATAAAATATTAGATTTATAAATACAGTTTAAAATGTTGGTTTGAAGATAATTAAATATGTATATGAATGAGATTGAAAGTTAGTGACGGGCTAATTCCAAATGACTGTTAAGATTTACTATACTTGACCAGGCACAGCGGCTCACTCCTGTAATCCCAGCACTTTGGGAGGCCAAGGCAGGCAGATCACGAGGTCAAGAGATCGAGACCATCCTGGCCAACATGGTGAAACCCCATCTCTACTAAAAATACAAAAACTAGCTGGGCGTGGTGGCGCACACCTGTAGTCCCAGCTACTTGGGAGGCTGAGGCAGGAGAATCGCTTGAACTTGGGAGGCGGAGGTTGCAGTGAGCTGATATCGTGCCACTGCACTCCAGCCTGGTAACAGAGCGAGACTCCGTCTCAAAAAAAAACAAAAACAAAAAGATTTACTATGCTTACCACTAGAATAACAAGAGCTGTAAACCAAATGTAAAAACCTGAGTTGTAACTAGGACATTGAATTTGGAACTAATAAGTTGAATATTAACTGTTTAAGACAAAGATTTTTTAAAGAATATTTTCTTTATTTCCTTATAGCTCTTTTAACAGCCTTATTGAGATATAATTCATATACCATAAAATTTGCCCATTTAAGGTATATAATCCAGTGGTTTTTAGTATAATCAGACTTGCGCAGCATTCACCACAATCTAATTGTAAAACATGTTCATCTCCCCAAAGGAAACCCTATACCTATTAACAATTACTCTCATTCCTACTCCACCCTATTCCCAGCCCCTGGCAATTACTAATGTACTTTCTGTCTCTGGATTTACCTATTCTGAGCATTTCAAACAAATGGTATTCTACGTCATGTGGTTTTTTGTGTCTAGTTTCTTTCACTTAGCATAATGTTTTCAAGGGTCATCATGTAGCATGTCTCAGTATTTCATTCCTCAAGAGAAACTTCGCAATAGTCCTTTTCTGCATATAAAAGCAACCCTCAAGGACACCCCTGATAACCAGGGTCTTAATTAGGCCAGAGATGGTCTTGGATCAGGTTATCTAGAAATGAAGCCTGAGACAAGGATTGTTATTGAAGTGTTTTATTAGGATGGTGCACTCTGGAGAAGGGGATAGAGGAAGCAGGATTGGCCAGGAGGACAAGGAAACAAGAATGGGCCTCCACTGATCCCATGAAATTCACCACCAAGTGGCCTTGTTGGCCAGCTCTTTGTACGTACATGCATGTCCCTCATTGGGTGAGATCTTCAGGGGGAGGATTGCAGCAGAACCTCATGCGTGAGGTGGCTCCTGTTTTAGCCAAGGGAAATTCTCTAGAGAATAAGGCAGCTGAAATTGTTATCCAACACTCCCAGCAGCTGGAGTACAGCTGCATGAGCTTATAGAGTGGATTTGGGCAGGAAACAAAAAACGTTCACTATGGTCCATGCTTTGTATTGCTGAGATCCTTTGCTTCTCATGTTAAGTTTCTCCATCTGAGCAGTTTCTAATCCCAATTTCTGGGAAATTTTTAAAAGACAAGGGTATTGGGACAAACTACAGCCCCTATTGCCGCAGCTGGTTCCAAGGCCATAACTGATACTCATTATCTCCCTCCTGCACTACCCTTTCTAGATTCCCCTCCACCTCAGCTAGCACTTCTGCTGGTGCAGGTTGTTTGACTGATGGCTTGAACCAGACACTCATCCCTGAGGGGTTTCAGACCCTGGTTATCATGCTTTTACCAGGCTATGGTGGCCGTACTTATTCATTTACAGTTACAACTAGGCACAGGAATACCAAGAAATGCTCCCATTGAATCTCCTGAGTATGCAATGTATTCCTCTCTGGTCTAATTATGTAGCAGCAGCCTCCACCTCATTCTGATGGTTTGCTTGCAGGTCTTCCAACATTAAGAGCCCACAGTGATCAGAGAGCAGCCATAGCTTTCAGTTTAGTGGGACTCTTACTGTGTCCTATGATGAAAGCATCCCACCTCTGAGTATAGGACCTGATTATCCCTTGATCACTGGATCCATGTATTCTATCTACTGTGGATAGAATACCATGTATTCTATCCACAACACCATATACCAGCCACTGGTTTAAGGAGTATATTTGCATTATCCTGAAGGATAACGCTCCAACCTCACAAGGGATTATTTCCAAGGTGGAATTTCAGCTATGCCTTCAATAGGCCATTGCTCCACTCTATCAATTTGATAGCTTCCAAGTGGTATGGTATGTGGTATGACCAGTGGATCCTCTGGTCAGGTGCCCAACACTATATCTTCTTGCTGGAAAGGGAGACCCTTGGTCTGAGGCAGTGTTATGTGAGATCCTGTGTCAGACTGTCTGACATTCTGTAAGTCCTTCAGTAGTGGTACTGGCTGAAGCACTGCAGGCAGGAAAAGCGAATCTGTACTGGGAATATATGTCAAACCCAGTCATGATGAAATGGGACTCTTTCCAGGCTGGAAGGACCCAGTGTAATCAACTTGCCACCCGGTAGCTGTTTGGCATTCTTGAGCACTCAGTGTTGGTCTCTGCTGCAAACAGGTCAGACATTCAATAGCAGAAGTAGTTTTATCAGCTTTGGAGAGAGTCCAAGCTGTTGGGCCCGTGCATAGCCTCCGCCTCTGCTACCATGGCTACTCCCTCTATGGGCCCCTTGTGCGAGAACTGGGATGGGCACAGACAGAGGCTGCCTAATATCTGCTGGCCTAGACATCCTGTCTACACAGCTGGTTGATGCCTCTTCTGCAGTGGAAACTTTCTAATGGGCATTATGTACTAAAGCGTCCTTACACTATGTGCCTCCTCCCATAAGTCTATTTACCTGCCTATTCTCCAGCCTTTCCCAATCTTCCTTCTTCCAGGCCGTTGACCAACAAGTGAAGCTAACATTTGTCATTGTCCATTAGTATATGGGCAACATACTTCTATGTCCAAAGTCGATGACTAAATGCACTGCTTGAAGCTCTGCCAAATGGGATGCTTTCCCTTTCATCTCTTTCAGAACCACCCCTGAGTGGGGCAGCAAAATACCTGCAGCAGGTATTTCCAGCTTGCATCCACACCCAGCTGACCATCCAAGATCCAAGCTTGAATTTTTTCTTTCGTTGTCAACTGTTCATGGGGAAGTCCCCTGAGGCCATAGCTATGAGTTTAGGGAGAGGCGTTGGTACAACAGTAGCAGGTGACATGGGGATCTCAGCCACCTATTTGTGCAGCTCACTCATGCTCTCTGGATTTGCTTGAACCTAATTGCAGACCTACTGGATTCCTTACAGGGGATTGCTGCTGCACCCAGCTGACCTTATAACACAGAGTCTGACAGAATCCAATTGATGATCACTCTGTGTCTCATGGTCACTTAGTGTCCCATGGTCAGATGCTCAGTTTCTACCAGGGCCCAGTTATCATGACAGAGCTGTTTTTCAAATGGAGTATAGTTCTCTGCAGCAGATGGCATGGCCTTGCTCCAGGATCCTGGGGTCTGTGCTGTGACTCGCCTATTGGGGCTTGCCAGAAGTACCACGTGGCATCTTTCTTTACAACAGACACCTCTAGTACCATGGGATCTGCTGGCTCACAGAGTCCAAGTGTCAGGTCTGCTTGTACCAAAGAATGTACCTACTATACAGCCCTTTATCACCCTGGGCTTCACTAACAGCTAGCAGCTTTCCAAGTCACCTGATAAATATATTGCCAAGTACAGTGAATATGCTGCCTCCAAAACCCAGAGGCCTACCAAGTATTCTGCTTTTGTTCTTGGTGGTAGGAATTCAGGCTACAAGAACTTGTCTTGTACTTTGGAGGGGATGTTCCAGTGTACCCCAGACCACTGGATCTTTAAAAACTTCACTGATGAGGCAGGCCTCTGAATCTTGTTAGCCTCTATCTTCTACCTTGTAGAGAACATGTTTCTTTTTTCCCCCCCTTTAAATCATTCTTTTTATTTGAGTCAATATGTCCAAAAAAATTTTTAACATTCAATTATCATGAAGAAATACTAAGGAGATACTTTGCACCCTTTTTTGGGACTAAGCCTCTAAAGTCCGCGTGTCTACAACACTCATGAAACGTGACAAGGACCTGCTGCTTCTCAAGCGCCCAATACCACACGTGGCCACCACGGTACACGGCTGGGTTCAGTGTCCAGCTGCCCTGAGGAAAGGCTGAGGCCTCTGGCCCAGAGCTTGTGGCCCCTCATCTTCTCCACTGTGGTGTCTCTGGCCAGGTTTTACCCTACCTGGGGAACGACTCTACCCCACCTCTGTGAGCCCAGTGCTATCTGTCCAGACCCAGGGCCAAGGACCCCCTCCTAGGGCCCTTCCCTGAGACTCATGGGAAACAGCCCAGCCCCCCTCAAAGCAGGGGGACAGGAGGAGTTGCTATGCACCCATGGGTGTCCGTCCCTCTGGAAGCTCTCAGGGAGGCGGCCAGCAGGGATTCACCCTCCCCTCCCCATCAGCACCTAGCAGGAGGGCAGCTCTCTGGGGGCCACATGTCCAGCAGTCCCATGTTTCAAGGGTCTTGGAGGCAGGCCCAGGCTCCCTGGGGTTGGGCGGAGGCAGAGGAGCTATCTGGGTTGGACTACATGTTGATTTTGGTCCGAGACACATAGTTGCCGACGGTGCCTTGCCCCTGCATGGGGACGCCCTGCGAGGTGGGTCCTGTGTGGCTGTAGCCGGGCCCTGTGATGCTCATGGAGGTTGTGGGCAGCCTGCTCTGCGCCGTCAGCTGCATGGACACGTGGCTCAGATCTGGCCCTGCATGAGGGAGGAGGGCAGCAGGCTTGTGCTGATGGCGCCACTCAGGCTGCCCTGAAAGTGCAGGGATCTGATGCCCAGGTTCATGTTCTGCGTGAGTAGAGTGGGGAGCAGGGACTGCATGTGGAGAACATATTTCTTACCAAGGCACATGGAGTACTTGCCATTTCTTGCTTCTAATATCTAATTAACACGGTGTCATAAATATTGGAGACCAGTGCGATGTTCTGCAGGATGCCCAGGTCGTCCAAGTCCCTTTGGACTATATTATATGACAGAAAGCAGGATAATTAACATTGCCCTGGCAAATGAATATCACGTCCATACCACATGGATAAAAACTGCTTCTGATCTTTCTTCCTGGTGGATATAGAAAAGAACACATTTACAGATGGATAGCGATTAGAGATAGTGCAAAAGTAAAAGTAATGGCAAAAACTGCAATTACAAGTAATGGCAAAAACTGCAATTACAAGTAATGGCAAAAACTGCAATTACTTTTGCACCAACCTAATACATACATGAACCAAGGCTGTAGTAATATGTTCTAGTAAAGATACCAGATCTTACAAACCAGCTGCAATGGGGCCAATATTTGGCTAAGTTCTTGGTAGTCCACTGTTGTACACTGCGATCTAACCAGTGTTTCTGAGGTCAGACTAGCTAATTAAATAGGTTTATGACAAAGAGCACCATCTCTACATTCTTGAAGTCTTTGAGGATGACACTAATGTCTGCCATTCTCTGGGCCTGCAATACTCTTCTTGGTGGGAGAGGGTCTGTTTCAAGGACTACTGTTGAAGTTCCTACTAAAATAGCTCTAGTTCCACAGCTCAAGGAACCAATGTGAGGATCCTGCCGAGTGCTAGGTATTTCCATTCTCCATGAAGGAACCAGAGAAATAACCACTGGTGGAGTCCACAGACTCAGTAAACCTGTTTTAGATGGACCTGGGCCAGACCTTCAGTTATCACCTGACTCTCAATCAGTCTTTCCTCATAATAATGCAACCTCTCTTTCAGTCAATTGGTTCTGAGTCTGAGAAATGGCTCAGGTCTGGAAACTGGGCAAGAGATCATGACTTTCCATTGGGGTGCCTGACCTCAGCCTTCTGCTAACCTATTATTAATTGCAGGTTATCTTCTATTTATATGCCTTTAGCACTATTTTTTCTGTTGCACTATTCTCCTACCCATCTTTCTTGTTCCTAGGAACACTATATTCGATTAGTCCTCTCCATAGGTCCCCAAAGGTCAGTCCCCCGGCTGACATCCTGACCTCCTGACCTGGCTGCCCATTACAGTAATTAAGTGGTTTTAATGGTTAAGTGCTTCTGATGGCTAAGTGGTGTCACCTGGCCTCTGCTATTCTGGAACGCTCTAATCTCCTTTGCTACCAGGAAGTCTAGCTCTGTAACAGCAACGCTTATCATCAGCCTCAGCTGCAGAGGGCAGCTTCGCAATGATGCCGGTATCCCTTTCACCAGTGAGTTTCTTCCTCCATTAGTTTCCTCGGAACCTCCCGAGGAAAGTAATCACTGGTAGACTTCCTGGTGTTAGACGGTAGATCTGTTTCAGCATGCCCACTTCCCTGAGCCTTTTGACCTCTTCCTCCACAGCCTGCCATGGCAGTTCTGGCCTCTCCACTTCATTTAATGTAGGCCGCTTTTCCCCCAAGCTTCCAGGAGTCATCCAGCAGCATAATAGAACCATCCCTGAGGCAATTTCCAGGGAATTATTATTATTATTATCATTATTATTTACCCTTATGTTCTCTGTGATGGTAACTTTCCAGGGAATTAAATCCTGTCTTGTGGGCCCCATATCCCGTACAAATTCTCCCTTCCCCTGCTTGATACCCTAATGCCCCTTGGTCCAGCACCTCGTAGTCCCCTCCCAGACATTCTCCCTGTTTTGCTGGTATACATTATCCATGTCCAGTAACACTTTGGCTTGTAGCCCCTTTCCACTCAGCACAGCAAGCGTTACCCCAATTGAGTCATGATGAAGCGTGACCCCAGTTTTGGTCTGGTGTCCAAAAGTGAAAGGTGGAAGGAGGGAAAACATTGTCGTATAAGGGTCTGTTTCATTTGAAACTTCTGCATAGCAAGGAAAGGAGGGCATTCTCTTTTAGCAATGGGAGCGGATCACTTCTGCAGGCACATTGGTTTGGTGGAATCTGGGGGTCAAATGCTGCATCTATCTACCCAGCAATGAGATATAGCCTTATTCCACAGTTCAGAGTCCCACCCTACCCTTGCAGGGCTCTGCCTTTAATGAAGGAGATCTGCTTTGACTGAACATTAAGCCTTCACTGTAGTTCTTTGTTACAGAAAAAGATTGGGCTGTCCTGCAGCTGCAGGTGACGAGAGTCTCTTGCAATGCTGTCTAGCAGGCCCTCTGTCTCTCACACTGCACTTTTCATTCATGATTAGCTGACCTGAGCCTGTCATTTCCTCTCGTAAGCACATAATCGGTGACCAGCAGCAGCCATCCAATTCTACGGTCCCTTCAATTACTATTTTCCAATATCTCCACAATGCCAGGGACATAGCACCAGCCACTGCATTCCCTTTCACCTGCATCATATTCCAGCCCACCACAGGTGAAAGGCAGCCTGGGCAGGTAGGCTGGGAACTGATGATACTCCACCAAGGTCCCAATGATCCATTGTCTAGTAGATGATCCAACTCCAGAAGTCCGTCCTGCTTCCTGGAACTCCTCTGGCACCAACTATCTTAGTTGGGACTATCTGGAAACAGGGCCTGAGGCAGTGATTTATGATGAAATACTCTTCAGGAGAGACCTTTCAGTAGGGAGGGAGGAAGAACAGGGAAGGGGAAAGAGCGGAACAAGAATTTGCCAAAGACTAGCCTGAGCTTAGGCCTTTTATTTGGAAAAACCTACCCTATTTCCCTTTGCCTGGCTAACTCTTTTAGGAGTCATCACTCTTATAGCTCCTTTTGGACAAGATTCACTGACCTCATTGGCCTTGGCTAGGTTTTCTGTCTATGTGATCTTACAGTAACCTGCAGTAACCTGTGTCTTTCACTTATCAGATGGTATTATAATTTCATTTCTACTTTCTACTTGTTTAAGGAAAGGAATTTTCCAAAATACATACGGTACTCCCCTCTCTAAGGATCTCAGTATGCCTTAGGGTGAGGGGAGGGATAGGAAAGGATACATATATACCCACACATACATACACACATATACACTTTTAACTTCCCAGGTGATTATATTATATTTGCAGCCCTACCCTAAACTCTTTAATATTTACTAGCCCAGTGTTTTTCAATGTTGGCTACATATTAGGATCCTCTAAGGAGCTGTTAAAACTACTGATGCATGGGCCTGATTCCCAAAACATGCAGAATTGATTGGTCAGGTATGGGGCCTGGGCATCAGTGATTTTTAAATTTTTATTTATTTTTTGAAATGGGGTTTTGCTCTTGTTGTCCAGGCTGGGGTGCAGTGGTGTGATCTTGGCTCACTGCAACCTCCACCTCCCAGGTTCAAGTGTTTCTCCTGCCTCAGCCTCCCAAGTAGCTGGGATTACAGGCGCCTGCCACCATACCCGGTTAATTTTTGTATTTTTAGTAGAGATGGGGTTTCATCATGTTGCCCAGGCTGGTCTCAAACTCTTGACCTCAGGTGATCCACCCACCTCGGCCTCTCAAAGTGCTGGGATTACAGGCATAAGCCACTGTGCCCGGCCATCAGTGATTTTTTCTAAAAAAAGCTCCCAGATTATTCTAATATGCAGTTGAGATTGAGAACCACTGGACAAGACTATGAATGATGTCCATGGTGGTAGATTTTTCGTCTTACTCCTCTAGATATTTCCAGGGCCTGCCTCAGTATTTTTAGTAGGCAGATAATAAATACGGAATAAATGAGTAAGTTATTGTAAAAGGTAGAGAGATAAGTGCACTTTTCCCTCATGATGTTGTAAGCTGACATTTAATATGAAGTCATATTTATAAATACAATTGACCTGAGCTAATTTTTCACTTTAGTGATCACAAACATCCCTGGGAGTATGACCCACAGAGAACACTCCTGTGGTCTCAAATAGCTTCAGGTTAAGATCCCAGACACTCCTCAACTTTCCTGGCTTTCAGCTTTCAAAAGTAATTATCTCTGCCTTGTGGACATTAAATGGAGGTCAAAAGTTACCAAACTAGGAGCCGGGCAGGGTGGCTCACGCCTGTAATCCCAGCACTTTGGGAGGCCGAAGTGGGTGCATCACCTGAGGCTAAGAGTTCAAGACCAGCCTGGCCAACATGGTGAAACCCTGTCTCTACTAAAAACACAAAAAAATAGCCATAGCCAGGCGTGGTTGTCGGTGCCTGTAATCCCAGCTACTTGGGAAGCTGAGGCAGGAGAACTGCTTGAACTCAGTAGGCAGAGGTTGCAGTGAGCCGAGACTGCGCCACTGCACTCCAGCCTGGGCAACAAGAACGAAGCTCCGTCTCAAAAAAAAAAAAAAAAGTTACCAAACCAGGACTAGGAGCAGTGGCTCACAGCTGTAATCCCAGTACTTTGGGAGGCCGAGGCAAGAGGATTACTTCAGCCCAGAAGTTCAAGCCCAGCCTGGGCAACATAGTGAGACCCCATCTCTATTTATTTAAAAAAAAAGTTACCAAACTAGTTTTAGCTTCTTGTTGGTGCACAAGCCCTGCAGAGCTGGCCGTGCTACCTCCCAAGGCAGTGTGGGGCCACAGTGCAGAACTTCTGTGGTGTCCCCACCTGTATGTGGAAAAGCACATGGTCCAACTTGGTCTTCTTCAGGTTCCCACAGGATCCATCCAGATGCACAAAGTAGGTGGAGAAATGTCGGAGAGCAGACCTATTAGATAAAACATCTAATTAATTAAATACACATTCTCAATTACGTGCCAACCACTTCTGAGTCCTCTACCATCTGTAGAGCTAGTCCTAATAGAAAATCTTTGAGATAATGCAATCCCAGCAATATTTGATCTTTTTTTTTGAGACAGAGTGTTGCTCTGTCACTCAGGCTGGAATGCAGTGGCACGATCTTGGCTTACTGCAACCTCCACCTCCCGGGTTCAAGCGATTCTCCTGCCTCAGCCTCCTGAATAGCTTGGATTACAGGAGCATGCCACCACGCCCAGCTAATTTTTGTATTTTTAGTAGAGACAGGGTCAGGCTGATCTGGAACTCCTGACCTCATGGTCCGCCTGCCTCAGCCTCCCAAAGTGCTGGGATTACAGGCATGAGCCACTGTGCCTGGCCCAGTATTTGATCTTACCACTCATTTGAACAATCCACATAGTAGACACAGAAAATGAATAAAAGAATTGAGGAAAGATGAAAGTAGAACACTGAAACAGAAAAAAAGTTGATGAAACTTCTGAACAGGAATGAAAACATAAAGAAACCAACAACAGCAGTGTTCAGAACCCCAGTGCAGAAGAAGCCAGCCAAGGGAAGGATGTGGACATTTTGCCTCTAACCCCTAAAGAGAAAGAAAATAAAGAGCACCTAAAATCTCTATTTGAAATTTTGATTTTGATGGAAAAACAAAATATACCTCTGGATAGACGTGAGGATGATGAAATGCCAGAAGGTCTCTTTACTCCCGGTAACATCGAAGTACTGCTGGAGTACAGATAAATTCTGGTGAAGAGGATTTTGTTTGTTTGTTTCTTTGTTTGAGACGGAGTCTTGCTCTGTTGCCCAGGCCGGAGTGCAGTGGCACGATCTCGGCTCACTGCAAGCTCCGCCTCCCGGGTTTGCGCCATTCTCCTGCCTCAGCCTCCTGAGTAGCTGGGACTACAGGCACCCGCCACCACGCCCGGCTAATTTTGTTTTTGTATTTTTAGTAGAGACGGGGTTTCACCATGTTAGCCAGGATGGTCTCGATCTCCTGACCTCATGATCCGCCCGCCTCAGCCTCCCAAAGTGCTGGGATTACAGGCGTGAGCCACCGTGCCCGGCCAAGGTGAAGAGGTCTTGAGAAACCGTTTTGAGACGACAGCCACGGGCACTTTTTTTTTCTGAAATACAACCCAATCAGATGCTAGAGTCTGAGATTCTAGAGGCTGCTAGAGATCTGTGAGAGCTGCATTTGGGAAGAAACCCTCAGGGACTTGAGAGACTCACACTTCTTTTCCATTATCACTGACATAGCTGGGGAAGAGCACCTACAGTGTTGGTGAGGTTTGTTGATGAATTCCACCTGGGAGTGGAATCTGTGAGCTTCCCACCTTATGAGGCAGATGCAGAAATTTTGGCTGCAAAATTTCACACTGAAACTTAGAAGTGGGAACTAAATATGAAATATTGTTATGGCCAGATTTACATTCTGTCCGGTGGATTTTCTTCTAAAATGGAAGTTGTTTGCTTCTAGACTTTTGAAGAAAACCCCTCAAGCTATCTACATACTCTGCTCTTCCTGTGCCTTAAGTATGTGGTTGGCAAAATCAGTGCCTGTTATGGGAGCAATTGAGGAACAAATGCTCTAACTTTTCCTATAACAATTGTTATAGGAAAAGTTGAGGAAGTTTGTTCTTTTTTCCATTGTTGGCTGCAACTGCTTTTAGAATTTGGCAATGTAATTTCTGTTCTTTTTCAGAACAGTGAAGAAAAGGGTATAGGACTGAAGGAAATTTGCCATTCTCAGTGGACAGGCAGGCATGATGCTTTTGAATTGTAGTGGACCTCCTGTAAGCACTTGTTTTAGATGGTGTAAATAGTGACCCAAATACTAGACGGAATAACTGTATAGCTGGCCAAGCATTTGTACTCTGTAGTATAGCAGCAGATTTTGATTTCACTGTTATCATTGTTGTTCTTTAAAGTGTCCTATCTTTTGCAAGAGCATCTGGGGAAAATTTCTGGAGGCAAACCTCTGATTTCTTCTTTGCAGCTAATAGCTTGACAGCTGTACTGCATGCACTCAATGAAGTGATGGAAAATATTGAAGTTCATCATGAGTTTTGGTTTGAGGAAGCCATAAATTTGGCAACCAAACTTGATATTCAAATGAAACTCCCTGGGAAATTCCACAGAGCTCAGCAAGGCAACTTGGAATCTCAACTAACCTCAGAGTTACTGTAAAGAAACCCTAAGTGCTCCAACAGTGCAACACGTTCTTCAGGAGCTGAAAGATATATTCTCAGAACAGCACCTCAGAGCTCTTAAATGCATATCTCTGGTACCATCAGTCATGGGATAACTCAAACTCAATATGTCAGAGGAACACCATGTACAGAAGTGACTTACTGGATCCCGACATGCTCTCAGCTGAGCTTCACTGTTGCAGAGTCCAATGGAAACACAGAGCAAAAGATATAAAGCTTCCATCACCATTTATGAAGCCCTCAATCTGCCTGACATCAGGCAGATGTGTAGGCATTGATGTGTATGCATCGATGAAGGTCTCATGTATTCTTCCTGTGATAAAGGTTGAGAATGAGTGCTATAAAAATGGACAAAAGCATTTCAAAGTATATTTGATGAACACGTTGACTGAGTAAAGATCGAGTAACTTGGCTTTGCATAACATAAATTTTGATATAAAACATGATCTGGATTTAATGGTAAACACATATATCAACTCTATACAACTAAGTCAGAGCTTCCTAAAGATAATTCAGGAACTAGTTAAAAAACCCAAGAGACTTTAAAAATAGGGCTTCTCTTATAGTTGATATTTGAAAGAAAAGCTGTAAGGTATATGTAGGCCACTTAATCACTGAGTATCTTTGTCTATAGGCCTCCCATTGAATACTTTAGCCGTTGATAATCTACCAATTTGAATGGGCCCTGTTTGAACTCTCCTGTTTTGGGGACCTATCTGTTCTTCCAGAAAGTGACACTGAAGTTGCCAGGTTTCAATCTACATGAGCTCTGCTAGTAACATTCTTGAATTGTTTTAATTGTTATTTTAGACGTGACATTTATTATCACCATGGATCCAATTGTCGAGTATTGAGCTATCAATTCTTCCAAGAAATAAATGTTGAAGAGGTGTGGGAGGAAGGAATAAATTTTATAAAATGTTACAATGAAGCTCATGATTGATCTGTGACTAGTAGGAGTTTTAAGTGTATAGCTAAAAATCCATAATGGACAGTAAAGGGAACTACCAGACAGAGAAACATGTGAGTTTGCCAAACAAGAATTTCAGTGTAGATTTTGTTTTTACCAAATGAACTTAAAGGAACAAGTTACAGTGAAAGTTTGAATGGAAGAGCCCACCATTTTTGTTCCACATTTGGTTGTGGCTGTCTGCATTTCTTTGTTGAGGCTACATCTTCATAAGCTTTTTATCAGGTGCATGTTCACTGACGTGTCTGTTTTCTTCTGTCTTTTTCAATGAGTATATCTACAGCTTTGTCTTGATTTTTTTTTTTTTTAAGAGATAGGGCCTTGGTCTATTACCCAGGCTGGAGCGCAGTGGCATGATCAAGGCTTACTGCAGCCTTGACCTTGTGGGCTCAAGTGACCCTCCCTCCACAGCCTTCCAAGTAGCTGAGATAACAGGCATATGCTGCCATGTCTGGATAATTTTTTTTTTTTTGTAGAGACGAGCTCTCATTATGTTGCCCAGGATGATCTCAAACTCCTGGGGCCAAGCAATCCTTCTGCCTCAGCCTCCCAAAGTGTTGGGAGTATAGTCATGAGCCACCATGCCCAGCCCTCATCTTGATTTATAAGCAAAACCTGAAAAATCTGCAAAAAATAAGTATTTGGTGGTTTGCCTAGAAATAATGCAGAAAATATTGCTATTATTTTCAGTGAAGAAAGTCAATATTGTGTTGTTTATTTCACTGTAAATAAAATACAAATTTTCGCTTTAAAAAAGTTACCAAATTGTGCTTAGACTTATAAAACACAGCCCTGGCAAAACAGTTTAAGATTAAAGCATATCCATTTTACTAAAAGAGACATTAGAACAGGGATGTACAATTTTGTATGAAGGTCAATGTTAGTGAAAACAGAATAAACATTTATAAGGGCCCATCATGTTCCAGACAGCATACCAGCTATTGCATAACAGCCAGTGAGGCACAGTATACAAAAGGAACTCAGCAAGTATCATGGGATAGTCATCTATCTAATGAAGTAGGCATGGAGCAGAGGGCAGGTGGGAATAGGAATACCTCCTGTGCAAGTAGTGCACATGTGCCTTGTTAAATCATCTTTTAAAATATGAAAGATAGGCCAGGCGCAGTGGCTCACACCTGTAATCCCAGTACTTTGGGAGGCCGAGGCCAGAGGATCACTTGAGGTCAGGAGTTTGAGACCACCCTGGCCAACATGGTGAAACCCTGTCTCTACTAAAAATACAAAAATTAGCCAGGTATGGTGGCGCGTGCCTGTAATCCCAGCTACTTGGGAGGCTGAGGCAGGAGAATCGCTTGAACCCGAGAGGTGGAAGTTGCAGTGAGCCAAGACTGTGCCACTGCACTCCAGCCTGGGTGACACAGCGAGTCTCCATCTCAAAAAAAAAACAAAAAACAAAAAACAAAAAAAAAGAACCCTGGGCGCGGTGGCTCATGCCTGTAATCCCAGCACTTTGGAAGGCCAAGGCGAGTGGATCACATAATGTCAGGAGTTTGAGATCACCCTGGCCAACATGGTGAAACCCTGTCTCTACTAAAAATACAAAAATTGGCCAGGTATGGTGGCGTGTGCCTGTAGTCCCAGCAACTTGGGAGGCTGAGGCAGGAGAATCGCTTGAACCCAGGAGGTGGAGGTTGCAGTGAGCTGAGATTGTGGCACTACACTCCAGCCTTGGTGACAGAGCAAGACCCTATCTTAAAAAAAAAAATTAAATATGAAACATAACATATCTGGAAGAGACGCAACCGAACTGGCTGGGAATGGGGCGAATAGGTGCAAGAACATAAAGCTGGAGGCACAAGTTTGGCATGTGTGAGAATAAAGAGAAAAAGAACAAAAAACGAGGCATGAAGCATAGTTCAGAAAGCTCAGTTTGTAACTGGCATTCATCTGTGTCATTTTTTATTAATGCTTATTGTTTATTTCAAGAGAAGTCACAGATTTCAAAGGCATTAGACTAGACTGGCCAAAACTCTTCCAGGGAAGAATTATTATCATTATTATTAGATACAATTTGCTGAATGTCTACTATATGCCAGGCCCTGCACTGAACCCTTTAAGTACAATCTCTCTAACCTGTACAACAATCCTACAATCTTGGCACTATTCCTAGTTAACAAATATGAAAACTAAAGTCAAGTGAGGTTATATATCTTGCACAGGATCCCACAAATTATAAATGGAAAAGCTGCTGCATTACTAAGTTTCTGAGAGGGAGACAGATGATTTGAATGATAAAGATATTTTGATCTACTTTTCTTCCCCTCCCTTTGGGTCACTATATATATGAGTAGATCAGACGACTGTAAAATTCAAACATAAAATTTAAGAAGATGTATGAGTTTATAATGTTATTAAAGTAATGGTATTATGTAAACATTCCCAGTTTATAAATAGTACATTTTGTAAATTCATTCCAAAATGCATTGTTTGTAATTTAGAATGCCTGTTCTAGAGACAAAGCAAGCATGGTAGTTTCCAGGCTAGCCTAAATATACGCATTTAATATGTACTAGATCTAAGTTTTATTTTGTTTTGAGACAGAGTCTTGCTCTGTTGCCCAGGCTGGAGTGCAGTGGCACGATCTCGGCTCACTGCAACCTCCACCTCCTGGGCTCAAGTGATTCTCCTGCCTCAGCCTCCCGAGTAGCTGGGATTACAGGCACGTGCCACCACATCTGGCTAATTTTTGTATTTTTAGTAGAGACAGGGTTTCACCATGTTGGCCAGGCTGGTCTCGAACTCCTGACCTCAAGTGATCTGCCTGCCTCGGCCTCCCAAAGTTCTGGGATTACAGGCATGAGCCACCATGCCCAGCCTAGATCTAAATTATTAATTGCCCAAATATAGGTTTTACTTCCTGGGATCAGGGGTACATACTATTAAGAAAGTATTAAGAGAGGAGTGAGGAAGAAGGAGGAAAGTAGAAGAAGAAGAAGATTTTCTGGTGGTAAACTGGAAATGAAGTTTCTAAACTACAAACTGTTGTGTTTCAAAAGTTTGTAAATTGTTTATTGAAACTCAAATATTATTTTGTCAAAAAAAAGTACACATGGTGATTTAGTTTCTAACCACTTATAAAGCTTATTGAAGTGGTCATTTGATTGACATTTATTAATTTTTTATTTGATTTGAGCTTCTACTGTCCTTGTTTTTCCTTTTCCTTTTTTCAGCTGTTCTTTTATTATCTGCGTGACCTTCAGCAAATTACTTAACCTCTATAAGCCTCAGTTTCCCCATGTGTAAAATGATAACTGTAGTACCTATTGAATTCTGAGGATTAAATTAGTTAATGCCTTGCACATAGAAAATATTCAATAAATAATAGCCACTATTACTATTACTCTTATTATATTACTATCATCTGTCTTAGGTTGGCTACCTGCCCTCACTCCCCCTATAGGCAGAAACTTCAACAATAATTTATGTAAAAATGATTTATTTAGGAAGTGTTCCCCGGGAAAACCAGTAAGGTAGTGGGGAATGGAACTGAGAAAGAAATGAGCCTAAATGAGGCATAATCTAAACTGACTCAAACTCAGAGGTGACACAGGAGACAGTGCAGGTCACCCCAGTGGTGTCCCAACCAGGGGCCAGGAGAGCTGGGGTACTCATAGTTATTAAGTTAAGCTGGGAGTGGCTTAATTTCCAAACACTTCAACTTTGTCTGTAAAAAGTAGAGTCCGGGTTGGGCACAGTGGCTCAAGCCTGAAATCCCAGCACTTTGGGAGGCCGAGGTGGGTGGATCACTTGAGATCAGGAGTTCGAAACCAGCCTGGCAAACATGGTGAAACCCCATCTCTACCAAAAATACAAAAATTAGCCAGGTGTGGTGGTGCACGCCTGTAGTCCCAGCTACTCAGGAGGCTGAGTCATGAGAATCGATTGAACCCAGGAAGCGGAGGTTGCAGTGAACCGAGATGGCACCACTGCATTTCAGCCTGGGCCACCGAGCGAGACTCTGCCTCAAAAAAAAATGTAGAGTCTGTTCCGGTTGCCTCAGGGCAGCCCCGTTAAGAAATAAGGAAATGTGGCCAGGGGTGGTGGCTCATGCCTGTAATCCCAGCACTTTGGGAGGCTGAGGCGGGTGGATCATGAGGTCAAGAGATCAAGACCATCCTGGCCAACTTTGGTGAAATCCTGTCTCTACTAAAAACACAAAAATTAGCTGGGCTTGGTGGCACATGCCTGTAATCCTAGGAGGCTGAGGCAGGAGAAATGCTTGAACCCCGGAGGTGGAGGTTGCAATGAGCAGAGACTGTGCCACTGCACTCCAGCCTGGAGACAGAATGAGACTCCGTCTCAAAAAAAAAAAAAAAAAAAAGAGAGAGAGAAATAAGGAAATTTAAGAGGCTAGATCACAGCACTGAACAGGCATCTGCTATATCATCATCACCGTCATCGTCATCATTACCATCATCACCTCCCGCAAAACACACAAATGGCACATAGTATGAAAGCCATTGTGTTAGGTTCTAGAGATTTTTTAAAAGTTGTAAAATATAGTCCCTTTCCTTCTACACCTTCAAATCCTTTTGAAGAGTCAGGAAGAACACAGGAAAGTAAAATAAGTATATGCTAAGAGCCAAATAAATGTGAACAAGGTATATGCTATGAGAACGAATTGGCATTGGGTGGTAAAGAAAGATCCCATAGTACTCTTTGAGTTGGATCTATGAGTTTGGGTCACTATATGACACTTTTGAGTTGAGATCTGTGACCTGTCCTTTTGGTCACTTTGAGTTGGATCTCAAAGAATGGGTAGGGGTTAGACAAGCAAAGAAGAAAAGAGTAGTATTAATGGGGAAAGCAGTGAATGCTATAGGGAGAATTAATAAACTTCTAAAGTAGTGCTTCTCAGCTCTGAATTCATGTTAAAGTCACCAAGAGCCTTTACAATGCCCAGTGCCCACCTGTAACCAGTTCAATTACATCAGGATTGCTGTTTTCAGATCTTATATATAAGTCTCTAATCCATTTCAAGTTAATTTTTGTATGTGGTATAAAACACAAGTCCAACTTCACTCTTTTGCCTGTGGATATCCAGTTTTCCCAACACCATTTATCAAAGAGATTTTTCTTTCTTCATTGTGTATTCTTGGCACCCTTGTCAAAGATTAGTTGACCATATATGTGTAAGCTTATTTCTGGGATTCCTATTCTGTTTCATTGACTTATGTGTATGGTTTTATGCCAATACCATACTGTTTTGATTACCATAGCTTTGCAATATAGTTAGAAATCAGAGACTTTGATGCCTTTAGCTTTATTATTCTTTGCTAAGATTGCTTTGGCTATGTGGCGTTTTTTGTGGTTCCATATAAATTTTAGGATAAAAAATATTTCTGTGAAAAATGCCATTGGAATTTTGATAGGGATTCCATTGAATCTATAGATTGCTTTGAGTAGTAGGGATCCTTTACTGATATTAATTCTTCCAATCCATGGACATGGATATCTTTCCATTTATTTGTGTCTTCAGTTTCTTCCATCAGTGCTTTATAGTTTTTAGTGTATAGCTCTTTCATCTTCTTTCTTAAATTTATTCTTAAGTATTTTATTCTTTTTGATGTTATTGTAATTTGGGATTGTTTTTCTTGATGCCTTTTTTGGATAGTTCATCGTTAGTGTATAGAAACACAACCAATTTTTGTGTGTTGATTTTGTATGTTGGTTTTGGCAACAGAACGAGACTCCATCTCAAAAAAAAACAAAAAAACAAAACAAAGATGATCAAGTTCTGAGGATCTAAGGTACACCATGGGTGGTGATGGATGCATTAATTAATTTGACCATGATAATCGTTATACAACGTATACATATATGAAATAATCATGTTACATACCTTGAATATCTATAATCTTTGTCAATTAAATATATTAAAATTTTAAGAATGGGGGAAAAGGAATTGCTGGGGGGATTCCCTAGGTAATTCCAATGGACAACCAAGGTTGAGAACCACTGTTTCATTGGATAGGAAGCAGCCTATGAGAAACTGTTCAGCAGCTATATTGGAAATATAGAAGAGCTCAGATTGTGGAAACCTTAGCTACATGGAGCTAACTAATTTAATTCTAACATTTCTACTGAAATTATAAAACTCCTAGAAGAAAATTTAGGAAAAAAAACTCCTTGACATTGGTTTTGTCAGTAATTTTTTGGCTATGCCCCAAAAGCACAGTTAACAAAGGCAAAAATAGACAGATGGGATTTTATCAAACCAAAAAGCTTTTGCCCAGCAAAGGAAACAATCAACAAAATGAAAAAGCAACCTATAGAATGGAAGAAAATATTTGCAGACCATATATCTGATAAGTGCTTAATATCCAAAATATATGAGGAATTCACACAACCCAAAAGAACAAAAACAATCGGATTAAAAGATGGGCACAGGACCTGAATAGACATTTTCCTAAAGAAGACATACAAATGGCCAACAGGTATGTGAAAAGATGCTCAACATCACTAATCCTCAGGGAAAGGCAAACTCACACTAACAGATACTGCATCACACCTGTTAGGATAGCTATTATCAAAAAGATAAGAGATGACAAGTGTTGTCAAGGGTGTAGAGAAAAAGGAATCCTTGAACACTGTTGATGGGAATGTAAATTTTGGTACAGCTATTATGGAAAACACTATGGCAGTTCCTCAAAAAATTAAAAATAGAACTACCATATGATCCATCTATCCCATTTCTGGGCATATACCCAAAGGAAATGAAATTGGTATCTCAGAGAGATATCTGTATTCCATGTTTATTACATGATTATTCACAATAGCCAAGATAATGAAGATAACCTAAATGTCCATCAATGGATGAATAGATAAAGAAAAAGTGATGTGTGTATGTAAAAGTGGTGCGTATACACACACACACACACAGAGGAATATTATTCAGCTATGAAAAAGAAGGGAAGGCTGAGCGTGGTAGCTCATGCCTGTAATCCCAGCACTTTGGGAGGCTGAGGCAGGCAGATCACCTGAGGTCAGGAGTTTGAGACCAGCCTGGCCAACATGGTGAAACTCTGTCTCTACCCAAAATGCAAAAATTAGCTGGGTGTGGTGGTGGGCACCTGTAATCCCAGCTACTCGGGAGGCTGAGGCAGGAGAATCACTTGAACCCCGGAGGCAGAAGATCGCACCACTGCACTCCAGCTTGGGCGACAAGAGCGAAACTCCGTCTCAAAAAAAAAAAAGAAAGAAAAAGAAGGAAATTCTGCCATTTGCAACAACATGGATGGAACTGGAGGCTATTATGTTAAGGGAAATAAGCCAAGAATCAAAAGACAAGTACAGTATGATCTCATATTTATGTATAATCTAAAAAAGTCCAGTTCATAGAAACAGAGTACAATGGTGGCTGTCAGGGTTTGGGGGTGTGAGGGAAATGGGGAGATCTTGGTCAAAGGATACAAACTTTCAGTTATAAGATGAACAAGTTCTGGCTGGGCACGGTGGCTCACGCCTGTAATCCCAGCACTTTGGGAGGCTGAGGCGGGTGGATCACGAGGTCAGGAAATCGAGACCATTCTGGCTAACGCGGTGAAACCCCGTCTCTACTAAAAATTACAAAAAATTAGCCGGGCGTGGTGGCAGGCGCCTGTAGTCCCCAGCTACTCGGTAGGCTGAGTCAGGAGAATGGCGTGAACCCGGGAGGCGGAGCTTGCAGTGAACCAAGATCGCGCCATTGCACTCCAGCCTGGGTGACAGAGGGAGACTCCGTCTCCAAAAAAATAAATAAATAAATAAATAAAATAAAAAAAAAATTTTGAGAATGGGGGAAAAGAGATTGCTGGGGGGATTCCCTAAGTAATTCCAATGGACAACCACTGAGTTCTCCAAAGGTTGAGAACCACTGTTTCATTGGATAGGAAGCAGCCTATGAGAAACTGTTCCGCAGCTATACTGGAAATATAGAAGAGCTCAGATTGTGGGGAACTTAGCTACGTGGAGCTAACTAATTTAATTCTAGTCTTTCTATTGTAAGCTGCCTTAAAGTGTTTTCATAAGCCAGGCTAAAGTAAATACGGGAACTGAAATATTAGCTGAAGGAGTTTAAATTAAGCTGCAGGCAATGGAAAATCACGCAGGGTCTTTAAAGATTTTTAAGCAGAGGAATGATGTAAATAAAACATTAAGAAATTTAAACAGGATGTAGGCTTTCAGGGCGAGAAGGATGATATCTGATGGAACCTGACCTTGGATGGTGGAGGCGGGGCAGGGAAAAGGCTGCTAAGGGAGAAAGAGTCCCAGAGGTTCTGGGCATGGGGTTGCGCGGAAACAAATAGCCCTGGGTATCAAATATCAGGTGGTTGCAGAGGTGACCTAGCCATGTTTATGTGTGATCGAAAAAGCTATGTGGCTCACAGGAGAGATACATGTTTGTGCCGGAACCAGCCAGAAAAGACTTGGCTTTCCTGGCAGTTGGGCCTGAGTAACATAGTCCAGCTAAATAGAGGGTGAAACATACTGAAACAAGAAGTCAGAGTAATATATTAAGCCTTGAAAAACTGAACACAAAACTAAACTGTGTTCCTATAGATTAGTTGCTACACTCTTGTGTAGCAAAATATTATTTTGAACTGAAAAATATAAAGTGACATGCTTATTTTTAAAAAGGTGTCCACTAGCGAAAAAAAGGACAAAATTACAGTACTAAATATCATTTTAAAGAGGTAACTTCTCCTTAATACTTACAGAATGTGAGGATGGACTTCACCAACAACAAATTTGAGAGATTTCAGTCAGGGATGCCCTTAACAGTCAAAGTAATAGGAATCTACTAGTCAAGAAAAGGAGAAATCATTTTAAACCTATCACTCACATTATTACTTCAGCTGTCTTAGTATGTATTTGATGAAAGTGTATTGCTACCAATCTTAAGGAAGCAAGGAATGAGGTTATGTTTTTTTTTAAATTATCTTGCAAAAAGGTAAAAATTTTCAAGCTAGTATTACAAGGTAAAAGGGGAAATCCTGTCCCCATTTCATTCCCTACTCAACTTCAATGTCATGGTTGTCTGTCAGTTTAACTACTCTCCTGCCAATGATCCTAACCCTCGCCCGATTTTCTTTTCATCTTATCCAGCTGGCAAGGTCCCAACCCTGGATGAATCCAACATCTGTCTTTGCCCAGCCTCCACCTGAGCTGTTTGAGTACTAGTGATGAAAATCACACAACAAGTCAAATGGATATTGATATAAATGCATGGCTGCACCTGCAAATGGGCCCCATACATTGGCTAGAAGTCCTCTGATGATATCCTGCCAGCTATCTCTCCCATTCTGCTCAAGCACTATTTTAAACCTGCGGTCTTTTCAGATATGCAATCATTGCTTTCTCTCTTTCCACTCCTTCCCCTGCTTCACAGCAGGTGAGTTTTTCTTCTACTTTACAGGGAAAACCAAAGCCATTTGAAAAGCAACTGCTTCAACATTTACCAGATCTACAGATTTATATGCATCCATGTTTGGGAGAGAGAGAAAAACATGGCCACAATATTTTGCACTTCTTACTATCAAGAAGTGAAGTCTATTTGCCCATTCCTTGAATCTGGGCTGGTCTTGTGACTTGCTTTAACCAAGATGTGGTGGAAGTGATATGTGAGTTCCAGAGCACAGAACTCAAGAGACCTTATGGCTTTTATCTTTACCATTTTAAAGCATGTCAGTACCAGATAAGAAAGTTTGAGCTTGACTACTGAATGAGGAAAAACCACGTGCAGAGAGAGGTCCAGCCGAGAGCCAGAACCAAGGCCACAGACGTGCATATGAGGTCATCTTAGACCCTCCAGCCCCAGTCTAGTAATTACTTACAGCCACGTGAGTAACGTCAGATGAGACCAGCAGAAACACTTGGCTGAGTCCAGCCAACCTACTGAATCATGAGAAATAACAAATTGTTGTTGTTTTATGTCACTGTCTTTGGGAGTTGTTTGTAGGGCAGAAATGGATATGTGATAAGGATTACTATCCTTTTCTTCTTCCTGCTTGTTAACCATGGAAGAGATGTGTCTCTTCCTGATGAAGAGCAATGCTTTCACCTATGCCCTGGGACCATTCCCTCTCCCTATTTTAGAGATACAGAACTATTGTTCTCAGTATCTTCTTGCAAGTGGTTCCATTTAATCAGCAGTGAAATACCTCCAGTCTCTCTTGACTAATGTTTCCTTCTACTTCATGTTCACCTCCTGTGACAATCCCCTCTTTGATAAGGAACTATACACAGCAGGTACTATCTTTCATTTCCATTGTACAGCTAATATCATCATTCTGAAGAATAACTGCTAACTTAGAACATATACCATGTATTAATACCAGGCACAATTCTAAATACTTTACATATATTGCTATTAACTCTCTTAACTCTTCCAACAACCTTATGAGGTAGTTACTATTATTCCACTTTTACAGATGAAGAAGGAAACTGAGACACAAATAAAGCAGCTTGCCTTGTTAGTTAGGGGCAGGTTTGAGTGCAGAGGCCAGATTGCGGAGGCATTTCTTGCAACCATTCTGCTATAAATGATCTACATGTCTGGTTCCATTTCGTTACTTCAAACTCACTCTTCAATCCAATGCAGGTTGGCTTCGACCCCTGCTTCACTGCCACAACTACTGTTGTTAGTGTCCAAAATCATTTATGTATCAATGAATCATGCATTCTCAGTGGGACAATATCACTTACTAAGGGGCAAAATCTGATTCTGAAGGGCTCAAAAAAAAAAAAGATACTAAAATAGTGTGTGGTCCTCCAATGTGCTATAGTACACAAACAGATACACTATATCTGTAAAATTAACTTTTCATGGGGGTAGACAGAAAAAAAAATCTAAACATGCTCCTTAGCGGGGAAACCATTTTAAAACAGGTTGAGAAACTATGATACGTTTAACACCATGATCTTTATCTTGCTTGACTTCTTGGCAGCATTCAGTGCTATTGCCCATCCCTCCTTTTCAAAACATGTTCTTCCCTTGGCTTTTGTGATTTCATACTCCCTGATTTTCACATAACCCTCTGGCCTCCTCTCCTATACTCAGCCCTTGAATGTTGGAGGTCCTCAGGGACTTGTTCTTTCTCACTGTAACGTATTTACTTTGTAGGCAATCTAACCAACTGTTACGGTTGGTGATTTCCAAATTCTTATCTCCAGCCCTGCTCTTTCCTTTGAGCTTCAGACTCCCACATCCACCTGCCCACCAGATACGTTCACTTAGATTTCTGAGGCATCTCATGTTTGGCATGTCCAAAATGGAACTTACTTTTTTCACCTAAACTTGTTACTCTCAGTCTTCCCCATCTCAGTAAGTGGCAACATCCTCAGGAGTCATCTTAATTACTTCCTTTTCTTTACTTCCCATCCAACTGATCAGCAAGTTCCATAAATCTCTGTCTCCATATCTATCTATCTATTATCTATATATCTATAATCTATCTATCTCCCTCCCTCCCTATCCATTCATCCATCCATCCATTTACCCATCTATCATTCATCCATCCATCCATCCACCCATCTATCTATCCATCCATTCATTCATCCATCATCTATTCACCCATCTATATATCCATTATCCATCTGTTCATTCATCTATTCACCCATCTATCTATCCATTCATTCATCTAACTATTAATCTATATCTATCTATCTATCTATCTATCTATCTATCTATCTATCTATCTATCTAGTCTACCTATCTGTCCATCCATCCATCCATCCATTCCTCTATCTTCTATCTATCCATCAATTCACTCATCTATCCATCCATTTATCTATCTATCTATCTATCTATCTATCTATCTATCTCACCATCCATCCATCCATCCATCTTGCCTCCTACAATTAATCCTTCACATAGCACCAGGATATTCTTTTTAAAGCATAAATCACATCTGGTCACTCCCCTCCTTATAACCTTCTGAAAGGTTGCCCTAAAAATAAAACCCAAACGCCTTACTATGGTCAAAAAGGCCATATATTATCTGGTCCCTGTCTACCTCTCTGTCTTCATCTCACACAATTTCCCCTCTTACTCATTATATTCTTGTCATCTTTCTGTTCCTTCATTCCCAGCTTTGCCTTTTGCACTTGCTGTCTGTTTAATCTGCCTGGACTACTCTGCTCCCTCATCCACAGCAGATTTTGTTTCTCAACTTTCAGGTCTCTGCTTAAGCATCGTCTCCTTAGAGAAACCTTGACCATCTACTAATCTAAAGGAATTTCCTCCTGGTCTCACTTTCTATCACATTGTCCTGTTTTATTTCCTTTATAATACTTAGGGCATTCTTCCTCCTGTGAACTCCCTACCCCCATCTCCCTCATGCCCCCTAATTAAGGAGCTCTCATATTCTTGCATGGTCCTGTTCCTGTGGCTAAACTTAGTTGGCCTAGGATGGGCCTGACTCAGCCATACCAGAGCTCTTCTTGGGATTTTTAGGACCAGAATTGAGAAACAGTCAATTCTTCACTAGTGAAAGCCATTGTCTGATGTAAAATTCAGCAACTATTGGTGGTCATGTTTCCCGTTGTGTGGAGGAAATGAGTTCACAAAGGCAAAATGACACCCACATGGTGAAGGGGAGAAGAGTGAGATATTTTTGAAAGCATTTTTCATATTCTGGTTATTTCTAAGGTCTAAATTATATTCTGGATGCTTGCAGAGTTAGGAAACTTTTTGCATCTATAGTTTATTTGAAAGTTTTTAAAAAATCAGGCCAGAAAGACAGAGTGAAATAAATGAAATATTACAAAAAGGCTCTTGGATTGATTAATCTAACTTGTTCTTCCTTGTGTCGAACACTGTGCTCACATGCAGATGGTTAATATGTGCGGGATGAACGTGCCACCTGTAGAATGAGAGGTTACATGCTTTCCACTGAAAGCATGCCTTAATACTGAGTGAGAAAGTGGAATTCAAAGTTGTAGAGACTGCAGTGATTAACTATGAAAAGACCCACTTGGGCTTTTACATTAATATATCATGAAGCACTCAGTACTTTTGCAGCTATAAAAAGCCCTTTTTAGAGGCAAGACTGAGGCAAGATACTAAATGTTTGAAAATGACTGTCCTCCACCTTTATTATTATTAACGTCCATTTCAACATTTATTGAAATCAATCCAATTAAACACATTCTAATGAAATATAATTACGCAAACAATATGTGCTTGGCACTGTAGGGGATATAGAGATGATTAAGGCAGAAACTCAGTCATTAAATTTATTAAGGGGCATTTTTTTAATCACATAAAATAAATGATTAAAATATAAGGTAGCTATAATGAGTTACAAATAAAGTGCATTGGTGCCAGGGCTGGGGTAGA
Source organism: Pongo pygmaeus (assembly GCF_028885625.2). Taxonomy (NCBI): domain Eukaryota; kingdom Metazoa; phylum Chordata; class Mammalia; order Primates; family Hominidae; genus Pongo; species Pongo pygmaeus. The sequence goes on from NC_072387.2 coordinate 34,743,456, forward strand.
GGTTCATGATAAAGAAAGGTCATATCTAGTTTCAAGAATTAGGAAAGTCTTCATGACCAAATTAAGCACTTGGGGGATGGGTAGGACTGTAAAGGTCAGAGATGGTATGAGGAAGCATCTTAGCCCTTAAGAGCCTTAAGAACATACAAAACGAGACACTTAAAACTGAGTATTAGAAGCTACTGTTCCTAGCATTAGCCATGCTCTCCTATAAGGGGCCGTTAGTGGCTATCTCTTTCTCAGCTCCCCATCGTGACACCATTTTACAGGGTCAGCTTACCTTCTACCACCATATTCCTCCAACCTAGAGTCTAGGCCTCTAACTCTCACCCTGGCTACAGAGAGAAAAGCAGATCTTGCTCTTCGCTAGTCCAAGGTTAGCTTCTTTTCCTGCCCCAGGAAAAGACTGACAGTCAGGATTGACATTCAGGATACTCAGTTGACAGCGAGGACACTCAGTTCCTTCAGGGAGAGTTCACCTTCACCCAGAGTGAAGCCAGCCAAAACAGTGTACAAAAGTACATTTTTAAAAGTCTGAGGCCAGGTATGTGGCTTATGCCTGTAATCCCAACACTTTGGGAGGTTGAGATGGGAGGATCACTTGAACCCAGGAGTTAAAGATCAGCCTGGGCAACAGAGTGAGACTCCGTCTGTCAAAAAAAAAAAAAAAAAAAAAAAAAAAATTAGCTGGGTGTAGTGGCACACGCCTGTAGTCCCAGCTACTCAGGAGGCTGGGGAGAAGAATTGCTTGAGCCCAGGAGTTCAAGATTGTAGTAAGCCGTCATCGCATCACTGCACTCCAGCCTGGGTGACATAGCCAGACCCTGTCTCAAAATAAAAACACAAAAAGACAAACAAAAAAGGTCTGAGACCTTCAGTGTTCCAGAATGGCGTGTATAATTTGTACAGGAGGTGGGGAAGGGGGACCCGATACAGTGTAGGGGCAAGTTGAGTCCCATGCCTCTTCACAACTTTTCCTCCAGTGTGGTAGTTTGATTTCTCAAGATCCATGAGTAAATACATGCACAAAAGACACATCCCTCAAAAAATACAAAATACACTGTCTAAGGAAGAATCTTTTAAATCCATATTCAGAAAATGATGTAATTCTTTAAGGATGCAAATGAGCAGTTCTGCTAGAGAGTTACCCAATTTTCATCACTGAATGGAAACCAATAATATGCCATTAATGAAAGCTTACATTTGCTTTGTGCTTTGCACTTTGCAAAGAAAAAATTCTAGGCTCCAAGAACACATTAGTAAATGATAATGCAGGATTCAAACCCAGTATACTAAAATACTAAATACTTATATAGTATGCTAGGTAAAAACAATTTAATTTTACACAGTGGTGAAGTCACTAATTTTCTCCAAGGAAAATTATATAAGAGAAAGCCCTTTGGAAGCTTTTTCACAATATGATATCATCATCATCATCATTTGTATATGGATCTTTTTGAGATAAACATGTTTATTCATTCATTAATTTAACAAGTGTTTACTGTGCATCATTATCAAGGCATGACACTAGGTTTTACGGAAGATGCAAATATGACTTCCTATAACAACTTAGGATCTAGCAAGGAAGAGGAAATAAAAGATGAAACGGAATTTGATAAATACCACAGGAAAGGTGGAAAAAAAGTGTTAAAAAGTTCACATTAAAAGTGCAAAGTTCATATTCCCTTTGGGAAGTGGGGAGCTTTAGTGGAAATGGTAACAATTGGAAACCAAAAATTAAAAATAGACAAGAGGGGTAAGATAAAATGATAGATTAGTATCAAGATACCAGGACTCCTGAAGCAGGACATATTGCTACCTTAAAATTATTAACAAACTAGTTCCCATGGATTTAGATCCTTTCTGTAATCATAGCTAGAAACTGGCGTTCTTATAGGTAGTATCGCAGAAGGCTGTACTGTACTCAATACTTCCTGTAACTGGATAGGAAAGATTTGGATGGTCATCTGTCACAAGAGTAACAATGTTTAGGAGTAGCTTGGACACTGGTCATTGATTCACTTTTATTGGTGCTTGTAATGTCAGTATGTTGACATCATTGTGCAGCCCTTATCAGATTGTGAACACCAAGAGTACCCCAACTGCTGGCCCGCGAGCTGTTTACAAATATCATATCGGCTTTTATCGATGATAGTGGCCTTTAAAATCTGGAATTCAGAGTGGCACAAAATGTGTTTCTAATGCAAACTACTCTCCTTCCCACGTGCACCTCTTTGATCAAGTTTGTGGCTGAAATCAGACTCTAGTTAGATCGCTGTAAAAATAAAAATAAAAATAAAAATAAATTTTCCCCAAGTGATTGAAACGAATTTCACCCTAGACTACGAGTCCCATCATGCAACGCTCCCATTTTCCCACCGTGTGGGGCGGAGTCGTAGAAGAGGCGGCAGCGGCGGCGGCCTGTGCATTCTGGGTATTGTAGTCTGGAGCCCGGCCACCGCTGGGGCTGGTTCCACGTGGTGCATTTGGCGGCAGCTTTGGGCAGTGGCTCCCCTGCTCCCTCCACACGGTCCTCAGGGTGCCACCGCCAGCAGGGGCGGCCAGCCACCGCGGGAGCGGGCTAAAGGGTGGCCCGGAGGCAGCCCGAGGCTTCGCGACGTTTTTGCGACAGCCGCGGCCGTGTTCCGCGAGTGCCCTCCCTCCTCCTCTCTTTGAGGAGGTACCGGCTGTTGTGCGGCGCTGCCTTTCTGTTTGAGTGTATGGGAGAGTGAGTGAGTGAGTGAGTGTGAGCGTGTGTGTGAGAGCGTGAGGCGTGAGTGCGCGTGTGAGAGGAAGAGAGCCCGCCTGACCGCCCCGCCGCTCCCGCCGCAGGAGCAGAACGCGCGGCCGGAGAGAGCGGCGGAGCCGGCGCCCAGGGAGCCCGCGGGGACAAGGGCAGAGACACCGCTCCCCACCCCCAGCCCTCGTCCCTCGGCTCTCCTTCGCCGGGGGATCCTCCCCGTTCCTCCACCCCCGGCCGGCCTCTGCCCCGCCGTCCCCCTGGATGTCCCCGGCGCTTTCGCGGGGCCTCCTCCTGCTCTTGCCGCATCAGTCGGGCTGGTGCTGCGGCCGGCGGGCGTAGAGCGGGCGGGTTCCCGGGGGCTGCGGCTGCCCGTGCTTCCCTGGTCCCCACCCCTGCCCCCCGGCCCCCCGACCCAGCTTTCCGGCCTCAGAGGCTGTGACAATGGACTATGACTTTAAAGTGAAGCTGAGCAGCGAGCGGGAGCGGGTCGAGGACCTGTTTGAATACGAGGGCTGCAAAGTTGGCCGAGGCACTTATGGTCACGTCTACAAAGCCAAGAGGAAAGATGGGTGAGTGTGTGTGTCTGGGCCGGTGTCCGCGCTGGGCGGCGCTCCCGCAGGCCGAGGCAGGTAGCCCGGAGGGAGAGCGGGCCGCCGGGGTGCCGGGCTCTGACTTCCTCGACGCCGGCCTCTGGCTCCGCCAGCCAGGTTTGGGGAGGAAGTGGTGTACGAAGGATCCAAACCCACAAGAAATCCTGCGTGCCGCGTCTGTGTTCTGCTCTGGTGGTAAGAGGCAAGATGAGCCTCTGCACCGTGGGCTGTATACTTTTCAAGGATTTCAAAGCTGATTTATGAAAAAATTCGTTCTAAAACGCCGGGTTAAAATTTTTTTTTTTCCTTGGTCGATTTATTATGGTAACCTTCTGGGGATTTCCTCACCCGCCTCTGGAGTGTCATCCATCGGTCTAGAAGGAAGGCTGTGATCCTTTCCCCCACCAGTTTGTGATCGATTTTTTATCAAATTTGTATTTTATTTGAGGGAAGGAAGGCAGCGAGTGAATGTGGTTCCGGAGAGAGTTCCCCATAGTGATCATCTGCAACATAAATGTTGCAATTGCTATTTAGATATTATTAGCTGTGAATTTTTACATAGAACAATGGGGGTTTGGTGCAGGGTGGGTGGTGGGGAAGAAGGCAAGTGACATAGGGACTATCTTGTTCAGGCGGTTTCCCCCAAATTTAGCGGCTGGCAGTGAACTTTAAATAATCCCTTTGCTTTAAATATTCTTCCCTAGTAACAACTTAATTAAACCTATGACTGGTAATGCTTCCAATTTAGTTTCTTAACAGGCAAGTGAATTGTTCATTTTTTCTCTTTGTCAGTAGATGAATGTCTTGTAATATTGACAAAAGAGAAGGCAATTCTTAGTTAGGGGGGAAATATATTTTATTAACTCCATGTTTTCTTGTAAAATGGGTGTTGTCTCTGTTGCCTTTGACAGAATAGAAAATTATTGAAAAGTCAAAGCTTATTATATAATCCTTGGATTTTATTAGAAACGAAGTAGCTTTACTTGAACATCCCAGTTTAGTCACCTGCTGTATGATGTTTAATCACTTAAAATTTCAAATTAGGTAGGAGAGTATGTTCAGACAACATTAGCACGAAAAAAAAATACGTAAAGCTGAAGTTCCCTACTGTGGGGGAGGGGGGCGCATATTTATAAATAGTATTCTGGATGTTGGAAAGTGTATATTTATTGAACATTTTTCTTAGATTTACTGAAATATCTTTCTGAAAGTATGTACAATGGACTCTACGAAGAAGATAGGAGTTCTAATTAATTTGGAATGTGTATTTTAGTGCTTTTATGCAGCAGTAAAGTGGAACAGATCGGCAGAAGGTAGGGATTTGGATTTGAAAACTTGATATTCTGGCCGCCGCGCGTATTTAAAAGTACTTTTTAGCGGAATGGATAGTCTGGTGACACGGAGAAATCAGCGTCTGGAGATACTGCTGACTCTGTTGTTGTCTAATTAGACTTATTGTTGAAGTTTTACTCTGTAATGACATATATTTTTAAAATTATGTTTGTTAACTTACCATACAATATTTCTCAAAAGCTTTAAACCATCTCCCCCTCCCCCAGTATTATGTAATTTTGGGCATATTCATAAAATCCCCAATCCCATGAGATTAGACATTACAGTACATTTGACCAAACTGTCATGTTATATAAAATTCTAGCGCCTTTGCATTATTTTTAATCTGTGTGAGAGAAGCCGGTTCTGTTTTCATAAATTACCAATTTAAGCTAATAAAATATGCATATTTGTTTTAACGTTGTACATTTTATTAGAAAACTAATACTGTTTATTGGCAGGAGGTACTTAAGCACATTTTATATCTCTATGGTCAGGTTTTAATTTAGGCCGTTAAGAATAATTTGAAAGAATAATTTCAATATCTTTGAATTTAAAGATAGTTGAAGGTATAATGTATGGGCATTCTTAGTCATCTGTGACAGCTGAAAAGTAACATTGCATTTTGGAAAAAAGAAATTATTATTTGTAATCCTTGGGGTTTGTTTTCCATCGGTCTTTAATGATTCTCTTTATGTGATGAACTTCTATTTTTAATGGATCAAATGTCAAGAGAGTTTTTAAATTACTATCTTTTAGAGATAGTTTTAGAGAGTTTTAAAATTACAGGGATTTTTTCGGTTTGACTTCTTTTTTGTAACCTCACTCTGGTAAAATATCGCATAGTATTTATGAGGTTCTTTTGATCTTATGTCAGTGAAATGTAATTTAATGCATTTTAGTCCTGGTGAAATAAAATTTGTGCTTGTTTAATCTTTCATAATAAGATGATGATCAAATAATTTGTTTCTAGTATTGATTTACTTTCAAATTACATTATATATTCTGCAGCTGAGATTTGTTTTCTAGGAACTCAGACGGTAACACCTTCAAGGAGAACCTGAGATTTTCTATAAAAGGAAATAACGCAAATAAGCTTGGTTTAGACATATTTGACTATTGAAATGAACGTATGTAAACGTTGTATCCTTTCAGTTGCCCAGTGAGCATAGAGAATGAATAATTGGTAAAATAATTTAGACCAGAGAAGTTAGCTGCTTAAATTATTAAGTTTTAGGAAATAAAATAGCTTCAAAGATTCATTTCTTTGACTTACTTGAGGCATGATTGCATGGTAGGGAAAAGGGACCTTTTATAACTGTGTTAATTTCAGATTATAATAGAGTTTAGAGAAATGCACAATAAATCTTGGGATTAATTTGTTCTCACTTGTGTCGCCATAAATGAGATAGTGTCCTTTGTGTCTGAACACTTAAAGGGTACTCAGTGGGAAGCAGGGGGTTCATTTTCTTTCTGAGTTGATTGTATCTCCTCTTTGCAGAATTTAGGCAACCAAACTAATTTTGTTTTAAAGAGTAAGAAAGCATTAGAAGACAGAAAACAATTTGTGTTTTTAAATTCTAGACTTCAATATTTGCACTGGATGTTTGGATAATTTAAAATATCAATTTGAGATAAGAGGTTTTTCTTCAAAAAAGAAAAACAAAAGGAATTTTCTTAGTAGGGTTTTTAATCTGTTATAATCTATGCTCCAAAGAATAGATAATTATGAGTGAGGAATTATGAGTGAGGAATGAGTGTGTGTTTGTGTGTGTGTGTGTGTGTGTGTGAGAGAGAGAGAGACAGATACTGCCAACTTTCTTTGGGGCACATTTGTTGAGAGCCCAGAGATTAGTAAGTAGGCAGTGATAATGGCAATAATAGCTAAATTACTGAGTAATTAAGTTTCAGGTTCTGGGCAAAGCACTTTACATTCATCATCTAGTTAATCCTCACAAGAAGTATATCAAGTCAATTCTGTTATTTTTCAGTTTTCCAGTTGAGGAAACTGAGGCTTAGAAAGGTTAAGCAAATTTACCCACGAGTAAACTTTAGATCTAACCATTATGCTTCATATAATTAATATATTGAATAAGTAAAAAAATAGTTGTGGAGTTTGATTTCTAGTGGGTTACTCAAAAACATAAATACCTTGTAGAACTATTAATATTTGTTTCAATAAACTGGTGTACTTTCTGGGTATATTACTGAAGCACCCTAGTTTTTTCAAGTGCTATAAAACTGTTTATGTAGCTATATGGGTGTGTCTGTACGTATATACACAAACATACTTGTGTATCTAGAGGGGTGTGTGTGTGTGTGTGTGTAGGACTAAACTCTAATGAAAGCCATGTGGAAGCACTTCGTCTAGTGGAAAGAACTCTAGATGAGTGATCCTGGAAACCTGAATTTGAATTCAGACTATGCTTCTGATAGCAGTATGACCTTGGGCAAGTCATTTGCCCTTATAGATCTTAGTAGGGGGGTTTCAGCAGATAATTTTTAGGGTCTTTTCTAGTATTATGATTTGAGGAAGTAAAAATTATGAACATAAAATGTAATATTTTTTGCAAGATTAGGCAAACAACCACTAAAAAATTTTACTTTAGATGATGGTGCATTTCCATATTTTTTAGTCTCATGCTTTAACGTTGGTTCTCGTTAACTGCCAAAAAGCTTGGTAACTCCCAAAGACCTATCAGTTACTTAACCCAACATGTCTTACACTACCTTGCCATTCCTCTGCATTTATCTCTTAAGATATTGAGGATTTATGGGCTAGTGCCTGTTTCCACTCCCTTGAACCATTCAGTTGGTGGGCAGCACAAAAGAACTCTTCTGATTCAACCTGCATTGGAGCATCCCATTACCTTTTTCCCCTTCTGAATATGGCTGAATGCTATATCTAAGTTCATTTTGACTTAAATATTTCTTTAGATGTCAGAAATGCCAAATACAATATGTAATTTCTATCACTGGAATAGTCATGTATGCAATAAAGAGTATTCCTTATAACCTTCTAAAAATGTGACAGAAAGGGACAATTAGTCCCCTGTATCTGCAGGTCCTGCATCTGTAGATTCAAGCAACTGTGGTTCAAAAATTTTCGAGGGGGTAGGGGGGAAGGATAGTTGCATCTCTACTGAGCATGTACAGATTTTTTTTCTTGTCATTATTTCCTAAAAAAATAGAGTATAACAACTGTTTACATAGCATTTACATTTTATTAGGTATTATAAGTAATCTAGAGATGACTTAAAGTGTGTGGGAGGATATGCGTAGGTTATATGCAAATAGGATACCATTTTATATTAGAAATTTGAGCATCTGTGGATTTTGGGGGGCGGTCCTGGAACGCACCCCTTGTGGATACTGAGGGATGACTGTATTTGCACCCCTTGTAGATACTGAGGGATGACTGTATTTGCTGTGTACTTATTTCCATGTGGTTGAAGGTACCTGCCTTAGATATCAGTGCATTCAGATCCACTGTTTAGGCTACGTTGAGATTTCATGCTTAAATTTCATTTTTTTTGTAGCAATACTGGAAAATCAATTCATTTGGGATTTGTTCATGTGAGTTATTACTTTTACTGTGTCTTTGAACGTTTGAAGAAGTCAATTACTCATTCATTCAAGTATTTATTGGACCCTTCTATGTGCCAAGCACTGTCCAAGGTATTGGGAATGCAAAGACGAATGAAGTATTCCATTATTTGAGGAGATAACTACTGGCGAAACAAACATGTAAGTGTTGCAATTCGATAAGCACTATAATAATTAATGCAAGGTATATGGCAACACAGAGAAGGAAGTCCCCAACTGGTTAAGGTTTTTAGGAAAAGCTTCAAAGTTTACAGTATTTGATTTGGATCATAGAAGACAGGGAAGGTCTCATCAGAAAAGACATTACAACAGGAATAGGACAAAGGGATTTTTTTTTAAATTATGTTTTCTGCAGACCCCAGCAAATTTTGTGTGTTTTAATTTTTCCTTGCCATGCCTTTCTTTTCCCCTGGCCAGCATTTTTTGAGCTCTTGCTGTACGTGTAGTAGTATATATATGTACTACAAATGTTCCATTGTGCCCATTGGACATGGTGAGGTACTCATTATTTAACAGTGGAGATAAATTTATCAGCATTTGCACTGAACACCATAATTGTGTGTGTGTCAGTTTTCAATCATGAGAACATTGGCCATTCAAGAAAAGCAGCCTCTGAAATCCAGGGGTCTGATTTAAGACTCTCTCATGTGTAAAACTGCCATGGCAGAACTCTGTTTTGCCTGAGGCTCTGGTTGGCAAATGATTCTGCTTTGGCTTCACCTCCATGAGGAGTAAGGAGTCAGAATTTCGTATGCTGCTGAGGTGATGGATGGTAACAAATTGGAAGGGGAAAGAAGTTCTTTTGCTACTTAGAGTTTAGGAAGTAATGGAATGTCTCTTGTTGGGGCTCTGATGCGTGGAAAGATGAAAGGTAGGGACAGGGCTTCTGGCTTGCTGAATTTCAGCTAGGAAAACAGAAATAATGAAAAATTATAATTATTGTAGGCCATTTGCAAACTTAACTACTTGGACAATTAATTCTCTGGGCAAATGTGTTCTAATTCTGATTTATAAACATTTGAAGTGTGATTCATTTGTTAGATGGGAACTATGTATGGCAAATCAGTGTTGATAAATACATTTGATTTCCTGTGACTGGTGTTAATCTTTCTTGTAGTGCCTTTCACTATTGAATCCAATCCTCATTGTCTCTTGACTCTTTTTCTGTTCTTAGCTGTTGCTAGAAAATAAAACTCCTTCTATCCTTTCCTCCTTCAGAACACTTTGAATTTTTTCCTTCACACCAGATTACATAGCCTTGGTCACGTTACTTAGAAATTATCTTTTCTCTTTAGCAATCTTTTGTCACCTCAAGGCAGCTCTTGATATTGTCACTAAAAGGTGGCTTTTACCTGTTGTTTGACCTTAATACTTAAAGACTCTTGGTGTCATGATTCTGAATATTCTTTAATATAGTTATTGTCAAAGTCCCAAAACCAGTCCTTGCTGTAGTAAGCTGCCTTTACTGATGGAGTTATGTTATGTTCTTCAGATGTATTGTAGCAGAAAAAATGCTGAGAACTCCTTTTTAAAAATTGAGATATAAGTCACATACCATAAAATTCACCCTTTTAAAAGTGTGTGATCAATATAGTGGTTTTTAGTAGATGGACAAGGCTGTGCAACCACCATCACTGTCTAATCCTAGGACATTTTCATGACCCCAAAAAGAAACCCATTAAGCAGTCACTCCCATTCCCCTCTCTCCCTAGCCATTGACAAGCACTAATCTACTTTCTGTCTCGGTGGATTTGCCTGTTCTGGACATTTCATATAAATGGACTAATTCAACATGTGGCCTTTTGTGTTTGTGCTTCTTTATTTAATGTAATGTTTTCAAGGTTCATCCATGTAGTACATGTATCAGTACTTCATACCTTTCTATGGCTGGATCATATTGCATTGTATAGATATACCACATTTTGTTTATATGTTCATCAGTTGGGCATTTGGGTTGTTTCCACTTTTTGGCTAAAATGAATAATGCTTCTATAAGCATTCATGTGTGACTTGTTAGGTGGACGTATGTTTTCAGTATATACCTGGGAGTGGAATTTCCGGATCATATCCAAAGCAGCTGAGAACCAATTTTGAGTGACTTTACATTGACTTTGGTTTAGGACCAAGTTCTTTGTCCTTTGTGTACAAGACCTGACTAGTCTATTTTATTCCAGGACAGTGCTCACACCATAATCTACTGCAGTAATTCTGAAACAGAGATTCATACAGCTGCTCCTCCTCCATCAACTTAGACCACTCTGACCTTTTTCTCAGGCAGCACCTTGTGCTGGAATTTTTTTTTCCTCAGGCAGCACCTTGTGCTGGAAATCTTTTTTTCTCAGTTGAAATGTACTGACAGCCTCAGAAAAAAAATCCTAACTATGTATCTTAACATACAACTCCAATAAGTCCCACTTTACCCATCACCCTGCAAAACATAGTCATTCACTGATATATTACGTAACTACTTCAGTGTATATGTGGTTAATGCTTATGTGTCCTTTGGGTCTTTCAGGTGAATGTTTATGGGTTAAAATTATAGATTTCCTCTAGGGCAATGATTGTGTTCTCCCCAGCTCTTGGCATATTGCCAAATTTTGACAGGTATTTTGTACTTTTATGTGTGTGTGTGTATATCTGAAATCATATTTAAAATCTTTTTTCTAAACTTGCTAACATTAAAAGCTTGAGGCATATTACGGGAAGAGTAGAAAAGTAATACCTGTGAAAATACCAGGAGAAGCAAAATTTGATGGTTTTCCTATATTTTTACCCAGAATGGCACTGAACAATACCAAAATTAATCCAAAGGCAAGAGCAAGCTTGATAGTTGGCTGAATTAAAATGGAACGCCAAGGTATTTGAAAATTGAGCCACTAGAAATAATATTTTTTTGAAATATACTTTGAAAATGAATCCTTTTAAATGTGGATCAAATCTGTATTTCTAAAATTAAGGAAAACGTAATTAGTTTCTGAATCACAGTTGGCATTTAATTTTGCCTAAAATTACTGGTCTGTATAGCATGATTGTTTTATTTGAAATTTACCTTTTGTTACATGAGTAAAAAATTATTTAGACTAACTTCTATTCAAGGTAACTCAGTTACTCATCTCACTAGACAAGTTCTTTAAAGTCTGTAACTTTATTAAAGTCCATGAATTCTAACAAATCATCCTACAGAGAGGAATTTTTACATCATGATGAAGGGCCTACTCTGGGTGTTTCTAGACATTTGAATTTATAGGTTGCTTAGAAAACTAACGGGATTGAATAAAAAGAAAACTTGTCAAGTAGTGCTAATGTAATTTATATTAAACAAGTCATATTTTTGAGGAAAGAAGGAGTAGGTTTTTTTTGTTTTTTTGTTTTTTTTTTTTGAGACGGAGTCTCGCTCTGTCGCCCAGGCTGGAGTGCAGTGGCACGATCTTGGCCCACTCCAAGCTCCGCCTCCCGGGTTCATGCCATTCTCCTGCCTCAGCCTCCCGAGTAGCTGGGACTACAGGCGCCCGCCACCACGCCCGGCTAATTTTTTATATTTTTAGTAGAGACGGGGTTTCACCGTGTTAGTCAGGATGGTCTCGATCTCCTGACCTCGTGATCCACCTGCCTCGGCCTCCCAAAGTGCTGGGATTACAGGCATGAGCCACTGCGCCCGGCCGGGAGTAGGTATTACCTTTTTTTTTTGAGCCAGAGTTTTGCTCTTGTTGCCCACGCTGGAGTGCGATGGCACGATCTTGGCTCACTGTAACCTCCGCCTCCTTGGTTCAAGAGATTCTCCTGCCTCAGCCTGCCGAGTAGCTGAGATTACAGGCATGTGCCGCCAGCCCGGCAGATTTTGTATTTTTAGTAGAGACGGGGTTTCACCACGTTGGTCAGGCTGGCCACAAACTTCTGACCTTAGGTGATCCGCCTGCCTCGGCCTCCCAAAGTGCTGGGATTACAGGCGTGAGCCACCGCGCCTGGCTAAAAGACTCCCTTTTTTTTTTTTTTTTTTTTTTTTTGAGACGAATCTCGCTCTGTCACCCAGCCTGGAGTGCAGTGGCATGATCTCGGCTCACTGCTAGCTCCGTCTCCTGGGTTCATGCCATTCTCCTGCCTCAGCCTCCCGAGTAGCTGGGACTACAGGTGTCCGCCACTACACTCGGCTAATTTTTTTGTATTTTTAATAGAGACAGGGTTTCACCGTGTTAGCCAGGATGGTCTCGATCTCCTGACCTCGTGATCTGCCCACTGGGCCTCCCAAAGTGCTGGGATTACAGGCGTGAGCCACCACGCCCAGCCAAGACTCCCTTTAAGTAAATGAGTCTCTTAATGTTTTATTATGTGACTTTCTTTGCAAAAATTAAGTTTATACCTAATTTCCAACAAAATGTCAGACAGAAAGAAAGCATGACATACTTGTAATTTATTTTTTAATGCTGACTTAATGTTGATTTTTTTAAAGTGTAAAATTATTTAAATATTTGGCATTTCATTATGGTTTCCCTTTAGCTGTCGTTCTTTTTTTTCTTAAAATTAATTAATTAATTAATTTTATTGAGACACGGTCTCACTATGTTCCCTGGGCTGGAGTGCTGTGGTGCGATCATGGCTCACTTCAGCCTTGAATTCCTGGGCTCAAATGATCCTCCCACCTTAGCCTCCCAAGTAGGTGGGACTAGCACATCACCCCTCCCAGTAGCTGCAGTTCTTTTTGTAAATTTGTATGCTTATAATTTATTTGGTAACTATTTACTGAATGTCTCTTATATGATTGTTTCTTACTTGTACAAATTTATGGGGCACACGAGAAATTTTGTTAGATGTATATATGCATAGTGGTGAAGTCAGGGTACTTAGGAAGTTCATCGCCAGACTGCAGTGCATTTTTGTTTAGTACTCCTACTCTATTATCAAACACTGAATTTATTTCTATTATGTTAATCTATATCTGCACCCTTTAACTCACTTCTCCTCCTCTCCTCCCTCCCCACTCACCCTTTCTAGTCCCCTTTATCTATTTTTCACTGTCTACATCCATGTATTCATTTTTTTGTAGCTCCCATGTATGAATGAGAACATATGATATTTGTCTTTTTGTGTCTGGCTTATTTCACTTAACATAAGGACCTTAAGTTCCATTCACGTTGCTGCAAATGATATGATTTCCTTCTTTTTTGTGACCGAATAATATTCCATTGTGAATATATGCCACATTTTCTTTATCCATTAATCTGCTGATGGACACTTAGATTGATGCCATACCTTTGCTGTTGTAAATAGTGTTGCCATAAACATGTGAGTGTAGGTATCCCTTTGATATACTGATTTCTTTTCCTTTGGGTAGAGATACCCAGTATCTCTTTGATTGCTGGATTGAATGGTAATTCTATTTTTAGTTTTTTGAGAAATCTTCATACTGTTTTCTATAGTGGCTGTACTAGTTTACATTCCCACCAACTATGCTAGGTTCTGTGCCAGATGTAGGTGATTCAGCAGTGAACAGCCTATGGTCTAATAACTCTTTAGGGAACTTACAGACTTTTGAGGGGCACAGGCGGGTAAACAATTGTAATATAGTAGGATAAGGGCTGCAGTAGGGAAAATTGTAGGTTGCCATGGAAGTACCTAATATGCCCTTGGGGAGCTCAAGTATATTTCACTTGTGACTTGAAAGATAATTAGAAATTGTGAATGGGCAATAAATAAGAGTGAGTGGGGGCTTGAGGAGTTACAGTGCAGGTGAGAGAGGTAATATCACTCGTGGCTCCAGAATTACTTTATAAGGAAGAAGGTGCTGTCTAGATGAAGAGGCAGTGCAATAATGTGTAGTAAGCAAGTTGCAACTGAAATTGTTTATTTGAGGTAATTTTGGGAGCTTGTGTGTTATGGGGGGAAGCTATCCTTTGCAGCTGCCACTGAGTAGCATGCGCAAAGACATGAAGGAAAGATGGTATGTACGGTGAGACAATTGAAAGAATTTCCGTGCCAGATCTTGGAGGGGTGGAGGGAGAGGTATAAATAATCAAATTGAGGAAGTAAGCAGATTGTTGTAAATCAAGTCATGGACTTTGTACTTTCTTCCGAAGTCAGTGGGAACCATGCATAGGGTTTTAAGCAGATAGTAATAAGTTCTGATTTCTCATTTAAAAAGATTGCTTGGTAACACGATCAGAATGGCCATAGGAAGCTGTGGTTAGGAGAATGTAGTAGTAATCCAGGTGAGAGATGCTAGTGACTTGAATTAGGGAAGTGAGAGAGGGGATGAGGAGAGAGAATTGATAGGACTTGTTGATTTATTGGATGTGATAGATGAACAAGTGAGAACCAAGGATGATGCCCAGGTTTCTGGCTTGGGCAGCTGGATATTGCCATTCACATAGCCAAAACAGAAACAGGAGCAAGCTTGAGGTGGAAGATGATGATTGAGCTTTGATTATGTTGAATTTCAGGTACCTGTTAAACATCTGAGAAGAAATGTGCATTAGGCAGATATGTAAATCTAATGTTCAAGAGAGGAGTCTGGCTAGAGTTAGACTATGTACTTAAAGTACTTAAAGTAGTAGCTTTGAGTGGTGATGAAATTGCCTAGGGAGAGTGTATAGAGCATGACAGTGGCCTTGTATAAAGTGCGAAGAAAGAGATGTCTACCTAGGAGGCCAAAAATTGAGTCTAGAAAGGAGAAAACCCAAGGCTGCCATATTGTATAACAGGAACCGTGGAGTGTACAGCTTACTGGCTGTACAGGGCAGCTTGGAGAATACTAGGACCTTGTAGGTAGAATAACGCCAGGAAGAGAGTCTTTCCAGGAGTCAGAGATAGGAAGTGTCACATGTGGCTCAGAGGGCAAGGGAGATAAAGAAGTGTCTGGGTTAAATAAAATAAATAAAACTTCAGCTAAAGATTTTTGGACACCAAAGCTTAAGTCATAACACACTTTGTAGGTTTTATTCAGCGTTTTTGGTACTTTGATGGTTAGCCTTATTCAGAGCAAAGCAATGAAAAGCTTCACTGCCATTCCTGGTTCTCTGCTGGCTGTGTTACCGAAGCGAAACCTGTAGATGCCATTTATTTATTTTTTACTCCATGCTATTCAGGATATTTCTCATTTTTTTTTAAAAAAGAAAATAGCTTTTTCTTTTTCTGATTATAAAAATAATGACTTTTCATTGTGATGAATTCAAATAGTCCAGAAATGTATTCTTAAAACCCTAACTCTACAATTAGGAGACAATTAATATTTTCCTTGTCTTTCCAGATGACTCTGAGTATATGTATACATTAATAACATCTATGATCTTACATTTTTTCATTCAAAAATATTATGCATCTTTCCATGTTGGTAAATGTAGCTCTAAATCACCATTTTTAATTATTGCTGAGTATCACATGGTATGTATGCATATATTAATAAATATATAGTCAGCCAGTTTTTTAGGGATAGATGTTGAAGTAATTTCCAAATTACAGCCATTGCAGTTTGCAAGGGATGTCAGTAAATATGCGTGCAGTTCTCCAATGTCATATGAAGTCCTTGAAGTAGAATTTCAGGTCAAAGGTCATATACTTTCAACAGCTATATTTCATTATGAAATAAGATGGGACTATGAAATTAATATAGTCTCATGATAAAACATTTAAATTGTACATGAGGGTACCCAGGAAAATCTAAGTCCGCCTTTTGCCTCAGATTGAGCTCCCACTTTTTAGGGATAATTATTACCAGTGGCTCCTTGTGTATCTGCATATAGAAGCAAATGTATGTATGGGTAGACTTTAAAATTTACTTTAGTACTTTATTCTTTTTGAGCAGATAATGCATGCCTGTGGAAAAAAATGTAAATATTTGTTATTCTGTGGTTTGCTTTTTTTAGTTCATATGTTTTGGAGATCTATATCAGCACCTGTAACTCAATTCATTTTATCAGTTCATCGTTTTGTTTTATGTGTATAATATACTGGTCCAATGCAAGGACATTTAGGTTGTTTTCATTGAAACAGAACTGCAATGAATGTCTTTTCATCTGTCTTTGTATACAACATGCTGTCAGATGGAGGTAGAACTTCCCAGGCTCCCAAAGTTCTCCATGGAGACATTTGCCATGGATGATACACTGGCAGGAAGTGAGGTTTCCATCGAGCAAGAGAAGCTCCCTTTGCTAAATCCACAGGGAGTTTTATCCCTCCTGGCTTCTTTCAATGGTTCTAGAAACTGATCACCATGCTCAAGTACAGGTAACTGCTAACAACCCTAGCACATCACTGCAAGCAGGTCACTTTCCTAGGAATATCTCTTCCCAGGCCTGGGCCAGACTCTTTTGAGGTCTAATCTTTGTCCTCTAAAAATGTTGCACCAATTACAGTCACATCAAAACTCCAAAAACAAAACTTTTTGGAAAGAAGAAATGTGAGTAAATATAGTAATGACAGGTTTGAATCATGGGGTTAAATACATTGTAAAGTCAGAATTGTTGACATTATTTTTTTGAAAGTTTCGCTCCCCCATCCCCCAACACACACACACACACACACACACACACACACACACACACACACACACACACACACACCCCCAACACACACACACACACACACACACACACACACACACACACACACCCCCAACACACACACACACACACACACACACACACACACACACACACACACACACACACACACACACACGTCCTGTGTATGTTATTTTATTTTGAGACAAGGTCTTGTTCTGTCACCCAGGCTGGAGTGCAGTAGTGCAGTCATGGCTCACTGCAGCCTTGAACTCTTGGGCTTAACCCATCCTCCCACCTCAGCCTCCTGAATGGCTGGGATTACAGGCATGTGTCACCACATCTGGCTAATTATTGTACTTTTTGTAGAGACGTAGTTTTGCCATGTTGCCCAGGCTGGTCTAGAACTCCTGAGCTCAAGCGTTCCTCCTGCCTCAGCCTCCTGAGTAGCTAGGACTACAGGCACAGGCTATAGGACTATGCCACCACACTTAGCTAATCCTGTGTATTTTAGATTACTGGTGGGGACTAAAAAAAACTTGAGAGCCATATAGGTATTTAAAATTACAGTTATTTCATTATTTTTATATCTTATTTTATGTTTACTTTCATCAGATTTCTCTATTCCAACTTGATAATGTTGCTACAATTTGTGACAAATGATTGATGCCCTTGGTATTCTACCTCCATTCTACCTCCTCCTGAGTATTCTACAGTTCGTTTAGCACTGACCTGTAGTTCTCTTACTCTTTCTTAGATCATCTCTCTTTGCATTTCTTGTTGGTTGGCCTTGGTCATCCTCTCATTTCTTGCCCAGCACTGACATTCCTACTCCTGATTTTTTTGCTTTCTCCCCACTTTTTGGCTTGCTTTTTCTGTTTCATACTGATGTTGGCTTTGACATTGTTTATTGTTGCCTTTCTCAGTTGCGTTCACTTATGGACTTGTCTCCATAGAATGAGAGGCTGGAGCCCTTTCTGTTGCCAGTAGAATTGCTTGACTTCATGTGTAACAGAAGTACTCATTCATATTAGGTAAGCAGCCAGGTGATTGTAAGACAGCTCTGATGTATTTTGTTAATTCTGAAGAAACTTTTAAGTACTGCTAAACATAATTCTTGATAGTATGGATACAATGACTGCTTAATAGACTTTGGAAAGTACTCCTTATAGATAGGAAGCTGAAATACACATATATTTTAATCTTTTTATCTAAAAACCTACTTTAGTACAAATGAGTCCAGCTGTGCTTGAGAATTTAAACCAGATATCCTGGAGCTGAAAGTCGGTATTGTCAGTGTTTTAGCCAAGACTAGCTGACCTCTGCAGATCCCCTTTTAAGTTTGTGGCATAAGCTAAATTCGGAAGTAAGTGAAAAACTTAAGGAAATCGATCAAAGTAGCACATACCTCTCTTACTTGATCTATTTCTCTTTAGATTTTTTTTTTTTATGGGATCATTCTATTCTAAAAGGTGATTCAGTCTGATGTTCCTAAGTACATGAAAATTTCAGTGCAAGCAAAAAATACTAAGTACATGTCACTTTAAAAAAATTTTGCTTTGACTTTGATCATGTAGTGTCTTTTCTGTATTTCTGTTGCACTTTGAGTAACTGGACTCACTGAATTTAAAATGTGCTTGATGGTTTTCAAATCAGAATGTAGAGCAATTAGGTTTTTTTCTTAGTAAAATTCTGTACTATATTCTTGAAAAGTTTTGGAATGGAAGATAGCATTTGCTACTAGTTACTTATTATTTATTTATTTATTTTTTAGAGCTGAAGAACTTGATAGTTGTTTAAGTGTTTAAGAAGTAATTTTGATTTAGTTGCAGTTTACAAAGTAGGGATATTAAATCTCAATTGTCTTCATGGAAAAATATTAGTAATACCTTCCAAAAAGTTATATACATTTGTAGTTCATAAAGTTTTTTTAATATGGCTTTATTGAGATATAATTCATATACCATACAATTCACCTATTTAAAATATACAGTTTAGCTAGGTGTGTTGGCTCACTCTTGTAATCCCAGCACTTTGGGAGGCCGAGGCAGGTAGATCACCTGAGGTCAGGAGTTTGAGACCATCCTGACCAACATGTGAAACCCTATCTCTACTAAAAATACAAAAATTAGCTGGGTGTGGTGGCGTGTGCCTGTAATCCCAGCTACTCAAGAGGCTGAGGCAGGAGAATCATTTGAACCCAGGAGGTGGAGGTTGCAGTGAGCCAAGATCACGCCATCACACTCCAGCCTGGGCAACAAGAGTGAAACTTTGTCTCAAAAAAAAAAAAATATATATATATATATATATATATATACACACACACATATATATATACACATACACACACGCACGCACACACACACACACATATACAGTTTAGTGCTTTTTAATATATTCACAGGGTTGTGCAGCTATTACCACAATCTGAATTTAGAATATTTTTGGTCCCTCTAAAAGAAACGCTGTACCCATTAGCAATCACTCCTTGTTTCCTCTAATCCTCAGTCCTAGGCAACCAGGAATCTCCTTTCTGTATCTGCATTTGCCTATTTTGGACATTTCATATAAATGATGAAATCATACAATATGTGCTCTTTTGTGACTGACTTCCTTCACTTAATGAAACGTTTTCAAGGTTCATCCATGTTGTAGCATGTATCACATTATGTTCATTCATGGGCTGGTGAATATTGGGGTTCTTTCTACTTTTTGGTTGTTACGAATAATGCTGTTATGAACATGGGTATACAACTGTCTGAGTCTCTGCTTTCAATTCCTAGGTATTCATTATAACCAAGAGTGGAATTACGGGCTCATGTTTAACTTTTTGAGTAGCCTCCAAACTGTTTTCCACAGCTGCTACACCATTTTGCGTTCCCACCAGCAGTGCACCAGGGTTGCAATTTCTCCACGTTCTTGCCAACACTTGTTTTCTGCCTTTTTGATAATAGGCATCCTTAAGGGTATTAAATGGTATCTTATTGTGGTTTTGATTTGTATTTCCCTAATAACTAATGATGTTGAGTATCTTTTTATGTGCTTATTGACCATTTATGTATCTTTGTGGGAAAATATATTCAAATGCTTTGCTGTTTAAAATTAGGTTGTCTTTTTAGTAGTGAGTTGTAGGAGTTCTTTGTATATTCTGGATACTGAACCCTTATCAGATATATGATTTGCAAATATAGTTGTGTGTTGCTTAATGACAGGGATACTTTCTGAGAAATGCAGCATTAGGCAACGTTATGATTGTGTGAACATCATAGAGCATACTCAGACACCTAGATGGTATAGCCTACAACACACCTAGGCTATAAGGTGTAGCCTATTGCTTAGTCTACAAACCTGTACAGTATGTTATTGTATTGACTATTATAGGCACTTGTAACACAGTGGTTAGTATTTGTGTATCTAAACACATTTTAATATAGAAAAGGTATAGTAAAAATATGGCATAAAAGGTAAAAAATGAGCTGGGCACAGTGACTCATGGTTGCAATTCCAGCATTTTGGGAGTCTGAGGTGGGAGGACTGCTTGAGGACACAGGAGTTTGAGACCAGCCTGGGCAGTATAATTGATACCCCATCTTTACAAAAAAATTAAAACATTAACTGGGCTTGGTGGTATTTGCCTGTAGTCCCAGCTACTCAGGAGACCGAGACAGTAGGATTGCTTGAGTCCAGGAGCTTGAGGCGGTGGTAAGCTCTAATTGTGCCACTGTAGAGGGCCTGGGGGACAGAGTGAGACCTTGTCTTTTTTTTTTTTTTTTTTTTTAAGAGAGAGACATAAAAAATGGTATACCTGTATAGGGTACTTACCATGAATGGAACTTACACATCTAGAAGTTGCTCTGGGTGAGTCAGTGGTAAGTGCATGTGAAGGCCTAGGACATTACACCACTGTAGACTTTATAAACACTGTACAGTTAGGCTACCCTAAATTTATTTAAATTTTTTTCTTCAATAATAAATTAACCTTAGCCTCCTGTAATTGAGTACTTTAAACTTTTCAGTTTTTTAAAACTTTCTGATTCTTGTATAATAACTTAGCTTGAAACACAAACATTGTATAGGTATATAAAAACATTTTCTTTATATCTTTATTCTGTAAGCTTTTTTCTATTTTTAAAAGTTTTTGGCTGGGCGTAGTGGCTCACACCTGTAATCCCAGCACTTCAGGAGGCTGAGATGGGAGGATTGCTTGAGGCAGGAGTTCAAGACCAAACTCTTTTTTTTTTTTTTTAAAGAAAAAGAAAAAAAAGTTTCTATTTTTTGCTTTTTAAACGAGTTTGTTATGTTAGCCTAGGCCTACACAGGGTCAGGATCATCAGTATCACTGTCTTCCACTTCCACATCTTGTCCCACTGGAAGGTCTGCAGGGGTAGTGCACACATGGAGCTGTCCTCTCCTATGATGATAATGCCTTGATGTGGAATACCTCCTGAAGGACCTGCCTGAGGCTGTTTTACAGTTAATTTTAAAAAGAATAAGTCAAAGGGGAGTACACTCTTTACTTTTTATTGACCTTTTGGGGATGAAGAAAGAAGTACACTCTTAATGATAAAAACCATAGTATAGCATATACATAAACCAGTAACATGGTCATTTATTATCAAGTATTATGTACTGTACATAACTGTATGTGCTATACATGACGGGCAGTGCAGTAGGTTTCTTTACACCAGCATCACCACAAACATGCCTGTAATGCATTGCACTATGAAGTTACAATGGCTACAATGTCACTAGGTGAGAGGAATTTTTCAGCTCTATTTTAATCTTATGGGACAACCTACCTATGTGCTGTCGTCTTCAAGTGAAACATCATTACATGGTGCATGACTGTATTTGGCTTGTCTTTTTACTTTCTTGTTGGTATTGTTTGTAGCACAAAAGTTTTTAATTTTGGTATAGTCCAGTGTATCTATTTTTGCTTTTGTGGCTGTGATTTTGGTATTATATATTAAAGAAACATTGCTTAACCCAAGGCCACAAAAACTTCTATGTTTTTTCCTAAGAGTTTTATAGTTGTAACTCCTAGATTTAGGTCTCTAAGGGGTTGAACTTCTTTCTTTTGGTGATGGATATACAGTTATCTCAGCCTCTGAATTGTTTGGGCATACTTTGTTAAAAATCAGTTGGCCATAAATATAGGATATTTTTCTGGTCTCTCAGTATGTCTGTCCTTAAGCTGATACTACATTGTCTTCATTGCTGTAGCTTTGTAGTTAGTTTTGAAACTTGGAAGTATACTTTCTTCTTTTCCAAGATTGTTTTGACTTTTTTGTAGTTCATGAAGTTTAAACACTACATCTGGTATTATTTTTCACTTTTCTAATAGATTATAATGTTGGATATGTTAGAAATGTATGTCTAGTTCCAGGTAATTAAAGTTTTCTGGGTAGCTGATTCACTTTTTATTCATTAAATCTTTATTTTAATCACTGTGGATGAAAGTCATTTATTTGGTATTATATAATAAAAATTATACATACACATATATGATATACTTGGAACACAGTTTAGCTTTTTCTATGCAGTTCAGACTTATTATTGTAAAACATTAGCCATCATATGTTATTTCCAGGTGCTTTAAAAAATATATATATTGTGCTATTGGCTTTTGTACTAAATAGCTAGGTCTTCGGAGTTCATCTACGTATGGTGTTTTCCTTTATTCTTCTCCTTATTGTCAGCTGTTACTTAAAAAAAAACACAATGTTTTATACTTTTAAATTACAGAATAACTATCAATTGTAGAAAATACAAATAAAGTCTAAGAAGAAAATAAAATGTACGCTAATTTGGCCACACAGACTTTTTTAAGGCATGTTTTAAAATTAGATTATATTGTGCACATAGTTTTGAAACCTGCATAGACTGTGTATATTCCATGTCACTAATCATCTTTCTCAATCTTTCTGTTAAGTTTTAATGTCTGTATTTATTGTGTTATATGATTGTACTTTAAAAAACATTTAGCATAGTTTCACTTTTTCATTACATTTAAAATTTTGTTGCTGCATCTTTGTAGACACTCATTATTTTATCCTTAGGAAAGATTTTTAGAAGTGGGTTTGCTGGATCCATTTTTAAGGTTTTTGATATATGAAGCCATATTTTCTCCTAGAAGGTTTGAACTAATTTGTAATGTCTTTCATAATGAACAAGAGTAATGTTTGCCTCCTCCTTGATCAATAGTTTTATTATTGTTTTCTTTGATCTTTGCAAATTTGATAGGCAACCTATGGAATTTTGGTTTTATTTACATTTGTTTAACATTTAAATTTTTAGTTTCATATTTATTCATCATTTAATTTCTTTTGGGAATTACCCAATCATATTTTGCGTGTTTTCTGTTACGTTTTCTTTCTTTCTTTTTTTTTTTGAGATGGAGTCTTGCTCTGTCGCCCAGGCTGGAGTGCAGTGGCACGATCTCCACTCACTGCAAGCTCTGCCTCTTGGGTTCACGCCATTCTCCTGCCTCAGCCTCCCGAGTAGCTGGGACTACAGGCGCCCGCCACCATGCCTGGCTAATTTTTTTTATTTTTAGTAAAGACGGGATTTCACCATGTTAGCCAGGATGATCTCATTCTCCTGACCTTGTGATCCGCCCGCCTCAGCCTCCCAAAATGCTGGGATTACAGGTGTGAGCCACCGCGTCTGGCCTATGTTTTCTTAAAAATTTCTTTTTGTTAAGTGCTTTGTTTATTAGGATATTCATTTTTTTATTCATGTTGTAAGAACTTCCAATTCTTTGTTTTTATATCTATGACTTCTTAAATGTGTAATCAAATGTGTCAGTCTTTTATTGCTTCTGAGTTTTCTCCATTATATGCCTTTTACTTACATTTTCACCTAATGTTTTTATAGGTTTTAAAATTACAGTTAAAATTTTATTTAATCTTAAAATGATTTGTTAAAACTTGTTAGGTAGGGTTCTAACTTCAGTTTTTCTACTCCTTTTAATGCTGTTGAATAATTCTTTCTCAATTGATTTGAAATGCCGTACGTTCCCAACTTGGAATTTATTTCTGGACTTTCTGTGTTAGTCCATTGATCTGTCTATTCCTGTGTTACTCCCCTTGTTGTTTTACGTCTTTTATAATAAAGATCTACAATATCTGGGGTAAGACTGGAACCTTGATGTTAGTCTTTGAAAAATAAATTACAGTTTTTCTTATCCATTTATTCCAGGTAAGCTCTAAAATCAACAACTCAAGGTCTAAAAAGTATTTTGAGATTTGGGTTGAATTGTATTATATGTATAGATAGATGAATTACTGTCCATACTCAGCAATATGGTTATGTTTTTTATTCAGATTTTATCTTAAGAACCTTAATAAAGCCTTGTAGTGTTTTTCATATGGGTCCTACATATTGCCTACTACAAGGTATTTTATTTCATTTAAGTAGTGTTGTGCACAAGTTTGTGCACCTGTACGTCTCATGTAATATTTGTGACATATTAAAATTTTTTCATTGTTTATCTGAAATGCAGATTTATCTGGACATCTTGTATTTCATTTGCTAAATCTGGTAACCCTGTGCATATTTTTTAACTATTACAGAATTTAAAAAATGTACTCCAAAGTAGAGACGGTTCAATAAATCCTCATTAACCCACCATGTATCTCAAATAATCATAAACTTTCTGCATTTCTTATAAAGGTAGTTTAAATTTTTTATTGCTGATTTTTTAGCTTGTTGTCTTAGATTTTCCAGGTAGATATTCATGTTATATATTAAGAGTTTTATTCTTTTCTAGTACTTCCACTTGAGGAAAATTTAGTGTTATTGCATTGGCTCTAACTTTTTTTTTTTGAGACAGTCTCACTCTGTCGCCAGGCTGGAGTGCAGTGGCACAATCTTGGCTCACTGCAACCTCTGCCTCCCAGGTTCAAGCAATTCTCCTGCCTCAGCCTCCCGAGTAGCTGGGACTACAGGTGCGCGCCACTACGGCCAGCTAATTTTTGTATTTTTAGTATAGATGGGGTTTCACCATGTTGGCTAGGATGGTCTCGATCTCTTGACCTCGTGATCTGCCCGCCTCGGCCTCCCAAAGTGCTGGGATTACAGGCGTGAGTAACCGGCTGTAACTTTTAAATAACTTTTTAATAACTTTACATTTTTACTGGCAGTGTTGGAGATATTTTTGTCTTTTGATTTTTAAATGGAAATATTTCTAGTGTTTCTCTGTTAGGTAAGTAAGAGTTCTTACTAAATTTTGTTTTCCTAATATTATTAGATTTGGGATTGACATACATGATTTACAAGCTCTGTTTTTGTTTTCCTAATATTATTAGATTTGGGATTGACATCTTATATGTGATTTATGAGCTCTTGAGCTTGAGCAGTTCATTCAGTCTCTGAGCACTTCTGATTTTTCATCTGTAAAATGAATTCATCCCACAGAGATCTTTTTGTAACATAAGACAATGCATGCAAAACAAGTTTTCAAGCTATCATAAGGGCATATAAGTTACATGTACTTTAATATATTTATTTAATCAATCTCTCTTGTTCAGTCATTTGTGATTACCTATTTCTCCAGTGCCCAATTATCCTGATTTATATTTTTTAAGAAGAATTTAAGATGCTTAGTGGTAGATGATTATCCTAAATATGTCTGTTTACGGATAGCAACTTATGGTTGTTTCTGCTGTAGTGTCATGGTTGTTTTTCTGCCAAATCTCTTATTATGAAAAATCTCTTACGAAAACAGAAGTTTCATTGGAGAAAGAGGACTGGAGAGTTTCTGTAGGACTGACATAATATAAGTATTTATGTAGCTTTACTCTAAAAATAATAAATATGCTGACTAAATCCTTGAGTCCATCCTTCATCCTTGAGTCCATCCACATTCTCAGAAGGTTCTTAGCTTCTCCTATCACATTTGTCCTTGACCATGCAGTTTTACTTGCAGAACTGTTCACAACTGCCAGTGGTAAACAAAAGAGTAAAAGAATGCTTGAGTAAACAAAACAATTCTACTTCAGAAGAACACACAAACAATGCAGCTCTGTGTACCTATTCTTTGATGCAACTATTATTTTTCCTATTTATGTTGTGCTAATTCCAGTTGGTGTTGTAGTAATAATGCTTTAGTGTACTGAGTTTTCCCCCAATTGATGATGTTATAAAAACTCATGCTGTAAGAGACTTGCCTGTATTTGCTAGTACAGGGTAAATAGTAAGTATTGTATTAATAAATACTTGTTGATTGCAAATGACCAGATGACTTATTTCAAATATTGAGGCTCATTGAGGCTCACTGTTATTGCTCTGGCTAGGTATTCAAGCCTGGCTCAGTAAACTGTACTTATTGGATACTGGTTCAAAACAAAGTAAAAAATGTAATCCTACTATTGTGCAAAGTCATAGAACCTTTTTACTTTTGATAATTGTTACATTATAGGAAGATAAGAACTAGAGCAGGTTTGGAGAAAGGCAAACAAAGTGACAAGGAGAAAGGTACCATAGTATATAAACTAAAAGGGTTTGGGTGTTTCAACTTGGAAGTTAAAGGGATGAATTTGAAGTATAGAAGACTGTGATCATATAGGTAAGTTGAACTTGTTTTTAAATCTCAGCCTGATGAACTGTTGTTTATTTTTACCCCCAGTGTTGAAATAAGACAGTTGGATAGAAGCACTTTATTTTGAAACTGAAAATGTAATTAATTCTCTAAAAGTTTAGGTATATTTACGAATGATAGATTCATAATTAGTTACTAAATGGAATTAAGCTATTTTAAGCCTTCTGAGGTATAAATCAAGGGGCAGCGTAAGCATATTCTCCCATATGGGTACTAGTTCAAATATTTGCTTTACTGTTATGTAGAATAGGGACACAACTGTTTTATGACCCCAAGTGCAGAACTGTGACCAATGACTTTGGCACTAAACATAGGGAGGAACTTTGTAACAAAGTAGTCCAGATTATGGAATGGAAAAAGGGGAATTTGTTCTTTCTACAAATGGTTTCAGCATGTCCTAAATGACAATTCGGTGGAGTTGTCGTGGAAGAAATTCCAGTAGTGGATTGATGTTTGAATTGGGTGACTTGTATGGTCCTACCAGTTCTGAGATTTTATGATAAAGTGTCAGGAACCGCTATTTCTTAGAGAACATCGGCCTGAATGGGCTATAAATCCAGAAAAAGTACAAGAAATTTTGCTAAAATGTGGAGATGGCTGTTTTGCCTTTAAAAGTTGATGAATCATAGACTCATTTTACATTTTTTAAGTAATGCTCTTTAAAAATGAAATGGTCATGGAAGAAATGTAGACAGTATAGAAGGGCGTGAGCTAGAAAGTAATAGTGCTCTAATCGTCCGACCACCGTTTCCCTTTCCATCTAGTAGTGAGGGAAAGGGCAGTGTTGAGAATTAGTCTTTGTTTTTTGGCTTGAATAATTGACTCCACAGTGGCAGTGCCATTAACTGAGAGATGGGATAAAACTTGCAAGAGCAGGAAGCTATGCGGAGCAAGCTTCCTGAATTGTCTTAAATTGTTTGTCTGATTGAATTATTTAGGCCTTGAATTCTGTTTGTGCTCTAGTGGCATTTTGTCTTCAAAGATGTTAAATTATTCCAAAAGTAATAGACACTGACTTGGAGAGGTTTTTATTGGCCAGATTTGGGATAATTTGGAGATGAGACAGAATATACAGTTGACCCTGTGTATCTGTGGGTTCCATATATGCAGATTAAGCCAACCACAGATTGAAAGTGTTCTGTAGTTGTGTCTGTACTGAACAGGTACAGACTTTTTTCTTTTCATTTTCCCCTAAACAATGTAACAATTATTTACATAGTATTTACATTGTATTGGGTATCATAAGTAATCGAAAGATGATTTAAAGTATATGAGATGGTGTATGTAGGTTTCATGCAGATACCACGTCATTTTATGTAAGGGACTTGAGCATCTGTGCATTTTGGTATCTGCTGGGAGGTCCTGGAACCAGTGTGTCCCATAGATATTGAAGAGGGCTGTGTATTATAATTTGTCCTATAAAGAACCCATGAATCCATCTTGATAGTAAAAAAGGTAGGGCAGGGGTGGTTCTTTACAGAAGAATGCCAGTTGATAAAATGTAGAAGGAATGATGGCATCAGAAAAACCATTTTGTAACTCTCAGTGTAAAAATTGATTCAGGCAAAAATCATTGATGGTGAAAATTTGTTGGTTGGGAAATTAAATATTCATTGGTTTAAAAGTATCACCTCACAAATTATTTACTAATTGCAAAAGAGAAAATGTACCTTTGTAATTCAGAGTCTGGCAATCATCAGCTTAGCAAAATGATCAATCTTAGCATCATGAACAGTGGGACAGCCCATTATTTTTGCCTTTCATGGGGTGCAGTAAGAAAAAAAAAAATCACCAGTGTAGTTGTGCCACCAAAAATATTTAATTTAAACCTAATCATGATGGAATAATCAGACAGATCTAGAATTTGTGCTGTTTTAAATGACCACTGGCCTAGTCTCTTCAAGAAAGTATCATGAAAAGCTTTGTGGTAGTGGCGGAGGGATTCAATTAAAAAAAGACTAAGGAGACTTACCAACCAAATTCAGTGGATTAATAAAAATTAAGTTCAGTAAATTTGGATTTAATAAAAACTCATACAAAAGACATTTTTGGAACAATTTGTAACATTTGAGTGTGAATTATACAACAGATGAGTTTATGAAAATGTTATTTTGGGGGGTGTTATATAAGTGATATTTTGATTATATAGGAAAATGTCCTTATTCTCAGAAGAGGTATTTCAGAATGAAGTGGCATGATGTCTAGAAATTACTTTTGTTTTCTTCTGACATCACCACATTGATCGTGTGCTAAAAATTACTTTCAAGTGGTTCAGAAGAAAATGTGTGTAAAGATGTGGTAAAATGTTAACAATATAGATGAAGGATATATAGATGTTTATTTTACATCCTCCAATTTCTTATTAGGTTTAAACATTTTAAAATATTACATTTTTCAAAACATGATTTTTAATGACTATGTTGTAATTCCACATGGCTGTATATGACAATTTGTTAAATAATTACGTGTAAAATTTTCAGCAAGAATACTTAGGGGCTATTTTATAAATGGTGGCTAAGAAACTTAAATAAACTTTCAAATATTCATTTAAACCTATACTGTAACTGAAATAGCACGAAAAGTAACCTTGCGTGACTTTATAACCTTATTAAACATTTTACCCATTTGCCTCTGGAGTCAAGATCTTAGTCTCATTCAGAAGACTGAGTGGATAAGGATTTGGTATACATAGATGGAGGCACTGGCAACTGGACAGGTCCCAGGGCTGCATAACACTAAATAGCTCATAGTGACTCAACTTGGGAACTTGGTATAACTTGTCTATGATTAAAGCCATTCCAGTGATACTGCAGTGATATAGTGGTACCACAAAGTAGTTTTAGTTTTGTTTCACTGAAAAATAATGAATGTCAGCATCTTTTCATATGATTAATGGACACTGAGTGTCTTCTTTTGTGAAATACCTGTTCAAGTGTTTTGCCTGTTTTTCTACTGTGTTGTCTACCTTTTCCTTATTGATATGCGAGATTTCCTGTCTTGTTGAATATAAAATGTATACACAGCTTTCTTCCTCCTTCTCTGTCCACGTAGTCATGCCTGATTCCTCTTTCCTTCTGGCATGATTGTTCAAGATGGTGGATAGGAGACAGGGCTGACCTGCAGCTCTTAACTTGGATGGACAGAACAGCATGTGGAGACTCACACCGTGGACTTCTTGCTCCAGGAACCACCACAGGGAGTGTACTAGAAAAACTGAAAGAATTCACAGATCCTTTGAAAGAAGCAGCAGGCTGCTGCAAATTCTGTGAGACTGGCAGAAAACTCTGGTGCTCTCTCAAAACTGCCATCTTCTGGCTGGAGGCCAACCAACTCACGATATTACAGCAACTCATGACAGAATAGCCCTGCTTCAAGGTAGGAGAAAACAATAGCTAATTCCACTGCCTGCAACATCCTGGCCAACCAGTGGTCCTGAGTCTCTCCATGTGACAACACTGCTAGCATAACCAGCATCCGAGAAAGCCAGCACACTAAACATATCTACATCCAAGGACTCTCACAGAGTCTACTTCACTCCCTTACCGTCTCCACCAGAACAGGTGCTGGTATCCACAGCTGGGAGACCTGAAGACAGATTGTATCACAGGACTCTATGCAGACATTTGCAAGTACCAGTTCAGAGTCTGGTAGCCCCACTGGGTGGTTACGCCCAGTAGAGCAATAACAGTCACTGCAGTGTGGCTTGCAGGAAGCCCCATCCCTAAGGGGGAGTGCATCACATCAAGGGACCACCAACGTGGTACAAAAGAATCTGAACAACATTCCTTGAGTTCCAGATTTTTCCATTGAAATAGTCTACCCAAATGAGAAGGAATCAGAAAAGTAATTCTGGTAATATGACAAGGTAATAAAACAAAGTTCTATAACATCCCCAAAAGACACTAGCTCCCCAGCAATGGGTAATAAAACAAGGTTCTATAACATCCCCAAAAGACCACCCTAGCTCTCCAGCAATGGGTCCAAATCAAGAAGAAGTCTCTGAATTGTGAAATAAATAACTCAGAAGGTTGATTATTAAGCTACTCAGGGAGATACCAGGGAAAGGTGAAAACCAACTTAAAGAAATTAAAAAAAAAAAATACAAGATGTGGATGAAAAATGCTCCAAAAGATATTTACTCCAGAGAAGTAAGTATCATAGAGATAATATTTATTCCAGAGAATAAATAAATATTGTATTCCAGAGAAATAAATATCATAAAGAAAAAAAGAATCACAACTTCTGGAAATGAAAAACACACTTAGAGAAATGCAGAATGCACTGGAATTCCCAGAATACACTAGAACAAATAGAAGAAAGAACTTCAGAGCTCAAAGACAAGGCTTACAAATTAACCCAATCAGACAAAGGCAGAGCAAAAAGAATTAAAAAAATGAACAAAGCCTCCACAAAGTTTGGGATTATGTTAAATGGCCAAACCTAACTGTAATTGGTGGTCCTGAGGAAGACGAGAAATATAAAAGTTTGGAAAACATATTTCAGGGAATAATTGAGGAAAACTTCCCTGGCTTCACAAGAGATCTAGGTATCCAAATACAAGAAGCTAAAGGAACACCTGGGAAATTCATCACAAAAAGATCATCACCCACACACATAGTTATCAGGTTATCTAAAGGCAAAACAAAGGAAAGAATCTTAAGAGCTATCAGGCAAAAGCATCAGGTAACCTATAAAGGAAAACCTATCAGATTAACAGCAGATTTCTCAGCAGAACCCCTACAAGCCAGAAGGGATTCGGATCCTATCTTTAGCCTCTTCAAACAAAATAATTGCCAGCCAAGAATTTTGTATTGAGCAAAACTAACCTTTATAAATGGAAAGATAAAATCTTTCTCAGACAAACAAATGCTGAGAGGATTCACCATCACCACACCAGCACTACAAGAAATGCTAAAAAGAGTTCTAAATGTTGAAGCAAAACCTTGAAATACACCAAAATAGAACCTTCTCAAAGCGTAAATCTGGCAGGACCTATACAACAATAACACAATGGAAGCAAAAAGGTATTCAGGCAACAACTAGCATGATGAATAAAACAGTACCTCACATCTCAATACCAACATTGAATGTAAATGGCCTAAATGTTCCTCTTAAAATATATGTAATGGCAGAATGGATACAAATCCACCAACTAAGTATCTGCTGTCTTCAGGAGACTCACCTAACACGTAAGGACTCACATAAACTTAAGGTAAAAGGGTGGAAAAAGATATTTCATGCAAATGGAGGCCAAAAACAAGCAGGAATGGCTATTCTTATATCAGACAAACTTTAAAGCAACAACAGTTAAAAAAGACAAAGAAAGACATTATATAATAATAAAAGAATCCAGCAGGAAAATATCACAGTCCTAAATATATATGGACCTAACATTGGAGTTCCAAATTTATAAAACAATTACTACTAGACTTAAGAAATGAGATAGATGGCAACACAATAATAGTGGGGGATTCTAATACTCCATTGACAGCACAGGTCATCAAGACAGAAAGTCAACAAAGAATGGACTAATCTATACTATAGAACAAATGGACTTAACAGATATTTACAGAATATTCTACCCAACAACTGCAGAATATACATTCTTGTCAGCACATGGAACATTCTCTAAGATAGACCATATGATAGGTCACGAAACAGGTCTCAATAAATGCAACAAAATTGGCTGGGCACGGTGGCTCATGCCTGTAATTCCACCACTTTGGGAGGCCGAGGCGGGCGGATCACAAGGTCAGGAGATTGAGACCTTCCTGGCTAACACGGTGAAACTCCGTCTCTACTAAAAATAAAAAAATTAGCTGGGTGTGGTGGCACGTGCCTGTAGTCCCAGCTACTCTGGAGACTGAGGGAGGAGAATTGCTTGAACCTGGGAGGTGGAGATTGCAGTGAGCCAAGATCGTGCCACTGCACCCCAGCCTGGGCGACAGAATGAGGCTCCATCTCAAAAAAAAAAAAAAAAAAGTAGGCCGGGCACGGTGGCTCATGCCTATAATCCCAGCACTTTGGGAGGCTGAGGCGGGCAGATCACAAGGTCAGGAGTTTGAGACCAGCCTGGCCAATATGGTGAAACCGCTTCTCTACTAAAATACAAAAAATTAGCCGGGCGTGGTGGCGTGCACCTGTAGTCCCAGCTACTCGGGAGGCTGAGGCAGGGGAATCACTTGAACCCTGGAGGTGGAGGTTGCAGTAAGCCAAGATCGCGCCATTGCACTGCAGCCTGGCGACAGAGCAAGACTCCATTTCAAAAAAAAAAAAAAAAAAGTAACAAAATCAAAATTATATCAAGTACCTTCTCAGACCACAGTGGAATAAAATTGGAAATCAACTCCAAAAGGAACCATCAAAACTATACAAATACATGGAAATTAAATAATCTGCTTCTGAATGATATTTGGCTTAACAATGAAATCAAGGTGGAAATTAAAAAATTCTTGCAACTGAACAGTAATGTGACACAGCTTACCAAAACCTCTGGAATATAGCAAATGTGGTGCTGAGAAGGAAGGTCATAGCATTAAATGCCTTCATCAAAAAGTCTGAAAGAGCACAAAATCTAAGGTTACACCTCAAGGAACTAAAGAAACAAGAACAATCCAGACCCAAACCCAGCAGAAGAAAATAAATAACAAAGATTAGAGCAGAACTAAATGAAATTGAAACAGATAAACAAAAACAAAAGATAAATGCAAGAAAAAGCTGTTTATTTGAAAAGATAAACAACATTGAAAGACCATTAGTAAGATTAACCAAGAAGAGAGATGTAAATAAGCTCAATTAGAAATGAAATGGGAAATACTACAACTGATACCACAGAAATATAAAAGATTATTCAAGTTTACTATGAACACCTTTATGTGCACAAACTAGAAAATCTAGAGATGGATAAATTCCTGGAAATATACTACCCTACTAGATTAAATTGGAAGAAATAGAAACTCTGAACAGACCAGTAACAAGTAGCAAGATTGAAACAGTAATGAAAAAACTGCCAACAAAAAAAATTCCAGGACTAGATGGATTCACAGCTGGATTCTATCAGACATTCAGAGAAGAACTGGTATCAGTCTTACTAAAACTATTCCACTAAATAGAGAAGGAGGGTACCCTCCCCAAATAAGTCTTTGAAGCCAGTATCACCCTAATACCAAAATCAGGAAAGGATATAATAACAACAACAAAAACAAAAAGAAGGAAAGAAAGAAGGAAGGAGGCAGCGAGTGGGGGAGGGAGATTGGGGAGGGAGGAAGAGAAAACCATGTACCAATATCCCTGATGAACATAAATGAAAAAATCCTCAAAAAAAAAAAAAAAAGTCCAGGTGCAGTGGCTCATGCCTGTAATCCCAGCAATTTGAAAGGCTGACGTGGGTGGATCACCTGAGATCAGGAGTTTGAGACCAGCCTGGCCAACATGGTGAAACCCTGTCTCTACTAAAAATACAAAAGTTAGCCGGGCGTGGAGGCACACGCCTGTAATTCCAGCTACTCAAGTGGCTGAGGCAGGAGAATTGCTTGAACCCGAGAGGTCGAGTGGGCTGAGATCATGCCACTGCACCCCAGTCTGGACAACAAGAGCGAAACTCCGTCTCAAAAAAAAAAAAACAAAAAACAAAACAAAACAAAAACTAGCTAACCAAATTCAATAGCTTATCAAAAAGATAATCCACCATGATCAAGTGGGTTTCATAACAGGGATGTAGTGATGATTTAACACATGTAAGTCAATAAATGTGATCCATCACATAAACAGAATTAAAAACAAAAATCATATGATTGTATCAATAGTTGCAGAAAAAGCATTTAACAATATGATTAAAACCCTTAGCAAAATCGGTATAGAAGGGAGATACCTCAAAGTAATAAAAGCCGTCTATGACAAACCCACAGCCAACATTATACTGAATGAGGAAAAGTTGAAAACATTTCCCCTGAGAACTGGAACAAGACAAGGATGCTCACTTTCACCACTTCCATTCAACATTGTACTAGAAGTCCCAGCCAGAGCAGTCAGACAAGAGAAGGAAATAAAGCGGATCCACATTGGTAAAGACAAAGTCAAACTGTCACTGTTCACCAATGATATGATCATACACCTAGAAAACCCTGAAGACCCAGAAAGCTCCTTGATCTCATAAATGAATTTAGTAAAGTTTCAGGATACAAAATCAGCGTACACAAATCAGAAGCATTGCTAAACACCAGCAATAACGAAGCTGAGAATCAAATCAAGCACTAAAACCCCTTTATAACAGCTGGAATAAATAAACAAACAAACAAATAAATAAATAAATAAAATACTTAGGAATATACCTAATCAAGGAGGTGAAAGATCTCTACAAGGAAAACTGCAAAACATTGCTGGAAGAAATCATAGATGACTCAAACAAATGGAAACACATGCCAAGCTCTTGGATGGGTAGAATCAATATTGTGAAAATGACCATACTGCCAAAAGCAATCTACAGATTCAATGCAATTCCCATCAAAATACCATTGTTATTCCTCACAGAACTAGAAAAAACAATCCTGAAGTTCATATGGAACCAAGAAAGAACCCACATAGCCAAAGCAAGACTAAGCAAAAAGAACAAATCTGGAGGCATCACATTATCTTACTTCAAACTATATGCTACAAGGCTATAGTTACCAAAACAGTATGGTACTGGTATAAAAATAGGCATGTAGACCAATGGAACACAGGAGAGAACCCAGAAATAAAGCCAAATACCTACAGCCAATTGATCTTTGACAAAGCAAACAAAAACATTAAGTGGGGAAAGGGCATCCCATTCAACAAATGGTGCTGGGATAATTGGCAAGCCACATGTAGAAGAATGAAACTGGATCCTCATCTCTCACCTTATACAAAAATCAACTCAAGATGGAGTGAAGACTTAAATCTAAGACCTGAAATTATAAAAATTCTAGAAGATAACATCGGAAAAACCCTTCTGGACATTGGCTCAGGTGAGGACTTCATGACCAAGAATCCAAAAACAAATGCAGCAAAAACAAAGATAAGTAGATTATTAAACTAAAAAGCTTCTGCACAGTAAAAGAAATAATCAGCAGAGTAAACAGACAACCCACAGAGTGGGAAAAACAATATTCTCAACTGTGCATCTGACAAAGGACTAATATCCAGAATCTACAAGGAACTCAAATCAGCAAGATAAAAAACAATCCCATCAAAAAGTGGGCAAGGGACATGAATAGACAATTCTCAAAAGAAAATATACAAATGGCCAACAGACATGAAAAAATGCTCAATATCACGAATTATCAGGGAAATGCAAATCAAAACCATAAGGAGATACCACCTTGCTCCTGGAAGAATGGCCATAATTTAAAAAATCATAAAACAACAGATGTTGGTGTAGATGTGGTAAAAAGGGAACACTTTTACACTGCTGGTGGGAAAGTAGACCACTATGGAAAACAGTATGGAGATTCCTTAAAGAACTAAAATAGAACTACCATTTGATCCAGCAATCCCAGTACTGGGTATCTACTCAGAGGAAAAGAAGTCATTATTTGAAAAAGACACTTGCACACACATTTATAGCAGCACACTTCACAGGTGCAAAAAAATGGAGCCTGCCTAAATGCCCATCAACAAACAAGTTGGTAAAGAAAATGTAGTGTCTATATATATATACAGCTCTGTCGCCCAGGCTGGAGTGCAGTTGTGCGATCTCGTCTCACTGCAACCTCCAACACATATACACACCATGGAATACTGTTCAACCATAAAAAGGAATGAAATAATGGCATTTGCAGCAACCTGGATGGAGTTGGAGACCATTTTTCTAAGTTCAGTAGCTCAGGAATGGAAAACCAAACATCATATATTTTCACTTATAAGTGGGAGCTAAGCTATGAGGATGCGAAGGCATAAGAATGATATAATGGATTTTTGGGGACTTGGAGGAGAAAGGTGGGAGAGGGGCGAGGGATAAAAGACTACATATTGGGTACAGTGTACACTGCTCAGGTGATGGGTGCATCAGAATCTCAGAAATCGCCATTAAAGAACTTTTCCATGCAACCAAACACCACCTGTTCCCTCAAAGCTATTGAAGTAAAAATATAAATAAATAGATCAAAGAATTCTAAAAAAAGTAAATGATTGAAAGAAGTCAAAAGTAATAATACTGTATGACATGTAAAATGATAGGAAATCCCAATTTTAGGACTATAAAGTGCTATATTCTGGAAAAAATCTACACACATATATGTATCAGATATTTTCTACTATCCTGTGACTTGTGTTTTTACCCCTGTAGTGTTGTCTTTTAATGAGCAGAAGTTCTTAATTTTAGTGCAACTTAATTTTTTCTTTTTTTTTTTTTTAGATGGAGTCTCACTCTATCGCCCAGGCTGGAGTGCAGGGGCGCGATCTTGGCTCACTGCAACCTCCGCCTCTCCGGCTCAAGCAGTTCTCCTGCCTCAGCCTCCCAAGTAGCTGGCATTGTAGGCACATGCCACCAGGGGCCCGGCTAATTTTTTGTATTTTTAGTAGAGACAGGGTTTCACCATGCTGGCCAGGCTGATCTTGAATTCCTGACCTCGTGATCTGCCTGCCTCGGCCTCCTAAGGTGCTGGGATTACAGGCATGAGCCACTGCGCCTGGCCTAGTGCAACTTAATTTATCACTTTATGAGCAGTGAGTTTTTTTGTATTATTTAGGCAATTGTTACCTACAATTTTTTACATTTAGAGTTACTGTACATTTGGTATTGATTTTTGCATGTTGTTTTAGATAGGGGTCAAGATTTATTTTACATTTTGTCTTAATTACTATAGCCTTGTAATAATTCTAATTCATAATAAATATAAATCTTCCAATTTGTTATTTAAAATTACCCTAGTCATTTATTTCTTATTTTCTTTTTTTAGAATTTGCTTATGAATTTCTACCCCACCCCACCCCCCCACAAACACACACAGAAACACACTACTAGGATTTTGTTTGGGGTTGCTTTGAATCTATTGATAATTTGGGGAGAATTAACATCTTTACAATACTGAAACCTGCCAACCCATGAACATGGTATACACCCCATTTATTTAGGACTTTCATTTCTCCAAGCTTCTGTAAGTTTTTTTTGTTGATTTTAGACAGTCTCACTCTTTCACCCAGGCTGGAGTGCGGTGGCGCCATCTCGGCTCACTGCAACCTCTGCCTCCTGGGTTCATCTGATTCTTCTGCCTCAGCCTCCTGGGACTACAGGCACGTGCCTGGCTAATTTTGTACTTAAGGTAGAGATGGGGTTTCACTATGGTCTTGAATTCCTGACCTCAGATGATCCTCCCATCTCAGCTTCCCAAAGTGCTGGGTTTACAGGCGTGAGCTGCTGCATCCAGACTAAGCTTCTGTAGTTTTTTTTTTTTTTTTTTTTTTGAGACAGTCTTGCTCTGTCGCCAGGCTGGAATGCAGTGGTGCGATCTCAGCTCACTGCAACCTCTGCCTCCCGGGTTCAAGCAGTTCTTCTGCCTCAGCCTTCCAAGTAGCTGGGACTACAGGCGCATGCCACCATGCCCAGCTAATTTTTGTATTTTCAGTAGAGACGGAGTTTCACCATGTTGGCCAGGATGGTCTCAATCTCCTGACCTCGTGAACTGCCTGCCTTGGCCTCCCAAAGTGCTGGGATTACAGGCATGAGCCACTGCGCCTGGCCAGCTTCTGTAGTTTTTAAGTGTAGAGTTCTTATACATCTTTTATTACATTTATACGTAGGTATTTGATGTTTGTTTTTATATCCTACTATAAATTTATATTGTTACTTTAATTTTCTATGTGTTTGTTGCTAGTATTTGAAGGATACAGTTGGTTTTTGTACATAGACCTTATATCTAGCAATCTTGAAATTTGCTTTTTTTGTTTTTTTGAGACTGAGTCTCGCTCTGTGGCCCAGGCTGGAGTGCAGTGGCGGGATCTCGGCTCACTGCAAGCTCCGCCTTCCGGGTTCACGCCATTCTCCTGCCTCAGCCTCCTGAGTAGCTGGGACCAAAGGCATCTGCCACCATGCCCAGCTAATTTTTTGTATTTTTAGTAGAGATGGGGTTTCACTGTGTTAGCCAGGATAGTCTCGATCTCCTGAGCTCATGATCTGCCCGCCTCAGCCTCCCAAAGTGCTGGGATTACAGGCATGAGCCACCATGCCCGGCTGAAATTTGCTTCTTAATTTTAATTATTTTTTAAGGATTCATCTAATTCTTTTTGGTTTTATTTCTGACCTAAGATCTTTCTACCGTGATTTAATGCACCAAACATTTTTTGTAAAACTGATTAGATTTTGTTGAGTACTCTTTTGCATTTAGATCAGAAGTCACAAATATTTGATGTAAAAATAACATTATAAACTTTGACTTTATCATGTATGGGTAATGTCCAAATGTTGTATTAAATGTGATTTCTTACAGCAAAATTAAACTAGATCCAGGAAGTTGCTAATTCTTAGCATGAGCATTCTTCTAGAAATAACTATAGAGTATATTTATTTCTAGAAGAAATATAGAGTATAACTGTATTAAAAAGTGTTGAAGTTGTTTTAAAAGCTATAATTCTGATTTGCGAAAATCATGCTAATTCACTTTTCAGAAATACACTTAATTTTCTTTCATTTATTATTAATTTATCAAGCATTTATAAAGTGCCTGTCATGCCAGGAATTTAAGTACTCAAAGATTTTAGTTTTCAACAAGCGAAAGAGTGGGGATTGGAAAACAGATATGTGGTTGTAATAGAGTAAAACTCACCTGATTATAGTATGCTCTGTATGCTATAGGAGCTAAGAAAAGGGTCATCACACCCAGACTGGAGGAAGACCTTATGATATATATTAAAAGAGCAATTGGAGTGTGGTTGCTGAATACTTCACACACACACCACTGCCAAACCCCACACCCCACACCCCTTTTCTCCTGGGTTCCTATGAATAGATTTTTTGAAGGTTACTTTAAATCTCTTTTTGCTTTCTTTTCACTGATTAGTTGACACTGAAGTGAGTTGAGATACTTCATCATTATATTGGTATTTGGGTTTCTAAAGAAAAAACATTTTTTAAAGAAGACATTTATTCAGTGTCATGATCAGGCAATCAAAATTTAGCAATCAAAAGCATGGGTGTGCAAAAAACAAACAAACAAAAACAAATTCTGGGCCAGATGCGGCGGCTCACACCTGTAATCCCAGCACTTTGGGGGGCCGAGGCAGGTGGATCACGAGGTCAAGAGTTCGAGACCAGCCTGGCCAACATGGTGAAACCCTGTCTCTACTAAAAATATATATAAAAATCAGCTGGGCATGGTGGCGCCTGCTTGTAGTTCCAGCTATTCGGGAGGTTGAGGCAGGAGGATTGGTTGAACCCAGGAGGCAGAGGTTGCAGTGAGCCAGGACTGTGCCACTGCACTCCAGCCTAGGTGACAGAGTGAGCCTCCGTCTCAAAAAAAAAAAAAAAATTGTGCATGTTTAGGTACACAAATACTGTGTTACAGTTGTGTATAGTGTTCAGTAACATGCTGTACAGGTTTGTAGCCTAGGAATGAGCTATATCATATAGTCTAGGTGTATAGTAGGCTATACCGTCTAGATTTGTGTAAGTACACTCTGTGATGTTTGCACAACAGTGAAATTGTCTAGTAATACATTTCTCAGAACATATCCCCATTGCTAAGCAATGCATGACTATACACAGATGTATGTATGTACATATAGAAAGAGTTGTTACGCC
This sequence comes from Pongo pygmaeus, assembly GCF_028885625.2. Taxonomy (NCBI): domain Eukaryota; kingdom Metazoa; phylum Chordata; class Mammalia; order Primates; family Hominidae; genus Pongo; species Pongo pygmaeus. Next base: position 34,783,576 of record NC_072387.2, read on the forward strand.
GGTCTTTTGGTAGAATTCTGAAATTGGGAGCCATATGAATGAGAATTTGAATAGGAACAATAAAATGCCAACTGTTCAGAATTTTTAAAAATCAAAATAATATATGTTCAGATTTTTAAAAGTAGAATTGCACTGTAAAGTTTACAACAAAAAACAGCAACTCTGGGCCCAATTCTCCCTACCTCATGATTTTTGATTACAAGAAGCAAGGACTTTCATATCTTGGATATTTTTTCTCTCTAATTTCGGCATAATGGTATAATTTCTCCTATTTTTAAATTTAGAGTAATCTGTTGCAATTTGCTATCATGGAATATGAATAATTTGGTTCTGTTACGTAGTTTTCCCCATCCTCACATATATGCAAACTTTCTTTCCCCATCTTCATAGGAACTCTTAGAACTTCCGTATACCTTCATCCTGGATATTCCCATTACCTCTGTCTTGTGTTGGAGTTTGATTCCTAGGTCTCCATCATCTTTCTGGGTTTTACTCCCTTATTTTGCTGGCGTACTTCCCTGAGTAGTTTTTTGAAAGGGAGTGAATGGAAGGCACATTTTTTGAGTCCTTGCGTGTTTAAAAAAATGTCTATTCAATTTTATATTAATTCTTAACTTTATATTTCACACATCAGATTCATACATTATGTTCATAGAATGTATATAAACAAAGCAGAGAGAAAATTGGAGTATTTCAAAAGTTTTAGGGAAAGACAGTTATTTCATGTATTTAAATTTAAAAAGTCAACTTGGGAAATAAAGTGTGTGTGTATATATCAGTGGCTTAAACAATGAAGACATTTTTTTCCAGTCATCCAGGGGTGCAGGTGCCTTCTACCTTATTCTTACACTGTTTTCTACTCTCAGGACTCACTACTCAGAGTGCGATTCCCAGAAAGAGCAGCAGCATCACTTGGGGGCTTATTAGAAATGCAGAATCTCAGGACCAGCCCAGACCTACTGGATCGAAGTGATTGATTTGTTTGTTAAGAACTGCCTTAGGGTTTACCTTTATTTTTGTGCTGTAAGATGGCTTACCATCACCCAGTATTCTTATTCCAACTAATAAGAAGGGAGAGAGAGTGGAGGGTCTGCAGATTTGTTTTAAGGGCATGAACTAAAACCTGCTTACATCACTTTTGCTCATATCTGATTGGTCAAGTTTGCCATATAGCTAAGCCCATTAAAAGTCACACAGGAAGCAGGAAAATGTAATATTTAGTTAGGTTGTTATGTGCTCAGCTCTAGCTAGGCGGGATTTGTTACTAAAAGGAAGAAGAGAAGAATGGATATTGGGGCAAACTAGCAGTGATACTTTGGCTGGATATGGAATTCTAGGTTGGAAATCCTTTTTAAAATCCCAGAATTTTGAATATATTGTTATATTCTCTTATAACTTCAGTGTTGTTGAAAACTCCAGTGTGATTCAGATTTCTGATCCCTGTGTATAACTTGTTTGTCTTCTAGAAAGCTTAAGAACTCTTATTTTTTTCACTTTAAATTTCCATTTTTCTGAACTTTTATGATTATGTGCATTTGTGGATTTTATTTCATTTATTATTCTCAGTCCTGAGATGTAGGACTGGGTGCTTTCAGTTAGAAAGTACTTGTCCTTCAATTTTAGGAAATGCTATTATTTGATAATTTCTCTTTTTGTATTTTCTTTGTTTCTCTAGATTCTTAGTTTTCAATTTTGTCTTTCAACCCTTGTATTTAATTTTTATTTCTGCTTTCATATGTATATATAATTTGTCATCTGAATATTCTTTTTCATAACCTTACTTATATTTCATGGATGCAATAGCTTACCTCTTCGTGATAATAGTTTTAATTGACAAATAAAAATTGTGTATATTGGCTGGGCATGGTGGCTCACGCCTGTAATCCCAGCACTTTGGGAGGCCAAGACGGGCGGATTGCCTGAGCTCAGGAGTTCACGACCAGCCTGGGCAACACAGTGAAACCCCATCTCTACTAAAATACGAAAAAAATTAGCCGGCCATGGCGGTGTGCACCTGTAGTCTCAGCTACTCGGGAGGCTGAGGCAGGAGAATTGCTTGAACCTGGGAGGCAGAGGTTGCAGTGAGCCGAGATCGCATCACTGACTCCAGCCTGGGCAACAGAGTGAGACTCTGTCTCAAAAAAAAAAAATTGTATATATTTATGGTATCAACATGGTTTTGAAATATGTGGAGCAAATTTTTGTGATATACAGTTTTAATTGATAAAAATTGTATATATTTATGGTATCAACATGTTTTGAAATATGTATACATTATGGACTAGCTAAGTTGAGCTAATTAACCATAAGCATTAACTCACACTTATCTACTCTGCCATTTTCAAGTATACATTGTTTACTGTAGTCCATTTGTTCTATAATAGATATCTTGACCTTATTTTTCCTGCTTAATTGAAATTTGGTATACTTTTGCAAACCTCTCCCCAATCACTCCCCTCCTCCTCCAGCCCCTGGTAACCACCATTCTACTCTCTACTTTTATAAGTTCCACATTTTAAAATTCTACATGTAAGTGAGATCATGTGGTATTTATCTTTCTGGCTTATTTCACATAACAACATAATGCCCTCTGGTTTCATCCATGTTGTTGCAAATGACCAGATTTCCTTCTTTTTAAAGGCTAAATAATATTCTGTACCTTTTTTTTTTTTTCTTCAGAGGTGAGGATCTTGCTTGGTTGCCCAGGCTGGAATACAGCGGCAGGATCATAGCTCACTGCAGCCTCAGACTCCTGCGCTCAAGCAGTCTCCCACCTCAGCCTCCTGAGTAGTTGGGATTATAGGCATGAGCCACCGTGCCCTGCTCTACACACCATATTTTCTTTATCCATTCATCTGTCGATGGACACTTAGGTGATTCTGTATCTTGGCTATTGTGAATAATGCTGCAGTGAACATGGGAGTGCAGGTATCTCTTCAACATACTGAATTCATATCCTATATAGCCAGTAGTAGGATGGTTGGATCATATGGTAGTTCTATTTTCAATTTTTTGAGAAACCTCCATACTGTTTTTTAAATGGCTGTGCTAATTTCTATTCTCAGCAGTGTGCAAGGGTTCCCTTTGCTGCACATCCGCACGAACACTTGTCTTTTTGGTATTAGCCATTCTAACAGATGTGAAGTGATATTTCATTGTGGCATTAATTTGCGTTTCCCTGATGATTAGTGATGCTCAGCATTTTTTCGTATGTCTGTTGGCCATTTGAAAGTCTTTCAGAAAATGTATATTGAGGTTTTTTGTTCATGATAGTTTCTTTTTTGTTTTGTTTTGTTTTTTGAGAGAAGTCTTGCTCTGTCACCAGGCTGGAGTGCTGTGGTACGATCTTGGCTCACTGCAACCTCCACCTCCCGGGTTCAAGCGATTACCCCGCCTCAGCCTTCTCAGTAGCTGGGACTACATGTGTGCACCACCATGCCCAGCTAGTTTTTGTATTTTCAGTAGAGATGGGGTTTCACCGTGTTGGCCAGTATGATCTCGATCCCTTGACCTCGTGATCTGCCCCTCGGCCTCCCAAAGTGCTGGGGTTACAGATGTGAACTACCGCGCCCAGCCCATGATAGTGTTTTAATGTTCTTCTTTGTGCATTGTCTCTGTTTCTTCCAAGCTATTTTGGTCTTTTCTTATTAAAGGTTTTTCTTAAATATGGTGACTCTGGGAAATGTATTAATACTTAAGAGTAAAGTACCAAAACATTGGCCATATGGTCTGTCTGTATTGGCAGATCTTTGCTTATAGGGAGATCAGGTAGGGAACAGGCTCTTTTTTTGGGATCCCTTAGACTTTGGTATGTGTAGATTTTTTCTCTTGGGCTTCCCTGTGACCAAAATACCTTATTAATAAAAGAAAGCCTGGTTTATTTCCTATTATAATAAGGGAGTCTCCTGCCTTTACAGAATCTTAGTAGTGTCTCAGAGAGGAAGGCGAAAGAGGGATATTTATGAGGCTTTTGGGTTTGGTTTAATGCAGATCTTTTCACTGCAAAGGCCTGATTGGAATATGGCTGGATAATGACAATCAGCAAGGGTTTTAAATGAGTCTTGCAGAGTGAAGAGTCTTTGAAGAACTTTGTTGAATGAGTTATTGTCCTGGGCAGGGGTAATGAGTAGTCTGTTTTTCAGATAAATATATTTGGGAGACGTTCCTGAATCCAACTAGACTATTTAAAACTTCATCTTCCTGGGCAGGAGTTCCTGGAATAGTAAAGTCATTTTAAGTCGAAGAGTAAAACCATGTATATATAGATAGTATGTGATTGTTAATGGTTTTGGTTCTCAGCCTCCTTTCCCCAAGCATTAACATCTGAGAATGTGATCAATCCAGTTATTTATGACTGTATGAGGTCTCAATGGTCAGGTAACAGGCTGGGGGTGGGGAGAAGGTGGAGATGATCATTTCAATCTTTGTAAGCATTAGAGATTGTTCTCCTTTTGTATCATGGTCGTTTGTTGTATCATTTGACTGGGCAGTGGCTGTACAGCAGCATTCAGTACTCCGGCTACACCCCTGAGCACTGCACCATAGACGGATACTAAAAAAAGAATTATGATTAGAGTCTGCACTCTACTTTTTAGCCAGGAGCCAAGAATGCCAAAATTAAGCCATGAAAATTGATTCTATCCCATCTGAAGAGCTCACAAAAACAAATGTAGCATTATTGTCAATATCACCTAATTTTATGATTATTTTGCTTGCTTCTCTAATCTTTTTAGTAATGGTAAGGATATCAGAGAGGATCAAAAGGTTATCAAGAATGATCCAGTGCCAGGTAATCAAATTTGTAGCGCCAGTATCATTAGGTAGCTCTAAAGCACAAGAGCATGGGGTTTAATTTGTCTGTCTTTACTGTTAGGTCTATGAAAGTGAGACCGCCTCCAAATACACACCTTTTATTACTAAAAGGACCTCTTATTACTAAAAGGACCCAACATTAAGTCCTCTTCTAAGGACTGGAAGACTAGAGGTCCTTGTAGTAATAAAGGACTAACCTGTAGTAATAAAGGACTAACCAAGGACTAGGACCTCTAGTCCTCTTCTAACATCTATTAGTAATGTTTCAGTGGAGATAAGAACCTCCTTTCCTCTGAATGACACAATAGATGGCCTATAGTTAGGGTTGCCATTTAAAAAGTTATTAAACAGTTAAGTCATTTACCCAGGAAGCAAATTGATTAGTTACAAGGAACAATTACCAAGGGAAGCAGGGTGGCTCCCAAAGGAAAATATTTATAAACCCAACAGTCACTCTGATTGTATGCTTTGGTCAAATCATGAATAAATTTTAATCAGGCATTGGGCTCATACAAAAGGAATGGAAAAGCCAATATTAAGAATAGGGGCCTTTAAAGTAATATAACTAAAAAGGTAACCTTAATAGCAAAAGAGGAAAGAAGATAGCTAGGAAAATAAAGAACAGAATAATACAGATTAAAGCATGACAGTCACTAACCTTGTTCTGTGGATCTTGGTCTGGAGATCTTTGATTGAAGCTCCCTCCTTCCAAAGACCTTCTGCTTTTAGAAGATTGCTGAGAATCGTCAACTTCAGATTTCTAAATGGGATAGTCTTCCAGTGATTCAAGGCTGACTTAGGCTTTTTTAAATTGAGAGACGTGAGTATAAGGAGTTTTACTGCCATACTAGTTATTAACAGTACCTGATAAGTTCCTTTCTCTCAAGTTCAAGGACTGTCTTTCTTTATGTTTTCCAAAAGGCCATGTCTCCAGGTTTCAGATCATACAGGGGTCATTTAGGAGGATGTTAAGGAAACACTGCTTATACCTGTTGGTAGTAATACTGGATATATTGCATGTGTCTTACTTAGTTTGGGCTGCTAAAACAAAATATCATAGAGTGGCTTATAAACAACACAAATTATTTCTCACACTTTTGAAAGCTGAAAGAGATCAGGGTGCCAGCATGATTGGGTTCTGGTGAGAGTCTCCCTCAGGGTTATAGGGTGCTGTCCTCTCGCTATATCCTCACTTGGTGGAAAGAGGCAGGAGAGCTCTCTGGAGTCTCTTTTATAGGGGCAATGGGATATTGCCCCTATCAAAGCCTCCTCCACCCTCATGACTAATTATTAAAACTGCGATTTTATATTGGTACCAACCTAATACTTCCCCAAAGCCCCATCTCCTCCTCGTGCCATCACATTGGAGTTTAGGATTTCAGCACATTAATTTTGCAGGGATACAAATATTTGGTCCATAACATTATGAGTTCTTGGCAGGCAGTACACATATGGCCATGTCTGCGTACAGTAGTGTGGAGTCTATAATCAGAGGTAATATTTCTAGGTATGTGGGCAAGCCTGTACTAACTAATTATTGGGGAATGGTTGAGCCCCAGAAAAAATTGATCTCATTGTTATTAAAGCCAGTGGCAATATCTTAGGCCACAGAAGTTCAAGAGACGCTACCTTTGTTCATGTTAGTCTCAGAATTCCCTTTGTTCTTTCTACCTTTCTTGAGGTGATGTGGACCATGAAACTTCCAAGTAAGTGGAAAGACTTTGCAAAGCTCTTTAATAACACCTCTAGCAAAGTGGATGCCCCTCAAAGAAAGGTTGAAATTCCTCAGGTTGAGCACTCAAAATTCAGTTTTTTCCTAATGTTTGAGCTGTAGATTTCCAACAAGGAAAGGCTTAAGTCTAACGCAAGAACAAGCAAATGATGACCAGGACATAGTCAAAACCCACAGCAGGGGATTAGTTGTGTGAAAACCATTTGTGGCACTCAGAGAGACCTTGAGGTCTCTACTCCTGTCTGTGTTCCACCTTTACTGTCAAAAATTATGCTGGTGAGAAAGGAGACATAGACCATGGCACCCTTGGCAATTTTAGTGATGCTTTTCCAGTAGTGTTAATAGCCTTGACTGACCAATTTGTCCTTGCCAGGGTATACAGTTTTATGCAAAAAATTTCCGAGGTTCCATTCAGGATCTCTGATGCCACCAAGAAACCCTGTCTTAAGAGCACCAGTGGTTAACTGTGGTAATTTGCCCCTGGATTTCATCCAATATGCTTTTCTAATGCTAGAGCCAGTTGTTGGCGTTCTCTTTGAACCTCTTAAAAGATTTGGCCTTTTGAACTACCGTAAAGGCTAAGATCTTAGTAAAGGTGCTTCTTGTCTGACATAATGATCAGTCAGGGCGTATTCTTAATTGTTTATGTTATTTCTCTTTTTTTGTGGGCATGTCTTTAGAATTGTTACCTCCTTAGGAAGGAGTAATGCTAAAGTCAGGAACCATCGTTATTTTCAAAGCATCCCCAAATCATAACTACTCTTAAAACTGATCCATTCTCAGTTTTATATATACAGTTACTTGTGAGTTAACCATGGAGATACAGCCTGAGAAATGCATTGTTAGGTGATTTTGTCATTGTGCAAACATTATAGAGTAGTGTACTTAAATAAACCTAGATGGGATAGCCTACTACACACCTGGGCTATATTGTATAGCCTAGTGCTCCTAGGCTACGAACCTGTACTGTGTACATGGTGCTGTCCTGAATCTTGTAGGCAGTTGTGATGCCACTGTTGTATATGTGGTTCTTTGTTGACAGAAACATTAATATGCAGTATGTGACTGTATTAACCTTTCATCACTAGCTACACAGTTCACTGGCAAGCTCTACTGAATGCAGTGATTTCAGTCATCTTGGCATATCTTGCCTCTAGCATAGGGTTTCATTCCAGGTGTGAGTTGAGATCTGTTCCATCAAAGTTGGCCTCATATTTTCTTATTCTTCTGAAGACATGACCCATCAACAACCAAGATTGAATCTGAATTTTCTAGAGGAGTTTCTGGTAAGTCTATTTAGGACATAGTTTACTGACAGTAGTTTCCTGCTTTTTAAGGAATAGAGGAGTAGCAAGGGTCAACAAACCCTTTTCTGTAAAGGGCCAGATAGTAAATGTTTTAGGCTTGGTGGGCCATGTATAGTCTCTGTTACTAATTTTTTAAAACAATTCTTTAAAAATATAAAAACTATTCTTAGCTCATGGTCAGTGCAAAAATGAGCCATGGGCTGAACTTGGTTAAATCCTTTAATAATTGTATAATTACAGAAAAATGGGGACCTTCTACCTTCAGGAGTCAATGAGATAAAGGAATCTTCATGATTTTCTTTGTTACATACCTCAGAAAGGTTTGAACGGTGGGTAATCTGCCCAGAGTAAGAGCCATACCTCCTTAGGATAAATCATGCACTAGGTAATGCGGTAGTACCTCTCTCTCCCCAGGAGAGATACCTTTCAAGACCCCCAGTGGATGCCTGAAACCATGAACTTCGTATAAACTATTAATATATTTTTTTAATCTGATAACCAAGATAGCTACTAAGTGACTAATGGGTGAGTAGAGTATGCAGCATGGGTGGGCTGGACGAAGGGATGAGTCACATTCTGGGGGGTGATGGAGGTGGGGAGCATGAGATTTTATGCTAACTCAGACTGGCACACCATTTAAAACTTATGAATTGTTTATTTCTGGAAGTTTCCATTTAATATTTCAGACTGATAGGTAACTGATACTGCAGAAAGCCAGCCATGGATTGGGCAGGGGATTACTGTATACTTGAATAAGACTATAACTTCTCTTTGCCTATGTCCTGTCTGAGTTAAAGTAGAAAAATATAATCAGTCTTGGAACTTACTTATTTTTCAGACCAACAAAAGGTCATCCAGATATTAGATTAGAGTAGAAACACAGGGAAATTTAAGATCCTTGAGGTACTAGTTGAGGACTTGTTGAAAAATTGGAGAAGTGTCTCAGTAAACTCTAGGGCATAACTGTCCAGATGTATTATTGATTTTTCCAAAGCAAACAGGTATTGATTATCCCGCTCTAAAAAGACATTAAATTAAGACACAGGTTTACAAGTGTGAAATATGTAGCTTCAAGAAATGGTAAAGATAAAATAATATTTCAGTTTGATACTGTAGGAAAGTGGGGGTGGGGAGAGAGATGAATAGTCTATTTATAGCCCTGGGATCCTGAACAAAGCTGTATCCTTTCCATTGTGGTGATTTTGTTTTTTGTTTTTGATCAGGAAGACAGGAGTATTGCAAAGATAAATATGAGGTAATGAGTCCTTTCTGTATTAGGTCTTCAGCTGTTGGTTTTAGTCCTTTTCACTTCTGCAGCCAGAGAGTATTGTTCAAATTTGGGTAGATGTTTGCTTCGGGTTAGTCAATCTGAGCCTTGAATGGGGTTCAGCTTCAATAAATCTGCCATTATCAGTAGACTTTTTTTTTTTTTTTTTGCCTACAAAAAGTCAAACTTCCTAGAGATGTTCAATGTGGGCTTGATGTAAATTAAGAAACACCAGTAATCAATGTCCAAATTAGCTATGGCCTCATTGTTGAATAGGGGAGAACTTGGGGATTTCAAGGAAAGGGCCGTTAGGCAAAATTTAATCTGGTAACTAATTTCTTTTGTACAATAATTAATTCCTCCCTATTAAATTACCTGGTATGGTATCACAGAGAAAGAAAGAATGTTCCAATTACCTGGTATGGTATCACAGAAGAAGAAAGAATGTTCCTCTGTTGGAGGCCTGAGGGCGAGACTTAAGAGTGGTATGTGGGGGATGTCTGAGCATTATGAGAGATGCCATCATCTGAGTAGTTTGTTGGCTCCATTGGAGAGGTTCTGTAACATTGGTAGAGTTTAAAGTTGACGTTAGAACATTAGTATCAATGTAGATTCTGCAAGGTTGTCCTTTAATATTTAAAGAAATTTCTCCCTGTGAGTTTAAGGATAGGATGGGACATTCCCCATAATGTCACCTTTGATTACCTTCTTATGTAACAGTAGAACTAATTTTATTCCAATTCCCTTCCTTGATGATGGTATTTAAGAGTGTCTTCATCAAGAGACTCCTTGCTCTGGTAATTAATGACTGGAATGTGGGCACCTAGTTTTTAAAATGTGTAACTCCATCATTGTATTCTGAGTCTTATCCTGCTTTTGTTCAGTGAGAAGTTGGTAGTCAGTCTGTGGGGCTATTTCCCACTCTGGTTTTTGCTTGCATGTTACATTCTCTATTTCTGACTTAAAATGGTTCACAGAAAGTGAGGCGGGAATGTGGACCCATCTGTGTCAGAATCTCCTGAATGCTGTCTGCAGGTGTTAATGAGCCTGGCCAACACAGCAAGCAAGATCCCAGCTCTAAAAAAAACAAAACAAAACAATAAACCTGATAAACTTCTGGATTAATCAAGGACTATGCTATTTAAAGTACCCATAAAACACCCCAATAGAATTCTGCAATGGATGCCTTCTTTATTTGCTTATGAACTGAATTAAGGACTTCAGTCGATTTCCAAAGAGAAATTGTGAATTCTTCCAAAACTTATAACATCTATAGTATTTCTAAAACTCGTTGGTTTCTTATAAAATTCAAGGTTTCACCCATAGGGTCTTTCCATTTTTTTTGCATTTGAGTTTCCTATATATGAACCAATTGATATGGATCTGGGAGCCTGGGGTTATATGTTTCTAAAAGTATTCACAATTCCTTTGGAAGAGTCTTTTCATGGGACAGATAGGGCAGCTAAGGAAATTGGGACCCAGAGGACTAAGTTTCTGTTCTTGGTATTTTACAGTCACTCTAACCCTTTCCTGTAGCTGCTTTTTTGCAGCTTTGTCTTTCATCATGTGTGATTGTCTTATCTTTGTCTTTTAGAAAGGTCTCTCTGGCTCGAATGGAGAGTAGATTGGATGGACAAGTCTGGAGATAAGAAATAAGACAGATCATTGTTATAGTTTAGGAGAGAGATATTGATGGGGGAGAGTATCCCCAAGAGACATCCCTAATCCAGGTTACAAGTTTGAAGTCCATCTGCACATATTGTAACTGTTAACTTAAAATTCTATTGGGGTGTTTTATGGGTACTTTAAATTGCATAGTCCTTGATTAATCCAGAAGTTTATCAGGTTTATAGTTTTGTTTTGTTTAGAGCTGGGATCTTGCTTACTGTGTTGCCCAGGCTGGCTTTGAACTCCTTGGCTCAAGCGATCCTCTTGAGTAGCTAGAATTACTGGCATGAGCCACTGTGCCTGGCTGGTTTGTTGGATTTTTAATGAGTCAGTGTTTGGAATTGTTGGTCCTTTTTATTTTATATTTCTTTTCTATTTTATGTATGCAGGCATATTGTGTTTCCTTTCTGTTTTATGTGTGCGTGTATATCTTTGGCTGTTACATTTTTTCTTTTTTATCTCCTTTTAGTTTAATTTTTTTCTCTTTACTAACTATAGCTTTAGTTGCTTTCCATACATTTTTATTTGCAGTAATTTCATTATCATTTTTCCACATTTTTTTCTAATTTCCATTCTGATATCTTTTATTATTGGTGCTTGGATTATCTATAAATATATTTCTTTTTTTTTTGAGACAGGTCTTGCTCTGTCACCCAGGCTGGAGTGCAGTGGCATGATCTCGGTTCGTTGCAACCTCTGCCTCCTGGGTTCAAGCAATTCTTCTGCCTCAGTCTCCCAAGTAGCTGGGATTATAGGTGCCTGCCACTATGCCTGGCTAATTTTTGTATTTTTTAGTAAAGACGGGGTTTCACCAAGTTGGCAGGCTGTTCATGAACTCCTGACCTCAGGTGGCGTGAGCCACCACACCTGGCCTAGAAATACATTTCTTAATTTCCCTTCTTATTACTGATTTTTAACTTAATTTCACTTTCACCAGCCAGAGAACATACATGAACACTTATGATCTTACATAGAAAACATTTATGATTTCAGTTCCATGAAATTTGTTAAAACTTGCTTTTATAATCCAGGATATGGCCAATTTTTATAAATGTCTTGTGTGTTTAAAAAGCATGTGTACTCTGCAGTTATTGAGTAATTTTTTTATAGGTATCAGGGCAAATTTAGTTAAAATGTTGTCATTATAAACTTCACAATTCGGTAATGCCTTTTGCCTTAAATATTACTTTGTCTGTTATTAACCCAGCTACATTCGATTTCTGTTGGTTTGATGTTTGCCATGGTGTACCATTTCCCCTCCTTTTACTTTAACTCTTTTGAAATCATTTTATTGGCCGGGCTCGGTGGCTCACACTTGTAATCCCAGCACTTTGGGGAGGCCGAGGTGGGTGGATCATGAGGTTGGGAGTTCAAGACCAGCCTGGCCACGATGGTGAAACCCCATCTCTACTAAAAATACAAAAAATTAGCCGGGTGTGGTGGCAGGCGCCTGTAATTCCAGCTACTCAGGAGGCTGAGGCAGTGAATTGCTTGAACCCAGGAGGCAGAGGTTGCAGTGAGCCGAGATTGTGTCACTACACTCCAGCCTGAGCAACAGAGCGAGACTCTGTCTCGAAAAAAAAGAAATCCTTTTATTTTCATCTCTTGCATGCAATATGTAAGTTAAATTTTAAAAATCAAGCCTAACAAACATATTTATTTTACCTAGTATTTCATTTAAATCTTTCATGCTTTCTATTTATCTCTCCAGCTTTATGTTTTGTCTTCTACTTTTTATATTATTGTGTATTATTCTATCTTCCTCCTCCTATTAATTTGGATGCTTTATATTCTTGCTACTCCTTTAGTGGTTTTTCTAGAGATTAAAACATGCATTTTTTTTAAACTTACCTGTGACTAATGTTAATTGGTGCATATACCCTTTTTCCAAACTTTAACTCCATTTACTCCCCCAGCCCTGACTTGATATGACAATTATGTTTTATTTTATTTTATTATTATTTTTAGTGACAGTGTCTCCCTCTTTTGCCCAGGCTGGAATGCAGTGGTGTGATCAGAGTTCACTGTAAACTCGAAATCCTGGGCTCAAGGGGTTCTCCTGCCTCAGCCTCCCAAGTAGCTGGGACTACAGGTGCACACTACCATACCCAGCTAATTTAAAATATTTTTTATTTTAAAATTTTAAATTATTATTATTTTGTAGAGATGAGGGTCTCACTATGTAGCCCAGGCCAATCTTGAACTTCTGGCCTCAATGATCCCCCTGCCTCAGCCTCCCAAACTGCTAGGATTACAGGTGTGAGCCACTGTGCTTGGCCTGACGGTTATATTTTAATTCTGTATGCTTATAGCTTACAAGATAATTATCATTGTTGTATACAGTCAGTTTTCATTTAGAATTACTTTCACTTTTACAGTTTCTTATTTCTTCCTGCATTATCATGCTTCCTTTTTGGAATTATTTTTTCTGACTGAAGAAAAAATAGTTTTTTTAGTGTTCTAAATAAAAAATAGTGTTCTAAATAAAAAATAGTGTTTTTTTAGTTCTTTAGTGTTTTGTTTAGTGTGGTACTGTCAACAAATTCTATTTTAGTTTGTCTGAAAATGTCTTTATTTCACCTTTAATCTTGAAGGATATTTCTCTTGGTGTAGAATTCTAGGTTAGCAATTGTTTTCTTTCAGAATTTTAAAGATATTCTTCTTATCCTTCTGATTTCTGTTGTTTTTATTAATAAATCAACTGTCAATCAGTTGAAACTTTCTTTTCAGGTAATGTACTTTTTCTCCTGGCTGCTTTTAACATTTTCTCTTTGTTTTTTAAAATAATTTTTCTAAGAAGTACCTAAGTGTGGTTTTCTTATGCTGCTGTCATTCATAATGCTTCTGAATCTGTAATTCAACTTCATTAGTTTTAGAAAATTCTTAGTCACTGTCTCTTTAAATATTGCTTATATCCCCTTCCTCTTTCTTGTCTCCCTCTCCTCTCTTTATGGGATTCAAAATGTATATTAGCCCTTCTTATCTGTATTGTTTATTGTTTCTTATCCTCTGCTTCATGGTTTTCATCATTTTGTCATTCCAGTATTTTAAATATTTTCCTCTAGTATCTCTTCCAGTTGATTAATCATTTCTTCTGCTGTACAGCATTTGCTTTTAAACCTGTCAGTTGTGTTATTAAATACAGTTGCTATATTTTACAGTTTTGGAATTTTTTTTCTCCTCAAAAATCTGTGTTCTATCTTGAGGTACTCTGTTAGAATTCTCAGTCTTTATCACATTGAATATTGTGCAATAAATATATAATATGCAATAAAGACTGCTCCTCTATTTGGAGCCCTTATGAGTCTCTTTATTGCTTGTGGGTTTTGCTAGTTGTCTTCTCTCTTCATGTGCCTGGTTATTTTTTTTTATATTGTATTTGGAATTTTTCTTGAAAAATAACTTGATACTTAGGAGATAGTATCTTCTAACAATGAGCAATTTTATTTGGTGCCTGAAAGAGTTAGCAGTCTAGGACTACATTAGTCTATTTTCAGTCTTTGATATTTGAAGCTGAGCTGCAGTCCTTACCAGAGTCAGTATACTTCTTGTTCATATTACTGTTAGAGGACTGCTCTTCAGGGTCTCAACCAAAAGTCCATGGGCATTTCCTTGCATCCTTTCCTGTATCTTCCCTGGCATTAGTGGTTTCTGGACTGTAAATTTTTATCTCCTGAGCCCTACAAGGCTATCAGAAGCATCATTCAGCTTCTTAATAGTCTCTTTTGTGGGAATGAACATATTTCTTTGACGATCATTAAATTCTGAGTTAGCTTGTTATTTACTTCTTGTTGCATATAGATTAATTTTATTTAATTATAGTTTTGCTTATAGTCTAATGCTAGTGATATTCTATTTTTTCATTTATTTAAAATAATATGAATCCTTTTTCTTTCTTTTTAAAAGAAATGTTTTGTAAAAGGCAATGAAAAGAGAATCTGTTCAGATTGAAGCAAGGCCAAGGCTTTGATTCTTCCCTACTTCCCTCCCTTTGCCCCTTATTGCTCTTTTTTTTTTTTTTTTTTTTCTTCCTTGAGATGGAGTCTCATTCTGTCACCCAGGCTGGAGTGCAGTGGCATTATCTCGGCTCACTGCAGCCTCCGCCTCCTGGGTTCAAGCAATTCTCCTGCCTCAGCCTCCTGAGTAGCTGGGACTACAGGCACCCACCACCACGCCTGGCTAATTTTTGTATTTTTAGTAGAGACAGGGTTTCACCATGTTGGCCAGGCTGGTCTTGAACTTCTGACCTCAAGTGATCTGCCTGCCTCGGCCTCCCAAAGTGCTGGGATTACAGGCTGAGCCACAATGTCCAGCCTTCAGCCTCCCTTATTATTCTTGAGTGATCTTACTGAAATTTTAGGACTCTATGAAAGTTTTGAAAAGTTGTCTTAGGAGAGAAACTCATATTAAAAGCTTTTAAACATTTGGGGCATATAGAAAGACATACTAAGAACATAATGAGCACCTTTATCCTCTACTTGAAGAATAAAACATTAGAAAAGTTATAGCTCCTTAAATACATTTCTGTGGTAGAGGAGATAAGACACCCCACCACCCCCAACCATGTTCTAATCCCTGAAGTTTTTGAATGTGGCAAGGGGACATTAAAGTTCCAGATGGAATTATGGTTTCTAATCAGCTGATCTCAGAAGAGGAAGATTATTCTGGATTATGTAGGTTGGCTCTACATAATCACCAGAGTGCCTAAAAGTAGAAGAGGGAGATAGAAAAGTCAGAGAAGGAGGTATGACAACAGAAGCAAGGTCAGTGTGATATTATGTGAGAACTTGACCCACTGTTTCTTGCTTTGAAGATGGAAGAAGAGGTTCATGAGCAAAAGAAGTGTGGTGGCCACCCTTACAGTTGGAAAAGGCAGGACAATTGATTATCCCCTAGGGACTCCAGAGAAGAATGCAGTCCTGCTGGTACCATAATTTTAGCTCAGTGAGACCTATGCTGCGCTTCCTACCCATAAATCCGTAAGAACATAAATCTGTTTCTTTAAGACAAGTTTGTGGTCATTTGTTATAGCAGCAGTAGAAAACTAATACACCTTCCCTGATCAGTGTAGATCTCTCACCCTAGAAATAACCAACATGCTTGTGTTATATTTTGTATGAATGCCTTTATACTTCTATACCATGTATAGATGTATGTATCCCTAAAAGACATGTATTGCTGTGCATGTTTAAACTTTATAAGAATGGTACCTAATGCTTATTCTGCAACTTTAAAAAAAGTGTTAGTGCTTGCTAACTAATAGCATTGTTTTTTGTGAAATACATGTTGATACATGTAGCTGTACCTTACTCATTTTATTGCTATCAATTCCATTGTAACTTGTAAGCTTATTTTCCTCTTGATGGATGTTTGGATTGTTTGATAAGCAGATATGCAGTTGTTGTTGTTGTTTTTAAAGAAACCAGCATTTTAAAATTAGATTTCCCATTAAAATCTTTATTTCTGGCTTATCCTTAAACAGTTGGTACATTCGTAAACAATTTTCTAGAGTTGTGCTGTGCAGTGCAATAGCCACTAACTACATATGTCTGTTTAAATAAAATGAAATAAGATGTAAAGTTCAGTCCCTCAGTCACACGAGCCTTATATCCGGTGCTCCATACTGCCATGAGGCTGGTGACTACTATATTGGACAGAGCAGACATAGGACATTTCCATTTCTCAGAATGCTGTGTTGGACAGTACCAACCATAGTTGGAGGTATAGGTAGACACCAAAGTCCTCTTATCACATGTGCATCTTTGACCCTTTCTCTAATAGAGGGAACTTGGGACGGGTTTAAATCCCATCTAGCTCTGTGACCTTGGCCAAATACCAGACCTCTCTTTACATCAGTTTTCTCATCTGCGAAATGGGCCACTTGGCTGTTATCAGCATTACATACGTTAATAGATAAGATATGCTTTCAAAAGTAACTGGCATATTACAAATGTACATAAGTTTTGGTCCCTGTTAGTATTATATAAATTACCTTCCTGATCTTGGTAGATATTTGAGTTTGCTATTCTACCTTTAGTAACAAGTTTAACAACTGAAGTTTTTCTGGGCACTGAATCTTCTCAAGTCAACACCCTTTCACCTTTTCTTACAGGCATATCTTTTAGAAGAGTTGTTTGTTCATACTGCTTCTAGTTCCTCACTTTCCATTTCCTCTTCAGCCCACTCCAGTTTGGCTTCTGCCTCCCTCATTCCACTTAACTGCACTTGCTAATGTCACCATAAACCCATTGAACATTTACAGAGACAGTATCACATAATGGCTACAAATTCAGGTTCTGGAAGCTGCCTGGTTTGCTAGCTGTGTGACTTTGAACAAGTTACTTACCTTCTCTAGACCTTAACTTGTTCAACTATAAAGTGGGGACAAATAAAGAAGCTTTCTTATAGGATTCTTATGAGAAATAAATGAATCAGCAGTTTCCTGTACTTATGACAGTGCTAGGAACATAGTATTTAATAAACATCTCCTGTCATTATCATCATCATTATATCTATATATATATAGAGATATATATATATATATAGATTTTTTTTTTTTTTTTTTTTTTGAGATGGAGTCTCGCTCTTTCACCCAGGCTGGAGTGCAGTGGCGCAATCTCAGCTCACCGCAAGCTCCGCCTCCCGGGTTCACGCCATTCTCCTGCCTCAGCCTCCCGAGTAGCTAGGACTACAGGCGCCCACCACCATGTCCGGCTAATTTTTTATGTTTTTAGTAGAGACGGGGTTTCACCGTGTTGGCCAGGATGGTCTCGATCTCATGACCTCGTGATCCACCTGCCTCGGCCTCCCAAAGTGCTGGGTTTACAGGCATGAGCCACTGCACCTGGCCATCATTTTATATTTTACCAATTTTCTCCTGAAATATTTTCTTCTTTTAGCTTTTGAATTATTATACTTTAGTGATTTTCATTTCATATGTATGGCTTTTTCTTCTCATTCTTCTATGAGAATTCCTTCTTCTACCCCAAAGTTCCTCATAGCTGGATCACAAGATGCCTGGATTCCAGACCCTCTTTTTCTCTCCCTACATTCTCTCCCTAGGTGTTATCCCCCAATTCTAGGCTCGAGATACACTTAATGTGCTGAGTACTGTCACATTTACATCCCAGCCCAGGTATCTGTTCTGTGTTCAAGACCATAATGTAAAATTTACCATCTTACCATCTTTTTATTTTTTATTTTATTTATTGATTGATTTATTTTTGAGACGGAGTCTCGCTCTGTCGCCCAGGCTGGAGTGTGGTGGTGTGATCTTGGCTCACTGTACCCTCAGCCTCCCAGGTAACTGGGATTACAGGCACACGCCACCATGTCTGGCTAATTTTTTGTATTTTTAGTAGAGATGGGGTTTCACCATGTTGGCCAGGCTGGTCTCGAACTTCTGACCTCAGGTGTTCCACCTGCCTCGGCCTCCGAAAGTGCTAGAATTACAGGCATGAGCCACTGTGCCCAGCCTTACCATCTTTTTTAATATATAGTTTAGAGGCATTAAGTACATTCACATCATTGTGCAACTATCACCACCGTCTATCCCCAGCTTTCTTCATCCTGCAAAACTGAAACTATCTACCCAGTAACTACTAACTCACCTTTCTCTTCTCTCCTTGGCCTCTGGCCACCACCATCTGCTCTCTGTGTATGCATTTGACTACTATAACTACCTCATGTGAATGAAATTGTACCGTGTTTGTGAGCCGTAAGTTTTTAACTTGTTCCCTCTATGTCTGTGGTCCCCAACCATTTTGGCACCAGGGACTGGTTTTGTGGAAGACAATTTTTCCATGGACCGATGGGGGCGAGGGGTGGTTTTGGATGATTCAAGTGCATTACAGTTATTGTGGACTTAGCCCTGAGCTTGTTTTCCTGCAGCTAGATGGTCCCATCTGGGAGTGATGGGGGATGGTGACAGATCATTAGGCATTAGAGTTTCATAAGGAGTGTGCAACCTAGATCCCTCGCGTGCAGTTCACAGTAGGGTTCGTTCTCCTATGAGAATCTAATGTCGCTGCTGATCTGACAGGAGGCAGAGCTTAGGTGGTAATGTGAGCTATAGGGAGTGGCTATAAATACAGGTGAAGCTTCTCTTGCCTGCTGCTCACCTCGTGCTGTGCAGCCCAGTTCCTAACAGGCCATGGACCTTTATTGGTCTGAGGCCCTGGGGGTTATGGACCTCTGCTCTACATCGTATTTCCCTCAGTTTCAATTTTTTCTTCACATAGCAGCTAGTTGTGGTCGTCTCAAAGTTACTTTGTTCAAATCTCTCCATTGGCTTTGCATTGCATTTTATGATTACTCAAAAATCTTTGACATGCCCATAAATCCTGGATGACTTGTGCTTTGCCCTCCTCCCTACCCACCGACAGCATCACTTCTCATCATTTTGTCCTGTTCAGTATGCTTCATTTTCAGCTTGATTTTCAGTTCCACTTAAGCAAGCACCAATCTCTTTTTTTTTTTGCCTTAGGAAGCTGGTGTCTTATAGACTGTGGATTTTTAACATCTATAACAAAATCTTGAAAATGGTAGCTGTGCATTAAAAATGTTTGAATAAATGGACTCACTGTATATTTTACTGAAAAAAAAATGGGGCTACCTAGCAGTGATTTTTCTCATCCTGCCTTTTTTCACCTTAATTCTTTGTAACATACCTTGTGAAAGATCTCACATTTTCTTTCCTTTACCGTATATTTTTGTTCTTCTCCACTTACTCTTCCCCTACTTCTTTCTCTTTTCTTTCTTCCTTCTCTTCCCCAAATAAATAAAAAATATTTATTAAATTCTTGTTTGTCTGTTAGGATGCATTTGGCTGCAAATGATAGGAAATTCTGACTCAGAGTGATTTAAACCATAAGGAGATTTTAATATCTCACAAAACCATTAAGTCATGATTTCAGGCAACTTCTAGTTACATTACTTTAGCCGCAGTACCTCATTGATGTCACTAAGATTCCAGATTATTTTCCTCTCTGTATCTGTTATCCTTAGCATCAACTTCATCCTGTGAACAAGTCTTTCTCATGGATACAAAATAGTTACCACAGGCAGCAGGGCCATGTGATTCCTGAGAAAGTAAGCCTCCCACTTCATCTCCCTCTCCTCCTCACCCTCCTCCTCTCCCTCTCATTCTCTTTTATGGTAATAAAAGCTTCCCCAGTAGTCTTTATCTCATTATCATTGGCCAGAATTGGTTCATAGCCTGTTTCTGAACCAATCACAGGCAAAAGAAGTAAGATTATCTTTGGATCAGTCTGACCCATTGTCTTTTGTGGCACATAGTTACATTAGGTAAAAGTAGATAAACCTGGACAAAAATCAGCATTCTGTAAAGAATCAGGAAGAATGGATATTGGGTGGTTAACCCACCCAGTAGCATCTGATGCTAAGCTCTTTAACAACAAATAACTTGTCACTGCCTCGTGAAGGTGAGAGGTGAAGCCAGCTGGACTTCCTAGGTGGAGGGGGGACTTGGAGAACTTTTCTGTTTAGCTAAAGGATTGTAAATGCACCAATCAGCAGTCTGTGTCTAGCTACGGGATTGTAAATGCACCAATCAGCACTCTGTGAAAATGCACCAATCAGCCCTCTGTGTCTAGCTACGGGATTGTAAATGCACCAATCAGCACTCTGTGAAAACGCACCAATCAGCGCTCTGTGTCTAGCTAAAGGATTGTAAACGCACCAATCAGCACCCTGTAAAATGGACCAATCAGTAGGATGTGGGTGGGGACAAATAATAAAAGCTGCCCACCCCAGCCAGCAGCGGCAACCCCCTTGGGTCCCTCTCCACACTGTGGAAGCTTTGTTCTTTCGTTCTTCACAATAAATCTTGCTGCTGCTCACTCTTTGGGTCTGTATTACCTTTATGAGCTGTAACACTCACTGTGAGGGTCTGTGGCTTCATTCCTGAAGTCAGTGAGACCATGAACCCACCAGGAGGAACAAACAACTCCAGACACACCACCTTTAAGAGCTGTAACACTCACTGCAAAGGTCTGCGGCTTCACTCCTGAAGTCAGCAAGACCACGAACCCTCCGGAAGGAAGAAACTCCAGACACATCTGAACATCTGAAGGAACAAACTCTAGACACACCATCTTTAAGAACTGTAACACTCACCTCGAGGGTCCGCGGCTTCGTTCTTGAAGTCAGCGAGATCAAGAACCCACCAGAAGGAACCAATTCTGGGCACAGAGGGGTGTCTCCTTTCTAAGGTCTGCTCCTCCTTGTGTGCCCTCTTGCTTCTGTGCTCATCTCGTTTTGATTCTTTATGTTTCTGGAATGTGAGCATAGTACTGTATTGATACTCAGCACTGTACATCAGAATGTGAGCATAGTACTGTATTGATACTCAGCACTGTGTACATTTAATAAATTTCCTTAGAAATTTCCCTTGTTTAATAGCTTCAGATGTCACTTATGTACAGTGGATTCCTGTGTCTGCAATTTGCATCTTGGTCTCTAGTCTTCATTTCTCTACTTCTTCACTGGATATTTCTATGTAAATACTGTTATATCAAGCTCATTTTCTCCTGAAATCAATTACTTGGCTGTTTTTGACACATTATTTTCACCTTCCATCCAGTTAACTCCAGGTCAGATTGGTTATTGTTTCACCCGGAACGTGAATTTGTACCTTCTATTATTTTTATTTCATTCTCTTCACTTAGATTGTGACTGCCTTAAAGGCAAGGGCTTGGTAGAGTTTTTTTCTTGGTATCTCCATCACTAGTCATAGTACTTAGCACATTATAGATGTGTATATGTACTTAGTACTATGTGCTAAGTACTAAGAATGAAAAAGAGGCCTACTACACGTGATAATCTCAAGAAGGGTGGCAAAAACGAGATGGAAAAGAGATGAAGAATTGATAATTTTTTTGACTCAGACCAATTCTTAAGAAATGGATAAAAAGTTTATTAACTTTCATGTGGAGTTGAATGTGAAATAGGGGCTATCATTAACATAAATAGAGTAGTAGGGAAGATGTGTTTGGGTTTTAGACATAAGTTTGAGGTGCAGGTGGGACAGTAAATAGTGTCTAGTAGTTTAATTGGGATACAGGACTAAAATCCATTCTCCTTTACACATTTCAGGGAATTTGGTAAGTAGCAAGCTATGCTTGGGAGATTTACATGTGTTACCATATTTAATCTCCAAAGTGTATGTTAATAGTATCACTTTTCAGATGAGTAAATGAACTTCAGAGAGATTGAGTGATGTCATGAAGCTGTTGATTTGAGGCGAGTGGCTTGATGTAATTGTTGTGAGTGAATTGAAGTAAGGTGGAATTGGGGATAAGGAGGCCTGTTAAATATCTACTCCTTTAACTCAGAAAGGAGATGATGTGGACAAGAGGTGACAACAGGTCGGAGAACAGGGATTTGATAACTGAATAGATAGATGGAATAAAGGAGAAAAAGAAAATGATGTCCAGGTTGGGTAAATGGTGAACCACAGAGTTCGGCAAGTTTTGAGGATCTAACAACCAGGTGACTGGATTGACAGGAGATAGGACAAAGGTTTAGAATTTCTAAGCATGGAAGCAGATCCCTGTGGACTCTTCTGTTACTTTCACTCCAACTGCTTTGCTAATCCAGAGTTTTAAGGCTGAGGAAAAGATCTCTGAGAGCTGTTGCAGGTGTTAATTTTCTATCATGCAATGGATGGCCATCATTTTAACCTCTTATTCACAAGATATTTTTGACTTTATTTAATTTTTTTTCTTTTCCCAGATTTCATTTTGGTGATAAGTCTTACGAAATAATTTTGTCTAAATTGTCCTACATATAACTTTCAGAACAGGTCTCTTCTGAGAAATAACAATTACTAAGAACATTGCTAAGTTTCTGTTAACATCATCAATCTAAATTCTTTGCTTTTAGCTCAATTTGAAGAAAGAAATCAAACATTAAAATACGAGTTAACTGTAGCTATGGCTAATACATTTTGGAAAATTAGGTTACTGGGATTAAATAGTTTTGATGTTTGTAGTTCTTTATAGGTCTGTTTCATATCTGAATCACTTAAATTCAAACAGATATGTAATGGCCGAGTTGACATGCAGGTGCTTTCATTCTTAGAATTAGGTGTATATGTATGTTTTCATCTTGAGATTGTAATAATAGGAATGAAGACAAAAGTTATCCATGGAGTCACCATGCTAGACTTGCAAGTCCAGAGGTGTGTAATATGGGAAAATTTGGCATTGTAGTAGTCCATGCTTTACCTGCTTTGTAGTCTTAAAAATATACTCATATATTCGGATAACTGTCTTCTGGCAATTGATCTTTTCTCCAGATGTTTATACAGGACAAATTTTGTAGGTGCTTAATTACAAATATTGTATTAGTAATACGTGATACAGATTATTTCTGTATGGTCTTTTATACAATAATTGTCATTTAGAAGTATTTAGCTCTTTAAAGGTATAAAAAATCAATTTAATATTGCTAGCAAAGCTCATCAAACATGTAGGAGATATTAATGTCTGTTTTTTTTTCAGTAGAGAATCTAAATTGATTTATGCGTGTTTTTATGAGCTAGTTGGAAATTAATTTTTCCCACTACCTTTACATTCTGGGATTAGTCTAAGTCTTATAATCACTGATATTTCTCTGCTTTTCTATAGTCCGTTGTGCTTTTTCTTTTGGCTTGAAAGCACTCAAAGTGTATAATGTGTTAAATCATAGTTTTTATACACAATTTAAATTTTTCACCTCTACTTTTTTAGTTTTATATAAAGATCATAGATAAGTGAATGATACAAATAAAACTTGAAACTTTAGATAGTCTTTTGTAAGGTCTGTCATCCTTTGTATTGTTCGTAGAATATATAACAACAGCTTTAAGTGAAAGGCTTCTGACAGCTTATGTCTCTGTTCATTGCCAGATCAGTTAGATGAGCACTGACAAGAGCAGGGAGGAGGATGAATCAGTGTGTGTGTGAGTGTGTGGTGTGTGTGTGTATACACATGTATTAATGATAAGCAAAAATAGTCTATTAGCTCATGTAGCTAGGGGAGGGGATGTTCCTTCATTACATTATCCATTTATGGCTATAATGAAGCTACCTAAGACAATTGTAAATGATAGCAATTTGTAAAAGAGTTGATAGTCACATTTCTTTCCTCTCTGTGGAACCAATTTAGCATTGTGGTTGAGGATGTTTTCTGGAATCTGACTGCCTGGGTTTGAAGTTGAGGCTTGCTTTCTAGCCATGTTACTTTGAATTCTTTAAGTCTCTGTTTTCTCATATAAAATGGGAATAATAATATATTGTTGTGAGGTCATTATTACTAAAAAAATTGCCATTTTAAGGACAATCAGGATTCTGGGAAGATGGCAGAGTAGGAAGCACCAGGAACTTTCTCTCTAAAACCAGTTACACTGGCAGAATCTGTCCTGTGTAACATATATTTTGGAACGCTGGAGTCTGTTGAAGGCTTGTAAGTTCCAGGGGAGGATTTGGAAGTAAGTTGCAGTTAGTTTCAGTCAATTTCACTCTTAGCACATTAGTTCCTCCAGATATTGGGAATCTGTGCTCTGATCACTGATTGTTACTTCTGATCAAAGAGGTATAGGCAGCCAGGCACGTTGGCTCATGCCTGCAATCCCAGCACTTTGGGAGGCCAGGGCTAGAGGGTCAGTTGAGTTCAGGAGTTCTAGATCAGCCTGGGCAACACGGCGAAAGCCTGTCTCTACAGAAAATGTGGAAACTTAGCTGGGCATGGTTGCACATACCTGTAGTCCCAGCTACTTGGGAGACTGAGGTGGGAGGATCACCTGAGCCCAGGAGGTCAAGGCTGCAGTGAGCCGTGATTGCACCGCTGCACTCCACCCTGAGTGACAGAGTGAGACCCTGTCTCAACAACAACAGTAGAAAGAGAGATATAGGCAAGGAGATGGGTAGTTATCATTGTTCCTCCTCCCATTGTTGCAAACCCCTTTCCCTCCATCTAGAGTCACTTCTGGCAGATTTTAAAAGCTGCCACCTCTATCCTTTTTTAGAAAAGGGCATTCAAGTCTAGGATATTCAAAAACAACTGCATATATGGGAAGTATTAGTGACTGCTCCTGCCCAGGGGAAGGTAAAGGCTCAGAAAAGACCTGAAAAGACTAAGTTTACACCTCAGGCTCATCCTTGGTACAAAGACAGTCTCTAGCAAAAACCTACACACAGACATGCAATAACAAAAAGTGGCAAACCCCAGGGAAGAAGAAGAATCTGATTTCTAGAGTTACTACATTATTAGATCCAAATGTCCAGTTTTCAGCAAAAATCACAAGACATACAAAGAAACAGGAAAATGTGGCCCATTCAAAAAATAAATAAATTAACACATATTCCTTGAAAAAGACCTGATGGCACGTCAACTAGATAAAGACTTTTAAACAATAGCTATCTTAAACATGCTTAAAAAATTAAAGGAAGATGTGGAGAAAGTAAAAACAAGCCAAAAACAACAAAAAAGATCTAGAAACAAAATGGAAATGTCAATTAAGAGATAGAAAACCTAAAACCCTAAAGGACAATGGAAATGGTATCAAGTATGAGGAACAGAAAGAGAAAGGGTTGAAGAAAAGTGAACAAGGTTTAAGCGGCCTGTGTGACTCCATCAAGAGGACCAACATATGCATTGTGGGAGTTCCAGAAGGAGAAGAAGCAGAGAGAGCATATTTGAAGAACTGATGCCTGAAATCTTCCCAAATTAAATCAAGAGACAAAGAAGGAGATTATATATTAGTACAAAATTCACAACAACAAGAAGATAAAACAATGATAAACATTTATGTACCTAATGACAGACCATCAAAATGCATGAAAGGAAAAAACTGATAGGGAGAGACAGACAGTTCTGTGATAATGAAGTTGGAGACTTATACCCCCTCTCACTGATGGATAGAAGATAAGTAAGGAAACAGAGGACTTAATAAACTAACTAGATCTAACAGATACATTTAAGAATATTCTACCCAACAAAAGTGTACACATTCTTCTCAAGTACACATGGGACATTTTCCAGGATAGGCAATATGTTAGACCACAGATTGAGTCTCAATAGATTTTTAAAGATAGATATCATACAAAGTGTATTCTCCAGCCACAATAGGGTAAAGTTAGAAATGAAAGACAAAAGTAAAACTGGACAATTCACAAAATTGTGGAAATTAAACAACACACTCTTTAAACTTCTATTGGTTCAAAGAAGAAATTACAGGATAAATTAGAAAATACCTAGAGACAAATGAAAATGAAAACATAACATACCAAAACTTATGGGACACAGCAAAAGCAGTAGTAAGGGGGAAGTTTATAGCTATAAACACCTACCTTAAAAAACAAGAAAGATCTTAAACCAACAACCTAAGGAGCTAGAAAAAGAAGAACAAACTAAACCCAAAGCTGGCAAAAGGAAGGAAATAAAAGAGTAGGGGGCAGAGATACACAAAATAGAATAAAATATATAGCGAAAATAATAAACCCAAGAGTTTGGTTCTTTGAAAAGATAATAAAATTGGCAAACCTTTAGCTAGGTGGACTAAGAAAAAAAAAGCAGACTTAAGTTGATAACATTAGAAAAGAAAGTAGGGATATTACTACTGATTCTACAGAAACAAAAAGTAGTACTTTTATTTATAAGAGTACTATGAACATAGTTGTATGCCAATAAATCAGATAACCTAGATGAACTGGACCAATTCCTACAAACAAAACCTACAAAGATTAAATCATGAAGAAATAGAAAATCTGACTAGACATACAACTGAGGAGATTGAATCAGTAATCAAAAAGCTCTTGATTTAAAAAAAAAAGACCAGGACCTGATGGCTTTGCTGGTTAATTCTACCAAACAATTTAAGAACTGATACCACTCCCTCTAAAACTTTTCAAAAAAATTGAAGTGGAGGAAACACTTCCTAACTCATTCTGTATGAGGCCAGCGTTACCCCGGTACCAAAGCCAGACAAACACTATAAGAAAAACTACAGACCAATATCTCTTGTGATCTTTGTGCAAAAATTATTCAGAAAATACTAGCACCCCAAATTCAATAGCGTATTAATGGGATTATATTCCATGACCAAGTTATTTTATTTATTTACCATGTTTATTATTACCTTTTATTCCTGAAATGCAAGCGTGATTCAACATGTGAAAATAAATTGTTGTAATATACCACATTAACAGAATGAAGAGAAAAAGACATGTTCATCTCAATTGACGCAGAAAAAATCCTGACAAAATTCATCACCTTTTCATCATAAAAACAAAGATGGAAACAAATTATAAATGAGAGGAAACTACCTCAACATGATATGAGCTATACCTGAAAAACTCACAGTCAACATTATACTCAATGGTGAAAGACTGAGCACTTTTCCTCTAGTACCAGGAGCAAGGCAAGGATGCCAGCTTTTACCACTTCTGTGCATTATAGTACTGGAAGGTCTAGTCAGAGCAATTAAGCAAGTAAAATATTTAAAAAGCAGATTATATAATCTTATATATAGAAAACCTTAAAGATTACACACACACAAACAAGTAATAAATGAATTGAGCAAAGTAGCAGGATAAAAGTGAGTATACAAAAATCAGTT
Organism: Pongo pygmaeus; assembly: GCF_028885625.2. Taxonomy (NCBI): domain Eukaryota; kingdom Metazoa; phylum Chordata; class Mammalia; order Primates; family Hominidae; genus Pongo; species Pongo pygmaeus. The sequence goes on from NC_072387.2 coordinate 34,810,983, forward strand.
GCATTTCCGTACACTAACAGAAAACAGTGTGAAAAGATTATGAAGAAATTCTATTTATAATAGCATCAAAAAGAATAAAACAGGCTGGGTGTGGTGGCTAATGCCTGTAATCCCAGCACTTTGGAAGGCCGAGGTGGGTGGATCACCTGAGATCTGGAATTCGAGACCAGCCTGGCCAACATAGTGAAACCCTGTCTCTACTAAAAATACAAAAAATCAGCTGGGCGTGGTGGCAGGCGCCTGTAATTCCAGCTACTCAGGAGGCTGAGGCAGGAGAATTGCTTGAACTTGGGAGGCAGAGATTGCAGTGAGCCGAGATCATGCCATTGCACTCCAGCCTGGGCAACAAAAGCGAAACTCCACTTAAAAAAAATAAAAATAAAAATAAATAAATAAATAAATAAAATAAAATACTTAGGAATTAACCAAGAGGTAAAAGTCTTGTTCAGTGAAAACTGTAACACATTACTGAAAGAAACTGAAGACATAAATCGATGGAAACATATCCTATGTTCATGAATTGGAAGATTTAATTTGGTTAAAATGTCAACAGGACCCAAAGTGATTGCAGATTCAGTGCAACAACTATCAAAATCCAAATGGCTTTTTTTTTTTTTTTTTGCATAAAAAGAAAAAACGCATCCTGAAATTCATATAGAATGTCTGGGGACTCCACATATTCACAACAGTCTTGAAAAAGGAGAACAAAACTATAGGACTCACACTTCCCAATTTCAAAATTTATTACAAAGCTACAGTAATCAAAATAATATGGTACTGGCATAAAGTCGGAAATGTAGACCAATGGAGTAGAATAGAGAGCCTAGAAATGAACTCTTGGATATATGGTCAAATGATTTTTTTATAAGGATGCTAAGGCCATTTAATGGGGAAAGGACAGCCCTTTCAACAAATGGTACTGATAAAAAGAGTGAAGTTGGGCCCTACCTAACACCATATACAAAAATTACCTTAAAATGGGTTAAAGATGTAGATGTGAAACCTAAGACAATAAAACTCTAGCCAGGTGTAGTGGCTCATGCTTGTAATCCCAGCACTTTGGGAGGCTGAGGAGGGAGGATTGCTTGAGCCCAGGTGTTTGAAACCAGCCTGGGCAAGGTGGTGAGACCTTGTCTCTACAAAAAAAATTAAAAAAAAAAAGGCTCTGTGTGGTAGTATACACCTGTAGTCCCAGCTACTCAGGAGGCTGGGTCGGGAGGATCACTTGAGCACAGGAATTCAGTGCAGCAGTGAGCTATGATTGTGCCATTGCCTTCCAGCCTGGGCAACAAAGCAAGACCCCATCTCTTAAAAATAAAAATTAAAAAAAAAAATGAAACTCTTAGAAGATAACATAGGGCAAAAGTTTTGATTTCTTGGATATGGCACAGGCAATAAAAGAAAAACATAGACAAATTCAACTTCATGAAAATTTTAAGTTTTCTTGGATCAAAAGACAGTATCAACACAGTAAAAAGGCAACTAACAGAATGGGAGAAAATATTTCCAAATCACATATCTGATAAGGGATTAATAACCAGAATAAATAGAGAGCTCCTGGAACTCAACAACTAGAAAACAACTTGATTCAAAAATTGGCAAAGGACTTGAATAAACATTCCTCCAAAGAAGATATACAAATGGCTAAGAAGTACATACAAAGGTACTCAACACCACTACCTGTTAGGAAAATACAAATCGAAACTACAGTGAGGTACACCTCACACTCATTAGAATGGCTACTATAAAAAACAAAAGCAAAATGACAGTTGTTGGCAAGAATGTGGAGAAATTGGAACTCTTGTGCACTGTTGGTGGCGATGTTAAATAATACAGCCACTGTGGAAACAGCACAGCAGTGTCTTAAAAATAAAATTACTGTATTATTCAGCGATTCCACTTCCAGGTATATACCCAAAAGAATTCAAAGGAGGCCTTCAAAGAGGGATATAAATCCCTGTTTGCATATATCATTGCAAACATATAAATACTGCATGATAATAGTAGTATTATTCACAATAGCTAAAACATGGAAGCATCCTAAGTGCCCATTGAAGGATGAATTGATGAGCAAATGTGTAAGGAACATTAGTAAGCCTTAAAAAGGCAGGAAATTCTGACGTATGATACAAGCTGGATGAATCAGGACATTTTGCCTAAATGAAATAAGCCAGTCACAAAAAGAAAAATACTGTATATTTCCACTTACATGAAGTACTTAGAGTAATTAAGATCATAGAGACAGAAAGTGGAATGATAGTTGCTAGGACCTAGGGGCATGGGGAAGGGGGAGTTAGTGTGTAGTGGTTATGGTTTCTTTACACAAGGTGAAAAGTGTTCTGGAGATGGATGGTGGTGATGGTTGTACACATGATAAAGGTATTTAATACCTTTGAACTGTACACTTAAAAATGGTTAAGAAGGTAAATTTTATGTTAATCATATTTTACCACAATTAAAAAATGGAAAAAAAGTGACAATGTGTGTAATAAGCTATGTAAACTATATAACTATGATATTTTTTCTTTATGAAACTCCTGTAAAATTGTTCTCATGGCCTTATAAGTTAAAAACAGTACTGTGGGCAGTCAGTGAGCTAAGTATAATAAGAAATTATCTCATCTTCCTCTTTTCTCTTTCTCTTCTATATATACATGTATATCTTTATGTAGCTTTTTATCTGTCTATATGCAGATATGTAAATGTATATATTATATATGTGTTCACATTTATGCTATTTATTTTTATATATTTACATGTGCATACATATATGTATAGAAAGACCATATATAAATACCCTATTATACATACTTAGAGACATGTGAAATAGATATTTTATGTAAATAATTGCAGAGCACATGTGATGCTGACTTCAACATGTATCTTAAATGCCTAGTATCTTGACATACAGAAAATTCGGGATAAATGTTATCATCATCTTATAGAAATCGTATTCCTGGTCTTCCTGCCAGGAAGTCCCACTGATTGAATATTTGCTTGCAGAGAAATGGGCCTTTTGGTGTTCTGGAAAGTTAGAGGCAATGGTGTTTTTCCAACTATTGGGAAATGACATGGTTTCCTCCCCTCAAATAACACTGAATTTGGTTCAAGAATTAGGAGAACTTAGGGCTTATAAATTTATTAGAGTAATTTTTTTTAAAGAATGGTGTGAAATTCTCAAATAGGAAAGGTTAATATTAACATTGCTACAAGACTTAAGTTTGATGACCCTAAATGACCCTGCCTTGTGAGATTCGCTGGCTGCTGATGCTCCCATTCATTCACCCCCATCCACTGTGACATATACTGATGTTTTCTCACTCTGTGTGGTTATTTCACTTTTGGTAGGATGTTACATATTTACCTAATTACAGTGAGACCTTAATCCACTTCTATCTTATGTGTAATTGGGGATGGGGTGGTGAGTGGGAGGAGACAGGGAGAAAGGGGCAGGTTTCTTCTTGCCAGTTTTTAATTCATGAGAAACACTCTACCTGTATCTGGGACTACTATTAGGCAGCCAAGGTGAGTTTATCACTTCCTGTTTACACTCGTGCTAATTTGTATATTGAAAATAGCAAAATTTATAGTTTTGATATTTATCTGACTCAAGTTACTGACAGTCAGTTCTTTAGTAGTCTTCTTCCCTCCAATCTTGATCCCTTCCCATGTGTACTGCTTGTTGCATGATTTTTCTGAAAGTCTGATCAGGTCTTGTTAATTTTATTGTGTTTAACACTGTCAAATATCTATGTAATTCAACTGAAATTTTGTCAATTTTATATATCTTTGGTATTTGCCAAATTTGGCTCTTCTCTCACTATAATTTTTTTTCTGCAGAATTTTAGGAATCCCTAATTTTGTATTTAGATAGTGGTAGTTCCGTTTAACTGGATGGTTGATTCTTGTTTGTTTTTTGGGCAATAGGTACACAGAATCGAGTTGAAAATACTGCTCGATACATGGCATATTATCATTGTCAGTCTGTACAAGGCCCTACTTTGTTCTTCATTTTTCATTCCTTCATCTCTGTCTTAGTCTGTTTGGGCTACATCCACATAGAGTGGGTGGCTTAAACAGCACACATTTAACTTCTCCCAGTTCTGGAAGTTGTAAAATCCAAGATCAAGATTCCTGGTGAGGGCTATCTTCCTGGCTTCCTTTCTTCCTGGCTGTCTTCTCATTGTGTCCTCACATGTTGGAGAGAGAGAGAGAGAGGGAGAACAAGCAAGCTCTCTGGTTTCTCTTCTTATAATGGCATTGATCTCATCTTGAAGACCCCACCTTCATGAACTCATCTAAACTTAATTACCTCCCCAAGGCCCATATCCAAATACCATCACATTGTGGGTTAGTGCTTCATCATAATGAAATTTGGGGGGAGACAGTTCAGTCCAGAGCACTGTCGTCTTCTCCCATTATATTAGGCCCTCATTCTCATTTGTTCAGTGTATGTTCTTCCAGCCCACTTTCCAACCCAGATATCTTTATTTCCATGCTTGTGTCCATGAAAATATAGTTTTGAGTGTGGCTTTAAATTTTTATATAAAGAATTCTGTAGTGTAAATCTCATTCCTTTAAATAAAATTTTTCTACTCACATATGTGCACATTCAGTTAGTGACTTTTGACCATGTATTCTCTTTAAATGTGTCTTTAAGTGCATATACCACAGGTTACCTATTTCCCGTGCTTGTCTCTGCAAAGATGGTACTTTTTACAGCTATATGAAACCTTTCCTGTGGTGTATAATCAGCAGAGGCATTGGCTGTCATAGGAAATACACGTGCTGTGCTTAATCACTATGGCAGACTGGTCCCTAACATGTTTGTACCAGTTTGTACTCTTAGTAGCAAGGCCTGTGGAATGGTAACCATTCCTCCATATCCTTACCAATGTAAATGAGAACCATTAAGTAATGTTAAATATTAGTGTTAAAGGATCCTGGAAATAATTGATAGAGTGCAAGAGTGAGAAGGTATATTAATTTCTTTAAATAGAAAAGTTTGTGGTCAGATATTTTTGTTTATAAACTCAGGCATTTGTTTATAACCTCAAACATTGTGTTGCTAATGGTGCAATAAAGACTCTCCATGTGAGAGGCAGAGTTGTAATGATTTTAGATCTCATCTTATTTTTTCAACAACTAGCATTCATAAAATATTTACAATTAGTATTGTTGATGGGGTAGAAAGTAACTTTCATTTGGTGGCTATGTTACTAAAAAGATAGAAATGTTAGAAAGTCGATTAAGGAGACAAAGACATTTTTAGGATGTCTTATTAGCACATCACTCTTGAGTACTTATTTATAGTAACACTTGGAGTATAACATGAACACTTCAGAAATGTTCAGGTGCATTCACATGCCTGAATGTAATAGTACTTTTAAGAAAAATATGTTTCAGGCCAAGTAGAAATAAATTAGGCAGATCTATGAAATAGCAGGAAATACTAACCATTTGAGTGCAAAAGTATTCATGTACATTAATTTCTGTTTTTAGGGTTGCCCATATCTTCTAGCCTGAGTGTTAAGGAGAAAAGAATGATTATAAATGATCAATGTCAAAATATGATTCTTGAAGATCCAATAAGTTTAATTTTTTTTTTCTTAATAGAGTTGTTATTAAGGCAAATGACTTTGGGAAGATAATTTAAGAAAGACTGATTGGTAAGTAATTTAATGGAAAACCTCTACATTCTAGTTCTGATAATGTACTGTAATTTTGTAACTGAAACAGACAGGAAAAGACCAAGTGTTTCTTTCAGCCTCCAAGACAAATATTTTTTTAAGCTCTGCTGTTTCTCCAAACAAGGTAAAGATGAATTTGAAGTATAAACCTGGCTTGAATTTCATGAGATAATGCAGAGGAGAGGTATTCATTGCTAGGTTTACAAGAAGCCTTGCAACTTCTTGGAGCTTGGCATCTGGAGCTGCCAGGAAACTTGAAAGTAATTCCTGTTGAATCTGTCTTGTTCAGTGCCGTATCTCAGAGATTATAACAGTGCCAAGCACAGGAACTTCCCCCAAATTGCCAGGAAATTCCCACAAATCTAGAATTAATAGTTCTAATAATCTTTTGAATAAACTTACATCATTAACTAAAAAGTTACCTAGTATATTTCATTTGTCAGAATGATCAAAAAAGCAGTATGTGTTAATATGGCAAGGGACCTTAAAATGTAGCATGACTAGCTAGAATGTGCTCTTTCAGGTTTTACTTCATTTAAAAGAAAGTGTTGTTTAATTTGCTCTGATGCATTGTAATCTTGTGTAAGACTATTGGGCATGATAAATGATAAATGCCACCAGGAGTGCACCTGTAGCCAAAACTTATTAGCCTGCTCTAGCAAGGGAGAGCTCACGCCAGATGAAGTGTGAGGTATCTCGGTAAGAAAAGAGCAAGTTCTTTATAGGGATTTGGCTTGGGCTGAATGATTCTAAGGAAAGACTAGGGGAAGTAGAACAGATCTGGATTGGATATTGTCATGAAGTGAGGTCAGTTTGGGAATTAGGTGCTTCATTATTCCGTTTGGGAGGAGTGAAGCAGGGCTGGGTTCTCTTGGTACTGGCCATGCTACCAATCTGTTAGGGAAATAATAATATGATTATCAGTGGGGTTCATTTCACTTTCTCATTCCCTCCTTTTGGCCAGATTCAGGGTATTCAGATGATTGTTCAATGAAATACAGATCTTTACCATTGTTAGGAGATAGGAGATTATTAAGACAACCTCATCTGTTGTTGGACTGAAGTCAGTTCTTTATGTATACCTTTTGTTATTGTTTTAAGGTTAGCTGTTGAGTCATCTGAATGAAAAATGGCTGTACACATTTAAGGTTCTGGAGGTCACATTTGAGTAATTTAACACTGACAAATGCTGAGAGATTATTAACAGAGTTTGTATTCTACTTCTAACCCAAGAGTCATGGTCCCTAAATATGGTTTTGGTGTTGACAGAAATTTTCCTAAGTATGACATCATAGGGGTATCTGTCCTGTTTACTATTTTTAGTTTACTATTTAAAGAGTTGCTTAGTAGTTAAATGTAATTGCCCAGGAACTAGAGTAAGCTGAGTTGCACCCAAAAGAAAGTGGCTACAATCTCAACCATTGGTTTGATTGCATATTTTAGTTAAATCATGAGCAAATTGTAGCCTGACAATAGACTCATACACACAGTGACTAGGGATGCACAAAGCAATATTATGGGTAAGGTCTTATAGGTATCGTTGTTGGAGTTAACAAGTGCCTGTTAACAATTCAGAAATTTAAACCAAAGGAAAGACAATAGCTTGGACACAAAATAAGAGCATACAAATTAAAGCATGATAATTTATGGTTCTGGCCATCTAGATCTTTGTTCCATGGGTCCTGAGTAGAAGCTGTCTCTTTCGTTCCTCTTGATCCGGAAGTCTTGGGTAGAAGCTATATCTGTCTCTAAGATCATCTTCTTCTGGAAGATTCTTAAGAATCTTTAGTTTGAGGTCTCTGGCTGGGACAGACCTTCAGTAATTTGAGGATCTGTTGCAATGCTATAATTCAGAGCCAAGGTGTTTTACTGCTGCATTAGTTGTTAGCAGAATCTGGCAAAGTCATTGGAGTGTGTTCAAGTGCAGTCTTTGCCTAATGATGCTTCAAAAATAGCCAGACACCTAATCTACGACCATGTACAGCTGATAGTTGTTTCCATCAATGATAAGATTCAGCAGCCCTGGAAAGTTATTATCTTAACTAGAATTAATAGAATGGAAAAGACTGGATCATCTATTGGCATACAATACACAGATTCAGTCAGTAATTATGCAGGTGTAATTATGAATAGTAATTATGAATAGTGAGGAATTTGACAAATCTACATGGCCCTTTAGTTTCTGTCATCAAGTGTACCTTGATTGTCCATGATTAATAAGGATATTGAAATCTAGAAACAAAAATCAATTTGAAGTAGTTATTGTACCAGTTTTTGTATATGAGCATGAGTTTGCCTTTTTTCAATTTAAAGTACATAACCATTGAAGATATATTCATTAATATTTTATTTGCATATAATTGATTTAGGGAGGCCAAATTTCTGTTGTGATTTACCAAATAAATTAATTTAGCAATAAGAATTTTTATAATTTTGAATTAAATAACATTGTAGGAATGTTGACCAAATCTAAGTATTTCTATTATCCTTCCTTTTTTAAGGTAAAGGAGCAAATCTTTGTGTTACCTCCTGGCCATTCCAGAAAATTTAAAGATGTTTTAAGCGTAAAATACGTTTTATTAGCTTTGTTATTCTGAATTTGGGACCTAAGTCTAGAAGAGTTTTAAATGATACAGTTGTTAACCTGAGTCATGATATCCAAGGTAAGAAATAGTTCTAGGCAGTTTTTGAAAATAAAGCAAGAACAGCCAGGTGCGGTGGCTCATGCCTGTAATCCTGGAACTTTGGGAGGCCGAGGCAGGTGGATCACCTGAGGTCAGGAGTTCGAGACCAGCCTGGACAACATGGTTAAACCCTGTCTCTACTACAAATACAAAAATTAGCTGGGTGTGGTGGTGGGTGCCTGTAGTCCCACCTACTCGGGAGGCGGAGGCAGGAGAATCGCTTGAACCCGGGAGGTGGAGGTTACAGTGAGCTGAGATTGTGCCACTGCACTCCAGCCTGGGTGACAGAGCCAGACTTTGTCTCAAACAAAAATAAAAAGAAAGAAAATAATGCAAGAACAATAATTGTTAGGACCTTTAATTGTTTTAAATAATGAAATTTTATTAAAAATGATTTAAAATATGGCTAAGGCCCAAGAAAATATATTTAAGAGCCATCTTTTTTTTTTTTAACTTTTGCTTTCTTTCCCTAGTTGGAAATACTGTGGTCATTAAAAATACCAAAGATACCACACCAAAGCAACTTAGGCTGTTCATTTAACATCTCTAAAGCATTCGGGCCAAACTGGTTATTATCTTGCACAGCCCCTAAGATTTTATGTCATAGTCCAGCGTTCTCACTGACTTTTCCCCGTTAATAATCATCATACCTCAGCATGCAATGGCAGTTGTTTATGATCTTACACATTATCACATATTTAAAATAATTAAATCTTAGACCTACACATTAGCCTTTAGGTAATTCACAGTTCTTACTATATAACTAAACACAGTGATTATGATTATTTCAGCTGTTTTGTTTTCCTTAAAGCATGTCTTTTTCCATGAAAAGAGTAGTGTACTGCTTTACAATCTGGTGCAAGCTCCTTGATCTGGTTGACTATTCCAGAATATTTTCCTATCTTTGCAACTGAAAATTTAATTCTCCATAACAGACTACTATACAGAGCTTAAACCCTAAACCACATCTGTTGATAATGTAATCCGTATATAATGATTTTATACAATGCAGGCTAGTCTAGAACTTCTAGCTTGCAAAACTCACTTTGAGAGGACCAAAGGTTTCCTGATTACTGATCCCTTTCTAAGTGATTTGTTACCCATCCCCACTGGAAGCTTGTAAAATGTAAAATGTACTGTTTGTCTCCACTTTTCTGAAATATGTAGATATTGTATCTTGGGATAGGCCCATTTTCATTTATTTGTGATGAGAATTTGGTAGACCCTTCCAGTTTTGGAAATGATGTCTTTCAATTTGGAAGTTTGCTTGAATTACTTGAACTGCTCCTCCAATTTTCCTGTTTTTCTTTTGCCCCTCTCTCACTTTGTCTCTTACTATTCTGTTCTAGGATATCTCCTCCACTTTGTCTTCCATTCAGCCATTTCTACTTCTAGCAGTATCTTATAGTCTCAATTCTCTGCCATTGCCTGATTTTGCTATGTAAGTCTAATTGGTTCTTGGCTTTCTTCACTGTCAACTTCTGATTTTGTTTTCTTGGATCCTCTTAATCAGCTACTTTTTGTCCATTTGCTTTCTAGTTTCCACATTTTTATGCTATCTTCAGTCTCAATTTTTATCCTTATTGTCCTTATGTCTTTTAAAAATTCCCTTTACCATAGTTTAAGTAGAGTTTTAGTAAGCAGTGTAGTTTGATTTGTGTGCTCCATATTCTCTTTTACCAAAACACTGCTCAGTTTTTTAACCAACCCTTTGCGGCCATTTTATATTTTCATCTTACTCCTCCCATCTCTTAAAGGTGAATTTTCATCATGGTCCCATCCTCTTATTTTTGGTTTTCTCACACAACACATTTTCCCTCAGCTTTATTTTTTTAATATAATATTATCTTCTTAACTTGTTTTGGACACTGTACATACCTCTTTTGAGACAGGTGGTATAAAATATTCCCCATCTTAACTTGCCTATTTCTGGGTTGTTTTGTTTTGTTTTGTTTTTTGAGACAGAATTTTGCACTTGTCGCCCAGGCTGGAGTGCAGTGGCAGGATCTTGGCTCACTGCAACTTCCGCCTCCTGGGTTCAAGCAATTCTCCTGCCTCAGCCTCCCAAGTAGCTGGGATTACAGGCGCCCACCACCATGCCTGGCTAATTTTTTGTATTTTTAGTACAGATGGGGTTTTGCCACGTTGGGCAGGCTGGTCTCAAACTCCTGACCTCAGGTGATCTGCCCGCCTCGGCCTCCCGAAGTGCTGGGATTAGAAGCCTGAGTCACTGCACCTGGCTGCCTATTTCTAAAATCTCGTCTGTCCTCAGGGCTGTCACTGGTAGCCGTTTATTTTGTGGCATGTTTAGTGATATTAAACTACATGCTGCTAGTCTTTACGATTCTCTGAGCATGGCAGACCCTTTCCATGCTTCTGTAGTTTTGTATATACTGTTTCCACTTCCTGGGGTGTCTCATGTAACTACTGATTTATTTCCCCAGGGCCTCCCTCTCTTCCTGACAAACTTCTTAAGGCTTTTTGTGTGTGTACGGCCCAAATTTATGAGTTACATGAGAACATTTGTTACATGTATATAATACATAGTGATCAAATCAGGGAATTCTGTATGTCTATCATCCACCTACAGTACTTTTTTGTTAACTGTAGTCATCCCACTCTGCTGTCAAATGTTGAATGTATTCCATTTATTTATTTTTTATACGAGACAGAGTCTCTGTCGCCTAGGCTGGAGTGCAGTGGCACAATCTCAGCTTACTGCAACCTCCGTCTCCTGGGTTCAAGTGATCCTCCTGCTTCGGCCTCCCTAGTAGCTGGGACTACAGCTGTGCACCACCATGCCTGACTAATTTTGTGTTTTTAGTGGAGGCGGGGTTTCACCATGTTGGCCAGGCTGGCCTCAAACTCCTGACCTCAAGTGATCTGCCCGCCTTTCCCTCCCCAAGTGCTGGGATTACAGGCGTGAGTTACCACGCCCAGCTGAATTTAGTCCTTTTGTCTTACTGTATGTTTATACCCTTTAACTACTTTTCATTCACCCTTTTACCTCCCACTTACCTTCCCAGTCTCTGTTATCTATTTTTTCCACTCTTCCTTCACGTGTTCAAAATTTTTTTTTTTTAGCTCCCACAGGTTAAGTGAGAATGTGCAATATTTGTCTTTTCGCATCTGGCTTATTTCGCTTAAGCTATTTCCACCATGTTGACCTCCAGTTTCGTCCATGTTGCTGCAAATGACATGATTTCCTTCTTTGTGTGTGTGTGGTTGAATAGTATTCTATAGTGTATATATACCACATTTTCTTTATCCATTCATCTGTTGATGGGCACTTAGGTTTATGTCTATCTTTGCTATTGTGAATAGTGCTGCCATAAGTATGTGAGTGCAGGTATCATTTTGATATATTCGTTTCTTTTTGTTTTAGTGGATACCCAGTAGTGGGATTGCTGGATTGAATGGTATTTCGATTTTTAGCTTTTTGAGGAATTGCCATGCTGTTTTCTATAGTGGCTGTACTTGTTTACATTCCCAGCCACCATGTGTAAGAGGAGTTCCCTTTTCTCTGTGTCCACACCAACATCCATTATCTTTTGTCTTTTTAATGAATGCCATCCTCACTGGGGTAAGATAGTATCTCATTGTGGTTTTGATTTGCATTTCTCTGATGATTAGTGATATTGAGCATTTTTTTCATATACCTGTTGGCTCTTTGTATGTCTTCTTTTGAAACATATCTGTTCATGTCCTTTGCCCACTTTTTAATGGGATTATTTGGTTTTCTCCTGTTGGGTTGTTTGAGTTCCTTTTATATTCTGGATATTAGTCCCCTCAGATGAATAGTTTGCAAATATTTTCTTCCATTCAACAGGTTGTCTCTTCACTATGTTATTTCTTTTGCTGTGCAGAAGCTTTTTTGTGTAATAAAGTCTCATTGTCTGTTTTTGGTTTTATTGCCTGTGCTTTTGAGGTCTTAGTCATAAATTCTTTACCTAGATCTTCTGCATGTGGCTATCTAGTTTTCCCAGCATCATTTATTAAAGAGGGTGTCCTTTTCCCTGATACAAGTTTTTGTCAGCTCTGTCAAAGATAAGTTGGCTGTAAATACGTAGCTTTATTGCTGAGTTCTTCATTCTGCTCCGTTGGGTTACTTATCTGTTTTTCTACCAATACCATGCTGTTTTGGTTATAGCCTTGTAATGTGTTTTGAAGTCAGGTAATGTGATGCCTTCAGCTATGTTCTTTTTGTTCAGGATTGCTTTTGACTATTGGGGCTGTTTTTTGGTTCCATACAAATTTTAGGATTATTTTTTCTGACTCCCTGAAGAATGACATTGGTATTTTGATTGGGATTGTATTGAATCTGTAGATTGCTTTGGGTGGTATGGTCATTTTAACAATATTGATTCTTCTGATCCATGGGCCTGGGATGTTTTTCCTTTTGTTTATGTCATCTTTAATTTCTTTTAACAGTGTTTTGTAGTCCTTCTCGTACAGATTTCCATCTCTCTAGTTAGATTTACTCCTGGGTATTTTAATTTTGTTCTAGCTTTTTAAGTGAGATTGACTTCTTGATTTCTTTCTTGGTTGCATCATTTTTGATATATAGAAACAATACTGACTTTTATACGTTGATTTTGTAACCTGCAACTTTACTGAATTTATTTGCCAAATCTAAGAGTTGTTTTTGGTGGAGTCTTTAGTTTTTTTTTAATACAAGATCATTTGGGAAGCTGAGGTGGGCGGATCACTTGAGGTCAGGAGTTTGAGACCAGCCTGACCAACAAGTGAAACCCTGTCTCTACTAAAAATACAAAAATTAGCCAGGCATGGTGGTGCATGCCTGTAATCACAGCTACTCGGAAGGCTGAGGCAGGTCAATCACTTGAACCCAGGAGGCGGAGGCTGCAGTGAGCTGAGATCATGCCACTGCACTCCAGCCTGGGCAACAGAGCAAGACTCCATATAATATATATATAAAATCATATCATCAGCAAAGAGAGACAGTTTGACTAACTCCTTTTGAATTTTGAGGCCTCTTATTTCTTTCTCCTGTCTGATCGCTCTACCTAGGACTTCCAGTGCTGTGTTGAATAAGAGTGGTGAAAGTGAGCATCCTTGTCTTTTTCCAGTTCTTGAAGGAAAGATTTTCAACTTTTCCTCATTCATATGTTAGCTGTGGGTTTGTCATATATGACCTGTATTATTTTGAGCTATATTCCTTCTATGCCTAGTTTGTTAAGTATTTTTATCAAATTTCTTAAGTCTTCAGAATCTAGTTTAAGTAGACTTTCTGAAGCCTTCTCTTATCCAGCTTCAAACCTTGAACATACATTGTGTTGTCTCCTCTTTCTCTAGTGCTTAGAACACTATTCAGGTTGAGCACCTCTCATCCAAAAGTCAGAAATCCAAAATGCTACACAGTCTGAAACTTTTTGAGCACTGGCCTGATGCCACAAGTGGAAAATTCCACATCTGATTTCATGTGACAGGTCGTAGTCAAATTCAGGTGCATAACACACCGTTGATTCTGCGTCCTCAAGGGAGAAAAGGCATTCTGGTGATGCTACTGTGCTGCTTAGGACTACCCTGAACACATTTTTTCACAATATTCATTATATGCCTTCTTTTTTTTTTTTTTTGAGACTGAGTCTTGCTCTCATCCCCCAGGCTGGAGTGCAGTGGTGCGATCCTGGCTCACTGCAACCTCTACCTCCTGGGTTCAAGCGATTCTTCTACCTCAGCTTCCTGAGTAGCTGGGATTGCAGGTGTCCGCTACCATGCCTGGCTAACTTTCGTATTTTTAGTACAGACGGGGTTGCACTGTGTTGTCCAGGCTGGCCTTGAACTCCAGACCTCAGGTGATCTGCCTGCCTTGGCCTCCCAAAGTGCCGGGATTACAGGTGTGAGCCACCACACCCGGCCGATATGCCATATTTTTTTACTATTAAGTACTTAAGTGTAAGAAAATAATTAGTTATTAGTAGCGTATAAATTCAGAGTCATGAATGATGGTGATGCCAAACAACCACAAATGGTTCACAGGAGTGGCAGAGATAGTGACACTTTTGCTTTTTGATGGTTCGTTGTACACAGACTTTGTTTTATGCACATAATTATTTTAAATATTATATAAAATTACCTTCAGGCAATGTGTATTTGGTGTATATGAAACATAAAATGAATCCTGTGTCTAAATTGGATCTCATCCCCAAGATATCTCATTATATGTGGGCAAATATTCCAGAGTCTCCTGAAAAATCAGAATTTCAAAACACCTCTCATCCCATGCATTTCAGATAAGGGATACTCAGTCTGTATTGTAACCATTCATTTAATTTGACTACTTCCCTTGGATCATTACTGACACTAGTGAACAAATCTTTTTCATCTCCTTCGTATCTTTTACTAAAAAAATGTGTGGACGGAGAGATAAATTTGCCATGTAAACCACATAGCACTATTATATTATGTTGTAATTATATTAGGTGATTTTCAAGAGGAGGTTGCCTTTTTTATAATCAAATATCATTTATAATTTATTTGGTATTATTTTTCTCCATTGCACATTTCTTTCTAATAATCTACTTTTATAAAATAAAAGACATATAATTACTTGGACTAGGGGAGAAGACTGATTGAATATTAGAATTTTTTTTAGTTCACAGAGAAGAAATTGTCATAAACAGTAGATATAATAGAATGTGTTATACCCTTGGGTTGACCATCTGGTTAAATCAATAACCCTGCCCATGAAAGTGTCTAATAGACTATTCTGATTCCAATTTTGTTTTATTTTTATGTCCTTAACTTCTTCTTTCTTTCAGAAACCATTCAGACAGTGAACATTAAGTACAGATCCTCTTAATGTGTTTTTCATATAATGAGTACCCATGGTGCTTTACTAGATATATGCTGTAAAACTGATTGTTATAAAACAAATTTTTTTCCAGAAAAATAATGTTGTAATTGTGATTTCTTTTCCCAAGTAAGGATTTGGTATAAAATATGTTGTAAAAACAAAGATAAATCAACGTTACATTTTAGTAATAATTTAAAATAATGAAGTATTAAATTGACTTAAATTAATTGATTTTATAAAGGCTTATTAATTTGCTCACTTGAACTATCTCGCCACCGAAGTCTCCAATGCTATCACCTCTGCCCTTCCTTTTAGTATATGACCTCATTGCCACTTTCAGAAAAAAAATGAACATATCAAAATTGGAACTCCCCCAGCTTTTTGCCTCTGCACCAACTTCTTTCCATCTGTGTTTGTTCTTTTATCTGTCGTTTCTTCCTATTACGATGGAATAGATGTTTCTCCTTCAAGCCAGAGAGCAAAGACCCTGAAAGCTTGTTCTCTGGATTTTTTTCTCCTCTCCTATGTTGTTAGCTCTTTTTCTCTGGGTCCTTTCTGTCAGTGCTTATCATACTCAAGTCTCTTCCACCTTAAGAAATAATAACTCTTTAACCTTGTATATTACTCCAGCACCTGCCTTATTTTTCGCCTTCAAAGAATTGCTTACATATGTTGTCTTAGTTTACGTATGTCTCATTCACCCCTCAGCCTTCTGCAATATAGACCCTGCCACCACATCACTGCAACTATTTTTGCCTACTCCACTATCCATTGTTGACTTAATCATTGCTAAATTCAGTAGATACTTTTCAACTCTTACCTTACTAGACCTCTCTGCAGATTTTTATACTATTTGCTATTCTGCCCTTTTTGAAAATCTTTTTCTTGACAGTCCTTCTCTTTGCTCTCATTGAACCTACTCTTGCGGCATCGATCACTGTGTCATGCTGATTCTGGTAAGTCTGTATCTTCAGCTTGCTCTTGAGCTTTAGTGTTTATTCTGCTTGCCAGCAGCTATGCCCACTTAGATGTCTCACTGGTCCCCAAAACTCAGCCTACACAGAAAGGAGCTATCACCTACCTGTTCCCTCAAAGCTTTTCCTCTACCTGGTTTTTAATTTCAGTGAATAATGCTGTCATTACTTTGTTGCCTGTGCCAGAAATCATTGTCTTTAACTTCTTCTTCCTTACCCACAATAGTCAATCATGAAGGACCCTACTTCTTATCTGTCTGTTCTCTATAGTAACCACCATTCTGCAATAGCCATCATCATCTCTCACTGAATAATTTTAATACTAATTACTTGTAACTGTTCTCTCTGCCTCCTGTCCTTATTTACTCCCACTAAGCATTCACAAGGCAGCCAAAGATACATTTTCCAGATAAAATATAATTGATATTCTCTTGCTTAATAACAACAACAACAACAACAAACCTTTAAAGGAGCCCTTCTTGTTGTTCTTGGCATGAAAAGACTTTTGTGTTGTGGTTCTTAATTTTATCCCCAGCCTCATCTCTAGTTGTATACAGTATCCAGTCTCCCTCAAATGCTTTTTCTCTTGCCTAATGTGACTGCATCTCTCTTAACTGATACACATACACACACACACACACACACACACACACAATCAAGTGATCAGAGTGTGATCCTGGAACCCCTGGGTGTCTACGAGATCCTTTCAGAGGGTCTGTAAGGTCAACACTATTTTTGTAATAATACTATGATATTATTTGCTTTTTCATTCTCATTCTAATGAGTGCCTAGTGGATTTCTTTCAGAGATGATCCAACATGTGATGATGCTATTCTGTTGCTCTGGTGGCTAGTGGGTATAAACTTCTGCAGTTTTAAAAGTTCCCATTTTAAAATTTGTATAGGGTATAATATTGATAGATATAATAAACCAAAGCTTGTCAGGGTCCACAGTAATTTTCAAGAGAATAAAGGGGTTCTGGGACCAAAAGGTTTGAGAACAGCCATTTAGGCCTAGATGGCATTTTCTCTGAGGAGTCTTTTTTTTTTTTTTGAGGCAGAGTCTCGCTCTGTCACCCAGGCTGGAGTGCAGTGGCATGATCTCGGCTCACTGCAAGCTCCACCTCCTTGGTTCATGCCATTCTCCTGCCTCAGCCCCCCGAGTAGCTGGGACTACAGGCACCCGCCACCACACCCGGCTAATTTTTTTGCATTTTTAGTAGAGACAGGGTTTTGCCATGTTAGCCAGGATGGTCTCGATCTCCTGACCTCGTGATCCGCCTGCCTTGGCCTCCCAAAGTGCTGGGATTACAGGATTGAGCCACCGCGCCCAGCCTCTGAGGAGTCTTTGCTTGGGTCCTCTGCCAAGTCCCCTTTGAGTAACCTTTTCTGTTGCACTTGCCATGTCATAGCACTTATCATATTGTATTATGGTGCGTTACTTATCTTTTTAAGCCAATAGACAGAGAAAACTCTCTAAAAGAAGGAACTTGTTGTATCCTCAGTACCTAGCACAGTTCTGGGTACGTAGTAAGTGTTCAGTAAACACATGTTTCGTGAATGTCTTTGGAGATGACCTAAATTGTTTATTATCAAATTATGATTACTATAACATGTTTTAAATTATAACCGTTTTGTGCCTTAGGGACACATTGATTTCTTAACTTTTCTGACCCACTAATATCTGAATAGGTTTTAGAAAGCAGGTTTTATTTTATATGTGTGTGTTATGTTCATATATTAGAGCAGAAGGAATCTGTTACTGGAAGTCAGAAGCTCTATATCTCAATCTGTGTCTTCCACAAGTAACTGTGGAGCCATGGAAAAATCTTTTTATTCCTTTGAAGCTAACTTCCCTCATCAAATAATGGGACTGAACTAGGTTGTCTAAAAAATTTTTCCTTGTACGACATTGTATGATTATATTGAATGATGTCAAATGTGTATTAAACATGTGATTTATATTTATTTATATTTTACTTTATAAAAATGCACATAAATATAGATTTATCTATATATTAAAATAACTTTGTTTTTACAGGAAGGATGATAAAGACTATGCTTTAAAACAAATAGAAGGAACTGGGATCTCTATGTCGGCATGTAGAGAAATAGCAGTAAGTGAAGTTCTTTTTATCATCATTATTATCAACTGACTTATGAGTACCAACTATATAAGACTCTGTATTGTATTTGTCATATTAACTGAAAGTTAGTGAATATTTTTTATATCAACTATATGTAGAAAAATATTATTTATTAAGGAGAAGTAAAGGGGGCATGTAGTTCTGTCTATATAAACTCTTTATTTGGGGTAAAGTAAATTTCAGTTATTTATATAAATACGTGTTTTCCCAATACCTGTCACTAATAGTAGAGGGTCCAGTTATTTCATTGAGAGCAGTAAAAGTGGCATGCTAGTCCATAGAAAATTAATATTTTTATTTTAATAGAATGAGACTAATGTCATTAGTTATGTCAAATTAAAATGAGGTTGTATTATTTGATTTTCATTGCTTGTATCTGTTCATCTGAATATGTAAACATTTATGCCCTTTTATTTTGGAAGCATAGTTTTCCATATTGTGATTAGAATCTCATTTTGATTCCAAAGGGAAGTAGTCTTTGGGTTAATGCATTAATAGTTATCCATACATTTAAACTGAGCATTACTTTTTGAGATTTTTCTTCAGTTTTTACTATTATAAAACTGTGGGTCCAAATGTGTCTTTTCTGGCTTTACACAGAATATTCTAGGATATATATTATAATCTTTGCTTTTGTTCCTCTCAGCCCTTCTATTATATTTACCCATAATAGTCTATTATGACCTGGAAATGTTAAACAATTTTGCAAGTTTACTAGATTCTATACCAATGAGTCCTCAACTCAAGTAGATAAAAATAATTTACACTATGTTGAGAAAAAAGACTCATAAATCTGAGACTAGCATGTCAAGCACTGTGATAGAAGTATATGGGAATGGAGAAGGGTGTACATCTAAACTAAAGTAGAAAATCAAGGAAAGTTCCAGGTTTGGGAACGAATGTAAGAATTACCTTCATGAGGGAAGAATAGGGGTGAGATGGAGGATATTGTTAACCAAAGGTAGATCATGCTGAAAGATATAGTTCATTTAATTGATACTTTTTTAATACTTTTCAATCTTGAGACCAGGTATCTGTATGTTAACTGTCAGTTATTCAACATCTATTCTGTATATACTTGTCAGTTTTAAAGAGTTAAAAGCCATTGAACTATGGTCAGTGGTGTTAGGAGTCAGGATGCTGATTACCCTTGGAGGGATACAGAGCTTCAGGGTGCTAGTAATGTTCTCTGATCTTGCTCTGGGTCTAGTTACACGGGTTATATATGTGAAAATTCATTGAGCTGTGTACTTATTGTTCACATGCTTTTCTCTTGTTTATTAGTCTTTAACAAAATGTTTTTTATTAGAAAAAACAAAACTCAGTTCAGAAACAGCTATTATCTTTGCATATATCATGATAACTATAAATGCGCTTAAATATAGAAAGAAGTATGAAAGCCAACTTTTAATGTACTTGATCATGGCTCTTCAATCTAAGATGAACAGAAATGTTTAATTTTTATGAAGTCTTACTAATTTTTCCTCTTATGGCTATTTTCTGTATGTGGCTGAAGAAATCTGTACCCACTAATTGTGAAAATATTTCCCAATATTTTCTTCTAAATGCTTTATAATTTTTTAATTTCTAGTTTGTGATATACTCAATTAATTTTTGTTTGTGGTATGATATAGAGTTTGAATTCCCCCTCCCATGTGAATGTACAGTTGTAGCATAATTTTTGGAAAACATCCTTTGCCACAGAATTCCTTTGGCACCTTTGCAAAAAAAGAAAGTATACATTTGGACTGTATTTCATTCCATTGTTCTCTCTGTGTAGCCGTATACCAATAGATTACTCTACCTTTCTTACTAGACTTGAAGCCAGATGGTGTAAGGCCACCAGCTTTATTCTTTGTCAGAATTGTTTGGGGTATTTTAGGTTCTTTAGCATTATCATACAAATTTTTACATCAGCTAATTAGTTTTTTTCTTTAAAAGCTTGTTGAGATTATAATTTGGATCAATTCAAAGAATAATAGCATTGAGACTTTCAAGCCAGCGGAAAGATACACTTTCCATTTTATTTATTTATTTATTTATTTATTTATTTATATAATTACTTAAAAAAATATATATATATATATAGTGTAGTATATATCCTGAGACATTTCTGAACTCACTGGTACGTTTTTGGTGATTCCTTGGGATTTTTTCTACATAATTATGTCATTTATGAATAGGGATACTGTTACTTTTTTCCATATTTCTGCTTTTGTTTCTTTTTTTTCTTTACCGAGCTGGTTAGGCCATCTCACACAATGTTGAATAGTGGTGAGAGCAGGTATCTTTGATTTATTCCCAACTTTGAGGAAAATGTTTCCACTTTCGCTGTTCAGTATAATGATAGCTGCGTGTTTTTCATAGGTGCTATTAATCAAGTTTAGGAAGTTATATTCCTAGATTCTAAGAATTTTTTTCATAAATGATATTGAATTTTATCAAATGCTTTTTTCTGCATAGATAAAAGCAACCATATAATTCTTTTCTTATTCTGTTAATTTAGTACAAAATATTTTCAGTTTTCTTTGTGAAATTTTTCCTTTTATCTGTGAGTTATTTCGAATTATATTGCTTAATTTTTAAACATGTGAGGTATTTCTAGATAACTTACTGTTACTGATTACTAATTTATTTTCATTGTGGATCAGAGAAAAGAGACCTTGTATTTTAGAGATACATACTGAAATATTTATAGGTGAAATGATACAATAACTGGAATTTACTTCAGCATAATCCAGGGTTGGCTGGGAGGAGTGGATATTAGTATAAATAAATTAAGTTTGGCTGTGAGTGGCTAATGATACATAGGGGTTTGTTTTAATATTCTTTTTTATTTAGTCTGGAAATTTGTATAACAAAAAGTTAAGAATGAAATAATTCCCATGTTTTCTGGCAAGGTTTTATCAGGCCTTCCTCCTTTACATTTCTTAATTCTTCCTCAAAGAAGTTGTGTGTCCCCAGCATTCACCTCCATTAACTCTCTATAATTACACCCAGTTTGTTTCTTTAATATAACACTCATTACAAATGTAATTACGAGAGGGTTCTTTTTATCTGTGTGCCTGGTTACTTACTTTGTTATCTGTTCCGCCAACCCTCTAGACTGTAACGCGTTTCTTCCCCAGTTTGTGCTAGGTGTGGTGTATAGTCCTTGCTCTGTAAGTACGTGTAGAAGGGAGGGAGGGAGGAAGGAACTCTGAGAATTTCTTCTAAAAGCAAAGAGCGTTGCATATCTTCATCTTCATTTTTTTGTAAGTGGTTTGTCTTATACATTGTCAAAATTTCCTGTGAGCTGTAATTCCTAGTGTAGACATTTTTCAAACTGCACATGGGTGAATCATCAGTATTCCACAAGGCTGCCTTATAGTTGTGATGGGGGAGCAGAGGTAAAGCTCTGGACTTTACTTTTCTACTCACCTCTACTTTAACCTAAGCATACCTCAGTTTTTTTCTCTTTTGTGACAGAGTCTTGCTCTGTTGCCCAGGCTGGAGTGCAATAGCACGATCTCGGCTCACTGCAATCTCTGCCTCCCTGGTTCAAGTGATTCTCCTGCCTCAGCCTTCTGAGTAGTTAGGAGTACAAGTGCGCGCCACCACACCCAGCTAATGTTTATATTTTTAGTAGAGACGGGGTTTCACCATGTTGGTCAGGCTGGTCTCAAACTCCTAACCTTGTGATCCACCCACTTTGGCCTCCCAAAGTTCTGGGATTACAGGTATGAGCCATCGTGCCCAGCCAAAGCATACCTCAGTTTTTATCAATTTGCAAGAATTTGGTTGAAAAAGGTTTCACAGGTTTAAATATATTGAAATAATTTTGGAATTGTTTTCCTTATTTTTTTTACAGTGATTTCAAGTCAACTATCACCGTACTCATGTTATAAATTTAGAATTTATTTTTTATCTTTGCTATATTATGAAATTTTAATGTTAGAATGCACTATAGTTTTGTGAATATTAGGCTTTTTAAGCCCATTTTCTCACCATTATGATATTTATTGAGAAGACACAGTTTGAAGTATTAATTTATTTTTTATATGTTTGTACTATAGAAGTTCAAATTAAATGTGATATTGTATGTAACAGCTGGAATAAATTAAATTTACAGTGAATTATGTAGTCAGAACAGTAATCTTAGAACTCAGAAAATAAGATTTTTTTTCTTTTAGCAGAATTGGGAAAACATAGATGGTTTCTGTGATGGAAACTATTATATGAGTATCTTTAAACTTTTTTTTTTCAATTTTTTTTTTTTTTTTGAGACAAAGTCTCGCTCTGTCACCAGGCTGGAGTACAGTGGCGCAATCTCGGCTCACTGCAACCTCCGCCTCCTGGGTTCAAGCGATTCTTCTGCCTCACCCTCCCAAGTAGCTGGGACTACAGGCACACGCCACTATACCCAGCTAAGTTTTGTAATTTTAGTAGAGATACAGTTTCACCATGTTGGCCAGGATGGTCTCTTGACCTCGTGATCCGCCCACCTCAGCCTCCCAAAGTGCTGGGATTACAGGTGGGAGCTACCGCACCCAGACGTTTTCAAAATATCTTAACAGAAAATCTTCGAAAAGGCAAAAAATAACTTCTACAGTATTAAAAACTAGGATCTACATGCTCTGGGCTCAGAATAGGGTCATGTAGTGCTGAAGTTCTTTTTGTCACCAAGGAAAGCCTGCATACTCTCTCAGCATCATAGCGTCAAACACACAGGAATGCATGAGGGGTAACAACCTCACTAGACTCCTTGGGCTCTTACCCTGGCTCTGCCACTTTACTAGCTTGTAGGACCCAAAACAAGTTATTTGATTTCTTTGTGTTTCAGTTTTCCCATTTGTAAAATGGGACAGTGCCTGGCGTGTAGTAGGCATTTAGTAAATGTTAGCCCTGCTAAGTGCAGCACAGCTCCCAGGTCTTTTGGAGTTTCTTCAATGTAAATATTTACTTCAAGGTAATTGTCCACTGAGACAGTTCCATCACCAATCCTCAGTGGCCATTCTCTTTTAATCCCAAAGTGACCTGTCTGTCTCCTAATATGTCTCCCTAAAAACAACAACAACAAAACACCACCACCAACAAAGGTGTTTTACTTATTTAGTAGTAATAGTTACTTACTGTACTGATTTGCTTTAGTTGCCCTAACAAAATACTACAGGCTGGGTGGCTTAAACAGCAGAAGTTTGTTTTCTTATAGTTGTGGAGGCTAGAAGCCTAATAGCAAGATGTTGTCAGGGTTAGTTTCCTCTGAGGCCTCTTTCTTTGGCTTGCAGATAGCCTCCTTCTTCCTGTCTCATCAGATGGTAATTTCAGAGACACTCCTGGTGTGTCTCTGTATGTCCTCATCATCTCTTCTTGGGAGGATGCCAGTCAGATTAGATTAGGGCCCACTCTAAAGACCTCATTTTAACCTAATTACTTCTTAAAAGGCCTTATCTCCAAATACAGTCATGCATCACTTAATTAGCGGGATATGCTCTGAAAAAATGCATTATTAGGTGATTTCATTGTTCTGCCATCGCAGAGTGTACTTACACTAACCCAGATGGTAGAACCTAAACACACCAGGCTGTTTGTAGCCTATTCCTTCTAGGCTACAAACCTATACAACATGTTGCTATACTGGATACTATACACAACTGTAACACAATGCTAAATATTTGTATATGTGAGCATATTAAATAGAAAAGGTATGGTAAATATGTGGAATAAACATAGAAAAGGTACAGTAAAAATACGGAATAAATGATTAAAAAAATGACTGTTCTGCCTATGGAGTAGCCATTCTTTATTCCTTTACTCTCTTAATAAACTTGCTTTCCCTTTTGTCTATGGACTCACCCCAAGTTCTTTCTTGTTCAAGGTCCCCCCAAAACAAAGATGAAAAATGGTACACTTGTATGTATATGGCTGTTAGCGTGAATGGGGCTTGCAGGTCTGAACGTTGCTCAGGGTGTCAGTGAGTAGTGAGTGAATGTGAAGGCCTAGGACATTAATGTACTCTACTGTAGACTATAAGCACTGTACACTTAGGCTACATTCAGGCTACATTCAGTTTATAAAACGTATTTTACTTTCTTCAATTAACCTTAGTTTACTGTAACTTTTTTACATTATGAACTTTTTTTTACTATTGTAATAACACCTAAAATACACATTGTACACCTGTACAAAAATATTTGTATTCTTATTCTATAAGTTTTTTTCTATTTTTAAAAATTATTTTTTTACTTTTTCAACTTTTAGGTTCAGGGGCCACATGTGTAGGTTTGTTACATGGGTAAATTGCATGTCACTGAGGTTTGGTGTGTGAATGATCTCATAACCCAGATACAGAGCATAGTTACCAATAGTTTTTCACCCCTTCCCCCCACCTCACCCTCCCTCCTCTGGTAGTTCCCAGTATCTATTGTTGCTATCTTTATGTCCATGTTTATCCAGTATTTAGCCCCTACTTTTAAGTGAGGACATGTGGTATTTGGTTTTCTGTTCCTGTGTTAATTTATTTAGGGTAATGGCCTCCAGCTGCATCTATGTTGCTGCAAAAGACATAATTTTATTATTTTTTATGGCTGTATAGCATTCCATGGTGTACCACATTTTCTTTGTCCAGTCCACTGTTGCTGGGCATCTAGGTTGATTCCATGCTACTGTGAATAGTGCTGCAATGAACATACAAATGCATGTTTCTTTTTGTAAACTAAGGTACATATACATTAGCCTAGGCCTACACAGGGTCAGGATCATGAATATCACTGTCTTCCACCTCCACATTTTATCCCACTAGAAAATCTTCAGGGAGGCCAGGCATGGTGGCTTATGCCTGTAATCACAACACTTTTGGGAGGCCAAGGTGAACAGATAGATCACTGGAGGCCAGGAGTTCGAGACCAGCCTGGCCAACATGGCGAAACCTTGTCTCTACCAAAAAAATACAAAAATTAGCTGGGTGTGGTGGTGCATGCCTGTGGAGGCTAAGACATGAGAATTGCTTGAATCTGGGAGATGGAGGTTGCAGTGAGCCAAGATCATGCCACTGCACTTCAGCCTGGGCAATATGAGACTGTCTCAAAAAAAAAAAATTCTTTGGGACAATAACTCACATAGAGCTGCCTCTCCTAGGATAACAGTACCTTTCAGACTACCTCCTGAAGGACCTGCCTGAGGATGTTTTACAGTTAACTTAAAAAAAAAAAATAAGTCGAAGGGGTACACTCTACAATAATGATAAAAAGCGTAATGTAATAAAAACGTAGCCAGTATTAGAGGCATTTATTATCATCAAATATTGTGTGCTGTATATAATGATATTTGCTAGACTTGTACGAGACTGGCAGCATGATACATGTATGTATACCAGCATCACCACATACAGGAGTAATGCACGTTGCGCTACAATATTATGAAGGTTGTGTGTCACTAGGTGATAGGAGTTTTTCAACTCCATTATAATCTTATATATGCTGTCTGTTATGACTGTGACATCATATATGTTAAGACTGTGACATCATCATGTAGCATGTGACTGTACAGTCACATTCCAAGGTACTGGGGGTTAGGGCTTCAGCATAGGAATTTTAGGGGAACACAGTTCAGTCCATAACACTGTTACTCACTACTCTGGCAGTAGTTACTTACTCAGAATGAAGTCTTTACTCTCAGAGATTTGTTGTCTGGTTAATCAGTTAGATGAATTTTTTTAAATTGGTATTTAATGAAGTAGATTGGTTTTTGTTTTTTTATATTGAGATGGAGCCTCACTCTGTCACCCAGGCTAGAGTGCCTTGGTGTGATCTCAGCTCACTGCAACCTCCACCTCCCAGGCTCAAGCGATTCTCCTGCCTCACCCTCCCAAGTAGCTGGGATTACAGGTGTGCGCCACCACGCCCAACAAATTTTTTGTATTTTTAGTAGAGATGGGGTTTCACCATGTTGGCCAGGCTGGTCTTGAATTCCTGAACCTCAATGATCCGCCTGCCTTGGCCTCCCAAAGTGTTGGGATTACAGGCGTGAGCCACCGTGCCTGGCTGCTAATTTTTATATTTTTAGTAAAATTTAGTAAATTTTAGTAAAACACAGTAGATTGGTTTTATAAAGAAAGCAGTGATCTTAGTTCATAGATCAGAAGCCAGAGTGGGTTGTGTGTCCTTCTTTAGTTGTGCATTTTGTTAATTTACACAATCATTTATTCATGTGTTTACCAAATAGTTAATAAAGGCCTCTGCAGTACCAGGCATTATGCTAGGAGCTGGCCATGCAGCCATGAGAATGAATACATAGTGCCTGCCATTGTCAAGTTCGCCACCTGGTATATATTTAAGACATTTATGTCTCTGGATTGTAAAGACACATAATCCAGACATAATCCATTCCTCTAGGATGTTAGCTCTTGGGAAGTATTGGTATTAGACCATAGTAGTTACAAGTACTGGCTTTGTGTTTTAAAAGTTAATATATTAATTGCTGGTTCTACCACTTCCTAGGAATGTAACCTTGAGCAAATTATTTAACCCCCTTAAACCCCTGTTTTCTTGCTTGTAAAATAGGGGTTATATGAATATTTCATAGGGCTAATTCATGATTAAATTAGATAATACATGTCACATGCCTAGTACCATACTTGGTATCTGGGAGAAGAGCTTAATCAAATTGTTGCTGCAGTTTTTTGAATACAGGAGTGAAATGAAACCTTTCGTTGGAGGTAAAATTCAGGAGATACTAAGAATAACTTTAAATGTAGGTTTCTAATAATTGTGGAGCTCTTTTGCCAACGCTTTGGAATTTGTTGGTTTTTTATAATTTACACCCTGCCAATTACTAGAAAGAATTTGAAATAGCTGTCTAGCTTAGGAGTGTGTTCCAATTTTGAGATAATAGAAAAACACTGAACTAGAATTAAGACTACCTTAGTACAAGCTTTGGCTCTTTGAGCCAGCTGGGAGATCCAGGATTACCACAAAGTCTAGACTTACCCTGTCAGGTTATTTGTGTTGTTTATTAATTAGGGAATGGTCAATTTTAGATATTAGCATTTAGGTTTCTGAGGATTGGTATATAATTGCTAAAGTCTTATAAGTTTGAAAATTATATTCTAAAAGCAGAAATAATATAACCTGAACTTAATCTTGCTTCTGAATAAAATAATTATCACACCAGAGAATAATCTTTAATATGTGACTGAATATTTAATTGATTTATAGTCTTTGCTGAAGTTTATTTCAAAGCCCCCAATATAGTGTTAACTTTACATTTACATTGATTCTTATTTTTGTGGCAGTGTTCTTACAAAAGGCACTGAAGTTACAAGTTTTAAGATCTCGGTTTTCTCACCTGGCTGTCCAGTGTTTGAAGCACATTTGGAAGGCACTGTTGAAACCTGTTTTAACTGATAAAGACTTAGTATCGGGCTTCGTGAGAGGCTTTTTCTTGTTGTTGCAGTTTTTGTTTTTGCTTGGCAGGGTTAGGGGTGCTTTTTTACTGGGTGGATTGTTAGGCCACTTTGGTTATCATAAGATAAGGAGACAAAATATTTTAAATAAAATAACATCCTTTTATGAGATGAGAAAGCACAAACTCATGAAAATATGCTCTCCTGGATGCTTCCCTCTAAGTTCTTTGTTATTTTATGAAAAGTTACAAAATTTTAATCAACTTTATTATGTAATTTAAATGCCTGAAATTAGGTACTGTATCTCACAGGGTTGCAGAACTTAATTTTCATATGATAATTGGTGTTAATGAATGTTGCATCTTCTAATGTTGCAAATATTCTTTGATATTTTCTAAAAAGGATTACAAACTACAGATTTGTTTCAAGTTCAGTTGTTATGTGATGTCAAAGCCTAGACAACTTGCAGAATGGGGGAAAGTTTTATAAATCATATATTTGATAAGGGATTAGTATCTAGACTATGTGAAGAACTCCTGCAACTCAGCAGCAACAGCAAAACAACCTGATTCAAAAATGGTCAAAAGACATACTAAATAGACATTTCTCCAAAGACGATCTACAAGTGGTCAGTAAGCACATGAAAAGATGTTCAACACCATTATTGACTAGGGAAATGCAAACTAAAACCACAGTGAGATACCACTTCATACTCATTAGGATATATGTTAATTTTTAATGGAAAAAAGGGGGAAATAACCAGTGTTGGTGAGGATATGAAGAAATTGGAACCCTCATGCATTGCAGATGGGAATGTAAAATGGTACAGCTGCAAGTTTGGTGGTTTCTCAAAAAGTTAAACACAGAGCAATCATTTGATCCAGGATTTCCACTCTTAGGTTTATGCTCAAAGCATTGAAAGCAGGGAGTTTCATCAGATAGTGTATACCAATGTTCATAGCAGCATTAATCACAATAACCAGAGGTGAAAACAACCCATGAACATCAACAGATGAATGGATAAACAAAATGTGATATCTATCTATCTATCTATCTATCTATCTATCTATATATATATATAAATATGCATAGAGTGGAGTGTATTTATCCATAAAGAATGAAATAGGCTAAGTGAAATAAGCCTGGCATGAAAGGATACATATTGTATGGTTCCACTTACATAAAATATCTAGATTAGGAAGATTCTTAGGGACAGATAGTAGAGCAGAGGTTATCAGGGCCTTGGGGAAAAAGGCGGTGGGATTATTGTGTAACGCAGGGGTCCCTGCGTCAGCACCGGTACGTTAGGAATTGGGCCGTACAGCAGGAAGTGAGTCACAGACAAGCGAGCATTACCACCTGAGCTCTGCCTCCTGTCAGATAAGCAGCGGCATTAGATTCTCATAGGAGCTTGAACACTGTTGTGAACTGTGCATGTGAAAGATCTAGGTTGCGTGCTCCTCATGAGAATCTAATGCCTAATGAATGATCTGAGGTGAAACGGTTTCATCTTGAAACCATCCACCATCTGTCCCTCCCCCCAGCCCCTGCCCTGCACCTCCACCCCATTATCTGTGGAAAATTTGTCTTCCTCAAAACTGGTTTCTGATGCCAAAAAGGTTGGGAACCACTGGTTTAATGGATTCAGAGTTTCTGTTTGGGATGACAAAAAAAATTCTAAAATGGATAGTGGTGATGATCACAGAACATTGGGAATATACTTACAGGATGCCACTGAATGATTGTACACTGAATGATTGTACACTTAAAAATGATTAAAATGGTCATTTTTATGTTAGATATATTTTACCACAATCAAAAAATTAAAGTAACCAACCAAACAACAACAAAATAGATTTACTCAGATATACCTGTTCAATGTCTTTTCCTCACAGATATCTTCTCATTTGTTACTGAAGTATCCGTCTCAAAATTGTGTGGGTGCTTATTAGATATTTAAGATTGATTACCTGTGGGTTTGTATTGCCTTTGAATTACAAATGGTGTAGGGTTTTTTAGCATTATTTTTGTGACAGAAATTGTTAATGCATCTCCTTTGTTTTGCAGTTACTTCGAGAGCTTAAGCATCCAAACGTCATTTCTCTTCAAAAGGTGTTTCTGTCTCATGCTGATAGGAAGGTGTGGCTTCTGTTTGACTATGCTGAACATGACCTCTGGGTAAGGTGAATTACTGGCAGACATGAACAAACAGTCAGGGATTGTTAAGAATAACTAAAAACAGTTAGGTGTTCTGCTTATTATGAGACTTACGTTTTTAAAATAAAAGTAACCTCATAGAGTGTGGTTGGTGGCATTACGAAGGCTAGAGTATTTGACTTTGTATTATTACTTTTCAATATTGTCACTTTGATCTTTTAACAGATACTAAAGAAAACAATAGAATCTAAAGAGTGCTCAACAACTATTCAATATTGCTTCATATAGTTTTTTGATAAAATAAAAAGTAACTAATATATAAAATTTTGCTCTAAAATAGAAAAGTAGCATATTTCCTTTTATTTCGTTGTATAAAGGGAATATAAAATGAGAAGGTGGTATCCTCATGTAGGAGGATGAATATGCTATCTTTGGAGAGATCTAATAGTTCTACCATTATTTGTCGTATAGCATTAAGCAAGTCTTTTAATGGCTTTGAAGCTGTAGTTTACCCCATCTGTAAAATGTAATACTTTCTTGCCTTTTTTAACAACGTTTTTCTGAGGAACAATCTTGTATTTGAAAAGTTCTATAAATATACAAATGTAGGAAGCTATTATTAATTATTAACTATTCACAATTGAATTTAATATCCTAATTCTTATTTTCATTGGCAGTAGTTCAATACAGTATAGTCATGCGCTATATAATGTTATTGTCAACTAGGGACTGCATATATGATAGTGGTCTCCTAAGATTATAGTACCATATTGTTACTGTACCTTTTCTATGTTTACATATGTTTAGATAACACACTTATTTACTATTGTGTCACAATTGCCTTCCTTATTCAGTACAGTAACATGTACAGGTTTGTAGCCTAGGAGCAGGAGGCTATAACATATAGCCTAGGTTTGTAGTAGAGTCTATCATCTAGGTTTGTGTAAGTACACTCTGTGATGTTTACACAACTGCAAAATTGCCTAACGACACATTTTTCAGAATGTATCCCTTCATTAAGTGATGCATGACTGTATTGTACTTACTTGAATTGGGCATAATCTTGCATTGGAGGAATTTTTTGTGGGTGAGAGCTCTATTACAAAATGAGATTGGTGTGAAAATAAATTTTAATATCTCTTGTGACTTTTAGTTCTTTGTTTTCTGACCTATGATAAGAATAGTTTTAGGCCAAGTGTAGTGGGTCACACCTGTAGTCCCAACACTTTGGGAGGCCAAGGCAGGAAGATCACTTGAGCCAAAGGGTTTGAGACAAGCCTGGGTCACATGGCAAAACCCTGTCTCTGCAAAAAATAAAATTAGCTGGGCTCAGTGGCACATGCTGTGGTCCCAGCTGTTCATGGGGCTGAAGGCCAGGAAGTCGAGGCTGCAGTGGGTCCTGTTCACACTGTTGCACTCCAGCCTGGCGAATTTTTGTATTTTTAGTAGAGACAGGGTTTCACCATGTTGGCCAGGCTGGTCTCTTAACTCCTGATGTCAGGTTATCTGCCCACCTCGGCCTCCCAGAGTGCTGAGATTACAGGCCTGAGCCACTGAGCCCAGCCAGTTTATTAGTTTATCTAATGCATTGCAGAAAATGATGCTATATTGAAAAAAATAACTGTAAAATAAGAACTTAAGTTTATCTTGTCTAAGTAGCTGAAATACAAACACCAGCCTCAGTATTTTGCAGTTTACTAAGCAGATTATTTTTTAAATTGGTATTTGAGGAACTCTAAGGTAACTATAAAATTTGCTCTTTTATTAAATATAACATTTATATATTTTTTAAAAATCTGAAACGTTACCTTGCAGATAAAACTTTCTGAGATAGATAGATAGATAGATAGATAGATAGATAGATAGATATAAAATCTATAATAGGATAGCCAAAGTAATTTTGAAACATATTCACAAAATTGACATTCTTATCAATCTGTGTAAAGAACATCTGTTAATACAGATTATAGTTTAAGAAACAAGTAAACCAAACCTCTAACATTACCTTGTGTTAATTCATTAAGAATTACTATACTCCTGTGAACTGCTTTTTAAATGATATTTAGTAATGTCTTTAAACATTGTATTGATTTGCATACTAATCTATATTTACTAAATTAGCATGGCTATGCTTTTTATTATGTATACATGAAATTTTCTCTCTTTTATGAAACTCTTTCCAAAGTTCATGCTGGTTATTAATTTCTTCTTCTTCTTTTTTTTTTTAAATCTTTGGTTCTTCTGTTCTTCTATTTTAAAAGAAATCTAATCAGATCAACCCTGTTAAATCAGCATGGCCAGTATTAAATTGAACACTCACTATGCTGAGCCTCATAAGAAATAAAGTCATATAATTTAAACTTAAGGCATTTTCCAGGCTGGTTTATAAACAAGATTTGTGACAAACCACAGTAGAGCATAGAAGATAGTATAATATTTCACTCAATGTGATTTCTAGCTGCTAGTTTGTAATATTTAATTTTACATGTAGGTACAATGATTATACTTCAGCAAGTTTTATTGTGGGTAATATTGTACAATGTATATAAATAGTTCATTAGCTTTATCATCATCTTAATAATATTTAAGCCAAATAAGTATTTTTAATGTTCATTTTCATAAAAAACAAATGATAATTTAGCCTACTAAAACCCACTCCTTTATCTATTTTAATTGGAATGTTGAAGTGAATTGGTAGGGGTTAGGCAGCAGAGGGTAACAAGGCAGTCGCAATAAAAATAGTTATTTTTAAAAATCACTTAGGCGTTGGTGAGGTTTCATGGTATGTATACTTTGCATTTGTTATGTAGCCCTGGAATGTAAAGAAAATTAATTACCTTACGTCTTCTACATATTTGTTCCTTTGATTCTTACTGTGGCAGAGTTTTAATTTTTTTTTTTTCAAAATATTAACCTATTTTATTTTTATTTATATTTATTTTACCTATTTTTATTAAGCTTGGAGAGAGCCAAAGAATCTTCTTCTTGTTTTTTTTTGTTTGTTTGTTTTTGAGACGGAGTCTCTCTCTGTTGCCCAGGCTGGAGTACGGTGGCAGGATCTCCACTCACTGCAAGCTCCGCCTCCCGGGTTCACTCCATTCTCCTGCCTCAGCCTCCCGAGTAGTTGGGACTATAGGCGCCTGCCACCACTCTCGGCTAATTTTTTGTATTTTTTAGTAGAGACGGGGTTTCACCGTGTTAGCCAGGATGGTCTTGATCTCCTGACCTCGTGATCCACCTGCCTCAGCCTCCCAAAGTTCTGGGATTACAGGCGTGAGCCACCATGCCCAGCCCAAGAATATTCTTCTTAAGGAGAACAGACTTGATTGTCACATCATATTTTAGGACAGGTGACAAAACAGTCTATATTATTAAATTGTTGTAGCTCTGTTTTGTTTGCCTGCTATTAAATACTTTGAAAAAAAGACTGAGAAGAAAATTAAAGTAGATTAATGCTGCTAATTTAGATTAGTCATACTACATATGTGCAAATGGCTACACTTTACCTTCTTGTAGATATTTGCTATATATTTTTACCTTGGAGAGTAAAGCTCGTTTATTCATTAATCATTAGTTATTCGTTACTTGTGTCATATTCTGTATATCATAAGAAAATAGCAAGTGAAAATGTTAACTTATAATGTTAAATATCTCTTTATTAAGTTTACTGATTTCAAGAACATGCTTAATATTTACTTACATATATTGGCCAAGGGTCTGCTCTGTGCAATATTAGGTTCAGGGATATGTACAATGGTGTGCAAGGCATAGTTGACTGCAGCTGAGTTATAGATTTTCCTGCAATTTAAGAGTGATCTAATTAAGAAAGTGAGTCTTATCAAGAGCATTTGAAACTTTTCAAGAAAAAACTTGTAAGGCACATTTATTCATAAAGTAATTTTTCTATGTATAAAGTTGTGCTTTGTTTTACTGGATGTTCAACAACATTATACATAGAAAGCTTTGACGGATGGTACAAGGCAGTTTTTATTTTCCTTAGAATCTTTCCCATTTTTACATTTTTCCATTGTGAACTGGTATATCATTTCTTTGTGCTTGTGTGTATTTTATTGAAGCATCTCCCCACTTGCTTTCTTTATAACCTGTCATAAATAGGTTCTAATTCCATGCTATGTCAACCAGCCAGAAGTATCTCTTGAATTTTGTTCTTTTTTTTTTTTCATTTTATCTACCAGATAAACAGGAATCAAGTATACTCTGAAAGTAATTGATTTTTAATTATGCTTTAAAAATAAAAGCACAATATTTCCTAATTCCCTATTGTGATAATTTATTTCCTGAAATGCCGTCATATGCGTAGGAAATGGAATGTTAGCCCCAGTTATTAGGGAATTTTAAAGTTGTTTATGTTATTCAGCAGAGTATGAAATTATATTTTCAATATCTGTGGGAATCCCTGAGTGTTTCTTGTTCTGTTAGGAAAATATTATACATCAAATTATCTTTTCCTTTTTTTTAAGCTTCTGGTGATATTTTTTTCTTTCTTTCAGCATATAATCAAGTTTCACAGAGCTTCTAAAGCAAACAAGAAGCCAGTTCAGTTACCTCGGGGAATGGTGAAGTCACTATTATATCAGATCCTAGATGGTATTCACTACCTGCATGCTAACTGGGTGTTGCACAGAGATTTGGTAAGTTGACCTGTAATTGGTTTAAACTAGAAAGATGCATTACAGTTGGATACTTTTCTAGTTGTCTGTAGATACCAGTGCTATATGTAGGCCTGCAAACCTTATAGAGGTAATGAGAATGCTACCTTCTCAAAACATGGCCTAGTAGTGTTTTTATATAATGCATCCTGCTTCTCTGACATACACTAGATGGTATTTATTTCGAAGTGAAAGAAGACACATTTGTTTTCCTAAGCTTCTGTTTCCTTTTAAGTTCATAAATAAAGCATTGGCTTGCTTTAAATTGATTATTAGATACAAGACCAACTGTAGAAATTTATATATTTATAATAACTTGAAAATAAAATTTTGGGAGCCTACTGCATACTAATTTACATATTAGAAAAGGAAAATGTTAATTCAATATGCTTATATTTTAAGCCCCTCTATATTAGCAGTCTGTTGGCCAATCGCCTTTATTAATCGTAATTGAAGTATATTATTAGAAGCCTTGCTGTGTTCAGGTGCATTGAACTTTTGAGAATTTAAAAACTTAAGAAACTGACTTTTTTATTTTACGTTGCAAAGTCAATTTATGCCTTTTTTCACCCATCTTGCACAGGGGTCCCCAACCCCCAGGCCACAGACCAGTCCATGGCCCACTAGGGACCAGGCCACACAGCAGGAGGTGAGCGGTGGGTGAGCATTACCACCTGAGCTCCGCCTCCTGTCAGATCAGTGGCAGCATTAGATTCTCATAGGAGCCAGAACCCTATTGTGAACTGCACATGCGGGGGATCTAGACTGCACGCTTCTTACGAGAATCTAACTAATGCCTTATGATCTGAGGTGGTACAGCTTCATACTGAAACTGTCCCCTCCCACCCCGCTGCGTGGAAAAACTGTCTTCCATGAAATTGGTCCCTGATGCCAAAAAGGTTGGGGACTGCTGGTGTAGCATGTTATTATTCATTAAATTTTCATGGATTTAAGTTACCTAAACTTCAAATTGCCCTTTCTTACTACATAATTACATTGCTTTTATAGTTCTTTTCTTTGTAAAGATAGTAACTATAATAAGGTTTATAAAGGCACCTTCATTTCAAACAAATATAAACACAATGCTAAAAGTGATTATTTTGTCTCTAATCACCTGTACACAAAGGAAATATCCTGTAGGCTATGAGGCGGAGCCCATCTGGTCTCTCGCAAAGTTGTTCTTCACAAGTTTAGTGGATTTAGTCTCTGGCCTTCAATGTGCTGTTCCAGTGGCACAGTTTATACTTCTTGCTTCTAGCTTTAGGAAATTGCCTTGTAGTACATTTAATGTTAGTTACTTTATCTCCAGTTCTCATACCTACAAAGCATTTAGACTAGGACCAGTAACAGCAGAAATTTGGTTGAACTTGTTTCTTTATGCAAACTTTTATTTTTAATACAGTTAGAATATTTCACTTATAAAAATAGACTTACAGGCCGGGCACAGTGGCTCATGCCTATAATCCCAGCACTTTGGGAGGCCAAGGCGGGTGGATCACGAGGTCAGGAGTTCAAGATCAGGCTGGCCAAGATGGTGAAACCCCGTCTCTACTAAAAATACAAAAAATTAGCTGGGTGTGCTGGTGGGCACCTGTAATCCCAGCTACTTGGGAGGCTGAGGCAGAGAATTACTTGAACGCAGGAGGCGGAGGTTGCAGTGAGCCAAGATCGCGCCACTTCACTCCAGCCTGGGCAACAGAGCGAAACTCCATCTCTAAAAAATAAAACAAAACAAAAAATAGATTTACATAACAGAAATAAGACAAATCCTTTGGCATTTTGTGAAGCTGAAAATAAATTTTGGCCATTGGGGTAGAGTCAAGTTAGGGAAAAACATTTTTACTTTTGAGCTACCAGACCTTTTTATGATCTCTAAAAGAAAAAACTGTGGCTAAAGGACATTTTTTTCCCCATAGAGTCAGTTATGCTAAGATAGCTCTACATTTTCTTTTTCTTGTAAATTTTTTTTTCACTTGAAATACGTATGTATATTAGGTAAATACAGACTGGTTTTTAAAACCAATATTTAAATTTCATGTGATAATATAAATATACTTAAGCCACTTAGAGTAGTATTAAGTATAGTAGTGAAAATCATGATACCGAGTTTCTTTTCTCTCTCTTATGGTAAAGCTCTTCCTGCTAATGCGCCTTAAGTAGATTCTCTTTGACATAGGGGTAGTATAGAACAGATCATTTCAGAAGGCTCTGTCTGTTAGTGGTATACTAAGTGGTGGAGAGTGGAAGGATTGGTGCCCCCTAATATAGGCAACAAGGGATGCATTGTCTGTAGATGATTTAAAAATAATAATAAAGCATAATAAAAGTTAGTTGCTTTTTATTGTCACTATATGCTGGCAATTCTGAACAATTTCAGTAATAAAATATTTCTCTACAGTGAGGCAAATCACTCTTACTCCTCCATCCCTCTTGCCATTATTTAAAGTTTATTAATCCAAAAAGTTCTGCAGTGTCTGCTGCTATCTTCTTTGATTTCCATATTTGAGTGAGATTTCCTGTATTTTCTGTGCATGACTTAGTGTTCTTTATAAACGTCTGACCCTTCTGTGTATCTCAGGCACACAGAAGTCCACTGAACCATTGTTTCATGAAAATGATAGCCTTTGCCTCTAATCTAGATCCTACTGGTTCAGATGCCCACCTTTCAAATTCTTCAATTTCTGAAGAAAAATCTCATTTACCATATATGTACATTTTAAAATGTGAACACCTTCCTGCCAACTGAAAAAGTTTTAAAGTTTTAATGTTTATAGTGTTTGAACGATAGCTACATGTGATTCTAATGTATGTAGTAATATGATATTAACTCTCAAGAACATTGTTCAGAAGCTGTATCGCATAACTTTTTTAACGTTTTCTTCTCAAATACTTGTTGTTACTTGCATATGAAATATTTACTCTATCAAAACAAATAAAAATTAATAGTTCATTATATTCTTTACCCCTGTTTAGTCAGATTTAGATCAAATGAGATAATGCTGACCTTAACTCCCTTCATAGATTTCTAATGCTATGAATTGGACCAGTTGGCTGACATGCCACAAGAAACTTCATATTAAGGTAGATAATTGGCACAGACACCCTAAAAACACCATTTTAATAATACTCTGGAATGTTATTGATGTTTTTGTTTAATAAAATTGGCTTTATTAATTAATAGAAATACTGGTTTGAGATGGTAGAGTTATGAATTTCTTTGATATGTATAGTTGAGCTTTTAAAATTAACAGTCCTATTTAATAAATAACGATTTATTTGGTTGCTATTAATCATCACATAGAAGCAGATCAGTAGCTGAAATCTGTCATCCTTGGTGGGAAAATAGAGATTTATTAATTCTGGAAATCTTTTTGGGCTGAGAGTTGTAATCAATGTAAATGTATGGGTGTTTTAAGAAATATGGACCAGAAAAGAAACAAGCAGTATTTATTTTGTGAAGTAATTCATTGATCCAAATCAAACTTTTTAGTTTTAGAACATTAAAATATGTATATGTAAGTTGTTGCTTATACACTTAATTTGTCTGTGTCCACTAGAGATAAATAAGAACAAAGTTATGTCTGTTAAGTTAGCTTTGCCCCTTCCCTTGATGACTCTCTTCCCCTTTCTTTGTTTATTCTCCTTCTCTCCTTGGGAAGGGGAAATAGTTTGACTACCAGTCTACTATAGTCCTGGTTCTGGTATTACCATCTATACTGCTTAGGGTTCTCCAGAGATGCAGAACCAACAAGGTGTTTATACATAGATGGAGAGTGATTTATTTAAGGAATTGGCATATGCAGTTGTGGAGGCTTGGTAAATCCAAAATCTGCAGAGCAGGCTACAGGCTGGAGACCCAGGAAAAAGTTTTAGCTCTAGTCCAAAGACAGTCTGCTGGCAGAATTCCTTCTTGCTCAGGGGAGGTCAGTCTTGTTCTATGAAGGCATTCAACTGATTTGATGAGGCATATCCATGTTAAGAAGGGTAGTCCTTATGTGTTTTACTCAAAGTCCACTGATTTAAATGTTAATCTCATCTAACAAAACATTCACAGAAACATTCAGAATAATGTTTGACCAAACATCTGGGCACTATGGTCCAGCCACGTTTACACATCAAATTATTCATCCTCGGCTAGGGATGGTGGCTCACGCCTATAATCCCAGCACTTTGGGAGGCGGGCAGATCACGAGGTCAGGAGATTGAGACCATCCTGGTTAACATGGTGAAACCCTATCTCTACTAAAAAAAATACAAAAAAATTAGCTGGGCGTGGTGGCGGGCGCCTGTAGTCCCAGCTAGTTGGGAGGTTGAGGCAGGAGAATGGCGTGAACCTGGGAGGCGGAGCTTGCAGTGAGCTGGGATCGCGTCACTGCACTCCAGCCTGGGCGACAGAGCAAGACTCCGTCTCAAAAAATAAATAAATAAATAAATAAGTCATCCTATACAAGTGAATAAACAAGAAGCACAAGTTAAAATAATGTGAGGTAAGTTATTTGCCCTGTCTCTTCCCCCTCTCTCCCTGCTGTTACCAAAATAGGAGTATTGAGTTAAGGCATTCTAAGAATTTTTATGTCGTATTATAAAGAGGGGACTAAGTGGGAAATACTGTGAAAACAAGTAAAGATACATTTAACTTTTTAACACCGTTGTCAGGAATGTAAAATAATACAGCTGCTGTGGAAAACACTGTGGCAGTTTTTAAAAAAAATTAAAAATAAGATTACCATATGATCTAGCAGTTCCACTTCTGGGTATATACCCAAAATAATTCAAAGCAGAGTCTCAAAGAGGTATTTGTATATGCATGTTCATAGCAGCATTATTCACAGTAGCTTGCCAAAAGGTAGAAGCAACCCAAGTGTCCATCAGTGGATAAATGGGTAAACAAAATGGGGTATGTACATACAATGGAAAATTATTCAATCTTAAAAAGGAAGGAACTTCTCAGCCTGGGCAACATAGTGAAACCTCATATCCACAAAAGCAAAAATTAGCTGGGTGTGGTAGCATGCACCTGTGGTCCCAGCTACTTGGGAGTCTGAGGTGAGAGGTTCACTTGAGTCCAGGAGTTTGAGGCTGCAGTGAGCTGTGATTCTGCCACTGCACTCCAGCCTGGGCAACAGAGTAAGACTCTGTCTGTAAAATAAAAATTACAAAATTTCTTTTGGGTAAGAAAATCCTGACATATGTACAAGGATGAACCTTGAGGACATTATACTAAGTGAAATAAGCTGGTCAGAAAAGGATAAGTACCATATGATTCCACTTTCATGAGGTAGCTGAGTAGTCAGATTCATAGAGACAAAGTAGAATGGTGGTTGCCAGGGCTGAGGGGAGGAGCAGTTACGGGACGTTACAATTTAATGGATGCAGAGTTTCAGTTTTACAGAATGAAAAGAGTTTGGAGATGTATGGTAGTTGCACAGCATTATGAATGTGCATTTAATACTGAACTGTACACTTAAAAGTGGTTGATAAATTTTATGTTACGTGTATTTTACCACAATAAAAGACATCGGGAGAAAATATGTTTAAGTGATTCATAATAAGGAAAAGTTTGAAGTCTGCTAGCCTGATTGGATTCAGTTTGGTGATTTTTCTTAGCCCAGTCAAATAACAAGACATGATGCATCAAAGTTGTATTGATACTGTTTGTGTAGAAGCCCAGTTTTGATTTGGCAATGGTATCTGAACTGTTTCTGAAAAAGTAGTCCTCCTTTCTAGATAGAGTTAAAACACATGGGCAAGGACGTGAGCGGTTTTTCACTACTGAAGCCTGTGTTGTGACCGTTTTGAGAGCATCTAGACAACTTCACTAACTGCAGCTATGTGTCCTCATTTTTTTTTTCTTTTCTTTTTTTTGAGATGGAGTCTCACTCTGTTGCCCAGGCTTGAGTGCAATGGCATGATCACAGCTCACTTGAACCTCTGCCTCCTAGGTTCAAGT
This sequence comes from Pongo pygmaeus, assembly GCF_028885625.2. Classification (NCBI taxonomy): domain Eukaryota; kingdom Metazoa; phylum Chordata; class Mammalia; order Primates; family Hominidae; genus Pongo; species Pongo pygmaeus. The sequence continues at coordinate 34,851,456 of NC_072387.2, forward strand.
GATTCTCCTGCCTCAGCCTCCCAAGTAGCTGGGATTACAGGCGTGTACCACCACATCCGGCCAATTTTTGTATTTTTAGTAGAGACAGAGTTTTGCCATGTTGGCCAGGCTGGTCTCGAACTCCTGACCTCAAGAGATCTGGCCACCTCGACCTCCCAAAGTGCTGGGATTACAGACATAAGCCATTGCGCCCGGCCTGGCCTCTTTCAGTAGAACTGATTTCAGTAGAACTTCAAACTATTTTTTATAAAACTTAAAAAAGGAGTGCTTTTCTCATTCCGTTTGTGAAATAAATTTCAAAGTCAGTTAATATTTCTTTTACTGGGAAGAATTCTGTGATAAATTAAAAATTTGAGGCAAAGCATGATGGCTTATGCCTGTAATCCCAGCACTTTAGGAGGCCAAGGTAGGAGGATTGTTTGAGGCCAGAAGTTAGAGACCAGCCTGGGCAATATAGTGAGACCCTGTCTCTACAAAAAGAAAATTGAAACATACTGTCAAATATGCTGGTATTTGTGAATCTAAGTGAAGACTGATATGTAGTCCAGCTCCAATCTTCTTTTCTTTCCCTATCTTACTCCTTAAGCTCATTTTCCAGCCGACCCAGAGGTTGCCCTGCCTGCTTGAATCCCCTCATCCCTTCATCTTCATAGCTCAAAATTAAACTCTCTCTAGTCACCCTAGCTGAAAATGAGAATGTTTACATCTGAAATCCTATTACAGCTACTTTGAATCACCCATGGGCCACTTACTAGTTTTGGTAATATGGTAATCTATTTGATTATAAACTCCTGAGGGCAAAGACTGTGTCTTACTCTGTGTTTGTATGCCTCCCAATGCCTACCAAAATACACAATTTGTGTATACAATATTGCGTGTTTGTTGAATGAATGAACTAGCTTACTTGTAACAGAAACAAAGTGGCTTCCAAGGTTATTTCTGATTTTACCTAATGCTTATGCATATCTACAGACACATGCATATCCTTTTGCATTTCATTTTACTACCCTTTTATCTCTACTATGATTTACTGCAGTGAAGTGGTGCACAAAAGTTTCCCCCCATCCGTCTGCATTTTATATCCTTTCAGCTGCTTCCCTCTTACTACTTAGAAGAACTCAGCTCTTACTAGTCAGTTCAAAGACCATTCAACTAATGGTATTGACCTACTGATCTCTTTTATTGCTCTTCTTATACGCAATATTTTTGTTTCACTCAGTGAAACCTATTTGCTGACCCTTTTCCTATGTGTTCTGATGTTCTCTTTATGTCACTTATTTTTCTCAAATTTTTTCTTTAATCTTAAGGTTGGAACATTACTATCATAGTTGATATACATCCCTCACTTTATTCAAAAACATCTTAAGGTTCCTTCTGAGTAAATTCTTTAATTGCAAATAAGATGGCAATGCCTACCTTCTTCTAAACATACCAACTGTTCTGAACTTGGAACTCTTATATTTCACTTTTACATTGCATTTAACTGACCAGTCTATTACTTGTCATAATATATTTATGAATGCTCCTTGACTTACAATGGGGTTACATCTTGATAAACTCCTCATAAGTTGAAAATATTGTAAGTCTAAAATGCATTTAATACACCTAAACTACCAAACATCAGAGATTAGTTTAGTGTGTTTTAAACATGCTCAGAACACTTCAGTCAACCTACAGTTGGGCAAAATTATCTAACACAAAGCCTATTTTATAATAAATTTGTTGAGCATCTCATGATTTATTGAATACTACACTCAAAATGAAAAACAATGGTTGTATGCGTACTGGAAGTACAGTTTTTACTGAATGCATATTACTCTCACATCATCTTAAAAGCCAAAAAATTATAAGTCACGCCATTGTAAGTTGGAGATCATCTCTAATTTCTAGCTTATAGTTGCTCATTTTGGGGCTGCTTTCATTTTTTAAGTAATTTTCTTTCTGTCTTTTTTTTCTTCTCTTTTTTTTTGAGACAGGGTCTCAGTGTGTTGCCCAGGCTAGTCTTGAATTCCTGGGCTCAAGAGATCGTCCAGCCTTGGCCTTCCAAAGTGCCGGGATTACAGGCCTGAGCCACCACACACAGCCATTTTGTAAATTAATTTTCTAATGCACTTATTATTGGCTGTGTTTTATGCTTTTTGTTGAAAGTATTCATAAAGCTGTATCAGACCATAGGAATCTGTGTTTTATGCTTTTTGTTGAAAGTATTCATAAAGCTGTATCAGACCATAGGAATGATTTATACTTAAATCAACATCTAAGTATTAAAGACTTGGTTTTGATGTATTTTCTAAGAAAATTAATTGAAAGTAGAGTAGTAGTTATATGACTGGCCTAGTAGCCATTCATTTTTGTAAAGTACATGTATTAGAGTTCTCCAGAGAAACAGAGTCAATAGGATAGATAGGTAGATGTATGTGTGGATGATAGATGATAGATGGATGGATGGATGGATAGATAGATAGATGGATGACAGAGCACTTGCTAGAGGAATTGGCTTATGCAATTATGGAGGCTGAGAAGTCCCATGATATGCCACCTGCCAGCTGAAGAAACAGGGAAGCTGGTAGCATGGTTCAGTCTAAATCCAGAGGCCTGAGAACGAGGGAGCTGATGGCATAACTCTCAGTCAGAGGCCAAAGGTTTCAGAAGCTGGGGAGCTGCTGTACAAGTCCCGGAGTCCAAAGGACAGAGAATGGAGAGTTCTGATTTCCAAGAGAGGAGAAGAAAGGTATCCTAGCTCCAGAGGAAAGAGAAGTTGCCTTTCCTCTGCCTTTTTGTTCCATCTGGGCCCTCACCTAATAAGATGGTGTCCATCTATGTACGTTACTTGAAGGTGGATCTTTCCACTTTAGTCTGCTGTTTCAAATGCCAGTCTCTTCTGGAAACACCTTCACCGAAATACCCAGAAATAATGCTTTACCAGCTATCTGGGTATTCTTTAGTCAAGTTGACACCTGAAATCAACCGTCACAGTCTATATCAAATTTTCATGTGGTCATTAATGTTTTCCTTGTTTTAAAATATGTGATATCCAAAACTTCATTTTAATAGTTACCTTAGTGGTTCTGTCATAGTAGTAGTTAACTTGGAACTAGCAGGCACACAGTGTGTATTGTGGTCCTGTTTTACTAAATGGCATATAATGTTGAGTGAGATATACTATAACTTTTCATTGTAGTTTTTATTTTTTAATTTTCAAGTTCAATTACAAGATTGTATAGAAATTTGGAGTATTTCTCAGGCCTGTAATCCCAGCACTTTGGGAGGCCGAGGTGAGTGGATCACGAGGTCAGGAGATCGAGACCATCCTGGCTAACATGGTGAAACCCCATCTCTGCTAAAAAAAAAATGCAAAAAATTAGCCAGGTGCGGTGATAGGAGCCTGTAGTCCCAGCTACTCAGGAGGCTGAGGCAGGAGAATGGCGTGAACCTGGGAGGTGGAGCTTGCAGTGAGCCGAGATCGCACCACTGCACTCCAGCCTGGGCGACAGAGCAAGACTCCATCTCAAAAAAAAAAAAAAAAAAAGGAAATTTGGAGTATTTCAACTATTGCAGCCATCTGTCGGTTGGCCACTCCTGCTCTTAACTAATTCAAAATAGTGATTTTTAATGTCATAGTAAAACTTTCTAGAAAATCTCTAGATTTGGGGAGTGTTTCAGTAGAGGTATGCTACTCACTTCAAAGCTTATTTTGAAAAAAATAAGCTTTTTTGTGTGTGTTTGTTTGTTTTTGGTAGAGACGAGCTCTTGCTGTGTTGCCCAGGCTGGTCTCAAACTCTTGGGATCTTGGGCTCAAGCAGTTCTTCCGCCTTGGCCTCGCAAAGTGCTGGGATTACAGGCACAAACAACCTTGTCCAGCCTGATTTATTATTACTTTTTAAATCTGATAGTGGTGCTGTCCTGCAGTTTATTTTAATTATACTGGGTAATTTGGAATCGTTAAGTGGGACTTCATGTGTCCTTGGTGAAGGATATGTTGGTTTCCTAGCAACTGTTAAATAAGATTAAAATCTTGGAGGGAGCCATTGACTCAAACTCAGTTTCATAGGGCACACTTTATCAAGGCATCTTATTGTGTATTGATAGCATGATGAATTATTAAGGCATTTTGGGTCTGATTCTTTTTATTTGAGTGACAAAGTGAAAAAACACCTAATGTGTTTTACTTACCAATACTAATGTTTGCTCATGGTTATATGACATTTTTGTTTTTGTTTGAGGTGTATTTTCTTATTGTCTGCTCAACTCTACTACTAGTAAGTGGAAAAATTGAGAAGCAAAGAGGCTAAATGACTTCATTATGGTTATTCAGAGAACTGTAGCAAAGCTGGACTACCGAATTTAGGATTTTTCCTCTAGCTCAGTGATTTTTAAATTGCAGATTATAAGCCATAAACGAATCAGGAAATCACACAACACAATCAGTTTTTTTGTTGTTGTTTTTAATGAATTAGAATAAATATGAGAGTGCATCATATATGTTAAGGGTGATTACTGTTTCATGAAACTTTTGATTCAGTTATGTATATTTGTCATTATTGTCATGTAATATTAAATATGTCATGTAATATTAAATTTTCCTGTGGGTTGTGTTGAAAAAGGTTTGGAAGCCATTGCACTAGAAAATGCTTAGGCCCAAATTATAGAACCTTAAAGTTTTATGCAAGCTTTTTGACATTGGTAATAAAATCATTTTGAATAGCGGTTAGGAGGGATTATATAATGAGTAGAATTTAAGGAAAGTTTCAGTTTCTTCCTTCTATGCCTTTCAAATTGTTGGAATAGTTTGTAGTTAACATACCTTATTGTTACAATCAGAGGGAAAAAAGTGTTTTAATCTGGATCATAAGACTGAAGAAAATGCTCATTTAATGTGTTATTAAAGCTCACATGTAATATTCATTGTGGTTTAGTATATTTTATGTTGGTAAAGGGTGATTGTTATTTTTAAAATAGCCATATATACACTTTCTTTCTTTCTAAAAAGAGGCATCAGTAAATTCTTCAGAAAAGAAAAAGCAAGCGGAAAGGACCCTGAAATTACCCATAGGCTGAAAGAGGGGCAGAGCAGTGGTCATGAAACAGTGGGCAAGAGAGGAGTCTGCATTTCTAGACCTCTGTTCTCACTGTTTTTCCTTATCTGTGCTGTAGTAGCTTCCTTGAAATGAGAGTTGGGAACCTATTAAGCATGTTTAAAACAGAGCTTTTTGAAGGAAAAATGCTTTTAGTTGTCAGGTTTAATTATTGCTCATGACTTGAGATTTGCTTCGCTTGTTGGGAACTCCAAGGATTTGCTCTAAGTGTAACTTACTTGTTTAATTGGGTAGCTAATAAAACGCATAAGATTGCAACCATAAAATTTAGGCTTGCAGATAAAACATGGGTTTGGTAACAGCTGATTAAGGTAAATTTAAATGAGATTTGCATTAATTTCAGTTAACATTATGACTATTGTGCTTATTATTCTAAAGTATTCTTACTTAAATGACCAACTGGGCAGTTTTCCTTCTGTAAACTGATTATAAACAACCCATTTGGCTTTTGGGTACATGCCACATTTGCTTAATTTTTATACTGAGCATGCACAATGTACTGTTTTATTATTTATCAATAAAAAAGTGGCCCACTTCATTTTATTAAATGTCACAATTGCAAATAGCATATATTTTTATATGGGTAGGTTACAAGTTGATAAAAATATTGTGTCGTTTGGTTTGCATATTACTTAGTCAGACATCTCACCAATCAAGAATGGTTATTCTAAATTATCTCATCAAGATTTTGTTTTAAATGGAGTTTCTTTAAGATGTTTTTGTGTGACCATGGAAGTTGACTTGAAGTAGAGGGTTATCTGAGTTTTTCTCCATTCGTAACATAATTGATGTAATACATCATTATGTATTTTACATAACTCCTCCCATTTTTATAAACAAAATATACTATCATCCACAGCAATGTGTTTCCAAAAGCCGGGACAGATAGGGAGACAAGAAATTTTCATATCTCTGCCTGCATCTTATATAAGCTATTACTTGATTTAATACGATATTAATGGTGACCCCTCAGTTTTTCTCTTTTGACCTTTAGACTTTCACATTAGCAAAACAGATATACTCATATCACAATACCAAGAAACTCTTTTTCCAAAGAGAGTTTCAGAATACTCTGAATTATACTGTGAAAAAACCATAAAAATTAATATTGCAGTCTTTCTAGTAATAGAGTCAGGTTTTAGAGTTATTTTCCAGACTTCTGAAGATTTGCAAAAGTACCTGAATCTTTAAAGATGGAATATATTAGATAAGATTTTCTTTTATCTCAGCTAAAGCTATTATCTAAACCTATTTTAAGTTATTGGTGCCATTGGCCACATAAAGCTTTCATTAAATCTTTTTCAGTTTGATGACTATATCTCTTTACTGGATACAAGTAAATGATAAATGGTCAAATAACAGAACAAAAGTAAGTCTTCCTACAGAAACAAGCACAAGCAGCGAGCCATATTTCAAAATCAGTTCAACCCAGAAGTTCAAGATCTTGTGTACATTTTTATAAATGTTGTTTGAATCAAAATACAAGATTTTTTTTGAAGATGTAATAAAATAAGAAGTTTCCTCAATATAATTAGATGTAAAATCAGTGACCATTATTGAATTAACTATTGAAAGAAATGTTCGTTTATTAAAGTCTCCTACTCCCCCAATACAACTGGATTTTACCTTCCCTTTTAATAGTGATCACTTTGTTGTGTGACCTATGTCTATTTTTTATTATTTAATTTTTATAACTTGCCTCCAGATTTTTATCTTACTAAAAGTATAATACTCTAAGTAGGTATGTATTCTGAAGATTCCTCTCTGTTCTCAAATAGATGTGTGAATTTCTAAAATCAATTTCTATTCTAATTTCCAGTCTTTTCAAATCACAGACAGGCTTGTAATTCAGGTCAGTGTAGTTTAAGATACCTATTTAATAAAAACATAAAAGGTGGGAAGATAGACTGCTAATTTTTAAAAATTCATTAAACATCTGTTTATGTAAACATCTTGAACCATTTGAAATAAGATCATTTTTTGTTTTCCCTGATTTCACAGACTAATAGGCCTTAAAGTTGGAAGGCATCTTAGCAGCAACAGACTATTCCAGTCTCTTAGCTTCCATAGTAATTCTTGGTAATATCCGGGGCAGACAGCCCTCCTGACACTGGTCGAACATTTCCATCATGGCTTTCTGTCTTATTAGAGTAAACTTGTTGTTACACAGCTATAGTCCTTAAAAGGTAGAGTCAGAAATTTGGAATTCCTAATACTCATCGTTTGGGCCCTCTCTTCCTTGATTGGTCTTCTCTTTTTTTCCCCCTTCTGGTTAACACTAGATGGTAAAATCAAATATCTGAAAAACAAACAAACAAAAAACAAAAACAAATGTCTGAACCTTGATGCTGAAGAGGGGCTAAGGGAGATCCAAAAATAAAAGGCAGAGCGAAATAAAGAACAACAAAAGGAGAAATTAAGAAGAAAAATAAGAAAGGGTTGCACATGGTAGGGAGCGATAGAAAATCTTGGGTTATCTATCCTTGAATAATGTGGTTTTTTTTGTCTTTTTTTGTTTTTTTTTGTTTTTTATCATGGGCCAAAGAGGAAAAATTAAGCCCCTGTTATAGTGGACCTGAGGTTTGTTTGAATCTTGGTTCTACCACTTAATTATGTTACCATGGGAAGCATTAACCTGTCTGTCACTTTTCTCAGCTATAAAATGGGGCCATGTTTTTTCCTTTGGGTAGAGATTGATATGAAGACTGGCACATAATAAATGTTCATTAAGTACATTTCACTTTTCAAGTTGCCCTGTGAATATTAAGTAAGTACATGAGGATTAAGAGCTTTATCCATTTTGTTTACTGCTATATCATCACTATCCAGAATGTTACACGGTGCATATTGGATGCCCATAAATAACTTAGTGAATGAATAAGTGGATTTTTTTGTCAGCTCTTCCTTCAAAACATCTCAGATCCAGCTGTAGTGAGACCTTATTGGAACTCAAATTTGAATAAAGCACAATTGGCAATTGGTCCTTATCATCTGCCTGACATCTTTTTCTCAAAGAAGAGTCAACTGTAGTGCTTATTTTCAAAGAGAGGAATCCATGAAAGGAAGGGCAGATTTGGCAGGGATTCTGGACTTATTAGCCCAGTGTCCCTGGATCAATCCAATAAATCATTTGCCATCTTACAAGGAGATTTCAGAATTTTCTGCTGCCAGGAAATGGATTTGGATTGCCCAGATGGTCATCGGGATTGCTAGTTGTAGAGGTTCACCTTGTCCATTTCATTAATAGCTATTTACCCTACCCCTAGCTAAACCCCACATTTTACACAGTCGAATTTCTCAGACTCCAATAATAGCCTCATGGCCTTGCTTCTCACCGTTTCTGTCACCACTACTCTAGTTCAGGCCACTTGGATTACTGCAGAAACTCCCCAATGATCTTCCTCTCTTGTTGTCTTGTGTTTGTTTGATCTAATAACTACAAACAAAATGATCTCTCTAAAAACTAAATCACATCATGTCATTCCCCTATTTAAAATTCCTCAATAGCTTCCCACCTGGGAGACTGATATATTCAAAATCTTTCCTAAACACATTATACAGTATAATGTCTTTTTACTGTGATGAAAGCTGCACCATTATTTTATATACCACTAAGAAAGAAAACATGCTGCCAATTTACTGTCACACCACGGAGGTTGAGACATATCTTGCTTTCAGAAATTCTAAGATTTAAAAAGAAAAGTAAAAATTGGAATCCATGAAATGCATTTTCTTCTTGTCATATAGTAATGGTTAGGACTTATTCACTAATACAGTGGCAAATATAATAGAAGTGGCTTATTTCTGTCTTTAAGGAGAATTCTTAAGTTTCACCATTAGATATGATATTTGCTTTGGGGTTTTAGTTAAAGGTAAAAGATGTTCCCTTCTATGCCTAGTTAAGTTGTTTGTTTCTAAATCAATAATAATGCTTTTTCTGCATCTTCTGGGATGATCATATGGTTATTTCCTTTAATCCATTAATGTGGTAAATTACATTTATATGGTTTTCTTTTGTTTTTAATGTTGAACCCTCCTTGCAGTGGAACCAACACACTGTCATGATTTTTTTTTTTCATTCACTAGTAGATTCCCCTTGCTAATACTTTGTTTTGTCTATTTTCACAAATAAGTTTGGTCAGTAATCTTCTGTTCGTATATTACCTTTATCCTGTTTTGTTATCATGATTTTATTAGCCTCAGAAGACGCTTTTAGTCTCTGGAATAGTTTGTATAATATAGGAATTATTTGTTCCTTGAAAGTTAGTAAAAGTCAGCCAGGGGTGGCAGCTCATGCCTGTAATCCCAGCACTTTGGGAGGCTGAGGTGGGAGGATTGCTTGGGAGGATTGCTTGAGCCCAGAAGTTCAAGACCAGCCTGGACAACATGGTGAAATGCCATCTCTACAAAAAAAATGCAAAAATTCGCCAGGTATGGTGATGCATGCCTGTGGTCTCAGCTACTCAGGAGGCTGAAGTTGGAGGATCGTTGATCCCAGGAGGCTGAAGTGGTGAGCCAAGATTGCACCACTGCACTCCAGCCTGGGTGACAGAGTGAGACCCTGTCTCAAAAAAAAAAAGTTAGTAAAAGTCCATCTGTAAAGCTCTTATTCTGGTGCACTGAACTGAGGTTGGATGAATTTTTTTTTTTTTTTTTTTTTTTTGAGACAGAGTCTCGCTCTGTCACCCAGGCTGGAGTGCAGTAGCGCGATCTCCGCTCACTGCAAGCTCTGCTTCCTGGGTTCATACCATTCTCCTACCTCAGCCTCCCGAGTAGCTGGGACTACAGGTGCCTGCTACCACGCCCGGCTAATTTTTCTTTCTTTTTTTTTTTTGTATTTTTAGTAGATAGGTGGTTTCACCATGTTAGCAAGGATGGTCTCGATCTCCTGACCTCCTGATCCACCCAGCTTGGCTTCCCAAAGTGCTGGGATTACAGGCATGAGCCACCATGCTCGGCCGGTTGGATGATTTTTGACTATCATTTCAATTTCTTTAGTAATTGTTATGCCATTTAGATGTTCTATAGAACACTGGATTAAGTGAACATTTTAAAATAAAGTACAAATTACCACAACTGGCCCTAGAAAAGGTCAATAAATAGATCAATAACTATGGAAGAAAGAGATTTGTCACAGGACTACCTCTAAGAAATGTACAAAATGCAGATAGTTTCACTGTTGCTTCAAACCCTCAAACAATCCTACATTATATAAATTGTTCTAGAGTTGTGTAAAAGAAAGAACATTTCCTTAATAACTTTATAGGAAGAAAGCATAACACTGACCTAGAACCTGATAAAGATAATGCCTACAACCCTAAACCATTATCACCTGTAAATACTTAAGCATATGTCTTAAAATATTAGCAAATAAGATACGGGTGAACTTAAGGTCTAAGTCAGTGAAGTGCATTTTAAGAATGTGCGGATAATTCCATATTTGGAAACCTCTTAACAAAATTCATCTTATTAATAGTGCAGAGTGGATAACCCTATGATTATCTTAGTAGTCATAAATATAACACAAAATTCAATATCTGGTGAAACTTAGTGTTCATTTCTGGTTGAAATTCTTAATAAAATAAGAAAAGGAAACTTCCAAGCATCAAAAGTATATATCCTCTGTTTCATCTTATATCCCAAATCAGCAGCTTTTATATACTTCCAATATTCTAGCATCACTGTTATTTAACAGTGTTCTGAAACAGCACTGGCTCAGAAATAAACAGTCACGATACAGGATTGATTAAAACAGGACAAATGCAGTAGTGCTATCCAACTGCTAAACCAGTTTCTATATGTATACAGAGAGAGAGGCCAAGAGATTTATTCACTGTTGAGTAACCAAAAACGGAAATCAAAAGAGCCTTGATAAGATATTTATATTACATGTAAAAAATACAGATTTAGAGAAATCTGGAACTGTGTCCAACAAAGTGTTTATAATGATCTAACTTTTTGAGGTAGGATTTCAGGTAAATTTCACTTTCTGTATGCTTTTCTGTGTTTTGATTTTCTATAAGAAATGTTTATTTTTGTTTAAATTTTTTTTTAAATGTTGCTGATAGTTTTTTAGGCATAGACTAGAAGCTAGAAAGTGATCATAGGCAATTAGGGGCATCTCATGGGTGGTATCGAAAGTTCTGCAAGATGAACTTCTTGCGGGCCTTATCCAATCATGCATGAGTCCCATCCCCTGAACTCCCAGCCCCAGAAGTTTTTACTTAAGAGTCACTGTGGTAGTGAATCATTGTTAACAGATTATAATGTGAGCTTCCATCTTAATTATCATTATAATGTATTTAGGACTTTCATATATCAAGGATCTTGCTAAAGCCTTTCATATAAGTCACATTTAGTCTGTCTGACAACATTTTATAGATGAAGAAATGGAGGCTAAGATTACATAACTAATAGCTAATGGCATTCCTGATTTTTTCAGCTTTATTCTTAATCACCTAACTGTATTTCCTCATATTCTGAAGAAGTCCATCATATTCCTCAATATTTAGGGGGAGAAGAAGGTTGGAGAACTACCGTCTGAAGTCTCCTGTGTCTCTTGGAATATAGAAGTTATCGTCATAGTATCAGATATAGTTTATTTCAAAAAACTGAAACATAGCAGAAGGATTAAAGTAGTGAAAATACAGCAGAGAACTAATGGTCTATTCAGTTTGCCAATTGTACAAAAGGAAATAGAAATACGTGTACCTTGACTTTTTTTTTTTTTTTTTGGAGACGGAGTCTCCCCCTGTCACCCATGCTGGAGTGCAATGGCGCGATCTTGGCTCACCGCAACCTCCGCCTCCCGGGTTCAAGTGATTCTCCTGCCTCAGCCTCTTGAGCAGCTGGGATTACAGGCATGCACCACCATGCCCAGCTAATTTTTTTGTATTTTTAGTAGAGATGGGGTTTCACCATGTTGGTCAGGCTGGTCTTGAAATCCTGACCTCAAGTGATCCGCCCGCCTCAGCCTCCCAAAGTGCTGAGATTACAAGCATGAGCTACCGTGCCTGGCCATACCTTGACATTTTCTATCAGATTATGACAAAATTTTAAAAATAAAGAATGAGCAAAAATTATAGATTACAGCAATGTAATTTAATAGGTTACGTGGCATTTAGGGATATGTAAGAGAGTATATTTTTCAAATAAATAACCGCTCAAAAATGTGTGTGTCTAGGAAAGTTCAGTGTGTACTAGAAATAAAGATATGCATGGTAAGTATTGACAAAGACACAAGTCTGCATTAATCTCTCAGAACACAATAATAGAAAACTAAAAATAAAATTTTATTTTCTAGTTAGCATAAGTTGAAAACTGTGCTATTTAATACAGAGTTTGAAAGTAGAGACTCTTGAGTGAAATGTATACATTCATTGCAAATTGAAACACCCCAATATTAAAATAACGGGGAATTGTACAAATAGGCAGAAACATATTGCTTTAAACCAGTTGTTTGAAAGGTACATTAAAACAGAAAAACTTTTTGAATGTATTAGAAAAAGAAATAATAATAGATCATAAAAGCCATTTAGAAAAACACCAAGACTAACCAAAAGTCAGACCACAAATGATGTAGATAGTTAATTTAATGTACATGTACATAGTTTGTGTGTATAAACATGTATTTTTTAAAAGTTCAATTTTATTAGTAAAGTTATACATTGAAATTTAGGAGATGCCATTTCTCCTATTAAATGGTAGTGCTCAGTTGTTGACAGTGCACTGACAGTATAATGCAGTAGTTAAGAGGGCGGATTCTGGACCCACACTCCCTGTATTTGAACCCCAGCTCTGCTACTGATGAGCCAGTATGAACTGCTAATGTAAGGTCTCAGTTCAGCTGAGGCCTTTCGGGCCTTAGTCATCTCATCTGTAAAATTAACCTGTGTAGAGGACTTGGCACATAACTAACATTCATGTTGCTGTTGTCAAACCATCACTCCCTCCTTCAAAACTCTTCAGTGAAATTTCCTTTTAAAGATAAAAGGAGCATTTTTTTCTGCAACAGACCCTGCACTGCCTGGCCCCCACCTATCTTTGCAACCACATTTCCTGCCAGTGTACCCCTGTGAATTATGCCATACCCACAAATGCCTTCTTGAATAAACCCAGGTATTTACCACTTCAGAGCCTTCTTGTTTTAACTTCTGTTTGAAAAGTTCTTCTGTCCACACCTGCTTAGGTACCACACATGTAAGTAACCCTTTCCTCTGGCTAGTTCCTTCTCATCCTTCAATCCTTAAACGTCACCTCAGGGAGACCTTCCCTCACCATCCTGTACACACTAGTGCCCCCATTATTCTAATTCTCTTTTTCTTTCATTGTACTAATCATAATTGGTAGTTTTTTTTACATATATTTGTTTGCATTTTCTAATGTCCGTCTTCCTTATGTGATAGATACAGTGTCTGTTTTGTTACCCTCTATGACATGCCAAGAATGGTACCTAATGGATAATTGGCCTTTGCTGTGTTGTATGAATGAAGGAACACTAACTGCTGGACATAATTACAGCCTTTCTAGAAAGCAAGAATTATCAAGAATAAAAAAAAACTCATTCCTTTTGATATAACAATCTTTTAACAAACCTTCTTAAAGATATTATAAAGAATGGTGCAAGGGCCATCACAGAATTAATGGTACTAATTACAAATTATAAAATATTTACATGTCTAACAACTAGAGAATAGTTTCATTGAATTATGACACATAGTAAAGGTGAACTGTTATGTAGTCATTAAAAAATTTTTTTTGGTAAGTTTAAATAATGTTTCAGTGTTACAGACAAAAGCAGACTATAAAATAGTGGAAATAAAATACAGTGTAAATATATCAACAAAAATATTTATCCAAAAAAGTAGTTAAATTTGAGTAGCTAATTGTATTTTCTTAATTGTATTTGAAAATTAACTTTCCTACAAAAGCATGTGTTATGTTCTAGAGGGGAAAAGAGATAGTGTGTGTTTCATTAAGTATCAGAAGTGTTAAAAAATTTTATGAATAGAACAGGCACGGTGGCTCACGCCTGTAATCCCAGCACTTTGGGAGGCTGAGGCGAGCGGATCACGAGGTCAGGAGATCGAGACCATCCTGGCTAACACGGTGAAACAACCCCTTCTCTACTAAAAAAAAAAAAAAAAAAAAATACAAAAAATTAGCTGGGCGTGGTGGTGGGCACCTGTAGTCCCAGATGCTCGAGAGGCTGAGGCAGGAGAATGGTGTGAACCCAGGAGGCGGAGCTTGCAGTGATTGGAGATCACGCCACTGCACTCCAGCCTGGACAACAGAGCGAGACTCCGTCTCAAAAAAAAAATTCATGAATAGATTCATGCTGTTATGAGAACTTATAAGAATCCAGAAGCTATTTCACAATAAAGAAAGGGCCTTGCTCATTATCGTCATTAAGTAGAGAGAAGAATTTTCTTGCTTTAATTAAATTTTTGTTATTATTACTTGTATATTAAACTACTGTCTAGCCCATGTGGATCATAGTATATTAAATGTATATAAGAAAATTAGCATATTTAGTCCAGCTACAGCAGGTGGTAAATTCCTATTTAAGAACTGACAAATATCACTAAAGATATGATAAATAGGCTGAATATAAAAGCTCTAGTAGAAACACTCTTATAGTATATGAAATGTAATTATAAGATTTAATAGCAAGAGAAAAGCAATATATTAGGAAAATGGCAAAAATAATTTAATATACCTTTACTATCTAGAATATAGAGAATCAGCATGAATATGTTAGCTTAATAAAAGTCTTGTCAATAAAACAAAACTACAGAGTAAGTCATAACATATGATTACCAATGAAAGGTGTGCAAATTAAAATATGTTACATTATATATCAAGCTAATAAAATTATATGATGTAGATATGAGATATACATTGCTTTTGGTTTTACAGATTGATTTTATTATACTTGGTGTTATTTCTATAAATGATAATGTTGAATTCACAAAATCTGTTAATACGTATAAAAAAACCTTAAAAATGTTTATATTCTTTACCCAGCAATTTTAGGAATTTTTGATAGGTGCATGCAGAAATCTTTTCAAGGCATTTTTTTTAATTTAAGGACCTAAGAACAACCTTAATGTTTAATAGGAAAGGAGCTATATAAATTATGGTAAATCCATATCAGAAAAGTAATTTTGTAAAGATTCTATTAGAAGAGTAATTTCCACATTAAAAATTTTAATGATATAATACTAAATGGGAAGGATGCAAACAATATATTTAGTTTGATGCCTTTTAAATTTTATAAGGAGAAAAAAAAACAAAAAGATTACTCCAGAATATTTAAAGTGATTATTGTTAGTTCAGAGATCATAGATGATTTTGTTTTCATTGTGCTTTTCTTCATTTTATGAATTTTATCCATTGAGCATGTATTACCTTTGAAGCTTAGAAAACAAAACACGAAAATCTCTTGAAAACCCAAGGTGTACTGTGTTTTGGAGTTGATGAAGAGGAGGATGTTGCCCAGCTTCACTGCCTGCTCACTGTCCAGGCTCACCAAAAGATAGGCCTATCACTCTTAAGATACAGACACCCTTTTATATTGCAAATGGAAATGCAAAATGATTCAACACCTGGAGAAGTAAATTTGATGATACGTAACAAATCTACCTATGCATATATCTTTCCACACAGTAAATTCTGCTTTTAGGAATTTGTCCTAAAAATATACCATGACAGTGTAAACATATATGCACAAAGTTAGTTCATTGCAGCATTGTTTCTTAATTACAAGATACTGGAAACCACTTAAGCATGCAAGCATATGACACTGAGTAAACTATGGCATAAAATATGCACACAATGGAGCATTTATGGCTGTAGAACAGAATGAAGATGTCTGTAACTGATAAAATATGATTTATAGGAGATATTATTACATTTTAAAAGTTTTTTAAAGTCCAGTTTTCGAACAATAAATCTGTTAGCATGATTTGATCTGATCATTCTACTTTTGAGATTTTATCCCAAGGAAATTATATGGTGCATGTATCAGGGCTTTGGGGGATGGGTGAGAAGCATAATTTTACACTGGCAATGGGAACATCGTTAGGGTTACTGCCAAAAGTAGGGGGTGGGAGTGGCATAACCAAGTGTCTATTAATAGAAGAATACAGTATAGTTAGTAAAAGTAATACACAAACATCTAGATTTGTCAAGGAAGTAATACTTGGGAAGATAGTACACAAAGCAAAGTTAGTTTTGTTATACCACCAAATCTATAAATTAACATCGTTTAGAATAATAATTGGAATTAGGGTGATTTTCAGATTTGAATATAAGCTAGGTTCACTTTTTAATAAATCGAGTTAAATTAATAATAATGAAAGAAAGGAACTATTTTGAAAGCTAAAAGGTTTCGATACTGTCTCTGTGCCTTGATACTTCTCCTTTAAGATGCATTTGGTCTCCTTGATGTTATTCAGCCTTCTAGTGTTCAGCTTAGTTATCTCTTCTTTCTTACTTGACTCATTAGAATTTGTTTAAACTGTTATAAAATTTTACAGCTTTGCAAAAATGCAATTAATCAGATTTGAAAAAATCCATTTCCATCTATTAAAAGATATATACACATATATTAATATGTGTACACATTCTTTATTAGAAGTAAGTTGTATCTGTGCCCAGCAATTGAAAAGTGTTTTCTCTTGCCATGCAGTTTTTGTACTGTACATCCATGTTGCATTTTTAAGGAAGTAATATTGCCTGTGCTAGGCTCTGCTACAGGAAGTAAATGATCTTTGTGTCAGTGAAAATAGAAGGTTCTATCCCATATTGATCTCTTAGCACTTAAACTAGTGTGCTATGCCTCAGTTGCCTAAAATAGGCAGCTTAAGAATTTTGTAATTTAAAAGCTGAAAACCCCATAGTATCTGCAGAAAAAAAAGAAAAAACCCTCGGGTTTTAAGGATACTAATTTAAAGCTAATCTGAACAATGTTTATTATTTTAAATATGTTTGATGATAGACCATTGATGAAAGACCATTTTAGTTTAACTTGGTATTAATAGGAATAGACGAAAGCAAAAGGTAGGGTTAGTAGAATGGATTGGAGAAAAATAAGAGGGAATTATAAAAAGAAAATGTCATCTTTTATTAGCACTATTACTCTTGTGAAGTTAGTCCTTGTTTTATAAAATACTTTGATTTGCATTGAAGATGACAGTCAAATAACTTTCATTCCCCCTGAAAGGGGACTTCTTAGGTAAGTCAGAAACTAGTTAATATCCCTATGATTTTTGAGTACTGCCAGTGTGTGGCACATTCTGAGTGCTCCCCTTATCCCCCAACAGAGGGTGCAGCCCCAGCTCTGTGGCTTTTGCATGCAGGATCTCAGTGAGTCCTGGAGGCACTCTGTTCCTCAGATGCCAGGCAGCCACATCTGTGAAGCTCTCCCATTCCTGAATTTATCTCATCCATTTAGTCTAGACTATGACCTCTTAGAGGGCAGGAACTATTTGTTTGTGTCTCTGTTGATCCTCAGTGCCTCTTAATTCAGTGAACATAAGAATGAATGTATAGTATTTGAACTGTTTACTGTAGAGAATGAAGTTAGGTGTTTATAAGTAACATACATGTTGTTTTTATCAGGAAACAGAATTGGTTAAGAATTCCATGCTTTTTTTCAAATTTAAACAGAGGAAGGCAAGAAACAACTTTACTAGAAGTGGGTAATTTCTCCTTGAGCTTAAAGGTGTTCAGCAGTACTAGTGGAGTAAACTTTAGTATTAGAGGTAAAAAATTCATACCCCTGAAAAAAAGATGAAAAACTGTATTATAAAGATTTCATCACTGGATTTCCAGATTTATCTCTATCACTTAACTCTTTAGAAGATTTCAGTAAAACAGTTTGTGAAACTTACTGAGTATGTGTCTATTTAAGACTTTGCTGCCTGCTTTTGAATCTCATAGGACTTTTGAAATGTGAGATATGTGTCACTCAGTCCCTTCAGTGTGTATTGTACAAAATAATCATAGAGTAACTAGAAAGTTTACCACCAGGCTGTGTTATTTACACATTTGTGGAAGTTTAATTCTGGACAAATGACAGAGAAAAGCACTGACAATATAGTTTCTTATGGATCATTGTCTTCTTTTAATAGAGAGATCCATCAAGAATCAACTTTTCCTGTTGACTCAAAATCTCCAATTTGCCTTGATACATCAGTAAATATCTGAAGACTTCATTTCACCCCTGGAATAAAGTTATTGCCGTTAACCTGGCAGATGTGACACCATCCTCCACTTCATATGTCAGATAGCTCTGATAAATGCTGCATTTTCTTCATCAACCCAGTTCTTGTCTTTTTCAAGATAGAGCTTTTTGAATTCTTTATTTTTCCATCAGAGTTGGCTCCTAAAACGAAACCAATTTGCTATCCTTGGTGTATGCCAAAATCATTGGTGCACTGTTCTCCAGCATGACAGATGCTGGAGAACAGAAAGCTTCTGCCAGAATGGTTGTCCCTGCAATACAAACATCTGCTTTAGGAAATATCAATGAGTTTTTTGGGAGTGCAGCAGCAAAAAGAAGAAGAAAAGCCTGGGAGAAATAAAACAACAATTAGATAAGGGAACCCATTGCTTCAAACAGTAGTATCTCATTGACTTATATCATTTTTTCAGCTGGCAATCAAGGATGATCTGTCATTTCTGTTTATGGCTTTGCTGTACTTGAAGATGTTGCCATGATATTATAATTTAAATCATGTAGGATTTCTGATCTCCATGGCAACAAATACAGTTTAATGGAGTATATGCCTCATCAGAATGTCACCAGCAAAGTTCTGTATGTTCTTTTAAGGTGATTGTGTTTGATAGCATATAAAAGATCAGAGATTATTTACTAAAGTTACCTCTAATCACTTCATGTAAAGTTTTGGCGCTAGAGCTTCAAAACTGCTACCAAATTCTGCTACTGATAGACGAGGAAGAAAAAGAAAGAAATATATATCAAGAAATTAGTTTTTTGGGCAAGTAGAATATTGTTTCAACATTGCATTACGTACTAAAAGAAAAATTATTCATCAAGTCTTTTGAAGTCTTCCTTAATACTGATTAAACAACAAAACAGAACCTGTGACAAGAGTAGTCATTATTAGGGCCTTTCCTGTGTTTTTCTCTTAAGATTCTCTTAGATTACATTCAGAAAAGAAGAAATGTAGAGTTTGATTTGTCTACTAAATCATACTATCTTTCCCTGGGGCATATGCAGTGTTAATGGAAAGTAACATGAGGAGGGACCTGTCATTTCTAAATAGTGCTATTACAACAGCACTTAAGACCATTTTCTTTTGTTTATGGCTATAGCATGCCCAAACGGAATCTGAATTCACTTAAGAGAGAGTGTTGGGATACAAGTGAGATTCTGGTAAGGTGGAATCTGCTTCAGATGGCGCAGTAGGTAGTGAGTTACCTAGCAAAGTAATTTTTTAATTATTAACTGGAGCTTGGACCCCAAACTCTAATACTAGGTCGGACCTTGACAAAGATACTACTTATCCCCCCACCAGTGGTCAAACTTAGATTTAGAACTTGACCAGTTCAGTAAGTCTAGAATAAAAGAAACCTGAAATGAAAAGCAAGAGAGGGATTTTCCCCTTCATCAAGTGCCAAGCCAATACCATCCATTCCAGGGCTTTTCAGATCTGTGTCCTAGCTGCTGAATGAGTAAGAAAATGTGTTTAAAAAGAGGGAAGGAGAAAAAAAGATGGTGTGAGAGTGAGATCTTTTCCACTCCATCTCTGATAGACAGAGGAGAGACATGTGCATGTATTCATTGTGCTTTTGCCAGATATGGAGAGAATCTTTTAGGATTGAACACTCCGGTGTTAGAAAAATCAGTCACAGCAATCTAACTAATCAACTTGTACGTCTGGAGAAGGTAGTGGGATTTGGGGTAGGGTAAAGGAGGGATGGGTGGTAAAAGGGACTTTTAACTGTGTGCAGCTTTATAGTTCGAATTGTTTAATTGAGAAAATGTTTGTGTATTACTTCTGTCATTAAGGGAGAGGGGGAAAATCCAATTTTAGAGCAGAAGAAAGGTTAGGGACAGAAAATGGCATAGTGATGACATAGTTGTGAAAGGTTGCAGTCTATTCAAAGGATGGCAAAAACATGAAAACATGCATGCAGCAGGAGCAGTGGGAAGCAGGGGAAGACAGGGCTGCAGGTGATGGGAAGCAGCCTGCCAGGTGCTTTGCATTCCATCACAAGGACTGGACCTTATGCAGGAGTGGGGGAGTACCAATCAAAGTTAAAGTAGAAGTAGGTGTTCTTTTTTTTTATAGACTGAGTCTCACTCTGTCACACAGGCTGGAGTGCAATGTCCTGATCTCAGGTCACTGCAATCTCCGCCTCCCAGGTGCAAGTGATTCTCCTGCCTCAGGCTCCCGAGTAGCTGGGATTACAGGCACACACCACCACGCCCAGCTAATTTTTGTATTTTTTAGTAGAGATAGGGTTTCGTCATGTTGTCCAGGCTGGTCTCGAACCCCTGACCTCAGGTGACCCGCCCACCTTGGCTTCTTGAAGTGCTAGGATTACAGGCATGAGCCCCCGTGCCCAGCCTTTTTTTTTGTTTTTGTTTTTTTGAGATAGGGTCTCACTCTGTTGCCCAGGCTGGAGTGCAGTGGCATGATCACGGCTCACTGCAGTCTCTACCTCCCAGGCTCAAGCAATCCTCTCACCTCAGCAGGAACTACAGGCGTGTGTTACCACGCCTGGCTAATTAAAAAAAAAAAATTTTTGTTGAGGTGGGGTCGTACTGTGTTGCCCAGGCTGGCCTTGAGCTCCTGGACTCTGGCAGCCCTGCTGCCTCATCCTCCCAAAGTACTGGCATTACAGGCATGAGCCACTGCACCCAACCAAAATAACATTTTGATAACAGTCATAAAACATAGCGAAAGCAAAGACCCTTTTGAAAAGGTTCATTCATACCTCTATTGCTCTACAGTTTTATTCTTCTAGTCCTTATTCACAGGAACTTTTTTTTTAACCTAGTTCTAATCACAGTCTATATATCATTTTGTGTTCTGCTGTTTTTACCTAGTCTTCTTGTAATAATTTTCCATGTGGAAGGTTCTAATAAGAGAGTAACATAATCAGATTTGTCTTTTATGAAAATGACCCTGGCAGCAGAACTGAAGATGAATTTGATGGGAAGAGATTCAAAATAGGGTTAAAGAATAGGGAGTATATTCAACAGGTGTTTAGGGAGTCCTGCTCTGAAGAACCATGAGAGGAGAGTTCTAGCATAAACATGGAAGTTTCTTCCTGAGCCCACATTGTGAATTGGGAGTAAGCCTTTAGCAAATAGAAATGCTGCCTGATTCCATTTGGAAAGCCTTTCTCTGCCTTCAGCATTTTGCACTATCTCAGAAATCTGGCTTCTCTCTGAAGTAGGCCGGGCCCTAAGAGACCACAGAAACTAACCAGTCTTGATTGATTACCGTGGTGCATGAAAACAATTTTATTTGTCCTGGGTAGCACCTGTGTGTAGCTCCCGGGGAATACTGTTAGTGTTGTGGTTAGAAGTGTGTGGTGTGTGTGTGTGTGTGTGTGTGTGTGTGTGTGTGTGTGTGGTAGTGATAGAGGTTCTGAGGGTTTTTTGTGAATAAAACATCAGTATTATTATTATTACAGCAGTACATATTAATTCCAAAAATTGCTACATAAAATTACTTTCAGGATGATAAATTAGGAAGGGAGCCCCAGACTATTCAAAGACAGGGTAGACTCTGCTGCTACCCAGTCTTGCTGATTATATTTAGGGCAAGTCATTTAACCTCTCTGGTGCCGAGTGGACTCAACTTAAAAAATTGTAGGAGTTTTTAACCTCTGAGATGTCAGTGCTGCCATTTCAGCAATACCTTTTTTTTTGGCTGGGAATAACTATCTTTGGTAGGTGATAGGCTAGTATACTACACATTAAACGTTGGCAGTAATAGCTTAGGGACCATCACTATATAGGGTTAGAAAAGCCTGTGAAATGGTTACCACTATAAACAGACTTCATTATAATCTTTGATTTTAAAGTGATTTATGTCAATACCCGAAGAGGTGTTCAATCTAGTTTCACTTTTATTTAGCAGACCGGTAGAATTCAAGTCAAATCAAGTAGATAGCAGGATAGTAGAGTGAGTAAGGAGTAAACCAATTGCCTTTTTCCCCTCTCTGATTTCTCTCCCCTCATCCCCTCCTTACTCCTTCTGCTCCTCCTTCCCTTTCCTGAAGAAAGGGCAGCCTTTATTCATTAGTGTAGTAGATACCACCATAAAAGACTGTAGATGACAATCAGTATATATTTTAAAGATTTAAAAACTGAAACCTTTGTAAACTCTTACTTTAAATTTTAGCTTACTTTTTCACTTAAAACTGAAAACCTCAAAACTGTTCCTGTCATGAAAAATTCCTATTACTTTACTAACTTGTTTCTAAAGTACTTTATTAAATTTCTCAATAATTCATTTATTTAAATGTAGGTGCATACTTTGTCATTTCCAAAAAAGGATTTCTGGTGATTCCTTGCCTGTAATTAATTTGCTACTTGGTATTAAATCATCTTTCTCAATTCATTTTTCCTTTAAAGTCAGAGCAAGACATTTTATATACTTGAAAGAGTGAGAAGGAACCACAACATGACTTTGTGAGATGCTTGCCAGTAGTGAAAACAGATTGATAAGAGGGCCAAGAAAAGCCTCAGCCTTCTGTGGAGAAAAGCACTGCCATATCTGGGCCTTCATGAAATTTGCATACCGCTTTGCATATATACATGCACAGTTTCTTTGGTGACTTCCTGTATTTGGTTTTAATTTTTGAATAAATGAGATTTTTTAAAAGGTGGATTTGTGTTATATTGGCATATTGTCTATTTAAAAGAAACCACTACTGTCTACTGAAAAAAACACTATTTTGTTTCCACAGAAACCTGCTAATATTTTAGTTATGGGTGAAGGTCCTGAGCGAGGAAGAGTAAAAATTGGTATGTTATATCTTTGCTAAGTCACAGTGTAGCACTCTTTTAAAACTTTTGCAGGCAGCTATATCACTTCTAATTTTTGCTATAATATGCATATATTCATGTAGTTCCATGTGATTGAAGCCATTTCTAAAGAGTATGCATAAAAGTGAAAAATGTTTCACACTCTTGAAAGGTGTCAGACACTCCTAAAGACTGAAGCATTCTAATTATGAAACTGTGCAAGTTTCCCAGAAACCTCTGCTTTCATTAAAAATAGCCTATAGAGGTGAGGGGCTTCTATCTCTGTTAGAGGCCAGCCTCACCTTTAGTCACAAGGGCATACATACAGCATGCTAATAATTCTACTATCAGTCGTGTTCACTTGAGTCAGATTAGATGAGCACATATGCTTCTGTTGACCTCGTCTAGATTAGGAGTTATTAATACAAACTCTAGGGAAAACCATGAGGCTGGATAGGTACAGAACCTTAAGTTCTAACAAGACTGTCTTGTAGTAGGCCTTTGCCTGATGGGAAAAAATAATGGGCATTCTGTACATATTTTCTGATAGCTCTATTTTCTTACATATCAAAGAAAGCAAAATTTTACCCACTTCTGGTCTGATAATCTGTAAGGATAAAACTAAATTTATTTAATCTGATTTTTTTTCATTGTCATTTCCAAGTTGTGTTTGTCACATATATTTAGTTTGTTTTGTGTATTTGTAGAAGAAATGTTTAAATTGTATTAATTTAAAGACATCAGGATTGTAACAAATAGTAACTTCTGATCACAAGATTTAATATAAATTGGAAGTAACAGCTGATTTGTATCACTTCACCAACAAAGAAACACATGTGTGTTCTTAATCCTTCTAATATTCTTCCTTATAAATCCCCCCAGATCTCACTTTCCACTTCTAATTAGACTCTTAAAATACTCTGTTTTTGATAAAACTTTGCAAATGTTTAGTTATGAGAACATTTGATATGCCTTAACGTACTCCAAGTTTGGCTTTTCTTGAGAAGCAGACCCTGTCAGCACTCACCCTAGTGCCCTCCAAAATGCCTGTTCAGTCTTTACATGTGCTTTTAAAGGAATCTCTCCAGTCCATTTTCGCGGCATCAAATTCAAATGTAAGTTCAAAGCATGCAAAATAGAAAAGAGCCAGCTGAACAGTAATTACAAAAGTGTTCTTTACTGTATAATTTAGGGAAAATTTATATAATACACTAAAACAATCTAGTTTGGAATTATACTTCTATGTAATATATGTGATGTCAGGTTTGGGGAACACTACGTCTTAAAGCATTCACATTTAAGAAGAAATACTAGTTCTGTAAATCAGTATTTAGTAATCTTATTCATAGTTTTAATTATTTGCCAACTTTTGGGTTTTTTTTTTTTTTACCTTTGTAATTAAGGTGATTATAGTAAGGCCTACTTCATTAAAAAATGTGTATTAGGAAAATAGAATTAAACTTATCAAATGGTGGGTGAATTTTGAAATTTTTGAATAGGTGGTATGAATAGTGATCATTCAACATGTATTAGGCAAAAGCTGTGTGTAATGACAACTGTACATGATACTATTAGGCATAGATATGAAAGAGACACAATTTTTGCCTTTAAAAGATTATGGTATAGCAGGATAAACAGCCATGCCCGAATAACTACACTACATGTTAAACTGTGTTAAATGCCATGACGAACTGTATCTAATCTCAGTTCTAGCTCTGAGGTATGAGTTTGTACCTTTGTCAAATCACCTAACTTCTTGAACCATATTCATCTGGAGAAGGAGGTGATTTAATTAGATGACTTTTAAAGTCTTACCTAGCTTTTAAAAAAAATACTGTGATTCCTTAAAATTAAGTTAGTGAAATTCAACCCAAGTAATGGGGGAAATAATGGTGTTAAAATATTGCATAGTCAGCTTCTGATTAATTACACCAGTGAACAGGCTTGTTGATGGAAATAATGGAAAGTCTTACTCTAACTGATCCCATTTCCTGGTGCTTGTGACCAGTACTAAGAATGGAAATGCAGCTCAACAACCCTGTCCCTAACGGTGGGGTGACACATGGAAAGAAAAATCTGCCCAGAGAAGCAAGGTCACCCCTGACCTCAGGCAGCAGAGCTTGACTATAACCCCATTGAAGAACTGGGTAACAGTAATTTGAAGAGAATGGAGCTTTCAAACTTGCTTTACGTAGACTTCTAAAATGGATGTTTTGTGGGTTTCTTCCCCTAGAATTGAGCACATTTTTCATCTTACTGAATAAGATGTTAAATTAGACTAATTGGTTAGATTTGTAAAAACCATTTACTTAGCATGATTTTTTTTTATTTTTTATTTTACAGCCGACATGGGCTTTGCCCGATTATTTAATTCACCTTTGAAGCCTTTAGCAGATTTGGATCCAGTGGTTGTTACATTCTGGTACCGAGCCCCTGAACTACTTCTTGGAGCAAGGCATTATACCAAAGCTATTGGTGAGTAGAACTAATTAAAATTCCATGAATTTTTAAAAGTTTCTTTAAAAGACACATATTCCTATATATTTTTAAATTAAGTAGTATAGCAAATTATAAAAGTAAGAGCAGACTGGGTGTGATGGCTCATGCCTGTAAACCAAGCACTTTGGGAGGCTGAGGCAGGTGGATCACTTGAGTCCAGTAGTTTGAGACCAGCCTGGGCAAAATAGTGAGACGTTGTGTCTACAAAAATTTTTAAAAATTAGCCAGGCATGGTGGTGTGCACCTGTAGTCCCAGCTACTCAGGAGGCTGAGCTGGGAGGATCGCTTGAGCCTGGTAGGCAAAGGTTGCAATGAGTCATGATCTCGCCACTGTACTCCAGCCTAGGCGATGGGGAGACCCTGTCTCAAAAAATATAAATAAATAAAAAATAAAAGTAAGAGCAAAGCCTAACCCAACATTCTACTACCTAGAAATACTATCAGTAGCAATAGGGGTATATCATTCCACATACTTCTCTCTGCATAGAAAGATATCAAAAATCTTTGTAATTAAATGGGATCGTATTATGCATTCTATTTAAAATTTTATATTTAATTTATAAAACAGTACAATTTTGAAGTCCTTTAACTTCAGACAAATGTTTCTTTTACCAAAAGAAATACTAACTTCTAAAAGAGCCTCCTAAAATTAAAGGAAAGACATTATGAAAAACAATTTAGCACTTTAGGACATTTTAATCCACTTTTCTGTTTTTGATAATATCAGTTACCTCCCTATTATAAAGAATGAGGAAATTAGTGCTCTTACACTTCTTCCCCTACCAACCTCTCAATCTATAAGCAGCATTAGTAATATCATCATCACTTTGTCAGTGTTTACATTTTTTTGTTTGCAAACCATGGTTCCCACAGTTGTTTATACTTAAGTTATGAATTGTTGTGAATTTAATGCTCAGCTGCTAGGCCTTTCACCACTGCTTGTCCATTACTCAAACCTGATTCTGCTTCATTCTCTTTGATTGCATTATCATCAAGTAGTTTTTTTGTGTGCTTTACCTTTCTTCTTTTCTTTATTTTGTGTCTTTATGGTTTCCTTAACTTGTTCTGTATCCTCCAGGATGGTATTAAACCCACTTTTCCTTTACTGGGTAACTGCATCCTGAGGTTTTCTATTTTGGATTGGTTGGTCTCCAGGCATATTCTGCCACTTCATCCTGCCTCTTCCCTTTTTTATTCCTCTGGGTTAGATCTATTGCTTTCTGGATTTCATGATTTCATTTCTTATTTTGCTACAGTATGTTCTCATGTAAATTCCTTTGGAACTGTATCTTAGAGGTAAATTTTCTAGTTCTTGTATTTCTGAAAAATGCTGGTTGGTATCATACTTGCTAGCTTGCCAGGGTTTACAATTCTAGGTACAAAAGAATTTTTCTCTCAGAACTTGGATGACACCCTTCCATTGCCTTCTAGTGTCCGTATTGCTAATGAAGTCTCCTGCCTGTCTTGTTCCCAGTCATTGGTAGATCACCTGGGTTTTTTCTTTCTGGAAACAAAAAGGATTTCTGATCCTTGTATTTCACAGTGATATGCTGACCACTTGGTGGGCACACTCAATCTGAAGTTCATATCTTGTATCTGTGGGAAATTCTCTTGTGTAGTCCTTTGATTTCCTCCTCAATGTTTTCTGTTTCTCTCTTTCCTCAACTCAGTGTCGTCAGATGTTAAATTTCTTGGATTAATCCTTTATACTACTTTTTTTCTCATGTTTTTCTGCCTTTGTCATATCCATTTCTAAAAACCTCTTCTTGTTCTCTGATTACTTTTTCATAGTATCTTGTATTTTTTAATAGAAAGAAAAGCCTACTATCTATGAAGACAATGATAACATTGCTGATTTGTTTGTATTTTGCAGTATTCCCAGAATAATTATCTGTGTTTTCTTTATAGTCACTCTTTTCATTGTATGTTTTGATCTCTCCCTTCCATGTATCAAGCATTCTTCAACTGTTTGGTGACCCTTGAGTGTCTCTTTGTATTTAAAAATCAGGTTACTAAAACTGCTTGAGAACTTTGTATAAATCATGGGACTTATAGAGTGAGAACTTTAGGGTGATCCAGCAGAGAGCCACCATTGCCTGGGGTAACCTCTAAATGCCAGAAGGCGCAGGTCTTTCCTCTGAAGCCAAAGTCTTCAGGGAAGAGTCCTCCAACTTTTGGCCCATGCTGTATGTACCTGGCAGCCCCAGGGTGATGATAGCGAGTAGGGAGGAGGATCAGCTCCTCCTGTTCAAATACAGACTTTGTAGCTGGTATTCCCAAGAAAAAAATCTTTGCAGCATTGTAGGGGAAAAGTCTGCTTCCCACTCAACAACAGCACTGTGTCCTGAGACCTTCTCTGAACTGTCTTGTCTGCCTTCCATCTTCTAGGTCTCCACATGGCCGGTTTCTTCTTTTCATTCAGACCTTAGTGAAAATAGTACCTCTTCAGAGAGAACTTCTCGGATCACATAGTCTAAAATAGCACCCTACCTACCTCTGCCTTCACACTTTCTTTTACCTTATTGTCTTCATTGACTCAAAGGGTATCTAAACTCCACTAAAACAGGTGGACCTCACCTCACTGTTCACCATTGTAAACCAGTGCCTACATAGTATGTAGTGAGAACTCAGTTTTCTTTGTTGGATACTTGCATGAATCTTGTCTCTGACAGTCTCCTCCTGTTCTTGTTACTGTGCATTTACACTTTTATGACTTTGCTGTCAATTAAATGTAGATTCAAGAAGGGAAAAGGAGCAATGTTTGTGATCTTTCCCCCATATTAATCTTGAATCCAATATGTCATTTCCAAAAATCTTTATGTTCATTAATCTTCACACATGCTCTAAGATCACATTTTATTTCACAGAAAAATAAGTCAGTTAGATATGGGAATTCTCTATACTATCTTTGTAACTTTTCTATAAATATAAAATTATTAATACAATATTTAGTTTTTTAAGTCAGTTAAAAGGAAAAATAAGGATTATTTATTCTAGTCCTATTTTGGAATACATGTTATTACCTAAATACATATTTGGGTATCTTCTTTGCAAGTGTACTCTAAATGCATTTAAGGACATATATAAACTAATATGATACACAGAGATTTCTTCCACTCAGAAAATGAACGTTTAAAAGCAGTGTTACTTTTGGTAAAGCATATTAACAAACTATACAAATAAGAAAGTGATTGCCTAATCTTATTTCCTATTCACTGAACACCTGCGACTTGAATTTATTTAAATTGAGTAAAAAATATACTATCACAGAAACTTGTGACTCTGGCTCATTGTTTATTATCTTATTATTTTTCCTGAGAAGCTTATGTCTTATTGGAAGCATTAAGATTTATATAACCTTTTACTCACTAGGATATTCTACAGTCTAGCAGTTCTAATGCAGAGGGTGTGCCACAAATCTAAACTACCAGCACTTAGGAAGCTAGATTCTCTTGTCCCAGTGGCTGTATGATTTGGGAGAGAGGCCGTTCTTCATATTTTCCTCCCTCCTCCTCCTCACCAACATAAGCATTTATTGGGTAACTACTATGTTAGGAGGACCAAATATGAATTCAAATGATGGGCCTTACCCTGAAGAGATTTACAGTCCAGTTGAGAAGACAGTATGAATATATGCATACAATAATTTAGTCATCTTTGAACAACAGAAATAACAAAGACTACCAGCCCAAGTTGTAGTCTTAGTTCTATCACTCTGGGGTGTGTTTACACATTTAGTGCTTTAGCCTCAGTTTCTGAAAATGAGAATTTAGCCTGAGTCGTCTCTTCGATCTCCCTAAATTCAAAAGTTCTGTGCTTTTATTTATTTATTTAGAGACAGAGTCTCGCTCTGTCACCCAGGCTAGAGTGCAGTGGTGCAATCTTGGCTCACTGCAACTTCCGCTTCCCAGATTCAGGCAATTCTGCTTCAGCCTCCCGAGTAGCCGGGGTTACAGGCTTGTGCCACCACACCCAGCTAATTTTTTTATTTTTAGTAGAGACAGGGTTTTGACATGTTGCCCAGGTGAGTCTCGAACTCCTGACCTCAAGTGATCCGCCTGCCTTGGCCTCCCAAAGTGCTGGGATTACAGGTGTGAGCCACGACACCCAGCCAAAAAGTTTTAAGCTTTTAAATAAAAACAGCTGCCCTCTGAGGCCGGGAAGTTACAGAGGGAACTGACTTGGGTGCAAAGGATTGAAACCAAGGTCAATGCCATTTTCTCAGCAGTGGTGATTCCAGCCCACACCCTCATCTGGTGTATACCTGCTTGCCCAAGATCAGTGTTGGGGAACACTTTCTTCTATTGAAACATTGATTCAAAATTTATAATATACACAAACCACTTTCAATTTAAGTTTCTAAAAATAAGGTCAGGCACGGTGGCTCACACCTGTAATCCTAGCACTTTGGGAGGCCAAGGTGGGCAGATCACTTGAGGTCAGGGGTTCGAGACCACCCTCACCAACATGGTGAAACTCCGTCTCTACTAAAAATACAAAAGTTAGCCAGACGTGGTGGCGGGCACCTGTAATCCCAGCTGCTCAGCAAGCTGAGGCAGGAGAATTGCTTGAACCTGAGAGGCGGAGGTTGCAGTGAGCAGAGATCACGCTACTGCACTTCAGCCTGGGTGGCAGAGCTAGGCTCTGTCTCATAAAAAGTAAAAATAAAATAAAAATAAGAATAAGGAATTACAAAATGGAACCTTTTCCTTAATACCAGCCTCTACCACACAATCCCAATTCCTCCTGTCTCCTACAGAGGTAGCCTAAAGATTAAAATGCTCAACAGATTTCTCACACCACCATTAAAGCTGCTTACCAAGAACTTCCTCAGCATTTTGACTTCCCTGTTTGATAGCTGAATTGTGAGCAGGTGATAGAAGAGCCTTTCTAGTTGAACATACAAATAATTTGCTGAATACATTCCATTTAGTGAAGGGGTTACATCTGTTAGTGAAGCTACTAAGAAGGAGCAAAAGCATAGGGAAAAAAATCTGATCAGAACACATCAAACTCACATGTGCCCCTCTACTACAAACAGATTGTAGTGCTGTGGTGGTTTATTCTGTTGTGCAGAACTGCAAGCTGAGTCACTAAACCAAAGAGAGGAAATAATAGGTTAGTAAACATTGTAATCCAGGAACAAAGTTTCATTCACTTTTGAGTGTTTTGTTTTTTATTTTTGTTTGTCTGATTTACTTTGGGGAAGAGGCTAAAAAAAGGGATATCAATCTCTAATTCAGTGCCACTAAAGTAGTCCTAAAAGTCCTACTAAAGTATGGACTTTTAAGCTCAGGTGTTTGTCCTCAAATAGCTGAATGGCCACTAAATATGAGACGTTCTGCTAAGTGGGAAATACACATTAAAATACAGAAAATGAGAATTTCTTCCCTTTTATCAAAACAAGAAGCTTGCTATTACTACACTTGTTGATTCAAATATTATTGAGCAAATTCTTTTCTCCTCCCAATTTGGTCTGTATAGCATGCCAATTCCTACTATTTCCTTTGCCTGGTTAGCTCAGTAGCTACCTATGAGCATCACACATTTTGAGAAGTAGATGAAACTTATATGTTTTTAATTTGGAAAGCCATTTTATAAGGAGTTTGGCAGGCAGGTGAACACTAAAGAGACTTTCCATGAATTGGGCACAATCTGAAAAAAAAAAAAAAACACAAGGTAGGAAAAAGAAACTTATTTACAAGAATTAGAAATTTATCTGAAATAATAGCCTGATCAGCTGACTCAGAGTTAGTGATTAATGTATGGGTCAGGATTTTGAAGAAAGGAAGAATGGTAAAATTGACAAAGGTGAGAGAGAATAGCAGATATAAAGACAGAAGAGTTACTAGATGGGAGGGAGTTAAGCAAGGTTCAATAAATTATTTTTCCTGTTGACTGGACTTTTTCTTTAAAAAGCAGTGTAGCTTTGCATACATTTTTTCTGTGAAATGGGGTCTTGCTATGTTGTCCAGGCTGGATTCAAACTCCTGGGCTCAAGCGATCCTCCCGCCTCAGCCTCCTGAGTAGCTGGGACTACAGGCATATGCCAGTATGCTCAGCTAAGAGCAGTATAGCTTTAATTATAGCTAAACTACTTACCTTTCATTTTCCTTTACGTATTTTATTTTCTTCTTTGGAATTTTTAATAACTAACCAGATGAATTGTTACAGTGTTTATTGGGTGTGCTGTAAGTAGAATTTTAAACATGCAAAGCCATCCATCATCCCTTTTTATGATCCTACTTAGCTGCCTAAGTGGCCATTGATTATCAAAGGTTAGATTTATAGGGTATACCCATATAAAAAGAATAATCACAAAATAATTAATTTTCCCGTATACCTTTTGATGACAAAAACAAAATAGGTTGGCCTATGTTTCTTGATGAGACTTTTCCACATGATGGTATTGGCTAGGCTTGGTTCTCTGATACATAAATACGGTGTCATTTTTTAAAATCACTTGCTGCAGTCAGTGTGAATCTTTAAGTAAATAGATGATTAACTTGTTACTTTGAAATGTAAATGTGTGAAATTTTAGATTAAATTAAATTAAATATCTCTATTCCGGTTTTAGAATTTAGTAATTCTCATTTTAGGTTTTTTTCTTATTTCCTGTTTAAGTGACAGTTATTAACATATCTGAACAATCAGCTTTGATAAAATAGTAATTTTGATTTGTTCCCTTTGGTTATTTATATTTGTCACAGGTATTGGTTAGGTCAGTCAAAAACCATGTGTTGAGGGTCTGCTATATGCACACCATTGTACTTAGTGTAGGATTTGTTAAGAGTAGAAATGAAATATTTTCAGCTTTAAATTCTAAATTGGCAGATAGATCTTACCTCTACTAATAGTTCGAATACAAATTTAATATGAATGAGAGTAAATCTGTATCTTGTGAATGAAAGGAATTTACTTTGTTGTGTACAGAGAAACCCATTTGCCTGGCTTTTGTCAATAATTCATTTGAATTTATAACCCCTTTTTTTTTTTTTTGTGACGGAGTCTTGCTCTGTCGCCCAGGCTAGAGTGCAGTGGTGTGATCTCGGCTCACTGCAGCCTCTGCCTCCCGGGTTCAAGCAATTCTCCTGCCTCAGCCTCCCAAGTAGCTGGGACTATAGCCACGTGCCGCCATGCCCAGCTAATTTTTGTATTTTTAGTAGAGACGGGGTTTAACCATGTTGGCCAGGCTGGTCTTGATTTCCTGACCTCGTGATCCGTCCGCCTCAGCCTCTCAACGTGCTGGGATTACAGGCATGAGCCACCACACCCGGCCGAATTTATAATCCGTGTTAACAGTAATATTTTGCTTTTGTTTCCTGTCCTTTGTATTAAATACTTAAATTTGCAAAATCTGATACTGCTTATGGCATCAAGAACCACTTTGAAAGAAAAACTTTGTTAAAGTAGAAATGCTGTTAATTCTTAGGCGTTTTGAGGTCAGGCATTGTCTCTTGGTGGAATACCACCTTACTGATTAGTGCTAACATGAGAGGGTAATTATTAGACCTTGCAAATTAGCAAGTAAATAAAATAAAAAATATTTTATCACAAAAATTTACGCTGATTGTGTTAGGCGAGTGCCCAATTTCAAATACTCTTTGGGTTTTCTGTTTGTTTTTGTTTAGTTTTCTTTGGTTGTAGTTCCCATGCTCCATATGCAGCTTTACTGTAGTTCACAGAAAAGGTATCACCTGGACATTGAAAACTCACCAAAATCCAGCCAGTACATTTAACTGGGCTTAGAGTGAAACCATTTGGGTGGTATGGAGGTATACAGAATGAAAAATCGGGGTGGAGGGTATGGGAATATATACTTATAATAATGTTTCATGGTATTTAGTAGTTATAATTGCTTAGGAATTAATATGAGTTATTAGGTCAAGAAAGAAAAAAACACTCCCCAAGAAAATAAAATTGCATTTTCTTTTGGAAAGAACCACTTTATTTTGCACCTTTCTTTTTCTTTTTTCCTTGCCTATTTTTCTTTCTTTTTTTTTTTTCTTTTTGTTTTAAAGATATTTGGGCTATAGGGTGTATATTTGCAGAACTACTAACGTCAGAACCAATATTTCACTGTCGACAAGAGGACATCAAAACTAGTAATCCTTATCACCATGACCAGCTGGACAGAATATTCAATGTAATGGGATTTCCTGCAGGTACACATTATTCATTTTTGTTTTTGTTTTTAAATAACTGTTGTTTGAACTTAGATGTCTTTGTTGGAGAGGTATATATTTTTAGCTGATGGAAGCTACTTTTACTTGAGTCTTTGTTTTTTGACTTGCATTTATCGAAGATCCGTAGAAACAGCAAAATTTGTAGAGTTTACTTATTGGCATGAAAATATTTATGGGTTTCCTGAATTTCAAGACTGTATTTTTGTTTCATCTTATTTTACTTTTTTGTTTTGTTGTTTAGTATTTGAAATGATAAAATATTTTCAATATCTGTATTAAAAAGGTACCTTTAGCTCTTACTAGTAGAAACTATAAATGAATTCAGTAGTAGGAATTTTTTTCTGGCAGCACGTATAATACTGCCACTACTTGGTATTCAAATATAAATTTTGAACCTTATTTTATTTAGGGCACTATACAGAATCACGTTATATTGAATAATAGCATTTAAGTCTTCTCTTAAAACAGTCACAATGTGGGTGAGAGTCATAGTACCCTACGGTGAGTTAGCCTGCTGTTTTGCAACAGAGAGATGGTTTACATGTATCCTATCCCTGGTATTAGATCGCTCCAACTGTGTCTCAATCCCTAGTTATACTACAGAACGGTAATCACCAAAAACTGCTCAGAGGTCCAGAATAATGAGAATTTGTTTAAAACACCTAAATTTTGGCTAGTCAAGTACTTAGTAGCAAGTGTTTCTTATTAGGAGTATTTCTCAGGTCACTATAAACTCAAGACTAATAGAGATAATACCTGAGACTTTTAATTCTACATTCCCTTGTAAGAGTGTTAATTATCAGTAAATGCAGAATAACTACACAGATACTGCCTTTCTCCAAAATTGGTCACCAGTTTGGAGAAGACTTCTGTTGTGATGAGAATTTTATTTATTCAGTAAATATTTATTGAGCACCTGCCATGTGCCAGGCACTGTCTTAAGTAAAAAGTTATTGATGATGTAACAGACATGATTATTGCCCTCTTGGAGTTTGCATTGTACTGCTATATGTAGAATGTTTAAAAAGTAGGTATGGTTTGAGTAGAGACAAAAGAATTCTGTTTTCTTTCTGCTTCTGAATGTGTCCACCATTTCTGAGCCCACGGGAAAGGCATAGCTTCTGTGAGGAAGTAGATGTGGTGAAGATATCTATCAGCGACTCTAAATGTGTGGTTCAGAGGTTAGGGTGGTTTATAAGGAAGCTTGGAAAGCAGGCAGCAGAGGTTAAATTTGACAGCTAAAGAATGAGAATCCATAAGTTCTTGAGTACTAGAGACATGATTTATGTTACATTTTAGAAAGATTTAGTAAGGTGGTGGTAGGTAAAAATCAGTTAAAAAGAGCTAATTGAAGTCAGAAACCAGCTGTAGCAGTGCTGCAAACAGAAAGTAAGAGTGATGATAAGGATAGAGAAAAAAGGGCAGATGGAAATGTTTTATAGGAAGTGTATAAGCAAGGGAAAACTAAAGATTATCTTAAAATTTCTAGCTTGAGAAATTGATAAAACAGAGAAATTGGAGCAAGGAAATAGTTAAGGAGAAAATTCCATTTAGGAGTGTAGTGTATGTTTAGTTTACAATATGTGATGTCTTTGGAGGATAGTTACCAAATATTTTTACAAGTAAGTTCAAAGAAAAGCAAGCCTCTGAAGGCCATTTAAAAGCTAAAGGTTTTGCGAGGCCGCAGTAGGCGGATCACCTGAGGTTGGAAGTTTGAGACCAGCCTGAACAACATGGAGAAACCCCGTCTCTACTAAAAATACAAAATTAGCTGGGCATGGTGGCGCATGCCTGTAATCCCAGCTACTCTGGAGGCTGAAGCAGGGGAATCGCTTGAACCTGGGAGGCAGAGGTTGGGGTGAGCTGAGATCGCACCATTGCACTCTGGCCTGGGCTGTTAACAAGAGCGAAACTCCATCTCAAAAAAAAAAAAAAGCTAAAGGTGCTGTTAAGCTGCCTGTGACAGTCCTTTGCACCTAGTAGACTCTCAGGAAAACCCATTGGCAGTGATGGAGAGAACACATTATGTAGCATGTATTGTTTGAGCAACTCGGATGCCAGCAAAAGTAGCTGAAACGTTTTGTACTTAACGTATTTAGGAGCTGGGGTTGTTTTGGGTAATGTTAACCAGACTAGCCAAGGTACCAGCCCACTTATTAATATACTAATTATATCCTACCCTATTGTGCAAATAGTTATTACTCCTTCTTCCATTGATTGCTTATGTAAAGAAATATATTTAACAAGGTGAAAGGAGGGGCTGTATCATAAAAAGAAGTATAGTTTAAAGCCACTGAGGGGAAGATCTTAGATTTCTCATTGAAGAAATTGATTGCTGATTTAACCAAGAAATTTGGTAGAAAAGGGAAAATAAGCAGTTTTACTAATAGAAATAGGACATTTAATAAGAGAAATAGAAATATTTATAACTTATTCTTCTCTAGTGACAGAAATTGAGGCAGCTTATAGTAAAACAGAAAGTTTGCAGTTTAAAATTTAAAATATAAACAGATATATAAAGTTATATAAGGGATAAGGAATTATGTTTACACTTCAAGATGTTTGCTATTGCTGAACATTTATTTGAAGACAGCTTTTTTGTGTGGAGGTTGAACGGATAGGAAATGTAATGAACGTGGTAATAACCTTTTTAAAAATTCTGGAGAATAGGAACTTAGGCAACATAAAAATTTATCAATGTATTTCACAGATAAAGATTGGGAAGACATAAAAAAGATGCCTGAACATTCAACATTAATGAAAGATTTCAGAAGAAATACGTAAGTTGGAAAAAAAGAGACTCCTTGTTGATTTTTGCTTTACCAGAATACTCAGTGTAAGACTGAATATTCAACATAATAAAATACTCAATATAAGATTACTCTAATAAATAATTTTACTTATTTACTCTAATAAATATTTTTCATGATGACAGTCTTTGTTTCTTAAGATGCTTAAATGATTATATACAAAAGTGACTAATATCAGCAGCTGATTTGGATATAAAACAAATTCATGTCTTTCCATATTGACTACTTTTTGGAAGCTAGACATTAGTGAGAAGTATCACAGCTGAATAAATAAGAATCTAAATAAATAAACTTTGGTAATAGCCACTTGCTTACCAATCTAGGTTACAGTAATTTTAAGCAGGTTTTAACAGAGAAGAATGGATATTTCACCTGTTTACAGTGCAAAGCCAGGGATTGGGAGAGTTTAGTTTATATACCTATGACAAAAGTATTTTACACTGATTGGTAAGGCTGAATTAAACTTTTGACCTGGATGTTATTTAAAATAATTGTTAAAATATAATTCATGTGAAAAAAAAAAGCTGTTTAGTGTCTGTTATTCATGAAATTGTCTTACATTTAATCGTCGGTATCCTTTCAAAAGTAACCATTATGGATATTGAATGAAACAGAAAACTGATTTAATTCTACTCGTTTTATGCTCATAGTGTATTCAATATATATTTTATATCAGTTATGATCAAAATAATTCTCATCAGAAGGACTTTAGCCAATGTACAATTAACCTCAAGTATAATATAGCTATTTCATAGTATTTCTCTTTCAGGTATACCAACTGCAGCCTTATCAAGTATATGGAAAAACATAAAGTTAAACCAGATAGTAAAGCATTCCACTTGGTAAGCATTGGATAACAGTATTAATGAAATGCATTTTTTCCTTAATTGACTAGCCCAAATGAGGCTTTTTTGGATCAATTTATATGGTTACTTAGCTAGCACTCAGAGTGCTTTCATGGTAAATGCAGAGATCTTGTTAGTGCATACCAATAAAGACAATAAAATATTTGCTTTTCCAGACTCATATCATGGTTTGACAGACTAATGTTTGGTCACATTAGATTTTCTAAAGATAGCGATGGTAACAAATCTGTCAAAACATTTATAAAATTACATGTATTGTTTTTTGTCTGTTACTTTAAGATTTTAAAAGTGTCAGAGAAGTATCAAGAAGAAAATACTTCTCACCATTGATAAATAGATTGTTTTGTATTTCAGCTCTTTGAAAGACTGTTTACAAAGTTCTTAATTTCCAAAATACCTCTTATAACCTTAAATGTTAACAGTCCTTCAGCAATTATATATGCTATTTGATTTTCCTTGAAGAATGTGATAGATGCCATATTTATCAGTGTGTAATGGAAAAATGATTTAACCTAGAATCTAATTTAATCCATGCACTAACAAGGTAATTTGTGATGAAATTATATTGAGCCATTACCAACTTTGTTTACAATAAAATTTCCATTGTTACAGCATAATAATTAAAAATGTTTTTTGTTTTAGAAAAAGGTTTATAACACATAGAAGGGGAGTTTGGGGAAGCAGGTTGTACTTTGCTTGGCTTAAAATTCTTTTAATCCTTATTCCTATGTTCTTAAATGGAATTCTTTCACCTTGAAGAGGTTAACCTTTCCTTTATTTCAACCAGGCCATTTGGCAAACATTTCTTCTGTTCTTCTTTTGTTTCTCCTTTTTCTTCTCTTTCTACTGCTTCTCCTTCTGTATTTTCTACTTACTATTGTATCAGTTCACATTTTATATCATATATTTCATATCTTAACAGCAATTTAAAAAGTCATCCTTAACCTGTCATATTACCACACAATGTATTAGATAATGGTTTATTATAATGTACTTATAGTAGGACCCAAATTAGAGGTTTAAGTTAGATCCTTCAAAATTATGGACTTACTGATTCTAATAAAATAATGATAGTGGCAGAAGATTAGAAATCATGACTTAGGGGAATTATTCTTCTCCTTGATTCCCTGCTATTCATTATAGTCTAAGATGACTCTGCCTACCATCACCACTAAAACTCTAGAGATATACCTTCCTTGTAGCTTATGTGCTTGTTTTTACCAGGGTGACCCATCTTAATTGGAGGTAATCTTGAGTAGTCCCTTAGGAAAGCCCTATTATAATTCCATTAAAACTATTGGGTATTTTCAATAGCAAATTCAGGCCTTTCCTTTCAACCCTAAAAATAAAATTGTGCTTTCTCTGAAATATCAAATCATTAAAATTAAATTTTAATCTCACCATTCTAGCGTTTTATTTGCATCTTAAAATATGTTGTGTCGGCCT
The DNA here is from genome assembly GCF_028885625.2 of Pongo pygmaeus. Lineage (NCBI taxonomy): Eukaryota > Metazoa > Chordata > Mammalia > Primates > Hominidae > Pongo > Pongo pygmaeus. The sequence continues at coordinate 34,890,375 of NC_072387.2, forward strand.
GGTGTGGTAGCTCACGCCTGTAATCCCAGCACTTTGGGAGGCGGAGGCGGGTGGATCACAAGGTCAGGAGATTGAGACCATCCTGGGCAATGTGGTGAAACTCCTAAAAATACAAAAAGTAGCTGGGTGTGGTGGTGCATGCCTGTAGTCCCAGCTACTCGGGAGGTTGGGGCAGGAGAATCGCTTGAACCCAGGAGGCGGAGGTTGCAGTGAGCCTAGACCGTGCCACTGCACTCTAGCCTGGCAACAAAGCAAGACTCTATCTCAAAAAAAAAAAAAAAAAAAGTGTCCTTTTATCCTGTAAAATTTGTCATCTCTCTTTAAGTCTTTTTTGTTGGAGACACAGTTTCATTGTGTCACCAGGCTAGAGTGCAGTGGTGTGATCTTGCCTCACTGCAACCTCTGCCTCCCAGGTTCAAGCCATTCTCATGCCTCAGCCTCCCAAGTAGCTGGGATTACAGGTGCCTGCCACCACACCCAGCTAATTTTTGTATTATTAGTAGAGATGGGGTTTCACCATGTTGACCAGGCTGGTCTCGAACTCCTGACCTCAGGTGATCCACCCACCTTGGCCTCCCAAAGTGCTGAGATTACAGGTGTGAGCCACCACACCTGGCCTCTCTTTTAAGTCTTAATGTGTCTGTTAGTTCATTGGTTTTCAAAGTGCAGTCTCAGTCCAGCAGCATGGTATCATGTAGGGCCATGTTGGAAATGTAGGCTTTTGGCTCTTACTCACATCTACCAATGAGAAACTCTGTGAGGAGGGCCCAGCAGTCTGTTTTAAGAAGTTCTCCAGATGATTCTCATGCATCCTAAAGTCTGAAAGCCACTGCATTAGATCAGAGTATAAACTAAGAGACCACATGTTAGAATCCAGTTGAATGAACTATGTTTTAACTAAAAAATACTGAATCTTCACATTAGCATGGCATTTATAGCAATAATAACAATAATAGCAAGCACTTACATAGTACTTTCTTTATGCTAGGCACCATTATAATTGCTCTTCATATATTAACTCATTTAATCCTGAAAACAACCTGTGATAATAGTCACCATTTTTAATCTCCATTTGACAAATGAGGTAACAAAAACATTAAGGTAACTTATCCAATGTCACGCAGCTGATAAATGTTGAGTCAGGATTTGAATGGAGCAGCCAACTTTCAGAGTCTCTACTCATCACACAGCTCTGTACTTTATAAGTTGTGTGTCACCATTTTTATTTAGACTAGAACAGCACTGCACAGTACCACTTTCTGTGATGATCTGCACAGTTCAGTAGCATAGCCACTAGCCACATTTGGCTCTTGAAATGTGCCTGGTGTAATGGGGAGATTGACTTTTTTTTTAAATTCAGTTTTGATTAACTTGGATCTATATATGAATTGCTACATGTGTTAGTGTATTATGTGTGTAACAACAGCTTTTTTATCTTAATAGAAAAAGAATAGAAAATACACGAATTTTGGTCCTGTTCTAAATTGGATAAAGCAATTTAGATAATGGGGGTGGGGATCATTTGTTTAGTCAGAGAACATAAACAAGAGTAAAACAAGTGAGATTATGAAACTGGAATGACTAAAGTGTGAATTACTACATTAAATTTAACAACTAGGAGTTTTGTTGTTAATTTGGGGGAATAAATATTTTCCAAATTGTGATGTTATTCACCAAAAAATATATATCCTCTTCACATATGTGCTGAAAGATAACTGTGAGAAGCAATACAGTCATGTTTTTATGATTTGTGATTTCAGCTTCAGAAGTTGCTTACCATGGACCCAATAAAGCGAATTACCTCAGAACAGGCTATGCAGGATCCCTATTTCTTAGAAGACCCACTTCCTACATCAGAGTAAGTGGCCTAGTTAAGTCATCAGCATGAGGGAGTTTTTGGAGTATGCTTTCTTCTGGTTGTCAACTCTTAAGTTGCTCCTCCTCTTATATGGGAACCCAAGGAAATCCTTTATGACAAGCAAAAATGAGCTTTGCTGATTAAAGTGTCATTTAGGGGCTTTCCAGTTAAGAGGCATTCCTGTTCATCTCTTGCTTTATGAAATGCTGATCACATTAGTTTCAGCAGTGATCCAGCTATTCAGTGACAGGTTGGTTATGCATGCTGTAGCTCCTTACTGTCTGCAGTTACAATTTCATGTTCCAAAATTACAAATATTCCCAAATGTGTTCCCTATACCATCTTTTGTTTTGTTAATAAATGTAGTAGGAAGGGTAAAACAAAAATTGTCTTTGAATGGTGACACATATTTCAGCTAGAATCTATATTTTGGCTGTATTAATAGAAGAGTAATGCTGGGATAAAAGAAGAAAGCTGAATCATACTCGATGATTATTGATCATTTGTATACAGCTCAAGCCCTCAAGTAGCCTGCTGTAATGTTACTAGTTACAACGAAAAGATTGATTTTGTCACAGTTACATGAAAGGTGCTTACATTTGCAAATATGGAGACAAAGTTCATCTTAAAAGATTAAGATGAGAATCTCCTAAATGAAGCATTTAGAATATTGATTAGTATACTAGAAATAGTTTTTCTTTTTCTTATGATCAGCGTTTTTGCCGGTTGTCAAATCCCTTACCCAAAACGAGAATTTTTAACGGAAGAAGAACCTGATGACAAAGGAGACAAAGTAAGTGTTAAAGTACTGTTAGCAGCTTCTTGTTTCGTGAATGCCTCCATAACATTTTCCGTTGTGGGTATATTTTGTTCTCCCTCTGAGCTGAACTTTTTCTGTTTAACCAATTGAGAAGAACCAGCAGCAGCAGCAGGGCAATAACCACACTAATGGAACTGGCCACCCAGGGAATCAAGACAGCAGTCACACACAGGGACCCCCGTTGAAGAAAGTGAGAGTTGTTCCTCCTACCACTACCTCAGGTGGACTTATCATGACCTCAGACTATCAGGTATTCCGAGTTTATTTTGTATTGACTGCATGTCAGTGTTTACATACGGGTTTATGATCGTGGGAAAATGTGATTTAATTGAGAAATACTGACATCTGTATACCCAGGGAAATACATTAACATGAAATGTTACTGGCATGGAAAAGTACTTACAGTGGTATGGTAGCAAGGGTTTAGACTTTTGAACCAGACTTGGAATGATCAAATACAAATTATGCCATTTATTAACTGTGTGACCTTGGACAAGTAGGATAATATCTCCTGGTGTTTTTTTATCTGTGAAATGAAACTAGTAAAACCTAACTTGCAGCTGTTGTCAGATTAGACATGAAGTGTCTTGACACCTAGCTTATGGTAGGAGCTTGATAGCTATTGTTTTGGAACAATATTCCACAGTGATTAAGAACATAGGCTTTCAGATCCCAGTCTGGTCACTTACTTCTCTGTATCCTTGAGTAAGTGATTCAGATGTTCTCAGTTTCCATTTGTAGACTATGGATAATGATCAGTGTGAAGCTGTAGTAAGGATTAAATGAGATAACTCTGGGAGGTTAAGTGTTGTAGCCATTTCAGGAAACTGAGGCTTGTAGAGGTTAAATAACTTTCACATGGATCCCCAGCAAGCTGTAGATGCAGGACTCATACTTTGATCTGACCACAAAGGCTGTTATGTTGCCTACTTAGGGATCCTATCATGGCATTGTCAGTTATGTTGTGGAAAGACCCTCTTTGAAAATTGTATACCACCTCCTTTTCTCTTCTGCTTATTCTAACCATATTCCCAACTACACTAGAGTTCAGTGTGGGAAGGATACTGAAAATTTGACCAATTAGAATTATTAACACACAAAAAAAGAAAGAGAGAGAGAAAGAGATGTTATTAAACTGATAAGGTCCCAAGTGCTCATTACTGTACTTTCAGAATTAGGTATTAACTCTTTCCTTTGGTTAGGGGAGAAGTCCAGCCCATCACACCATGGAAATCACTGTTGTGTGAGTCGTAATTCTCTTCCAGTTAGCTAAACAAGGACACCAAGGGCAGACAGCTCTGGGAGTTGTTGGTTCCAGTATCTTTTTCTTCCTTTCCGGATGGGTAGAGTGCATCTCTCTTGGCCCACGAATGTGTTTGCACACTAAGGTGATGGCATCCTTAGAAGGAAGCAGAGCAGTGCTCTGACCTTCGCTTCTGGAACTGAGAAAATGATGCCATGCTGCTTTGTTGGTGTGATTGTTGTGGTTGGTTTTTTGTAGATGAATTTTAAAATAGTATTTGTGACTATCATTTCATGTGTCCACTCTTTTTAAAAATGTTACCTTTGCTAGGATTGGCAGAATTTGGAATGATATGTCTTATTAAATATGCTTTGAAAGAGAGAAGTAATAAGTTCTGGTTAATCTTTTATAGTGTTTGTCTTGGGAGCAAATAGTATGAGAGAGAGGTGTGAGAATGGGAATAATAATCTAACAGATCAAAATTAGAGAACCCCAAACCATCACATTCTTTCTCTTTGTGCCATTTTAGAATTGAGAATACCATCCTTCTTATATGTCTGTGGTTATATTTTTACTTTTGTATATAAACTTGTAGCAGAAAATAAGATTCAATAGTTTAAAGGGGCCAGGCACCGTGGCTCATGCCCATAATCCCAGTGGTTTAGAAGGCTGAGGGGGAGGATCACTTGAGGCCTGGAGTTTGAAATCAACCTGGGCAACATAGCAAGACTCTGTTCCTTCAAAAAAATTTTTAAAAATTAGCTGAGCATGGAGGTGCGTGCCTATAATCCTAGCAATGATTATACCATTACACTCCAGCCTGGGTGATAGAGTGACACCCTGTCTCAAAAGAAAAAAAAAAATAGTTTAAAGGGCATAAAAATGTATTAATGCCAAAGAAATGGATTCTGTGATACCTTCTCCTATCATACTCATTTTTATTCTTCAGTCATGTGTGTGGGGGCGAGTTTTCTACTGAAGAAAGCATGTAAATAAGCTTTGAATTTTTTATGTATACATCATTAAGTTTCTGTGTAAACATCTCAAGCAAATTTACCAAGTAGATACAAAACAGCATAAAAAGGGGTTACTCCTGTAGAAAAAAATGTATTTGCACAGCATGGTAATAAGCCTAGGCTTAATATTATTTACTAGCAATATTTCTGACCTTCCTCAAGAGAAGAGGATGTTAAAATATTTGGGGTTTTTGTCTTTGAAAGTTAGTACATAGCACAAAACCTATACATCCTTTCTTCCTTGAAACATAATGACACTTCAGTCACATATTGGGATTGAGCTTCCCCTAGAAGCACCTGAATCACACTTCTCCCTCATCTCCTTTCCAGCGTTCCAATCCACATGCTGCCTATCCCAACCCTGGACCAAGCACATCACAGCCGCAGAGCAGCATGGGATACTCAGCTACCTCCCAGCAGCCTCCACAGTACTCACATCAGACACATCGGTACTGAGCTGCATTGGAATCTTGTCCATGCACTGTTGCGAATGCTGCAGGGCTGACTGTGCAGCTCTCCGCGGGAACCTGGTATGGGCCATGAGAATGTACTGTACAACCACATATTCAAAATGTCCAGTAGCCAAGTTCCACCACTTTTCACAGATTGGGGTAGTGGCTTCCAAGTTGTACCTATTTTGGAGTTAGACTTGAAAAGATAGTGCTAGCACAGTTTGTGTTGTGGATTTGCTACTTCCATAGTTTACTTGACATGGTTCAGACTGACCAATGCATTTTTTTCAGTGACAGTCTGTAGCAGTTGAAGCTGTGAATGTGCTAGGGGCAAGCATTTGTCTTTGTATGTGGTGAATTTTTTCAGTGTAACAACATTATCTGACCAATAGTACACACACAGACACAAAGTTTAACTGGTACTTGAAACATACAGTATATGTTAACGAAATAACCAAGACTCAAAATGAGATTATTTTGGTACACCTTTCTTTTTAGTGTCTTATCAGTGGGCTGATTGATTTTCTACATTAATCAGTGTTTTCTGACCAAGAATATTGCTTGGATTTTTTTGAAAGTACAAAAAGCCACATAGTTTTTCCAGAAAGGTTTCAAAACTCCCAAAGATTAACTTCCAACTTATAAGTTTGTTTTTATTTTCAATCTATGACTTGACTGGTATTAAAGCTGCTATTTGATAGTAATTAAATATGTTGTCATTGATATAAACCTGTTTGGTTCAGCAAACAAACTAAAATGATTGTCATAGACAGTGTTTTATTTTTCCTGTTGGTGTTGCTGATTTGTGAGCATGCTTTAAGATGAAAAAAGCATGAATGATAACTTCCTTAAAAAGGTGCGGCATCCAATTCAAATATTTTCGTCCTGATTTTAAAGCTGGTTGGTGTAGTGCTATTAAAATTTTGTTCAGTTAATTTTCCTTTTGAAAACTTGTTCGCACGTTGTTTAGGGTGCCCTTACTTCAGCAAAGGAGAAGGAGTAGGAGAGCCTTAGAATTTTTGAGGAAAAAAAAACCTATAACATACAATGTACTGTATCAAACTATTTTACATGAATGACACAAGTATTCTGAATAAAAAATAATTGAACATTGTTAAAAACAAGGTGTTATGTAATAAATTTATTTTTCATAAATCAAAACATGGAGTCAGCTGAATTTTTTATATGTACAAAGGGTTTTTGTTTTAATTTTAAAATGTGCCTTAACAAGTAGCCTCTGAAGAAATCTCTTCACTTTTCATTAATAATATCTATGTGTCTGTCTCCATAATGGAGTACTGACTTGAGTCTTAGATATGGATCCTTTTTCCTGTTACACTCGGTACCATAATGTAAGATATGAAACACAGACACCTATCTAATTGGAAGATATTGGTGAGCCTTCAATCGCTGGAATAATTCCTAATTTATTCTGTGTTGTACTGAGAAGGATTTGACTGTTGTATCCCTAATAATTCGTTTTCCTCCTCCAGAAAATACAGAAGATTAGGAAAAAATACTTTTTTTCTTAAAAACCCAACTCAATGATATAAAAACATTCTAAAACAAAATAACTGAGGAATCTCTGTCCTTATAGGCGTGACAGTACAGTAATGGTAATTTCTAGGAGCTGAATTCATGTTTCCATTTTAAGTACTCCTGCCCCAACGCATTCTCAGGATGTGTGGATCTAGTTATGAGTTCCCCTCCTGAGCCCTCAGGAGCTCCCTGCCTTCCATAGTTTGGTCTGGGTTTTTTTTTTTTTCTTTCTTTCTTTTTTGAGATGGTCTCACTCTGTCACCAGGCTGGAGTGCAGTGGTGCGATATCCACTCACTGCATTCTCGGCCTCCCGGGTTCGAGAGATTCTCCTGCCTCAGCCTCCCAAGTAGCTGGGATTACAGGTGCCCGCCAGCATGCCTGGCTAATTTTTGTATTTTTAGTAGAGACAGGGTTTCACCATGTTGGCCAGACTGGTCTCGAACGCCTGACCTCAAGTGATCTGCCTGCCTTGGCCTCCCAAAGTGCTAGGATTACAGGCATGAGCCACAGCGCCGAGCTGATTTCTGTAAATTTTACCTCTTACCGTGCCTTCTTATTTCCCGTCCATTCTCATTGTTTTCTAATATTTCTCCCTGCCGTTAAAGCTGAGGTTTTTCAAGCTTAGTGGATATGAGAATCCTCTGGAGTATTTTTCTGCCCTTCAGGGAGGGCTACTCTACTGACATGAGTTTCCTATGTGAATTTCCAAAAGCGAAACCCATTCTAGAGTGGACTGTTCCACTCTAACGGTACAAGAGCCTGAAGGCTCAGTTCTCAGATTTTTGTTTCTCTGTCTATCCCCATTCCCTGAGTGATCCTGCCCCATCTCCTCTCCTGTCATTAAACATGGAGGTGACCATTGAGTGTACATCCAGCTAGCTTTCTCCCTGAGCGCCAGGTTCCTGCGTTTACTTGCATCTGTGATAAGTACCATCCACATCCACGTGCCTGCCAGCATTTTCTATTCCCTCCCCTGGCTTTATTTTTCTACATAACACTTAGACCTGACTGATGACATCTGTTTGCCGATTTTCTGTTTCTTCCCAGTGGAATGGAAGCTCCCTGAGAGCATGGGTCCTGTTCCATCTTAGACCTGGCTTCTTGATCTACACTTGTGCCCTGGGTGCTGCCATCCAGGCTTGTGACTTTAATAGGCTGATAATTCCCAGACTTCTAATCCAGACCTCTCTGTCCTGTCTGACTCATTCCTACATATTATCTAGACTGAATCTTTCCATGTCCAGAAAGGTGACTCCAGCCTCCAGCCACCGCCTCCTACAGACTCAACCAGCTAGAGGAGGCAGAAGGAGCGCTTGAGCCCAGAGGGTTGGCACCCTCCCCCCTTCTGGCTGTCCAGGCCAGGCAGCAGCCCTGGCACCATCTCTCACACAGGACATCTGTTCCATATGCAAATCCTGCCAACTGTCCCTTGAAAACATATCCTGAGTCGCTCTGTCCTCACCACCCGCACTGTACCACCCTCTACCAAGGCACAGCCTTCTTTCCAAGACTGTTCCAGTAACCTCCACCCTTCTAGTCTTCACACAGCATCCTGAGTGAGCCTTGGGCATGGAGGTCACATCACTCCTCAGTCACGTCACTCCCCTGCTGTACCCAGAAGTCCTTAGTGTCCTGGCCTCCCTTCCCTGGTTGGTCCCAGCCTCTGTCCCTCTCCTCCCAGTGGCTGCACTCCCACTCCACCACTCTCCTTGCTGACCCTCAAGCATGCCAAGCACGTTTGGTCTTAAGGCCTTTATGCTTGCTGCTGTCTGCATCTGCCTCCAGTGCTCTCCCCAGCAAGCTTCTTGGTGACATTTTGGGATCTGCTCAAATCTCATCTTCAGAGACGCTCTCCCTCTCCGCTTTAAAAATCACAGCCTGATGCCAGGCATGGTGGTTCATGCCTGTAATCCCAGCAATTTGGGAGGCTGAGGCGGGTGGATCACTTGAGGTCAGGAGTTCAAGACCAGCCTGGCTGACATGGTGAAACCCCGTCTCTACTAAAAATATAAAAATTAGCTAGGCATGGTGGCACATGCCTGTAATCCCAGCTACTCGGGAGGCTGAGACAGGAGAATCGCTTGAACCCGGGAGGTGGAGGTTGCAGTGAGCCAAGATTGTGCCACTGTACTCCAGCCCTGGCGACAGAGGGAGACTCCGCCTCAAAAAATAAAAAAATCACAGCCCGCCTGCCTTCCCACCCCAGCATTCTCCCTCCCTTGTACCTGCTTGGTTTTCCAGCACAGCACTGGGCATCGGTGAGGTGTCTGCTTGTTTACTGGTTTTTCTTTCCCACTAGAAAAGAAACTGCAGGATGGAATTATTTATTTGCAATAGTCCCAGCGACCAGAAGAAGAGTGCCTTACAGCAGCACTCATCAGTATGTGCTGAATGAATGGATGACTTTCTATTGGATGTCAAATAGTATCTCCAACTGAATACAACCAAAAGAGAACTCTTTATTTTTTTTTAAATGTTGGGTTTTTTGTTTTTGTTGTTGTTGTTTTTTGTTATTTGTTGAGACAGGGTCTCACTCTGTTGCCCAGACTGGAGTGCAGGGGCACGATCTCGGCTCACTGCAACCTCCACCTCCCAGGCTCAAGCGGTTCTCCTGCCTCAGCCTCCTGAGTAGCTGGTATTACAGGTGCACACCACCATGCCCTGCTAATTTTTGTATTTTTAGTAGAGACTGGGTTTCACCATGTTGGCCAGGCTGGTCTCAAACTCCTGACCTCAAACGATCCACCTGCCTCTGCCTCCCAAAGTGCTGGGATTACAGGCGTAAGCCACCATGCCTGGCCTAGAAAGTGTTTTATCTCCACATCTAAGTTCAAGAACAGGAGCAATTGATGGTAGAATACTTTTTAAATATGGAAATTAGTTATGTTGACATTTTCCAAAATACTTGCAATCTGATAATAGCCCCTACTTTATACTGACCTCCTCCGCATTTATCAGTGCTATTGTTTGTATTTCTGTCTACATATATGTTCTTCTACCTTTTTTTGTCTTTCAGCTTTAAAAAAAATTCCCAATGGCCAGGCACCATGGCTCATGCCTGTAATCCCAGCACCTTGGGAAGCTGAGGTGGGAGGATCACTTGAGCCCAGGAGTTCAAGACCAGCCTGGGCAACAGAGTGAGGCCCTGTCTCAAACACACACACACACACACACACACACACACACACACACACACACACCAGCCTGGGCAACAGAGTGAGGCCCTGTCACACACACGCACGCACGCACGCATGCGCGCACGCGCACACACACACACACACACACCTCCAAGCACAGAGGCCATTTTCAGTGTCCTTCCCTAAAAAGCAAAAAATCTTGAAAATTATGATGCCAACCATAATCCAGATTTATTGCTTAACAAATTCCTGATTCTCATTAGCTTTGGGAAACACAAAAATTACTCAGACTTAAATAATGAGCATTTCAATATTAGTTGGTCTTTGCAGCAGAAAAAGAGATATTTGAGGTCTATTTTGTTTCTCAAACCCAGATACATCCCCCTTTGAAAATGACAACACATAGGCCTCCCTCTTTTTTAACTTGCTGTAAAGAACTAAATGCATGCAGTGGGTTAGAATATATACTTTTTTTGAAAGACTATGAATAAAATAATTACAGTTAACATTGTACAAAAATAGGACTCATTGATAAAAATTTAGGGCAATCAAAATACAAGACATGCTTATTATTGTTAGTAGTAGTAGTAGTATTAAGAGACAGGGTCTTGCTCCGTCACCCAGGCTGGACTGCAATGGTGCAATCGTAGTTTACTGTAACCTCGAACTTCTGGGTTCGAGTGATCCTCTTGCCTCAGGTTCCTGAGTAGCAAGGACTACAGGTGCAAACCACCATGCCTAGCTGATTTTTTTAAAATTATTTTTTGTAGAGATGGGGGTCTCACTGTGTTGCCCAGGCTGGTCTCGAACTCTTGGAATCAAGCAGTACACCTGCCACAGCCTTCCAAAGGGCTGGGATTACAAGCATGAGCCACCCCACCCAGCAAGACATGCTAGTAATACCTTGGCTACGTGAAAGGATGAGTAAAAAACGCTATGGTCAAGCTTATAACCTCTAATTGACAAGAGATTTGTGTAACAAATACCTACTGAGGCTGAACAAAGTGATGGCCACTTCATGCATCGAGGCATAATTTCCGAAAGATGTGTCGTGCTCTGGCTTGGTCACTTTATTGAATTCCGTATGTGAGTTAATGTATGCCATCATCAGTACAGAGAGGGCCTGTCTAATGGGTGGGCGTGCCATGAGAATCCAAATGGTACCTGGAAATCAAATGAGGGTGAGAGAGCTCTGTGTATATTATTTGGGTCATTATATTCACCAGAGGTTGAGGTTTCAGGGATCAGACATTATCCATGATTGATATAGGAGGTTTTCAGGACACTCCCTAGCCTTAGAAAGGACTGAAGTTATTCATTCTTTCATTCCATTTATTGCATACCTACAATATGCTGAGCACTGCCCTGGGCGCTGTGGCCGCAACAGAGGACAGCGAGGGCTCGTTTCCTGTACACATGCAGAGTGTATTTTAGTGATAGATGATACACAGTTAAGCAGTAGATAAGAATAACAATAATGTCACATTTTGATTAAAATCCTTGTAAAAAATGAGGTGAGTTGAATGACAACGTCTTTGAGGGCCCGTTTTAAGTAGCATAATCAGAAGTTTCCAAAGAAGTGATATTAAGTTGGTGCAAAAGTAATTGCAGTTTTTGTCATTGAAAGTAATGGCAAAACCGCAGTTACTTTTGCACCAACCTCATAGATGAGAAATACGAACAGAAATATGAAATATTTGAAATACATGAAATTTGCACATAGGAGCTTTGCACGCAAGAGCAACCAATGTAAAGACCTGCTGCAGTGATGGGTGTGGAGTATTGGTGGAAACAAAGGGGAGCTCTGTGCCAGAAGAGAGTGGCTCCAAGGGCGTGGGTGAGAGAGGAGTTAGATAAATAGGCAGGAGAGTATCCTGCGTTGTGGGTCTATCGGCATGTGGGGGAGGTGGCCACTCACCAGCGGCACCAGAACCTGTGGACGCTCCAGGTGCTTGACTCATGCCATTGAAGATGGCATGATGCTTGAAGCCACAGCCTGCACACCTTCTTCAGCTATGGAACCAAATTCACCAGCTGGCCCAGCCACTTCCAAGTGGGAGAGATTTTCTAATCTCTGCTCCCTGGCCTGCACCCTTCCTCAGTACGATCTAGCTTCCTAGCTGGCCTCCCTGCCTCCCTACACATGCCATTCTGTAGTCTGTCTTCCACACACACTAATGAACCTTTAGAAGAATGTCTTCATAAAAAAAAAAAAAGCTAGTAAAAAGGAATTTCAGGAGATAAAATTTTTTTAAAACATAGAAATGTCTTAAGAGTGTCTCCATCGCACTTAGAATAAAGTCGGAATTTCTCAGCACTGCCTAAAACATTCCAGTTTGGCAGCTCTCCCCATTCGCGTTTCCCACCACTCCCCTGCCCGATGACTGCACTCCAGTTACCACCGCATCCTGGCTCTTCCTCCAAAACGTCAGGCGCATGCCTGTCTCCAGGCTTTTGCTTGCTGTGCCTTCTGCCCGGAATTCCCTCGCCCTGGATTCTGTCTGGCTTGCTCAGTTCATTTAGCTCTGCTCAAATGGCACCTCCTCAGAGAACCCTCCCTTCCCACCCTTCCCTCAGCCAGTGTGTCTGCTTTTCCTACTTCACTTTTCCTCGGAGCAATGCGCGACCTAGCATTTTTATGCTTGTGTATTTTTTTGTTTGGGTATTTGTTTACTGTCTGTCTCTGGGAAGAGAACAGCATGATGGGAAAGTTTTCTTGGGGGAGGTGGGGATTGGTGTGAAGCATCAGAAAGAACACTGGGTTTGGAATCAGAATCCTAGGGCTTGGCCCTGTCTGTTACTTACTGTAAGACCTTAGTCAAGTCATTCAACTTTTCCAAGTATCTGTCAATAATAAGGATCATAACTGACTTTCACACTGAGTCACAGAAATGCTGAAAGGTACTTTGTAAAATAAACTATAAATCACTATTCAAAGTTTCATAATTAACTTCTTTATCTCAGATAAACCCAAAGTAACTGTGCCAAGCATTTTACATATATTATTATCCACAAAAACTTTTTGAGTCAGTTATTATTTTCCCCATTTTTCAGATGAGGAAAATAAAGTTCAGAGAGGCTTTTCCCTGCTCAAACTCAGCTGCTGGTAAATCCAGATTTGAACCCAGGTCCTCAGCTTCCAGGCCCCAGAGAAAGTAACAAGCTGTGATGGTCATACTGGGTAAAGTGGCCACAGTTTCCAGATTGCAAAATGTATCCTGGACAGCAACAGTCAGAGATGAAATTAGTAAGCTTGGAGGCTGCCAGAGAGAGCTGTCTTATTTATGACATTTATGACAAGAGCTGTCTTATATATGACAAGTAAGTAAGGTGATTTCTTAAATGTGTTTTTCCATTTATACTACAAAGTTTATAAATTTGTGTTTTACTTGTTACGGACTATATCTGTTAAAAGCACACTTCAACAGTTCTAATGGATTTTAAAATGGATGCTAATTCAGTAGGCCCCAAAATCAGCTTGACGAATATGCAGTAATTGTTTTGCCAGTTGAGTTTCTTAATTGGCAGAAAATATGCTAAAATAGACAACTAGCAATTTTCTCTGATTTAGCATTAATCAGAGGTTTTCACTGTGCCAAGTTCTACTGGATTCCTCTCATGTACCCCTCCAAGTGCCCCTTTTCCTTCAGCTACTGCTACAGTGACTAGTCCTACACAGGCTTCCACTAGGTTTGTGCAGGTGCTTTGCTTTGGGCCCACATCAAGTATGTCCCTTCCTGCCATAGAGCTTCTCTGATGATTCAGTGTGGAATGTCCATAGGAATCAACTTTGAACCCAGGAATGCACAATCAGGATATGACAGGGAGCTATAAAGCCCATATGGTTACCCTTGACCAATGGATTAAAGGAGTCAGTGGGCAGATGCTTCCTCCTTTGATTCCCGGAGCAGAACTGTTTAGAGATGCATTTCATAAGGGTTTTCAGAAGGTCCCGGCAGAATGGAGCACCCATTGTTCATTGGGCTGGCCAACTGAATAAAGCATCCTTGTGCTGGTTTCCTTTCTTCCTTGTTCTCTTCCTTATCTCATACTACCGCTCCCTAAGATCACATTTGCAAGTAAACCACCTGCATACAATCCTTTATTTCATGTTCTGCTTAGAGGGTGGAATCCAGGCTAAGAAAATTTGTATTGAAGTGAGTCCTCAAAAATAGCAATAAAGAACTTGTTGCTGGTGGGAAGCGAGATCACAGTTACAGAGTTTTCCCTGTGTTCATTTGGGTTGAGGTACAGGTGGAAGGGGAAACATGATACAGATGCTGGAAGCTTGAGCAGTATGAAAACAATGATATTTAAAAGACTATGGAGTTGCCTGGCTTTTGTTAACTTCTTCAAAAGACTTGAAAAAAAATATGACAAGCCTAGGTAAGCCAATTATCAACCTGAGGCATGCTTGAAAGTCAGAGGGCCAGAATGGATGGTAGACCAATGCAAACAGTGTAAACTGAACCAAGTAATAGCTCCAATTACAGCTGCTGTGCCAGATGTGTTATCTTTACTAAAACAGATCAACACAGCCCCTAGCACTTTGTATGTGGCTTTTGATGTGGCAAACACATTATTCCCTTCTATAAGGAAAATCAAAAACATGTTTACATAGGAAGGACAATAGTACAGCCTCTCTTTTACCCCAAGGCTATATTAACTCTCCTGCTCTTTGTTATAATACAGTCTGCAGGGTAGTGCTGCCGGAAAGATGGCAGAATTGAAAGCTATCAGGAATCTATCTGTCCACCTGGACAACAATTGTACTGGCAGAAACAGTCTCAAGTAACCATTTTGGAACTCAGTTTATTTGAATACTTGAAACTTCCAGGGATCAGCTTAGCTGGTAAATTTCAGTTGATATCAGCTATCAGTGTGGTGGCAGGCAGCTGGGGAATGGCAGCCCATATCTCTGGCACATCTTGCTGGAGCCATGACAGGTAATAATGACCTTGTCCTTCAAATAGTGGGGTTCTGTGTTCTCACGGGATTGCTGTTTGATCACTGATTAGTAAGTAAAGAGTTTGGATGTCTTTGTATGAATTCCTCCCAGCTGAAGCAGCTTCCAGGAGATTTAAAGGGACTATACCTGTTTGTTTGTTTGTCTGTCTGTCTTTGGACATTCGAAAACAAGCATGTATATGGGGAAATTTAGAAAGCCAGTATGCATGCCTAGGGAAAGACACAGGCTCAGAAAAGACATAAGAAGACATTAAGCTTTCACCTCAAGCTGATCCCTGGCACAAATACACCATGCAACAATCAAAAGACAGCAAACCCTGGGTAAGAGGGACAATCTGTTTTCCAGAGTTTCCACGTCATAAGATTCGAACATCCAGTTTTCAGAATGAACAAACAAACAAGAAGCATACAAAGAAATAGAAAACTATGGCCCATTCAAAGGAACAAAATAAGTTGACACAAAATATACATGAAGCTCAGACATTAGACTTACTAGACAAAGACTTTAAAACAACTGTCTTTTAGCTGGGCGTGGTGGTGCACACCTGTAGTCCCAGCTACTTGGGAGGCTGAGGTAGGAGAATCACTAGAACCCAGGAGAAGGAGGTTGCAGTGAGTTGAGATCACACCACTGCACTTCAGCCTGGCACAGAGAGAGATTCCGTCTCAAACCAAAACAAAACAAAACAGAAACTGTCTTAAGGATTCAAAGAACTCAAGGAAGACATAGACAAAGATATGCAGAAATGATGTATGAACAAAATAAGAGTATCAATAGAGAGAAATTTTAAAAGGGAACCAAAAAGAAATCTTGAAGCTGAAAAGTATGATAATTGAAATAAAATATGCACTAGAAAGTTTCAAAAACAGATTTGAGCAAGCAGAAGAATCAGTGAACTTAAAAGTTAAATTTTTATAAACTTAATTAGATTGTTACAACTCTAAGATGTTAAATTCAATTCCCATGATGACCACAAAGAAAATAGCTATAGAGTATACACAAAAGGAAATTAGAAGGGAATAAAAGTTTCAGTCCAAGAAATCATTTTTTACTAAACACCTAAGAAGGCAGTATTACAGGAAATGAGGTAGCTAAAAGTCATAAGGTATGTAGAAAACAAATAGCAAAATGTCAGAAGGAAGTCCTCCTTATATTACTTTAAACACAAATGGATTAAATTCTCCAATCAAAAAACAAGGATTGGCAGACTGGATTTTTAAAATATAATCCAACTATATGTTGTCTATGACACTAACTTTAGACCCAGTGACACAAATAGGTTAAAAGGATGGAAAAGGACAGTAATGCAAATAGCCATCAAAAGAGAGCTGGAGTAGCTATACTAATATCTGATAAAATAGACTTCACATTTTAACAAATTATAAGAGAAAAATACATACATTACATATTAATAAACGTTGATACCACAAGATACATAGCAGTTATAAACATTTACGCATCTAATAACAGACCTTCAAAACATCCTGTGTGCTCCATCTATTCATGCCTCCTTACCCTAAGGGTGGCTCAAAATAAAACTATCAATGTAATACATCAGATTAATATAACAAAAGGGAAAAAACCACATGATCAAGTCAATTGATGCAGAAAAGGCATTTGACAAAATCCTATACCTTTCCATAATTAAAAAAAAAAACTCGCAGAAAACTAGTATTATAGGGAAAATTCCTCAACGTGATAAAATTCCTGAACATGATAAAAACACATCCAATATTGTACTCAAGGGTGAAAGACTGAAAGCTTTCCCTTAAAATCAGAACAAGACAAGGGTGCCTGCTTTCACCACTTCTACTCAACATTGTGCTAGAAGTTCTAGTCAGAGTTAATAGACAAGAAAAAGAAATTTTAAAAATTGAAAAGGAAGAGAGGAAACTACCTCTAATCACAAATGACATGATGTTGTATATAGAAAATTCTAAAGAATCCGCAAGAAATCTATTAGGGCTAATAAACAAATGCAGCAAAGTCTCGTGCCCTCACAAAGTCAACACACAAAAATCAGTTGTATTTCTGTACACCAGCAGTGAAAAATCCAAAAAAAATTAGGAAAGTAAGTTGAATCTCATCAGCATCTAAAAGAATTAAATAGGGCCAGGTGCGGTGGCTCATGCCTATAATCCCAACACTTTGGGAGGCTGAGGCAGGTGGATCACCTGAGGCCAGGAGTTGGAGACTAGCCTGGCCAACATGGTGAAACCCCATCTCTACTAAAAATATAAAAGGTAGCTGGGTATGGTGGTGCGTGCCTGTAGTCCCAGCTACTTGGGTGGCTGAGGCATGAGAATTGCTTGAACTCAGGAGGTGGAGATTGCAATGCGTAGATATCGTGCCACTGCACTCCAGCCTGGGCGACACAGTGAGATTTTGTCTCAAAAAAAAAAAGAATTAAATACTTAAGAATAAATCTAACCAAGGAATTGAAAGGCTTATACACAGAAAACTATAAAACATTGTTGAAAGAAATTATAAAACACACTGAAAATAAACATTAAAAATAAATAAACAGAACACCAGTGAGTTGTGGGATAATATGAAGGGGTCTAAAGGATTAATATTCATTTTTCTTTTGTCCAAAGAACTTCCTTTAACATTTCTCTTTTTTAAGTCTTTTTCAAAATAGGGTCTGACTCCATCACCCAGGCTGGAGCACAGTGGCAGGATCATGGCTCACTGCATCCTCAGTCTCCTGGGCTCAAGCAATTCCCCCACCTCACTCTCCCAAACAGCTGGGACTACAGGTGCATGCTATCACACATGGCTAACTTTTTTAATTTTATAGAGACATGATCTCACTATGTTGCTCAGGCTGGTCTCGAACTCCTGGCCTCAAGCAATCCTTCCTCCTTGACCATTATCATTATTACTATTATTATTGTTTTTGTTGTTGTTGTTGTTGTTTTGGAGATGGAGTTTCACTCTTAACACCCATGCTGGAGTGCAGTGGCACGATTTCTTTTTTTTTTTTTTTTTTTTTGAGACGGAGTCTCGCTCTGTCGCCCAGGCCAGGTTCACACCATTCTCCTGCCTCAGCCTCCCAAGTAGCTGGGACTACAGGCGCCCGCCACCATGCCCAGCTAATTTTTTTGTATTTTTAGTAGAGATGGTGTTTCACCGTGTTAGCCAGGATGGTCTCCGTCTCCTGACCTCGTGATCTGCCTGCCTCGGCCTCCCAAAGTGCTGGGATTACAGGCGTGAGCCACTCCTCCTGGCCACAATTTCTACTCATTGCAACCTCTGCCTCCTGAGTTCAAGCAATTCTTGTGCCTCAGCCTCCTGAGTAGCTGGGATTACAGGTGTGCGCCACCATGCCTGGCTAATTTTTCTATTTTTAGTAGAGACAGGGTTTCGCCATGTTGGCCAGGCTGGTCTTGAATTCCCGACCTCAGGTGATCCACCCGCCTCAGCCTCCCAAAGTGCTGGGATTACAGGCGTGAGCCACTGCACCTGGCCGTTATTTTTTCTAATGTTCTTCTGTCCCCTCCTTCTTGTGGGACTCCACTTGCATGTACCTTAGACCCCTTGATATTATCCCACAACTCACTGTTGTTCTATTTAATATTTCTTTTCAGTGTGTTTTACTTCGGATAGTTTCTACTGTACGCCATCAAATTACCTGTGGATCTCCCTCTCCCTCTTTTTATCTCTCTTGTCTCTTCTCCCCATGCTCGTGCTTACCTCCACCTTCTTGAATACAGGCACACTTTGGTTTATTGCCCTTTGCTTTATTGCACCTTGCCAGTGTTGCGTTTTGTACAAATTGAAGGTTTGTGGCAACCATGTGTGGAGCAAGTCTATCAGTGCCATTTTCCCAACAGCATGTGCTCAGTTTGTGTCACATATTGATAATTCTCATAATACATCACACTCTTCATTATTATTATATCTGTTATGGTTCTTTGTGATCAGTGATCTTTGATGCTACTATTGTAATTGTTTTGGGGCCCAGCCTGGGCGACAGAGCAAGACTCTGTCTCAAAACAAACAAACAAACAAACAAACAAAAAATGAATTTAATCTATAAATTTTGTGTGTGTTCTGACTGCTTCATCAGCTGGCCATTTCCTTGTCTCTCTCCCTATCCTCCCTATTCTCCCTGTTCTCTGATATGACAATTTTGAAATTGGGCCAATTAATAACTTTACAATGGCCTCTAAGTGTCTGAGTGAAAGGAAGAGTTGCATATCTCTTACTTTAAATCAACAGCTAGAAATGATTAAGCTTACTGAGGAAGGCACATCAAAAGGCACGATAGGCTGACAACTTGGTCTCTTGCACCAAACAGTTAGCCAAGTTGTGAATGCAAAGGAGAGCTCTTGAAGGAAATTAAAATTGTCACTCCAGTGAACACACAAATGATAAGAAAGTAAAACAGCTGCCTTATTGCTGATACGGAGAAAGTTTGAGTGGTCTGGATAGAAGATAAAACCAGCCACAGCATTCCCTAAGCCAAAGTCTAATCCAGAGCAAGACTCTAACTCTCTTTAATTCTATGAAGGCTGAGAGAGGTGAGGAAGCTACAGAAGAAAAGTTTGAAGCTAGCAGAGGTGGGTTTATGAAATTTAAGGAAAGAAGCCATCCTCAGAACATAACAGTGCAAGCAGCAAGTTCTGATTGAGAAGCTGCAGCGAGTTATCCAGAAGGTCTAGATAAGATCATTGATGGAGAAGTCAAATGCCTGAAAGCTTCAAAAGACAGGCTATCACTGGGAGCTAATGCACTGGTGACTTTAAGTTGACTCCAATGCTCATTGACCATTCCTAAGATCCTATAGTCCTTAAGAATTTTGCTAAATCTCCTCTGCCTGTGCTCTGGAAATAGAACAACAAAGCCTCAATGACAGCACATGTGTTTTCAGCATGGCTCACTGAATATTTTAAGCCTACCATTGAGACCTATTGCTCAGAAAAAAAAAGATTTCTTTCAAAATATTACTGCTCATTGACAATGCACCTGGTCACCTAGCAACCCTGATAGGGGTATACAGGAGACGAATATTGTTTCCCTGCCTGCTAACTTAACGTTTATTCTGCGGCCCATAGATCAAGGAGTAACTTTGACTTTCAAGTCTTATTATTTAAGAAACATACTTCATAAGGCCGCAGGTGCCATAGGTAGTGATTACTTTGATGGATCTGGAAAAGATAAATTGAAAGCCTTCTGGAAAGGATTTACCATTCAAGATGTCATTAGCATTAGTCATTCATAGGAGAAGGTCAAAATATCAATATTAACAGGAGTTTGGAAGAAGTTGATTCCAACATTCATGAAGGAGTTTGAGGGGTTCAAGACTTCAGTGGAGGAAATCACTGTGGATGTGGTGGAAACAGCAGGAGAACTAGAATTAGAAGTAGACCCTGCAGATGTGACTGAATTGCTTCAATCTCATGATAAAACTTTAATGGATGAGGAGTTGCTTCTTATGAATGAGCAAAGGAAGCAGTTTCTTGACATGGAACCTACTCCTGAAAAAGATGCTGTGAACATTATTGAAATAACGACAAAGTATTTAGAATATTATATAAACTTAGTTGATAATGCAGCAGCAGGGTTTGAGAGGATTGTGTCTAATTTTGAAAGAAGTTCTACTATGGGTAAAATATTTTTAATTTTTTTTTTTTTTGAGATGGAGTCTCGCCCTGTCACCCAGGCTGGAGTTCAGTGGCGTGATCTCGGCTCACTGCAACCTCCGCCTCCCGGGTTCAAGCAATTCTTCTGCTTCAGCTTCCCAAGTAGCTGGGATTACAGGCACCCGCCACCACGCCCAGCTAATTTTTGTATTTTTAGTAGAGATGGGGTTTCACCATGCTGGCCAGGCTGGTCTCGAACTCCTGACCTCAAGTGATCCACCCACCTTGGCCTCCCAAAGTGCTGGAATTACAGGTGTGAGCCACCGCACCCAGATATCTTGTTAAAATATTATCAAACAGTATTGAATGCTACAGAGAAATATTTCATGACAGGAAGAGTTGAACTTCATTGCTGTCTTATTTTAAGAAATTTCCTCAGCTACCCCAATCTTCAGCAACCACCATCCCAATCAGTCAGCAGCCATTAACATCAAGGCAAGATTCTCCACCAACAAAAAGATTATGACTTGCTGAAGACTCAGATGAATGTTAGCATTTTTTAAACAATAAAGTCTTTTTAAATTAAGGTAGGTACATTGCTTTTTTAGGCATAATGCTATTAAACACTTAATAGACTACAGTATAGTGTAAGCATAATTTCTTTTTTTTAGAGATGGGGTCTCACTGTGTTACCCAGGCTGGAGTGCAGTGGTGCGATCATAGCCCACTGCAACCTGGAACTCCTGGGCTCAAGCAATCCTCTCACCTCAGCCTCCTAAGTATCTAGGACTACAGGTATGTGCCACCATGCCCAGGTAATTTTTTTTTCTTAGAGATGGGGTCTCACTATGTTGCCTGGGCTGGTCTAGGACTCCTGGCCTCCAACAATCCTCCTGCCTCGGCCTGTAAGCCTAACTTGTATATGCATTGGGAAACCAAGCAATTCATGTGACTGGCTTTATTGTGTTATTTGCTTTATTGCAGTTGTCTGGAACTAAACCCACAATATCTCCAAGGTGTATCTGAATATGGAGCAATGGCTTTTCAAACATCCTTATCTCCAACTTCTATAATCTCTGTTATTTTTGGATCCAGGTTTATTGATTGATTTTTCTTCCATTTAGGAGTCATATTTTTCTTCTTTGTAAGCTTGGTAATTTTTTATTGGATGCTGAGCATCATTAATTTTGCTGTGTTGGTTGCTGTATCTTGTTATGTTTGTTTAGTGCTGGATTTTGTTATGGCACGCTGTTAAATCACTTGGAGTCAGCTGTATCCTTTTGATGCTTGCTCTTAAGCATAATGTGTCAGGTCCAGAATAACTTTTAGTCCAGGGCTAATGAAGCCCCACTACTACAGAAACATTCCTCTGAGAATTCTGGCAGATGCCCCAGCTACAACTCTTCACAGGTAGAAACATGGACTATTCTCAGCCTTGTTTGAACTCTAGGAATTGTTCTGCCTACTCTTTTTCAGGGTTCTTTCTCTGACCTCAGATAATTTCTTGTCACGCATACACAGATCAGTACTCAAAGGCTGGACGGAACCTGCTGTGTGTTTCCAGAGCCATGTCCACTTCCCCGCCATAGCTCCCTCTTCCCCAACACACCTTTTCTTAAATTCCAGCCACCTTAGCTTTGATCTGTTCAACACACAAAGACCGCTGGGTTTTATTTGAATTTTCCTCTCTGCACTGCAGCCTGCCAACTGCTTTTAAGTTGTAAGCTCATGCAATAATAAAACACACATTGCTTCTCAGGAATCACAATACTGTGCTGCCTTTTGTTTGGTGTCCGAAAAACCATTTTTAAATATATTTTATCCAATTTTCTAATTGTTTAAGGAGGTAGGGTAAATCAGGTCCCATTACTCCCTCTTGGCTGGCAGTAGGAGTTACAGCTGGTGACAATTTGTTAAATGGGTGCAAACTTGAAGCTGGCTCACAGATTTCTTAGCATTGAGGTACACCTGAGTTTGATCCTGATAAGACAATCAATGCATTGTCCTGAAATTTATGAACGTGATGTCCATAATTGCCCAATGTTTTGTCCGAATATTTTTGGACACACGCTCAAACCATTAAGCAGTCTGGTATATAACGTAAGTCTTTGCTTTCCCAGTGAGGAGATTGATAAAAGAAAGAAGAAAAAGATATATCTCCTTTAAGGGCTGGAGACAGAATGCTTAAATATCTACATTACAGTGTTCAAGTAAGTTACAAATATATAAAATTACACACTAGATCAACTAATACATTATTTTAAAGTATTGCCTTTTCCGACTCTTGCTGAATCACTGAAATGATTCTATTTAAATTCTCATATGCATCTTTAACTTTAATAATTTATTTTGTCATTGCTATAATCTGAGTTATCTAAAACATTATCTTTGTGCCATCGAAGTTGCTTGAGCTTCAGCACTATTTGACTTTCTATGTATGTTGCTGGACATTTTACCCAGGCAGCAAGTGTGCATTCACGTTTCAGGAAACAGCTAGTTGTGTCATTTTTTTTTTCCATTTGGCAGTCACCATATGCAAAACATTTACTGTGTGGCTTTGTAAATAATTTTTTTTTTTTTTTTTTGAGATGGAGTCTTGCTCTGTCACCCAGGCTGGAGTGCAGTGGCGCGATCTTGGTTCACTGCAACCTCTGCCTCCCAGGTTCGAGCAATTTTCTGCCTCAGCCTCCTGAGTAGCTGGGATTACAGGCGCCCGCCACCATGCCTGGCTAATTTTTTTTTGTATTTTTAGTAGAGATGGGGTTTCACCATCTTGGCCAGGCTGATCTTGAACTCCTGACCTCGTGATCCACCCGCCTTGGCCTCCCAAAGTGCTGGGATTACAGGCATGAGCCACCGCGCCCGGCCTTGTAAGTGATTTTAATAAGGCTTGTTTCCAACACAATACATCCAACAAATTGTAATTGAGTGTATTCCACCCCCAAGAATAATTCCTAAATACTAAACCTGTTCGATGTCTTGTTCTCTTTTTCAAACCATCTGTTCCATCAGGTGACCACTATATTCATCCAAAACTAGCATTTCAAGGTTAGTTTAGACTAGGGTTGCATGATAATATCCAGGGAGCCTGGTTAAATTTGAATTTTAGATAAACAACAAAAATGTTTTGGTATAAGTATGTCCCAAATATTGCACAGAACATACCTATACTAAAAAAAAAAGGTGGTTTATCCGAAATTTAATAACTAAGCAACCTGTGTTTTTATTTGCTAAAACTGATAACCGTTATTTTTTAAAATCACTGTGTCTTCCTCAACTAACCAATTTGTAATCTATTCATAACCAGTCCATTTATAAGATATTGCTTGTCAGTGATTTCCCCTATTTTGAATAATAATAATGAGAGAAAAAAATTTACTTTGTATTTAGGGATATATAGTAATTTTTACTGTCACTTTCTTGCAAAGGATGTAATACCATAAGCACTCTTGAATATATTTGGAAGTATTTTTCCTGAGAGGTAGCAATTAATTCAGGGAATGAAATATTAGAAGATTGGATTTACCAGTTCTCTATGCTATGAAAACACACATTACGAATTAAAACATGGTATTCATTAACACAAGTTTGAACTAGGTAAGTATGTTCATTTCTCTTTCCACATTTTCAGATTTATGCCTCCGATTCTTTTGGCATACCAGCATGTTTCAAAGGCAAATGTCATCTTTATCACAACCACCTTGCCTACACAGATTGCGGGTTTCCTAGGCCACACGTACCAGGAAAGCCATTTAAATGGCACATTGTAGTATCTAGGAAGAAATGTTCCTTTCCCTTTGGTTGAATTGACTGTTAAGTGGGGGGAAAAAACCCAGAAATCTCAAGGACTGAATTTCTTCATAAAACTAAACTTGTCTCCATTTATTCTTAGGCATAGTGACTCTAATACTTTCATTTTCCCCTTCTGTATTATTTAGAAAGAGTAATTCAATTTCCCCAGTACTTCAGAATCCTGATGGAGTGTCAGATCTTCAATATCTTAACTTATTCTGTCATTTTATTAAATTAGGGAAAAAAATAACCATTTGCCACTTTTTATTGCATTCTAGAATCTATGAGAAAGTGCTAAGTTTCTTTGTGGCTCCTGCATGTCCTCAGTTAATATCAAATTGTCCCCAGCTTGAATCATTTCCCATGATTCAGAAAAGCATTTTTGTTCTGACCCTAAGGATACAAATTGGAAATAAAGTGATAAAACTTGGAAGAAATGCCATAAAACATCCCTAGGAAGCTTGAGAATCTTAGAGGAAGCAGTTGGTGAGTTTAAGATCTTGCCCAGATGTGCTGAAAATATCCTTTCCACACAGTAAAAATATTCACTCCCTTCTTTAATTCAGTGACATTTTTCTTTTTCTTTGTTTCTTTTTTTTTCTTTTTCTTTTCTTTTCTTTTTTTTTTGACACAAAGGCAGCTGCTGCTCTTGCTGGCAGATGATAGCACTGGTTCCAAGGAAATCAGAATGCTCGCTGCCTTTGAGGCTGATGCAATGGGGAGGTCTAGCAACTTCTTTATACCCTGGCTTAAAAGGACTTTCTCCCAACACATTCCTATCCTTAAAGAACATCCCAGCTTTCCTTTCCAGGGCATTTCTTTCTCTCCAAGCCAGCCAGACGGTTCTCTGCCAGGGCCCATAGCCCTGCACTGACATTAACCAGAGCTGAGTCCGCCCTGCAGTCCCGCTCCTCTCTCACATTCAGTACTCATTTTTACAGGAAAGAAAAGCTCATGTGTGCTAAGTCAAGCATTTTTAAAAAGAAAAAGGAGTTTGAAAGATTCATGTCACAAATGCTATTTCCTTTGCACTTGTTCCCCCCGCCGCCCACAATTCTTAAGGGCAGGTGCACCCGGAACCATGATGTTCATGGCACTCTCTCTCATCCAGTAACTCCCAAACCAACCTGAAAAGATGCCAGACAGCCTTCCCTGTGTACCATGGTTTCTTTCAGGGTTTTTGATACTGAATGAAAAAATGATGATGTGTGGATTAGAGTCAGACTGAAACTGGGCCATCAGCTCCTTGTCTGGGGAAATGTCGTGTCCTGGCGGAGGGAGCGTGGAACCGCTTTCTGGCCTGAGCTGGGCTCTTGGGACAGAGTTGGCAAATGGCTTCACTTCTCTGGGTCTCAGATTTTCCCTCACGAAGTAGGAGGAGTGGGGAGCACTAGATGGAAGCAGGCAGATAACTTCTGGAGCTGAGGCTGGCGTCCGCCTAGGGCCCCAGGCCCCACCCGCGTGGGTAACCTGAGCCTCTGAGGGGGTCTGCGATGGGACTCACATGAGCCACAACATCCCCGTTCTCCTGCTGATATCCACCCACACTCTGGGAGCTCCTGGGGGCAGGAACAGCCTTATATCTCCCCCCACCCCCAACAGCACCAGGAACATCTCTGTTGTCTATAAGGTGTCTATCTAACATATCCAAAGTCTAATCCCTGTTGTAGGAGTAAGGATATCAGGGGTAGGATACCTACCACACTGTCCTAGCAGCCTGGTTGCTCATCTGTCTTTCCAATTACTCTCATCTCCAGAAGCTAGCATGGTGCCTAGCTCTGGGTGCCATTCAGTAAGTTCCACAAAGACCAAGAATGAGCTCCTACACTTATGAAGTGCCTACTGCATACCAGCCACCATCTCACCATCTCATTTAATACAACAATCCTAGGACATCAACTCTATGATTGTTCCCACTTTCCAGATGAGAAGCCCGGTGCTTAAGAGGTTCACATTGTGCCTAAGATGCACAGCTTTTGAGCAGAGCCAGGATGCAAATCAGGCCCATCAGCCTCTAGAGTGTGCATCTTCACCCCCACAGTGAGGGAATGAAGCTGCCTTGTTCCATTAAGGTGATGGAGGGAGGATGGAGGAGCAGAGAAACCACAAGAAGCCAGGGGCCTGACAGGGACCTATGCCCTGGAAGCCTGATTCACCTCTGGACTTTCAAGTTACACAAGCAGGTAAATGTCTTTATCCTTTAAGCCATTTTTGACTGACTTTTGACTGTTTGCAACAAAAGCACCAGCAAGCTGGATATGAGATTCCTCATCCACCACTGCCTCCTCTGCTTACAGATTATTTACAAATGTGCTTCTTTTCTGGAGAAAAATATTCTTTAATGAAATTTTAATTGATATTTATCTTATGCTACTTGGAAATCAAACCATATCAGTAGATTACTTTAATCATCAGTAGATGATTAAAAAGGCACTCACATGCCTTTTTGTTTTTGTGATATTTTTTCATCTTTTAACTTCTGTGTTTATTTCATGCTCCTAAGAGTTTATGAAAGTCTCCCACTCTACATCAAGACAGAGGTAACATTTATTTCTCAGTGGTGCATTCCAAGAATACTCTGTGTTTGCAAAGCCCTCTTACGCTCATTTCTGAGCTCATTTATTTATTTAAGAGCTGCACAATCCCAGCCTTGTCCTGTAGTGGAAAGAGATTCTACCACATTGAGATAGCAATGACTGGTTTAGAAATGATTTGTCTTAGTCCAAGCCAAAGTCTCTTCTGCATCCTTGATTATGTCTAAATGATGCTCTTATCCTTAAACAGAACCCACTTTCTTAGTCCACCAGGAAGCACTTGATTTATTTACCAGCCCCAGGGAAGGGAGGAAGCAGCCGTCCAAAGGGTAATCACACAGCCAGGTGAGCTGCCACTGAGCTGTGGCTCGGGAGAAAATGGTTTTAAGTGCTGAACGGGTTTGGTGTCATGCCAGCCTGCTCGCTAAAGAACTTGCTTAGTCCTGCCTGGGAAATTAGATGGGCAGGCAAGTAAGTATTCAGACCGCTTCCAAAGGGGGACTCAGGCAGCTGTCATTGTCCTGGCCACGGGAGACAGTCACAAGGGGACAGTGCCCACAGCACATGTGACCTGGAGAAGAGAGACCCAGGAGAGTGCAGGTGTTCACAGCAATCCAGCCCTCAAGGGTAGAGAGCCTGAGGCTCCTCCTGGATTCATAAAGAACTGGTTTCCCTAATGAGTGGCTTAGATGATTCATTTAAGGGACAAGTACAGCCAGTGAACAAGATGGAAGCACCAGATATCTCAAGGAAGACAGATATCTTGATTGAGTCTCCATAGGAGAGATGACCACCCTGGCCCATCAGGTCCTGAGATGCCAGCACCCCAGCTATGTGGATTAAGGGGGCGCTTTCCCTAAGAGTTGGCCAGAGCTCTAAAAAGAATTCCAGGCACAGATGCAAGATTACAATTTAATAGGACAGCTCTTAAAACTTCATTCGTTCACTGAGGCCTGCTATGCACCAGACATCATGTTAGGTTCCAGGGATGCAATGAGAGAGAGAGAGTTGGGCAAGTTGGGGAGAGTGTGTGTGTTGCAAGCCTAATGACAATTTAAGCATGATAACCTAGCTCCTTATTCAAAGGCATGTTATAATTCCTTTCCTAAAATGAAAATGTTCTGATTTAAAGCTATCCCTCTATTTAATACTTAAACACTGGAGGGTTCAAGAAATAGGCTGACCTGAGGGTTTGGGAAGCCTCAGAGTAGCTGGATTCAGCTTTTGAGACTCCCTGAATGGGATTCTACAGATGCAGGACCAGGGCCCACACCATCCCCTGAGTGACAGGGCAGCCACAAGCATCCTCCACTTCCCTAGCTCCAACACCACTTCCCGATTTGTTCCATGTTAATCTCTGCCACTCACTGTGACATGTCCTGCAATGTCCATTTGCGGCCACAGGGTCCACCCACTTCTCTGTGGATGAAAGAGGGTGGGGATTCCTGGAGGAATTAGAGTACCAGGCCTCTCCAGAGCTGCAGCTTGCAAACACGAAACAAAATAGACCAGAGATCAGGTAGCAGAGGGAGTGAAGGAAGTGACATGAATGGCTGGAATCATTCCTAGTCTCCACTCCAAAGATCTGGACTCTCTGGTGGGCCCAAGAGTCTGTATTTTTAACTCCCGGGTGATTCTGATGCAGCAAGTCTTGGGATCCTCAGGCCTGAATGTCCCACAAGCCGGAAAATTAGCCCCTGAATCCCAGTTGCTTTTACGTAAAGTAAGAAAGTATGTGGATGGCCACTGGGACAGAAAGGTAGAAAGAGTTTCTCTGGGGCCCCAGGATCACTGAGTTCCAGTCCTGGCTCTACCCATACTGATAATATCGACCCAGTTGTCAACACCTGTGACTTCAGTTTTCTTACCTTTGAAGTAAGAAAATTGGGTAAAATAATCTCTAATCAAACTGAGAAAAAAAGACACTAATTAGTTACACAAAAACCTATGAAAGTATAAAACTCATGGATAAAATTAAGCACAGAGCATGGTGGCATGTACCTGTAGTCCTACCTACTCAGGAGGCTAAGGATTGCTTCAAGCCAGGGGGTCAAGACCAGACTGGACAACGTAGTGAGACACCATCTTTAAGGAAGAAAGAAAAGGAAGAAAAAGAAAAAGAAAAAGAGGCACATAGTCACATTCAGAATACCTTAGTACTGTAATGGTAGTATATAAATCATTTATATTTTTTAGCATCTAGGTTAAAAGACAAAACTATTAAAAATAAAATAGCTACAATAATTTGTTAAGGGATACACAATATAAAAAGATGTAAATTGTGACATTAAAAACACAAAATGTAAAGGAGGTGGAGTAAAAGTGTAGAATTATTTTATGCAATGAAAGTAAAGTTGTTATCAGCTTAAAATAGCCTGTAATAACTATGAAATGTTTTATGTAAATCTTATGGTAACCACAAAGCAAAAAAGCTATAGTAGATACCCAAAATATAAAGAGTAAGGTATCAAAGAATACTACTAGAAAAAAAAATCATCTAATCACAAAAGAAGACAGCAAGAGAGGAAGAAAGGAACAAAAGATCTACAAAACAATTAGAAAAAAGGGCAAATTATCTGTAGTAAGTCATTACCTATCAATAATTATCTTGAATGTAAATTGATTAAGTTCTCTAATAAAAAGATATAGAGTGGCCAAATGGATTTTTAAAAAAGATCCAACTATGTGCTTCCTATAAAAGACTCACTTAACCTTTAAGGACATACATAGATTGAATATTAAAAAATGGAAAAATGTATTCCATCCAAATGGAAACCAAAAGAGAGCAGGGGTAGCTATATTTGTATCAGATAAAATAGACTTGAAGTCAAAAGCTGTAAAACAAGACCAAGAAAGTCATTATATAATGATAAAGGAATCAATTCAATAAAAAGATAATAACAATTGTAAATATATATGCATCAAATATCAGAGCACCTAAATATATCAAGCAAATGTTAAGAGATATGAAGAGGGAGATAGACAGCAATATATAGTAGGTGATTTAATATCCCACTTTCAACAATGGACAGATCATTTGGACAGAAAAACAATAAGGAAACATTGGACTCGAACTACACTTTAGACCGAATGGACTTAACAGACATATACAGACCATTGTATCCAACAGAAGAAGAATACATATTCCTCTCCAGAGCACGTGGAGCATTCTGCAGAATAGATAATATGTTAGGCCACAAAACAAACCTTAACAAATTTAAGAAGAATAAAATCATATCAAATATTTTGTTTCAGCCACAATGGTATTAACCTAGAAATCAATAATAGGAGGAATTTTAGAAAATTTGCAAATATGTGGAAATTAAACAACATGGTCCTAAACCATCAATGGGTCAAATAAGAAATTAAAATTGAAATTTGAAAGTATCTTGAGACAAACAAGAATGTAAACTCAACATGCCAAAACGTATGGGATGCAGCAAAGGTGGTTGTAAAAGGAAAGTTTACGGCAATAAATGCCTATATCAAAAGAGACTAAAAGTCCTAAATAAACAAGCTAATGTTATACCTCAAGGAACCAAAAAAAAAAAAAAAAGGAAAGAAAAACTAAGCCTTGAGTTAGTAGAAGGAAGGAAATAAAGATAACAGCAGAAATAAATGAAATAGAGACTAGAAAAACAGTAGAAAAGATCAATGGAAGTAAGAGTTGTTTTTTGACAAGGTAAAAATATTGACAAACCTTTAGCTAGACTAAAAAACAAAGAGAGAAGTCTCAAAATAAAAATAGAAGAGGAGACATTATATGTGATACCACAGAAATACAAAGGACCATAAGAGACTATTATGAACAATTACATGCCAACAAATTGCATAACCTAGAAGAAATGAATAAATTCCTAGACACATCCAACCTACCAAGACTAAACCATGAAGAAATAGAAAATCTGAACAGGCCAATAATGAACAAGAAGATTGAATCAAATGTAAGAAGTCTCCCAAAAAATAAAAGCCCAGGACCTGATGGCTTCACTGCTGAATTCTACCAAACATTTAAAGAGGAACTAATACCAATCTGTTTCAAACTCTTCCAAAGAAATTGAAGAGGAGAGAAAACTGACAAACTTATTTTACAAGGCCAGCATTACCCTGATACCAAAGCCAGACAAGGACACGACAAGAAAAGAAAATTACAGGCCAATATCCCTGATGAATATAGATGCAAAAATCCTCAACAAAATACTGGTAAACTGAATTCAATAGCACATTAAAAGAATTGTTCACCATTAGTAACATAGTACTGGAAGTCCTAGCCAGAGCAATTAGGCAAGAGAAAGAAACAAAAGGTACCCAAATCAGAAATTAAGATATTAAATAGTCTCTGTTTGTAGGCAACATTGTCTTATATTTAGAAAGCCCTAAATACTCTATCAAAAAACGGTTCAAAGTAATAAACAGACCCCACAGAAATACAAATAAATCCTCAGGGATTATTATGAATACCTCTATGCACACAAGCTAGAAAACCTAGAAGAAATGGATACATTCCTGGAAACAAGCAGTCTCCCAAGATTGAACCAGGAAGAAATTAAAATTCTAAACAGACCAATAATGAGTTCTGAAATTGAATTCAGCAATAAAAAGCATACCAACCAAAAAAAGCACCGGACCAGATGGATTCACAGCTGAATTCTACCAGATGTACAAAGAAAAGCTAGTACCAATCCTACTGAAATGATTCCAAAAAATCAAGGAGGAGGGAGTCCTCCTCAACTCATTCTATGAAGCCAACATCATTCTGATACCAAAGCCTGGTAGGGACACAAGAAAGAAAACTTCAGACCAATATCTCTGATGAATATAGATGCAGAAATTCTCAACAAAATACTAGCAAAATGAATCCAGCGGTGAATCAAAAAGTTAATTCACTATGATAAAGTAAGCTTTATTCCTGGGATGCCAGTTTGGTTTAACATATGCAAATCAATAAATGTGATTCACCACATACACAAAATTAACAATAAAACCCAAATTATTATCTCAATAGTTGCAGAAAAGGCTTTTGATAAAATTCAACATCCCTTTATGTTAGAAGCCCTCAACAAAGTAGGCATGAAAGAAACATACCTCAAAATAATAACAGCCTCAAAATAATAAGTTGCTGGCTTTGACAAACCCACAGCCAACATCATACTGAATGGGCAAAAGCTGGAAGCATTCATCTTGAGAACCGGAACAAGACAAAGATGGCCACTCTTACCACTCCTGTTCACCGTAGTACTGGGGCAGATACCCTGGAGCTGTGGCCAGTTCTGCTCTTTCTGTGGTGGTATCTGCTTTTCTGTGGCCTTAAAATGATTGTTCTTTTAAGTTTGTATCTTATCTGGTGGAAATAAGAAAAAATCTAGCTTGCATAAATCTAGTATTGTTTACTTCCAATTCTGCATAGGGGCCTGGATATATTCATAAGCAAAAATTTGTAGATAATCACCAGCTTAGGAGCTGACAAGGCCCCGGGTGCCAGGCCTCTCTGGAGCTGCAGCTCGCAAACACTAAACAAAACAGACCAGAGATCAGGTAGCAGGAGTGAGAGAAGAGACATGATTGGTTGGAATCATTCCTAGTCTCCCCCTCAAAGATCTAGAGTCTCTGGTGGGCCCGCGAGTCTATATTTTTAACTCCCAGGTGGTTCTGATGCAGCAAGGCTTGGGAGCCTGTGGCCTGAATGGCCCACAAGCCTGCATCCCAGTTGGGTTCACATAAAGTAAGAAAGTCTGTGGATGGCCTCTGGGACAGAAAGGTGGAAAGAACCCCTGTGGGGACCCAAGATCACTATGTTCCACTATTGGTTCTGCCCATACTGATAATACTGACCCAGTTGTTAACTCCTGTGACCTCAGTTTTCTTACCTTTGAAGTAAGAGAACTGGGCAAAATAATCTCTAATCCTTTCCATTATGAATTTATCTGACTCTTTGAGAGTTGAATTTCTTATTACAGGGTAAGCATATTTATAAAGGAATTGGGATCAGTCCCCAGAGACGAGTTGTGATATTTTTAGCATCTCCTTCTGATTCTGTTAAGGAATTGGCATCCAGCTCTCTCATCTTCCTTCCCTCCGTTAGGTCAGTGATCTCTGACCCAGGGGCTGATCTCTCCTTGCCCAATTCTAAGAAATCTCTCTTCTTACTCTCTGCTCTTCCTGCCACTGGAAGCCTCAGAATCACAGTTTTCAAACCTGGCTGTATAATACAGTCTCCAGGGAGCTTTTATACGTACTAATACCCCAGACAATTGAATCAAAATCTTGGGGGCAAGGCTTAAGCATCTGCATTTTTAAAGCTTGCTGCTTGCTGGTGATGCCCAAGAAGATTCAAGCCACCGAGCTAGGATATCCCAGAGCTGGTCTGAATTCAGCAGGGGTGACTGAGTCTCTAGATGCCTCTTTCCCCAAGTAAAGACAGTGAGAGTGTAGGGTTGGATTTGCTGCATCACCAGGTCTTCTCTGCTTAGTCCTACATGCCAGCATTTTAGATACACCAGATCAATACTTTCAGGAGCAAGCATCACATATATGTAAGTAAAATGAAAAAGCCAGGACAAGTGGCACCACCACATACGCCTTGTTGACCTAGGTCAAGTCTCTTAAGATTCCATTTTCTTATTTGCAACATTAAGCTGGCATTTCCCTTTGACCTTACAGGGTTGTTAGGTGGATCAAATAGGATAATGTTTGTGAATTTACTCTATAAACTTTAAATAAATGAGCTTAAACACCTTGTATGTAGACGTTCACAAATTCAACAAATGTAAGGTCTATTATACCCAAATTAATGTATAGTTTCAAGCAAAACTAATACCAATCAAAATCCCAGCAAGCTTTTTTTTTTATAGAAAGTGACAAGTTGATTCTAAAATTTGCATGAAAATGCAAAGACCCTTAAATAGTAAAAACAGTTCTGAAAAAGCTGCACAAACTTGAAAAACTCACATTACCTGATTATGAAGCAACAGTGCTCAAGACAGTGTAGTATCAGTGTAAATATAGGTATATAGTTCAATGAAATAGAATAGTGAATCCCAAAATAGACTCACATATATATGACCATTTGATCTTTGACAAGGTTGTCAAGGCAATTTAATGCAGAAAGGACGGTCTTTTCAGAAATGGAACATAAACATAAATGAAAGAACTCCAGTAGTTTTATACATAAACTACTAGAAGAAAACATAGGAGAAAAATCCTAGTGACCTTGGCCTAAGCAATTATTTATTGAATAAGACACAAAAAGCAAGAATTGATAAATTAGAGTTCAACAAAATTTAAAACTTCTGTTCTTCCAAAAACAGTGCTAAAAAAATTAAAAAGCAAGACATAGGCTGGGAGAAATTATTTCCAAAACGTGTATCTGACAAAGGACTTGTATCCACAATATATGAAGAATGCACACAACTAAATAAAAAGAAGACAAAAGCTCCAACTTAAAAAAATGGGCAAAAGATTTAAGCATATACTTTACCAACAAAGATATATGTATAGCAAATGAATACATGAAAAGATGCTCGCCATCATTAATGTTAGATACCACTGCACACCTACTAGAACAGCTAAGATTAAAAAGACTGTAGCAAGGATATGAAATGACTGGAACTCCCGTGCATTGATGATCAGAATGAAAAGTATTATGATAACTTGGTAGGGCAGTTTGGCCACTTTCCTAAAGTTCAGCATACACATACCATATGATCCAGAAAGTCCACTCTTACCATATGTCCACTATGACTCACTTGAAAACTTCCTTATTAGCTCTCTTCATAACAGCCAAAAAGTAGAAATAACTTAAATGTTAATCAACTGGTGAACCTATAAACATAGTATGGTATATCCATACAATGGAATATTCAAAGAAAACTCAAAGAAAAAGTAATGGGCTAGCAATATGTGCATCAGCATGAATGTACTGCCAAAACAATATACTAAAGGAAAGAAGTCAGACACAAAGACTGCATACTATTTGATTTCATTTACATGAAATTCGCAAAAGGCAAAACTACACTAATAGAAAGCAGATCAGCAGTTGTCAAGGGCCAGGGGGTGGGAGAAGGGGATTGAATGCAGAGGGAACTGGGGGAAATCTTTGGGGTGATGAAAATATTCTGTCATGACTGTAGTGATAGCACAGAACTATATGCATTTGTCAAAACTCACTGAATTGTTTAATCAAGAATGGTGAATTATGTGTATAAATTATTAAAATTCAAGAAAACACAAAAGTTATTGAAGGCTTTTGTGTGCCAGCCACTGGGCCGGGAATATCAAGAGAAATCGGACATGGCTTCTGCCCATAAGTGCTTGCAAAAACAAAAAAGTGCAATAAAGCATTGCAAGTGCTGTGACAGAGATCTGTATACAGGTTAGAGAAGTTGATTCTAACTAGGGGCAGCACAGCAGGCTAGGTGGTATTTGTGCCAAGTCTTAAAAGATAGGTAGCTATTTGCTAATCAACAAAGGAGAGAAAAGCGATTCTAGGCAGCAAGAGCAGAACAAAGCCTTGCAAGCTCGAAATAGCTTAATATATTCCAGGAAATGCAAATGGTTGGTTGAAGCATAAGATTCCAGGAAGAGTGTGTCAAGAGATGAACATGTGGACGGTGGCAGAGTTTGAAGGATTGCGTACCACGTACTAAGATGTTAAGGTGTTATCTTGTAGATAAAGAGAAACTAAAAAATTAAGTGGTAATATATATATTCAATTGGGGATCTTATGAATATTACCCTGGAAGCAAAAAG
This sequence comes from Pongo pygmaeus, assembly GCF_028885625.2. Taxonomy (NCBI): domain Eukaryota; kingdom Metazoa; phylum Chordata; class Mammalia; order Primates; family Hominidae; genus Pongo; species Pongo pygmaeus. The sequence continues at coordinate 34,926,072 of NC_072387.2, forward strand.
GAAGGCAGATTAAAGAGTGGCGCTAGCTAGACTGAAAGCTGGGAGACCAGTTAGAAGACTATTGCAGTCATTCAGATAAGATAAACCATGATTTTGTTATTTGGAGTAGAGTGATATAGAGGGGAGACTTTTGAGAGCTTTTAAAACAATAGATCTGGACAGAAGGGCTTGAGGGTGCTGCATGAGAATGATGAAGAGTCTAAGATGACTCCTTGGATTCTGGCATGGGTGACTGGGTGGCTGGAGGTGACATTTGTCAAGATCGAGAATGCAAAGGGAGAGCACATTTGGGAGGGAAACATGAGTTCAGTTGGAGGCATGTTGAGTTTTCTGTGGTCCATTCTAGTGGAATATCTAAAAGGAGATAAAATACTCAATAATAAAATTCAGAAGAGAGATCTAGACTATATGTGTAGTTCAAAGTGACCCACGCATAGATAGCATCAAAGCCAAGGAATGCATGAGATTTCCCAAGGCAATCACACAGAGTAGCAAGGAGGGCATGTATTATGAAAGGGATAAGCAGAGAGTGGGAAACCTTAAAAGAAGCTGAGAAATAAGAGGAGTGATGTCAGCAAGAGGGCTAGCTAGAGGTTCCTTGGGCTCACCCCTAACAAGAAAGGACAAAGGTAATAACAACTAAGATTCAACTGGAGTGTCAAAGGGAGAGTGGTGGAGTGCTGCAGGGGAGTGGAGAGGTGCCTATGGGCATTTGGAAGCCCCGAAGGGCAGTGTAGAAAAGGGAGTGAGGCACCCTGACTCTACTGCTTCTTCTCCTTTGCCTGGATTGGCCCAAAATCAGGAGGCATTTCGCCTTGCAGGGAAAAGGTAAGCAGAAGAACCCGACCAGCCTCCATTGTCACCGCAAACACCTATAGTCCTCACTACAGAAGAATCCTATAGCCCTTGTAAGCCCTAAGCCCAGCTTGGGGAATTGCTAGGAATTCATGCAGCTGCACTTCTCCAGATTAGGAGCACAGGGTGTGTACTCCCAACTCTCACCCATCCACTGAGAGCCAAGCTGCTACAGCACAGCACTATCTTGATACCAGAGCTACTTCTGGAGTGCGCCTACTCTAAGGCCAGTAGCTGCTGTACCTCCTGAGCCCTAGGGCTCCTTTTTCATCCCACCAAGCCCACCACATGGCTGACTGCAATGCTTCTACCCAAGCTGCATGAAACATAGGCCAAGGATTATCTGTGACTCTAGTCCTGTACAGCAGGGAAACCAACTCCCATCACCAACACTACTAATCAGAGGAACAGTCTAGTGGACATATCCAGGACAGTTCCACCCTTTAGCCAGCCAAACTGCCACATGCCTTTGGCCAAGTAGGAGAGGCCTTCATGTCACTGAGGAGCTGATATGCTCACAGGTTGGCTAAGTGGTTGCATGTCTGTGTCCAGAGCCTGAGAAACAGCCTAGTGGGCCCACCCATGGTGGATGTGCCCCTAGACTGGCTGAGCATCTCTGTTCCCATGCCTGGGGCCTGAGAAACCACCTGGTGAACATATCCTTGGCAGATAGGCTCCAGGCCAACTGAGCAGCCTTGTGCTCTGCCCCTGGTCAGAGAAACAGCCCAGTGATGTCTGCCACCCTGGCAGACGTGCCCCTGAGCCTGCTAAGCATCTGCACACTTGTGCGCCTAGCCAGAGTAACATCACCATAGCCCCCAAACCAGCAAGCCAAACCCCAAGTTGTTCAACCCACAATGTGCATGCACAGAACCACAGCCTAAGAAACAGACCAGTGAGCCCACCCCGCTCCTGGTAAAGCTTTGCCACCTCTGCCCCCAAACTCTTGTAGTCTAGGCCACTGAGATACTCACAAACATCACTAGCATGGATTACAGCTGAAGAAACTACATGGAAATTACACTATTGCATCCACCTAGAACCAAAGTCAATGCACTCTACCCAAACAACACCCTAAGATCCATATATAGGAATAAGTCTTTCCCTATGAAACCTACTCCATAAAATTTGAAGAGGCAACTGTTCCATCAAATGCATAGAAATCAGCAGAAGAACACATGAAACATGAAAAATAAAGGCAAAATGACACTTCCAAAGGAACACAGTGATTCTCCAATAATTGACAACAATCATAAGGAAATAGGCAAAATGTCATAAAACATTTCAAAATAATAATCTTAAGGAAAGTCAGTGAGATACAAGGGAGTACTGATAGGCAATTCAGTGAATCAGAGAAACAATTTATAATTTAAATGAGAAATTTAATGAAGAGGTACATATTAAAAACAAAACAAAATGGAACCCTTAGAGCTAAAGACTTTAATGACTAAAATAAAAATACAATTGAGAGCTTCAACAAGAGTAGACCAAACAGAAAAAAAGCATTTCTAAACTTGAAGAGAAGTGTTGTGAAATAACTCAGGGAGAGAAAAAAGGGATAGAGAAAGAAAGGAAAAAAAGAATAAAGCCCATGGGATTCATGGGACACCATTACATGAATAAATATTTGCATTGTGGGAGTTCCAGAAGGAGGAGAGTAGGGAAACAGTGTAGAAAAATCAATTTATACCATAATAGCTGAACACTTCTAAAATCTTTGAAAAGAGATGAAATATCCTGATTCAGGAAGCTCAAAGGTCTCCCAAATATATTCACCCCAAACAGGTCCTTTCCAAGGCACATTATAACCAAATTGTCAAAAGCTGAAGACAAAGAAAGAATTCTAAAAGCAGCAAAAGAAAAACATCAAGTCACATACAAGAGAATCTGCATTAGACTAACAGCAGATTTCTTAACAGAAACCTTCCAGGCCAGGAGAGAGTGGAATGATACATTCAAACCACTGAACAAAAAAAACCTGCCAACCAAGAATACTATACTCAGCAAAGCTATTTCTTAAATGAAGAAGAAATAAGCTCTATCAGACAAGCAAAAACTGAAGGAATTTATGAACCCGAGTTCAGCCTTACAAGAAATTCCTAAGGGAGACCTACATCTGGAAGCAAAAAAGGTAATAACTATCATAATGAAAACAGGTGAAATTATGAAACTCATTGGTACACAACAGAATAAAGGACAAAAACTGTATGACCATTTCAATATATGCAGAGAATGCATTTGATAAAATTCAAAATCTGTCCTGACATCTCTGTCAACATCTCTTCATGACAAAAATTCTCAATAAATTAAGTATAGAAGAAAAGTACCTCAACACAATAAAGGCCATGTATGCCAAAGCCACAGCTAACATCATACTGAATGGGAAAAAGCTGAAGGCTTTTCCTCTAAAAACTGGAAGAAGACAAGGATGCTCATTCTCACCACTCTTATTCAGCATAGCACTGGAAGTCCTAGCCAGAGCAATTAGGCAAGTAAAAAATAATAATAGCAATAAAGGACATTCAAATTGGAAAGGAGGAAATCAAATTGTCTCTGTATGCAGAGGCTATGATATTATACATAGAAAAACCTAAAGTCTACACAAAAAAAAACCTCTTAGAACTGATAAAGTTGCAGGATACAAAATCAAGGCACAGCAAGCAGCATTTCTATATGCAACAGCAATCAGTCTGAAAAGGAAATCAAGAAAGCATTTTCATTTACAATAGTCACCAAAAAAATCAAATACTTAGGAATAAATTTAACCAAGGAGATGAAAGATCTCTACAAGGAAAACTATAAAATACTGATGAAAGAAATTAAAGAAGTCACACACACAAAATGGAAAGACATCCCATGTTAATGGACTAGAAAAATTAGTATTTTTTAAATGACCATACTGCTCAAAGTAATCTACAGATACAATGCAATCCTGACCAAAATACCAATGATATTCTTCACAGAAAAAGGAAAACTATCCTAAAATTTGTATGGAAACACAAAAGACCCCAAATAGCAAAAGCAATCCTGAGCAAAAAGAACAAAGCTGGAGGCATCACACTACCCAATTTCAAAATATACTACAAAGCTATAGTAACCAAAACAGCATGGTACTGGCATAAAAACAGACACATAGACCTATGGAACAAAATAGAAAGCTCAGAAACAAATCCACACTTTTACAGCCAATTGATTTTTGACAAAGGTGCCAAGAACACACACTAGGGAAAGGGAAAGGGCAGTTTCTTCAATAAGTGGTGCTGGTAAAACTGGATATCCATATGTAAAAAAATAAAACTAGATCCCCATCTCTCATCCTATAAAAAAATTAACTCAAAAAGGATTAAAGACATAAATTTAAGACCCAGAACTATAAAACTACTAGAAGAAAACATACAGAAAATTCTTCAGGGCATTGGTCTGGGAAAAGATTTTATGAATACAACCTCAAAAGCACGGGCAACCAAAGCAAAAATAAATAAATGGGATTATATCAAACTAAAAAGCTTCTATGGAGCAAAGGAAACAATAGAGTAAAAAGACAACCTATATAATAGGGGAGAATATTTGGAAACTATTCAATTAACAGGGAATTAATATCCAGAATACACAAAGAATTCAAACATTTCAACAGCAAAGAAGAAAAAAAAATCAATTTAAAAATGGGCAAATGATGTGAACAGATATTTCTTAAAAGACATACAAATGTCCAATAAATAGATGAAAAAAAATGCTCAACATCACTAATTATGAGGGAAATGCAAATCAAAACCACAATGGGATATCATCTCACTCCAGTTAGAATGGCTATCACTGGCCAGGTGCAGTGGCTCATGCCTGTAATCCCAACATTTTGGGAGGCCGAGGTGGATGAATCACATTAGGCCAGGAGTTTGAGTGGCCAACATTGTGAAACCTTGTCTCTATTAAAAATACAAAAATTAGCCTGGTGTGGTGGCACACGCCTGTAATCCCAGCTACTCAGGAGGCTGAGGCACTAGAATCACTTGAACCTGGGAGGCAGAGGTTGCAGTGACAAGATCCTGCCACTGCCCTCCAGCCTGGGTGACAGAGCAAGACTGTAACAGAACAAATGTTGGTGAGGATGCATAGAAAAGGGAATTCTGAGGAATTGTTGGTGAGAGTGTAAACTAGTACAGTCATTATGTAGAACAGAATGGAGGCTCCTCCAAAAACTACAAATAGAACTGCCATGTGATCCAGCAATCCTACTACTTGGCATTTATCCATAAAAGGAAGTCAATATGTCAAGGAGATATCTTCACTCCATGTTTATTACAGCACTATTCACATTAGCCATGATACAGAATCAACCCAAGTGTTCGATAACTGATGAACAGATAAAGAAATTGTGGCATGTATACACAATGGGATACTATTCAGCCATAAAAAAGACTGAAATCTTGTCATTTGCAGTAACATGGATGAGCCTGAAGGACATTATGTTACGTGAAATGTCAGGAACAGAAAGTTAAACACTGCATGTTCTCATTCATATGTAGAAGCTAGAAAAGTTGATCTCATGGAAGTAGAGTAAGGCAGAGTATCTAGAGTCTGGGATGGGTTGAGGGAAGAAAGGATGGGAAAGATTTGTTAGAGGATACAAAATTATAGCTAGATAGGAGGAATAAGTTCTAGTGTCTGTAGGGTGACTATAGTTCACAATAATATAGTATATATTTTCAAATACCTAGAAGAGAGGATGTTGAATGTTCCCAACACAAATACATGATAGATATTTGAGATGATGAATATCCTAATTACCCTGATTGATCACTACACATTGTATGTATTGAAACATCACTATGTACTCCATAAATATGTACAATTATTATGTGTCAATTAAAAATCAGTTAAAAAATTTTTGAGGTGACAGTCCTGGTCAAAGAGGCAGAGATGAACCAGGGGAGTGCAGTGTTATCAGAGAAGCCAAGGAACAAGGGAGCTTTTAGAGAAAGGTATGGTCACCACTGTCAAATACCACCTGAAGGTCAAACATGACAAGAAAGAGTCCATTGGCATTGCCCAGTGGAAGATCATTGGTGTTATGTCCCAGAGTGGTTGCTATGAGGTTGCAGCAGCAGTCTGATGACAGAAGGCCAAGGAATGAGTGAGCTGGTGGGGAGTGGAGATAGTGGGCAGGCAGTTTGGCTGTGAAGTGAAAAAGAGAGAAAGGGAGTGAGTGGGTAGGGAGAGATGTGGGATCAAAGTATTTGTTTTTAAAATATTGAAGAGACTTGACAAATTTTATATGTTGTTGAGGAAAAGCCAGTGGAGTGGAATAAGTTTAAACTCTACAAGAGTAGCCCAGTGAATAAGTCTTCATCATGAAGGAGACAGGAAGGGTAGAAATAGGAAGAGGACTCCTTTTCCTCTGGGAAGGCAGAAGGAAGCAGAGGGCAGGTACAGATGTGGATAATTTTGAAGGTTTGGAGGTAGAAGCTGAGGGAGTTCACAGCTGAAGACTAATTTCTCAATGAGGAAATAAGTGAAAGTTGGCATGACTGTTGCAAGGCATTGGAAAGGAAGCTAATTTGTGAATTGACAAGGGCACTGAAGGTTGGACTCCATCTATCTGTCCTCTGTTTAGAAGGGTTTTGTGACTTTTCTGGATCAGGATTGAGCTGCCTATGTATGGCATCCAGGAAAATAGATCACTGGATTGATCCAATGTTTGGATGAAATAGGAGGATGTGGTACAACAGTAAGGTGATGAGGACACTTGCAGGTTTATTAACACAATGGAGAAAAATGAGGAACTCCAGGAGGAACTGGGCTGGATGAAGAGAAGGTACAACCATGGTGACAGAACTGATGGGAGAGAGACAGAGGTCAGAGGCAGAGGGGTCTCTGAGTGCATGATGAGCTGATGTATTGACAGAGCAGGCTGCTATAAGGTTGTGGTCAAGAGAAGGATGCTCAAGTATAAGATTTAAAAGGGAAGAGGTTCTAGGCAATGCCAAGATCTAAACTATGGCCATGGGACTGGGAGAGTGAAGTGAAGGAGAGTGAAAGTCATGGTATCTAGGACAGGATAGTGCATGAGTCTTCCCATAAATGTTAAAGTCCCCAAGATGATGTGGGTAAAGAGGAGTATTGGCCGGGTGCAGTGGCTCATGCCTGTAATCCCAGCACTTTGGGAGGCCAAAGTGGGTGGATCACGAGGTCAAGAGATCGAGACCATCCTGGCCAACATGATGAAACCCCATCTCTACTAAAAATACAAAAATTAGCTGGGCATGGTGGCACGTGCCTGTAGTTCCAGCTACTCGGGAGGCTGAGGCAGGAAAATCGCTTGAACTCTGGAGGCGGAGGTTGCAGTGAGCCGAGATTGCACCACTGGACTCCAGCCTGGCGACAGAGTGAGACTCCATTCAAAAAAAAAAAAAGGAGTATTGTGAGCAAGGTATCAAAGTCCTCAGTAAATGGGGAAGGGAAGACAGGAAGGTCACAAGACATCAGTCATATGGATGACGAGCGTGGCCTGGACTTCAAAGGAAAGGCTTGTGCAAAGGAGTAGCAGAGTAATGGTCTGAAAAAAGCAACAGGGAGCAAGTAAGCTGCCAGCAGCAGAGGGTTCAAAGATGTTTGAGGCATAAATGAAAATGGGGTGCTCACTTGAAAAACAGGGTGGGAGATGTTCTTGGGGCTTGGCCAGGTTTCCAGCAAGAGTAGGAGGTGAAAGAGTTTAAAGATGATGGCACAATTGATCTGGATTATAACAAGGTACAGATTGGGAGGGAGGGAGGGTGCTGCTTCTTGGAAATGGGAGAAGGAAGCATGGCATGGTCTGGGGACATGAGGATACCGTGAGGCCCACATCTTGGCTGGTAACTTACGATGGCAAGGCTGAGGTACAAGTGGAGTTTGTTGGCCTCAGGCAACTAAATGTGGAGGCCTAGGTGTCTTAGATGCAAATAGAGTGCGATGAGTTTTGCTGATGCCTTGGAGGAGGAAGAACCAGAGACTCTATACACAGATCATGCCTGGAAAAGACTCCTGCCTGGGAGGCTGAAGAGCAATTTCTTAGGACATTTACCACTTGGTGGAATTAGCAGTTGCTTATGATTAGTTGGAGGACAAAGATTTTGCCTGCGGACTTTCTTTAAAGAGCAAACATTATTCCAATAGGTCTCTGAATAGACATTTATTCAACTGAATTGAGATAAAGAGTTGAGCACATCAGTTACTTGTAGGATAATAGAACTTCAGAGCAAAAGGACCTATGGGAAGGAGTCCACTCCTCATACGCATTTAGTGATCTCCATGCTCAGGCCCTTGTCTCTGGCCCCCTCCTGCCACTGTCGCAAGGGTTGCCCTTCAGCAATCTCCTATGAACGTACTTCCCTAGACATGTCTGGCTCTTTTGTACCTTTCTGCACATGCGATCTCTTTTTTTGGAAGGAATCTTCCCCACTTCTGTCTGGCTAACTCCTACTCATTTTTCAAGTGTCGGGCAAAGCCAAATGTTTCTTCCTCCTTAAGCTCTTTTTGGCTCTCCCAGGCCTACTTAGGGACTCCTTCTGCTACATTCCTACTATGCTGTCTCATACTTTCTTTAAAGCAATGATCTTATCCCAGTAGAACTGCCTGCCTGTCTCTTCACTAGACTGTAAACTCTTGAAGTTAAGAACTGAGCCTGTTCGCATTATAGCCTAGCTCCTAGAACAGTGACAAGAAAGTTATAGGTTCTCAATTACTAGTTGAACCATGAATGAATGAATATATAAATAAATAAAGGAACAAGCAAATGAACAAACAAGGGAATGAGTAGTGGAGAGACACTTTGGGGTCAAACAGAGCCTAGGACTCCTATCTTTATTCTATAATTCGTTGTTTTATGACTTAGAGCAAATTTGTTATCTACACAAAGATCATAATGATACATTTCTTAGTTGGAAAAAAAAATCTATAAACTGCCTGCCCCAGAGATGGCACAGGACGCATTGTAGCCATTGTGTTACTTCCAAAGTTCCCAGAGTCTGGTAATGTGAAAGGAGTGTCTGGAGGGGGAAAATACTAGCTCTTCCTGGAGAGAATCGCCTCATTCCTTACGTTTCCTCCCTGGCTGCACCATCATCCTTCTGGCTCTGTTAATCTTTTATTCGGTCACTGCCTGTAAATTGTCTCTCAGATTCTACCTTTTCCATTATTTCTGTCTTTACTACCCTTATTTGGGTTTGGATTGTGTCAAAAAGTCTCCCAATGGCTTTCTTGACTCTGATCTCTCTACTGCGCGGTATATAACAGCCCTCTGCTCAACCACTTGCCATGGATCCCTGTTGCCTTTTTTTTTTTCTTTTTAGACATGGTCTCGCTCTGTCACCCAAGCTGTAGTGCAATGGCACAATCTCAGCTCACTACAGTCTCTGCCTCCTGGGTTCAGGCAATTCTCCTGCCTCAGCCTCCCGAGTAGCTGGGATTACAGGCGGGCACCACCACACCTGGCTAATTTTTGTATTGTTAGTAGAGAGAGGGTTTCACCATGCTGGTCAGCTGGTCTCAAACTCCTGGCCTCAAGTGATCCATCCACCTCAGCCTCCCAAAATGCTGCGATTACAGGCGTGAGCCACCACGCCCGGCCCCTGTTGCCTTTTGATTAAAATCTAAATTATTTACCTTCATGGTCAAAGCTTTCTATGAATGAGCTCCACAGTAGCTGGTCAGTTTCCCCTTTCACTGCTCATTGTCCTACAACTGATAATTCTGTTTCTTTCTCAACTTCTGTCATTGCTAATCTCTCTCATTGGAATATTCTTTCCACTCTTCTTAAGTAGTTGACATCTGATCCTTCTAAGTTTAGCTAAAAACTGGTCTTCTCCTTTAAACATTCTTTGACTGTTCCCACTGTACATCATGGTCTTTCTTTCTTGCACTGATTCCCTTCTACACTTTTGAATTAAGTCTGGACTTAATTTCTACCACCTTATTTGTAGATTGCTACAGAATTTTTCTGGAGCTATTTTATGTCTTCATCTCATATTCAAACTTTCAAATACAAGGGCTGTATCCCTTGTTTCTGTTGTGTAACCCCAAACACCTGGCACACTGCTGGGCTTTGTATAAGTACTTAAGTGGATGCCTATTTCAGATTCTCGACCTTCTTATCCCAGGAGAAGCAGGGCGTATATAATATCCCTGCAGCAGACTGAATGATGGCCCCCAAAGCTGTCAGGCCCTAACCCCCAGAGCCTGTAAACGTTACTTTGCATGGAAAAAAAGGTCTTTGCAGATGCGATACAGTTTAGGCTGTTGGGATGAGGAGATTATCCTGAATTATCTGGGTGGTCCCTAAATGCCATTACTAGTGTCCTTATAAGAGAGAGGTGGAAGGAGCTTAGATACACACACACAATAAGAGAAGACAATGTTATCACAGAGGCCAAGGTTGGAGTAATGGGGCCAAAAGCCAAGGCATACTCTTTCTACTTAAGGCACAACTTTCCTCTAGAATCTTGGAGGGAGCTTGGCCCAGCTGACACATTGATCTCAGCCCAGTGAAGCTGAGTTAATACTTCTGGCCTCCGGAACCAACAGTCAGTAAATTTGTGTTGTTTAAAGTCACCAAGTTTGTGGTACTTTGTTATACATACCACAGGAAACTAAGATGATCATCGTATTCATATTTATAGATTAAATTGGAGAAATACTTAAATGGGATGATTTACCTGCAAAAGAGAAGTAAAAGATTGTGGAAAAAAATTAGACTCTCTTGAAAGGACTTAGGAAGAGATCCTCCTTCCTTCAGATCGATCCCGAGTATTTGCAGTAGTGCCCTCACTTCAAATCTCTGGGGACTTCTGGGAGGACCCAGCGTCATAGGAGCAGGCACCCTACATGTGCTGTTTTGCTTAATCCTCTTAATAACCTTTGAGTTAGATACTATTAGTTATGCTTACCTTACATACAAGGAAACCAAGGCTCAGAAAAAATAAGGGCTTGTCCCAAGCTACATGGAACCTCATTTGCTGAAGGGGGCTCAAACCCTGGTCTGTGAAGTTCTCTTTCTTCTACTGTATGTCTCTGCATCCAGCTCTTTTAAGCCTCAGCCACTTCCACTGTCTCAGTCAGTGATTAAACGAGTGTGTTTTGCAGCCAGATGAACCCTGGACTCAAATCCCTGCTCTGCCACTTACTATTGCTAAAGATGCTTAACTTCTTTAAGCCTCAAGTTCCTCATTTATAAAATGGAGATAGGGGTGGTGGTGGTGGTGGTGTAAATAGTGCTGTTCTGAAGTTGAAATGAGATCATGTATACAAAGCTCTTCCCACAGTGCCCAGCACACAGTAAAGTCTCAGTATAGCTTAACAATCACTTTTATTGCTGTGCTGTTTTTTAAAAAGGTTCAGAAATTCTCTTATAATCTCAATCTCTTCAAATTCTGGTGATCCGATTCATACCACTTTATAAGCCAGAATACCAAATTATTAGTTCACAGTAAATGTGCCAAGCCAACCAGATACTATGTTACTCTCCATACCTCTTGCCTTGGGACAGTGCCTGGGACACACTGAGAAATTCTCATTACCTACCTCTCATTATTATAGCTTCTGATGAGATGATTACTTCTCTCTTTCTAATGTCATTTGAGTTTCTTTTCATGGTATATCACATTTCCAAGTTAATTTTCTTGGAGCTATAGCAGTGAAAATCTCCTTAATTGAAACCTTCAATCAAAAAAGATAACCCTTCTCTGACCTTCAGTCCAAGATCCTGGGCTCTGTCTTGCTTTGGGGACTGTAATCTCTCCCCCTGTTCATTGATGATACTGTTTATCCTTAAAGGAAAGAAAGGCAGGTTTTTATTTTGGGGGAAGATTAGGTATTATATAGAGTTCCAAAGAATTTCCTGCTGGAAATCTCAGCAGCAGAGGGTCAAGTGTGTTAGTCAAAGACCCTATTGATGGAAAGGGAATGGCAGCAAGTGTCCTCAGCTGCCCTTAGATGTCTTTCCTGAGATGTTTATCTGGGAGTAGGTCTTACATTTCTGACATTTACAAAGGAGGCTGAGGGACTGCTATCTTAAGTATAGGAACCAGCTGGGAGCCCCCTCCTAGAGCAGCCCTGAAAATATGTGAAATTCCTTTGTGTCCAATGGCAAGACCTGAGTGGGTAATCACAGAATGCTCCTAAATCAAACCTGGATCCTGGTCCCAGAGTTAGTCAAACATATTCTCTGCTGTCCTTCTCTCTGTCCATTCCTCTCTTTTCCTTTTTTCTTTTTCTCCTACCCTTCCTTGTGTTTTCTTTTCTTGTGTGTGTGTGTACCTCCACAGATACTCTAATTAAAGCAACAATTTGGATAAAGCGTTTAATTTGGAATTAAATGAGCTTTTATTATAACTCCTTTTAAAATTATATAAAAAGCCTGAAAGGCTAATATAGGAGTATCAGGAAAGAGCAAATCTCAAATATCTTATTTGATAAAGTAAGCTCTAAATATGGTTTTAGAGTTATAGTCTCCCCAGAATCAAGCTTCACATCTTAGCCTCCCATTCAGTTGCTTGTGTCTATGTCTAGCCGGACTGTTCATTTTCTCCCACATTAGGAAACAGAGTGTGTTACATTTAGGGGTCTCATTTGCTCACACTCTTAATGTGCCCTCTTGTCCAGTCTTCATTTTGGATGATTGAGCTTTTCTTCTGGGTTTAGTAATATCGTGAGTCACCACCCCAAGCCTTGACATTGGCTGTGATGAAATTTCTAAGGCATTAAGCATGACAATCCAAAGAAATATCATACTGTAATGAAGGTTTGGTTTTCTAGCTACACTGAAAATCACTTTTCCTCCTCTTAGAAGAAAACTTGGGCAAAAAGCTTCTTGCAGACTTTGAACTGAACAATGATTTCTTGGATATGACGTCAAAAATAAAGGCAACATAAGCCAAAATAGACAACTGGGATGGCTTAAAACTAAAAAGCATCTCCACAACAAAGGAAGCAGTTAACAAGATGAGAGGGCAACCTAGAGAATGGCAGAAAATATTCACAGACCATATATCTGATAAGGAATTAATATCACAAATATATAAGGAACTCCTAAAACTCAGTAGCAGGAAGAAACCTGATTTTAAAATGGAGAAAAGTCCAAAGATGACATACGAATGGCCAATATGTATATGAAAAGGTGCTTGATATTACTAATCATAAGGGAAATGCAAATTAAAACCACAACAAGGTAACAACCCACAAACATTAGGATGGCTATGATGTAAAAAACAAAGGACAACAAGAGGTAGCGAGGATGTAGAGAAAAGGGAATCCTTGTACACTGTTGGTGGAAATGTAAATTGGTACAGCCACTATAGAAATTAACTTGGAGCTTCCGCAAAAGCTTAAAAATAGAGGTCTGTAGGTGAAGGCAGACCAAGATGGTGGACTAGGAGCCTCCAGTGATCATCCCCTCTGCACAGGAACACCAAATTAAACAACTATCCATGCAAAAAAGCACCTTCATGAGAACCAGAAATCAGGTGAGTGATCACAGTACCTGGTTTCAACACTGAAGAGGGTAGGAAAGACAATCTTGAATTGCCTACACCAACCTTCTTCTATTTCCTGGCAGCAGCTGGATGGTGCAGAGAGAGAGTTTGTGTTCTTGAGAGAGAGAGACAGACAGCACAGTTATTACGGGGCTTTGCATTGGAAATCAGTGCTGCCCAGTCACAGGGCAAAGCAACACTGGGCAGAACCCAGCTGATGTCCATGGAGGGAGCATTTAGACCAGTCCTAGCCAGAGAGGAATTGTCCATCCCAGCAGTCAGAAAATGAGTTCAGCAAGCCCCATCACCATGCACTAAAGTGCTCTGTGGTCCTAAATAAACTTGAAAGGCAGAATAGGCCACAAAGACTGCAACTCCTGGACAAGTCCTTGTACTGTGCTGGGCTCAGAGCCAGTGGACTTGAGATTCATATGACCTAGAGAGGCGCCAGCTCTGCTGGCCAAGAGAGTGCTTACATCACCCCTCCCCCAGTTCCAGGCAGTGCAGCTCACAGCTGCAGGAGAGACTCTTTCCCTCTGCTTGAGGAGAGGAGAAGGGAGAGTAAAGGAGGATTTGTCTTGCAACTTGGATGCCAACTTAGCCACAGTAGAATAGGGCACTGGGCAGAGTCCCGAGGCCCCTATTCTAGGTAATACCTACAGGACATTTCTAGACTCACCCTGGGTCAGAAGAGAACCTGCTGGCTTGAAGGGAAGGACCCAGTCATGTCAGGATTCATTATCTGCTGACCAAAGGGTCCTTAGGCCCTGAATAATCAGCAGTGGTAGCCAAGCAGTATTCACCATGGACCTTGGGTGAGATTCAGAGCCATGTTGGCTTCAGGTGTGACCCAGCACATTCCTAGCTGTGGTGGCTATGGGGAGACACTCCTTCTGTTTGACGAAAGGAAAGGAAAGCATAAGGGGGACTTTATCTTGCAGCTTGGGTACCAGTTTGGCCACAGTGGGGTACAGCACCAAGCAGGCTCCTAGGGTCCCCAGTTCTAGGCCTTGGCTCCCGGATGGCCATTCTGGATCTGCCCTAGGCTAGAGGGGAGCTCACTGACCTGAAAGGAGAGATCGAGGCACGACAACATTCACCACAAAGTGACTGAAGGGCCCTTGGGCCTTGAGTGAACATCAGTGGTAGCCAGGCAGTTCTTGCTGTGGGCCTGGGGCAGTGGTGGCCATAGAGAGAGAATCCTCTGCTTGAGGAAAGGGGAAGAAAGAGTAGGAAGAACTTTATCTTGGAGCTTGGGTGCTAGCTCAGCCACAGTAGAATACAGCAGCAGGTAGATTCCTAAGTTTCCTGACTCCAGGCAGGCCCTGGATCTTGAATATCATCTGTAGACCCATCTGGGGCTGGGAGGAGCTTGCCATCCTGAAGGAAAGGACACAAGCCTGGCTGAGCTTGCCACCTACTGACTGTAGAGCCCTTTGGCCTTGAGTGAGCATAGGTGGTAGCCAGGAAGTGATCACTGTGGGCCTTGGGCAAGACCCAGTAATGTGCTGGCTTCAGGTCTAACTCAGTGCAGTCCCATTGCTGATGGCCACAGAGATGCTTGTGTCACCCCTCCCCCAGATCCAGGCAGCTCAGTACAGGGACAGAGAACCCAATTGAGAGAAAGTAAGGGAAGAGAACAAGAGTCTCTGCCTGGTAATCTAGACAATTCTCACACATCTCACCAAAGACCACCAATGTGGTGCCTCTGTGAGTCTGCAAGAGCCACAGAATTATTGGGCTCAGGTTGCCCCCTGATGCAGACATAGCTGCATTGACCAAAGACATATCAAAACACCCAAGTCCCTTCAAATACTTGGAAAGTCTTCCCAAGAAAGACAGGTTCAAACAAGACCAGACTGTAAAGACTACAATAAATACCTAACTCTTCAAAGCCCAGACACTGACAAACATCCACAAGCATCAGGGCCATCCAGGAACACATGATGTCACCAAATGAACTAAATGAGGCACAGTGATCAGTCTCAAAGAGAGTGCAATGCAGGACCTTTCAGACAGAAATTTCAAAATAGCTGTTTTGAGAAAAGTCAATAAAATCCAAGATAATATGGAGAAAGAATTCAGAATCCTATCAGATAAAGTTAACAAAGAGATTAAAATAATTTAAAACAATCAAGCAGAAATTCTAGAGCTGATAAATGCAAATGACATATTGAGGAATGCATCAGAGTCTCTTAATAGCAGAATTGATCAAACAGAAGAGCTTGAAGACAGGCTATTTGAAAATACACGGTCAGAGGCAACAAAAGAATGAAGAATAAAAAAGAATGAAGCATGCCTACAAGATCTAGAAAATAGCCTCAAAAGGGCAAATTTAAGAGTTATTGGCCTTAAAGAGGAGGCAGAGAGAGAAATAGGGATAGCAAGTTTATTCAAAGGGATAATAACAGAGAACTTCCCAAACCTAGAGAAAGATATCGATATTCAAATAGAAAAGGGTTACAGAACACCAAGCAGATTTAACTCAAATAATATTACTTCAAGACATTTAATAATCAAAATCCCGAAGATTAAAGATAAAGATTAAACAAAAAACATATAAAGGAGCTCCAATACATCTTGAAGCAGACTTCTCAGGAGTGCCTCAGAGCAGCATGACATATTTAAAGTGCTGAAGGAATAAAACTTTTTTATCCTAGAATAGTATATCCAGCAAAAATATCCTTCAAACATGAAGGAGAAATAAATACTTTTCCAGACAAACTAAAGCTGACCGATTTCATCAACACCAGGCTTGTCCTACAAGAAATGCTAAATGGAGTTCTTCGATGTAAAAGAAAAGAACATTTATGAGCAATAAGAAATCGTCTGAAGGTTCAAAACTCAATGATAATAGTAAATACACAGAAAAAAATACAAAATATTATAACACTGTAATGGTGGTGTGTAAACTACTCATATCCTGAGTAGATAGTTGAAAAGATGAACCTTTCAAAAATAATAACTGCAAAAACTTTTCAAGACATAAGTAGCATGATAAAATATAAATAGAAATAACAAAAAGTTAAAAAGTAGAGGGGTGAGTTAAAGTGTCATTTTTATTAGTTCTATCTTTGCTTATTTGTTTGTTTATGCAGCCAGCATTAAGTCTTCCTTAACTTAAAGTAACAGGTTTTATTATTTGCAATCTTCATGGCAACCTCAAATTTAAAAGCATACAACAGATACACAAAAAATAAAAAGCAAGAAATTAGAACACACTACCAGAGGAAATAACCTTCACTAAAAGGAAGACAAGAAGGAAGGAAAAAAGGAAGAGAAGACCACAAAACAACCAGAAAACAAATAACAAAATAGCAGGAATAAGTCCTTACTTATCAATAATGACATTGAATGTAAATGGACTAAATTCTCTAAACAAAAGACAGAGAGTGAGTGGCTGAATGGATTTTTTAAAAAGACCCATTGATCTATTGCCTACAAGAAACAACTTCCCCTACAAAGACACACATAGACTGAAAATAAAGGGACAGAAAAAGATATTTCATGCAAATGGAAAATAAAAAAGTAGAAGTAGCTATACTTGCATCAGACAAAATAGATTTCAAGATGAAAATAATAAAAAGAGACAAAGAAGGACTTATTCCTTCTATATGATGATAAATAGGTAAATTCAGCAGGAGGATATAACAATTGTAAATATATATGCACCCAACACTGAAGCAGGAGGATATAACAATTGTAAATATATATGCACCCAACACTGAAGCACTCAGATATATAAAGCAAATAGTTTTAGAGCTAAAGAGAGACCTAGACCCAAATACAATAATCACTGGAGACTTCAACAGCCTACTTTCAGCATTGGAGAAATTATCCAGACAGAAAATCAACAAATCAAAAAAAAATCTGCTATACCAAATGGACCTAATAGATATTTACAGAACATTTCATCCAGCAGCTGCAGAATACACATTCTTCTCCTCAGCACATAGATTATTCTAAAGGATAGACCATACAACAATCTTAAAAATTTGAAATTATATCAAGTATCTTCTCTGAAAACAATGGGTAGACCTAGAAATCAATAAGAGGAGGAATTTTGGAAAGTATACAAACATGGAAATTAAACAATATGCTCCTGAATGACCAGTGAGTCAATGAAGAAATTAAGAAGAAAAGTTAAAAATTCACTGAAGCACCATGGCACACGCATACCTACATAGCAAACCTGCACGTTCTGCACATGTATCCTTGAACTTAAAGTAAAATAAAGTAAAGTAAAAATTTCTTGAAGCAAAGGAAAATGGAAACACAACATACCAAAATCTATGGGATACAGTGAAAGCAGTACAAAGAGAAAAGTTTACAGTAATAAATGCCTACCTAAAAAAGTAAAACAAAATAAATAAGCAACCTAATGATACATCTTAAAGGACTACAAAAGCAAAATTAGTAGAAGAAAAAAACAATAAAGACCAGAGCACAAAGGAAAATAGGTCATTATACCAAAATGACACATGCACTCATATGTTCGTCCCTATGCTGTTCACAATAGCTAAGACATAGAATAAGCCTAGGTGCCCATCAGTGGTGGACTGGATAAAGAAAATGTGGTACATATATACCATGGAATACTATGCAGCCATAAAAATGAATTAAATTATGTTTTCCAGCAATATGAATGGAGCTGGAGGGCATAATCCTAAGCAAATTAATGCAGGAGCAGAAAACCAAATACTGCATATTCTCACTTATAAGTGACAGCTTAACATTGAGTCTCACAAACATAAACATGGGAACAATGGACATGGTGGACTACTAGAGGGTGAGAGGGACATGGGTCAAAAAACTAGCTATTGGGCACTATGCATACTGCCTGAGTGCAATGTACCCATGTAATAAAACTGCATTTGTACCCCCTGTAACTAAATTAAAAGTTGAAAAAAACACATTTTTGGCTGGTCGCGGTGGCTCATGCCTGTAATCCCAGCACTCTGGGAGGCCAAGGTGGGCAGATCATGAGGTCAGGAGATCAAGACCATCCTGGCTAACACAGTGAAACCCCATCTCTACTAAAAATACAAAAAATTAGCCAGGTGTGGTGACATGCACCTGTAGTCCCAGCTACTCGGGAGGCTGAGGCAGGAGAATCCTTTGAACCTGGGAGGTGGAGGTTGCAGTGAGCTGAGATTGCGCCACTGCACTCCAACCTGGGTGAAATAGGGAGACCCCATCTGAAAAACAAAACAAAACAAAACATTTTTTAAAAGATCTCAGCAGAAATTAATAAAATTGAAATGAAAAACAATACACAAGATCAACAAAATGAAAGTTAGTTTTTTTAAAAGATAAACAAAATTGACAAACCTTTAGCCAAACTATGAAGAAAAGGGAGAAGAGATAAATAATCAGAAATGAAAAAAGGAGACATTACAGCCAATACTGCAGAAATTCAAAGGCGCATTAGAGGCTACTATGAGCAACTATGTCAATGAATTGGAAAACCTAGAAGAAATGGATAAATTTCTAGATATGTACAACCTACCAAGATTGAACAATGAAGAATCCAAAACCTAAACAGACCAATAACAAGTAATGAGATTTGAAGACATAATAAAAAGTCTCCCAGTGAAGAAAAGCTCAGGACTTGATGGCTTCACTGATGAATTTTTCCAAACACTTAAAGAAGAACTAATACCAATCCTACTCAAACTATTCTGAGAAATAGAGGAGGAGGGAATACTTCCAAATTCATTCTACAAGGCCAATATTACCCTGATACCAAAACCAGACAAGACACATCAAAAAAAGAAAACCACAGGCCATTATTCCTGATGAACAGTTATGCAAAAACCCTCAACAAAATATTAGCAAACCAAATTCAACAACACATTAAAAAGATCATTCATCATGACCAAATGGGATTTATCCCAGGGATACATAGATGATTCAACATATGCGAATCAATTAATGTGAGACATTATATTAACAGAATGAAGGACAAAAACCATAAGATCATTTCAATTGATGCTGAAAAAGCATTTGATAAAATTCGACATCCCTTCGTGATAAAAAAAAACTCTTGAAAAACTAAGTATAGAAGGAACATACCTCAACACAATAAAAGTCATATATGAAAGACACACAGCTAGCATCAAACTAAATGGGGAAAAACTGAATGCCTTTCCTCTAACATCTGGAAAAAGACAAGGATGCCCACTTTCACTCCTGTTATTTAACATAGTACTGGAAGTCCTAGCTAGAACAATCAAACAAGAGAGAGATATAAAGGGCATCCAAACTGAAAAGGAAGAAATCAAATTATCCTTGTTTGCAGATTATATGATCTTCTCTTTGGGAAAACCTAAAGACTCCACCAAAAAACTACTAGAACTGATAAGCACATTCAGTAAAGTTGCAGGATACAAAATCAACATACAAAAATCAGTAGCGTTTTCACATGTCAACAGTGAACAATCTGAAAAAGAAATCGAGAAAGTAATCCCATTTAAATTGCCACAAATAAAATAAAATAAAATACATAAGAATTAACTTAACCAAAGGAATGAAAGGTCTCTAAAGTGAAAACTATAAAACACTGATGCAAGAAATTGAAGAAGACACAAAAGAAGACACAAAAGATATTCCATGTTGATGGATTGGAAGAAACAATATTGTTTAAATGTCTGTATTACTGAAAGCAATCTACAGGTTCAATGCAGTCTCTGTTGAAATACCAATGGCATGATTCACAGAAATAGAAAAAATAATCCTAAAATGTATATGGAACCACAAGAGACCCAGAATACCCAAGACCATCCTGAAAAAAAAAAAAAAAAAAAGAAGAAAACTGGAGAAATCACATTACTTTACTTCAAATTATACTTCAGAGGTATTGTAACCAAAACTGCATGGTACTGGCATAAAAACAGACACGTAGACCAATGGAACAAAATAGAGAACCCAGAAATAAATCCATAGATCTACAATGTACTCATTTTTGACAAAGGTGCTAAGACCATGCATTAGAGAAGGAATAATCTCTTCAATAAATGGTGCTGTGAGAACTGAATATCCATATGCAGAAGAACGAAACTAGACCCCTATCTCTCACCATAACAAAAATTAAACCAAAATGGATTAAAGACTTAAATCTAAGATCTCAAACTGTGAAACTACTACAAGGAAACATTGGCAAAACTTTCCAGGACATTGGACTAGGCAAAGATTTCTTGAATAATACCCTGGAAGCACAGGCAACCAAAGCAAAAATGGACAAATGAGATCGCATAAAGTTAAAAAGCTTCTGAACAGCAAAGGAAACAACCCACAGAATGGGAGAAAATATTTGCAAACTATCCATCTGACAAGAGATTAATAATCAGAATATATAAGGAGCTCAAACAACTCTATAGGAAAAAGTCTAATAATCCAATCAAAAAATGGGCAAAAGATTTGAATAAACATTTCCAAAAGAAGACATACAAATGGCATGAAAAGGTGCTCAACATCATTGATCATGAGAGAAATGCAAATCAAAACTACAATGAGTTACCATCTTACCCCACTTGAAATGGCTTATATCCAAAAGCCAGGCAACAACAAACGCTGGTGAGGATGTGGAAAAAAGAGAACCCTTGTACACTGTAGTGAGAATGTAAATTGGTACAACCACTATGAAGAACAGTTTGGAGGTTCCTCAAAAACTAAAAATAGAACTACCATATGATCCAACAATCTCGAAGTATATGCTAAGTACATGCCCCAAAGAAAGGAAAGAGCATACCCCCAAAAAAGGAAATCACTGTATCAAAGAGATATCTGTGCTCCCATGTTTATTGCTGCACTATTCACAATAGCCAAGATTTGGAAGCAACTGAAGTGTCCATCAACAGACGAATGGATAAAGAAAATGTGGTATATACACAGTGGAATACTATTTAGCTATAAAAAGAATGAGATCCTGTTATTTGTAACAACATGGGTGGAACTGGAGGACATGATATTAAACGAAAGAAGTCAGGCACAGAAAGACAAACTTCGCAGGTTCTCATTTATTTGTGGGAGCCAAAAATTAAAACAATTGAGCTCATGGAGATAGAGAGTAGAATGATAGTTACCAGAGGGTGGGAAGGGTAGAGGAGGGAAGGGGTGGGGAGTGAGATGGTTAATGGATACAACACATAGTTTGAATAAGATCTAGTATTTTGATAGCACAACAGCATGACTAGAGTCAACAATAATTTAGTTTACATTTTAAAATAACCAAAAGAGTATAATTGGATTATTTGTAAAACAAAGAAAGGAAAAATGCTTGAAGTGATGGATTCCCCAATTAACTTGATGTGATTATTATGTATTGCATGCCTGTATCAAAATATCCCATATACCCCATAAATATATACATCTACTATGCACCCACAAGAATTAAAAATTTAAAAAATTTAAAATAGGATTACCATTCAATCTAGTAGTCCCACTTCTGGGTATATATCTAAAGGATATAAAATCAGAATGTCGAAGAGCCATCTGCATTCCCATGTTCATTGCAGCACTATTCACAATAGCCAAGACATGGAATTAATGTAAATGTCCATTGACAGATGCATGGATAAAGAAAATGTGGTGTATATATATATACACACAGACACTCACAAACACAATGGCATATTATTTAGCCTTTAAAAAGAAAGGCCTGCTGTTCAGGACAACATGGGTGAGCCTGGAAGACATGATGCTAAGTGAAATAAGCCAGATATAGAAAGACAAATACTGCATGATCTCATTTATATGTGGAATCTAAATCGACAAACACATAGGAGCAGAGAGTAAAATGGTGGTTGTCAGGGACTGGGAGGAGAGAGGAATGGGAGGTGTTGGTCAAAGGATAAAAAGTTTCAGTTATGCAAAATAAATAAGACATGGAGATCTACTTTATAGGGTCTATGATTAGCAATACTGTGTTGTATACTTCACATTTTTCTAAGAGGGTAGATCTCATATTAGGTGCTCTTACCAAAAAAGTTGAAAAAAGAAAAACAAAGAGGATGGCAGGAAACTTTTGGAGTTGAGGGATATGTTTATGGTATCCATAGTGAGGAAGGTTTGATGGTTTCATGGTGTATAATTATCTCCAAACACAGCAAGTTGTATACATTGAATATCTACAGCTTTTTGTATGCCAATCATATATCAATAAAGTGGTTAAAAATTTATTTCTCTTCAAGCATAACTTTCATTAGTTCTGGCCTGATTTCTTTCTATTGCTAAGATGTGGAGTTATTGTTCAATTGATTCAGGTGGGTTAGGAGGTTTAATAACTCCATCACCCGAGTACATGCTATGATGCTTTCCACATCCTGCCCTCACAATCACTGGTGCTCCCCAACCTGAGTATCCCCACCTGGCACAGTGACACCTGGGGCTTTCTAAACCTTGGAACTGTTTCCCTTCCCCTCTCCCAACCTCATATCCCTCTATCTTAATCCACCTTTCAATCCCTCTCTGTCCATGGTATTCATTCACCCAGCCTAGAAGCAGTGGTGTGCTGGTAAGTGTGTAACAACTGGCTGGGCATAGGTTGGGGTGGGGGGTGGCTGATTTGTAGCATTTGCCAATTTCTGTAGTGTAAACACTCCAATCATGGGAATATTTCAAGCTAGTTTAACAAGTAGCTCACAGAATTCCTGGAAATTTCATAATCAGTTTTCCCAAAGGTAGGAAGCTTCTAGCACATCACTGACTGAAACCTTCCCTTGGCTTAGCACTTACTTGAGTTATCTTTCCCTTCTTTGTTGTGCAACTTCTTTAAGAGCAATCTACAATCATTGCTTATACTTCCTAACCTTGCAATCTCCCCTGAGACATTTACAATCTGGTTTTTACCTCTTTAAGGTCATTAGTCATCTTGTCATTGTTATTATAAAAAGAATCCATGCAAAACCCCAAAGCAAAAACAAATCTTTCATGGACAAAAATGAATAAGAATGTAAGTCTTGAATTGCAAAACTACACCCTTGCCTCTCCTTTTCTCTAACCTGTCTGCACTGTTGGTCCCTAAGCCACCTCTTCCTTCTGCCAGGAGCTCCTCCTTCTTTGTTTTCACAACACTGAATTCTCCAGCCTTCCTGGTTCTCTCATTACAGCTCCCTTGTCCCCTCCTCTCCCACTTCCTCCTCCACCCCCATGATGTCCATGTCCCAGAGCTCTGTCCTCAGCCCTCTCTCTTCTCTTCTTCATCTCTCCATTGACCTTGATGACTCACGAGCCTTTCTGCCTGGGATCTCTCCTCTAAGCTCCAGTTAGATTCTCAGTTGCCTGCAGGCAATTTCTTCTCAGAAGTCTGAGTAACCCAGAATAGAATCTGCCAGCATGACCTTCATTATCATCTTTGTCATCTGTATTTTCCCTGTTTCTGTCTATGGGGGCCACCATCCTTCCCGTTACTAAGGCTACACGTAGCAAAGAACTCTCTATACTCTCACCCACACATCCTGCTTGGTGCCTCTCCCAGCTACCTTTTGTTCCATCTTCATCACCATAGTGTATACCATCATTACCTATTGTCACACTTTCTGGACTCTAGAATTGCTCAGAATTCTTCTTCAATAGACAAGAAACCAGCTATAAGATGTGTATTTATAAAGTATCGCTTGACTGTTCTCATCTTCCTGCTGAAACCACTTGGCTTACACTTGAAGTTCCACATTAGCCTGGCATGATCTCTCATCACCTCCCAGCATTACCTGTCACTCCACGTCTTCTGTTTCTGCATATCCAGATTTGCTCATATTCAAAGCCAAGTTCAAATGCCACCTCTTCTGTGAACTCTTTCCTGAGTCCCCGCCCCTGCTCCGCTGTAAGTAATTGCACCTCCATTCTTTAAACTCTCAGAAGGCTGATGTGTATTGTGACACATCAGCTTCCTTGCATCACAGTCATCTGTGCAAGAAAGGAGGGGAATGAACATTTATTAGGTCCATTATTGCACTAGGACTTTTTATTAGCAACTTCAGTGTTTATATGACCCAACGAGGTGCATAATATTACCCCTTGTAACAGAAGAGGAAATGTTGGCTCAGAGTGGCACCTTGAGATTGGATTCTGATGGTAGCCTGTCTGACTCCACAGCTGTGCTCTTACCTCTCCAATGTGTGAGTGTGTGTGTGTGTGTGTGCGCGCGCACGTGCGCGCCTTAGCTTCCCTCTGGATGGTAGCCTCCTTGAGAGTAAGAATCTTGTTTTTCATCTTCCCACACCTCAAATTCTCAGTGCAGGGCTTGGCACATGGCTGGCACTCAGTGAGCACTGTGGACTGAATGAAGGATGGATTGATGGATGGACCTGCTCCTGATTCCATTTCCCAGCTGCGCCGAGGATTGCAGCTGTGCATTCCAGAGTTACACTGGCTGTAAATATCTCACTGCCCATTCATATTTTGATGTTTTTTCCTGCTCTCTGTGTCCTACTTCTGTGTTTCTCTTAGATTGACAAGCTCTGGGGAGGCAGAGATTAAATCTGTGGTATGCTTTTGTCCAGATCCTGAGCCTAACAATCAGCAAATGATTTCTGGTGATGAGAACAAGTTGTTTTTCAGGATGATTTTGTGCTGCTTTTTGGACCAATTCTGCTTGCATTTTCTTCACCTCATTTTAACAGATAGAAACTTCAAGTAGCGTTGACTTTGGCATCACCCATTATGAAAATTATTTATTGTGGAGACCCGCAGACTATTTTGACCAATTCCACACTCCCCTGCCCCCCAGCTAGTTGCCAGTACCCTTGTTCTGTGTGGACACCAGCCTTCCCTGCAAGCCACACTCTGGTCCGGACTCCCTCCTCCCAAAGTTGAATTGTCCTCTGCCTCTGCTAGATCTGCTTAACTAATCTTATAAACGAACTGGGACTAGACAACTGTTCATGGAATTCCTTAGTCCTTCCAGTTGATCCACAGCTTTACAGAGTAATTTAATTGAAAAAAAAAGTAAGTAGTAGTGGGAACTCAGGCACCACGGTCCCCTGTTGGGAAAGATATTTTAGGGGCAGGGACTTTTCTGAGGATCTTCCTGTTGCACCGTGTGGGTGGCCGAAGGCAGCAACAGGATGGCTGGCCCAGTCCACACCCATCTCCCCACATCCCTGACACTCCCCACTTAATGTGCCATAAGAAGTGCCACACTCTCATTGCTCATCCTGTTAACCATCTGATATGAAATGTGACTCACAGGCAGGACTGATAAAACTGGTGACAAATATAAACCTGATTTCCCTGAAGAGTAAGGGTGATATACCCTGTGTGGGGCTAGGCACTGCCCTGGGCTGAGGGAGTGGTTGTCAAAGCCAGCCAAGGAGCCTCAAAGACAAGCTGGGCCAGGGATTCTACTCTTCTGACCCCTCATCTATTAGTGATGCCTTTGACATAACGTCATACTGATCCATCCCATGACACACCACACCTTTGGTGGAAGCAGGGAGAGAAGAGAATGTAATCTTGTCTGCTGACAAGGAGGCCCCTGGGACCACAGAGCTCTTGGCAGGGTGTTCACTGTCCTGCAGATGGTGGACCGGCAGGACCCTGCATGTGTTTTTGCTTTCTCACAAATGCCAGAGAGTCTCTGACTCACTTGGTGTGTTCCTTTGATATTAGAAAATCCTTGTTTGGCCTCCAAACTCATGCACAAATCCTCCCAAGGCCCTGGATTTATGGTGGAGGGATTTCATGGACATCAATGGTTCTGAGCAGCTGCTGTGGTATTTCGGACCTCTGAATGCACATTCATTCCCGCAAAGTGCTCCAGGGACATCTAAGCTCTTGGATGCTTCCTCCTCTGTCTGTCCTCTTTGTGTCCCAACTTGTAGGTTATTGCAGCTATTGCTGCAACTGCTCTAGGCTCGTTCAGTAAAAGGCTGTCCCTTTTAATCCAGCACTAATAAAATGTGTTCTGGTTTATTTGCGTACGTTTATTTGTATCTCATCAGTGTAGCATGAGATGAAATGTAACATTTGAAACTAAAATTGCGCTACTATGACTATGGCTAATGCTAATTATTATTAGCCACTTTTTGGATGTGAGAAACATTTCATTTGCGTCAACGTGATATATTGAAAGAGAGAGTGCACACTCATGATAGAAGGGTTAGGAATTGCCAGATAAATGTCAGGCATTGCAGATAGACAGACAGGTGGGTAGACAGATAATATATGTATACACACACTTATGTACATTATATATGTACACATTTATAATTTTAAATACGTAAGATATTTACATATTACATCTATAAATATGGAGAGATGCTAATCTCAAGTACCCAATAATGGGAATTCAAAACCTTTTCTGAGAAGAAAACCGAGGCCAAACACTGAGAGAGAGCAGAACAGGCTGAGTTCCCAAAGGAAATTAAGTCTAGTCTCCTGCACAGTCACAGTCCTTTAGTCATGTGCTGGCTCCTAGCCTAACACCATGGGTTCACCTCGGACCTCACCAGGTCACAAAGGAAGACAGATGCTCACAGCTGTTCCCAGGCATCTGCAGAGGCAGGCAATGGCCCAGGGTGCGTCACAAGGCAAGACCATGCCAGTGCCCCCAGGGAATTCACCCTGAAATGCTCTGGGAACTCAGCTTTAGAAAGAACTGGCTTGTGCAATTGACCTTCCAGCTGGAGCAGGAAGTAGTCCCTAGCAGCAACTGCATCCCAGAATCTGAGGAACAGTGCGATCCTGACTTGGTGTTGAGGAATGAGGAGCTTTGAAACTTAGCCTTTTAAACTCTGTAATATTTCGAACAGTTTCTTGACCTCTTAGACTCATCATAATGAAAAGCACAAATGTGATCTTCACAGTGGATCTGAGATGCCAGTCTCAGGACCAACTGAATCAGATAATCTGGTAACCTTGCTAAGCGTATAAATTCCTACCCTCCATTCTGAATTCTCACATAAATAGGTGTATTAGTCTGTTTTCATGCTGCTGATAAAGATATATCTGAGACTGGGCAATTTATAAAAGAAGGAGGTTTATCCCAGTACTTTGGGAGGCCGAGGCGGGTGGATCACGAGGTCAGACGGAGATCGAGACCATCCTGGCTAACACAGTGAAACCCCATCTCTACTAAAAATACAAAAAATTAGCTGGGTGTGGTGGTGGGTGCCTGTAGTCCCAGCTACTCGGGAGGCTGAGGTGGGAGAATGGCATGAACCCGCAGTAGGCAGAGCTTGCAGTGAGCTGAGATCCCACCACTGCACTCCAGCCTGGGTGACAGAGCAAGATTCCATCTCAAAAAAAAAAAAAATGAAAAGAAAAGAAAGAAAGAGGTTTAATGGACTTACAGTTCCACGTGGTTGGGGAGGCCTCACAATCATAATGGAAGGCAAGGAGGAGCAAGTCATTTCTTACATGGATGGCGGGAGGCAAAGAGAGAGAGCTTGTGCAAGGAAACTCCTGTTTTTAAAACTATCAGATCTCATGAGACTTATTCACTATCACGAGAACAGCATGGAAAAGACCTGCCCCCGTGATTCAATCATCTCCCACCAGGTACCTCCCACAAATTATGAGAGAGTTACAAGATGAGATTAAGGTGCGGACACTGAGCCAAACCATATCACAAGGTCTGGAGTGGGCCCTGGGATCTACATTTAAACAAGCTGATGTAACATCCAGATTTGGGGACACTGTCCTGGTCCAACTCGCTACAAGCATAGAAAGCCCTTCCACAATGTTCCTGAGCCACGGAGTCTTAACATTAATTGTTTCTCTTATTGCACTGAAAATTGCCACAAAGCAATGTTTACCCATCTGCCGTGGTTTACGCACTGGCACAATAGATCCAAGCCCTCTGGATTTGAGAGGTTAGGAGGACAGCCCAGAGCAGGGGAATCAGTGTGTTTGTGCATGCATGTGTGTGCATGTACATTTCACGCACGCTCACATGTGTTGAGGCACTGGCTGGAGCAAGTACGAGGCAGAAGGGAAATGGACATTTAGAGATCAAATGAAAGCTGACATATCTCGTCCAGTAGCCATCAAGAACCAAGGGAAGCAGAGATTGGGGCAGATGGAAAAGGGCAGATGTGCAGAAACAGAGCACTCCTGATGCATGGCCAACTTGTCCAAGGGACTCCATCAGTTGTGACTGATGAAGGAGGCACAGAGCCGCATCCTCAGAGATGGGGGACTGGAAGGGAGGGGCAAGAAGCCAGCATCAGGCACCAGTTGATATCAGGGAAATTTTGAAATACCCAAGAGACTTGAGCAAAAGGAAGCCAACCAGTCCTTCTTATAGAGGGAAGAAAGGGAGCTGCTGAACACAGTGCCAGAGTATGGCATGAGACCATTACCACAGAGTTATGAAAACTTTCTAGATCTAGTTTATGAGGCAAAGGCTGTCATCAGCACAGGCTCCTCAGCAGGCAAAACCCACAAATTTGTGGGGCAAAGGCTGTCATCAGCACAGGCTTCTCAGTTCTGGGGAGGAGCAAGGGACTGGCAGAGGGACAGATCTCATTTGATGCTTCTCCTGTGCTGCCAGATGGAGCCAGACAGCCCCCGATAGTTGGGGCTTCAATTGCTTCACCATTTTCGTGGTCTCTGGACTTTTTGCCACCCAGGTGGAGTGCTTTCAGTTAGTAAAGACTCCAGAAATAGTCTAATCAGTGCAGAATAGAGTGGGACTAACACAGGACAAATACCTTCTTTGTTCTGGCCATCACACTATTATAGCAGCCCTAAGGTGGCTCCTTCACGTTTTAGCAGTCCTTTCATAAGATTGGGTTATGTTGAACTTGCAGACATCTAAATCCTCTAGAACCCTTTCCAGAACTTCTCCAAAAATCATATCAGAATGTAAGTGATGACTTTACACTTTTCCTTAACAAATGTTATCTTTTAATGTTGACATAGCTTTTCTAGGTTTCAGAGTTTTTCCTGCATCCTGATTGATGCATGGCCAATGTATTAGCTATCCTCACAAGTTGACATCATCGGCAAATTTGATCAACATGACTTTGATACCTTCATCTAAGTCTTGAAAAGGGTTTGCACAACATGAAACTGATATAAAACTTCATGGTGAGTGAGTAGAGACTTTCTTCCACCTTGATGTTGAATAATTAATGTTCTTCAACAAGCTACAAAGTCACCTGGTTGTCTCACCACATAGAACTTTCTAAATGACTCAATTGCAGCAATTATCAAAGTGTATCATAACTTTTTTATATAGCTGTCTCACTCACCAGGCTGAGGTTCTCTAAGGCAAGAGCCATGTTTTATTCATATTTGTGATTCCAACATCTAGCCAAACACAGTCAGCGTGCAGCAAGTTTGTGACGTATGTGATACATTTCCGCAACTTGGCTACAGTGGCAAATATCTAGAAGACTGAAATCTTCTTGCCAAAATTAAGGTACTCTCTTTTATGCTGCATTTTAGTCTATCAAGAAATGTAATGAGGTGTGAGGTCAGTTGAATACAAGTTAACTTCCTGGAATCACTCATTCCTTTCCTTATGCATGAACCATCATATTAATATTTGATAATATACCATGGTTTGGTTAATCTAACCTGGACTTTTGTAAGGACTCAAGGTCACTTTCATTGCTCTGTGGTTTTTGCTCTGTGGTTTTTGGTATCCTTCTTCTCTGCTCCTTCTCCCTTTGAATATCCACAGTACTTTTGCCTCAAACCATTCCCTGGGATTTCTCATGGACCCCCTTGCCATGCCCCTGTGCCTCCAGCAAGCCTCTCGGCCGCACAGGAGGTCCTGCGTGGACCCGCCTGTCTGAACTGATGGAGAGCTCCCTGGCCGCTCCCTGTTTCCTTCTCCTTCTTGAACCACACCTTCCAGTTATCCAGGACTCAAGATCGGCCTCTCTGGCCAAGGCTGGAAGAGGGTGAGAGGTTTGCCTTGGGAGCCCCAGGCTGCCTCATGGCTGGCCTGGGTCAAGACAAGGAGACACCGAAAGTGGCCTGCAGGGCACTGCTATTCACGACCCTCCAGGGACTCTAGAATGACGGCTGTGGGGAAGAGGCCTTTCCCAAATCATGGAGATTGGATTTCCTGCTAACCCTCAAAGAAAGGGCAAAAGGGGGCTTGATGGGATTGTGAAAGACCGAAGAACGTGGCTTGTTTTCCCCCATGAGCGTGTCAGAACTAATTCATACCATTACTGAGGTCTTGCTCCACTTCTGGTTTTAGGGTCATTTTCACTGAGAGAGAAGACAAACGGAGCAGACCAGGACTGGGTGGTTCTGTTTTCACGAAGCTCTCTCCATCATCAGGCCACCTACCCAACACAGCTTCCCTGCTTCTGCTTCCGGGCTGCATGCTTCCTGAATCTAGCCTGAAAATTTGCGTGACTCTGACCATATGTCCTCAGCTAGATGTCACTGCTTTCATTGTATGCATTCATTCAACACATAGTTATTGAGTACCTGCTGTGTACCAGACACTGGGCTGACTGGGGGTACAGCACTGAACAATATGGAAAACACAAACCCTGGCCCCTGGAGTGGATACCCTACCAGGAAACAGAGAGCAAGCAAGATAAATAAGTCAAATAACTTCTGCGTTGGAGGGGGAGAACTGCTGTGCAGGGGAACAGAGCGGAGAAGGGGATCAGGTGCTGGAGAGTGAGGGACAGGGGAGTGGAGATGTTAAATTACATGGTCTGGGAAGGTCCCACTGAGAGGCATCTGAGTCATCTCAAAGGCCAGGGAAGTGAGGGGCCAGGCCATGGAGGTACCTGGGAGGTGTGTCCCAGACAGAGGGAACCATCAGCTTGAGGTACAGCCTACCTGCTTGTTTAAAAAGGCCAGAGCAACCACAACAGGGAATTGGAACATGTCCAGTTAAAATCTGGATTCCCCAGAGAACCTGCTAGTATCTCTTTTTCTGTGTGAGAATAGACAGTTCTGGACACTGCTGCAGCACGCCTTTTAGGAGTCATGGGAATAAATGGCCAGGGCTCTTTGTCCTACCCTAGGTGGCCCCAGATG
Source organism: Pongo pygmaeus (assembly GCF_028885625.2). Taxonomy (NCBI): domain Eukaryota; kingdom Metazoa; phylum Chordata; class Mammalia; order Primates; family Hominidae; genus Pongo; species Pongo pygmaeus. Next base: position 34,957,388 of record NC_072387.2, read on the forward strand.
GCTACGCTTTCTGAGTACTTGGTATGAGGCCATGAGCTGTCAGTTAGTTCATGTATTATACACATTATTACTGAGCACCCATTATACAGCCATGAACGAAGCATTTACACTCTTGCCTTCTTGGGCTTGGGGATGCCACGAACACAAGCACTTGTTTTGACTGAGGACATGAGCCACCAGGAGGCACACAGAGAGACCCAGGGTGCTTTTAGTGGGAAATGATGCCCAAGCACACCCTGAAGAATGGACAGGGAGCTTTCCAGGCAGCATGCCCAGGGTATCCGAGATCTGCACATATTCAAGACACTTCTGGGATGGTTCTGGATGCCCACAGTGGGGAGGGTATGGGGTTGCCAGGAGGGATGCAGGGGAAGGATAGCAGGGAGGTGAGAGGGGTGAGGTCGGCAGGGGCCCGGCATGCTGGGTCTCGTCCGTGAGTCATGCAGGACTGCATTCTAAATTGGGTGGAGGTCACTGGGCAGTTTGAGCCAGGCAGTGACGTGGTCCCAAGTGCTTTCTCTGGGGACTTGAAGAGAACACATTGGAGAGAGCACAGCAGGAAGCAGCAGGAGCCACGGGAAAGTGGGGTGGCTGACCGCAGCTGCTGTCCGTGGGATGGAGACCAGTGGGCCAACTCAAGACGAGGAGCTGGCTGGTGGCCTCTGGGTGGATGTGCTGTCTAGTGTGAGGACAGGCCGGATCACTCAGCAGCTGACATGGAAACAGTGGGTGGTGGTGCACTCTGATGATGATGCATGGACATGTCTCCTCCAAGCCCTCTGCTCCAGCTCAGGCTTCCTAGAAGCAGAGCCTGAGATGAGGATTTGGATGCCCATGAGTGATTGAGGTCATGTTCTCCGGAGAAAGGCCAAGCAGAGGAAACCTCAGCAAGGGTGCATCTCAGCTGGGGGGCGGGCAGCACCTGGAGCTGGGGAGCATGAATTGCATCCAGAGTTGGCTCCCTTTGAGGCCAGGCAGCCGAGCTTTCGTGGCCTGTGTCAGTCAGTCCCTGGCTGCGGACTTCCCTGGGGTGGGGATGGGGCTGCTTATATCCTTTGGGCAAATTGGATTTTGTTCTGCTGAGGTCAATTCTCCTGAGAAGGGGGCACTTCTGAGTGTTTAACAGCCAATATTCCAAGGTGCAAGGGGACAAGGGACAAGTGCACAGGCCCCCATAGAAGGGGGCTTGGAGAGGCATCCACTTTGCTCACAGGATCTTCTCACCTTCTATTGGCCGGGAAAGCAGATGCATTAGTGAGGGTTCTTTGGAGAAATAGAACAAATAGGAGATACATGTGTGAGAGAGAGATTTATTATGAGAGATTGGCTCATGTGATCACAATCTGCCATCTGCAAGCCGGAGACCCAGGAAAGCTATGGTGTCATCCAGTCTGAGCTAAAGGCCTGAGAACCAGGGGAGCCAATGGTGTGAACCCCAGTTTGAGGGCAAAGAAGATGAGATGAGATGTCCCAGCTCGGGCAGTCAGGCAGAAAAGCAGGAGTGACTTCCTCCTTCCTTCACCTTGTCTTTGACTCAGGCGCTCAATGGATTGGGTGATGCCCACTGATATGGTTTGGCTGTGTCCTCACCCAAATCTCATCTTGAATTGCAGCTTCCATAATTCCCATGTGGTGTGGGAGGAACCCGGTGGGAGGTGATTGAATCATGGGGGTGTGTTTTTCCTGTGCTATTCTCATGACAGTGAATAAGTCTCACGAGATCTGATGGTTTTATAAATGGGAGTTCCTCTGCACATGCTCTCTTGCCTGCTGCCATGTAAGACGTCCCTTTGCTCTTCCTTTGCCTTCCACCATGATTGTGAGGCCTCCTTAACCATGTGGAACTGTGAGTCCATTAAATCTCTTTTCTTTATAAATTACCCCGTCTTGGGTATGTCTTTTTTGCAACATGAGAACAGGCTAACACACCCACCCACATTGGAGAGGACAATCTGCTCTACTGAGTCCACCAAGTCAACTGCCAATCCCATCCAGAAACACACTCTTTCACAGACACACAGAAATAATGTTTCACAAGATATCTGTGCATCCCTGGCCCAGTCAAGTTGACACATAAAATTAACTATCACACCAGGTAACCAAACTGACTTGGAGGGTGTACTAGAGAAGAGCAAATTGTTCTGAGAGCCTGATTCACTTGTCAGTGAGTAATTTTTTCATTTTAACTTTAAAATGTATTTTATTTTTTCCAGCTCCATTGACATATAATTGGCAAATAAAAACCGTATGTTTTTAAGGTGTACAATATGATGATTTCATATGTGTCTACAGCAAGAAATAATTACCGGCTGGCATTATTTTTTAGTAGTGAGTTCAGAACATCCCAGGCCTCTGTGCAGGGCTGTGCAGGGGATACCCCTGATCTCCTGGGGGTGGTTTCATAGGCTGCAATGCGAAGGCCACTTCTGCAGTCTGCACTGATGTGGCCCTGACTCCCTCCAATCACTCTCTGCAGGAAAACTAGAATGATGCAGGAAAACCAATATGATGGTTAATGCCTGTAATCCCAGCACTTTGGGAGGCCAAGGCATGCAAATTACTTGATGTCAGGAGTTTGAGAACAGCCTGACCAACATGATGAAACCCTGTCTCCACTAGAAAATACAAAAAATTAGCCAGGCATGGTGGCAGGTCCCTGTAATCTCAGCTACAAGGGAGGCTAAGGCAGGAGAATTGCTTGAATCTGGGAGGTGGAGGTTGCAGTGAGCCGAGATCGAGCCACTGTATGCCAGCTTGGGCAGCAGAGTGAGACTCCATCTCAAAAAAAATAAAAATAAATAGACAAATAATTACCACAATCAAATTAATTAACACATTCATCACCTCACAAAGTTACTTCAAAAAAAAAAAAAAGCACACACACACATACACAGAAAATCTGTCTCTCTGCTTCCCATCTAGCTCTTACTTGTATTCTACATTGTTGAGGTTACTGAAAAAAAGTGAGTTCTGGATACCATGGGGTGTTGTTTGGGCCCCAAATAGATTATTCTAGTTTTCCTGCAGAGAGTGATTGGAGGGAGTCAGGGCCACATCAGTGCAGACTGCAGAAGTGGCCTTCGCATTGCAGCCTATGAAACCACCCCCAGGAGATCAGGGGTATCCCCTGCACAGCCCTGCACAGAGGCCTGGGATGTTCTGAACTCACCACTAAAAAAGTACACACCAATACTGCTCTTGATTACTTCCTGGTGTTCCCATTATTTCTGGCTGAAGGGCGATGTGGCTGGCAGGGCAGACGGTGATCACACAGATCCCTGCAGGAGACCCATGCCTGCTAGGCTTCCCACCCATGGATGTCCACCTTGTGACCGTAACTTCACCCCGAGCTGGAATGTGAGTCTCTCACAACATTGCTGGGATGCATCCAGGTTGCTGTGGGAACATTCAGGGGCTGTACTGTCAAAACCAAATCCCTTGGATTGCTGCAAAAATAAACAAGATTTACAGGGACAAGTCCCTGTTTGGATGGCCCCTAAGACAAAGGGACAAAGGGTCTGGAAGAGACGGTGTCCTGTTGTGGGCCTATTGCCAGGAGAACGTGCCCCTCCCTCATTCAAGGAGGCTCTGCTCACACAGGGAGGTAGGAGAGGGAGTGAAGGGTCTTGGGGAGAGGAGCGCTTTGGAATCAGGAAGACAAGATTCAAATCCAGGCTTCTGATCCAGCAGTCCCTCTACTGGGTGTACAGTAGACCCAAAGCAAACGAAAATCAGTTTGTCAGAAAGCTGTATGCACTTCCATGCTCATTGCAGCGGCATTCACCACAGCCGTGACAGGAAATCAACCTAAGTGTCCATCTGTAGATGCATGGATAAATAAAGGGTTGTGTATATACAAATGGAATACAAGGGTCGTGTATATACACAATGGAATACTATTTGGTTTTTTGTTTTTTTTTTTTAAGACAGAGTTTTGCTCTTGTTGCCCAGGCTGGAGTGCAATGACACAATCCCAGCTCACTGCAGCCTCTGCTTCCTGGGTTCAAGTAATTCTCCTGCCTCAGCCTCCTGAGTAGCTGGGATTACAGGTGTGCACCACCACACCCGGCTAATTTTGCATTTTTAGTAGAGATGGTGTTTCACCATGTTGGTCAGGCTGGTCTCGAACTCCTGACCTCAAGTGATCCACCTGCCTCAGCCTCCCAAAGTGCTGGGATTACAGGTGTGAGCCACGACGCTCAGCTATATAGTCTATAAAAAAAAGGAAATTCTGCCACTTGTGACAACATAGATGAACCCGGAGGACATCATGCTAAGAGAAATAAGCCAGGAACAGAAACAAATACCACATAATCTCACTCATATGTGGAATTTTAAAAAGTGGAATTCATAAAATGAGAGAGTAGAGCAGTGGTTACCAGAGGCGGTGGGTCAAGGGCTGGAGAGAAGTTGGTCAAAGGATACAACGTTTCAGTTCAACTTTGGAGGAATAAGTTCAAGAGACCTCTCGTACAGCACGGTGACTAGAGCTAATAACAATATATTGAATCGCTGAGAGTAGATTTTGTGTTCTCACAATAAAAAATTAAAATGCATATGAGATAATGCATAGGTTCATTAGCTCTATTCAGTCATTTCACGATGTATACATATTTCAAAACATGTTGTACCCAATAAATATATACAATTTTTTATTTGTCAATTAAAAAGATTAAAACAGCAACAACAAATAGAGGCTCGGGCACCCACTAGCCAGCCCATGCCACAGGGCAGCATTTTCATCTCTCAGGGTTATCACTGGGGTTGGATGAGAGAACACAGTCCAGTGCTGAGCCCCGCAGCTGCCGCCTGGCCAGTATCCATGAAGTGGTAGCAGCGAATGGCAGAAGGGAAGCCAGCTTTCTGCCAACAGCATTACACTGTTTGTAAATTTACTGAGTCCTTGCTCACATTTGGTGCCTGGAGCTTGGTAAACACGGGGACTCTACTTCTTTCAAAGGGATTGCTGCTTCCCTGAATGGCTCTTCCCTTGACATTCAGTCCAATTATTGCCTTTTTGGTTTACCTGCAGTGATCCCATGTTACACAAGAGCTCAGCCTGGTTAACACCTTTCCTCTTTGTAACTATGGTTTCTTTTGCATGCTCTTTTCATGAGCCAGTGTGGGAGATATTTTTTTAAAGAAACCAAACTCTAGTAATACATAATCATTGTAGAAAAATTAGGTAATATGGATAGGCAACAAACAGAAATAGAATAAAAATAATTCCCAATCTTTCTACCCAGAGACAATCACTGTAACGTAGATTCTAGACTTTTCCCTATGTAAAAATGTATGTCATCTATCCTTTTCAAACAAATTTAATTCATATATATATGAATGGTTCTATTTATTTTATTTTATTTTTATCTATTTTTTTTGAACTTTTATTTTAGATTCAGGGGGTACATGTGCCAGTTTGTTACCTGGGTATATTATGTGAGGCTGAGGTTTGGGATATAAATGTTCCATCACCCAGGTACTCAGCTTAGTACCCAACGGTTAGTTTTTGAAACCTTGCTCCCCTCCTTCCCTCCCCTAAAAGTAGGTATATATCCAAAAGAAAACACATAGTTCTACCAAAAAGACACGTGTATGTGCATGTTCATCACGGTACAACAGCAAAGACATGGAATCAACATAGATGCCCATCAACGGTGGATTGGATAAAGAAAATGTGGTACACATACACCATGGAATACTACCCAGCCATAAAAAAGAAACAAATCATGTCCTATGCAGCAACATGGAAGCAGTTGGAGGACATTACCCTCAGAGAATTAACCCAGGAACAGAACACCAAATATTGTATGTTTTTACTTTTAAGTGGGGGCTAAACACTGGGTACTCCTGGACATAAAGATGGCAACAAATGGCTCTTTAAACTGCTTTTTCAGCTCAAACATGCTAAACATTATTCCAAATAAGTAAAGACAGAATGATCATCCACAGAATCATTTAAAATGGCTGTTTAATATTTTTTGACATAGATATAATACATTTTACCAACTAGCTAGGAAGCTAGGATTATTTTTGCGACCATAAGCAACGTTGCGGTGAATAATCTCATGCATGTATGTTTGTGCGCATGCCCCTTGTTTCCTAGGAGCAAACTGCTGGAAGTGGAATTATATGAAGACTATGTACCTTTTGAAGGCTCTTGATACATATTACCAAATTGTTCCACAAATGTACTGATCTAGGGTCCCTCTAATCTGAGAATCGGCATCATTTCCTTCACACCGAATTTGGCACTGGTTGCAATTCTTTTTATTTTGTTTTCCAACCCACTATATGAAAAAAAATACATTCTTATTATTTTCTTCCATGTTTGATTACTAATTAGAGTTTTCATTTTTGGCATTTCTTGGCCATCTTTCTTTTCTTTTCTTTTTCTTTTTTCTTTTTCATTTTCTTGAGACAAGGTCTCACTCTGTTGCCCAGGCTGAAGTACATTGGCACAATCACGGCTTACTGCAGCCTTGACCTCCTGGGATCAAGTGATCCTCCTGCCTCAGCCTCCCGAGTAGCTGGGACTATAGGCATGTGCCATCATGCCTGGCTAATTTTTTACATTTGTAGAGTAAAAAAATTATTTAACTTTTCTTTTTTTACTTTTTGTTGCCTGGCTGGTCTCAAACTCTTGGCTTCAAGTGATTCTCCCACCTTGGCCTCCCAAAGTGCTGGGATTCCAGGCATAAGTCACTGTGTCCAGCCTGTATTTCTTATTTTATTAAACGCTTCTTTATTACTATGCTTAGCCGTTTTCCCATTAGGGTATTTCTCATTCTTCATTGATCTGTATGAGCATTCTATATCGTAAGCTCTGCAAACCTCCACCCAGGGAATAGTCCCTTGCATACGGGTGAGAAATCACTGTGTGGATGCTCCGGTGGAGGTGCTGCTGAAGTCAGGTTAACTCAACGGGGCCTTTAAGGAAGAGAGCTCACTCACCCAGTGGAGGGTGGGGCACAGGAGCTCCTGGTGTTTATTGTCCAAGCTGGTATTAACCAAGAGGATTGAGCTTGGAGGGACAGAAGACACGGCCTGATGCTGGGTCCCGATGATGTGAAGTGGGAAGTACTGACCTGAGTCGGCTACGCAGTGGCCCTGGGACCAGTAGCATCAGCACCACTCAGAAACCTGTTCAGCAATGCAGATTCTCAGGCCGCAGCACAGGAAACTTGTGAGCACACTTTTTTTCATTATCATGGTAAAATATACATAATATGGCTAGGCACGGTGGCTCATGCCTGTAATCCCAGCACTTTGGGAGGCCAAGGCGGGCCGATAACCTGAGGTCAGGAGTTCAAGATCAGCCTGGCCAACATGGTGAAACCCTGTTTCTACTAAAAATACAAAATTAGCCGGGCATGATGGCACATTCCTGTACTCAGCTACTTGGGGGCCTGAGGCACGAGAATCGCTTCAACTTAGGAGGTGGAGGTTGCAGTGAGCTGAGATTGCACCAGCCTGAGTAATAAGATTGAAACTCCATCTCAAAAAAAAAAAAAATATATATATATATATACGTATATACACACACATATATATCTTCCTATCTTACCCATTTTTAAGTGTTCAGTTCAGTGGCATTAAGTACATTCACACTATTGTGCAACCATTCACCACCATCCATCCACAGAATTATTTTCATCCTCCCAGACTAAAATTCTGAATCCATTAAACAGCAATCCTCCACTCTCCCTAACCCCTCCAGCTCCTGACAACCGTCATTCTACTTTCTGTTGCTATGGATTTGCCTACTTAATTCCATCATCTAAGAGGAATTGAACAAAAGTTGCCTTTTGCATCTGGTTATTTCACTTAGCACAGTATCTTCAAGGTTAGTGTGTGTCAGAATTTCCTTCCCAGCTACTCAGGAGGCTAAGGTGGAGGATCGCCTGAGTCTGGGAGGTTGAGATTGCAGTGAGCCGTGATCTCACCACTGCACTCCAGCCTGGGTGACAAAGTAAGGCCCTGTCTCACACACATACACACAAAAAAGGAAGAAGAAGAAGAAAAAGAAGGAGAAGGGGAAGAAGAAGAACAAGAAAATGAGGAGGAGGAGGAGGAGGAGAGGAATTATTTCCTATAATATTCCATTGTATGCATATAGCACATTTTGTCTTTCTGTTCATCTGTTCATGGCACACACTACAATTTGGCATGAAATGTGCACACGATTTGTCAGGAATCTGGTTAAAATGCAAATTTTAATCAATCATTCTGAGACGGGGTCTGAGACACTACAGGAAACCTCTGGGCCACTTGTCCTGCAAGTCAGGCCAATTCTTCATCATTGTGTCAAATTCCACTCATAAAAATAAGCCACAGTACCAAGGGTTGATTTCAGTAAGCAAGTCCCACAAACTTTCTGGGAAGCTTTAAGAAAATGAAAATGCTCTCTTCTCCCCTTTGCAGCTGCTATACCCTCCTCCTACCTCTGCTGACTGCAGCAGGTCAGAGTGGGTCTGAGGGCCTCTCTGGCACAGCCGGCCTGCCCCACTGGCCCAGTTCTCGACTCCCTGAAGGCTGCTCACCTGCTTCCCCATGCCTCTGGCACTGTTTCTATCTGTCACATATATTCGACTTCTCTCACTCGAAATGAGCACCCTGAGGCTAAAAGCCTGTATTCTGCATTCATTCATTCAACAAATATTTATTGAGTGTGGCTGTGTGAAGCACTGTTCTTTCTAGGCATAGGGGATACAGCAGAGAACAAAAGAGGCAAAAATCCCTGCCTTTGTGAGCTTTCGTGCTGGTGGTCATATGATAAATGAGCAAATATTAGCTAGAGATGCACTTAAGCACGAAGAATAAAGCAGGGAGACAGCAAGGAATTTGGGTGATGTTGACACTTTACAGTGGTAATCCAGGGCCGGCTTCGCTGAGGAGGTGACGGTGGGGCGAAGACAAGAGGGAAGGGAGGCAGCCAGCCTTGCAGGAATCCGGAGGCTCACTCCAGCTGGAGAGAACGGCACAGGCAGAGGTCCTGAGACAGAGGGCTGCCTGGGCATGCAAGGCACAGTAAGGAGGCAGCGTGTGGCAGATGGAGTGAGAGAGACAAAGGGAAGAGGAAGACAAAAAGGCAGCACGGTGTATCGAGAAGGATGCTTAGACCAGCAGTGTCCAATGGAAAAAGAATGGGAGGTCGGGCGCGGTGGCTCACGCCGGTAATCCCAGCACTTTGGGAGGCTGAGGTGGGCAGACTGCTTGAGCTCAGGAGTTCGAGATCAGCCTGGGCAACATGGTGAAACTCCATCCTTACTAAAATACAAAAAATTAGCTGGGTGGGGTGGTGGGCACCTGTAGTCCAAGCTACTCAGGAGGCTGAGGCAGAAGAATGGCTTTAACCCAGGAGGCAGAGGTTGCAGTGAGCCAAAATCACACCATTGTACTCCAGCCTGGGCAACAGAGCAAGACTCTGTGGGAAAAAAAAAAAAAAAAAATAGAATGGGAGCCACATGAGTCATTTTCAATTTTCTAGTAGCGGTACTAAAAAAAACCCAAACAAGGAAACAATGTGTTTTACTTAGCTCAATATATCTACAATATTATTATTTCAACATGTAGTTGATAATAAAAACTAATGGATGAGCTTTTTTGCATTCTTTTTTCTTTTGTGTTAAGTCTTCAAAACCCAGGGTGTATTTGACACTCACAGCACATCTCGGTTTTGACCAGCCACATTTCAAATGCTCAATAACCATATGTGACCAGTGGCTCTGGGAGTGGGCAGCAGAGCCCAGACCACATGAAGACCTTGGCTTTCCCTCTGAGGATGTTTTAGAATGTAGGTTTTATTATTATTCAGGTATGGCAAGGCCAACAGATCAGGAGCGGACTGCCATTTAAAAGTGATCTGGGAGTGCTCCACACCGCAGGGGCGCCCTGGGGAAGCAAGGGGTGGGGGCGGGGGAGCAGGGGCGAGGGAGTGAAGGGAAACATGGGCGGGAACGTTGATTGTGATTTTCATGGGAAAGAACAGGCAAAGCAGGGTAAGTAGATTTAGGATTGGCTGGTCTGAGTAATTTCCGCAGGCCCTGGGAATGGGACAGTCCCTACTTGTCTGGTACCTGGCCCTGGGGTGATTAGGGTGAGGGGACAGTGGCCAGGAGCATAGTGGGGTAGTGGGGTGTGAGCTCTGGCTTAATTGCTTTGCATATGAAAGGTGCTTGCATTCAGTCATTTGCTCTCTCTAGGACCTGGCTAAATGGGGAGAGGCAGCCTCTCTAGGGTCAGCAGAGCCTCAAGAGGCCAAAGCATCAGAAACCCATGGTTAATGGAGAGGGCTCAGGAGCTGCACGGCTGGGCTTAGGAGGGCTGGGCTCAGGAGGGCTGGGCTCAGGAAGGCCGTGATCCCGCTGCTGTGTCTGCCAGGCTCTGGCTTCTCCTGGAGGAGAGATGGGATGAGAAGGGGGCAAGGATGGGAATAAGGGAGGCTGTGGCCGCACCCCAGGGAGGGGGCAGGGCTTGGGTGAGGCTGAGCCTCCGGGGGTGGAAGGAGGTGGCCCCTGCTGGGCAGACTGGCAGACAAAGCAACCACGGCTGATTCCTCACATAAGCACCTGGATGCTGAACTGAATGACAGCAGGCGCTTACTTTAGAGGAAGAGTGGGATAGCACATTTGCTGAAATACTTAGGTATCCAATAGAATTCCAGGGGAGTTTAGACAGTGAAGTAATGCTGAAAGAGACAGAGCTATTCTCCATTGGCTGCTCACCACATTGACCCGTCCTTCTGCCAGGCCTGGTTAGGTCATTATATTTCCTGTGCAGGAGCACTTGGTCACCGCGTCCCTGCTGACCTTGGCAGGGTCAGAAGCGGGGTCTGCAGGGGGGGGTCAGGAGCGGGGACTGTCCTCAGGGTAGGTTAGAACCTAGGGAGGGCAGCGGGCAGTCTGGGCTGAGCCCTCTTCGGTCACACAGGACGCTGCAGGGCTTTGCTGCGGCATTCATGCTTTTTTATCCAAAGTCAGAGCTAGGGAGCCATTTGTCACTCTGCTTCCGGAGGCAACTTTATTCAGAAATCGACCACTGCCTGGCTCCAGGGTCAGTGTCAGGAGTCAGCGGGGGTTTGTTCTGGCCAACAGCCCTCTCCTCCATCAGAGTCATCCCCACATCCAGGCGGGAGTTGCTAGAATTAGCTGTTCCTGTTTCCTTCAGAGTCTGCACAGAATGCTTTGGATTCCCGAGATCTGGCTTCCTCTGTGTGTTGTCACTGACTCCAGCCCAGCTGCTCGCAGCACGGCCTGGGGAGACAATTCCCCTTTGCATTCAAAGACCAGGTAAAACAAGCCATCCATAGCGCTCACCAAGGCATGAAGTTAAATAGAGGTAAGGAGTCAAGCAGAAACCACCACTTTCTGAGAATGCAGGTGGTACGGGATGGGGACACTTCACTGGCTGATCTGTTAGTGCCTGTGCCAGAAATCACAGGCTTCAGGGAGGGGCCCCTCAGAGAAGCCCCTTGGGAAGTTATACTCTCATTCCAAAGCTTTTCCCACACTCAGAGCACACTTGGAACTCCCTTCTCTTGGCAAAGGCCTTTAGAGTCCATTTAAGCTACATCGGAAACCTCATGTCATTTTTTTAGAAAAAAAAAATTTTTATGTATAATCTACCGGATTTGACCCTGAATTTTTTTTATATTTTCTAAGCCCATTAAAACACACAGACACACTCTCACACACACACACTCACACACACACTCACACACACTCACACTCACACTCACATACTCACACACACTCTCACACACTCACACACTCTCACACACACTCACACACTCTCACACACTCTCACTCACACACACACACACACACACACACACACACACACACGCACGACCCATGATGGCATGAAAGCAATGACTCCAAGGCCATTCATCCTGAAATGAGGGCATCATTCCCATTGGATATGTAGTTAATCTTTTATTGAAAGATTATTCCATATTTATATATAGAAAAGTGCACCAGCCGTAAGTGTACAGGTTGAAGAATATTTAGGAACTGAACACCCTGGTGCACACAGCACCCAGATGGAGACACAGAACAATAGTAATGCCTGGATGCCCTCACGGATTACCCTGGACCACTCACCTTCAAGAAGGTGTGAAGTCTTTAGCCCACACCATCCAGAATAATCACCACTCTGACCAAGTGTGAGGAAAGGATGAGTAGCCTGGGGTGCACAGTGTAAGGAGGCCTCCCCTCTCAAGGTCAAGCACATCTAGCCCCTTATATTTTGTTCTAGGTGCTTCACAGGCCTCACCCATAAATGACTTCCAGCAGCACAAAACAGTTCTGCCTGTTTTTGAGCTCTGTATAAATGGAATCTTCCAACATGCACTCTTTTCCGTCTGACATCTTTTGCTCAACATTATGGCTGAGATTCATATTTTTGCTTGGAGTTGTAGTTTCTTCAGTCTTGTTGCTATATAGCAGGTTCTCAAACTTTAGCCCTCACCAAAGTCACCTGGAGGGCTGGCTAAAACACAAGATTGCTGGCCCCACCCCCAGAGTTTCTGACCCAGGAGGTCTGAGATAAAATTCCAGAGTATGCTAACAGATTGTCCTGTGATACTGATGCCACACTTTATTATTTATTTATTTATTTATTTATTTATTTATTTTGAGACGGAGTCTCGCTCTGTCGACCAGGCTGGAGGGCAGGGGTGCAATCTCAGCTCACTGCAAGCTCTGCCTCCTGGGTTCACGCCATTCTCCTGCCTCAGCCTCCCGAGTAGCTGGGACTACAGGCACCCGCCACCACTCCCGGCTAATTTTTTTGTATTTTTAGTAGAGACGGGGTTTCACTGCGTTAGCCAGAATGGTCTTGATCTCCTGACCTCGTGATCCTCCCGCCTCAGCCTCCCAAAGGTCTGGGATAACAGGCATGAGCCACTGTGCCTGACCTGCACTTTATTTTTTAAGACGGGATCTCGCTCTGTCACTCAGGTTGGAGTGTAGTGGCGCAATCATGATTCATTGCAGTCTTGACCTCCTAGATGCAAACAATCCTCCCACCTCAGCCTCCTGAGGAGCTGGGATTATTGGTGCATACCCACCACTCCAGGCTAATTTTTGTATTCTTTGTAGAGACAAGGTTTCACCATGTTGCCTAGGCTGGCTGATGCCACAGTTTTGAGAACCATAGATGAATAGTATTCCATTGTGAGAATATCCCACCTTTTATTGGCTTATTCAAATCTTGATGGGCAAATAGGACAATTACAAATTGTGCATCTCCAAACAATTTTGCACGTCTTTTGGTGCACAGTGCATGCACTTAAGATGGGTGTACCCCTAGGAGTGGAATTGCTAAGCTGTAGAATATGCATACAATCGGCTGTAGATAAACACTGCCAACAAGTTTTCCAAAGTGGTTGTATCAACTTACTAGGTTGGTGCAAAAGTAATTGCTCTTTTTGCCATTCATTTTAATACATTCCCATCAGCAATTTATGAGGCTTCCTATTGCTCCACATCTTTGCCAGCACTTGTTGTCCATGATTTTTATTTAGACATCCTGGTGAGTGTGTACTAGTATCTCATCATGGCTTTAATTTGCTTTTCCCTCTTCATGGGTCTCCAGATCTCATCACAGGTCCCCGTTGAGCTGTGGACTTCAGCTTCATGTCACAAAAGTCCTCTGTGATGATGATGATGGTGGTGACCTGCTCCACAAAGCCCCCTGGGACCATAGCACCTGTCCCGAGATGACCAACTGGGTCAGAGGCAGCCACAGGCTTTCCTTCTCAGGCAAGGGTCCCTCCTTTCAAGGAAACATCTCTGTGCTCATCATTACATTCCTCACCTGGATGTCCAAAATCCCGAATGCCATGGCTGGATTATAAAGCAATGTCAATCTCTTAAAATTGGATTCAGGGCCTGGCGCGGTGGCTCACGCCTGTAATCCCAATACTTTGGGAGGCTGAGGCAGGCGGATCACGAGGTCAGGAGATCGAGACCATCCTGGATAACATGGTGAAACCCCATCTCTGCCAAAAATACAAAAATTAGCTGGGCATGGTGGTGGGTGCCTGTAATCCCAGCTGCTTGGGAGGCTGAGGCAGGAGAATCACTTGAACCAGGGAGTCAGACGTTGCAGTGAGCCAAGATGGCGCCACTGCATTCCAGCCTGGTGACAGAGTGAGACTCTGTCTCAAAAAAAAAATTGGATTCAGGGCCAATCTCATTCCGAGGATTGTGTTTCCCACACTGTAAACCTGCCTGCCGGTCTACCATGCCAGAGTAGTGTAGGGCCAGGCCCCAGGGACAACAGGACCCACACAGGCTCCCATGAGCAAGTGGTGCTGTAGGCTTGTGTTCAGAGTCGGGGAGGGAAGTGTCAGGGGCCAAAAGTTGACCACAAGTAGCCAGAAGAGTTCATAGATAGACACAGAGGATAGCAAGGAAGTGCTGAGGGGCATCATCATAGAAGAGGCTTGGGACCAGGCCAACAAGGCAGGTACCGGGACATGTAGCTTGAAACATTCTCCTAGAATGTGCTTGCTTTGCATACCTAAGAAACTTTTTCTAGTCAGTTGTGTGACTATAGAAGTCTTGGCCCAGTTCTGACACAATAAGCATCACTCTTCTAAGAGCTAATACAGTTAATTAAAGCACAGGAGTGCACATGCACACACACACCCGCACACACACACCCGCAGACCCACATCCACACACGCACATCCACACACACACACTCCTCTCTGGCCAAAGTGGTACATAAAGAAATGGCCTAGACTGGGCACCCTGAATATATGTCCATTGCAGATAATTTTGAATTTTCCATATGAATGAAGCGATCAGAGATGTGAAACAGAACACTCAAATTTATTTGTTTTACTTTGTAAAGTGTTAGATGAATTTTCTTCCTTCAGCAGCTCTGCCTCCTTTTCATGCTTTGCCAAATCTAATGCTGTACTTCTTGTTTCCTGCGCACATATCAGTGGCAGGGGCTCTGGGCAATGGTGGCAAACCAGCTAAATATTCCAAGTCCCCCGAAAGCACACGGTGGACAATAGACATGCCAGCCAGCCTTATGGGGAGCAGGAGCGTTCTGCATGCCAGTCATATCAGGTCTTCAAACCACGGCCTTCTCACTCCACTCCTTTTAACAACCGTATTCTCCACTCCTTAGCTCTCTTTACTTGTCTTTTTATTTCCTTACTTGTTTTCTGGCAGCTTCATTTTCAGCCGAGCTATGGAAAGGCATGGACGTTCTCCCTGCTTTCTTCCTTATTCCTCCCTGCTGATTAACTTCCCAGCCATCCTCCATGAATTGCCATCATCCTCACAATTCGGTCTAAAGGTGAATATTTTCGGATGTCAGCAATGATCACTGTGTTCCTGCTGTCTGGTTTAGATCATTTATTGGTTGGGAATATAGGGATTTTCCCTCATTTACCAGTGGTAAAAGTTAAATTTTAAAAATCAAAATTTAGTATTCCAAGAAAATAATCATGGATATAAGCAAAGGCTACCAAGTTGTTCATCATAACATTGTCTCTTACAATAGCAATGATAATAATAATAATTAGAAAAGAATGAAATATCCATCTATAGATTAAATTAAGATATATTATTGCAATAAAAGATTAAAAGCCATACAAATGATACTGTAGAACAATATTTGATGATGTGGAGAGTTGTTTACGACAGATTATTGGTGAGAAAAAGTTAAAACCAATATGTATAAGGTGGTCCCATTTTTGTAAATGAACCAAAACTATTCACCTATATTCACAGAAAGAAAAAAAATACCCCACTGTGGATGAGAAATAACAAATGTTAACAGGATCAGCTCTGATTGCAAGGGACTCATTCGATTTTATTTTCTTATTTTTCCTGGTCTACATTTTCTACAATATTTGTGTATAAGTTTTGCAATAAGAAACAAATGATGGTTCTCAAATTTTTCAAATTAAAATTTTCAGCAAATGGAGACATAGTCCTACTAGGGACCCAAAGGGGCACAGACAGGTGAGAAAATGCTCATTTTGAATCAACAATGTGCTACCAATAAGCTCCATGGTGAGGCCCCGACCTTTTCACATGGATGCATAGTTTGGGTTTCATGTGAATTAGACTGCAATTAACCACAAAGAGGCCCCTTCATAAATTAGACCCAAGTTTAAAGTTAACAAGTTTAAAGCTTTCACTTTTACAAAGTTAAAGCTCGGTAATGGACTGAATGCTTAACTTCCTTGTCACTGGGAAAACTTGTTCCTGAATGATGGCTACATTAGTCCACTAGGGCTGCCATAACACAGTGCCACAGCCTGGGAGGCTTCAGTAACAGATACCGATTGTCTCCCAGTGCTGGAGGCTGGAAGTCCAAGATCAAGGAGACTGCAGGGTGGGTCTCTTCTGAGGCCTCACTCCTTGGCTCACAGATGGCCGCCTTCTGGCAGTGTCCTCACGTGGCTTTTCCCTGTGCACAGTCCCCTGGGGTCTCCGTGTAATCATTTTTTTTTTTTTTTTTTTGAGACAGTCTAACTCCATTGCTCAGGCTGGAGTGCAGTGGTGTGATCTTGGCTCACTGCAACCTCTGCCTCCTGGGTTCCAGTGATTCTCCTGCCTCAGGCTCCCAAGTAGCTGGGATTACAGGCGCATGCCACCGTGCCTCGCTAATTTTTGTATTTTTAGTAGAGTCGGGGTTTCACTGTGTTGGCCAGGCTGGTCTCCAACTCCTGATCTCAAGTGATCCACCCATCTGGGCCTCCCAAAGTTCTGGGATTACAGGTGTGAGCCACTGTGCCCGGCCCTAATCTCTTCTTATAAAGACATCAGTCAGGCCAGGTGCAGTGGCTCACGCCTGTAATCCCAGCACTTTGGGAGGCCTAGGCGGGTGGATCACTTGAGGTGAGGAGTTGGAGACCAGCCTGGCCAACACAGTGAAACCCCAACTATACTAAAAATACAAAAATTAGCTGGGCATGGTGGCGTGCGCCTGTAGTCCCAGCTACTGCCTCCAGCCTGAGGCAGGAGAATTGCTTGAACCCGGGAAGCGGAGGTTGCAGTGAGCCAAGATCGTGCCCCTGCACTCCAGCCTGGGCAACAAAGAGCAGAAATCCATCTCAAAAAAAAAAAAAGAAAAAAAGACACCCGTCAGATTGGACCAGGGCCAAACCACCCTCACAGCCTCATTTTAATTTAGTCACCACTTCAAAGGCCTTACCTGCAAACACAGTCACATTCTGAGGAACTAGGGGTTAGGGCTTCAACACATGAAGCTTTGGGGGACACAGTCCAGACCATCAGAGTGGCTTCCTTGTTTGCTGAGAAGAACCTCAGACAAACAGGAAGGGGAAATGCTGCCTGACTTAGACCATCACATTTCCCTGACATTGTTTGCAGTTTCCCCTCTGTCCACCAGGGGGCAAACTTCTAAAGTGCGTATTTGAAAATTCTTGGTTCCTGGGACTGTTTTAATGAGCCTTGATTTTTAACCCTTTATGGCCTAAGCAGTTTCACTAAATAAACAATTGTTGGAAATAGAGAACACTGTGCTGTTCAGTAACATCTATTATCAGCTCAAGTCTCAACAGGTCATTCTTCCCTTTCTTTGAAAGTTCAGGCTCATAGACTAATAGTTTTCCATTACTGGATTTGAATGTCTCAGCAACTTCGAAGTCAGTTGTACGGAAAAAGCAAGTCTTTGCTCATTTTTTTTTTTTATCATAACTCATACAAGTTTAGTTTCATTACATCTTCTAAGCACCTTATGAGATAGTTAAAGAGGTATCATGCAATAGTGGAGAGAAAATGAATTTTGAAGTCAGAGGGCTTGAATTTATTTATTCAATCATTCATCCAATCAACAAACATTTGTTATTGCCAACCAGGGACTGAGCTGGGTGCTGGATTCAAGTCCTCATTCTGCCACTTGGTGGATATCGCTACCATGAGCACATGAAACTCCCTGTATTTCTGCCTCGTTGTTTATAAAAGGGGAATAAAGCTGAACTTAAAGGACTGTTTTAGGACTTGATGTGGTCAGGTGCTTGGAAAGGTTTGGAAAACTTCAGCGTGCAAAGCCTGTCCATCGTTACATATGTGCCGTGGTTAACCTCCACTTTGGAGAGCAGTTTGTTAAGTGCCATGTCCAGGGCCCGCCTGCTTCTGAACCTCTGTACTATGTATACAGGTGGGGAGGGTGGGAGCAGGAGGTAACTTATCTCAAATATTCTAATTGAGCATCTCTGGAGTAGTGTCCAGGAACATCCACCTGCTAATATGTTCACCAGAGAACCACAGCTTCATCCAGGGCAGCACTCCTCACCGCAACACTGCTGATATTGGGGCTTGACAGTTCTTGGTTGTAGGGCCACCCTGGGCATTGCAGGGTGCTGACAGGCATCCCTAGCTCCCACCCAGTAGATGCCGGCCGCGCACCTCCCCACTTTGCGAGAACAAACATGTCTCCAGACATTGTCAAATATCTCTTGGGGGACAAAATCACTCCCAGCTTGAGGACTACTGAGCTACATAGATTAGATTGGTCACATTGTTGCCATCAAGCAGAGCCACAATTCCAGCCCTGTCCCCTCTCCTGGGTCCAGCACCCTCAGTCCAGCCCTCCTGACTGGTCTACACTGTCTGCACCCTCATTTTTAACCCATTAGAAACCCACTTAGCTTTACTTAGAAAAACTAAAATCAGCAACTTTCTATGTAAACTAATAAAATATTTTCAAATAGTGCAGAAAACGAAGACTCTTAAGGCTGAGGTCATTGCAAATAAGATGCCAATACTTTAGAAGCCAGCAGTAAGAGTTCCTGGAGCCTCCTCAGGCTGAGGTCACTGTGGTGAAGGGTCCCTAGCAGGCCTCGGCAGGGCCCAGGTCCCTGGCTGTCCACCTTGCCTCGGGCAGCTGGTCCATGTTCTCTCTGCTCCTTCTGGCGTGCTGGTGAGGTCTGAGGGTCCGGGCCTTCGAAAAGTGCTGCCTTTCCTGAGTCTGGCTCAAGCCTCCAAGCTTGTGAAACCCATGCTGGGAGTGAGAGCCTCTCCCCTCCCCTGACACCCTCTGCTCCCTCCCACTGGGGCACAGGATGGATGATCACACGTGGGTTTCTGCACGCTCCTCCTTCACTGGGTGAATACCATGTACCAGTCATGCTTGACATAGATGAGCCCCGTGAACACGTGCGCGTCCCCTCAGAGGTGGGTGTCATGATGAATTCTGGTTTATGAGTGAGGAGCAGGCGTTCAGGCACCTGTGCCCGTGGTCACAGGTGAGTCCTGATCTGCCTCTGGACTCATTGCTTCGGCATCTCTGCACCCACTGGGCAGTTAATGACATCTGCCTGGTCAGCCACCTCGTGTGATCTACCTGATCCAATGACAGGTTCCACAGGGCAGGAGCCGAGGTCTAGAAGGCTGCGAGTATCTGCCAAGGCACTGAAGATGTACGTAGCCCCGTGGATTGACTTAGAGGTTTCTCTCGTCTCTGCTGGTAAGGTATGTACTTTGCCTCTTGAAAAATCATCAGGGGGCAGGGCGCGGTGGCTCACACCTGTAATCCCAGCACTTTGGGAGGCCAAGGCGGGCAGATCACGAGGTCAGGAGATCGAGACCGTCTTGGCTAACACGGTGAAACCCCGTCTCTACCAAAAATACAAAAAATTAGCCGGGCGTGGTTGCAGGCGCCTGTAGTCCCAGCTACTCAGGAGGCTGAGGCAGGAGAATGGCGTGAACCTGGCAGGCGGAGCTTGCAGTGAGCCGAGATGGCGCCACTGCACTCCAGCCTGGGCAACAGAGCGAGACTCTGGCTCAAAAAAAAAAAAAAAAAACTAACCTGCACATTGCGCACATGTACCCTAAAACCTAAAGTATAATAATAATAAATAAATAAATAAAAAAGAAAGAAAGTTCTTAGATATTAAAAAGTTCAAAGTGAAAAAAAAAAGAAAAAGAAAAATCATCAGGGAACTAGGGACTTAGTGTCTTTGTGCCTGTTCATAGAAAGGGCTGTTATTAATGTCACAATCATGCAGTCACATCTACGGAGATGACCCTTCTCCTGGGAAAGCCATGGAAGTCTTTGTGAGGAACCTGTGTGGCTTTCTTACTGTTTAGTGGACAAAATGAAAGCAGCACTTCAAATCTCATGCTGGAGATTTCATTGCTCTATTGTTTGGGATACAGAGAGTCTGTGTAACACACACATATCAAGAGGGAAGCTGGGCACCAGTCAGAATTGACGGTGGGCCAGAAATCAGCAGGCTGAAGAGAAAACAAATATGGCTTCAATGAAAAACAGAAAGAACTGAGAATCAGATGCGAAAGCGCTGAAACCAGCACAGTGCACGGTACTGTGGCGGCTAAAGGGGTTGGGAAACGGGTCACAGGCCTCAGGGTTTCCCCCTGTACAATGGACACACTGCTATTGCCAACTGAGTGAGATAGCTTTTGTAAGTAGCTTGAAATATTCATACCTAAACGTTATTTCTGTCCTCTGTCATCTGTCTTTTCACTCTTACTCTTTTCTGGAGCCCAAAAGGGCCTTTTACCTTGCGTGTGCCCCAAAACGAGGAGTGTGCGGAAACCCATGTGTGATCACGCATCCTGTGCCCCAGTGGGAGGGAGCAGGGGGTGCCACGGGAGGGGAGGGGCTCTCACTCCCAGCATGAGTCTCACGAGCTCTGAGGCTTGAGCCAGACTCAGGAAAGGCAGCACTTTTCAAAGACCAGGGCCCTCAGACCTCACCAGCATTTCAGAAGGAACAGAGAGAACAGGGACCGGCTGCACGAGGCAAGGTGGACAGTCGGCGACCTGGGCCCTGATGAGGCCTGCTAGGGACCCTTCACCACAGTGACCTCTGCCTGAGGAGACTCCAGGAACCCCCACTGCTGCCTTGTAAAGTATCGGCATCTTATTTGCAGTGACCTTCCACGTGTGTTGCCTGCCCAGGTTAATAGCTTTAAGAGCCTTCGTTTTCTGCACTGTTCAAAAATATTTTATTAGTTTACGTAGAAAGTTGCTTACTTTACTTAGCTTTCTAATTCTTTAAGATCTGAGGCCTCTAGTTTCCAACTTGATCCATTTTTAACCACCTTAGTTTCCTTCCTGTTGTTGTCTAGAATTTTTCCCTTAACGTTTTGTCTTCTATCTTTAAAATTTTCCTCATTCCTTTTAGCTGACACCCTTTTATCATCCACTTCTTAATTTTTACTTACCTGAATACATTTATTCATAAAAACAAATTACTACCCTTTAATATCTCCTTCTTACATTTTGTTTGTCTTAATCTCTTTACTTCTTGTTGTTCCTTTTAGTTTCTTAGCTGGGTTAATATCTGCTTTCTGTTTTAGCTCTGGCTTGTAAGAGACAGGCAAGATGTGTGTGTCCCGGGCGAAAGGATGGGGAGGGAGTGCAGGCTGGGAGTGAGGGCCAGGGACAAGGATCTCTAGCTGCAGCCAACTGTGCTCTGGCTCCGCTTTACACAGCTTCCATCCTCTTGGCCACAATCTCAATCTATGAGGACCGAGGTGCTGGTGCTCCTCCCCAGGGCAATGACTATTAACCCGGGCAGGCAGCACACTTGAATTCATTCATTTAACAGATAACTGGTGCCACTGTGGGAACAAGGTGCCTCCCTCCCTGGCTTGTTCTGGTGGTGGCCAGACAAAAGCAAGCTTCCAGAAGTGATGGGAACCAGAAAGGACATTTAATAAAATTTAATGAAACATGAGACACAGGCCAAAGAGAGAAGAAGTGAGTAGCAGGAGGTTAGTGGACTTAGCAGAGAAGGTGGCAGAGCCCTGATCCTGATTTCTCTCTCTCTCAAGACAGGCAGAGTCCCTTCTGCATCAGCTGATGATGCCTGGGGACAGAGAGCCAGGGAAGGTCTGAGGCAGGAGGCCTCAAGGACTTTGCAAGGAGCTTTGCTCTTTGTGCTTCTATGATGAACACTCATAACCATTTATTTCCCTTTGCTCTTCTGTTGTTTGTCTGTTTGGATCCATGGGACTTCTGGAAATAAAAATTGTTGGAAAATTCCATTTAGAAAGAATTACCAGAATGGTGTTGATGTGCCACTTGTATACTAACCACTTCCCCTTGTCAGGCACGAAAACATGAAAATCACATACAAACAAGCATAAGAAAGGGTCTATGCCACCTGGAGTCATCGGACAGTGGGCAGGCCGTGGACGGCCCCTGCTTTCTTAGGACGAGAGGTGGGCCACGTTCTGCCCTCTCCTCTCATGCGGAGGTCAGTGCAGCGATCCTGCAAGAACAGGAAGGGACATGAGACCACACGAGGTTGGAGCAGCCATAAAGCAGAAAACCTCTCTCTCTTTGTGAGCACGTGTTGTAGGGTGGTTAGCATAGAGAAGTAAGCCCCAAGAGTGTCATAACTATTCAGCAAGCTTCACGGACCAGTGAGCATCCTTGGCCATCCCAGGAGTCTCCCTCCACCTGCAGGACCTCTGGCGCCTTAGCTGGGCAGGAATGTGTTCCCGGAAGTCCACCTTCAGATCCTTGTTTGGAGCTACAAAGCCAAGCAAGGGTCCGTCTACACAAGGGCCTCAGTGGGCAAACAAGGCAAGATGTCCTCCAAGTGGACAAGGCCTGCCACAACCTGGGAAGCCAGCCGGCTGCTGGAATCTAGCTTGATCCCCTTCTTCAGCAAAAAAGTCAGACAAAGCTGGCCAGGCCAGCAGGCGACTCCATGCATGGGCTGGGAGGGAACAGGCTTGTCAGAGGGGGAAGGTCAGAAGACAAGCAGGGAGCAGTGATGACAGGCCCCCGTGAATCGCACAGGCAGCCCAGCCCCTTCCAGGGCGCAGGACAGAACTGATGAGGGTCCACCCGGACCTCCGTGCAGTGCCTCTGGTTTGACTTTAGGAAGAGAACGAGGGCTAAGTCTTCCGTGAGGTCTCCAGGGAAGGAGGCCATATAGAGGATGCAGAGGCAGGGCCCTGAGACCTTTTCTGAAGGGACCCTGCCGCCTCTCCCTCCTTGCAAGGCCACTAGAGGGTCCTCATGGGGTGGGGTCTTCTGCAGAGGATGGGAGAGAAGTCAGGTGGGGCTCTCCCTCTTGCTTCAGCATTCACACAAATACTGGACCCCGTGGCTGGCCCCTCTGGAATGCTCAGAGCCTTGGAGAAAGGGGCGCCTGTGGCATCTTCCCGTCCTAAGTCTCACCTCCTCTGGCAAGGGTGTCACACTTCCAGTGGCCTCCCAGTTGCCTTTTCTCAATTGGTCCTATTACATCCACATTTAGCTTAAGCGAATTCAACTGTAGGTGCTCAAAGAAAACTTTAAATGAAAAACAATGTAAATAAAGTGTGTGGTTCTGCCAGCCCTTCCCCACAATAAGCATATGCCCCAAAGAGCGGATCTGCCAACGTTTGCATCCAGTTCTGAGCCTCTCCGAGGTGCGAGCATCTCGCACACCAGTGTTTAGAGTGACAATACATCTTTTTCATACAACATGACCTCGAAATGCAAGCCAAGCTGATTGCTTCCTCTGGTGCTCAGCCACAGAGACGGCCATCTGTCCCAATGCTGCAGGAAAACTGGCTGCGTTGTGTTTACAAGAGGCTGTATTTCAGATGCCAGCCTCCCATCTCCCTGGAGAATTCTTTTTTCCCAAGGTAATTTTGGTTAGACTTGATTTTCTCCTTAATGTTGACTTGAGAATCCACCTAACTGCTGTCTGAGATGCAACTCCACTCTGGCTCTCTTCCTACTAAGCTGCAAGCTCCTTGAAAGGTGGGCCATGTCTGCTTCATGTTTCCAATCCCAGCACATGCCTGGCACACAGTAGACATGGCGCTGTGGGGGAATGAAGAGGCCAGAGCCTCCCTGAGAATAGGTTCCTGGCCATTCTCACTCATTTCCTTAAGGGTAGGCAGATTGAGATCTCTGAGGATGATTTGATTCCATTTCAGATCGGGATGAAGATGATGCAGCTTCTATCTATCTCTGCTGTTTTCGCCCACGATACCTTCTCATTTTTCTTTGGAGGGTCCCTGACAATTTTCTTCTGGTGGTGACTGCTGAGCAGCCGACACACACAGGGACTGCTCCATGCTGTCAACTCTTGCTTTTCGTAAAAACTTCCCCCTGGCACATAATAGGTAAGTGCTCAATAAACATACATCGAATGTTGAGTGAACAAATGAATAGAGGAATACCTAGTCTACCAGGTAACTACTCCTCAAGCTCTTTCCCTTTGGTTTTCAGGCTCTTGCTAATATACAGCCCACTCTTCCCAGGAACAGCCTTTAGTAGAGTTTCTTAAGCACAGTGTGTGAATGTTACTTCTGAATTTATTCCTTCCTCTCCTGATTTGGGTTCCTCCCAGCAGGGCGAATGGTAACCCTTAGATGGCTACAATGACGACACTGTGTTTGCCTCTATTCTATACATCCCATGATGGAAATAATTGTCTCTGTAAATCTGAACACCATGGACCACGATGGCCTCTCTTTCAATTGATCTGGACCGGAGGGCTTTTTGTCCAAAGCTCTGTCTCCTGGAGATTGTTATGTTAATTTCAATAGAAAACGCTTCATCGGCATCAGGTTCAATTTCATATGACTCAGCTGGCCACCCTACAGTTCGCTAAACTTGGATGCCATTGGAATCACATGGGGAGATTTTATAAAATACTCGTTCCTGAGACCTAACCTAAGAGATCCTGCTTCAATTGGTCTGTGGTAGGGCCCAGGCTTTGGTGTATTGTAAGAGCTCCCCAGGAAGTTCTAACAGGTGTCCAGGTTCAAGAACCATTTCACCTAATCACTTCTCTCTGCCACTCTCTGGAAGATTGGATCACATCTTTCTTCCCTCCCTTCCCTTTCCAAATGCTCACTCCCCAAGAAAGCATTGCCCCATCCTCCCAGCACCACGTGGACACACCAGCACTTGTACCCAAGCGCTCTGTCCTGGATCCCGCCTCAATGCCAGCTTAAGCCTAAGTGGGGCTTCTTTTCCCACTCCTGATCACTGTCTCTTGCCTGCACCATTCATTTCTCCTTCTGTACTGAATCCCTCTCCAACAGTGCAATAGGACCTCTTGTTTAAAACACTACATCCTGCTGAGCGCTGTGGATTACAGCTCACACCTGTAATCCCAGCACTTTGGAGGCCAAGGCAGGTGGATCACTTGAGGTCAGGAATTTGAGACCAGCCTGGCCAACATGGCGAAACGCCGTCTGTACTAAAAATACAAAAATTAGCTAGCTGGGTGTGGTGGCACATGCCTGTAGTCCCAGCTACTCAGGAGGCTGAGGCAGAAGAATCCCTTGAACCCAGGAGGTGGAGGTTGGAGCGAGCCAAGATCGCGCCATTGCACTCCAGCCTGGGTGAGAGAACGAGACTCTGTCTCAAACAAAAACAAAAACAAAAAAACCCCACTATGTCCTAGTCCCCACCTTCCTCCAGCCATGCCCCCACTCTACGCTCCCTTCCACGCCAGTCTCCTCTCTTCCAGGAAGCTGGCTGCACTCTCGCTCTCCACATTCTCATCTGCCCTTCTCTTCGTCAGCTTTTCAACTCAGTATTCCATTGAATTGCTCTTGTCACGGTCACCAGTGACCTCTATCTAGCCACATCCAACGGTCACTTCTCACCTGCATCTCATAGACCACTGGTGCTGTTTATTCTCTTGGCTTTCAGGTTCCACACTCTCATCTCTCATTTTTTTCATTGGATACTGGTCTCAGGCTCTTTTGCTGGATCTTCCTTCTCTTCTTAACCTCTAAACATTTGAAAGCCTTAGGCTCAGTCTTGGCTCTGTTCTCTGCTCTGCTCTACCTGCACATGCATTAGAAGTGCTCCTGCCCAGCCCCAGAGGTTCAATACCGTCTAGCTCTGAGCTATCCAGTATGGCAGCTGCCAGCCGCACATGGCTACTGAGCACTTGAAATGAGGCTGGTCCAACTGAGATGTGCTGTCACTGTGAAAACACATCCAACGGTGACAACTTAATATGGGAAAATAATGTAAAATAGTAATGTTTTTGTATTAATTACATGCTGAAGTGATAACATTTTAGGCTAAGTAGAATATGTTAAAATTGATGTCTTTTGATTCTACTTTTTTTAAACAGGGATGCTGGAAATTTTTAAATTATCTCTAGTCTATACAGTGATAACTCCTAAATTTTCGAACTCTAGCCTCTGGTCTCTGGGTTTTAGAATGTTGTACTAATCAGGGTTCTCCGGAGAAACAGAACTAATTGTGTGTGTGCATGTATGTGTGTGTGTGCGTCTGTGTGTGTGTATGTGTGTGTGCGCATCCGTGTGTGTGTGTGTAGAGGTTTATTCTAAGCAATTCGTTCATGTGATTATAGGGGTTGGCACATCTGAAATTTGAAGGGCAGACCGGCAGCCTGCGGACTCAGGAAAGAGGTGATGTTGCTGGAGTCTGGAGGGAGACTGGTGGCAGAATTCCTTCTTCCATGGGAGACCTCGGCCATTTTCTCTTAAGGCTTTCAACTGATCTGATTGGATAAGGCCCATTCGCTTTACAGAGGACCATCTAATTTACTCAAAATCTATTGACTTAAATGTTAATCTCATCTTTAAACAATTACCTTCACAGCCACATCCAGATTGGTGTTTGATCAAATATCTGGGCACCATAACCCAGCCAGGTTGACATGTAAAATTCACACAGGTCCACTTGAGTGACTAATGGCCACTGCAAACTTCGCATGTTCCAAACAGAACTCTCTTGCTGTTGCCCCCACAACGGCTCCTCCCCACCTTGGTGCATAATACCCTCATTCACCAAGTTGCCCAGTCGAAGCCCTGGGATCCCTCTGACCACTTTCTTCCCTCATCTCTCATATCCTGTCTGTATTAGGGTTCTCTAGAGGGACAGGACTAATAGGATAGGTGTATATATGAAGGGGGGGTTATTAAGGAGTATTGACTCACATGATCACGAAGTGAGGTCCCACAATAGGCCATCTGCAAGCTGAGGAGCAAGGAAGCCAGTCTGAGTCCCAAAACCTAAAAAGTAGAGAAGCTGACAGTGCAGCCTTCAGTCTGTGGCTGAAGGCCTGGGAGTCCCTGACAAACCACTGGTGTAAGTCCAAGAGTCCAAAAGCGGAAGAACTTGGAGTCCGACGTTCGAGGGCAGGAAGCATTCAGCACAGGAGAAAGATGAAGTCAGGAAGACTCAGCCAGTCTAGTCCTTCCACACTCTTCTGCCTGCTTTCATTCTAGCTGCACTGGCAGCTGATTAGATAGTCCCAATGCAGATTGAGGGTGGGTCTGCTTCTCCCAGTCCACTGACTCAAATGTTTATCTCCTTTGGCAACACCTCACAGACACACCCAGGAACAATACTTTGCATCCTTCAATCCAATCAAGTTGACACTCAATACTAACCATTAAATCACCATCCATCAGCAGGTTCTGCCTGCGCTACTCTCAGCTTAGATTCTGACTCAGACAATGGCACATGGTCCAAGCCGCCATCCTCTCTCGCCTATCTATGATAGTGCTTCCAACTGCCTCCCCACTTTCCCCCCCATTTGCAGACACATCTCCACACAGCAGCTGGAATCACCTTTTTAAAACACCAACCTTACCATGTAACTCTTTATCTCAAAATCTTAACGGCTTGCTATCACACTCAGAATAAAATCAGAAATCTTGACCAAGGCCCACAGCATGCAAAGACCAGCCCTTGCCTTGCCAATTTCTCTGATCTCATGGCCTAACTCACTCACTCAGATCCAGCCATGCCAGCCTTCTTGAAGTTCCTTGGATGTGTCATTCCCATCTCCAGGCCTTTGTGCATGTGGCTCACTTACTTGGAGCACTCTTTTTTAAAAAATTTTTAGTTATTATGGGTACATAATAGGGGTATACACTGACAGGGTCCATGTGATGTTCTGATACAGGCATATGATGCATAATAACCACAACAGGGCATTTGGGGTGTCCATCACCTCATGCATTTATCATTTCTTTGTGTAAGGACAATCCAATTCCACTCTTTCAGTTATTTTTATTGGGTTTTTGCTTTTTGGTTTTTTTTTTTTGAGATGAGATCTCACTCTGTCACCTAGGCTGGAGTGCAGTGGTACAATCTCAAGTCACTGCAACCTCTGCCTCCAGAGCTCAAACGATCCTCCTACCTTAGCCTCCTGAGTAGCTGGAACCACAGACATGCGCCACCATGCCTGGCTAATTTTTGCATTTTTATAGCGATGGGGTTTCATCATGTTGCCCAGGCTGGTCTCAAACTCCTGGACTCAAGCAATCTGCACGTCGTGGCCTCCCAAAATGTTTGTATTATAGGCGTGAGCCACTGTGCTGGGCCTTTTAGTTATTTTTAGATATGTAATAAATTATTGTTAACTATAGACATGCTGTTGTGATATAAAATATAGATCTTATTCATTCTAACTGTATTTTTGCACCCATTAACCATCACTCATACGTGGGAACTAAACATGGAAACAATTGAACTCATGCTTCATGGAGAGTAGACTCATGGTCACCAGAGGGCGAGGGAGTAAAGGGAAAAAATATCGAACCCTCTCTTGGTAGACATTGCTAACTCTGTATCCAGTGTGAGACTTGATTCTCTCTTAAAACCTGGATCACACACCCTTCCTGCAAATATAAATAACTCTATCCCTTAGCCTCTTATTCAGTGGCAAGTTGGTACAATCACAAACCTGGATTATAGGCTGCCACTCTCTCGTTACATGGTGCTTATAGGGAGGTGGGAGCACCCTCTCCCCACCATCTTACGTTCGTTCCCTCCCTTCCTGTCCTGCTGTACCTGGCTTGGCATCTTGGCGCCTTCCATCAGGGACCACCTCCCTTGAGCCTACACATTGCTTCTTGCAGGTCAGCAGTGTGCTGATTTGACTGTGGAAGCCCTTCTCCAGGCCATGCTCTGTCTCTCCAGGGAGACAATGCAGAGGTGACTTTGCTCATCACATACTGCTGGGACCGCTGGGCTCCATCCAGGCCACACTCAAACTCTCTCATCAGTAAAGTGACAGTAACAAGAGCTTCCATCTCATAGGTTTGTTTGAGGATTGCATGATAATCTTTGCAAAGTGCTGGTATGTAGTAAATATTCAACAAATGCCAGCTAAGATATTGCTGACCTTATTAGTCACACAGTTAAGGAACTAAGCACCATGTAATGAGAGAGTGGCAGCCTATAATCCAAGTTTGTGATTGTACCAACTTGCCACTGAATAAGAGGCTAAGGGATAGAGTTATTTATATTTGCAGGAAGGGTGTGTGATCCAGGTTTTAAGAGAGAATCAAGTCTCACACTGGATACAGAGTTAGCAACGGCTACCAAGAGAGGTTTCGTTATTTTTTCCCTTTACTCTGTGTTGGCTTTATTGGGTCTTCCTTTTTTCCAACTTAGCATGTTTGGCCCTCTGGTCCCAGCAAGTGACATACTGATTTTAAGATGAAATTTGTTATCCTGGCAAATTAAGAGTACATTGGGAGCATGTGCTTCTCACTGAAACTGGCACATAAAATGAGAACTGTAGCCCCAAATCAATGAAAAGATAGAAGGAAGCAACACGCTGCTTTAAATGAGTTTTGGTCTCCAGACGTAGAGGGATTGTAATTGCAGACTGCTAATGGGATTTGCAAATGTCGTCTCAGAACCACTATCTGCAATCTTCAAGAAACGTGATGTGGGAGGAGTGCCAAAGGACTGGAGATGGATAATATGAGAGGAATTTTCTAAGCATGGAAGCAATAAGAATATATTGAACACTAGATTGAATTTAACTCAATCTTTCTCTGATGATTCAGAGAACAATTAGAATTATGCATTGCTTCAAGGTCATTGCACCAAATGAAGCTTACTGCATACTGTAAATGGGCAGATGTTCACATTAACGCACAAACTGTTAACGGTTAACAGCTTTCTGGGCAACAGGGCTTGATTTGTTAATAATCTCTGCCAGTTACTGGGCACCCCATGTGCCAGGAGCAATAAGTGTTTTCCTTACATTTGCTTCTTTCATCCTTTCTGCCACCCTGGGAGGTTGCATTTTGAGGGCATTGAAACTTAGAGAGAAGGAATCGCCTCCTTCTCCACAGCTATACATGTGACATGATAAGAGGCAAGACAGCAGCACGAATGTTAACTTAATTTAAAGGCAATTGATCTTAACCTCTACTCTGTGCTGCCTAGAAACATCCAGACTGCATTCCATGAGCGAGAGGCCAAAGAGAAGCCAGCAAAGGAGACAGAAAATAAGCAATCATGAGAACAGGCAAGTGAGGCTCCTGAGACATTCCTCACACATTTCACCTCTAGGGCACACTTCCCATGTTTTTTCCTGCAGGATAAACACAGTTTTACATGAAAATGGCATGAGCTACTTTAAGTCAAGTTTCAAAATCATGTCATGTGAAGCAGATTTGATCTAATGAATGGGAATCTAGGCATGTTCCCTGTTAATGTAGTTATGATTTCCCGTCCTTACGGCCAATACACATCCTCTGAGACCAGTCTATTATTTATGTTTTGTTCATATAAACAACCCTCCAACTTTCCTATGTTCTGCACTAAATTACTTATTTTTTAGTAGCCATGGGCCCTGGTAGGAAGCTAACAAAACCCTCAAGTTAGATAATTGAGGGAAGCTTAATGAAGGGACTATGCACAAAGATCCAGGCAGGGTTGAGGAAAACCAACAGGGTGAGGATGAAGATGCCACAGCTCCGCAGCTCACCCGCCCTAGAAGGACCAGGACCAGGAGCAGACTCCAGAGCTTGGAGAGGACAGCTGGAGGCAAGGCTGTCTGCCCTGAGCCAGGACCTGAGCCTACCCAGCAGGGAGTGGGCTGGGGAATCTGTATTCCAGCCTCACTTCCTTCCCACCTGCAGATGCTGGCAGGGCCTCTCCACATAAGTCACAGAGCAAGAGAGCCTGATCGTTCCCAGGACACAGAGCAAAGTGGAGGAAGCTGCAAGATGGATCTGGGAGAGTGAAGAGAAGATACCCTAGCACAATCCCCTACTCCTCCCCCAAAATGAAATTAAAACGATGAAAACAAAAGCAAATGGAAAAAGCAAAGCAATAAAATAAATGAAATTATATATGTGTATATATATATAAAAAACATATGTTTTTTAAAAAATCAAAACAAAAAACACCCATCAAGAGGTCACAAACTGGAGGCCGGGCACGGTGGCTCACTCCTGTAATCCCAGCACTTTGGGGGCCGAGATGGGCGGATCACCTGAGGTCAGGAGTTCGAGACCAGCCTGACCAACGTGGTGAAACCCCATCTGTACTAAAAATACAGATATTAGCTGGGTGTGGTGGCGGGTGTCTGTAGTTCTAGCTACTTGAGAGGCTGAGGCACGAGAATCACTTGAACCTGGGAGACAGAGGTTGCAGTGAGCCGAGATCATGCCAGCCCGGGTGACAGAGTGACTCTGTCTCACAAAAAAAGAAAAAAAAAAAGAGAGAAAAGAAAAAAGAAAAAAAAAAGAGGTCACAAACTGGCCCTCAAGCAGAAAATAGCCCCAAGACAATTTGATTTGGCCTGGTACTTGTCTTACACACATTTGAACATTTGAATTTATTGCCAATATATAAACTTGGGAGGTTTTACATAGAAATCTGGACTTCCTGTGTTTCTTGAACAATCCAAAGATTCTACAAAGGCCCCATAGTGGGAGCTGAGGGCCTGCTGCCCTCTGGAGGGAAGACAGAGATGTGCAGCCTCCAGGCACTGTGGCGCCTACCCCCGCCCTCCCACCCCCACTTGACTGATGTCTGTAAACCGCAGGGCCTGGATAGGCAACTTAGACTTACACCGATCCGGACAGGCCCATGCACCTGAGTAGAAACAGTAATTCTAAGCTCTCTGGCCACCAAAGCAAAGAGGGAAAAGGATAGGGTTCTTTATATTATGAAAGTAAGTATACCAATTCATCAGAAGAGGAAAGTTTTGATAGTTCCAGTTTCTGAAAAATACCCATAGCAGAAAGGCACATCAACTCTTTTTCTCCTACAACTTTTGATGCTCACGAGAAGCTCAGCCCAAGGCAGAGAGGAAATGGCTGTAGCAACGAAGACTGCAGAGTTCCTGCTATCGGCTGCTGCTCAAAACCCCTCAGTGGCTCCCCACTGCCCCTGGAGCAATGATTCTCAACAGGGGGCAACTTCATCACCCAGGGGACACTGGGCAATGACTGGAGACATTTTTGATTGTCATGACTGGGAGGTGCCACTGGCATGTTGTAAGCCCAGCCAGCAATGCTGCAGAACATCGCACAATGTACAGGACAGCCTCCTGCCCTGCCTCACAACAAACAATTATCCAGCCCCAGATGTAAGTAGTGCCAAAGCCAAGAAACCCTGTTCTAGAATCAAGTCCAGAATCTTATCCAACTTCCAAGATCTCCATTGCCTGGCTCCTGCTCCTGTCAACCATCTCCTCCTTCAACCAACCCCGCTCCCCGACTCACACTTGCTCATCGGTTGCCCACTCCTTTTGTGCCATGTCCTACGTTTGGCCTTTGGAGTATGCTGTTTCTTCTGTCTGAGACACAAACTCGTTCACCTTCATCACCTAGGGGCAGTCTACGTCCCTCAGGGATCATCATCTACATCCCTTAGATATCACTCCACTTCCTTAAGGGAGCCTGTCTCCGAAACCCCCAGGACACCCTGCAGGATGGTAATGACCACACTTTAGTGTCATCTCTGGACTAAGTCTGCGAGGGCAGGGAGTGGGGCTGTCTTGACTACTGAATCCCCAGTACCTGCATAGAACATGCACCCAATCTGACAACACACCCTCTAATCTTGGTCCTCTAATAGTCTTAAATAAATAAAATCCAACTCCTACCAGAAGCTTTAGTTTTGTCTCCAAGATAACCAAACCAGCATGAATCAAGCGGCTCTGGGGAGAAAGCGGATGAGTTTGAGAGCTGCACTAGCTCACTTCCCAGCAAGAGCTGGCACTGGCAAGCCCTTGCAATTCTACGTCCCACGAGAAAACATTTGGTTTACAGGTTGGTCTGACTTGGTTTTGGAATACCAAGAACACAATCAGTATAAGTACTATTCAGCGTTAGTCAGTACGGATTCACAGAAGTTCTCACTCTACATATTTATTAAGAAATCCATCGACCCTCACTTTTCTAGACAGAGCAATTTCAGACACTTCCTGTCTCCAAGAAGTCATTGCTAATATTGAATTCCAATAGTATGTGAAACTGTGGCTGGCAGCCAATAAGAGATGCTTTAAACCCCAACTCTCCCTTGATAGCCCAGCAATTTGTGAGTAACTTAACAGGCAGCAGAATTCATGGAGCTCTGAAGGCTGGGCCTTTCCCCTCTGGTGGCAAGAACTGGGTGAAAATTGATAGCCCCAGTGGAGCCACTTTTGGAATCAAAGTTGCATCCATTCACGTGCCCCGAGTCCACAACAGAATATAATTTTTCCAGAAGACTTGTCTATATACCCCGAAGTGACATGGGGCAATGCGGGGACACATTTGCTTTCTCCAACTGGAAGGCAGATGCCATTTCTAGACCTGACTAGTGCAAGGCAGGGTTGGAGGGGGTGCCAGTGCCAGCTAGCTCGGGCCTCTACCTGCTGCTGAACCTCAGGTCCTCGGGAGATAAGAAAGCCCATCTGCCCACCCAGCATGGCCCCACTGTAATGAGTGCAGCAGGCGCCTTGTATTTCCTCTCTGCTGGGAACTTGTAATGTCTGTTGAATGCAACCAGAATCTCGAAAGTGAGGAGCCTTAGGGAGAGAGGGCCTCCAGCTGTAAATATTAATAGCAGCCGAGTGAAACGCAGTGTTTTCTGTTGACAGGTGTTCCCTGGGGGAGGGCCCCCGCAAAGAGTGACTACATCACCAGAGTCTTTCAGCACCCCTGACAGTAGACATGACAGTCCACAAAGAGGTGTAGAAATGACAGCTCTGTTAATATAATAACATTAAATGTGACTCACTGTCAGGAGCAGGAAGCAGCAGCCATGATGTTTTTCTTTCTTTCCGTAGTAATGGTCTGAGCTGCTGGGCTGTGCGCATTCTCTAGGAGTCAGTCTGTCGTGCAGTTAACAATTGGTTTCACAGACTCGCAGGCTGTTACAGCTAGAAAAGAACTTTGAGGCCAATGCTCTGTGAAGTGTTTCACAGACAATGCAACTCAAACCCAGAGGGCCTGAGTGATTTTCCCAAAGAAAAACTGGGAGGTGGCAGGTTAAAAGCAGAGAGGAACTAAATTTTCTAGTCTAACCTGTTATCCTCGGTTCCCTGCCACCTCCCAACACTGCTGGAAGGGACACAGCCTGCCCTCTCCGGGGTGGTGCCTGTGCAGCAAGCCTGGGCCCGAGTGTCAAAAGGTCTTTGGACACTTTGGGTTGGAATCCTGGCTCACTTAATCACCGACTATGTGACACTGCCCAATTATCCCATCTTCCCTTGTCCTCATCTTTAAGCAGGAACAATAATATGCCCCTCTCTGGGCCTTTGTGAGGACTAAATGAGATGTCCATGCACAAGCATGCATGGCCCACAATAAGTACTCCAGATGTGTTGGTGAGACCTGAGAGTATGTGTTTTGCACACATGTGCGTTTAGTGCATTTAGTGCCTAGTTTACATACAAAGAAAGAAATACGGTAACACATTCACTAGTTCTCGAGCTGTCCTAATCTGATTTGCACCTTTATTTTATGTTAAGAAGATGCAGCAGTCCGGGCGCTGTGGCTCATGCTTGTAATCCCAGCACTTTGAGAGGCTGAAGCAGGCGGATCATGAGGTCAGGAGTTCGAGACCAGCCTGGCCAACATAGTGAAACCCCGTCTCTACTAAAAATACAAAAATTAGCTGGGCATGGTGGCATGTGCCTGTAGTCCCGCTACTCAGGAGGCTGAGGCAGGAGAATCGCTTGAACCCAGGAGGCAGAGGTTGTGGTGAGCCAAGATCGCACCACTGCACTCCAGCCTGGGCAACAGAGTGAGACTCCATCTCAAAACAAAAGGGGGGAAGGTGCAACAAAGATAATCCCAGCACTTTGGGAGGCTGAAGTGGGTGGATCATTTGAGGCCAAGAGTTCGAGACCAGCCTGGCCAACATGATGAAACCCCATCTCTACTAAAAATATAAAAATTAGCTGGGTGGTAGTGGCATACGTCTGCAATCCCAGCTACTCAGGAGGCTGAGGCAGGAGAATCACTTGAACCTGGGAGGTGGAGGTTGTGGCGAGCCAAGATGGCACCACTGCACCGCAATCTGGGTGAGAGAGTGAGACCCTGTCTCAAAAAAAAAAAATTTTTTTTTAATAAGTTAAAAAAAAAACAGGTTTTCCTGCTGCAAATGATGTAGAGTGCCCTTTCAGGACACATACTATCCCACGAAAGGAGTGAAGCGGCCATTTGGCTAAGGAAGTTTGCCAGCCTGCCCCGTACTCTCCATTCTACTTTCCTGTGTCATGCCTTGCCCAGGGCAGGAGGGAGAACTGCCTGGCACTTCAGCAGAGGTGAGGTTCACAGCCGCTGGCGGTCACAGCTGATGACTTGGCCCCATAGAAGTGGCTGCAGGCAGGTAGGATGGCAGGCAAGATACGAAGGCCATTCTAGGGGCTCCCTCCTTATATGTCTGGCATGCAGGTCGGGCTCAGCCCAGCCTCCCAGGATCCCTTAGTCATTCCGGCCAACTAGATGCCCATTCCCCTTGTAGAAGATACCCAAACAGATGCCCTGGGTGTGAGCTGGTTTCCAGTGTGGCAGCCTCGGGTGGCTGACTCGCCTGGAGAGGAGCAGGCCCTTTGGCCTGGAGAGAAGGAGCCAGCCCTGGGCGAGGACAGAACCTGGATAGCGGCTGGGTGAGGTCCTAGTCTCAGCATCCTTCCACTCAGCACTGGATCCATGGTAACGCCTTTGTCAGGAGGATGCAAAGGAGGAGCAAGAAGTACCTGGGCTGTAGTGCACACAGCTGCCCGGCAGGGGAGAATTCAGCCTTCTATCCTGTGGCTCTGCCTCGTGCCAGCTTCCTGCCTGCTGTTCTTTGCTCCTCAGTCAAGAGACAGGAAATGCAAAGAGCAAGATGGTTTGCAGGATAGCAGACAGCGCTGCCAATGGTCTGTACATCCCGAGGCACTCAGGTTTTCTAGTGCCTGCAGGCTGCGCACGTGCAGCCCGTCCTGCCAGCCTCTTTCAGAACTTTCTGAGCACAGGGTGACTGACCTGTGTGACTGGGAAGCCCAGCCATTTCCTCCCATCAAAACAGATACCTGCTAAGGGACCAGTGTCAAGGGGCCCAAGAGGTTTGTGGGGAGGGCGGCACCAGACGCCCCCAGATGAAAGGCCTGACTGGGAGGGAGAAGGGAGCTGGTGGGTTCCCATTCTTAGATGAACAAACCATGCCTGAGGTCATTCCCTAACCTTGATCTTGGCATATTTATTTCCATAGCCATTCAGTGAAGGAATTCCCAGGTCATTATAAGCCGTTCCTGATGTTGAAATTGGGAGCAATGAGCATTTCCAGGCAGCCCAGCTTTCCCACTCAATGCATGTGGGGTGAGGGCTAATGAGCTTCCTGCCTCTTGACCTCCTGAGCGAGCTGGGAGAACCGTGTGGGTGAGGGAAAGGGCACGCCCGGGCCTTTCATGCCTCTGCAGGCAAAACACCAGTGTCCACAACAATCCTGTCCTTCATCGATTATGCTGACAGTCATTTAAATGGGCTTTCTGTAATAAAGTGGGGGAGGGCTAAGTAGGGAGCCGGGCCCATAGGATCTATCAATTCTACTTCCTCTGCAACTTGACATGAAATATAGATCATAGATCTCAGAGTGTACGATGGAAAAGGGCACTTTAATTCCCTCACTCCATTCACTAGGGAGGCAAGCATGGAGACAGCAACCTACTCAAACAAGCAGCCGCAGATCTTGGCTTTCACATTTGTTTAATGCTGACTGATCGTTAGCTTTTCTAAGAATGCTTGCTATTTAAAAACACTTTTAAATAGTAAAAATTATTTCAGGGCTTGCATGGAAGTGGGTAACTTGATTTTCTCAGCAAACAGCAAAGTCTGTTGGTCTCTAGTAAAAAAGTATATCTCTTCCTTACTCCAGGGTTAGTAATTCTGCCTCTGGGAATTTACCAAAGTAAATCAACCTAAATTCTGAAAAATCTACATTCATGACTATGTCTACTATAGCATTACTCATTAACATAAAAAACAGTTAACACTTTCAATATTCAACAATAGGATTATGGTTAAGTACACTGTAAGGAATATTATTCAGCCATTACAAATGATGAGAAGGCCAGGAATGGTGGTTCATGCCTGAAATCCCAGCACTTTGGGAGGCTGAGGCTGGTGGATCACTTGAGGCCAGGAGTTCAAGACCAGCCTGGCCAACATGGTGAAACCCTATCTCTACTAAAAATACAAAAAACTTAGCCGGGCATGACGGCGGGTGCCTATACTCCCTGCTACTCAGGAGGCTGAGACACGAGAATTGCTTGAACCCAGAAGTCAGAGATTGCAGTGAGCTGAGATTGTGCCACTGCACTCCAGCCTGGGTGACAGTGAGATTCTGTCTCAAAAATAAAATAAAAAACAAATGATGAGAAAATGCCAAAATCACTGAAAAAAAAATCAGGATATAAAGTCAAAAGTTATTAGTGCAACTCTACAGACATGAAAAAAACCTGTTATAAAATTTGCTAAAACATTAACAGTGATTGTATAGGCTAGCAGGGTCATGGATAATTTTTTTCTTTATTTTCAAAATTTTCAGTTACATAATTCTATTTTTATAATAGAAAAATATGAATATAACTTTCCAAATAAAAAAATGTTCTACTGACTCACTAAGATACTTAGTTCTTCTGGACCTGGCAGGCAGCTCTCTGACATGAAAGAAGCCCACGTGCAGAGGATTTGGTAGTTGAGTTGACTCAGGGCAAGTCACTGATGAGGAGCTCACTGTGAATCGTGTGAAGCGGTTGCTATAACAGCTACTGCGTGCTGGGGGTATGAATAAAAGCACGGTTTCTAGAACTCCTGCTGTTTCCTGCACTAGCTGGGTAGCATGCTGACTTTCCCATCCAGAACCGCACATTAAGACAGCCAGGAAGTAGATAAGGATGAGACGTCAGGGGTAGCGAGGACTCTGAGAATCACATCACATGGACTGGCTGAAAGAGACGGCACAAGTAGACTGGAAAAAGATGTAGCAATGGCATGCTGGTTGTCCTCAAATATTAGGGAAACTGCAACCTTGTGTTGGCCTTAACATCTAATCCCTCCTCACCACGAAGTCAATATCTTTATCCAGGAGTGACTACAAGAAAGGTCTTTGCCTGGTCATCTTCTCTATTTGTTGCCCTGGTTCTGGTTCCAATCCTGTGCCAGTTGGCAATGGAGTGCTACCTCCTTTATATCAGGGTTGATTTGCCAATTGTAGACAGAATTCTTCCTTTGTGATTGCTGAAATTGAGATATCAACTGTTAATTTCTCCTCATGATTTCTATAAATATAGCTATGCTCTTTCTATACTGCTGCTGCACAGATCCATGCTATGCTAGAGTTTTTCACTCATTCATGCCACAAATATTTGAATGAGCACTTACCACATGCCAGCCCCAATCTAGGCACTGAGATACTACAGTACACAGAATAGACAAAATCTCTGCCTTCAGGAAGCTTCCGTTCCAGCGAGACAGGCCCAGTAAATGTTTTGTGGGTGTCTGCAGGGATTTGACTAATTTAATACTCATCCCAACCCACTGGGTAAGTACTGTCATTGTCTGCATTTTACAATGAGGAAATGGAGGAACAAAGATGCTGAGCAACTTGTCCCAAGAGACCGACAGAAGGTCCTCCCTCTGTCCCACTAGGCTAGATTTGCCTCACTGGAGTGGGAGCTTCTGGAGGCCCACACGGCACAGACACAGCCTATGCTGTTCTGCTGCAACTGTCTGCTGTCTGGAAATTACACCTCTCACTGCTGCAGTGAGGTGGGAGGTGTTAGAAGGATTGGGGTGTGAAAAGAATGACTTCAAAGTTCAGTACTACTTGAAAAATTGATTACTTCTGAATGACTTTCTGTGTTTCCTTATCCTACAGACGCTCTCAATGTAACGTCCTCAGGCTTCCTTGGGCCAACTCACGACAATGCCAGGTACATTTCTTAGAGTAGAGATAATATATTTCTTTTAAAGTAATA
This sequence comes from Pongo pygmaeus, assembly GCF_028885625.2. Classification (NCBI taxonomy): domain Eukaryota; kingdom Metazoa; phylum Chordata; class Mammalia; order Primates; family Hominidae; genus Pongo; species Pongo pygmaeus. The sequence goes on from NC_072387.2 coordinate 34,996,574, forward strand.
TATTTTCTTACATGTACCACACTTTGGGAATGTCCTAACCAACTGAGATAACTGCTACATACATTTACCAAAGTGTGTGCCATGGTCCCAGGGTTTATAGCAGGAGGCACACTGACACTGCTAGAACACAAGAAACAGCTGTCTCCAAAGGCTGGAGCAGATTCTAACATGCGGATTCAGATGCTGAGTGTTCACAGGTAGTGTAATGTTCATGACAACTGTTACACTTATTAAATTACTGACTTCTTAAGGGCATGAATCTAATAGGAAACGTTAGATGCCCTGTTAATATTATGTTGCCTGCAAGCATTTGTATTGTTTTCTGGTATTTATTGTTTTCTAAGATTTTGAAAAAAATACTTAATTAGGAAGATAATTTTTTTTTCCTGGCTCTAGTGTTAAATTAAGTGGGAAGGTATTCTATTTAGGATCCTCCCATAGAGCTATTTTTCTCTTAAGGGTTACATGCATTCCTTTGTTTTTAAAATTCACTTTAATATTAACTTATTAACTCAGTACTTATTGAGTGCCTGCCGTGTGTCAGGTGTTTTTCTGGGCACTAGGAATCAGATAAATAAAGCAAAGACCCTCATGAAGTTTATACTTGCTGAGAGGGAGATAGCCAATAAAAAGAACACAGTAATTGTAAGATACAATGTCAGTTGCTAATAACACTGGGGAGGAAAATAAGCCAGGCTAAGCAGAGAGAAAAGGAAAGGAGAAGATGGTTTTACATGGGTCAAGAGGCAAAGCATCTCTGAGGAAGTAACCAGGTGCCATGATTTGAGTAATAGCAACGGAACAAAGGCCTCCTCCCCATCCAAGTGCTGTGTGACTTGGGCAACTCCCATAATGCTTCTACATTTTCATCACTGAAATGGAGATAATCATAATACTTACATCATAGGGTTTTTTAAATTAATTATAGAGTTTTTAAATATTTTTTGAATTATCTTCCTTTCCTTGTCTGCCTACTTTTCTTAAAAACCTATGGTGAGGCTGGGCGTGGTGGCTCATGCCTATAATCCTAGCACTTTGGGAGGCCAAGGCAGGGGGATCACCTGAGGTCAAGAGTTCTAGACCAGCCTGGCCAACGTGGTGAAATCCCGTCTCTACTAAAAATACAAAAATTAGCCGAGCTTGGTGGCGGGTGCCTGTAATCCCAGCTACTCGGAAATCTGAGGCAGGAGAAATCTCTTGAACCCAGGAGGCTACTGGGAGCTCAGGGGTATATGGAAACTTCCTGTTAAATTTTGCTGTGAACCTAAAACTGCTCTAAGAAATAGTCTATTAATTTTAAAATATTAATTAACTCGCAAGATAAGGAGGGAAATGTCAAACAATTTATTTTTACTTTTATTTTTTTGTGATGGAGTCTCTCTCTGTTGCCCAGGCTGGAGTGCAGGGGCATGATCTCAGCTCACTGAAGCCTCCGCCTCCTGGGTTCGAGTGATTCTCGTGCCTCAGCCTCCTGAGTAGCTGGGATTACAGGCGTGCACCACCACACCTGGCTGATTTTTGTATTTTTAGTAGAGACGAGGTTTCACCATGTTGGCCAGCCTGGTCTCGAACTCCTGACCTCAAGTGATCCACCAGCCTTGGCCTCCCAAAGTGGTGGGATTACAGGTGTAAGCCGCTATGACGAGCCTCAAACAATATCTTGAAGGCTCAAAGTAGATGGAGGATTGGCGAGTAAGGGAAATTGGCGATGTAGGAAATTGCACCTAACTGTAGGGGGCAGGGATGCTGACAGAAGCCTCTGCCTGTCTACTTCCCTCCCATGCAAGGGGAATGGTGATAGCGCCCACTCTCCCTTCGGTTGTAAGAGGTCTGTCTGCGTGGAGCATTTGGAACAGGGCCTGGCACAGAGGCAGCTCTCATGCATGCTATAGCTGTTTTACCGAGCTGGAACTTTCTGTCCCTCTCCTGAGGCCTTTTCTTTCTTTTTTTTTTTATTAGACTTTAAGTTTTAGGGTACATATGCACAACATGCAGGATTGTTACACATATATACATGTGCCATGTTGGTGTGCTGCACCCATTAACTCGTCATTTAACATTAGGTATATCTCCTAATGCTATCCCTCCCCACTCCCTGCACCCCACAACAGGCCCCGGTGTGTGATGTTCCTCTTCCTGTGTCCATGTGTTCTCATTGTTCAATTCCCACCTATGAGTGAGAACACGTGGTGTTTGTTTTTTTGTCCTTGCAATAGTTAGCCATCACATTACTGGGTATATACCCAAAGGATTACAAATCATGCTGCTATAAAGACACATGCACACGTATGTTTATTGCGGCACTATTCACAGTAGCAAAGACTTGGAACCAACCCAAATGTCCAACAATGATAGACTGGATTAAGAAAATGTGGCACATATACACCATGGAATACTACGCAGCCATAAAAACTGGTGAGTTCGTGTCCTTTATAGGGACATGGATGAAGCTGGAAACCATCATTCTGAGGCCTTTTCTCAGTCTCTCCTGCTGTCCCTCCTGGAGAAGAAGTCCCTTATATACCCTGGGGGCTGGGCCCAGGTAGGGCAGGGGAGGCATAAGCCTGGCTTCCCAGAGCCCTGATGGCTGGGCCGGCAGTGGAGGCTAGGGATGGGTTCTCATCATTTCATCAGCTGACACTCACTTCTAACATCACTTCACCCCACCCCCAGTGGCACCTGGTGTCCCTGAGATCCCATGTCCATCTCAGGCTCTCCAGAAGGTGAGGGAAAAGGAAGCCCAGAGCATAACTCTCATTGTGTGACCTTTCCACGAACTGACTGCTCTTGGCCCCAACCCTAACGCCCTTCGCCTTTCCAGGGACCTGAAGAGGCCCCCCGAATTGTGGCCTTCTCTGCATTCTGGGTTGCATAGCAGGAATCATCTTGCTTCTTCAGCTGTCCTTCCCCCTTGAAATTCTTCATTTTGTGAAGAAACAATCACCTATGTATATCAAAAACCCACACACACTAAGAAGGTGCCTCTTGGGAGATGCCTTGGCCTTGCTGCTGCCCCAGACCCTCATCTCCTTGTCCCCTGCACCGAACTATTTTGGTCGGGTTTCGCTTCTTCTTGGCCTGTCCTATTCCCTCACCCGCCTTCAGAGGGACTGAAGTTTTAGATTTTCCCGCTCTGCTACATTTGTGTCTACTCATTTCATCTTCCAAATCTTGGTTTAAGTATTTTGTCTTCTCCTTCTGCCATGTTTCCTTCTTCTGAATTTGCGCTTAAAAAATCTTTTTTACTGTCGTTTAGTAAAGTTTTGCAAAGGAATGGAGAAATATGTGTTGCCAAACCAAACGTGAGTCTGCTCACCCAGTGATCAGAAAAAGCCAAACGCCAGCACTGGGATTTGTAGCAAGAGAAAGTGAGGAACTTCCTTAGCGCATGTTTGATTTCAGTCTCTCTCAGGTCTGTGAGACTGTGGTCAGCATTTTCCATTGTGCGTGGGTCCTGGTTTCTGAAAAACAACTCCAGGACATATGTCAAGAAGTTGTCTTTAGTTTCTATAGGGAACCAATCATCTTGTGACTCTGACTTATGTGGGTGGTTATTGTTGAAGTTATGATTATCTTCTTGTTTAGCAGGTTATTAATTTGCTTCCTCTGGTTGCAGGGTTTGCCTGGAATTTCCATTAGAGATTCAAAATCTTTTCTTTATTTCCATGCTGGGGTGGAGGGGAGCCCAGCAGGGCCCTACAAGGGGATCCCTATTCTATGTCAAAATTTCCAGGAGATGGCCAGGCGCGGTGGCTCACGCCTGTAATCCCAGCACTTTGGGAGGCCGAGGCGGGCAGATCACTTGAGGTAGGAAGTTCAAGAACAGCCTGACCGACATGGAGAAACCCTGTCTCTACTAAAAATACAAAATTAGCAGGGCGTAGTGGCGCATGCCTGTAATCCCAGCTACTCGGGAAGCTGAGGCAGGAAAATCACTTGGACCCGGGAGGTGGAGGTTGCAGTGAGCTGAGATCGTGCCATTGCACTCCAGCCTGGTCAACAAGAGCAAAACTCCGTCTCAAAAAAAAAATCCAGGAGATTTCATTCTTGCTCTTTCATTCTCTCTCAAACACCTTATAAACTGTAAAATATAACTTGCTGAAAAATGCACAAAGCTTGTGTGCATAGTTCACACCTAAAGCCCAAACACCCAAGAACCATCATCCAAGGTCCAGATGCAGAACATGGTTGGTCTTCCGGGTCCCCACTTGTCCCTGGCCAATCACAGCCACCTCCTGCTGAGGGCACATGTGGAAGGAAGCTGCTGATGGGCACATAGGACTCTGAACTACTCTTTTTTTTTGTCTTTTCTTTTTTTTTTGAGACGGAGTCTTGCTATGTTGCCTGGGCTAGAGTGCAGTTGCGCAATCTTGGCTCACTGCAACCTCCGCCTCCTGGGTTCAAGCAACCCTCCTGCCTCAGCTTCCCTAATAGCTGGGATTACAGGCATGCGCCACCACACCTGACTCATTTTTGTGTTTTTAGTAGAGACATAATTTCACCATGTTCGCCAGGCTAGTCTTGAACTCCTGACCTCAAGTAATCCACCTGCCTCAGTCTCTCAAAGTGCTGGGATTACAGGCATGAGCCACCGCACTCCGCCAACTCTGAGCTACTCTTATAATTTCATGTACGTTTATAATTATTTCAAAATAAAAAGTTTAAAATATATGTATGTAATACGTGACATGTGCATCAAAATGTGATTTGACTTTTATACCCTTTGTGAGAGTTAAAACACAGCAGTCAGTCCCTCTTTTCCTAGGTTTGGGGGACACTTCAAGGCTCCCATTGGATGCCTGAAACCATATATAGTACTGAACCCTATGTGTCCTCTGCATGAATTTCTTTTTCCTTCTTCACAATTTCACGGATAGATCTGTTCTTCTCGTAGATCTTAGCAATCTCAGCATAAGATTTTTTTCTTTCCTTATTAGGTTGAGAATGTTTACCTTTTCACTTAAAGGGAGTACCTTATGGCTTCTCTTTGGCATGTCCAATTTGCCAGCACATCATTACTCTTGTGCTTTGGGGCCATTATTAAGTAAAATAAGGGTTCCTTGACATGAGCAACATGATATTGCAACAGTTGATCCTAAATGACTCACAGGCAGGGTGTGTAGCCAGCATGGATCCACCGGACAAAGGGAGCCATGTCCCATGAGGGATGGAATGAGATTTCATCAAGCTATTCAGAATGGTGTGCAATTGAAAACTTGTTTATTTCTGGGATTTTCCATTTAATATTTTCAGACTGATGTGGATCACAGGTAACTGAAACTGTGGAAAGTGAAACTGAGGATAAAGGAGGCTCCCATAAATTCACAAGCCAGTGGAGTCATTTGGAAAGGCAAGTGTGTCCTTTGTGCTTCTTTGGAAAATATGATCACCACGGGGTTTTTTTGTTTGTTTGTTTTGTTTTTGTTTTTGTTTTAGGTGGAATCTCACTCTGTTGCCTAGGCTGGAGTGCAATGGCACGATCTCCACTCACTGCAGCCTCAATTAAACTAAAAAAAATCAAAGTCAAAAATAACGTTTCAGTTTCTAATGCCCCCAAAAACTGTGTAGTAAATTGTAAAAAAAAGAAACTCAGAGACCGGTGCCCATGCAGGTCCTCTGTATACTAAACGCCAATCTCCTGGGCCCACTGTTCTTTCTCTATACTTTGTCTCTGCGTCTTATTTCTTTTCTCAGTCTCTTGTCCCACCTGATGAAAATACCCACAGGTGTGGAGGGACAGGCCACCCCTTCATCTGCCGCCCAACGTGGATGCCTTTCTCTAAGGTGAAGATACGCTAAGAAGGTGAGCATGGAGGACAAGTCAACGATAGATTCCCAAGTACGTCCATGGTCAGCCTTGCGGTAAGCTTGTGTGCTTGGAGGAACCCAGGGTAACAATGGGACAAAATGAAAGTAAATATGCCTCTTATCTCAGCTTCATTAAAATCATTTTAAGAAGAGGGGGAGTTGGAGCCTCTACAGAAAATCTAATTATGCTATTTCAAACAGGAGAAGATAGCGTTTCAGTTTCTGATGCCCCTGATAGCTGTGTAATAGATTGTGAAGAAAAGGCAGGGACAGAATCTGGGAAAGGAATGGAAAGTTCACATTGTAAATATGTAGCAGAGTCTGTAATGGCTTGGTCAACACAAAATGATGACTACAATCAATTATAGGAGGTAATATATCCTGAATGTCAGACAGTTGGATTCATAATGAATGATTTTAAAATATTTTTAATTACCTTACCGTCATCTGAGTGGGGCTGGGGAAGAAGAAGGGATTAAAACTAGATGATGCTTAATGTGCCACATTCAAGTAGAAGGTAAGTGAATCCTATTTTTTTTTTTTTACTAAAATTTTTCTCTTAACATTGAATATGGATTCCCTAGGAAGATAAAGCAGCCCTCTGTAGGTTGAGTTCAAACCCTGTGAGCAAGGGTTAGATGTGGACGGACCCAGCGCCTCCTGGAGCTTTCAGTCTGGGGTGCTTTAACAGTGCTTCCAGAAATGCTCAGGGTCCAGGCCGGGCGTGGTGGCTCACGCCTGTAATCCCAGTACTTTGGGAGGCTGAGGCAGGTGGATCACCTGAGGTCAGGAGCTCAAGACCAGCCTGGCCAACATGGTGAAACCCTGTCTCTACTAAAAAAAAAAAATACAAAAATTAGCTGGGTGTGGTGGTGCACACTTGTAATCCCAGCCACTCGGGAAGCTGAGGCAAGAGAATCACTTGAACCCCGGAGGTGAAGGTTGCAGTGAGCTGAGACTGTGCCACTGTACTCCAGCCTGGGTAACAGAGGGAGACTCTGTCTCAAAAAAAAAAAAGAAAAAGAAAAAAGAAAAAGAAATGCTCAGGGTCCACCTTTGGGGCAGCCATGACTTCCCAGGGTGCCACCTTGCAGTGTCACGCTCCCCACCTACAGGCTCACAAAAATCCTGTGATGGGCTGGACTGTGTTCCCAAAGTCCTAACCCCTATTTCTCAGAGTGTGGTCTCGTTTGGAGACAGAGTCTTTACAGAGGTAATCAAGTTGCAATGAGGTCATTAGGGTAGACCCTAGTCCTACACGACACGCATCCTTATGAAAGGGGAATATGCGGACACAAGCACAGAGGGAAGACAGAGTGAAAACACAGGGAGAGGTTGGGTGTGGTGTCTCGCGCCTGTAATCCCAGCACTTTGGGAGGCCAAGGCAGGAGGACCTCTTGAAGCCAGGAGTTTGAGACCAGCCTGGGCAACACAGGGAGACCTTGACTCTATAAAAAATTTAAAAATTAGCCAGGCATGGTGGTGCATGCCTTTAGTTCCAACTACTTGGGAGGCTGAGGCAGGGGGATCACTTAAACCTGGGGGATCGAGGCTGCAGTGAGTTGTGTTCGTGCCAATGCACTCCATCCTGGCTGACAGAGTGAGACCTTGTCTCAAACACACACACGCACGGACGCACACATACACACACGGAGAATGCCAGAAGACACCTGAGGCTCCCAGAAACTAGCAGAGAGACGTGAAGGGATCCTCCCCTGGGGGTTTTAGAGGAAGCAAGGCCCTGCAGACACCTTAATTTTGGACTTCTAGCCTCCAGACTAGATAATAAATTGACCTAAGTCGCCCAGCTGCAGTACTTTGCTATTGCAGCCCCTAGACTAATAGAAACCTCCACTGCTGGAAATTTTACATGATGCATTTCCTAAAATAAGGCTTGTTGGTTCCCAGTTTGAAGACCAGATTATAAGAGTTTGTTTTATTTTAATAGCATTGGCTTTTAAAATATAAACAAGAACTAGACCCTCCTGTCTGGAGAATTCCCTGTCATTTTGACTAAAGCAAGGTTTTTTTTTTTGTTTTTTTATTTTTCACGCTTTTGGATAAAAGGGAAAGAAATGACAGGTATTTAAATATCAAGGTCTCTTTCCTCCTGGGCTTTGAAGAGGAAGAAAAGCAGCTTAATTGGCTCTGGACTGTCCGGGGGTGGTGGGTGAGTGATTTGATATTCTTTTTAAAAAGATGGATGGAACAAGGAAATTTTTCTCATCTTGAAATGCAACTCCCTGGGTCTCTAGTTTTAAAGGAGGCTTCCCAGGCATCTCTCGTGCTTCCTGAGAGCTCCACAAGGTTTTCTCATCTGCCTTTCATGGCCAGCTCGCAGGACTCATGTGATCTTCTTTAGCTGAGAGCAGGGACTCAAGGAGGACAGCTCTCTCTTGCTTCCCTAAGCTCACTCTCTGCAGTTCCATCTCCTCCACCTTTTTAGAATTTTCACCTTTCAAGATATATCAGAATCTCAAGGAAGTTTGGAAGAAAAATGTGCATTCCTTTGTGCTTGCTACAGCATCTCTAACCCTCGAGGGGGTTATTCTCTGTCTGTCCTTGACTCAGGCAGGCCGTGTGACCTCTCTCTAGCCTCAGCCTTCACGCAGAATCATGTGTGAAGCATCATTAGCTCTTGATGGCCCGGCTCCTCAATTCAGTCATCTATGCCAAGTCATCTATGGCAGTTGTAGCAGAGCCTAACCCTGGAATTTGAAAGAGAAGGAAACATTTTGAAACCTCTTTAACTGTTGGTGTCTTTTCCATTAGAAACTCTAGGCCATAAAATTTGCTTCATTTGGGGTTATTTTTATTTTTATTTTTTTGAAACAGAGTCTCAGACTGTCACCCAGGCTGGAGTGCACTGGTGTGATCTCTGCTCACTGCAACCTCTGCCTCCCGGGTTCAAGTGATTCTCCGGCCTCAGCCTCCTGAGTAGCTGGGATTCCAGGGGTGCACCACTATACCCAGCTAATTTTTGTATTTTTAGCAGAGATAGGGTTTCACCATGTTGGCCAGGCTGGTCTCGAACTCCTGACCTGAAGTGATTGTCAGGCCTCTGAGCCCAGGCCTGCACGTATACATCCAGATGGCCTGAAGCAAGTGAAGAATCACAAAAGAAGTAAAAATGGCCGGTTCCTGCCTTAACTGATGACATTACCTTGTGAAATTTCTTCTCCTGGCTCAGAAGCTCCCCAACTGAGCACCTTGTGACCCCTGCCTCTGCCCGCCAGAGAACAACCCCCTTTGACTGTAATTTTCTACTACCTACCCAAATCCTATAAAACGGCCCCACCCCTATCTCCCCTGGCTGACTCTCTTTTTGGTCTCAGCCCGCCTGCACCCAGGTGAAATAAACAGACTTGTTGCTCACAGACGCGCGTGACAGTGATCCTGCCCCCTTGGCCTCCCAAAGTGCTGGGATTACAGGCGTGAGCCACCGCGCCCAGCCTTTTTGGGTATTTTTTAAATGCCAAGTTCTTTTGTGCGCTGACACATTTCAGGCCACCTCTCTGCCCACATAATTTTATGATTATATGACCGCATTTACTGATAGCAAACGACCACCAAAAATATCTCCTTTTCACCTTGGCTTAATTTAAGATTGTCACTGAAGCATTTGGTGATAATGTCTTAGGCATCTAAAATGGCAAAATTGCAGGCCTGTGGACAAATTAACAATTCTTCTTCGGTTCTTGCATTGGAGGTTCTGATACTTCAAAACATAGACTCCTTCATGATTTGTGTTAAAGGGAGAGCACTATAGAAGGAAAGAATCAGAGTAACAATGCTGTTATCGAAAATCACAAACCTTTTTGGAATTGTGTTTGATGCAAAATTATAGACTGTCTTCAACTTCCTTTTTGCAGCTGTAAGTTGTTTGGTACTTAACCACGCAACCTTAAATTACAGAGAAGATGGGGGAAAAAAAATCCCTGTTCAGGGCGTTGTCTTCACTCATCTTTGTAGATATCTTGGTGTGAACATAGCATAATATTTCCATTAGTTGTTATATAGACTAATTCTAACACCGACTTCTAGGTTCTTTGTGTAGTTTTGACAGTGGTGTATTCATAAAATGGAAAATCTGGAAATTTTTCAAAGCCGAAATAAAACGGCAAGGATTTGGAACTAAAATCAAGGGTTTAACCTTTAAAAGAAATCAGCTTAATTGTAAATTTCCCTTCAAACATTTCCCGGGATCTGGAGAAGGCAAATTGCAGAAAGGTCAGCCAGATTGCAGTTGGGCAGAAAATCTCATTTAAACTGTATTGTCACAACCAACAAGCCCTATTTGGAAATCAGACGTAAATAATGCCAAGCAATCAGGGAGGTAGGAAGGACGGGTAGATCTCAGTGCCTGCCCCAGCCCTTGACTGCCTATGATGAGAGGTGGACATCTGCTCTGCTCTGGGCGCAGAGGCAGGAGTATGGAGCTGTACTGCTGCTTTCATCACCCAATAGCCGGTGGCCTTGGAAAAAAGCAAATTAATTTTGGAGGCTTCAGTTCCCTCATCTGTAAAAAGAATGGGTGAAAAGAGATGATCTTTAAGGTTCCTTCCAGTTCAAAAAAGTTCTGATTCCAGGTCATTTTCTGATTCGCTGACATTGGTTCCTTATAGGAAGCCATCGAGGAAGAAATGAAATGTGAGCAGTGGCATGAACATTTGGTTTGAGAGTTTCTGGGATAGTCTTGGCTGAAAACTGGTATAAGTGAGAAGAGAGCACCGTTAAAAGGGTGGATTAGGCCAGGTGTGGTGGCTCACGCCTGTAATCCCAGCACTTTGTGAGGCTGAGGCAGACAGATCACATGAGGTCAGGAGTTCAAGACCAGCCTGGCCAACATGTTGAAACCCAGCCTCTACTAAAAATTTTAAAAAATTAGCAAGGCATGGTGGCACATGCCTGTATTCCCAGCTACTCGGGAGGCTGAGGGAGGAGAATCGCTTGAACCTGGGAGGCAAGGGTGCAGTGAGCTGAGATTGTGCCACTGCCCTCCAGCCTGGGCAACAGAGCAAGACTTTGTCTCAAAAAAAAAAAGTGGGGGAGGGTGGATTAAAATTCTGCTCTGCCATTTCCTTCTTTGTGCTGATACTTACAAATAAAGTAAAACACCTAGCATCAGATCAGGTACCTTGGAGGTAAACCCCAAATAGAAGCTATGGATGATGTTGAAATTTGGCCACCCATCGAAGCAGGATGAGTGCATGTACAGAAGAACACCAGAGAGGCAGAACTGCTGAAATAGCCTAAAACCTTTAGGCTACTGTGAGCTGCCACTGTGAACTATCGAGGCAGCTACAAAGAGAAATAGCCTAGGTGGTTGCTTTAGAAGGACGATTCCTTCTACCAGGTGGAACAGTAGTGGGACAGGTCACCAAGCTGGGGACACTCAGCCTGCTGTGGTCTATCCTCAAACCGTGTGGCCCTGAGAATTAGCCCTGGAAATTCCCTTCAAGTCGATGGTGATGAGAATCACACAAATACCTATACCAAGAAAGCCAAGGTCAACACAAAGTAGAAAAGTCCTAGGAATGGAGCCTCAGGTGTCAACCTTGGAAAGAGACAGGGCAGGGTCTGAGGAAGAGCTGCAGAGGAAACATAAATCAATGAAGTGGCCTCAGACAGGCCAGGATGGCTCCTGGCTTGTATTGGACTCTTAATATATATTTATTCATTGACAGGCTCAATGGATGGATGGATGTTGTGCCTGAAGTTAAACATAAAGAGGCAGGAGGGACTAAGGAGTGTGAAAAATGGCAGAATCCATGTCTGAAAAAGCTCTGTTTTCTTCTGCCCTGGTTATTTTTTGGTTCCTCACCTCCTTTCCTGTCTGAGCACCATCTCAGGCATTCCCAAACCCGAGCAAACCGCAGAGATTTCCTGAGTAGGACCTTGCTGCAGGCTTTAACAGTAACGCACGGCAGCAGTTGTCATTGTGTCTTACTCAATCTCCCTGTCTCTTTTTGTTCTCATTGCTCTTTCCTTAGTCCGGCTCTCTGACTACTCTGACATTCTGGCCCAATAGCCTCTTCATGGTCCACTCCAGCATAAGCCATTTGATCATTTAGCATTCCAAAGGCTTTCCAAAAAGCTTTCCAGGGCTCTGCACTGTGCCTCAGTTAAAACCCCAGTTGCTTTGTTTGACATGCCATCATTTGTCCTGGTATGACATTCCAAGCATGCTTTCTACTTTCCTCCGGGAATCTTCCCGGGCAGCCCAAACTTTTTGCCCTCAGCCTCCACTTTCATCCCCACCCCACTCACTGGTGCATGTGAGCTCATGCATTTCCTTTGTCTGCAATGACCTTGGCCCGTCCATCCATCTGTCTAGCAGCTCACCCATCATGAGCTTCCTACCAGCCATCAGGTGCTGGTCAGTACGTGCTCATATCCCTGCACATCCCTGTCCATACCCTCTACCTCACTTCTTTCTGGGCTCTTTTCATGTACTAACTCTTGTTTGGTGATTGTACCAGCAATCCCAACCAACCAGATAACAAGCACCTCGGGGGAAGGATGATGTCCTGTGTTCCCTTCCTGGCACTATCTGATGAACAGAAACATTAAGGAGACCTCTGGGGGACTTGTGGATTGACAAAGTCATTCCCAATAAGTTTTATTCGTTAAAGTAAAGGCAAGCTAACTTTCTGAAGGCTATCTAAAAATAGAATTTTAAAACCAGCATTCGCATCTGAGTAATAAATTCAATTAGATTTTTGGATTTAAAAAAATGTGATATTGGTTTTTCATTTCTTCTGCTAGTTGTTTCCAGGCAACCTTGAACTTGTCAAATAAAAAAGTATAAACAGAAGACTATGAGTTTTATGACCTTACTTTGAAAATCCTGCCCTCGGCAGGCTAAACACACTCTCAGCATTATGAGTAGACTTTTCTTAAAGGCCAGCCCATAGTTTTTTCTTGGGGGATTTTAGGATGAAAACATAGAATGTGGAGTTATATACTCCAAATAATTGGAATCCTGACTTTATCGTTGTGAGATTGGAATAAATCATTTAAACTTTCTGACCTTTGGTTTCTTAAATTCTGAAATAGGCATCATCCCCCAACCTGCCTACCTTACAGAGAGGTGACTGAATAGTTGACAGAAAAACCAAAGATTACCTTTGTCATCATCTTTGTCCATCATCACCATCATCCATATCATCTCTAGAATTAATATAAAAAAGGCAGAGAAGGAGAGGCAGACCCTTGGACTTCATGCCTGGTTGGGAATGTAGGAGCAAGCCCCCAGCTCCTGCCAGGGTCAGCACACGAGCAGCCATGGCCAGTTCCTGAGGCACAGCCACCCCCTGCAAAGGTCTGCATCCCAGAGGCACCTCTACGCAACCAGAATTAAGATCAATTTTCCTGTACTTTCTTGCCTTCCAGCTCCTTAATCCTTGGCCAAGGATGGCTCACTTCAACCCATCATCTGCTTTGGCTCTGGGCCCCGAGCTTCCTGAAGGGCCCAGTCTTTTCCAGCTGCTGGGACCAGTTTGGGGTAACCCTTACAGCAATGGGAATGGCAGTTCCAGCTCCAGTCTGGGGTAAATCGAGGAAGCCTTTGCTGTTTGTTCTGAGCTTGGTTTTCAGCTCCCAAGAGCTGCATGTGATAGCTCCCCTCTCCCTGTTAACACAGTAGGGGAACAATTATCTTCCCGGCGAAAATTGTTGGGACTGTCTTCCCTTCTCTGTTTGCAGGCAGCACCAAGTTGGGACAAATGAAATAAGAACGTGAGGGAGAACACCCGAGGCTGTTCGCTTTCACAAACCCCTCAGGTCTTCAGACTAATTCTGAAGATCACCAGGAGACAATTTCTAAATGAAGAAAGGGAACACTGGGCTTATTAAAAAGCCTCCTCCTTCTTGCAGAGTAGAAGGATCCTTCTATCTCACCAGAAAATATGCCACTTCAGAAGAAAGCTAAATTGTGTTTTCTATGATGACAAAATGAAATGTTCCTTTGTCAAGAACGAGCAAGCCTCAGAAAAGAGAGCCCCTCCCTGCCCAGCTGTGAGGAGCAATTTTGCTACAATTTCTGTCCATTTTAAGATCAATACAAATTATTCATGTGATTTGAGAGCAGTGGTGGAGGGCAATTCTTCTGGGGAGAGATTTCCAAATTGTGTTTTAAGTCCTCGAGGCCAGTTCCCAAGACAGAACTGGACCTTCTCAGTGACTGGGACCTCGTTATTCTGGAATAACATGTTATTATGGGACATCATTATGCTTCATCCTGACCCCATGAAGTTTATGAGACAGGCCCAATTATTGAGCCATATGGCAAAGAGAAATTTGGGTAAACAAATTTGTATTTCAATAAAATTTAGAGTCCCATAAAATATAATAATTAAGATGTAAATGACAGCAGGTGCACTTGCTTAAAGCTGCCTTCGCAGCTCACCAGATGGTGTGCCCTGGGTGATTCATGTTCCAGGAGCAGGGGATTTTCAGGCAGGTAATCTTTGCAATATTCTCTTTTGTCCATTTTTCTTTTGGGCAGTATTTCTGATTCATTGTATCACCCCCTCCAATCGGCTTTGTTTTAGAGAATTTCTTAGGGCATGCCTCTAGTAACACAGTATATTGAAGGTTTTTTTCCTCGATTTTTTTCTTTCTTTCTTAACTCACATGAATTCTCTTCCCCAGGATTGGAAGGGAAAAAGCAAAAAGAATGCTTTCCCCACATAATGCCTCCCATCTCTGCTTTGAATGGCAAATACCAAGAGCAGCTTTGCTGTGTAAAATGTTTTCCCACCTTTGCCGGGGAGGTTAGAGTTAAATTAAAGGAACAGTAGCTATTTTTCCCACTACAAGGCAGAATGGGGGAGGGGAGCACCAATTAGCTTTTTCTTCTTTACATTCACCCTATCCTCAATCTGCCTTTTCTTCTTCACTTCTTGGCCTCTCCTTTCTCCCCAGGAGCAGCAGCCCAAAGCTACTGGAGGAGAGGAGAAGGGAGGAGGAAGTGTCTGGGCATGAGAGCAGCAGGAGTTGAGGTTACAGAGCTGTTGAAATCTCTCCTGCCTGGACCAAAGGTGCTTAAACACTTGGAACACTTGAAAGTAAAAGAAATCCCAACTCTAAGCCTCTTTGCATCACGTGAATGTCATTTTTTTCACTTTCCTTCAAACACACACACACACATACACACACACACACACACACACACACACACACACACACACACACACACACACACACACACGGTAGCCTGTAGCCTTGCTTTGAGCAGCCTTTTTCTTAAGGTAGCACTAACCAGCAGGGAGATGTTAGGAGATTGAGATTCCAATTAAGGCTGCCTCTGATTGCACTAGACAAGTCTCTGCTACTTAGAAAACAAGGCTGAAAAATCCCAGATTAAGGTTGTAGAGGATAGCATGAATCAGAACCAAGGAGCTCACAAAAGCCCACTTACCATGAAAATTATATGAAATGGGAGCCATTAAAAATAAAAATCTTCAACAGGAACACTGCTGGCTAAATCACAAATTAAGATGTAGCACAGGTCAAATGGTGGTTCCCAAACTTTACAGCTATGCCTGGTTAAAAAGATGTAGAACCATCACGGGCCATGAGGATGAGGGTGGGGGTTAAGGGTACGTATAATATTCCCTTAAACCAGCAGTGTTTGGCCAGGCACACTTACTAGGTGGCTCACACCTGTAATCCCAGCACTTTGGGAGGTGGAAGCGGGTGGATCACTGGAGGTCAGGAGTTCAAGACCAGCCTTGCCAACATGGCAAAACCCTATCTCTACTAAGCTGGGCATAGTGGTGCATGCCTGTAATCCTAGCTACTTGGCAGGCTGAGGCATGAGAATCACTTGAACCCAGAAGGCGGAGGTTGCAGTGAGCCGAGATTGCACCACGGCATTCCAGCCTGGGTGACAGAGTGAGACTCAGTCTCAAAAAAACAAAACCCCAGCAGTATTCAGTGGCTCTACCAGACAAAACGAAGCCAGTGTTCTTCCATCTGAAGAGCGAGAGATGGCGTTTGCTTTTCCATTTGTGGGGACAGGCAGAGTGTGACGTCCATCTGGAATACTCTTCTTCCTTCCTCCCAGTGGCTGCTCTGCAGGCCAAAGTTGGGGTTCAGGCATTGACCATGAAACTTGGCAACCTGAATATGCATTTAATGTCTGACATTATTCTAGTTAGTATGAGAGAGACAAGCCAGACAGATGATTAGAGAAGTAATCCAATCAATGTTGGGTGAAATTAAATGAGTACAGGAATGAATGAATACTTAAATGAATGACTGCCACTTTACCAGTGGTCTGGTTCCTGCCGTGTTGGGGCTTCACATCTAACTGGGAAGCCAAGATAAACATGCATGACACACAAAGCTCACCTGAGCACTGTTTCCTAACCTGAGTTCATAATGGTTGGGGTCAGCTTGTCCATTGGGTGCTCAAGAGGGCACCAGGAAACATGGTAGCTTCCTTTCTATCAGCAGAAACCCAGTAGCTCAGAAAGGTTGAATGGCTTTTCTGGGCCACTATCATCCATAGGTAAACACTAGGTGAAGACAACTATTTAGTTACAAGGATAAATTTGTATATATTAGGATTTAACTTTTAATAACTTTTAATTTGGAAATATGTAATTTCAAACCTACAGAACATTGCAAGGATTAGTACATCAAACCCCCACATCTCCCAGTTTCACCTATTGTTAATATTTTGCACCATTTGCTTTATTTGTGCACTCACTATGAATGATTATATTATATATCACATATGATTACATATTACATTAGAGAGAGGCTATTTTTTAAGTATTTGAGAGTCAGAGTCAGTTGCATATATTTTGCTCCTTAAACTATAAGTACTTCACTGTGTACTTCCTATGAATGTGACAAGGATTCTTTTTTTTTTATTGGTTTTCTCAGGATTTATTTTTAAGTAGAAAAGTTGCTCCAGGTGCCCAAGTGACAATAAACACTATAGAGTATTGTCAGCTTGAGGCATGGGCCTTATTTCGCTCAGTTCTGCTTAGGCTCTGGCACCTTCAAAGTGGGCAAACAGGCTTTTTGTTTCTCTTCAGTGAATAAAATGTTTCCAAGAGCACTACTTTGGACACTCACCTCTGTCTCCCTGAGGACACCTATGGTGGCTATCCAGAGTTGCATAACGACTCACCCCAAGCCACAGCAGCTTACTAGGAACGCTTCTGTTTGCTGGTGATTCTGTAGGCTCATGTAGTGGTGGGTCAACTGCATCATGGGTACAGCCATGTGGACAAGGCCTGCTGGGGGCTGGGCAGAGTTGGAAGGCCACAAGGGCTTCCCACAGCTCTGGCAACTCAGCGATCCTCCATGCGGCTTCTTTCTCCATGTGGCTAACTTGGGCTTCCTCATAGCATGGCAGCCTCACAGAAGTTAAACTGCTTTCAAGACTTTAAGAGGGTGCATGCCAAGTTGCAAAAGCAGAAGGTGTAAATCTCTTGAGGGCTGCCTCAGCTGTCACACAGCTTCACTGCCACTCACTCTGTTGGTTCAGACAAGTCACAAGACCCAGTCAGATTCAAGCACAGGAGAACTCTACTCTACCTCCCCAAGCAAAGAATTGTTGGCCATTGTGAATCCACCACAACACTCACCATTTTCAATCTGGTGGTGCAGGTATGTATGTACAATTCTCATGTCCCCCACTAAATTCTAAACAGCAAGCTCTTTGGAGGCAAGGTCGCAGTTTGACTCATCTTAGCAACCCCACTCACAGTACTTAGCTCAGTGCATGATATACAGTAGGTGTCTAACTTTTATGAAATAAATATGGGCTGGGCGCGGTGGCTCATGCCTGTAATCCCAGTACTTTGGGAGGCCGAGGCAGGTGGATCACTTGAGGTCAGGAGTTCGAGACCAGCCCGACAAATATGGTGAAACCCCGTCTCCACTAAAAATACAACAATTAGCCAGGCATGGTGGTGGGTGCCTGTAATCCCAGCTACTCGGGAGGCTGAGGCAGGAGCATCACTTGAACCCAGGAGGCAGAGTTTGCAGTGAGCCGAGATCATGCCACGGCACTCCAGCCTGAGTGACAAAGCTAGACTCTGTCTCAAAAAAAAAAAAAAAAAAAGAAAAAGAAAATATGGATGAAAACCAGAAGCTTATAAAAGCTTACAGATTGTCTCAAGATGGCCAAGTTCCCTGCCGTTAATCCCAGTGATAGTCCTATGGGTCAGTGTTTCATCAGGGGAGGGGAGGCTGGGGTCTCAATAGAGCTGCTAGGGTCTGTGACGAAGAGGGATGAGAGGGGTTATTGACTTTCTCTTGTGAACCCTGGAAGCCAATCCTTCAGGTGGATCCTGAGTGAGTAACTGGGCCTATATTCAAAATGGACCCAAGAGCCCATTTGCTGACTAGAGGTTACACAGGTTCCTGGAAACTGCATTCCTGGGAAAAAACACACCATCAAGTAACTTTAGGAGTTTCATAGTTGTTTGTTCCTGTTTATGCCACCTGAATCGATGGTTGCTGGAAGGCCCCATTTTGTCACCTGGAGCTAACCAATAGACCGTGACCGGCATGACCGATCAGAACTAAACAAGCTTGCATCCCTCATTTGTGGAGTGGGCCTGAGAGAGAACATGGGTGGCAGGTTTCTCTATAAAGACTAATCCTTCTCTTTGTTCTCATGGATAGCACCTTTGTTCTGTACTGAAAGCTCCCTATCCCTGGTTTGCAAACTGCTCACTGGAGTAGTCTCGTTCTTTCTTTCTTTTTAAAAAAATTCCTTTTTGGTGGATTTGTTAACACTTTGTTGTTGGTTTCTGTGTCTTTGAGTAAAAAAACTGCCTCAAATGGTTAATTGGCTTGTCTAGGCCATAATGTGTCCGTAAAATATCTTTTCTTTAAACTTACCTTTTCTTCACATCTGCTGACAGAGTAAGGTACATGTCAGAATCAAAGTACCACAAGAAAGCCATGGAGGATAGAAGGGTTTGTGGTTCTGGAAGTAGCAGTGGGGACTGCTGAAAGTGTGGCCTGTCTACTTTATCCTTCCTTGGTCCACAGAGACTGCTGCTTAGGAGTCCATAAAACGAGCTTGATCAGTGCGCAGGCCTGAGGTAACGAGTACACAGGGCCTGAATGCAGCTCTGCTCAGGGTTAAGCAGGAGGTTAATCACTTGATTTAAATTAAAGCATGGGGGATTAAGCATCTTCCCCTTAGGTGCCGGCATGCCCCCCATCCCTGGGAGCCAAAGCCCAATTAGAACCAGTGCCAGAGGCAACTGTCTCCTGGGCCAATTTGCTCAACTTCAATTTTGGTCCTTGAGATTTTGTTTTGACATTGAAAAAATTGCCTCACCATTCTATGGGTTCTGATTTGTGTGATGGTTCTGAATGAATTCTAACAAATTAGCATATCTTTCTGGATCTTTATAGAGATGTAGGAAGATGAATTGCATCTGTCTTCCAGGAAAGTTACAAATGCAGCAGAATGTCAGGCTGGGAGGCAGAAAGCGAGCGTTCCTGACAGTGGCTCCACGGAATAGCCGGCACGTGCCGAACCACAGCCTCTCTGTGGAGGCAGATTGAGCACAGGTGAGAAATATAAATGAATCCACAATCTGGACTCCTGGGAAACTGTTTCACACCTATGGAGGACTTTCCATCATTTGGGCCAAAAAAACAACATCTCGCTTATCTGAAAGTCATTTAGATGGCAATCTCAAAATCTAGAAAGGCAGTTAAAATGTTCTCTGAGTAGTTAAAAAATGTCACCAAATCTGTGCACAGAAATCCATGTACATTGCTCTTCAGGGCCTACTTACTCTTCCTTTACACAGAATTCCATTAAATTTGGTTACCCAGGCTGTGAGTGGTGGCTCCCGCCTGCAATCCCAGCACTTTGGGAGGCCGAGGCAGGAGGATCACATGAGGTCAGGGGTTCGAGACCAGCCTGGTCAACGTGGTGAAACCCCATCTCTACTAAAAATACAAAAATTAGCCAGGCATGGTGGCAGGAACCTGTAATCCCAGCTACTCAGGAGTCTGAGGCAGTAGAAAAAATTGAACTTGAACTCAGGCTTGAACTTGGGAGGCAGAGGTTGCAGTGAGTGGAGATCGCACCACTGCACTCCAGCCTGGGTGACAGAGCGAGACTCCGTCTCAAAATATATATATATATTGGTTATCTGGTATCCAGATAACGTGGAGTTAAAAGCCACGTGAGGAAGAAGGCAGGAGGCTTCTAGAGGCAGGCACACAAAAAGCAGAAGGAAATGGCAGCCTGACAGAGTGGGAAGAGCCTAAGACAAAACCAAAATAAACCCTGAAGACCAACAAAAGTCCTCAACAAGGACAGCATCCAGGGACTGCTCAGGGAGAGGCAGGAAAATGTTCTGAGTCCGCTGAGGGCATGGCAGGCAGCCTGATATAAAATGCCCAAGGGGGCCGGGTGCAGTGGCTCACACCTGTAATCCCAGCACTTTGGGAGGTGGACGTGGGTGGATCACGAGGTCAGGAGATCGAGACCATCCTGGCTAACACAGTGAAACCCCATCTCTACTAAACATACAAAAAATTAGCTGGGCGTGGTGGCGGGAGCCTGTAGTCCCAACTACTCGGGAGGCTGAGGCAGGAGAATGGCGTGAACCTGGGAGGCGGAGCTTGCAGTGAGCCAAGATCGCGCCACTGCACTCCAGCCTGGGCGACAGAGCCAGAGTCCATCTCAAAAAAAAAAAAAAAAAAAATGCCCAAGGGATTACAGGTGTGATGGCTCACACCTGTAACCCCAGCACTTTCGGAGGGAAAGGCAGGAGGATCACTTGAGCCCAGGAGTGTGACACCAGCCTGGACAACACAGTGAGACCCCATCTCTACAAAAAATGTTAAAACTTAGCCAGGCGTCATGGTGTGTGACTGTGGTCCCAGCTGATTGGGAAGCTGAAATGTGGGGATCATTTGAGCCCAAGAGCTGGAGGCTACAGTGAGGGGTGATGGCACCACTGCACTCCAGCCTGGGCGACAGAGCAAGAGCCTTTCTCTAATAAATAAACAAACACATACAGGCCAAGACAGAGCTGACACTATCAACAATGAGTTCAAGCATGCTCATTATACCGTCGGTCCTCGGTATCCACTGGTTCCCTATTTCAGAATTAAACCAACTACAGATCAAAAATCTTCAGGAAAAAAACATTGTGTCTGTACTGAACATGTAGACTTTTTGTCATTATTCTATAAATAATACAGTATAACAACTATTAGCATATCATTTACATTGTATTAGGGATTATAAGTAATCTAGAGATGATTTATTTATTTGTTTTTTAAGTCGAAGTCTCGCACTGTCACCTAGGCTGGAGTGCAGTAGCGCAATCTTGGCTCACTGCAACCTCCATCTCCCAGGTTCAAGCAATTCTCGTGCCTCAGCCTCCCAAGTAGCTGAGACTATAGGCGTGAGCCACCACGCCTGGCTAATTATTATTATTATTATTTTGTATTTTTAGTAGAGACGGGGTTTCACCATGTTGGGCAGGCTGATTGTGAACTCCTGACTTCATGTGATCCATCCGCCTTGTCTTCCCAAAGTGCTGGAATTACAGGTGTGAGCCACCGCCTGGCCTAGAGATGATTTAAAGTCTAAAGAAGAATAGAAATTGTGTCATTTCCTATAAGGAATTTAAGCATCCACAGATCTCAGTGTCCCCAAGGGTCCTGGAACCAATCCCCCGAGGATGCTGAGGGGAGACTGTGTAGCCATTTATAGATACAACTTAGAAATACGCCTTTACAAAATAAGTAAATATTTTCAAAGTTGTTACACTTAAATGAATAGATTTCAGTTATCTGGAAAATCTGTTTATTGATTGTATTAGTCTGTTTGGACTGCCATGACAAAGCACTACAGCCTGGGTGCCTCAAATGACAGACACTGATTTTTTCTGGTTTTGGAGGCTGAAAGTCTAAGATGGTGTCTGCAGGGTTGGTTTCTCCTGAGGCCTCTCTTTTTGGCTTGTAGATGGCTGCATTCTCTCTGTATCCTCACATGGCCTCTCGTCTGTGGGCCACATCCCTGGTGTCTCTTTATGTGTCCAAATTTCCTTTTCTGATAGGGACACCTGTCATATTGGAGTAGAGCTCACCCTGACAAACTCACTTTAAATACCTCTTTAAAGGCCCTGTCTCCAAAGACAGTCATATTTTAAGGTAGGGGTTTAGGACTTCAGCATACACATTTTGGGGGAACAAAATTCAGCCCATTACACTAATAGTGCTTATTCTTTTGATTGTGCTGTGTTGTACATCAATGCAACTAATTCTGACTCAAACAATTAGCAGAGCTATCAGGGCATCTTCTTGTTCTAGTTACTCAGAACCTACTGACAAGAAGGTTGAGAAAAGCATTATTTTGTCTTACTCCTCCCCTTTCTCACCCCCTCTTATACACACACACACACACACACACACGCACGCACGCACGCACGCACACACCCTAGGAGATAGAGTCTGGCCTATTCTCTTCCTAAACATCTTTGAAAGCTTTCCTGTCACTGTCTTCATTCCGACCCCCATCCTTTCTTTTCTGCACAGTAGCAGCTTCCCCACTGCTGTCCTTGTGAGGAAGGGATTTCCCTGAAACACAGATCCCATCACGTTTCTCACTAACATAAAGCCCTTCAGCGTTTTCCCCCACTTGCTTCCAGGAGCAAGTTCAAACGTCTCTCATTGGAGGTCTTTCCTGACCCCACTCAGCCCCAAGTTGTTAAATACCCCTTGTGGGGGTTGCTGAATTATGTTCCCTCCAACACTCATATGCTGAAGCCCCAAACCCCAGTACCTCAGAATGTGACTGCATTTGGAGATAGGGACTTTCAAGAGATGACTACATTAAAATGAGGCTGTTAGGGTGGGCCCTAATCCAAACTGAATGGTGTCCTCACAAGAAGAAATTTGGTCACACAAAGGGACACCTGTCCCACAAAGGGACACTCACAGAGGGGTGTGCGCTCACCAAGGAAAGGCCATCTACAAGCTGAGGTGAGAGGCCTCAGGAGAAACCAACCCTGCAGACACCTTCATCTTAGCCTCCAGAACTGTGTAAAAAAAAAATCAATGTTTGTCATTTAAGCCACCCAGGCTGTGGGACTTTGTTATGGCAGCCTGAACCAATTAACACACTTCTCTTCTGCGCTCTGGTAGCACCTTGAGCATATGTCTAGCAGTGTGTAGCCCAGAGTTTGAGAATCACTGGTGTTCTTATTTCTCCTCCCACTGGATCACTGGGTAGTGTGATTTCATCAGCTTTCACTTCCTATCACCCAGCGCAGTGCTTGACATCAATATTCATAGAATGAGTGAATAGGCAGAAAAATCCTTATCTCATTTAGAATCCAGAAAAACTGTAGCTGCTGGTGCCATTATAGGCTCAGATGAGAGAAATAAATTTTATGAAAAATATATTTAGGAATGCAGTTTTGTTCCATAAAATGTGTACAATATAGATAATACAGTGCCCCTGGGGGGAAATTATGGCTTCCCCTTTGCTATGGGGTTGGCTTCTATCCATGCTCTAAATTTAACTGCTATCACTCTTCGCCTTTATCTTTATTCTGTAATAAAGATCAACAATTTGCTGCTTCCTCAACCTGCCTCTCTCCCCAACCATCCCCGACCCCCTGCACACCATGCTGGTCCAGACCTCCTTGCTGGTGCCCACGCTGTCTCTTGGCCTGGAATCCCTCTCCCTACTTCACCCTGGCAAGCCCATTCATTTCATAAGACTGCCCACATGTCATCTCCTCTAGAAACTCTTCTATGACTGATTTAGATGAGGTCAAATGCTTTTTCACTATGCTGACTTCACACCCTGTGAGTACAACCACCATATTTGCCACATTACATCAAAGTTACCTGTTTCCAAGGTTGCCTTCCCAATATACCATAAATTCCTTGAAGGCAAAGACCTTGTCTCTTCCATTAAAAAATCTTCATTCCTGGTATATGGCAAAATGCCTAGTAATAAGACACTGAACACATGGTAGCTATTATTAATCACTTCAGTAAAATAGTAATAAATCATGGGGAGAAAAAGTAGGTGTCTTATAAGTTACTGTGAATTATTTACAAAGAAAATATTTTTTTGTTTCAGTTTCACTTCTTTCTCTTCTGTTAATTCTTAACATACTTTGTTTTCACACTACTGATCTCTAAGACTGGTGAGAAAAAGTAGGAGAAAGTGAAGAGGGTGAAAGTTGAAGAGAGTGGAGGAGGACATACTTAAAGCCTCTTACAAAAATTGAAGATAATAATTTTACACATTTAATACCCAAGTTTCATCACTGCTTCACTTAGCGCCCTGAGATGAAGTGCACATAATCCTGAGTCTCCGAAAATAGGGAGACAGAACTCACCTCTTTCAACAGGGGGCCGAATGTATTAATTAATGCTCTCAAAGTTCGAGGACGAAGATTTGCACACAAATCCTTATTAGTGCTGGATGTGCTCTGCATAATAAGCCTTAGATGCAGCATTTATGCAATAAATTCAGTAGCATAGCTCGAAAGTAGAACAGCACATATAATGTACATGTTCAGCATCTGCATTAACCATATTATCAAGACTCCCAAACACTCATTCCAGACTGAACTATCAACCTAAATTTTAAAACTCCTTTGTGTGCATTGTAATGTGATTACTGGCATGGTGTAGAGCTTTGTGACATATATTTTAATGCATTTCTAGAAGATTTGTCTTTTTTGTGTTAGATATGTTTTAAAAAGACCCCATTCTGATGGGTTTTTTTTCCCAGTGAAGGAAAAAGTAGACAGCCCTAAGAAAATTCCTATATTGCATTTTATGAGGTTTGAAATGCTGGGTTTTGCCATTATGCATCCATTGTAGAGGTAACAACCAGGCTATTATCATGATAATGATTTCCTATGTAACTTTTCTTCAGTTTGGATAAAAGCCCTTAAGCTGTTTATAAGAAAGTGGTACTTTTCACTTCTGTGAAGCAGGAACATCTTTATAGGTGATACACCCCTACTTTATGGTAATTGCTTATTTAATGCCTGCCTT
This sequence comes from Pongo pygmaeus, assembly GCF_028885625.2. Lineage (NCBI taxonomy): Eukaryota > Metazoa > Chordata > Mammalia > Primates > Hominidae > Pongo > Pongo pygmaeus. Next base: position 35,021,420 of record NC_072387.2, read on the forward strand.
ATTTTTCAGATGGAAGCTTCAAGAAGCCAGAAATGATGTTTGCCTTCTCACATGGTATTTGGCACACAGCAGGTGCTCAGTAAACATCCCACAGAAAGAGGAAGGGATAGGTGGGAAAAAGGGGAAAATGGATATTAGTGATACTAATACTATCTGTGAGAGAGAGAGAGAGAAATATAGAGGAGAGACTGAGAGCTCATAGTCTAGAAGGCAATAGAATGAGGTTTTGAGATTCAGCAGAAGGGTCAAGTTTGCCAGGGTTGCCAAATCCTAGTTCAAAAAACCCAATTATGTAAATATGGTTTTCCAATACTTAAACCATATAATCTGAGAATAAAAGAGGATAGCATGGTTAGCTTTGAAACTCCTTGCCCTAAAGAGAAGTATATGGCAGGTAGCACTCTGAGCATGCTGGAATTCACAATCTCACTAACTTGGGGGTGCCAAGAGCACATTGGATGACATTTCCACTCAGTTATTTCTCAGTACATTTGTGTGGGTTGAGTGCTGATTTCATTGGCTGTCATTTCTAGAGCCCTTACCCTTTGTCAAGTTGTGCTAGGCATTTTACCTGCTTTATCTCTGATCCTCACAACTATGTATAGAAGACATCCTTACACCATTTTACAGAATGAGGAAACTAAAACTCAAATTTCACACAGCTGTTAAGCAGTAGAATGGTTTTAAACCCACTTGCTGTCAGTGATCCTTTCCGTACATTGTGCTATGTCACAGCAGAGACTACTTTTAGGATTTAAGCGTGTGACTTCTGTATGTATATAACTTTTATGAGCATCAGTTTTCTCATCTGTAAAGTGGAGGCGTGAAATAGTTAATATTTCAGGTCTATTTTTTTCTAAAATTCTACAAGTGGAAGAACAGAGGCAAGAGACGCTCCCTGCTGTGGTAGAGCTGTCCACGGTCCTGAAAAGCCTGGCCCCAATAAAGCAATAATCAGCTTATCAAAGGGAGAAGCACAAGAGGCCAGAAATGCCTCCATTAATAGAGATCTAGCTGCTATTCTCTGCTCTCTTAAGTAATTAAGCACGCTGTCTCTTACTGCCGAGTATATGCGTTATGCCATGAACCAAGCCACTGCAAATTAAAGATGTGAGCAGACTTGCACAATCCTCTCCCTTCCCCCTCACACCTGAAAGAGCCCACGTGTTCCAGCTAAATGAACAGTAGTAATATTTAGTCTCCATTTTTTATTCTTTTGCCTTGAATTACAGATTCTTTCATGCAACAGATGTTCTGAGCCTGATTTTCTAAGCTTAGCCACTCCAATAACCAAGTAAGATTAATTTAATGAGTTCTCTTAAAAAAAAGTTCCTTTGTTTTAGCATATTTCCATTGCCTCTTCCGTTTATTCATAGGGATATGTTATCTCACATATGCTTGTGTCAAAGGACAAAAAAATTACTGTATAAGTAGCAATATAAGGAGATGTTTCCTTTCCAGAAAACATGTGGTGGACACAGGGCATGTGAAAACATACAAGATAAGCATTCTTTCATACTTTTTTCTGTCAGTCATGGCTACTTACTGAAACTTGTACATCCTTTTTTATTTCCAACTCCTAATGTATAATTTAGCTTCTAAAATAACTTTAATAATAAATCTGTGGTATTTTGAAATCTTGTTACTCTGTGATGACCTTGGCAAGTTTTTAAAATAGCAATGTTTAAAGGTATAAGGAGATTTTTAAAAACAGTGAAATAGTGTGCCCACTGATAATTAATTATAAGCTAGAACTTATGTTAGTAAGGATGTATTGGACCACAGTAAAAGAAAAATTATAAAAGTAGCAACTGGTAGATTTATGAGCTTGGCACTGCTCTTAGTGATTGTTTGAGCCCCTCTTTAAGTGTGCTCATTTGACAGGTATATATGCGTATGCCCACATATTGTAGGGGCTAAGGGAAAACTTCCCCTTTGCCCTCTGAAGATTGACTGAAAAAATCAACTCACAAAAGGCAGAATAATAGGAGAAATGGCATACACATTTCTTAGTGTGCATGGAGGAGAATCACAGAATAATTGCCTAATATCCCAGTGGGGTACAGATGCTTACATATAATACTTCTTAGGGGAAAGGGAGATGGGAAAGTGTGGATGATTTTAGGAAGACATTAAATGATTTTTAGGAGAATTCAATGCACTTGAAGAATATACAATGGCCTGAAACAAAGTCTTTTGGAACCACAGAACAGACAATGGTTCGTGACAAAAGTCCACCTGGGTATGTTGACAGACTCCAGTCTTTATTACTGCAATATGAATTCAGTTCATGAAAGCTGAAGGAAGAGACCAGAGGTCATTGTTTTCTTCTTTGGTGGGTACAGACCTTAGGCAGATACAGGAAATTCAGAGAATAACTTCATCCTGCTGTGCTTTGGGAGAAACAGAGGATCGAGATATGGGGTGTGGGGGTAAGAAGGTCAGAGAGACCTTGAGGCTTTTTCTTCATGTCAAAGCACCATATTTTAGGGTATCAATTTCTGAGCCCCAATGATATAAATATGATTTTACACTTTCTTTTTTTTTTTTGATGGAGCCTTGCTCTGTCACCCAGGCTGGAGTGCAGTGACACGATCTTGGCTCACTGCAAACTCCGCCTCCCAGGTTCATGCCATTCTCCTGCCTCAGCCTCCCGAGTAGCTAGGACTACAGGCGCCCACCACTAAGCCCAGATAATTTTTTGTATTTTTAGTAGAGACGGGGTTTCACCGTGTTAGCCAGGATGGTCTCGATCTCCTGACCTCGTGATCCACCTGCCTTGGCCTCCCAAAATGCTGGGATTACAGGCGTGAGCTACCACGCCCGGCTGATTTTACACTTTCAAATATACATGTATGTGACTCTGTACATGCATGTATAAGTAAATATGTATATGGCTGAATCTAAACTATTTGCGTATGAGACCAGAGATGATACTGTTTTCCTCCCTTCAAATTATGTGCCTGAGTGATTTGCAAGGGGAAGGGAGTCTTGAAGGATATTTTGAAGGGTCTTTGTAACAAACAATGAAAGAGGTGAATTTATAAATCAAAGCAAGGAAGAGAAGCTTGATCTGGTGCTCATCCCAGCTCCAAAGACTAAGATAAACTTTAGGGAGAGAGGGTCATTTTCCCCAAATCATGTGCAAAAAGACAGCCTAGAAAGCTGTGAGTCTGGAAGGGAACAGAGGGCCATTGGGCTTCTAGTGAGTTTGCAGCTTTGGGAATGTTGGATGCAGACCAGGGGGACTCAGCATCACCTCAGGAGGCTGTGGCAGAAAGAATGAGCAGGAAATGGAGGGTGCCCAGCACTTAGGGTACATGTCTGTAGGCCTGGCCAAGCAGCAGCAGCAACCAGCTTGTGAAGACAGTATAAATTCCACAGAAGGCAGTGAGGACCTGGAGATACACAAATTCAGCAGTATTTTGGGGAAGCAATATCAATCTCTTGATGGTTAATTTTATGTGTCAACTTGACTGGGCCACAGGGTGACCAGGTATTTGGTTCCATGTTATTCTGGGGATGTCTGTAATGGTGTTTCTCAATAAGATCAGCATTTTGACTTGGTAGACAGAGTAAAGCAAGTTGCCTTCCCAATGTGGGTGGGCATCTTCCAATATGTTGAAGGCATGAATACATTAAAAGTCTGAGTAAGGGAGAACTGGCTCTTTTTCTGCTGCTGTCTTTGAGTGGGGACATCAGTCTTCTATTGTCTTCAGAACTGGACTTAGACTGGAACTTATACCACCAGCTTTTTGGATTTCTAGCTTGCCAACTGCAGATCTTAGGATTCCACAGCCTCCCTTATCGCATGAATCAATTCCTTATAATAAATCTCTGTCCTCCACCCCGACTCTCTCTCTCCATATATACAGTCATGTGCTGCGTAATGATGTTTTGATCAATGACAGACCACATATAACATGATGGTGCCATAAAATTATAATACCATATTTTTACTGTACCTTTTCTATGTGTAAATATATTTAGATACACAAACACTATTGTGTTACAGTTGTCTACAGTATTCAGTACAGTAACATGCTGTACAGGTTTGTAGCGTAGGAGAAATAGGTTTGTAGTAGGCTATCCCATGTAGGTTTGCATAAGTACACTGTATGATGTTCACACAGTGACAAAACTGCCTAATCATGTATTTCTCAGAACATATCCCCATTGTTAACTAATGCATGAGTGTGTATATATATATATATATCCTGTTGATTCTGTTTCTCTGAAGAACCTTGACAAATACAACCTCCAAATCAGTTACACAAAAAAGGCCTAGTGCGGTGGCTCATGCCTGTAATCCCAGGACTTTGGGAGACTGAGGTGGGCAGATCATCTGAGGTCAGGAGTTTGAGACCAGCCTGGCCAACATGGTGAAACCCTGTCTCTACTAAAAATACAAAAAATTAGCCGGGCGTAGTGGTGGGCGCATGTAATCCCAGCTATTTGGGAGGCTGAGGCATGAGAATTGCTTGAACCTGGGAGGCAGAGGTTGCAGTGAGCCGAGATCGCGCCATTGCACTCCAGCCTGGACGACAAGAGTGAAACTCTATTAAAAAAAAAAAAATTAGCCAGACTTGGTTGTGCACGCCTGTAGTCCCAGCTACTCAGGAAGCTGAGGTGGGAGGAACGCTTGAGCCTGGGAGGTGGAGGTTGCAGTGAGCCGAGATCACGCCACTACATTCCAGCCTGGGCAGAGCCAGAACTTGTCTCAAAAAAAAAAAAAAAAAAAAATTAATGTAAGTAGCAATGATGGACAAAGTGCTATGGTGACAGGTCAGATAAAGTTGCAGATTATGCCTGCAGGGGTGTTTGTGTGTGTGTCTGTGTATGGGGTGGTGGGGAAGTGGTGGTGGGTAAGGAGGGTTTAAGAAAGGATTTGTAGAGATAAAATCTGAGTAGTATTTTGAGAGGCACAATCTGGCCATGTGGACAGATGTGTTTGAGAACACTGGCTTTAGAAAGTTTAAAACTCTGACTGCCGCTCATTAGCTATGGGACTGTGGGCACATTCCAAAATGTTTCTTAGCCTCAGTTTTCTCATCTGTATAATGGGACCAATAATACCTACCTTGCAAGATGCTCAATGGTACACTTAGTAAATAAAGGTCAACGTTATTATGTGAAAGGTAGGGAAGAGAGGTGTGTTCAGGGAACTACAGGTAACTTAAGGGTGGAACTGGGCCACATATATGTCAGTCAAGAGAGAAGAGATGGGAAAAGGCAGGGTCATCTCTTAAGAGCCTTGTGAATTAGAGTTTGGGCTCTGACCTAAGTCCAGAGACAGCTGGTGAAAGATTTAACTGGGATAGGAGTGAGGGGTGGATAGTTGAATGGAGAAGGGAAGAAGGGCAGAAGCTCACCTCTACCTGTACATGTTGAAGTGTAAGCACAATGTCAACATAGTTACTTGCTTTAGACTCCTTGCATAACTGAAGGAGGGAAGACCATCAGCTCAGAAATCCTCTTTCCAGCCTGTTGGTCACAGGATCTTGCATACTTTTTACCAACTTTGTATTTATGTATGTCTTAACAACAAGAAGCACTTTCTTGTGCTGAGTTTAGATTACTGGAAAGAGTAAAGGTTAAGCACACAGGAAGTTGGCCTGGAGTCGCACACACGGTGGGCTGTCATTTAATTGGACTCTTCTACTCACTTTGATCCTTCCACTTGCTATCAAGAAGATATACGAAGACACTTATTTTCTTTTTCCAAGTTTTCTGTAACCTTCTGAGGTGAATAAAGAATACAAATACTGATTTTAGGGGGAAAAAGAACTTGCCAAAACAGGAGTTTGCCACTTACCAGCTCTTTGATCCTAGAGGAGTTACCACCCCTCAGTTTCTCCATCTGTGAAATGAGCCTGATGGTGCCTACCTCATTAGGTTGCTGTAATTCATGACAGAATCTGCCTGGGTTGCCTGGAAGTGTAGGAGTCAGTAAGTGAGTGAACAGGCTGCCGCTGCTGCTGCTGCTGCACTAGACGGTGATAGTGAAAGAGCCCCTACTGCCTATATCAAGGAGGATTCAGACATGGGAACCCCACAATTAAAAGGCAATGACTACAACACATCCCTTCCCACCGCCGTCTCATAACAAAACCAAACCAACTTCCCTCAGGGCCAGCGCTATGCAAAATTTCAAAATCATCAAAATTTATTTTTTGCTTTCATGACCCTTAACTTTTAAAAAAAATTGTGGAAAACTACACAGAGCATACAATTTACCATTTTAACCTTTTTTTTTTCTTGGACAAGAGTCTCTCTCTGTCGCTCAGGCTGGAGGGCAGTGGTGTGATCTCGGCTCACTGCAAGCTCTGCCTCCTGGGTTCATGCCATCCTCCTGCCTCAGCCTCCCTAGTAGCTGGGACAACAGGCACCCGCCACCACACCCGGCTAATTTTTTGTATTTTTAATAGAGACGGGGTTTAACAGTTAGACAGGATGGTCTCGATCTCCTGACCTCGTGATCCACCTGCCTCGGCCTCCCAAAGTGCTGGGATTACAGGTGTGAACCACCGTGCCCGACCCCATTTTAACCATTTTTAAGGGTACAGTTCAGTGGTGTTAAGTACATTCACATTATGCTCTCCAAAACTTTTTCATCTTGCAAAACTGAAACTCTCTACCATTAAACGCTAACTCTGCATTCTCTCATCCCCTAAGTTCTGGCAACCACTATTTTACTCTCTGTCTCTATAAATTGACTACTCTAGATACCCCATGTAAGTGTAATCATCCAGTACTTGTTCTTTTATGACTGGCTCATTTCACTTAGCATACTGTTCTCAAGTTTCATCCACATTGAATCATGTGACAGGGTTTCCTTCCTTTTTAAGGCTGAATAATATTCCATTGTACTCCAGCTTACTGAACCACTGCCAATTAAGATGGTGTCAAATTAGGTTATTTCTGAGATACTTTTCTGGGAAAGTTACTTTTATAGAGATGGCATTCCAAGAGGTTTTAAAATTTATCCTCCTATTGAAGTTTTTAGGTAAATTATGAATGTTGACTAAATTTACAAGTAAACTTATATATTAAAAAATTCCATTGAATTCCATATTTTGTTTGTCCATTCATCCATTGATGGACACTTGGGTTGCTTTTGCCTTTTGGCTACTGAGTAACGCTGCTGTGAACTTGGGTGTACAAATAACTACCCTTAATCTTCTCTCTCTCTCTTTCTGTCTCTCTTTTATAATCCAAGGTTCTGATGCTTTCACTCTAACTCAGCATCTTTCATCAGGAAAGGAGCTCTGAGAATCATTAACACCTTGGTACATGTGTGCTTGATGTGTTATCCCTAAATAAGAGTGTCTGGATTTTTAAAAGAAGGCCAAAGAGAAGGGAAGGCAAAATGAAACAAATACGAGTCCAGTTTCAGGCCGAGGTCCCTGAAGGGGTGCTCTGTGAGCCTGTGGGCCTCCTAGACCACTTCAGAGCTGACTGGGAGTCCTTTGCCAATGAAAGCATGGCTCTATCCCAATAGACCAGAACTCTTTTGTTTTATGTGCCAGTTCCAAACTGAGCCCGTGTTAATCATTAAACTTACACAGGAAATATAAAACATTAGCACATGTGCATCTCAAACTACTATAATTTCATTTCCCACTGGAAGGGAAAATCTTTACAATATACTAGAGAAGGCTCACTCAGCTCAAATTATGGTTCAAGTCAAACCCCAGTATAGTCCTTCACACTGAGCCTTTTCCTGCATGGTTCTAATCCTCCCCCCTGTGGGTTTACTAATCTCTTTCTATTGTCTTTTCCTTTTGACAGGTGTCTGCTCTGCCTGCCACGCCTGCCAATTCATTCTCCTCTCATAGTTAACCATCACGATCACATCATTACCTGAAACACAAATCCTCCTACAGCTAAAGACATGCAACCTAGCAAGTATTTTTCTTCCTACAGACTGTATACACCATGTTCTCAGAGGCTTTCAATAAGCTGCAAGAATTCTTGTTTGTTCAATGAAATCTCACTCTTCTTTCTCCCATTTGTAATGTTGCAATCATATCCTGTCACATCCCATCAGTTGCCAAAACAAATGTTTCCTTTTTGCAATGCCTCTCGGATCCCTCCCTGTTCCTCTGTTCGCAGTCTGGGGATAGCGGCTTGCTGGGGCTGGTACCAGGAAAACAGTGAGTAAATATCAAATTGAGCCTGAAAGACAAATGCAGAATTTGGAACCAGAGCCAAGGTTAGTTACTGAGCATGAGGGTGCTTGACCAAGAGGTAGCTGAGTCTGGGGGGCTGGTGAGTAGAGGATATAAGAATGATGGACCCTCATGCAGGATCTGGTGGAAAAATGAGAGAGAAGGAACCAGGGACCCAGGGAGAAAACAGGGAAGGCAATTTAACCCTGCAAATAGCTTTTTAGTTGACTGCTTTGAAAAGAATTAGTATGCTACTCCTTAGCTGGGTTTTAGGGGCATATTTTTCTTTAAGATTTTCCATTCCAGTTAAGACTCTTGTGGTAAATAAAAAAATATGTCCCTCAGATCTGTGAAAGTCGTCTCTGAAGGTGGGATCTAGGCATTAAATTTAAAAAAAAATTGTCCCAGGTGATTTATAGTTGCTAGAACTAACCACTGCCACAGCCCCTTACCTCTACCCCATCACACATCTGTCCTTTACGCTGCTTCTAGATAAATCTAAGTCTGATTCTTCAATGGCTCTCCATTTCTTTCTGAATCTGACCAGCTTCCTTGGTCTTGGTCTGTTGTTGGAGATGCTTCACATCATGGGCCCAGCCCCCATTCCTGGTCTTGGCTTCTGTAACGTGCTTGCATTTCTCTTACTGGTTCACTTGCTGGTTTTCCTGGGATATCTTTTGACACAGTTGGGTATAGCCTGGTTACCTTCTACAGGTCAAAGTCCCTTCAAGGGGCAGGTCCATGGATAGGTGCCAGAAGGAAATCCCAACCAGCAGGCAGAACACAGTGTCTGGGGGTTGTGAGAGCACATACAAATGAAGTCCAGTGCAGGCACTGAAGATGTCCTGCAGAGCAGAGGCAGGAATATCCCAAGACTCGAGCAGACAGGAAGATCCTAAGCCAGGACAGGTCCCACCCATGGCTTGTAGTCCAGGGAACAGAGCCCTAGAAGGACTGACCATCAAACCTGGTTGGGCAACAAAAACAAGATAGAATGCCAGTCCCTGCTCCTCCTACTCCATCTCTGGTTTTAATATTATAATTACCACCAGAAATCCGCCATTCATCTCCCTCTCCCAAGGCAACAGGATCTGCCCAGGAAGTATAGCAACAGCCCAGGGATCATAAGTGGAGCTGGAACAGTCCTTGGTTTCTGGACCCTTGAAGGTCAGAGCCCTGGAGACCCTGGCAGGAAGGCCAAGCCACCTGCCCAGCATGCTCTTCTTCCACTGTCCTGGCAACCTCGAGCGTTGGCCTGGCTCCTAATTTCCTGCAGCTCACATCCTCATTTTCTGGACTCCCTAGGGTGGCCTGCCTCTGTGTCCACCCCTCCCATATACCATGCTCTGCTCGTCTGAAGTCTTATCCCAGGATTGGTCACTGACAGATTGCCTCTTGGCTCCTGCCACCAGCTTGGAATTGAGTAGGATTAGCCATGCCCCTCCCGCCCCATCTGGACTAGATTTACACTTGGGGGCCCCTTGCCAAGACCATGTCTCTGCTCCTGCTTCATCTGTGTTTGGCCAATTCCAGGGTCTTCTTCCTTGGTTCAGACCCCAAATGACTCCTTCCCCCACCTTGCACGCTTTGCACCTGGCCTCATCTAACTCCCTATTAGGAGATAACACTGAAAAGAACCATTTAAAATCAGACTATAGATAAAGGTTGGTTGACATGGTAAGATGTTTGTGTTGGTGCTAAGTGGAAAAAGCAGATTGCAAGATAGTTTGTATTTGTATGTGTTCATTCCAAGTATATACACGCGCAAAAACGGTCTGGAAAGATACTCAGTGATACGTTAAGAGTGCTTGTCTCTGGGGTCTGGAATTATGGAAGTATTTTGCTTTTCTTCATTTTGCTTATTTATATTATCTAATTATTCCACAGTAAATAAGTATTGCTTTTTGAAATAAGGAAAACAACTTTTAAAAGTTATTTTTACAAACACACAATGTAACATAGCTCTTGGGATCCTGGTTCTCAGAAACAAGGCAGAGATCCAACTGAGGGCACTGGCCCGAGAGAGGAGTCAGATTTAGCAGCTAGAGGCTGCAGCCGAGTCCCAACGTGTTGGGCGCCAAATCTCGAGGGCAGGGAAAGCGGGAACTTAAGACTGCACTGAAAACAGCTTGCCTGGGTTTGCATTCCAGCCTGCCACTTAATAGCTGTGCAACCTCGGGTAAGTTGCTTAGCCTCTCTATGTCTTGTTTTTCTGAACTGAAAATGAGATAAGACTATTTTATGGATAATCTCATAGGAATATTTTGAGGATTAAATGGATCATATTATGTAACAAGCGCTTAAGTGGTGCCTGGTACACAGTAAGCGCTCAAGCAGTGTTAGTTATTATAGGGAAGAAGGCAGGCAGGCCCTAGTAGAGAGTACACCTGGCCCTGTAACACCCTTAGCCCCAGTTCCTTTGGGTTTCTCCTTTCTATATCCCGGGAGCCCACCTTTTTTATTTATTTTTTCTTTTTTAGAAGAAATGAGATCTCACTATGTTGACCAGGCTGGTGTCAAACTCCTGGGCTCAAGTGATCCTCCCGCGTTGGCCTCCCAAAGTCCTGGGATTACAGGCATGAGCCACTGTGCCTGGCCCAGAGCCCACCCATCCTTTCAATTCCACCTCAAATGCTACATCCTTCCGTCAAACCTCTCTTCGTTAAGCCTCCAACCAGGAGAGGTCTCACTTTCCTCCTAATCCATCTGTCACTCTGCACCACTTCCCCTGCCCTGAATGTACCCGGCCTTCTCTGCCAGGTATTGGTGTACCTGTTTTATTCCCCCTTTGGAGCTGTACATGGGGGACTGTATCATGCCTGACATGCTGTGGTACACATTAAGCACTTGAGCTGAATTGCATAGTTTGAACATGACCCATTTGCCTTACAAAAATCCTACCGAAATCTCCACCCAGGCACCTGCAGATTGCTGAGATTTACTGCTTCAAAGGAATTATATTTACTTTATTGCTTCACAGATGAAAGATGAATTGCACACTTAGAATTATGATCTTTGGCACAAGCAAAGGCTCAGCATGGCAAAGAATTCCACCCTTCACACCTTTGTTATTTGCCTTGTGGGTTATAAATAAGATTGTAGGTTGTTTGAATAAACCAATATCTGGCCACAAACTAGCAAATGTCTGTTACAGCGTCTAAATGTGGAACAGTGATGGCATCTCATTCTTGGCCAATTTTAATGCAAGGAGCTGTGCAAAGCTGTGCTGTTGGCCTGTAGTCAGCAGCATTATATTTGGAGAAGGAAAATGCTAAATTTGCTGGAGTTTTGTTTTATATTTACCTCCTACATGTCTTGGCAAATAAACTATAAATCGTTTGTTATTCTCCATCTAGATCATACTTCCCTTTCAAATGTTTTTGTATTACATTTGCCAGAGAGCCACAGAATCTTAATTGTAGTACTGCATCAAAATCTGTCAGTGAGAAGTGGTTAAAGTATTGAGCACCTATTCACACAAGGCTATATGTTAGCCACATACATTGAAGTCACATATCTGAAAACGAGAGTTCAATGTCATGCCCCTAACATATTTTATCTGGGTTAAACAGCACTCTGCGTCACCTCCTGTCTGAAACACATTGTTAATTTATTAGCAGCAGCTATTGTTGCCCTGGGCCTAGAATAGGTGCTCAATAAATGCTTATTGATTGATTGCCTTGGGACATTTTTTTTAATGTCACTTTTCGAAAGGCAATGCATGGAGCATGCAGAAATAGTATCTGCACATAAGGAGCCTGCAGTTTCAATGGGACAAAGAATTTATGAACACAGGCTAAAGAAGAGGGAGTATGTCAAGTAGGTAATGAAAAGTGAAACATGATGGAGGGTAATGCAGGGCTTTGGGACATCATGTCCTTTCAGTGTCCTATGTGGAAGGGTCAAGCCCTGCTTCTTTAAGGCATTTCTGAGCAGCAGGATGTTGGGGTGATGTGGAGGTGGTGGGAATGTGGCTGCCTGGACTCTGATCCTGGAGTCTTTGTTTATCTGGAAGTGTTCCTGCTTTTCTTTTTGGCTCTCAGGACTTCCTCTGCACATGCAGGAGAGAGCTAAGCATAGATGGATGGGTAGATGTCTGCTGAGTTTGAAAACAAACCCTTGAAACTGGGATGCCATGTGGGTCAGCATGTGCAAAGTCCTTGGGAATGAAAATCTATTATTTATTCATTCAGAAAGCTTTTAGCTTTCAATATAATTTCTAAAATAAAATAGACTTCATTTTGAACCATTTGAAGAGAAATATTACTATTACTAGTATTGTACTGGGGATGAGGTAGAGAGAGTAATAGATCAATGTTCTTCTAAATTTCAGATCTTAAAGACTTGATTCTAGGGAAAGGAAGAGAGGAGAAAGGGCGAACAGATGGTGGGAAGAGGGGACAATGATAAACAGCATAACTTTCTGGTGCCTGGTGCCCTTATTGCCTTCACAGGGTGTAGAGAACAGATCCATTCTCATGGCCACGTGTCTGTAGCCATAAGTTCTATGGAACCCGCCTCAAGGTTCTCTTTCAAAATCTCAGAATTTCAGAAAGATTGTGGGGCGCTGATAGTTTCCCCAGCCTCGCTAAGCTTGACCTCTTCTGGTTTCCATTGGCAATCGAGTGGAAAACTGCTTTTAGCAAGGCTTCACTGCAATAATCAATATGTCATTAGCTGTAGCTATATTTAAACCTACAAGAACCGATTTCTAAGATCCCAGCAATTGCTATTGACATATAGGCTGGTTCCTTAAAAAAAAATCCTTAAAAAATAATGGCTTTAGATCTGGGGGTGGATGGATGGATGGAGGCTTTGTGGCCATGCATGCCTGTATGTAACTGCCCTGTTCCACTAACATTATAATTTGAGAGGCACAGGAAGAATTCACAAAAATTCTAACAAGATTTGGGAATGAAATCCTTACGGGGCATCTAGGAACGGTTTTTCCAGATAATTTAATTTTCAAGAGGGTGAGAGAAAGGAGTCAGTGATATTAAGAGTGGATACAACCATACAAGGTGAATTTAAGCTCTTGATTTTCTTTACAAACTGGGAATGAATCATCATTGTTTTACTCACTCTTCATCCTTCTTGGCTTCTCATAAGGAACGCTTATCTAAATACATAAGATGCATAGTAAGATGGAAGGCCCAAATCGGTTTTATACCTAGAGTATGGAAGAATTTTTTGAGGTGGTGTTGATGGGCCAGCAAATGTGCTTCTTTTCAGCACAGCATCCCCTCCAGCTATCCTGCACAAACATGGGGTCAGTGCTGCTGCTCGGAGGGAATGGGAGCCACCAGGACGCCCACTAGTATTATCAAAAGAGTTAAGTGAATCGCTAATCTCATCAAAACCCCAGAGTGACTACTAAGAATAGAAACGAAGTTAAGATCTCATTAGTTGTACCATGTCTAAGGTGATGTCACGATACAGGTAGTTTTTTCACCATCTATAGAAGAATCACAGTAAGAATCTGGCATTGTTTCCCTGGTGCTGTATTGGTCAGAGTAAACAAGCATCCCGAGTCTGTTTGGTGAAGTCGGCTACCATGGGGACTGCAGGGCTCCACATCAAGTGATCTGACAAGGTCTCTTAAAGCTGTCAAGGTGAAGACCACACTGTGGCCTGGTGGTTCCCACCATACTGTGGACATCCCAGGAGGCTACACGTGCTCTGCCTGTTTTTCTGACTGTTCCCTTTCTCAAGGGCACCCTGGCCAGGCACAGAGTCCACCCAGTGTATGCTAAGCAGCATATCTTCTACTGACAAATGTCAATAACAGAAGGACATTTTTTGAGGCATGATCAACCAGCTAAAAAGAGTCCTGATTGTCAGGAACAGGAGAAACCATGCTGAAGGCACTGGGCATGGCTTGCTCAGAGCATCGTGTTGTTCTTTGCCCCTCCACTCTCCACCCCTGGGATAAATGGGATTGACCATGGGAAACCAGAGGCAACCCAGGACTTTGTTAGGAGCTCTGCTGCTGTTCGCTTTCTGCTGATTTTCTTTCACTCCCTTCCACTGTAGTAGCAAAATTGGAGTTTTCCTTAGAGCTCTGGCTTTGTGCTTCAAGATTATTTTAGGATACCGTATGTAATTTTCATTGTCTCTTTTTATCATTTTAATATTCTTTCGTGGATTTTCAGAATGCTTAGTTTTATTTTCTTTAAAATTGTTTTCCCTTGTAATGTTATTTCTTTTCAATTTCATTTTAACTTTTGACTTGTTAGTCTCCATAATGCCTTCTGGCTTTATATTTTTAATTTTGATTGCAATAACTTTACCTTTCAATTCCTTGTTCTCTGTATTTTATCCTTTCTACTTTTGTGGTTTAATTTTTTACTTTTCTAGATTTAAAAAAAATCTATTTTAGTCTAAATTGTATTTATCCTATCTCTGTTTATTTATGTATTTATGTATTTAATTTTTTTAGAGACAGGGCCTCACACTGTTTCAAAGGCTAGAGGGCAGTGGCATTATCATAGCTTACTGCAACCTTGAATTCCTGGGCTTAAGTATCCCCTTGCCTCAGCCTCCTGAGTAACTGGTACTACAGGTGCATCACCACATGCAGCTACTTTTTAAAATTTTTTGTAGAAACAGGGTCTCACTATGTTGCCCAAGTTGGTCTCAAACTCCTGACCCCAAGATATCCTCCTGCCTTGGCCTCCCAAAGTGCTGAGATTACGGACATAAGCCACTGCACCCAGCCTCTATTTTATTTTTAAACGTGTTTTGGCTTTCAGTCTTAATGTGGTTTAATAAATTATCTTACTTAAAATGTTTAGTGATGTTTTAAAAACACTATTAATTAATTGTATTAGATTTATTTTCCTCTTGAATGACTACCCTTCCTTTTGCTCTTTTGCTTCTTTTCTTTAAAATTTATTCACTTTGTGACATAATCTTAGGGCTCATACATAATTTAGGATTTTAGTTTTGGGATCACAAAGACAAGGCAGGAAAACACAAATATGCGATTTGGGTCAGATATAAGGCCATAGGGTACCAGCACCCATAGCAGCCTGTTTTGTTTGCCTGGAAAATTCAAATGAAGCAAAAACACTTGAAGCAAATATCTCCGATAAAAGCAGGTGTTAATAGTGATTGTTTCTGAGTTGGATTATCATTTTTGTTTGTTTGTTTCTGTTCTTCTGTCTCTTCAAAGTCTTTTACAAATATACTGCTTTTGCAATAATGAGAGAAAACGTAAAAACAAAAATAAAAGTAAAAACAGGCTGGGTGCGGTGGCTCACGCCTGTAAATCCCAGCACTTTGGGAAGCCGAGGTGGGTGGATCACCTGAGGACCTGGTCAGGTTAGGTCAAGACCAGCCTGGCCAGCATGGCGAAACCCCGTTTCTACTAAAAATACAAAAATTAGGCTGGGTGTGGTGGCGGGTGCCTATAATCCTAGCTACTTGGGAAGCTGAGGCAGGAAAATGGCTTGAACCCGGGAGGCAGAAGTTGCGGTGAGCCGAGATCGCGGCACTGCACTCCAGCCTGGGCGACAGAGCAAGACTCCATCTGAAAATAAAATAAAATAAAAAGTAAAAACAAACAACAACAAAAATTGTGCTTGCCAAAAATAAACCACATCTGTGACTGATGTGGCCTGCTGGCTCCAACATGTGACCTTAACTTATTTTCACAAGGGCAGGAGAGAAGCCCACGCTGCAAAGAGGTGAAGCTGAGGCCATGCTCCCTGTACTTCCCCTTCAGCCACCCTTACCCTCCTCATCAAGCTCATGCTTTTCAAGGACAGATCTCCCCAGATCTCTACTTAACCATGTCTGAAGCCTCCTATCCGCAAAGTGACTTACCAGTGAAACTGAAGGAGCACTTACTGCATTCCAGGGGCCATTACTTCTTCTAAGCACCTAGATTCGTTTTATTTAACAGATATCATGGTGGTTGTTTTTGTTTGTTGGTTTGTTTTTCCCTGAGTTGGCAGCTAGGAAACTCAAAACAAAACAGGTGATCTGTCTTTAACTATTATTCATAATTTCAACCTTATTTCACAAATATCCAACCCATGTTTGTTCTTTGTTTGAATTTCTAATTTGTAATCCTGTTTTATTGAATATATTTCATGAGACACTTTAAATCTGTGCAACAATATAGGGTATAAATAAATCGACTGACAAAATTAATATGGTCTGCCTCAGTTTACCCCTTCAGTCTAATTTCTGTATAACTCTTTCCACACTTTTCTCCTACCCCATCAACACACACACACACACACACACACACACACACATCATATATATCCTTTTCCTGGGGCTATCTATCCAGAATTAGTAGTGAGCCATACCTGAATTCACACATTGTCCTTAATGCCTTTGCATTTGGTATCAACTCTGTCTAGAGTTGGCTCTTTGCTTGGCCTTACTGATTCCTTCTCATACTTGAGGTGTGAACTGCAAATGTTCTCCTTGAGAAGACTTCTTCAATCAGTTTTCCTCTCTTCTGCCTTTCTGCTGAAGATGCTTCTCCCGGCTCTTGTAGAACATTCTAGAATAGTGTATATTTGAACTGCAATAGTCTGTTTGCTTCTCTTGATCTTCTCCACTGAATCACAAGTTCCTTGGTGGCTGAGACTCTTTATTTTTTGAACATCTTCATTAAGTGCAAATAAAATGCTCCCCGGACACTTGTCCACATTGAAATGAGTGAGAAAATATCAAACAGAAACCAGTGAGAACACTTTTAGGGGCATGGGCCTGTTGGGTGAGTTAATACATCCTAGGTAGATTTTGACTGAGTCATCTAATCATGCATCGATGTCAATGAACAACATTGCCTAAAATGACTTGGTTTCCCTTGTAGAGCAAGGTTTTGCTCTATTAATATCTGTCAGGGTCAATCATTTGGGTCAGTATAGGTTGACCTTATATTAAGTTTTGTAGAGAGACAGAGTTCTGGTTTTTGGATTCTCATAAGCAAACCTCTGCACAGATATATTTTTGACTGTGGCATTTCCATGTTTTCATTTATACAGCACCCGATAAATTTCCTTAGCATTCAGCATAAAACTCCAGATGTTTTCCTTCAAATTTACTTTTTCTCCAGACTACCCTGTCTGTAATAACATCCTCCTTTTCCTTCCCAGAAGCTTGAAACCTTGAAATAATCTCTGACATTTTAATCTCCTTCTCTTCTTACTTTCCGAAGGTCAATGATCAACTCCCCTGGGTCCTGTCCGAGACATGTCCCACTCCGCTCTTTTCTTTCCCTTCTCTTTGCCGCTGTCTCAGTTGAAGCCTTAATTATATCTGCTACTTATTTGAGAACTTTATAACTCATCTCCTTGCCTCCTTTCTCCTCTCCAACGCACTATTCATGGATGACAGAAATCTTCACAAAGTACACAGCAGCTCTGCATTTCCTTCTTTTCCCCAGAGAGCTGAGCCCAACCCAAGGCCGTAACACACTTTGGTGAACTGATTAAACTGCCTTCAGTGGCTCCTTGTGGTCTATGCAATCACGCCAGAATTTCCTAGCAAGACATTCATGATCCTACAGAGTGAAGTCCTAGCCTCTTCTTCCAGCTTCTCTGCAACTTTCTCCAGCATTCCCCCAACTCACCAGCTTCTCCCCAACTATACCATTTCCAGCCCTGCAGTGCCCTTCTCCAGCTGTCTCTACTTGTCAAAATGACAACTACCCTTTGAGGTTCTACTTAAATGTCACCTCTTCCATGCTTCTAGTTAATTAGATGTATCTTCCCTCTCTGTGATACTCTGGTGGAATTTAATTTACCATCTACTTCTCCCCTAGATCCCACTACATTTTATTTTTATTTATTTATTTCTTTTTTTTTTTTAGATGGAGTCTTGCTTTGTTGCCAGGCTGGAGTGCTGTGGCGTGATCTTGGCTCACTGCAACCTCCCACTCCCTGGTTCAAGTAATTCTCCTGCCTCAGCCTCCCAAGTAGCTGGGATTACAGACGTGCACCACCACGCCCAGCTAATTTTTGTACTTATAGTAGAGACAGAGTTTCACTATGTTGGCCAGGATGGTCTCGATCTCCTGACCTCATGATCCACCCTCCTCAGCCTCCCAAAGTGTGCGGATTACAGGCGTGAGCCACTGCGCCTAGCCGATCCCACTACATTTTTTTCTTGACTCATGAGTATTGCTTTTGACTACCTGCCTGAGTTTGCCTTTCCATGCTGTGGGGTTCTCCTTAATGGCAGGAAGAAACATTGCACTTAGCTTGGCTTCAACCAGGGCATCTTATGACTTGTCTCTCTTTTTATTAATAAAGCTTCATTATCTTTATTAATAAAGATAATGGGTATTGAGGGTTAGTGGACCTAACGTGGGGATGGCAACGTTGAATAAAACACAGTCCTTTCTACAAAGAATGACTCAGACTGGGAACTAAGGCTACCTCAGGAAGTGTTCTTGGATTTGTAAAAATAAAAACCCTCTGCGACCCCAGGCAAGTCATTTAACTTCTAGTGTCTTAGATGACTCATCTGTCAAATATCCTTTCTTCAAGGGCTTCCTAAGAAAAAATAAAATTTAAAAAACACCTACATCTGTTAAGATCTTTAAATTTTATAGGAAAAGCCATTGCATAAATAACCCACATGTATTTGGGCTTAGAATATTTGAACCAGCAAAAACCCCAGGGCCTGATGGTCGAGGAGAATGTCTGATAATGAAGGCAAGTCTTTCAGGTAGCATCACTCTGGGAGTTATTTTCTTCCTGCCAAAAGCCCGGGTGGCTTATATAACTCCACCTCACCACTGCACAGAGATAAAAGCCAATCCTAGGCAACTGCAGCAGGTAATTTTGCAGAGTATGCTTTGCAAGAGAGTGTTATACATTTCTTTTAGGAGCAAATTAGGAACAGTAATAACCCAAGCAATAAATGAAGACAATAACTGAATTTGGAGAAATAGCTATTCAATTTTTGTAATAATATGAAAACAAGGTACACATGGATCTGAAAGCATGCTAGGTCCCAGACAAGGATGAACAAACTGGGGGAGGGTCTATATGCTACATCAGACTGTAGGGTTTGATTTTTTTAAAATTCCTTATTGGAAAACATAGACTTATCCTATACCTTATTTACTTTTTGTTCAAATAAGTGCAGTGCATTTTAGTTCCCCTCGTAAGCTTTGGTTCAGTCATTTCCAGATAACTCTCTTGGTTGTTTGTAAAGTCTGACTTAAAATAAATTTCCTTCAGGTGCTGAAGGGAACGGATCTTATACACCAACAAGTGCAGTCCAAAGAGGGAGGGATGAAGAAGAGGAATAATTAAAACTCACTGAACATTGGCAATTATTCAACTATTTTACTCTCATTTTATATAAGGGAAATGGGGGCTCAGAGATATTTAGTTACTTTGCTAAGTAAGCCATTGGCCGGGAATTTAATCCTGATTAGTTTAATTCAAGAGCTCATGGTCTTTATATCCCATCCCCTTTCCTCCCAAGGTTCTAGGGTCCAAGGTAAGTGGACAATAAGTGGTGTCTAATTAAGGCCTGTGCATATCTTGCTGTAACACATTCAGCAGCCAGGTAACTTCAGATCCAGGCACCCTCCCCTTCCCCACCCCAGCAAGGCCAGGATTGTGTGTCTATTGGATGAGAGTCAGGAGAAACTGATCAGTGTCTGGTGGGGAAGTGGGGGCAATGTGGGAGTAGGCAGCCTGCATGGGCCAATGTGCCTGGAGTGACACAATTGTCACTGGGGACACCTTCAATCTTCCTAATGCTGTCCCCATCAGCTTCATGTCTGATATGGTTTGGCTCTATGTCCCCACCCAAATCTGACGTTGAATTGTAATCCCCACATATCAGAGGAGGGACCTGGTGGCAGGTGATTGGATCGTGGGGGCAGATTTCTCCCTTGCTGTTCTCATGATAGTGAGTGTGTTCTCATGAGATCTGATGGTTTAAAAGTGTGTGGCACTTTTCCCTTCTTTCTCTCTCTGCTGCTCTGCCACAGTAAGACACGCTTGCTTCCCCTTTGCCTTCTGCCATGATTGTAAGTTTCCTGAGGCCTCCCAGCCGTGCTTCCTGTTAAACGTGCAGAACTGAGTCAGTTAAACCTCTTTTCTTCATGAATTACCGAGTCTCAGGTAGTTCTTTATAGCAGTGTGAGAACGAACTAATACAGTGGCTTCATGGGGGATGGAAGCCTGTTCTCCACATGCTCACCATGGGAATATCTAAGTCTGATGCCTTGGAGCCCTCTGCCTTTAAGTGCTATCTAGATTGCTTGGATATTAGTAATTCCTATGATATCATGAAAACTCATTCAACAAATACTAGCTCTATGCCTAGTAAGTGTTAGGCACTAGGGATTCAAGATGAATAAGAACTAGTCTCTGGCCTCAAATAATTCCCTGTCTGGTGGGGGACAATGAATTAACTGCGGCAATAAAGCCATGTGAAGGAGTGCAGGAAGAGTACAGAGGCTGGTGTAGGTAACTGTGCCCAGGAAGGCTCCAGAGAGGTGAATTTGAGCTGCGTTGTGAAAGTTGAGCTTCCCAGGTGAGGAAGGGCAGGAGGGGTATTCAGACAGAAAGCCCAGGGCACGAAGGGCGAATGCTAGTGGTGCAGGATGCTTCAGGAAATCTGGTAGCTGGATTATTTTTAAGGACTTTATTTGACTTATCCTGTAGACAGTGGGAGACTCTGACGGTTTTTGAGCAGCATAGAGATGCGATCAGATCTACATTTTAAAAATTGCTCATAAAATAGCGTGAAGACACAGTGAAGGAAAAACCAAGGGAAATGTGTTAGAAATATCGTCACAGCACAAAAAGGGATGGTGGTGAACTCAGCTTGGGTTGTGGCAATGGGAAAGGAGAGGCAGGGATAGATTTGAGGGAAGTATTGGCCACGTGCTTCTCAGAATATTGTGCACACATTACTCTGCTCTCTCACTTAGCAAGAATAGCAACTTCTAGGGCTCTCCAGGTTCATTGGGAAAACAGCTTGTCTATGAAAATATCAGTGAGTCTTGGCTGGGTTACCTTGGGGGAAAAACACAATTTCTCTGTGCCTTATCTATAAAATGGGCAACAGACCACATATCCAATAGATGTTATGAAGGTTCAACACAACAAATACAGCATACTGCACATACAGCATTCTCAACAAATGTTTGTTATTTTTACCTTCTCATAATTTTCCTCACCTCAAAGTAAAGTTAATATCAATATACTGCCTTGCTCTCATGAGATGATTGGGTTAATATTAAACTTTAAGATATAGTTAGTCATGTTTCCAGCAAATATTTTATTCTTGTGAGATGTAGATATGGATATGTATGTATTTATTTCACTCTATGTCAAGATGAAAATAAATACTATCCTTCAAAAGAAAGCTCGGGTAAGTGAAGTATGTTTATAAAGATTTATATATGGAGCTAAATTAATTCTTGAGAACTGAGGTATTTGTAGTCATTATTTTACTTCATTCTGAGAACAAGTACAAATGAGCATGTCAAAAATGATGACAGTTATTATGTTTTTAAAATTTGATTTCTTACGTATTCTAATTATATTCTTTTAATTAGTAACCACTCTTTGTTCTTTCTCTTCCACAAAGTGAGATTGAACTCAGTTCCTAATGCAAAGCAGTTTGTAATTTTTATGTAAGATGACATGTTATTAAGTAAAAAGAATGACAATTGTTTTTCCACTGAAGACTTAGTGATGACAAAAGAGAATTAAGCAAATCACTGAGGGAATAACTAATTTATTAAGTGTCTTGAAAAAGTCACTGTGTCATCACTATCAGATTCAAATTAAGAGGATGCCCAAGCTGCCTACATTTTGACTTTAGAAATATATCCAATATTTTGACCAGGCAAAGAACAAAGATGGCACAATTCAAGAGATTTTAAAAATAGTTGTGAAGCATATTCTTATTAGGAATATGCTTGAGAGTTGTTCAGTTATCGTAATGCTAGACAGCTGCATCTCACTGCCCTGTGGGACCCGGACTGGCTTCACTACACGCTGCATGCACGGGATTTCACAGAACACTGACAGTCACTTGCATCACCAGAATTCTCTTGACCACAATACCTTGTCACCAGTTTCCCTGCTGCTAGATTTTATTTTACTATACTTCAGTATAATACCAGCATTGTATATCAGGTTGGTCAAATATTTACAGAAAAAAAGTTGGGAGGGGGTAGTAATGGAGTCTGGAGTAGTTACAGGTATCTAGTCTCCACGGTTCCATTTTATAGGCTATGCACGGCTCTGCTTGTACACTAGAATGATCCAAACATTTTTATTTTGGAGATATATGCTGAAGTATTTAGGGTAGAGTATCTTGGTGTTTGCAATTTGTCTTCAAGTGGTTCAGCAAAAAATAATGGAGAGGCCGGGCACGGTGGCTCACGCCTGTAATCCCAGCACTTTGGGAGGCTGAGGCGGGCAGATCACGAGGTCAGGAGATCGAGACCATCCTGGCTAACACGGTGAAACCCCGTCTCTACTAAAAATACAAAAAATTAGCCAGTTGTGGTAGCGGGCGCCTGTAGTCCCAGCTACCTGGGAGGCTGAGGCAGAATGGTGTGAACCCAGGAGGCGGAGCTTGCAGTGAGCCGAGATCATGCCACTGCACTTCAGCCTGGGCAACAGAGCGAGACTCCATCTCAAAAAAAAAAAAATTATGGAGAGAGAGAGAGAGAGACTGATGGAGCAAATGTGGCTGTGTGTAATTGGATAAAGGTATATGGGTGTTCCTTGTACCATTCTTTCAATTTTTCTTTACGTTGGAAAAATTTTAATATAAAAAGTCAGGAAAACCTCCCCAAAACTTTTTCTTTTCTTTTTTCTTTTCCTTCCCTTCCTTCCTTCCTTCTCTTCTCCTTTCTTTTCTTTTCTTTTCTTTCTTTCTTTTTCTTTCTTTCTTTCTTTCTTTTTCTTTCTTTCTTTGACAGAGTCTCACTCTGTCACACAGGCTGGATTGCAATGGCGTGAGCACGGTTCACTGCAGCCTCCAACTCCTAGGCTGAAGCGACACTCCTGCCTCAGCCTCCTCCTGAGTGGCTGGGACTACAGGCATATGCCATCACTCTTGGCTAATTATTTCATTTTTTGCAAAGATAGGAATCTCACTATATTGCCCAGGCTGGTCTCAAATTCCTGACCTCAAGCAATTCTCCTGCCTTGGCCTCCCAAAGTGCTGGGATTACAGGTGTGAACCACTGCACATAGCCCAAAAACTTTTTAAAAGGTATAATGATAAAGAACTTTTAAAAAAGATTTACCAATAGTTGAAGGACAATAGAATTTTTGACTGCAATAAAGGTCCATAAATACAGCAAAGGTGACCTTGCTTAAAAAATTTTAAGAAACGAAACTTTCTTTTTATTCTGTTAACTATGGTTCCTATTGCCTTTTCTAGAATGCATATACTTAGAATCATACAGTCTGTAGCCTTCTCAGACTGACTTTTCTCATTTAGCTATATGCATTTAAGTTTCCTCCTTGTCTTTGTATGGCTTGGTAGCTAATTTCTTTTTATCATGAAATAACATTCAATTGTATGGATGTACTACAATTTGTTTATTCATTCACCTTGTGAGGGACATCTTTGATTCTTCCAGGGTCTCGTGATTATGAATAAACATTTGGGTACAAGTTTTTGGGTGGACATGTTTTCAGCACAATTGGGTAAGTACCTAGGAGTGTGATGGCTGGACTGAATTGTGAGACTATGCTTAGCTTTGTGAGAAAATGCCAGACTGTCTTCCAAAGTGGTCGTACCGTTTTGCATTCCCATCGGCAATGGATGGGCATTCCTGTTATTTTGTATGCTTGCCAGTATTTGGTATCCTTAGGTTTTTTGTTGTTGTTGCTGTTAGCTTTCTTATTTTAGCCATCCTAGTAGGTATGTCATAGTATTTCATTGTTGTTTTAATTTGCAATTCCTTAATGACATATGATATTGAGCATGTTTATTTGCCATCTGTGTATTGTCATCTCTACTTTAGGGAGGTGTCTGTTTAGATCTTTTGCTCACTTGAAAATTGGATTTTTTTTAATTGACACCTGGGTGGCCTTTTTTAAAAAGTGGGTCTTATGAATAAATAGAGTGAGGGCTCAATCATGAATTCATTTATTCAGCAACTACATCAGGTACTGCCACTCTTATACCCAAGGTCTGCATTCCTCTTTTCCATTACTAACAGAACTCTAATATTCCTCCAGCCAATGCCCCAGCTTTAAATACTTAGCATTTCAGACTCCTTTGCAGCTAAAAGTGGTCACGTGGCATGTGGCTGGCCAATAAAACGAAAGCAGAAGGTGCTGGGTAAAGCTTCCCAGGAAGATGCAGACCCAACTGGGCATGCACCTCTTTGATCTTTTGCCCTTTACCCATCCCCCTACCATTTTCCTGAATGTGACGCAATGCTTAGAAGGGAAGCAGGCATCCTGTGAGGATGAATACAGAGATCACATGACAAGGATAGCAGAGACAATGGCTAGAAAGAGCCTGAGACACAATGACACCATAGAAGAGATATTACAGAAGCCCTGTGGCTGTCTCCAGGTTTCTGGTTTTGTGGTAAGAAGCACCCCTATTTAGTAGGCACTTTTAGTCAAGATTCTGTTACAGGTCACCAATTCACTCCCCGATGCAGCAACATTTTTCAAGCACTTATTAAGGATGAGGCACTTATTAGCGGTGGGCTCTAATCCTCTAACAAGACTGCTCTAAGCAATTTTTATTTAAAGGACTGGTTCACACAAGACCATATTTGAAATAATTTATTTGTATCATGAACCACAACACTAGGAATAGAATCATATTTACCACATGCTCAGCACTGTACTAGGCATTATAAAAGGAGGAAAGAGGACTGTAAAATAAAGACCTTATCCTCATGGAACTGATGATCTAATTAGAGAGGTAAGACTGACCTATACGAAACAAACCTGAACACTTTGGGATGATGTGATTAAGGGCTAACAGTGAGTGCAAACTAAGTGTAGCAGCGGTTTATAAGGCTGGGGTCACCAAAGAGGGAAGCAGCCAGGGAAATATGATTAGCAACCTTGAAAACACTCTGGGTATCTATACCTTCATATTTTTCAGTTCTAAATTAATGACCTAAATATAGACATGGAAGCTATTCCCCTGGGTAAGTGAAGATGAAATGAAGGAAAGTCATTTTAATTTGAATGCCAATTTAGCTTTCAATTCAGCAGAAATTTATCAGTCTAGTATCAATATTTAAAATACTGGGTCATTGTAATTATTCACCAAAATCCTGTTTACCTTGTTAATTACCAGCAATTTTTAAAAATGATGGCACGTTATAGAAACTGAATATACGTCATCTTTAAAAACAGCTTTTAAAATCCCTCCTTTGGAAGTAATGCAGGTTAATAGATTAGACATTTTATGAAGAGGGCTGCATGATTTTTCTACTGCATTTCTGGTGTTGCAAACTTTGGTGAAATTATCAACTGCTATGCATTTTTTCCAACTTTTAGTTGTCTCTAGCCAGATGTTGATCATTATTACACATCTGTAAAGAAAAGAGCAAACCAACTTGAATTAGTGTTTCTTGAACAATTCATTAGAATTCAAAATTTTTTCCTAAAAGTTTTTCAATTTAGTGATCCTATTGGTAAATAAAAAGAATCAAGGCATGCAAATTAAAATAAAGGTAACATTTCTATTACATGTTTTTAAACCCCTTTCCTTTGTGACCTAGCTTTTCTATCTTGGCTTTTCTATCTTTTCTTCTCTTCCTTTCCTTTCCTCCTCTTTTCTTTTTCTTAAGTTTGTTTATGCCTCAGTCATCTGGTCGCACGTGGCTATGTTCCACTGTGGCAGGGCTTATGCTGGCAGTTTCAGGGATATCTTATTTTTAATAAGTATTGTGGATTTCCTCACATCTAGGGTGGAGAGAGATTGGTGGTAGGGTGATAAAAACAGAAGAATCTGTGTAGAAGGAGATGGGAAGATTTTAAAGGCAGAATGCTAACGAATTTGAGCAGGGCATAAAACCAACCCATGAACAGGGCTACAGTCCTCTCAGGGTTGCCTGAAGCCTCAGCCCTGCAGGACGTCTGACACCTTACAGGTAGAGGACCTCTGTGCAGGAGCCCTCAACACCCAGGGAGGATTAGGATATAAGCGCAAACTCAAAGGTACTGTAATGGGCACCTAGCAACCAGAGTTGATACAAGGGTCTCTTGACCCGAAGTATCCCCACCTCTCCTCGCTGGAAAGGAGGCTGCCTAAGCCTCATCCCGAGCTGGGGGCGGAGGACCAAGGGTGAGAGCCACCGCCTCCACAATCCCCCGCCCCTCGGCACCGACGCTCCGCGCGCTCGCCGGCTCCCTATTGGCCGAGGCACTCGCCATTCCTGGTGAAGCTGCCCCGTGAGTGGGCCCTGGTTGGTGGAGCCGGCACTGAGCCCCCCTCCTGCTCCGGCCGAGCCCCGCCGCCGGGAGGGGGCGTGGCCGCGGCCGTGGACGGGCCGGAGGCGGCGTCGCTCGCGCCGCTGCGTGCGGTGTGGTGCGAGGCGGGTGCGCCGGGCGGCAGCGGCGCGGCGGGACCATGGAGCTCGGAGCGCAGCCCCGGCGCCGGCGGCGGGACCGCGGACCGGTGAGTGAGGGCTGCGGCCGCCCCACTTCTCCGCTGTAGGCTGCTCTGGCCCTCTCGGCTCCGGGACGGGCGGCTGCCGGGGGAGGGGCGGCCCCACGGCCAACTGAAGTTGCTGCATCGCCGCGCGCTCCGGCCGGGCGGCGGGGCCCACTGCGGGCTGCGGCGCCGCCTCGCGCGTATCCCCGCAGCCCGGCCGCATCCTCCCGGCCGGCTCCCGCGCTGGCAGGGGCTTCTCGCCGTCACGGCGCGGCCAGGCGGCCCTTCTCTCCCGCGCCTCCGGGCCTCCGGCCCTTTGCCGTCCGGTGCGCGCTCCCTGGACTTGGGGCAGCCACCCGCCCTCCCCGCCGCAAGTGGCGCCCGGGCCTCCGGCTCGCGCCCCACGCACGACGCCCCGGGCCGCTCCGCGTCCGGGACCTTCGCATCCCTTCAGTGTCTGCGTGCCCTCGCTGGGTCTGGTCCAGCTCCGAGTGCCTCCCGCCCCCATTCGGCCCTCCCCGCCCTGGCCTGCGCCCTCTTGGTGCCAGCGTGCGTGTCGGTTGCGGGCGTCGTCTCCCTCGAGGCTGCAGGGCCGCGTGGCTCCCGGCCTCGGAGACCAGGCCGGACTCTTGGAGTGCAGGGGAGGAGGTGGGGCGGCCCGCGAGTGCGGGGGA
The DNA here is from genome assembly GCF_028885625.2 of Pongo pygmaeus. Taxonomy (NCBI): domain Eukaryota; kingdom Metazoa; phylum Chordata; class Mammalia; order Primates; family Hominidae; genus Pongo; species Pongo pygmaeus. The sequence goes on from NC_072387.2 coordinate 35,048,859, forward strand.
CCGCGCGCCCGGAGCCGCGGCGCGCGGGGGTATCATCCCTGGGGGACTTTACCCGCGCGCCTGGGCTTTAGCGAGGGCAGAAGCTTCCTCTCAGTTTGTGGTGCTGACGTGCAATGGCGATTGCTTCTTGATTTGGCCCCTCTGCAAGGGAGAGTTCCCTGGTGGAGACGAGTTCTTAATTATTCAGAAACTATGTGATGGGCTTAGGGATGAATGGGAGCATCATAGGAATTCTTTCTCATTTTAAGGTTAATTTTTAAATTAGCGGTTTACTTCCAGCAACAGTCTCGAGTTTTCAAAAACTGAAAATTAAAAAGACTACTTTTCTCAGCTCTTCAAATTAAATGCATAGCAGAGCATGGTATTTTAAGATTCAGAGTCTACTTTTTATAAGGGGGAGAGGATAGCTATTTGAAATATTTTGCATCTTAAAAATTAGGTTTATCTAAAGCTTAAAATGCGACTCTATCAAAACTAAGTTCAAAGTATTGTAATTGACTAATCTTTCTGTTGCCTCTAGGGCAAATTCTGTTGCTTCTTTTTATATGTGCTTTACCCAACTCTCCTTTTCTAGCAGTTAAACAATGCAGTGGTTCTTTAAAGCTAGTTCTTTTATCTGCTTGAGAGGTTAAACAAACGAAAGCTGGGTTTGACCTTTCCCAAAAGCATTCTCATTGTGTCCTATCCAGCTCCCTTCTCCCAGGGTTCTAATGACTTCAGTGTAGTACTCATTTTTCTTCATCTTGAAAGATTTTCTTAGTGGATCTTCACAAAAGCTGTGTCTTTTCACATGTTTAAAGATTGGAAAGTTTGGTCAACTATTATATTTACCTTCCAACCTGTGCTTATTCTAGAACTATCTACACATAGAAATTGTTCTTGCATTTCCAGTTGGCTGGCGTGAAGTTGCTTAATAGCATTTGTTTTTTAAAAATCTGTTTGCTTTAAAATTTACAACCTAATAGTCAATGATGTGCTTCACTATCTTCAACAATTACGAAAACAAAGGTGGAACACACTTTGCTAAGTGGTCATGCCAACATTGTAGCCTCCTATCTCTTGTCAGTGTGTCTTTGTAGTCACATGTTACGGTTCCCATAGAAACCTATGTATGGCAGGTAAGCTTTTTGTTATTGGGATGTTTTGATTAAAACAATTGCGTTATAATGCAGGTAGTAAATGAATTGTCCCTACTCATGGGCTAGTACTAGTGATCGTCTTTGGAATTCCAAGGACTTTCTTTGAAGAGTACTCCCAGATTGTTTTTCACTTTGGGTGGCTCTCCATTGCTGTAGACCTTGAATCTCTCTCTTTTCTTTTTTTTTCTTTTTTTTTTTTTTTTTTGAGACGGAGTCTCCCTCTTGTCTCTCAGACTGGAGTGCAGTGATGTGATCTCGGCTCACTGCAACCTCCGCCTCCCGGGTTCAAGCAATTCTCCTGCCTCAGACTCCCGAATATCTGGGATTGCAAGCGCCCGCCACCATGCCCGGCTAATTTTTGTCCTTTTAGTAGAGATGGAGTTTCGCCATGTTGGACAGGTTGGTCTCAAACTCCTGACTTCAGGTTGATCCGTCCACCTCGGCCTCCCAAAATGCTGGGATTACAGGCGTTAGCCACCGCTCCCGGCTGAATCTCTCAACTTCTCAGTCCGTTTTAAGGGCCCTGTTTCTTTCAAGTCAGGCTTTTTTTGGCTTTGCTCTTGGGCATGTGGAACTAAATGCTTCTGACAGCCCCACGCATTCTTCTTCAGGGCTGGTTCTTTACCTGTGGCTTGACTTTATGCTGTTATATAGAAATATTTTATGCCAGTAATACATAAATGATGTACATTATAAAATAAACAATATCAACATAGAGATTTATAGAGGTAAAAAGTCAAGTTTTCTTTTTCCCGTCTTATTGTTGTCCTATTCCTATTTCTTTCTTCAGAGGTAACCATAATACAGGGTGTATCCTTCTGGATTTTTTACATTTAACACTGTAGATGAAATATATAACCCTGTATATTTAAAAAACCATTTCATGAATGCCTACTAAGTACCAGGCACTATTTTAATCACTAGGGTTGCAAAAATAAGAGACAGACGCTTTCAAGATGTTCATAGTCTACCAGGACAAGCAATTACAGTGCAGTGTGATAAGTACCATGATAGAGTCAGTAATCAGTGAGGGATACAGGAGCCTCATGCATGACCTAATCCATTCATTCACTTGTTTTATTCATTCAGTACACTTAAGAGTTCTAATATGTGCTGGGGATACAGAGATAAACAAGACCGATACCTCTGTCAGCCCCCGATGAGCTTGCTGTGCAGTTCAGTCTCAAACAGTTTTAACCGTTGGTTACAATGTATTGTATGATATGGGATCTGAAAGGGGCCAGCAACAAGAGCTCGGAGGAGGACTGTAAACCCAAGCTTAGGGACATTCAGAGAGACAGGAAAGCCTCCCAGAGGAAGCACCATGAGAAGGAATTGGTCGAAGTCTGGGTTGAGGAGAGAGTGTACCGAGAGATGGTCAGGGAGGTGAGGCACTGGAGCAACCACAAACACCAGGAGTTCAGTCCAGTGGGGGTGGTTGCGGGCAAGGGCAGGGAAGTGGCAAGAGGTGAGGGAGGAGAAGTAATGAGGGACTGTGCCACGCGGCGTCTTGTGATTACTGTTGTGTGGAGTTTGGAGTCCTCTGTGGGCAACAGGAAATGGTTGAAGAATTGTGAGCAAAAGAGGGACACGGTCAAATTTGCCCTTTGGAGAATGGATTAGAAGAGGGAAGGCTGGAAGCAGGGAAATTTGAGGAGGTAGAATTGCTGGGATTTGGTCATTGGCCGTGTGTGTGTATGTGGTGGGGGAGTTGGGGCAGGGAGGAGTTCAGGGCAGTGTCCAGCTCTGGCTGGGTGGTTGGGTGATGGCACTGTCCTTAGGTGGGCACAGAGCAGCATCCATTTTGGGGAAAAGATTATGGGTCACACTTGGCTGGGTTAAGTTTCAGGTGCTGAGGGGACAGCATGTTCAGTTGGCTGCACTAGGGATCCAGATAATCAGGAGTTGTCTGGATTAGAGAAACACATCTGAGAGTTATTAGCTGTCCCAGACTGTCTCAAACAATTTGAGAGTTTCCCATACTATCAGCTAAGGTGCCACAGCAAACAGGGAGACTGGGTGATGTTTCACATTGTTGAGGAAAACACAGTCATAGTTCCGTCTCTTCAAGCCTGTGGAAACTACTAGCTCAAGATAGTTAAAAATGTCTAGACTAGATTGCACTCCATTCCATTCGATGACCTCATGTTTGTAAAGAAGGATTTTTGGTGGTTGCTGTACCATGTGAAAATCAGTGTAGAAAAGGAAATGAGGGAGGCCATTGTCCAGTCTGACTCCAAGGTTTGAGAGAAATTGTGCAGTGCTCAATAGGTGTACACACACTGTATTAGTAAATACTTGTGGTTATCTAAGAATGAAATAAAAATGCCATTTTTTTCTCTATTAAAGTGTACTTTTTTCAAGTTGGTACCAAGTTGTTAGGACATAAGTACTTAAGTTGTTAACATTTTCTTTACTCAATAAGCATTTGTTTTGGCCTGAGACTCCAAGGGTGCGGTGAACAGAGAAAGTTTTGGAACTCCTGCCTTTGCCTGTGCAGTATTTGTTAATGGAAGCTGTTGGAGTAGATGAGGTCATTTGAGGAGTATGTATAGAGTAAGAAAAGGAGTGGTGTGGAGTGAGATCTGAGGCATTCTTGTGTTTGAAAGAGAAGCAGATAATAGGCTCCCACACTGGGACTAAGAAGGATGGGGGTCATGGTGTCCGAGGAAACCTCAGCAGGCAGGGCGTGCTCAGCTGCTGGGAGCTGTTAGTAATACAGGGGACACTAGAGGCAACAGTGACATGACAGGGATGGGAGGGGGAGGCCAGTTTGTATCAGGATTTAATAGTGAGTGAGAGTGAGGGAGTGGAGCCCAGCATGTGTAGACAGCAGTGCTCAAGAAATTTGATGCTGGTGGTTAGGGGTGGTTATAGGGAGGGCAGGTAAAGGGGGAACCCTTTGGTTTTTGTTTTTTAAATGGGGGGATTTGAGCATGTTTAAATGCTAGTAAAGAACCGAGAGAGGGTAATTTCAGAGTTTCCATTGGAGTTAGCCCATTAGATAGCGGTTTCAGAGTTTCCGTTGGAGTTAGCCTGAGGACATGATGAATGATCTTGGTGAGGAGTCTCTGGAACCTCATTGCTGTGGATTGCAGAGTGAAGGGTGTTGAGGGAGGGAAGCTGGTTCTTTCCCAAACTTGATTATGAAGAGGAGAGAATGACATTAAGTGGAGAGGGGCATCTGGTGTAGGCTGACTTCCTCCCCTCCGCTCCCCTCCCTTCCTCTCCCCTCCCTTCCTCCCTTCCCCTTCCCCTTTGCCTCCCTCCCTCCCTTTTCTTTTCTTTTCTTTTTGCTTTTCTTTCTAGCAGTGACTTTATTTTCTCTTTTTTTTGCTGTTGTCTTAAGAACACCTTTTGTCTTCCTTTCTCAAGACATGCTTTTCTGAGGACTGGTTGTTCCTTTGCAGGGCGGTTGCTTCCTACCCTGGACTTTTCCTAGGTGCCAGTGTGTCTCCAGGTCATGATGTCTTTGTGGCTCACTGTCCTTTGCTGTCCTGTTCTGACAGAATACTCTCTCCTGCCAGTGTTTTTTCTGTTACTTACCTCAGTGCCAGTTTTGTGTCAGATCCTATCTGCCTATCTTCGTAGATGTTTTTATTTTTATTTTTTATAGAGACGGTGTTTTGCTATGTTGCCCAAGCTGGTCATGAACTCCTGGGCTCAAGCAGTCCTCCCACCTTGGCCTCCCAAAGTGTTACACCGCCCCTGACTTCATAGATGTTTATAGATTATAATAATTTTTCCACACTAATGCCTGGTGTGGTGGCTCACACCTGTAATCCCAGCACTTTGGGAGGCTGATCACCTGAGGTCAGGAGTTCGAGAACAGCATGGCCAACATGGCAAAACCCTGTCTCTACTAAAAATACAAAAATTAGCCAGTGGTAGTGGCACACACCTGTAATCCCAGCTTCTAGGGAGGGTGAGGCAGGAGAATTGCTTGAACCCGGGAGGCAGAGGTTGCAGTGAGCTGAGGTCGTGCCACTGTACTCCATCCTGGGCAACAGAGTGAGACTCCATCTCAAAAAAAAAAAAAAAAGAATAGTTTTTCCATACTTAGATTTCAGCCTTAATCTTTGGAGCCAAAGATGCTTCTGTTTCTTCTCTCTGCCTGCACATGTGCCTCTTCTCTGGGAGATTAGCTCTTCTGACTTTTTTTTTTTCTTTTTAAAATTTTAAAACATTTTAAACATCACAGACATTTTAGGGTATTTCTCATCTTTTAGGTCTCCTGGGGCTTCTAGGCCTTGGCTCTGAGCTCAGCATCTGGGATGATTTCTCAACTTTATACTTTCTGAAATTTCCCTGGGACCTTTTCTTAGGGTGCCCTCTGACCTTGGAGCAGTGGTCTTGAAATTGATCTAAAGATATCTTCTGTTGTATTATATGTTCTTGAACCTTTTTGGTATTTTAATTTTTTCTTTCTTTTAGTTTTTGCTTAAATACTTAAGTCAGCCCACACATGTTTGTATGCCAACTATGTCTGAGGCACTGTTCTAGTTAGCAGTGATAAGAATGTTTAACATGACCAAGCTGCTGCCCTCAGAAAGCTTATATTCAAGTGAGGTAAAACATGATAGATTATCTTGCTAACTAGTTCACAAACTCCTTGTTGGCAGGAACCACATAGGATGGTGCCTTGTATATAATCTGTGCATAGCGTGTGTGTGTTCCAGCTTGTCAGATAACCTCTTGTACGTCGTCGTCATATAGAGACCTTCATTTAGGTCTTGCGCTTATTTCACTGTGGTAACACTTGGTGCCTTCTCCCACTGGCTGTCCTCTCACAGCCTTGTGATCTTTGATCTTGGAATGCTTGTTTTCTAGCAGTTGAAAGCTGAATTGAATTTTTAAAAGTTCCTCTAGTGCATTCTGAAGATTTTATTAGCATGCTGTGGCAGTTCCATTTTAGTTCCTCTCATAGCATCCTCTCATTGAGAGCTGTTATCCATTTTGTGCTCTCGAGAAGCTCTGTGAAATTATATTGCAGTACCAAAGTATAGGTGTGATTGACTGTGAACTGGAATCAGTGTGGCCATTATTTTATCAGCTAAATGGATGAAGTGGTTCATTCTTGGCACTTAGTAGATACTCAACAAATATTTTTACATTGACTGAAAATGTTATGTGTTTTGATTCATGATTATATAATAAGCAGGACTTGATCACTACTGGGTAGTTTACACAGTATGGTCTGAGCCATGTTGCTCTACTACCATCACTTATTTTCTGACTTCTCAAAATACGTACATGACAAGGTTGTGTGTTGTTTTTTTTTTTTGTTTGTTTGTTTTTGCCTGTTTTGTTACATAGTCCTGTGTTAGGATATTACCTAGGCAGGTTTCAGCTCTGAATTGGCTTTGCAGCTCTTTGCTGGGGCATAGTCTATCCTAATGTTAGAATTAATGTTTGGTAGACACAGGGTCTCACTCTGTTGCCCAGACTGTAGGCCGTGGTGCTATCTCGGCTTGAAACCGGGAGGTGGAGGCTGCAGTGAGGTGAGATCACACTACCGTACTCCAGCCTGGGCAAAAGAGTGAGACTCGGTCTCAGAAAGAAAAAAAAAAAAAAAAAAAGAATTAATGTTTATAGAAGGGCTCATGAATTTCACTTGCTTCCTGTGGTACACGGGAGAAACTCTAGTACAAGTTGAGGGGTGCCATTAACCAGAAATGGTAAAGAGAGCGGGGGCAACTTACAAGTATGTTTATATTGTTCTGAGAGGGGTTGTGGCTGTTGCACAGCTTAGAATGAGAAGGAAGAGACTGACTTTACATGTCTTCAAAAGTAAGATCTTAACGTTGGCAGGAATACTGTAATTTTCCAATATAGAACACGTCTGTTTTCAACATAAATGTAAAAACACATTTAAAAAAAACCAGCCCTGTAGAATTTAAAACATATCTCCATTCTTGGTTTTCTGTAGTATTTGTCGTATATCTTTTAGAGTTAATCATCCTGGCTTTTGATCAGAAACCCAGAAATACACAGAAACCCCCTAATTCCCCAAAAACCTGTCTTGAGATTTTAATTACATACTGCAAACAGCATTTGTTTCCTAAGGCTTCCCTAGAATGTGAATTGTTCTTTGAGATATCCCAGGCAGGAAGATTATTAAAAGGTTACTCCTTTTCAAAAGTTGGCATTGCAATTTAGAATGGTTACAAAGTTTATCAATGAAAATGAACTTGATGCCTGAGCTGTAATTGAAATCTTTATAGCTTCTCTGCTGTTTGTCCATTGTGTTACAGAGCATTCATTGAAAACTTCTTCCATTTCTGACATGTCCAGTTCCCACCCCTCAAAAAAAAAAATTATGAAAACTACAAAACTTCAGAACATCATTTGAAATAATTGTGTAAGGATTAGGCACCGAAGAGTTTAGAACAGCTACTTTACATTAAGCCATAATTGTGGTTACTTTTTCTTGCCACACAGGAGTTTAGAAATTTGTGGTTTTATTTCTTAGGCTATTTTGTTTCTGATGATTGTCAAATTTCATTTGAGACAATATTGCCCTGCATTTTAATATTTACTTAGCATTTTTTCTCTTTTTGAACAGTTACGTAACTTTGATAAACTGTGTGTAAATGAAAGTTACAAATAGAGTTTTAAGTGGAATATGTACTTTATTCAGATTTTTATTATTTGAGATGATGATTTATTGAACATAAGCAATGGAGACTTTCATCTGTCATTAAATGAATATCTGGATTAGCTTATAGGAAATGCTCATAGTAATAAAGCTAAATATAAAGAATGAGAATCAAGAATATATAAGGACCAGAAATGGATACCTCAAAACCTATACTTTCAATAAAGTTCTAGTCTCCGTGGTCAGTGTTTTAGACATGAGGACTGCTTTAATAACTGCAAGATTTCAGTGACTCAGAGCAAGAAGCATCTGTTTCTCACCCATGTGGAAGCTTATGTTGGGGTCATCATGGGTTGGGTGTCCACATGGCTGTTCAGGTGGTCAGCCTTTTTCCACCTTGTGACTTAGCCTCCTGTAGGAACTGGGAACCTGCTTGGTTCAGGCAGTGGGTGGAGAATGAGGACAGTCTTGTGGGAGGTTTTTATAGACCAGCACACATTGCTTCTCATCCTACTAGCCGTACTCAGACATGGCCTCTCTTAGCTTACTTTAGGCTGGACACATAGCAGAGCTATACGCCCCAGGAGAAGAGAGGTCATGGGGATGGGTAGCATAACTAGTCTCTGCCCCAGTCTGACTGGAACTTGTGTGAGCATCCTGGTGGCCACAGTGAAAGGAAATCATCCTCAGCTCTATGCTGTCATTTTCACCATGCATAAAGAACATACCAGTTTCTTTTCCTTAATATGTCCCCCATTTCACACTTGGGGCTTTGAATTAGTTACACTGAAAGGTGTAGTAGGTGATGTGCTCAGTGGCATTCATGTGGTACATTGAACAGTGGTTCTTGTTTGGCTGTTTATCATGTCCTTAAATAAAGTGAAAGTATAACAATCAAAAACAATTCTGTGGAGGATCACACTGACGTGGTTTATTATATATTTTCTAGTTGTGAGAATAAGCACACTTCATATCCCTCAAACAGTCATTCAGGAATATAAGTGATCTCAGGTGGATTTTTTGGTGAAAGATGTATAGAAGATAGTTTGAAGTTACTGTTACAGATGCGCTTGGAGTGCCAGTATTTTGTCAATTAAAGGTAGCTTTAGAGACCAAGAGAGAGATGGTTGGTTAGTTCAAAATCAATATCCTGCATGGCAAGCTTGTTCTAGATCAGACGTTGGTAAACTGCAGCCGGTGGGCCACATCTGGCTCTTTGCCTGATTTTGCAAGGAAAATTGTATTGGAATACAGACGTGTTTGCTTTTTTATTTGTCTGGGGCTGCTTTAGTGCTGCAAGGCAGAGCTGATGGGGTAAGTGGTGGCAACAGAGGCTAACTTACACAGTATGACATATTTGCTATCTGGCTCTTTACACTAAAAATTCCTGACCCTTGTTTTGGAGAACATATTTTCTCCCTTTTCTGATGGGGCTCACATTGTAGTAGGTGAGAAAGCTAATAAACAACATGTTAAAAAAATATATATATATATGTCTCCCCTCACTTGCTTTTCTTTCTTTACTATGCTTTCTTTAGTATACAGCCTAGTGTGTATATGTGTGTGCATGTATATATGTATATATGTGTATATATACATATGTGTGTGTGTGCGTATATATATATATAAAGAAAGCGAAGCATGTGAAGAGAGAGAATATCAGAGACTGCCATTTTTGATAAGGTGGTCAGGGAAGCCTATGCGAGATGACATTTGAACAGAGATACAAATGAAAGTGAAGGAGTGAACCAGCCAGGCAAATATTTTGGGAACGAACCTTATTTGGGGAGAAACAGCAAGTGCCCCCTTGAGATACCTGAGTAGCAGCAGGGAGGGCATTATGAATAGGGGGTTGGGTAGGGGGATGCATAGTGACAGAGGTATTAAAGGGCCGGATTATGTAGGGCCGTATAGACTGTGGTGCACTTTGGATTTTATTCTGAGTGAGATGAAAAACCATTGCAAAGTTTTGAGCAGGGACATGATACCATTTGAGTTAGATTGTAAGAGGATCACTAGGACTGCTGTGTAGAGGATAGATAGGGGACAAAGGTAGAAGGTGGGTGTCTGTGTGCTAGGTAGGCATTGCGAAGTGCTGTGGCTGTTGGATGAATCAGTGGTTCCTGCCTTGAGGAGGTTTAGTAGAATAGCAGAAGAAAGAGATCACTGTAATGCACTGCTGCTGACAGAGAAGCAAAGGTGCCCTGGGATGGGATAGGAGGGGTACCTGATCCAAATCAAAGGTGACACCTTGACCTGAGAACTTGGAGAATGCTGATCAAGACTGATTGTATATCAGAGCTCTGAGATTTTTGGAAGGACTACTTGCATGCAGGAATTTTCCCCACCTGCATTTTCCCCACCTGCATTCCCCACCTGCAATTTTAACCACGTGAGCAAGTGCTCATCCAGAGATGAGTGGTTGGTGGCTTTTAGGTCATATGCCAGTGCCAACAATTGCAGTCTGGAGCATTGTGTTAGAGTGATGTTAAGGTGGTATCTCAGCTCAGCAAGATACAACACCACAGGAACTGAAGGGTGAAATGTTTGCCATCTTTGCCAGAGAGCAGAACCAAAGTAATTTTGGTTTGGGAAAGTTAGTACCATAGGACTGTAGAAAAGTCTCAGTAATATGTCTGTGGAATGTATTGTAGAGTATTGCTACTTTCCCCGTATGCCTGGCAGTATGAATTAGTTGTGCAATGTACGTCTCAGTAATTAAGCAAATTGGTCTGCTGTCTGGAGTTATTGGATATGACCCAATTAAACTTTGGAGGATGTCTGTAAAAATGATTTTATTTTTGGGACAGATGATAGTAAGGTATTTTGGATAATTAGTTGAAAAAATTGCTGCCATTTTAAATTAGTGTAGAAGAGGACATTCACCTTTCTGTTTTCTATAATGGGGTGTCTAGATCATCTAGAGAGAATTTTAATTATTATAATATTGGTTTAAAAAGAAGTAGGGAGAGAAAATAAAATCACAATCATAGAGGGAAGTTTTTTTTTTTGTACTTTCTCTGCAACTGATAGAACAAAGGATATAGATGATTTGAACAAAACAATAAAATTGCCTCAGTGTGTCTAGCTGTTCTACCTAATGGCAGAATGTACATTCTTTGTAAGTAGACTGGACAGTATCTATCAGCTTGTTGGGAAAAGCAAGTTTGAGTATATTTTAGAAGATTGAATTCGAACAGAGTGTTCTATAAATTAAACTAAAATCAATAGCAAAAGGTAGCTAGAAAACCTTTTCTAAGTATCCCATGATCAAAGAAGATATTACAGTGAGAATTAGAAAATTTTACAAAATATGTTGATGAGAATTAATATGAAAATACTGTATATAAAAATTTGTGAGGTTCAGCTGAAGTCATACTCAGAGGAAAGATTATAGCCTTACATGCATGTTTTAGGAAAGAAGAAAGCCTGAAAAATACTCAATGATGTGAACATCAATTTTAAGAAGTTAGAAAGGAACAGCATACTAAACCCAGAGGAAGTAGATAGACATTAAACGAGGAGAAATTAATAGAATAGAAAATAAATATACAGTAGAGAACATCTGCAGTACTAGTTTTATTGAAAAGATTGATGATATCAATCAATTTGGTGAGATTAATAAAATAAAAGATGGAAGGCACGAATTACCAATGTCAGCCATGAAAAAGAGAACATCCTAAAATATCCTACAGGCAGTAAAGATTTTTAACAAGATATTCATTTATGCTAATACATTTTAACTTTAGGTTAAATGGACAAGTTTTTCCTTAAATGTGGTTTTGTTATTCATTTAAATTATATCTTGATCGGCCGGGCGCGGTGGCTCACGCCTTTAATCCCAGCACTTTGGGAGGCCAAGGCGGGCGGATCACTTGAGGTCAGGAGTTTGAGACCAGCCTGGCCAATGTGGTGAAACCCCATCTCTACTAAAATTACAAAAAAAGTAGCCGGATGTGGTGGCGGGCGCCTGTAATTCCAGCTATGTGGGAGGCTGAGGCAGGAGAATTGCTTGAACCTGGGAGGTGAAGGTTGCAGTGAGCCGAGATCGTGCCACTGCACTGCAGCCTGGGCGACAAGAGCAAAACTGCGTCTCAAAAAAACAAAAAATTACACCTTGATCATTTGTTTTAGGGTCCTTGTTGATTTGATTTTCTTTTTAACATAATCTAATACAAAACTACAAAAACCGTAGTTTCAGACAAGTGTCACTCCCTCTCATATCCCTTTGACTGTGTCCTTTCTCCCTCTTGTAAATAACCAGCCTCACTTTTCTAGTTTCTTTTAAGACAGTACATGTATGTTTTCTTATTTACCTTTTTTTCAAAAACAGAAGGTGGCATACTGTTTAAATTCTGTTGCACTTGGCTTTTTTTCACTTATAATATACTCTAGAAATTAATTACTCTTTATCAGATTCCAGAGCTCTTCCTCATAATGTTACAGCTGTATAGTGCTGTTCACATACTGTGAATATGATGCAGTTTGGTCACCAGTCTTCTGTGTTTGGACATTTAGGTAGCTTCCAATATTTTGCAATTACAGTACAAATAATGTGGCTATGAATAACTTTGTGTATGTATTTTTATATTGCAGGAGGTTTAATTTGGGAATAAAGTCCTCAAATTTGGATTTCTGGGTTGAAGGATAAATGTATATGTAATCTTGTTAGACACTGCTGAATTCCCCTTCATAGAGATTGTACCATTTTGCGGTACGCTGAGCACTGTGTGAGTGCCCGTTTCTTTATAGCCTGCTAGTTAGAGGATATTGTGAAGCTTTCAAATTTTTGCCAATCTAATGGGTGAAAAATCTTTGTGTAGTTTAATTATATTTATTTTCTTTATTATGACTAAAGTTGAGCATCCTTTATGTTCAAGGGAAATTTTTATGTTATTTTGAGAATTGTCTATTGCCCTTTTTTTCTATAGAATTTTTGCACCTTTTCTGTTCATTTTTTAAAAGTTTTTCTTTGCCTTAGGAATAATATTGCTTTGATATATGTTACAATATTTCTCCTAGTTTTGACTTTTCTGATTTTTTTCCCCAAGAAAATATCTTCATGTAGTCAGATTTATCAAGCTTTTTTTTAATTGAATTGGGCATGGGTTTTGAGTCACGGTCAGATTATTTGTAGAGGGATTCACCAATATTTTATTCTAGTACTTGAGTAGTTTTCATTTTTTACATTTAGATTTATGACATGCTACAAGTTTATTCTGATATATATGGTGTGAGGAATAGATCTGATTTTGTCTTCTTCCGAATAGTGATTGAGTTGTACTGACACAATTTATAAAGCTCATCTTTACTCAGTTATTAGTGATGCCACCATTGCTGTATATTAGATTTCTGTATGTAGCTGGGTCTATTTTTGGGCGTGCCATTCCATTCTGTTGGTCTGTCTGTTCATATGCTATTCACACAGTTTTAATCATGAGACTTTGTTTTAATATTTGGAAAGGGCATTTCTCCCTCTTAGCTCCTCCCTTGCAACATTTACTGAGCTGTTCTTTTGTGTTTGCTTTTCCACATGAACTTCAGCATCAATTTGTTGAGCTCCATTAAAAAGCTGTGTAATTTTTATTGGAATTGCTTTATATTTATAAATCAACTCTGACAACCTGATGAAGTTGTGATGTCTTAGCCAAGAACAGTCGAATGTTCGTCTACTTTCATGTGCCTTTCAGGTGTGTATAGATTTATAGATTTCTTTGTATAGGTTTTGAACATTTCTGTTGTTTATTCCTGAGTATTTTGTTGCTGTTATAAATGAGACTTTCTGTTCCATTTTACATTCTAACTGGTTATTCTTTGTGTATGTGAAGACTAGTTTGTTTACTTTATATCTTGCTACCTTGCTGAATTCTTTAATTGAGTTAATTTTGTCATTGATTCCTGGAGTTTTTCAGGTTTACTAACATGTCATCAACCACTAGAGAGTTGTTTTTCTTTTTTTCCGTTGTTTGTGGCTTTAATTGTTTTCTGTTGTCTAATTGCCTTGGTGAATACCTTCAGAAAAATGTTAAATAGTGGAAAAGGTAGTGGGCATTCGTATCTGGTTCCTGACCTTAATGGGAATGTGTGTAGAATTTGCCCTTTAGGATATTGGCACTTGCACTCACCGTGTGTATGTGCGTGCATGCACATGTTCTTACCCTAATTCATTCTTGTTCTGTCTTAAGTTGTGTTAAGAAAGTATGCATCTATTCCTATTTATTCTATATATATATTAGGAATGAATACTGAATTTTGTCAAGGGCTTTTTTGGCCTCCTGTGGAGGCAATTATATGATTTTCTTGTTAGACTTATGAATATGGTGAATTATATTACTAGATTTCCTAACTGGAATCATTATTGCATTCCTGGTATAAACTCTTTTTTTGAGATGGAGTTTCGCTCTGTCGCCCAGGCTGGAGTACAGTGGCACGATCTCGGCTCACTGCAACCTTGGCCTCCCAGATTCAAGCGATTCTCCTGCCTCAGTCTCCCGAGTAGCTGAGACTATAGGCACGTACCACCATGCCAGGCTAATTTTTATATTTTTATTAGAGATGGGGTTTCACCATGTTGGCCAGGCTGATCATGAACTCCTGACCTCAAGTGATCCGCCTGCCTCAGCCTCCCAAAGTGCTGGGATTACAGGCGGGAGCCACTGCACCTGACCTAGTATAAACTCTTAATGTGGTGTTGGAGTCTGTTAATATTTTATTTCAGAATTTGGCATTAATATTCATATGTGATATTGGTTTGTAATGTTCCTATTTTGTGTGATCACAGTCAGGTTCAGTTATTAATATTACACTTGATTTATAAAAAAGGATTTGGGAATATTTTTTCATGTTTAAAAAAATTGTAATATTGGGATTATCTGGTTTGTATAGGTTTGTTAGACTTGCCTCTTGATACCATCTGGGTTTCTTGGGGGAGGGTAGTTTGATAACTTTTTTTCAGTTCTTCTATGGAATTTAGTTGGCCTAAGCTTTCTATCTCTATGGGTGTCCATTTGGGTAAACTCTGTTTTCCTATGAAATTATCCATTTCATCTAGGCTTTTAAATTCATTTCTGTAGAGGTGTACAGAGTACTTACTTTCCTGTGATTAATATATTTTATCTTTTTGTATTTGTGCATTTGCTCATTTTTCCTTGATAAACTTAGATTGTGCTTTATTTCAGTTTTTTCTTGGTGGTAAAATATACATAACATTAAGTTTATGGTTTTAACCATTTTTAAGTGCATAGTTCATTTTATCCTTTGATGTGCTGAAGCTTTTTAATTTGATGCAATCCCATTTGTTTATTTTTGCTTTTCTTTCCTTGATTACTACTTTAAATGTGTTCTATGGACTCTGATGTATAGCTTCTCATTATCTCTCAGAAATTCAGTCATTTGTTTGTATATCCCTTTTCACCCAAGAGTTGTATAAATTTTTAGGTGGAAAGGCTTTTTTGTTCTTAATTTCTAGTTTTATTTTTCTTGGTTTAATTACTAGTATTATTATTTTTGTATATTTTACTGATATGGATACAGAAAAGTCTACATCAGAAGTATAGTTGAATTTTCACAAAATAATTCATCCATGAAACCAGCACTCAGACCATTCCCAGAACTTTAGAAGGCCTCACATTCCCTTCATCTCATGCCCACCCTCTCCAAAGGTAACCACTAAGTTGACTTCTAATATTGAGTTTTGTCTGCTTTTGAACTTTACAGAAATACAATCATTATTATGTAGTTTTGTTTTTAAATCTTGCATTCAACAAGTTTTGTTAAATTCATCTGTTATTTTTGCTGTATAATTTTCCATTGTATAACTGTACCACTGTTCATTTGTCCACCTCTCCTTATAGTATTTG